>NC_073634.1:80255000-81505000 GCF_029407905.1 Bubalus kerabau | reverse complement strand
GAGTTCTCTACCACATTGCCTTTCATTTCTTTGTGCTGCTTCCATCCTGGCATCCACTCACCAACAGGCCAAAGCTACTAATACCTCCATTAGTACCAAGAAAAAAAAAATTAAATGTACCAAGAAAAAAATGAAAATGCTATAGTTTCCCACTCATGTCTTCTTCTAGTATTCTTCTGAGTGATTTATCCGACAACTTGAATCAAGAGGTCATTTGCAGAGCTCCAAGTCAAATATTTTGAGGCTGTACATAGGCAAATTAAAAACAAAACCCCCTTTAACTGTAACAGAAGGCACTGAATATTCACTGCCTCTGCACGTCACATATATTCTCCTTTAATCCTCACAATTTTAGGAGGTAGGTGTTTTTTCCCTTGCCTACACATGAGGAAACTAAAGCTTAAAAGATGAAAACACCTGTCTAAAAATGTAAAACTAAAGGAACCTGGGCAGTCCAGTTCTAGCGTTCAAACACTGAACCATTTACACTCTTAAGCCCAGGAAAATTTGAATCTAAATGTAGCCAATTTCGCTCCTAAACTATCAAACTTTAGGGGGAAAAAAAAGTATGACTGGCACAAAAAGAAACAAGAAATTATCAACAGCATGTGTAGATAGATAATAAAAGTTCAACAAATATTCCACTGAATTTTAAGCTTCCCATAGGATCTACTCTATACTTATTAAGGTTCTTAGCATCAAGTACTCTCAGATCTGAGGTTCTACAGGAAGTCAGGATGTTGTTTCTACTTCAGTTCAGTTCAGTCGCATCCGACTCTTTGCAACCCCATCAATTGCAGCACGCCAGGCCTCCCTGTCCATCAACAACTCCTGGAGTTCACTCAAACCCCTCCATCGAGTCGGTGATGCCATCCAGCCATCTCATCCTCTGTCGTCCCCTTCTACTCCTGCCCCCAATCCCTCCCAGCATCAGTCTTTTCCAATGAGTCAACTCTTCACACTTACAGGCAGATAACTTAAGAGGCCTAAAGGGTAAACCACACAGCTCTCACACCTCAGGGCCCAACCCTTTCCTTTCCCTCAGCAGTACCTTCCAGAGGCACACTGGAGCCCCTACCGAGAGCTCTATTCCTTCTGTCTAGAGATGAATTTACCAAATGGCTGCACATTCAAATCCCATATGTTGATCCAGTCCTTTCAAGTCAGATGGGTAAGGTAGACAGTGAAGACTACTCCTTAGGGTTTTCTCCGTCTTTCCCCCATCCACTTTGGAGAAACCATTGTTACGAGGGCAAACAGACTACTACCCAGGTCACTTTAGGAAAACACTTTCGTGATGTTGATAAACTAGGGTGGGAGAATGTGACATTTATTTCCCTTGTAGGAACTTTAATTTCATCACTATAATGGGGTATGTGAAACACTCCCGAAGGGCTACCAGTTTAGAAATCAGGATAAAACTAAAATGGAGGATAAACAATGTGTATGAGAAAAATTCCTTTTCCACTTAGTTTTATGAAGATATCCATTTTGAATTCTACCAAATAACCTACACAGATTTAAAAAATCACCTATAGAAGGAACAGGAAAATGGAAACATTAGCACTGGTTGAGAATTAGGTTTTAGGTCTCTTTATATATATCAATTCTTAAAACGACTGAGGATTTAAAAATAGCTCCATCCCATACTAAGGGCTTTCCTGGTGGCCCAGAGGTTAAAGCATCTGCCTGCAATGTGGGAGACCTGGGTTCGATCCCTAGGTCGGGAAGATCCCCTGGAGAAGGAAATGGCAACCCACTCCAGTATTCTTGTCTGGAGAATCCCATGGACCGAGGAGCCTGGTGGGCTATAGTCCACGGGGTTGCAAAGAGTTGGATACGACTGAGCGACTTCATTTTCACATACTAAGGATGAGGGCTTCCCCTGTGGCTCAGCTGGTAAAGAATCCACCTGCAATGTGGGAGACCTGGGTTCAATCCCTGGGTTAGGAAGATCCCCTGGAGAAGGGAAAGGCTACCCACTCCAGTATTCTGGCCTGGAGAACTCCACGGACTATCCATGGGTTCACAAAGAGTTGGACATGACTGAGTGACTTTCACTTCATACTAAAAATGAAGGTACTAAGGCTGAGATAACATAATCAAATTCACAAGGTTTGTGAAAAGTGAGGTTAACTTTAAATACAGGCCTGAACCCAGACTGTACTTTCAGACAACATAGTCTCCTAAAGTGCATGTTTGTGCAAAGGAAACGAACACCTGTGGGTAAAGATACATGATTTAATTTAATCCTCAAAAACAACTTTGAAGTATCATTTTATCAATAAAGAAACAGGGTTCAAGTTCCATCATATGATGAAGTGTGTAATGACTCTATGTAGTTAGACAGAAATTATGAATATTTTAAGACAGGATTCATATCATCAGTGCAATCACTGGCCCCAGACTAGCATCCATGTGATAAAGGTATTTTCATTTTCCTTAAATCAGAGTAAACTTGATTGGTCAATGGGAATTGTAATTGAGGTACAGTGGGGTATTTTATGTAGAGAAAAACACAAGACCAGATTTATTTCATACAATGTTATTCACACATTTTTCATTTTCTAATTTATACATAATATACAAAGAAGTGAAGATAACATTATTTCATACGAACCAATAAGAGCCAGGACTTAGACAAACTGGTCCAGAAACAATTCATATCAAAAGACAACCAAGAGTAAAGCCTAAGTGGTTCTGCCCAATTAAGTTTATTCTAAAATGTCATTTTCAGATTATACCAAAACCTCATGCCAATTTATTAAAAGGTGGAATCAGAGAGGTGGGCATCAAAAATGGCAGACCAAAATTTCTAGAGTAATAGATATTTTTCTACGATAAGCCCTAAAATACTGGGAAGACTGGGCTGTTAATAATGAGACACACAAGAACATCAGGAATTCAAGACAATGGTCCAGTTTCCCAATGTGCTGTTCTCTAGGACTTTCTAAATCTGCAGAAATAATTTGTCTGTGTGAACAGAAGATAAAGGAAAACCAGGAATTTAACTGTGCAAATCCAGGAAAGTCACCACCAATCTCCAACAAGGACAACTTGATCCTGAAACCATGAGCTGATACTGGGAACAAAAGTTCAGCACAGGGCCAAGACATTCTGAGGCTGGCAAAACAAAGCGGGAAGGGCGGCAGGGAGCAGCCCTGTATGGAGGGGAAAAAAGCTCTGTCACTATGGCTGGGACATGCTGATGAACAAGTGTGACTGTGAGAAGGGACAGTGAACAAGTGGTTAAATTTAATGGCCTCAACAAGGAATGCTGGGTTAGAAAACTACAATAACTCAACATCAAACATGAAAAACTATGCCTGGCACCCCAAACTTCATGCTGTTATTCTTAGGTTCATGATATGAACAGCTATGTGAAAAACCTTTATGTTCACTATTGTGCTCAGAAGACTGGTATTCTTCTGCAGACTTCCAATAAAAAAAATCCCTTACATATTCAATTGAAAGAGATAGCATAGTTCATTAGTTTTTAGCACTAAACATAAGTGGGTCAACATAAAAGTTTTATACAAAATACTGACTTCAACAAAATACAAAGCACTTTCTTTATCTTTCAGAAACTGAATATACAAAGCAAGTTTTTTCCAAAATATTTTCATAGGCAAAGGATTAAAAACGATTTTAATTATACACATATGGTCACAATTTTGCCTTAAAAAGATTGTTGGGAAATGTACATAAGGCCGCTTGTAAATGTACATCATGTTACTGTTATGTCTTATGTCCAGAGAAAAAATGTTATCATACAGATTTGCTATTACTTGGGAGTAGGCTATTCAAAAATACAGTACTCTTCTGTACAAAGAAAAAAAGTCACATCACATTTAATAAGATGGAAAAAGCATTGGCCTCCATGGTCATCAAATATCTCAGTCCAATACTTTCTATTATGCACAATACCCTGACTTCTTGAAAGTGATCCAAATCCTAGCATGTCCATATTAACAGAGTCAACAACTATGTTATAAAACAAAATGTTTTCCACAATAATAAAAAGAAAGCTGGTTCATACTTCTGAAACCATATAAAGATAAAAAATTTTAAAAAATCACTCTCAATTTGGAGAAATCAATTTACATTATACAACACTATATGCCAGGTCAGAGGGCAGGGACATAAATGTACACCAAAATGCAAATGTTTCCCAAAGAGATAAAACAAATTCCATTTACAGCATTGAGGTTTACAAATATACACCTGTACAACCAAAGAAAGCATCACTACCAAATTAGCAAGGCTTTTATAATAAACATTGAAACAAGATTTGCTTTCAAAGTGTAAACTTACATCTATTACTACACACACAATGCATATATTTATAGGAAGCAAAAAAAGCTATCTGAATATGTAATCATGCTTAAATGTTGAGCTATCAAATTCACTTTTCAGTGGCCCCTTTTCACCTCTATTAGGTTCCTACTTTCTGAATCTACTATGAAAAAGCAAAATAAAGCTCAACACTTTCTCAACATGTCCTTGTAATTCTATAAGCAAAACAATGTACAAATTTCGACTCTTTCTCATCGCAAACCAAACTGAAAAGTTAAAATGGAACTTAACTTTTCGTTTAGTATACTTAACTGGATGGAAGTGTCACCATGATTCCGTTTTTTTCTACCTCTTATAACAATTACATATGTAAGTATATACAATACTTCTGTACATTGCCAGAGACATTTTAGGGCAGTATTTGTATTAAAACCATATCCACTGTAAATACTATAAGTTCTTTTCCTTTCAAATCATTTAATTCTTATCTTACTGAGTTTTTATTTGCATGATAGTTTGTGAATTACCAAAATACAACTTAACTTTCTTTTTAAAATATTAATTTATGCAGTTGATTGTTAATCTGTTATAAAAGGCTTCACACAAAGGACAAAAAAAAAATAAGGACTATATTTTTATATACATCTCTATAAACCTGTTGTGCTATGGGGTCCGTAGACCTACCAGACTGCAAGCCAGTTTATTAAAAGAATACTGTACTTTTCCCTTTAAAAACTATTTTTGTGACTTTACAAGGTAAAAATTTACAAAATATGTGACAGCATTTTTTGATACAGTTACATCATATACAGGCATTCTGTGCTTTGCCAGCAATTCATTCTGATAGGTCTCCACTCAGGGCTGAATATAATTTATTCGCCACCCCCACCCCCAAATATACACAAGAACCTTAAAAAATTTACAAATGGATGAATAAAGTCAATAAATAGTTTTGCTTTAAAAAAAATTTGAAGATTCATAGTTGAGTTGTGTTTTGATAATTCACAAAAGAAATGCTCCTCTCACATGGTTACATTATCTTCTTTTTTTCCTTTACAGCATTCCATTTGGTGGTCCTCCAATAGGCCCTAGATCTGGGCTATTTTTCAAATAATATTTTTCCAACTTGGCCAGTATATGCTTCCCATATGTATATTTGCGTAAAGTAGAAATGTGAGGTCGAATCTGAAAAATAAATAATCTGCTTAGGAAATCTAAGTTATTTTAGTTTCTGATTCCTAAAAAAAACTGCCCCCAAATCTGGGTGATTTGGAAGAAATAACTGAAATTTTAAAATTCAAATCCAAACAAAGTTGTTTGCAAAAGCAGTTCTGTTCCACTCAGTCTCTCCAAAATTGTCTAATGAATAAAACAAGCCACTATTCCCATAAACTATTACACATGCAAATAATAGAGAAACTCCAAACATAGAAGAGAAGTATCACTAATGAGCTAGTATATTCTTACAAAGTTTATGAGGGCCGAATTCTGTAACTCTAAGCAACTAGACAAAAATTCAATACAAAATGGAGCAAAAGACATGAACAAGCAAGATGTGTTAGAGCTAATACATTTAAGATATTCAATATCTCCCTAGTGGTTTTAAAAACACCTATGAGAAGAATCATATCATTATCTTTCCATCCAGACTGGAAAAGATTTTATAAGCAATAACTGGCATTGATGAGATAATGTAAACAGGTAAATATCAGACAGATATGCAAACTTGTACAAAATTTTTGGAAAGCAACTTGGCAGAATCTATTAAAATGTAACATGTTCACATACTTTGTGCCATCAATTTCCACATCTAGGAATTTACCTTACAAAAACATTTAATTATGCAAAGATGTATAAAACATTGCTAAGAACAGTTACTAAAAAATAAGTAATTGAAATGCTCTAAATATGAAATTGGTAAATAAATAATGCAGTTAAAAATAACACTGAAAAAACTGTTACAGGTATATATTCTTAAACAAAAATATTAAATTTTAAAAACAAAATCAAGAGGGCAAAAATACCACCAGTGTTCATTTTTAACAGTAAGTTTTCCGTGGAAAGTAATGATTTCTTTGAGAATCATTAGACTGTAGAAAAAGGATAGAGAGAAACCAGCTTAATTGATTAGGTAAATGGTAGGTAAATATGAGAAATGAATGTGATTTTATTGAGCTGATTACCTTAAGAACTTACAAAAGAGTACAGTATACCTACATCTGCCAAAGCTTTTCCACTGATTTTAAACTTTTTCTGTAGTTCAGACATTCTGAGGAAGTTAAAAGAGTAGCCTAAACAAACTGAATCATCTATTTTAAGTGCTATAAATAGTATTACCTTGTGCATGATTATCTTTCTCTGCGCAGGTTCAGCCATATCAATCATCTTCTGAACGACATAATTGGCATACTGGTCCTTCATCATGGTGTATAAGGCACTGTGAGGACCATCATTCTGGCAGCAAACTTCGTCAATCAGTAAAGCTCTCTCAGCACGGGAGGCATGAGTAACACACTTTTCTACTACATTGCTTAAAAATTAAAGTACATAAACAAAATTATTTTGTCATTTTTTAACAGAAAACTTTCTCTGGCTTTTGAAAGAACTTGTTCAGTGCATTGGCAGGCAGAAGAGTCAAAACAGGATTCTCTTCTAATTCTCCAGTTACTTCTAAAACAGTAATTAATATCATGGAAGAATCCATATGGGACATCCCCAAGTTTAATGGCAGGCCTCTTAAAATGATAACTAAATAATAATTAAACTATCGGGACTTCCCTGGCAGTCCAGTGGTTAAGACCCCAAGTTTCCAATGTAGAGGGCCATGTGGTATGGCCAAACAAAAACAAATCAAAGACCCATATTCAAGGAGGGGGGATGGGGGTGAAACTAGGTCATTAATAAGGTCTGAGGCTTTCATGAGCATGAACTAAATAAATGTGCAATTATCCACACATCTTGGGAAGAAATAATTTTCCAAACACAGATTTAAAAAATGGAATATATGGGGGCAAACCAATTTGTCATGTAGATTCTTTGAGAACAAAAGCAACACTCTAGATGTACCTTTTGCCTCCACTAAAAAAATTAGAGAGAGATTGTATTCCAATGTTATAGTCTATATGCATTTCTGTGCTTAAAAAGCCAGAGTGTTAAAAGACCTTTCCCTTGGAATGAGAAAATAATGCAATACCTGGCAAATTTGTGTTGACTCAAGGCTAAGACCTTTCCTCGGATTTCAGAAACAATTTTGCTCTTGTCTTCAGGTCGACCATGTTCCAGTACATGCTGAATAACGTAATTGCCATACTGATCCTGAGTGCAGACATTTAAAAATTGATTTCCTTAAAGTCATTCGTTAGGAATAACGGTAATTCTTAAAAAAGATGTTTATTATTTTTCTAAAAATCCAATAGTACAATCAAGAGAATACAAAAGGCTTTTGTTTCACTGTGTGTTAACTCTATAGTGTTAACAATAAATTATATTTCCTTTAAAAAATCAGAACCATTTGCAAAAGTATATAAACGTTTCAAATTTTAGGGATTTTATACCTGTACCAACTGCTCTGTATGTTGGTGGAGTTCTTCTAAGATAGGTAAGGTCTGCTCTGCAGTGCAATGCTCCAGAATGCGCTGGATTACTCTGCAGCCATAAGGATGAGTTGAAAGTACAAATACCTTAAAACAATTAGAAGAAATAAACTTCCAATCTGTGACATTTTTGGAAAGACGGGTTTACACAGGTTTTTGATAACATGTTGAGTTAATTTAACATACAAGAACAGGTAATTTACATTTAATACATCAACTGCCACATTGGCAAAGACCGAGAAACAGGGCACTCAGTTTAGGAGCTAACAGATATTTTGATCAAAAGGAACCTAATCAGAAGAAGGAAGGCATGTAATAATGACAAAGAATGGATTGTGGGGTAGTGATAGTGCACACTGTAATCAGACACTATTAATTATTATGTATTAGTTACTAATTTATATTTATTTTTCTGTCTTTTATTATACAATCTTAAGTCTTCTTCTCTCCTTCCCCCTCTCCCAGGAAGTTTGGAAAACACTGTCGGGCTTACAACGCTAACAGCAGTTATCTTTATTTCTTAGAGTAATATAATTAAACTCATCTACATTTTTCAGCTGCAAAAATGAAGCTATATATTGACTCACACTCTATGAAAGAGGCAGAAATTAACACACATTCAGTATTTATCTCCTTGTATGAAAGTACTAGGTATAAGTAGACGACAAAAGTCAATCTTACTTGTCCTTTGAAAGCATCAATGATGAACTGTAGTGACTGTGGCTGAACACATTCGATACACTTTTGTACAACATGGTTTCCATTTTGATCTTTCACACATTTGAGTACATGACCATCCAGCTCCTTTACCATTTCACTCTGCAAAAGAGAAGACATTTAAATTACCTTACCAAACAACATAAAAGAAGATGGGAACAAAAGTATATTCAAAAATTTGTTTCCAATTTTTTATATATCAAAGTTTAAAATTCCTGAAAGTGTTAATAAGCAGAAGCCACTGAAGGTGAGAATTACTAAAATATTTTGGATTATAATGTAAATGATATTTGCTAAAATAAAACCTGCTGCTGCTGCTGTAACCTAGTGATACTCAATTTGCTGTATTTAAACTGTCTTCACTGTTTGTATCTTCCACTCATCTTTCTCAGCTGACAACTAATATAATGATATCAGAATTCTATACTTTTCTCTACTAAGCATACCCCTTCCCCCCAGTAATCATCATCATCATTTTTTTGGCTGTGCTGTGCAGCATTCAGGATCTTAGTTCCTCAACCAGGGACAAACCTGTGCCCCCTGCAGTGGGAAGCGTGGCGTCCTAACCACTAACTGCCAGGGAATTCCCCCAAGTAGTTATTACTGATGGGTATTTGAGATTATCAAGCACACAGAAAAGGGTAAGGAGCTGAATGAGCCCTGAAGAGCCGTGTAATTTTCATGTAATATATCAATTATGAAAAATTATTATTGAGCACTTTTATTCTTCTTTTTAGTAATCTTATAATAAAGAACTTGATTCAGGGAATTTCCTGGTGGTCCAGTTTTTAGGACTCTTCTGCTGCTGGGGGCCCAGGTTCTCCCTAGTGGGGAACTAAGACCCTTCAAGCTACACAATTCGGGGGAGGGGGTGGGGGGCAGTGGTGGTGCATGCACACGAATGGGTGGGCACAGGACCAGCCACAACTTGATTCAATATTTTCCTTTAACATTTTATACCTTCCTCAGGGACAGATTCTCAGGAGATTTTAGATCTTTGCTCATTTAATGGGCAAAGATGACATTTTTCAATTTATATTTGATTAATAAGCTTAGACGGTAAAGCGTCTGCCTGCAATGCGGGCATAAATACAGTGAGTGAAGAAAACAATTAGTTCTTAAAAGGTATTGGTAATAGTAAGTTTAGAAAGAGATTGACTTTGACTCTCAAGCTACACACATACAATAAATTCCAGAATTAAAAACAATAATATATATGTATGTAATCACAGCAGTGAACATCTGTGAGAAAATTACATTCCTCTTGAAGAAATCCCGAGCTTTAGAGTCACTGAAGTTGTGTCATAATGGAGAAAGATCAGTAGTTTGTATAGATACTTAGAGCTTCTCTGCTCTTAACTCTCAGACTGATAAAGATATTTTGGAAACAGTGTCAGAGCTTTCTGAGATGCTCTTCCCAGGTTATAATCCTCAAGCTTGCCTTGAATAAAATTCCATGGATGGAGAAGCCTGGTGGGCTACAGTTCAGGGGTTGCAAAGAGTCGGACATGACTGAGCGACTTCACTTGCACTCTTCAATAATAAGGTTAAACTTACTTACAGTGCATTTTCTTTTAACTATTTTTCCCATAAAATTCGAAGACTTCATTAACACACATCTTAATCCTTGGGGAAAAAATGTAAGTAACTGCACAATAATCTGTGTACCTAATCAGTGTAATAGGAAATAGGATTATGAAGAAATGGAGTACACCTAGTGTAAAGGTATTCTTTTTTTTTTTCTTTTGACATGCCGCATGGCAAGTGAGTTTTTAGTTACCCGGCACTGAACTCCTGTCCCCTGCACTGGAAGCACAGAGTCCTAAACACTGAGCCACCAGGAAATTTCCAGTATTTATATTTAAAATTTCTCTCACCCAAAAAAGTCTCAGTTGTATTCTGACAGAGGAATCCTTGAACTCAAGATATTACACAAATGTTGTTATAAGAGGACTAAGTTACAAAAGCAAATGTACTAAAGAATCCAAACAGGAGGGAATTCTCTGGCAGTCCAGAGGTTAGGACTCTGCACTCTCACTGCCGGGGTCTTCGGTTTGATCTCTTGCTGCTGCTGCTAAGCCGCTTCAGTCGTGTCCGACTCTGTGCAACCCCATAGACGGCAGCCCACCAGGCTCCCCCGTCCCTGGGATTCTCCAGGCAAGAATACTGGAGTGGGTTGCCATTTCCTTCTCCAATGCATGAAAGTGAAAAGTGAAAGTGAAGTCGCTCAGCCACGTCCCACTCTTAGTGACCCCATGGACTGCAGCCTACCAGGCTCCTCCGTCCATGGGATTTTCCAGGCAAGAGTACTGGAGTGGATCCCTTGCTGGGGACCTACAATCCTGCAAACCATGCAGAGCGGACCAAAAAAAAAAAAAATCCAAACATGAACTGGTTCATCTAAAGCTTACTCCCAATGCTTTATATTTTCAAATTAAAGAGACATAAAATACAATTTTTTAAAGAATACAAAAATTTTGTCTTAACTTACAATTACCTGCTGGTCAGACGAAATAGACTCTAATGCTTTCTGAATAACACGGCAGCCATACATCTGCAATGCTAAGGGTAGAACATGACCACGAATACGAGTCGCTAGGGCTAATTTTTGATCCAAACTCCCAAACTGACAGAAAAAAAAGATTTTATTATTACTTTGTTAACTTGAATAACTCACTGTTTTCAGTCTACTGAATCTATTTTTAAATATTACATTTGGCAAGTAGGTACAGAGAAAGCATTTAGGTATTAAACTTCTCATTTAGTGTAAAGACCATACACTTAAAAAATAAATATATATCATAAAATATAACATTTTAACCATAAAATACAACATTTTGACTTCAGTGGTATTGACTATATTCTCACCATTTGCAATAGTCATCACAATTTGATTCCAAATTTTTTCCATTACCTCAAACACAAACACTATACTCATTAAACAATAACCCCACTCTTTCCCCTACCAGTCTACTAGTAGAATAGGAAGCCCTAGTCAACTTTATGTCTCTATGAATTTGTCTATTCTAGGTATTTCACATAAATGGAACCTTATAATGTTTGTCCTTCTGTACCTGGCTTATTTCACTTAGTTTCATCCATGAGTAAGCATGTATGAAATGCTTCATTCCTTCTTATGGCTGAACAATATTCTGCTGTGTATATATATACCACATTTTGTTTATACATTCATCTGTCGGGCATTTTTGACTGTTTCCATGTTCAGGCTACTGTAAATAATGCTGAAATGAACACTAGTTCACTTAAGTGCTTGTTTTCAATACTTTTGGGTATATACCTAGAACGGAATTGCTGGGCTATATCATAATTTTATGTTTAGTTTTTTAAGGAACCTGCCAAACTGTTTTCCACAGTGGTTGCACCATTTTACATTCCTATCAACAATGTATGAGAGTTCTAATTTCTCTACATCTTCACCAACATTTATTGTTCTCTATATTTTAAAATACAGCCATCCTAGTAGACATAAAAGGAGCTAGCTATGGTTTGGATTTGCGTCTCCCTAATGACTAAGGGTGTTAAGCTTTCTTCATGTGCACATCTGAGTATCTTTCTAGGAGAAATGTCTGTTCAAGTCCTTTGTCCCTTTTTTAAACTGAGCTGTCTTTTTGTGGTTGAGTTTCATACATTCTGGATATAGAATCTGTACATATTTTCTCCCAAGTATATATTTTTATATGAAAATAAACTTTATATGAAGAATAAACTTTCAGAGCTTTTCTAAGCATTGAGCATGAAAAAACATGAATGCATGCTTACCTCAAAAAATTTCTGTATGACATAGTTGCCAAAAACATCTGTCATTAATTGATAGGCTGCTTGTAGAATTTCATTAAAAACCATCTGTCGCTCAGCTGGAGTAGCTCTCTCTAGCTTTTGCTGTATGAATCTATGTGGGAAACATTTTAATGTCATGACAGTATATTAATAATAAGCTCCTGCAAAATCCGTGTCTGATTTGAATATAACACACCCCAACATATATCCACATAAAGTCATTTCCAGAAACAGTATTAATATGTCCTATACATTTAAAATAAAAAGAACAAAAGTTATGAAGCATATCTTTGTTAACACCTTAATTTAAAACTTCTAGTCAGACTGGAAAAAATCTGGACATATGGATGTTTAATGTGTAAGTTAGTTCTGTCTGTATTGTAATCAATAAAAAAACTAAAAAGATATTACTGGCTATTCATTATTAATAATTAATTATATTATTACTAAGATATCTCAAACTTAGCAAATGTGTTAGAATTTGAATACTATTTTCTTTTCTGTGTATTATCTTGAGAACACTAATTTGCATGTACTTCAAGTATTACAGTACACACAAATCCTGTTTAATGTAAAGGAACACAAAGCATTTAACTTTGTTTTAAACATTTTTTTAGACGAGTATACACATCAGGGACACAAGTCCATAAATGTAATTCAGAGCACTATTTTCAAAAGGAAGTTTAAAGAAATTAAATGTATTCAGTCAACATAATAAAAATAATCCAACAAAAGAGCATTACTATTTATTATAGAAAACTGAAGAACCATAAAAAATAAATATCTGTATTTTTATATTTTATCCTCATAAGAGAGAAAAACCCATATTGGATATTTATTTTTTAAACAATTCCAATTTTTATACAGGTTAAATAATCTTGGTCAAGAAAAATCTTGGCTCTTTCAAAGCAAAAATGCAGTGGTAAGTACCATAAATCATAATCACCTACCTAGAACCATGCTGGTCTTGAGAAAACTCAACTATGTGTCCAATCAAGTCTCTAAGTTGAAGGTTTGGGAAGCGGTTGTTTCTGAAATCTTCTAATAATCTACTTCGGCCAGAAGGCATAATATCAGACCTATTATACCGAAGCCGAGAAGGAGGAAAGAGCTGGCTGCTGGAGCTAAATAGACTGGAAGTGCCTGAAGCACTTCGGTATTTTGCTTCTGCTCCAGGTGCTGCAGAGATATATCGACCACTACCATTTGTCAGTCCTCCTACAACAAAGCAACTATGGTCAGCAAATATTTTCTACAAATGCATTCCTCAAATAAGTCACTTAAACTAAAAAGGCAGTCAATAAAGAAATATTCATCCTATTAATTCCTATATGGTATAACATAAAATTAAAGTTGAAGGGGAACTCTCACACACTTACTTAACGTGTGTGGCTATAATATATGGGGGAAAAAATAAACTAGAAAACATGAAAAAAAGAAAAAAAACCAACCCTGTATTTGTTCTTGGCAGTTTAGTTTAAAAACATCTAACATCATACACAAAACCTATATTTGTTTTTGGAAGCTTAATTTAAAACATAATTACAACTAATGTCATACATAGTAGTATCAATACCAGAATATTGAAACCACTAACAAAATTTTCAGTTATATTAACAAACAAGTTACAAATAGCTATAGCCAACTCAGATTTCAAGTCACTAAAAATAAAGGCTGATTGAAATTTATCCACAATGTTAATGGAATACCAACAACTAAATCTACTTTTTTGGAATATATAAAAATTCATTAAGTCATATACACTTGTATGTAAAGAAAAATGATTTCTCAGTTAACCTAATTAAACTTCAAACTTCAAAAACCTACAACATAATAAAGCTGAATCACAAGCTAATTATTAAAATTTTTAACCTAAACACTCTCCATAAAACATTACTGTTTTACAGATGAAAAACAGGAGCAGTAAACATATTTATTATTTCTAGAGTTTTAACGTCGGTCATTTAAAACAAATGAATAAAAAACCTCTTTAACTTATATCCAATTCCAAAGAATAATAAAGGGCAGTTGATAAAAAACAAAAATAAATAGAAGCAGGTAACTGTTCTTTTGACAAATAAACACTTAAAAGTACTTGACAGTGTCCTTTTAAAAAAGAAAAATATCTAGAAAATTGGAAAATGCATACTTAGTAGTACAGATAAACAAAATCCACTGTCAGCTTTATACTACTGCAATTTACTTCTATTTAGAGTAGTGTTGTATGTACAATCCAGGCCAGAGTACAGATGGTGCCAAGGACACACTGTCAGTGCAAAGTTATAGAAAGGCATTGAAGGCCAAAAAGATTTACAGGGATAAGGAGCAGTAAGAGTTATAATCCTGGAGAGTGAAGTGGGTTAGAAAATTCCTCTTTAACTTTCAGTTCCCACTATTCTAGCTTTATTTTTCTTCATGAAATTTCCCATCATCCAGGATATTATACACATTCATTATTTATTTGAATCCTCGGCCCCATTTCCAATGTCAAGTGCCACAGGGCTATATTCACCTACATGCTTGACACCTCGTGCCTAAAACAGCATCTGTTGCATGGTGCGTACACACATATTTGTAAATATTTAATGTAGTATCAACTGTCTATGGTCTAGTTCTGTAATACCTTAGAAGTGTGTAATTTTATATACCAAAGTCATTAACATCAAATTCTCAGGTTCATTCCAGTTCTACCATAAATTTGTGCTCATATATAAAAACTCTAAAAAGTAAAAATTCAATGTTAATACTGTCACGATCTTTTCACTATTATTAATCCTTCTAGTTTCCTATTTTAATCTGTTTATAGTACTATCAGTTGTTCACAGCAATAACTGATTATTAGCCCATTTGAGTCTAACAATTCTTTAACCTTTTCATAGGGAAAGGGTACTATGCTTATCATTCCAATTTGTTTTTATGAACAATGATTATGTCTTCCCATTCAAGGACTACCATGATGATGTCATTTTATACTAAAATCCTACAGCATCCGGCTAGAGTACCTGCTCTACATTCTTCAGCTTACTTTTCAAACCTGTATTCCAGACCTATTTTTCACATGCATTTCCTAACGGTACCCTAATGTTCAATTCTCTCCTTCTCACTCATTACTATGTATGTACCACTGCTTATCATTACCTGAAATGTAAGGCCTAATCCTACCTCTTTATTTTTAATGAACTAAAGATTTCAATAGCAAATTCAAAATACACACTTATCCCAGAAAATGATAATTTTATTTAGTGCCTTCCAAGTAGCCCTATCAATATCCAACACAAATTCCTCCCGTGTCTAGATATTTCTTGATTATATTCTATCAGCTCCTAATACATCAAACTCCTAATGTACTCTTTGACAACATAAAATGTCCAATAATGCCAAACTGCTTTGAGATTTAAAAATTTTGGAATTTCAGTTCTAGAAGACTAATTATAACTAGCATTTTCATATATAAAGTTGAAAAATTAATTTCACAAAGGGTTAAGATGCCTTTGTTTCCTTACAAAGTAATTAAATATAAGTATTTAAACTCAATTTAAAATATATGATTAAACATTTAAAATGTGGTTCCTTTTAGGGAATTCCCTGCTGATCCAGTGGTTAGGATTCCACACTTTCACTGCCAAGGGCCAGGGTTCAATCCCTGATCAGGGAACTAAGATCCCATAAGCCACGCAACCAAAAAAAAAAAAAAAAGTAAAAATAAAGATGGGGCAGGGGAGAGTTAAACACTGAAAGCATATCATCGAAAACATAATATGAAATTTAGGGACATTTTACAAAATTGGCCTATACCTTTAAAAAATGTCGAGGTCATAAAAGGCTGAGAAACAATTCAAGATTAAGTTTTCAGGACACATACATACCCTGATTTGTTTATGAGTAAGGGACATTGTGTCTGCAACTTCCTTTCCAAAATATCAGGGAAAAAAATGGGTGAGAATGGACACATAATGCAGAGGGGGATAGAGTAAAGGGAAAGAACAATAAAACAAATTCACTTAATATATGGAAAACCTGGGATAAACTAGATTTTTAAAAAACTGTTAATGACTTTAAGTCTGAAATCATTTCAAAATTATTAAAAAAGCAAACAAACTGGTCATTTATATTCATACCCCTGCTGCTGCTCCTGTTTGGTTACTAAGTCATGTCCAATTCCTTTGCAACATGATGGACTGTAGCCTGCCAGGCTCCTCTGTCCTCCATTTCCAGGCATGGAAATCCCAGGCAAGCATACTGGAATGGGTTGCCATTTCCTTCTTCAGGGGATCTTCCCGACCTAGGGACTGAACTCAAATCTCCTGCTGTGTAGGTGGATTCTTTACCACTGAACCATTTGGGAAAGCCCACCATACTATTGCTACTGGTCATCTAAAAGCAGATGTGTTCTCCACCAAACACGCCCTTCAATTTATCACTGACCTCACCCCTAACATTTATGACTCCTTAATCACTAGCTTAATAAAACATATGGGACACAGAGAGCTGTGCTATTAATTTCACAGATAAAGTCACTATGGTCCAAAAGCGATGTGACATGTAGCTAGTCAGCCAGGACTCTTAGGCCAGAGGTTATCACACAGCTGTATGCTGCCCCTTATATGCTATTTACACAGGTATCTATCAAGCTCATTCATGACAACTGAATGAAGGCAAACACCTAATAACTATACTAGCAGAAGTAATATAAGTTTTCATTAATTTCCTTGAGAAGTCCATTGTTTTAAAATCCTTCCCTATTAAATATCAGACATCAAAAAGATCTTAAGATACTGACAAAAATACAGAGGAGAGAAATATACAACAACTGAAACCACAAGAAAATAAACCTCATTTTCCACCTCCCTAGGATCTGAGAAGGCAGCTCCTGAACCTATTTTTTTTTCTGTTTTTTAAAAAACAGATTCTCAAATCTTTCCCAGTAGATAGTTTTTATTTCAAAAAAGAAAAAAGGTCTACTTGAAGATTACTCTGATAGAAGTTTGGAGGCTAATGGATTAGAATCAAGATAAATTAAGGTTTCATTTTGGATTCAGGCTGTCAACTATTAACTTTGGGGGGAAAAAAAAAAAGCTATTCCAACTAGAATCGGGGAGTTTAAAAGGGTACAACTACATACAGGCTTACTAGGCAGAGTCTGTTTCAGAAGGTAAGGCTCTGGAAAGCTCAAGAAGGATAAGATGATAATGAGAGATGACTAGTTAGTTGGAATAGGTAAACAATAAGAAATACATAGCTGGAAAAAGTCTAAAATGAGGATGTCTATTTCCCTTTAAGGTATTACTTTTAATTACTTCTAACCCATAGCCAATGCACTTAGTACTTTACTAGACTTCAGCAGGAAAAAGACTTCAGAGCAGAGTTTCTCAATATGCACTTAAATCACTTCAGGATATTGGCTACACACTTCTAATAATACACATCGGTTAGACCTTTATCCTGTGTTCTGGTATACTGTCGTAAACAGGTTTTCTATGTTCAATATAATCAGCTTTTTCACCTACTTTAGAAAGCCCATTTAATGATTTCATATTCAGAGTTGATATTACACACCAGATCCTAAGGATGCATGACATGGAGTATTATTTTGTTGAAAAATAAAAAGGCAGCTATCTGTGAGCCCCATTCAAACTGGATCTGCACATTAGAGTTATTATTGTCCTGTACACAGTAACTCCTTTAGAGAGGTAGTAAACTCTTGTTGAGCATTCTTAACCGGACACTGAGAAAGTAGACTCTACATAAAACACTATATCATATTGAACTGTATCTGCCACAGTTTGTCCTTTTGTTTTAAGCAACTGCAGTTCAGTTTGTTCATTTAAGTCGCTCAGTTGTGTCCGAGTCTTTGCAACCCCATGAATTTCAGCAGGCCAGGCCTCCCTATCCATCACCAACTCCCGGAGTTCACTCAAACTCACATCCATCGAGGTGGTGATGCCATCCAGTCATCTCATCCTCTGTCGTCCCCTTCTCCTCCTGCCCCCAATCCTTCCCAGCATCAGGGTCTTTTCCAATGAGTCAACTCTTCGCATGAGGTGGCCAAAGTACTGGAGTTTCAGCTTTAGCATCATTCCTTCCAAAGAAATCCCAAGGCTGATCTCCTTCAGAATGGACTGGTTGGATCTCCTTGCAGTCCAAGGGACTCTCGAGTCTTCTCCAACATCACAGTTCAAAAGCATCAATTCTTTGGCACTCAGCTTTCTTCACAGTCCAACTCTCACATCCATACATAACCACTGGAAAAACCATAGCCTTGACTAGACAGACCTTGTTGGCAAAGTAATGTCTCTGCTTTTTAATATGCTATCTAGGTTGGTCATTGGAGAAGGCAATGGCACACCACTCCAATACTCTTGCCTGGAAAATCCCATGGATGGAGGAGTCGGGTAGGTTGCAGTCCATGGGGTGGCCAAGAGTTGGACACGACTGAGCAACTTCACTTTCACTTTTCACTTTCATGCACTGGAGAGGGAAATGGCAACCCACTCCAGTGTCCTTGCCTGGAGAGTCCCAGGGAAGGGGGAGCCTGGTGGGCTGCCGTCTCTGGGGTCGCACAGAGTCAGACACGACTGAAGCGACTTAGCAGCAGCAGCAGGTTGGTCATAACTTTCCTTCCAAGGAGCAACCGTCTTTAATTTCATTGCTACAATCACCATCTGCAGTGATTTTGGAGCCCCCCAAAATAAAGTCTGACACTGTTTCCACTGTTTCCCCATCTATTTCCCATGAAGTGATGTCACCAGATGCCATGATCTAAGTTTTCTGAATGTTGAGCTTTAAGCCAACTTTTGCACTCTCCTCTTTCATCAAGAGGCTTTTTAGTGCCTCTTCACTTTCTGCCATAAGGGTGGTGTCATCTGCATATCTGAGGTTACTGATATTTCTCCTGGTAATCTTGATTTCAGCTTGTGCTTCTTCCAGCCCAGCATTTCTCATGATGTACAATGCATATAAGTTAAATAAACAGGGTGACAATATACAGCGTTGACGAATTCCTTTTCCTATTTGGAACCGGTCTGTTGTTCCATGTCCAGTTCTAACTGTTGCTTCTGACCTGCATACAAATTTCTCAAGAGGTAATCAGGTGGTCTGGTATTCCCATCTCTTTCAGAATTTCCCACAGTTTATTGTGATCCACACAGTCAAAGGCTTTGGTGCAGTCAATAAAGGAGAAGTATATTTTTTCTGGAACTCTCTCGCTTTTTTGATGATACAATGGATGTTGACAATTTGATCTCTGGTTCCTCTGCCTTTTCTAAATCCAGCTTGAACATCTGGAAGTTCACGGTTCACATATTGCTGAAGCCTGGCTTGGAGAACTTTGAGCACTACTTTACTAGTGTGTGAGATGAGTGCTACTGTGCAGTAGTTTGAGCATTCTTTGGCATTGCCTTTCTTTTGGGATTGGAATGAAAGCTGACCTTTTCCAATCCTGTGGCCACTGCTGAGTTTTCCAAATTTGCTGGCATATTGAGTGCAGCACTTTCACAGCATCATCTTTCAGGTTTTGGAAGAGCTCCACTGGAATGCCATCACCTCCACTAGCTTTGTTCGTAGTGATGCTTTCTAAGGCCCACTTGACTTCACATTCCAGGATGTCTGGCTCTAGGTGAGTGATCACACTATTGTGATTATCTTGGTTGTGAAGATCTTTTTTGTACACTTTTTCTCTGTATTCTTGCCACCTCTTCTTAATATCTTCTGCTGCTGTTAGGTCCATACCATTTCTGTCCTTTATCGAGCCCATCTTTGCATGAAATGTTCTCTTGGTATCTCTGATTTTCTTGAAGAGATCTCTAGTCTTTCCCATTCTGTTGTTTTCCTCTATTTCTTTGCATTGATCACTGAGGAAGGCTTTCTTATCTCTCCTTGCTATTCTTTGGAGTTCTGCATTCAAATGGGAATATCTTTTCTTTTCTCCTTTGCTTTTCGCTTCTCTTCTTTTCACAGCTATTTGTAAGGCCTCCTCAGACAGCCATTTTGCTTTTTTGCATTTCTTTTTCATGTGGATGGTCTTGATCCCTGTCTCCTGTACAATGTCACGAACCTCTGTCCATAGTTCATCAGGCACTCTATCAGATCTAGTCCCTTAAATCTATTTCTCACTTCCACTGTATAATCATAAGGGATTTGACTTAGGTCATACCTGAATGGTCTAGTGGTTTTCCCCACTTTCTTCAATTTAAGTCTGAATTTGGCAATAAGGAGTTCATGGTCTGAGCCACAGTCAGCTCCTGGTCTTGTTTTTGCTGACTGTATAGAGCTTCTCCATCTTTGGCTGCAAAGAATATAATCAATCTGATTTTGGTGTTGACCATCTGGTGATGTCCATGTGTAGAGTCTTCTCTTGTGTTGTTGGAAGAGGGTGTTTGCTATGACCAGTGTGTTCTCTTGGCAAAACTCTATTAGCCTTTGCCCTGCTTTATTCTGTATTCCAAGGCCAAATTTGCCTGTTACCCCAGGTGTTTCTTGACTTCCTACTTTTGTATTCCAGTCCCCTATAATGAAAAGGACATCTTTTTTGGGTGTTAGTTCTAAAAGGTCTTGTAGGTCTTCATAGAACCGTTCAACTTCAGCTTCTTCAGCATTACTGGTTGGCGCACAGACTTGGATTACTGTGATACTGAATGGTTTGCCTTGGAAACGAACAGAGATCATTCTGTCTTTTTTGAGATTGCATCCAAGTACTGCATTTTGAACTCTTTTGTTGACCACGATGGCTACTCCATTTCTTCTAAGGGATTCCTGCCCACAGTAGTAGATAAAATGGTCATCTAAGTTTAATTCACCCATTCCAGTCCATTTTAGTTCGCTGATTCCTAAAATGTCAAAATTCACTCTTGCCATCTCCTGTTGGACCACTTCCAATTTGCCTTGATTCATAGACCTGACATTCCAGGTTCCCATGCAATATTGCTCTTTACAGCATCGGCCCTTGCTTCTATCACCAGTCCCATGCACAACTGGGTATTGATTTTGCTTTGGCTCCACCCCTTCATTCTTTCTGGTTATTTCTCCACTGATTTCCTGTAGCATATTGGGCACCTACCGACCTGGGGAGATCCCCTTTCAGTATCCTATCATTTTGCCTTTCATACTGTTCATGGGGTTCTCAAGGCAAGAATACTGAAGTGGTTTGCCATTCCCTTCTCCAGTGGACCACATTCTGTTAGACCTCTCCACCATGACCTGCCTGTCTTGGATGGCCCCACACAGCATGGCTTAGTTTCATTGAGTTAGATAAGGCTGTGGTCCGTGTGATTAGATTGACTAGTTTTCTGTGATTATGGTTTCAGTCTGTCTGCCCTCTGATGCCTCTCACAACACCTACCATCTTGCTGGAGTTTCTCTTACCTTGGACGTGGGGTATCTCTTCACGGCTGCTCCAGCAAAGTGCAGCCGCTTTAAGCAACTTAGTTGCAGTAATTTGCAGCCTCAGAACAAAAATATGTTATCCTAACAACTCTCCAAGACAAACATATTGTCTCCATTTTACTTATGAAACAATAGGCTTAGAGAAGCTAAATCCTTATAAAGGATGCACAGCTAATAATTAGACCGAGTTTTTTAAAACTACATTTGAATAATTCACTTAAAGCTTTCAGTTATATTCTGCTAGAAACTATTATAATTTTTATACTTATATATAAATATTATATTCTGCTACAAACATAAATAAACTATTGTATCTGAATAATTCACTTAAAGCTTTCAGTAATATTCTGCCTCATGAAGAATGTTTAATGCCATATACCGTTCATAAATCTGGGATATGTTTGAGGTTACACGGGGAAATAAACCATGCAAATTTTTTAACTATAAAAATTTAACTAAATATTTGCCATATAAAGAGAATTTTTACTGGGGAAAAAAATCAAGGCTTCAATGAATTTAAAACCAACATAATTCTAGTTGAAAGTATAATCTTTCACATCATCCTAACAGACTACCTAACATAAAAGGCAAAAAGCATAACTGTTAAGTGTGCTACCTTAAATGTATACATTTTATGACAGTAAGTATACAAACAATATAAGGAACAACTATAAACCAAAATAAGTATCTGCTGCTTCCATTTCTACTACCTGTAATTTTTTTCTAATAGCAACTAAGTACCTTTTAGCATCTAGTGCTTCAAACTTTTTAAAAATACCAAGAGGGAGACCATCTTCACAGAAGATAATAATCTATCTTCACTCATCAAAGAGCATTTAAACAGCCTGTTTTTAACTATGCAGTTCATACTAGTATTATTTCTCATTCCTATCTCTACTCAACTTGCCAATATCCATTATTACATCAAAAAGCCCTGTATGATTTCAAGACTGCCTGAGTCTTACATCTTTAGTGAAAACTAAATTATCTCTGTGATTACTGAACATGAGGACACTCTAAAAACCTACCCTACCCCAACAAAACACACACATGCAAAAATAAGAATTCACAACTGTCATAAAACTTTTCAAAGTGCAGTATTCTAGAGAGTATGATCTTGAAACACTCCTCAGACAATACAGTACAGTCAAATAATGCTTTAATGTAGAAATGTAGGATGTTAAAATAATTTTTTAAACAATAAGGTAGCTAGTATTCAAATAAATTTATCTTTGAAACAGAAAGAAACAAAGCCACTCAAATTAAATTATTCATTTTGTTGAGATCAGGATACAGCTGACCCTTGACCAACACAGAGGCTGGAAGCATTGACCCCACCAAAAACATATGTATAAATTCTGACTTTCCTCAAACTTAATTACTAATAGTCAGACTGCTGTTGACCAGAAGCCTTAACAGTAACATAAAGAGCTGACAGACACATGTACACAACTATATTTTTTGCTGTTTGGTGGTCACTAAGTTGTATCTGACTCTTTGGGAATTCATGGACTGTAGCATGCTAGACTACCCTGTCCTTCACTATCTCCCTGAGTTGGCTCAAACTCATGTCCATTGAGTCAGTGATGCCATCCAACCATCTCATCCTCCGTCGCCTGTTTCTCTTCTTGCCCTCAATCTTTTGCAGCATCAGGGTCTTTTCCAATGAGCTGGCTCTCCGCATCAGGTGGCTAAAGTATTGGAGCTTCAGCTTCAGTCCTTCCAATGAATATTCCATTGAATATTCTGATTTCCTTTAGGATTGACTGGTTTGACTTCCTTGCTGTCCAAGGGACTCTCAAAGAGTCTTTTGCAGCACCACACCTCAAAGGAATCTCTTTGGTGGTCAACCTTATTTACAGTCCGACTCTTGCATCTGTACATGCAAGAAAAACTATAGCTTTGACAACAAACCTCTGTCAGCCAAGTGATGACTCTGCTTTTTAAGTACACTGTCTAGGTTTGTCATAGCTTTTCTTCCAAGGAGCAAGAGCCCTTTAATTTCATGGCTGCAGTCACCATCTGCAGTGATTTTGGAGCACAAGAAAATAAACTCTGCCACTGCTTCAACTTTTTCCCTATCTATTTATTTGTATGAAGTGATAGGGCCAGATGCCATGATCTTAGTTTTCTGAATGCTGAGTTTTAAGCCAGCTTTTTCACTCTCCTCTTTCACTTTTATCAAGAAGCTCTTCTTCAGTTACTCTTCACTTGCTGCCGTAGGGCGGTATCATCTGCATATCTGAGGATATTTTTATTTCTCCAGGCAGTCTTGATTCCAGCTTGTGCTTCATCTTAGCCAGCATTTCGCATGATGTACTCTGCATATAAGTTAAATAAACAGGGTGACAGTATACAGCCTTGACATATTCCTTTCCCAATTTGGAACTAGTCTGTTGTTCCATGTCTGGTTCTAACTGTTGCTTCTTGAACTGCATAAAGATTTCTCTGGCGGCAGGTAAGGTGGTCTGGTTTTCCCATCTCTTGAAGAATTTTCCACAGTTTATTGTGATCCACACAGTCAAAGGCTTTGGTGCAGTCAATAAAGGAGAAGTATATTTTTTCTGGAACTCTCTCGCTTTTTTGATGATACAATGGATGTTGACAATTTGATCTCTGGTTCCTCTGCCTTTTCTAAATCCAGCTTGAACATCTGGAAGTTCATGGTTCATGTACTGCTGAAGCCTGGCTTGGAGAATTCTGAGCATTACTTTGCTAGTGTGTGAGATGAGTGCAATTGTGTGGTAGTTTGAGCATTCTTTGGCATTGCCTTTTTTGGGGACTGGAATGGAAACTGACCTTTTCCAGTCCTGTGGCCACTGCTGAGTTTTCCAAATTTGCTGGCATACTGAGTGCAGCACTTTCACAACATCATCTTTTAGGATTTGAACAGAAACAATCCATGTATAAGCGGACCTGAGCAGCTCAAACCTGTGTTTTTCAAGGGTCAACTGTACTCTTCAAAGCTGTGGAGCATGGTCTTAGCTTTCTTATTTCTAATTTATTGGAGAGAAAAAAAAATCCCAAACAACTCTAATATAATCTAGTCTGTGGTTAACTTGGTACAAAAAAACCCATAAAGGAAAGATAATAATTCTAAGGGAGAGGATCACTATGTTAAATAAAATAAGCAAGTCAACAGCATTATAATCATTATACTGCAATCACTGGTTTACTTGTCTGTATTTACCACCAAAAAAGTCAAATTTGATGATGGTGGGCAGAATGTTTTCTTCACCAGTGTGCCTAAAGTCAAGTACAGTATGCCATGTAGGTATTTGACACTGGTTGAATAAGTTTATTAAGTGAATTAAGTAAAATAAATTAGGTAAAAATTTTGATCAGACCTCAAAATTCTTAAATGGAGGCCAGAAACAAAACAAAAACAACAAAACTACACATAAAAGAGAAACATAAAATAGGTATTAGTTTCAGTATAATAAACTTATTACTATTCTATTAATTAAAATAGCATCTGATCAGTTTAAATTTAAAAATCAGTAATAAAATATATTAAGAGATCCTTGAAGTAAAAAGTATTTAATTGAGATTAAAAGTCAATTGCAAGCAAGTAAAAAATGCCAATATACTGACATTCAAAGTCACTTTCACCACCAACTCATAATAGGCTAAGTTATATTTTACCACAATTTTATAAGAAGTTTACAAACATTCTAAACTCAGAGAATAGGAAAAGATCCTTTATTTAGTCAGAGAAGTAGCAGACAGAAATAAAAGCATTCTTCAAGGAGCAGTGTCATATCTTGGAATAAACCAGATAGACCCGGGCTCAAAATTTTTGTTCCTTACTAACTTGACAACTACTCTTTGTGACCCCATGGACTGTAGCCTAACCAGGTTCCTCCGTCCATGGGATTTTCCAGGCAAGAATACTGGAGTGTGTTGCCATTTCCTTCTCCAGGAGATCTTCCCGACCCAGGGACCGAACCCAGGTCCCCCACATTGCAGGCAGAGCCTACAATCTGAGCCGCCAGGGAAGATCCCTTGACAACTACAAGCAAGTTATTTGAGCGCTTTGAGAATGAAGTTTTATTTGTGTGTGTAGTATGAAAGAGAAGTCAAAGTTAATCTCTCCCTGTCTGGATACTAAAGTGCTCCAGTTCAACTTACTGAAAAGACTATCCTTCCCAAACACACTAGAATGGCACCATGGCCACAAATCAGGTAACCAAACAAGCAGGTCTATTTCTGGGTCCTTGATTTCACCAATCTATTTTCTCTATCCTTGTGCCAATACCACAATTTTAGTTACTGTAGTTTTAATAAGTTTGATATCTAACAAATTTATTAAATTTTATATTTGTTCTTGAAGACTGTCTTGATTAATCTTGGCTCTATTTTTCTATCTACATTAAATAAATCACCTTGTCAGTTTCTTTAAAAAGCTGAAAAACTCTTACTGAGAGTGTGCTAAATCTGTATATCAATTATAAGACAGTTGCTATCTTTACAATACTGAGTCTTTCAAACCACAAACATGACATGTTCTCTTATTTGCCTTCTTCAACTTAACTCAGTGCTTTATAGTTTACAGTGTAAAGATCTTGCCCTTCTTCCACTGGACTTATTTCTGGTTAAGGAAACAGTCTTATATAAAAATACCCTAAACATTTAGTCAATTCTCCGTATCACCCCATGTGACTCATGCTACTTTCATTTTTAAAGTTTATTTGGCTAATAAAGATGCAGGTTTCTCACGAAGCACATCTGCCTTTATTTTAAGAGTTAGTTTCCTGATCCTATTTTACTGAAAGTACACTATTTAGGGTATAAACAGTGAAATAAGTTCTTGGTAAATTTTTGATAAACTACAATAATTTTTATGACACATGAAGACTTATTTGATATCGGTAAGAAGGAAAGGTAGAGAAAGAATTCAGTGAGGAGATGAAATGCAAATATGAAGGAAAGTTAGTGGCAATAAATAAAATGTAAAACAACCAAATGATAGTAAATAACAATATAAAGAATTATAGCCAACAAAATTAAAGAAAAGCCTCCAATTTGCAAAATACAAATCAAGGGAAAGAGTATTTTAAAATATATACAAAAAGAGATCAGACTTTTCTATTTTCTCTCATTCCATAAGCTTTTTTTTTTTTTCCCCAAAACATTAAAAAATTTAAAACATGCAATGGTAAGCAGACTTCAGGTAAATGGAAAGAAAAAAAAATCCATTAGTAACATGACAGGAGACAACATTAAAGGCTCATATAACCCATATTCAGGTATTATGCATCAAAAAGATGTGTGAATTGGAGTAACCCCTAATGTAAACTATGAATTGTTGCAAAGTGGTCGCTCTCTCCAGGTGAGTACTACTGGAAATTTCAGTGGGATAATCATTTTAAAATGAGTTTAGCATCTGGCTGCTAGGTATTTAATGTCAACAGAATCCCCATAATCATCATGACAAGCAAAAACTGCTGTCATACAATTCCAAATGAATCACCTCCTCATTCGAACTATTTTAAACAGGCCCAAGTGATTCTGATATGGTAAACCACTGAATAGGATCGTCAAGCATTTTCTAGTCTCAAATCTAAGATTATCTTAACTGAATTAACTGGTGAAAACATTTTTCAGTCATTAGAAGCACAAAGTCACAGATAACATAATTAAAGGATAATGAACAAAATATAAGGCCAAAACTTAATCACTGGGACCCCAAACCAGAACTCAGACTAATGAATTTGTATACAGAAATGAAACATAAAATAATAAATTCTTCTACTTAAGTAATAATTAACAGAATTTCTTCACAACATCTCATACTCATAAACAAATAAGTGACTTTTAGACACACCAGTGGGTTGAAGCAGTGTGTTCATTTAAACTACCACGAGAACCTCTAAATAACATTCCATTTCAAGCTGAATATGCTGTCTTATCTATTCAGTCCTATATTGTACAATGTATTCAGTTCTTGAGTCACCTGCCTTATGAGTAACACATATTCTTTTTCAAAGAGTAGATAATCCTGACCTGCCTCTTCAGAAACCTGTATGCAGGTCAGGAAGCAACAGTTAGAACTGGACATGGAAACAACAGACTGGTTCCAAATAGGAAAAAGAGTACGTCAAGGCTGTATATTGTCACCCTTATTTAACTTATATGCAGAGTACATCATGAGAAACGCTGGGCTGGAAGAAGCACAAGCTGGAATCAAGATTGCCGGGAAAAATATCAATAACCTCAGATATGCAGGTGACACCACCCTTATGGCAGAAAGTGAAGAGGAACTAAAGAGCCTCTTGATGAAAGTGAAAGAGGAGAGTGAAAAAGTTGGCTTAAAGCTCAACATTCAGAAAACTAAGATTATGGCATCTGGTCCCATCTCTTCATGGGAAACGGAGAAACAGTTTCAGACTTTATTTTTGGGGGCTCCAAAATCACTGCAGATGGTGACTGCAGCCATGAAATTAAAAGACGCTTACTTGAAGGAAAGTTATGACCAACCTAGACAGCATATTCAAAAGCAGAGACATTACTTTGCCAACAAAGGTCCCTCTAGTCAAGGCTATGGTTTTTCCCATGGTCACGTATGGATGTGAGAGTTGGACTATAAAGAAAGCTGAGTGCCGAAGAATTGATGCTTTTGAACCGTGGTGTTGGAGAAGACTCTTGAGAGTCCCTTGGACTGCAAGGAGATCCAACCAGTCCATCCTAAAGGAGATCAGTACTGGGTGTTCATTGGAAGGACTGATGCTGAAGCTGAAACTCCAATACTTTGGCCACCTGATGCGAAGAGCTGACTCATTGGAAAAGACCCTGATGCTAGGAGGGATTGGGGGCAGGAAGAGAAGGGGACGACAGAAGATGAGATGGCTGGATGGCATCACCAACTTGATGCATATGAGTTTGCGTGAACTCCAGGAGTTGGTGATGGACAGGGAGGCCTGGCATGCTGCGATTCATGGGGTCGCAAAGAGTTGGACATGACCGAGAGACTGAACTGAACTGAACCTGGACTTTAAAAATGTCTAGATAAGAGCTTTTCTATGAATCTCAAGAATGACTGAAAAATGAAAGGGATCTAGAAGCCTAGTAATCTTTTATGACATTTAAAATATCACATAACTTACACCAGTGTTAAATATAATTTGAGAGGCTGATTAGAATCCTGTTATTGGCATACTTTGTAAAACTGTTTAGTTGATTATCGAACAGCAGAACAGAAAAAATAGTAACAGGAGTTAGAACAATGTTTCAGCTTCAGTTCTGTCATTTATGGGTTTGGTCAAGCTTCTGGGGCTCACATGACCTATAACTGTCTCTTTAATGGGCATATTATTCAGCCACTCTATGTTAACAATTAGAATGAAATGAAATCATGAATATGAAGGTGCTTTAGAAAACTACCAAATGCTATTCAGTTCAGAGAAGGCAATGGCAACCCACTCCAGTGTTCTCGCCTGGAGAATCCCAAGGATGGCGGAGCCTGGTGGGCTGCCTGCCATCTATGGAGTCGCACAGAGTCACACACGACTGAAGAGACTTAGCAGCAAGCAGCTTTTCAGTTACAGGGAACTTGCTACTTAAAGAGTACTTTCAATGAAAACTTCAAAATAATTCATATTGTTTTCTGCTTCAAGGACCATATATGAAACTCAGCAAAATTGCAGATAGCCTTAACAACCGTCTGGCCATTCTTGTTTTAACTCTTAAACATCTCATTCTGAGAAAAGTAGATGACCAAATTTGCTAAAGGTCAGCAATTTCAACAGATAAACTACCACTAAGCAGGAAAAATGACCTTAGAAGTTTATATTACCCTGTCTACATTTCATATAAAATTTTCTGTGATTAGAAGACAGGTTACAAAGTTTTTAAATCTATTGCACTATTTAATTGCTGAATACACTATTTGATTACTGAATACATGGTATTAACAAAACTTTAATAGTTACCTTCAAATTAACTAATATCCCAGAGCTCATAGCTGTCATTAGACTTTTTGGTGCCCTTTTCTTAGGGAAAAAAATAAGCCAGTTCAAAAATGAAGAGGTACAGAGAAGAAAGCCATTTGTTCGTCAAACCCTAATAAAAATACAGAATACTACTTTATACCCAAGAAGTTCCATATCAATCTAAATATTATGAGAATAAAGATTAAATAAGAAATCATTAACATGGCAGGAGGAGAAGGGGACGACAGAGGATGAGATGGCTGGATGGCATCACTGACTCGATGGACGTGAGTCTCAGTGAACTCCGGGAGTTGGTGATGGACAGGGAGGCCTGGCGTGCTGCGATTCATGGGGTCGCAAAGAGTCGGACACGACTGAGCGACTGATCTGATCTGATCTGATTGTAAACATTTACTCAAAGAAGAAAAAGAAAGGAAACAAGAAAGGAAACAACTAGTTTCTAACTAACAACTAATTAGCTAGCTCCAGGTAGACGAACAATGTAAGACTGGAAATATTTCATCTTCTTTTACTGGGAGTGAACGATCTCAAAATAAGAGACTGACTTCTATCATAGAGAATAATTTAAAACACAACTACTGGTAGAAGATTTTTTCTTTTAACTCTATAAATTAATGTAAATAATTCATTTAATATTCAATGCTGAACATAAAGCCCAGAATTTGACATAGTTTTTTGCATTTCAAAATAAAAACCACTAATCTTAAAGTTGTTCTCTTTGCTTGTTCTTTTCCACTTGCTTCTCTGACCAGTGTTTTAAGTGCTTTTAACAAGTTATGGTCAAGGAGGTACCAATCAGCAGGGACTCCAAATGGCTAAAGACAGTAATATAGGATCAAAAAAAGGTATAAAAAGTGTTATCTTCCAGACTACAATGGACTGAAACATATCAACAATCCTAAAAGCTATCAATTTACACTACAGTTACCTACAGTGTATGATGATTTAAACACAAAATCAAAAAACCCCTACAACTCACCTTCAGAAGTTGCTAAGGCATCAACTTATTAAGTTACAAAATACAGGGGAAAAAATTAAGCATTATCGTGATTCCTATATGAACTATGTATTTCAGGGTTAACCTCACAATCAATGAAAGTTCTTTTCCACAGAAAAATTCCAGCTAACCAATGCAAAAGGAATGACCGAGTTAGAAAATCACAATTTTGCAATCTCTGAAGAAATATTCAGGTGATGATGAAAGGTTGCTAAGCTGTTAAGTGGATCTGGCTGATGGAAACAACCAGATCATGGAAACAACCTCACATGGAAACAACCTCACATGGAAACAACCAGATATGTGTCTCCTGATATGGTGCAGCAGAACTATATAACCAAATAACAAAGCAAACAAACAACAAGATCAAACCACTAAATTTAATTCCATTTTATAGAAAATTCAGAGAACAGAGGAACGCATTAAATACCATGAGGAAGAATTCATCAAAGTCAAGAATGTGGGATATTCAATAGGACAAAGTTTCTTTCACAAATATATGTAGAGAAGAAGAAGAAGAAAAAAATGAGGATGGAAAAATGGTTCCATATCAAAAGGCATATCAAACAAATAAAGGACCTTATTTGGACCTAATATGGATCTTATATAAACACAACAACTGTAAAAAGACATTTAAGTCAATTAGGGAAATTAGAGTAATGAGAATTATAAATGTTAAAAGGTATGATTTTGATATTGTGGCTATAAATGTTTTTTAAAAAGGAATCTCTTAGAAATTTCACATTATAATATGGAATATAAAATTATTTTTTCATGCTTCTGACTTCAGTATATTTAAAAAGGCTGCAAATCTTAACAAAAATGTTTTAGGTTATAAAAATATGGAACAACCAAAATCTATCAGTTGAAATACTGATTGTTCAATCACAAAGTGACTACTAGTCATCCTACTAAAAATATTTATGTTGATGAAATTACAACTATTTTAAAAAAATGAAATATCTCCTTGAAAACCAGAAGCACACAATGTCATTATTAGCTTTTTCTGTGAATCAAGTAGCTAGCATGAGCAAAGGCATAGGATAGGTGGCTTTAAAAAAAAAAAAAAAGGATGTTTCATCCAGTATTTTAAGACTACCAATAACTATAATGGTTACATGTCATAACATCTCATAAGAAAATCAACTGGAACTAATTAATTCCAGTCAATTTTAATGAAATGGAAAATTTATCTCTATTTTATAGTATTATATTCTTAGTGTGTGACCACAGTAAGATTATTTTTTAAATGGCTATGCAAATTCATTCCTTAGGTATTTTATAAATCAGCAGCCTTGATAGCCTAATTTATGGCATAATCCACTTCAGGAATACACAATTTAAAATATATTTTTTAGACCAGAAAGGATGTAAGTCTTGCATCATGAGTGAATGATATGAAAGTGAAGGACAGATTATTTTCATGAACACTACGTGAAGAGCAAATTTATGAAATCTACTGAATTATTTCAACTTGGCAGGGTCTTTTCCTTGTTACCAAACAAGGCTGCTAGTTATAATATGACTAAAGCTAAAAGAAACTAGGGAATCTCAAAAGAAAATAATCTACAGACAATTTCAATCAGAGGTGTATTAAAATACCAGATTTCAAGGTGAAGCTAACCTAAGGAGTTAAGCTTATACTGTGGGTACAAAAGTATTAGAGTACAATGTAGAACTCCTGGCCCACACGATTACTTCTCATAACTGACTAGAATTCATTCCAGAAGCATTTATATGCCTGGATTCTTTATAGTCAAAAAAATCTAGATTGTGGTTTAACTAGAGACATCTAAAAGATCATTATAATCCATTTTCTAAGCAAGTTATGTAGAATAATTATGCCATTTACACAGGCACTAAAGCACAACATAAGCAGTTAACAGTTGACAGAAACCTGATCTGAAACTTACCTATGAAAAAAATGACAGGACATGACAAATATAATCTTAACGAATAAAACACAAAACTATTATGAAATGTCTATTCTTAGGTATGTTTTGCTCCAAATTTTGGTGTCAATTTCGAAGTCTCAAAGGCATGTTTTAAATGGGAGAAGTAGGAGTGGGTCTGAACAGAAATAATAAAAATCAAGAACTGAATAGTTACTATGACTGAGAAAAGATAAATAAAGGAAGGCGGTAGACTAAAAACTGGTTAAGTTTACACAAACAGTGCTACAAAGCAGGTCTGAGGACCCCACTCAAATAAATTAATTGGCTGCATATAGTTAATATCCCCAAAAGAGCAAAGGCTCAGAACTGGGGTGGAGGACCAGTCTTTTTAAAAAAGAAATCTAGCCCACTTTGTAATAACATAAACCTAAATGATGATCACTGTTAAAAATTCCTTTGTTACATGGACACTTAACTACATTACTGAGCTTTTGGAAAAAACAGCTATAGCCTTATGACTGGGTGAGGGGCTCAAACATAATCACTAACTTATATTTGCTTATAAAAGCAAGCATTACTTTTTAACTCACAAGCTGATTAATATCTTTCCAAGCATATATAAAAATCAGCAATAGAACTCCTCAATTTTAAATTGAAATGACTAGAATCAGAAATATCCAAAACCTAATTTTAATAAAATACTTTGAAGAGACAGAGATTCGTACACAGCCTCTGATATCCAAAGACCCCTCAAAATATCCTGTTAACTACATGGTTAAATACTTCTTGGAGTAGGAAAAAGGTAACCACCAATTCAAATAATCCTGGGTTGGGGACAATTTTAATATACAGATATAAACCAAAGTTCTAAATGTCCCAACTACAAGGGTACAAAAAGCCTAGAACATTTTTTCTTAAACAACATATTCAAAAGTAACAGAAGTACATGGACCAAACCCATACATAGTAAGATTCTCTAACTCACAAACATACTCAATTCATATACCCTGATATAACCCTTTTGTAAAAGGCCAAAGCAAAGACCATCATACTAAACTAAATTATTTAAAGTTTAATAACTATGTGACTAACATTTTGCTTTTGGTGTGCACAAACTTTTGATGGTGAAATTTATTTCACTATCACATATAAATAACTGACTTTTCAGATGAACTAAAACACACACAAATCAAAAGCACAGACGAGAAAAAACACACCACTGTATTTCATAAAAGGAATAAAAAATACAATAGGGGTCTTTACCTTACTGTACATCAGACCCTCACTTTGAATTTTCACAAAAGTAGAACTTTTTCAAAAGGATAATATCTAAAAGCAAAAGCAATTTGGCATGTTTTATCCAACATTAAATATTTTACACATATCATAAAACATACACACAAACACACTTACATGTACATACGAATAAAAAGGGTTTTGGTTTTTTTTTTTACCTAAATGCAAACTGGATGAGGATCCATGTGATGAAAGTGATGGCGGTGGCGTAAGTGAATGTCCTGGAGTTTGGCTTGGCAGAGGCATGCCTATTGGACTTGGAGAGGAGGAAAATCCCAGACTATTGTAAAATGGTTGCCCTATGGGTGCTAGGCTGCTACTAGATCTTTTGTACAAGTCAGAGCTAGTAGATAGAGACTCTCTCCTTGTGGCACTACTACTTGCAGAACTGCCAACTGAAGAAGAAATAAAAAAAACCCTAATTACATACAGTGTTAACTGAATAAAACCTATCCCCAACTCTTGCTGGGAAATAACAGTGATCACAATAATTATTTTTAGAAACATAACAGAGAAGATAATTACTGTGATAACTATATATACTAACTTATTAATCATAAAAGGGTATAAATGCACCCCAGGAAAATGACCAATATTTAAGAGCAGTCATATGTTCATTATTTCACACATATTTACCACTGACACATATGATTTCTGTGCTTTAATACCCTGGTATGATTTATAAACCCTGAAATTTTAAGTTGTCTGCTATGCTAGAGATTAAATTCCAATAAGGTTATATTTTGGTAGTATCCTAACCTTTGGAACCAAGTTCTTAGACTTCAATCCAATGCCAAGAAAAGAATATTAATAAACAGAATATTAATACATTTCCCTTGCCATTCACATTTGATTTGGGTTCCAGCTTGTGTTCAAACCACAGTCCTTTAAGTCCATATTGGCCCGAATATTAGTCAGCTGTGAAATACAGTGGCAGCTTATTCCTCAGTACTTTTCACACTACACATTCTCCTGATTCTTCAACAGCTAAATTACAAAATACATATGGAAAAACCAAACTTCAACTGCTAGCTCTCTGTTTTCAACCAAAGACATGTATTCACTTACCCCTCAAGATCTTCCATTCTTAAGATGATAGTCTGGCCTTGTAAACTGCTTACTCAGGTAAAGATATTACATCCCTTACTGTACTACATAACAATTTTTTGTTTTTCACTTAATCCCCAATTCAATCATTAACTTTCTAGTCCTTTTTTTCCCTTTATATTTTATAAAATCATAAAAGAATGGTAGGTTCACATTACCATGTAGCTATGCAACCCGAGATCTGGCTATTAATCAACATATATTTGGATAATCAAATTATTTACAAAGTGTTTTTAAAAGGGTTGTCCAAAACTCTCAATTCTCAAGTCTCACTTATAGCCTGTATTTTCAAGTACGCTTTTTTTTTTAACTGTCTCTAAGCCTTTTAAACTAAATCCTTTTATATTCAAGATAATATATAACATTTGTTAACCTATAAAGTTTTTAAAGGACAAGCTCTATATTCGGACCAATATGGTTAATTCTTATGAAGAAAATTTTAAGAGGTCAATTATAAACAGGTCATAAGGGTATAAAGAGAAAAATTAAGCAGAGCACATGATGGTAGACCAAGGTAAGCTTATTAATACAGACAGAAAACTTAATTACACTGGTTTTACCAAAATAAAAATCCTATAAAGGAAAAATACCAGGCTTATACTACTGTATTAAGCAAAATATTAAATAAACAGTATTCAACCTTTTAAACCAGTGAATGTGGTTTCTGAAGGACTGATCAGGTTTTAATGAAATTCTCACTTTTTAAGATATATTATAGGGAAATACTAAGTAACTATATGCATTTTTAATACAACAAATAAATACTACTGTAACAATGGTTTTGGCAAAATTGTCAATGTATGCTATATTAACTATGCTAATTTAAAAGGACACTGTCAAAGTGATTTTTCTAAAACATGGCTACATTTGTAATTTCTATTTATTTCAGAAAACATTTAACTGACAAGGAAAAAGACAAAAGCCCTCTAAATGAGAGCAGCAGCACTATCATTCCCCTGGCAAATCATCAAAGAAACCATAGTTTTGACACATGCAATATCATTTTCTTCTAAAAAGGAAAAGCCAAGCAAAACATTTAAAAGTAATTCAGAAATAGCTTTATTTTAAATGTAAACAAGCTGGCTTCTTAAATTTTACTATCTGCCTAAACTATCTGCAACAGTATGACTATAAAATAGAAAACAAAATATATCTAAAATATTTAAGAGGCTAGACAACAACAATGGAGTCACTAATCAAATATCAATTGTGGATAAAATGTTAAATCACGAACTTTCAACTGTAAAAGAAAATTTTAAATAACAGGTCATAGAAATGGTGATTTAATCTCTGTATTACAATGGCTAAACTTCCTGGCAATCTGAGTTATAAACCAGGGTATTTAACACTGTTAAAGTATTAATAATTTCACCATATGGGTAAGAGAGTGACTGTGTACATGGTACTGTATATGTACATGGGCATATAAGCATATTTCAGATTTCATATAGGGATGCAATTGCCATAATGTGAAACGGTAATGGGTAGATTTCGAAGGGTATGTAAGTGCAGCACTTGAATGAACACTCACAAAATGTCCAAGAGGAGGGAGATGGTAGGTTTTTTACTGGTATTTAGGGATAGCAATTGTTAATGTCCTCTGAAGCAAGGTAAAACAGAGGTACCCCAAGCTGGAAATCAGAATGGAGTAAAGCAATGCTCATGAAGAAGGGAGAATGAAGATGATAATTTTTTGGCAGAGGCATCTGCAGGGGACAACTATAGAGAACAAAATGTTGATGACTAATCAGCTCCTGAATACAGCAGGAAGGGTTTTAACAAATAAAGAAACAGGGGAATTTGGGAGTATACCAGACTATCAGTGACATTTTATTATTACAAAGGGAACAGGATATTTATCTTTTCTCTATTTTTCCTGTATTATTTACGGCCTACAAGTCTACAGAAACTAGTTATTTCCACAAAAGTTTTTTTTAATTATCTGTTCTTTTGATTTGCTTCAGCAATCTAGGATTATCTGGGGCAACTGCTTGTCAACTGTTAGAAACAAAAAATGAGTCTATGAGAGTGCCTGGGCTACATATTAAAATAGTAAGCTCCAAAAGTAATGAAACAGATCAAATAGGAAAATTAAAAGACTGAATAGTCTCTATGTTCACTAGATTTTTCCTGAGAAGTTCCCATGCCCATTCTTTAGGCAATTTTTTTATTAGGTAAATACGATATTTCCTTTTTGTATCTCATTATATCAAAAAAGAACTATGCACCTAAAAGTTAATAGGTGTTCTGGACCATCCCTATTAAAAACCTTCAAAGAGTTAAGAAGATACTTTCTTAGAAAACTGGCAAAAATAGTTAGTAATGACTGGCATGTGTTAGTTTGGCCATTTTTTCACACCAGAAAAGAATATAATTTCATGTGGTAGGAAAACAGACAAGAAGCAGATTTTAAGACTCAAGGACACCAGAGAAATAAAACATTTCTTGAGGTGTGAATAAATGTCCCTTATAAAGAAAAGGCTGTCAATTATACCAAGAGAATGAGAGTAAGCTGTTTTTCCCTTAATGTTTCCTGAACACTCTGGAAACACCAGAGACTAATAATACTTGTGTCAACAGGGTGTCAAGGTGGGCCTCTTCTGATTTCAGCTCTTTCTCAGTTACAAAATCAGCTTCTATGGGTACATTATTTATTTTGTGAAGCTATTTAAAATTTGGATTTCTTAAGTATTATGCATAAAACTAGGATACGAGGTAGGGGAGTCTTTTTAAATGTATTTTTAGTGATAAAGGCTAAGTTGCATAACCTAAAATAAAGACAGGCATCCTTATCATAGGGGCTTCTGTTTAGAACATTTCATTATATTTTATTTTTATATATTATACCAAATAGGGACCATAAATATTCATTAACATTTAATCAGAATAAATCATCTGATGAACACACAGATAATTATTATTTTAAAATATCAGAAACTTAAGATGGCAAAGTTTTTATTGCCTCAAACATTAATATTATAGGGAAAAGGGAAGAGCTAGTAACAAGCATAATATATATTAGCCCAAACAAATCTTACTGAAACAAAAATTACAGTAGTATAATTCTTAAGGCCAGGGGAAAATATATTATATTTGAGTAAAGAATGGGCTGCTTGAAATGGGTTAAACATTCATAAACACTGCAAGAGGTTTCTTTCTGTCTACAAAACTAAACCAATAAACCTGTCCTTTCTACACTACTAGCTATTGTTCATATTAATATTAAAAACAAATACATGTACCTCATGTCCACTTAGAGTACACTCATCTTAAAAAGAAACTTACCTGATGAACCAAATCCACTGAGGGCTGAGCCTATAGCAGCACCCAAAGAGCTACTGCTTCCAAAGCCAAGAGATGTACTTCCAGGTTGGCCAGGTCCGTGAGAAAATAAAGAACTGCTCTGGGAGCTATTAGTCAGAGAAGTGCTCCCATAAAATGAATTAGACTGCAGATTAGTGCTTGGCTGCTGCTGCTGCTGCTGCTGCGGTGGTGGCTGAGTGCCAATTGGCCGGAACAGACCATTTGTGCTGCCTGTGAGACTATTTGCAGTTCCTCCAGCTGCTGCCGCCGCTGCTATAAAATAAATTTCAGACACTTCTTAAAACTACCCAGAAAACCATTTTCTATTTTTAAAATATCTCAAACACCACCAGAAAATTATTACCCCAGAAAATGTCAGTTACACTTACCAGCTTGTGCTGCTGCTGAACTAATTAAAACAGGTGTTGGAGCCATTAATCGAACTGGAGCTCCAAGGCCAGTTCTTGCTCCAGGGCCAACCACTAAGGCACCAGTCTGATCATAATAGGCAGTTGGAGCTAGTACTTGATAGCCTAGATAATAGCAAAATAAATGTTTACCAATGAAAACATTAATATAGAAAGCATGTTATTTACTTTCTCCCACAGTTGTTTTTATCAACCAGCAAACACAGCTATTTTTATTGTGAATATAAAACCATTAGTTACTATATAAAAAACAAACACATCTGAGAAAGTATTACTAAGTAAAAGAAAATCTAACAAAGCCTAAATAAATGTTTTCCCTAAATTTTGACAGCGATGCCTTTTGCTTATGGACCACAGAATGATGAGACATAGTCTTTGCTTTTGAAACTGTAAGTAATCAAGGGCTGATGCTTGAAAATTATTACCACCAATTAGTTCTCTTGAGAGGAGAATGGATAAAGACTAAGGGAAGTGAGGGAAAACAGTAGGCAATTTTAGTAAATTTCTAAACCAAGTGCCTCATTGATAGCATTCCCTTAGATTTTCATTTGCAAGCAATTCTTTAAAGATAAAATCATGATATAAACAGGTAACTTAAAATCATAAAGTTTAACAGTCAATTTGTAAAGGTTCTCAAAAGCTAGAGTCTGAATAAAAATAACATAGGCATTCGTTGTATTATAGCCTTGACCACAAGGGAGGTGACAATTTGCACTGTTCAGAACTATAGGAAGAGTAGTTTCTCTCTTCACAGACTTTCTCAGTTCCTCATCTGAACCACAGAACAGAAAAGTGACTTTTTTGCCAATTTTCTCAAAGATGATCCAAAATAACAAATACCACTCAAGATGCATGGGAGAGAAGTTAACTATCTCTCTATATATCTACCTCTCTCAATATATAGATATACATACATACATACAGTGGATACTTTAAGGCAACAGGTTTATTCTCTCCCAGGACTCAGGTTGAGAAAGGCTGTCTTATATAGTAACAAAGACTCAGGCTCAAAAGTGTGAGGACCACTTGCAAAAATGTACTAGCAACCTCGGATATTTTTAAATTTAAACACCACCTTCTAAACTAGGACCAAAACTTTCACATGTAAATGCTGTTTTAATAAAATGCAGTAACTCTGATTCACAATTACAGCTTTATTACAATGGATATGAATTAGGAGGACCAGCCAAATGAAGGGCTGCACAGGGCAAAATCTAGGAGGGAATGACCTCTCCTCTCAGGAGAACTAATTGGTAATAATTTTCAAAGACCTCTCCTCATAGAATGAACATTGTAATTTGAGAAGATTATCAGATATCCAACTGTAACTGTCATATAGAATATGCAAGTCTGGAGTTTAATAGAGAGGTTCAGGTTGGATTTACAAATAAGGGAGTGGTCAATATAAGCATGGTATTAGCTGCTAAAAATGATCCAACCACCAAGAAAATAAAAGGGTAGGGTACTTCACATTAAAAGGCTGGAGAGAGGAGGAACCAAGGAAGAGACTGAGAGGAAACAGCCAGGAAGAAATAAACCAAATGAGAACACAGGGGTCTCCTGGAGGCCAAAGAAAAAAGAATTTGAATGAAGACTGAGCGATTAACAATGCAAAATGCTGCTAAAAGGCATTAAGAGTTGAGAACCAGACTAATGAATTTAACAATATGGAAGTCATTCTGGTAAGGATGCTAGTCAGTGTGGTGAGTTTAGTAAAGAATGGAAGAACTGTAACAAGTACAGAAATGCTTTTGAATTTTGCTGTAAAAAGGACCAGAGGGGAGCTACAGAAAAGGGGCTGAGAATAAATTTTTTCTTTACCAGAAAATGTTCTTGTTTAGCAGAGCATGATACTTCTTAAGTGTTTAAAACATTTATCATTGTGAAATAAAACATAAGTGCAAAAATCAAAAGTACATTATAATGATTACAACACAAAAAAGTATAACCTCCATGCAAGTCAAGAATAGAAATAGAAAACTGCCTGGCACCCACCTCTTGTAAGTCCCTGCTCTACCACAATCTTCTCTTTCCCTTTGTTGTTTAATCGCTAAGTCATGTCCGACTCTTTGTGACCCCATGGACTTGTAGCCTGCCAGGCTCCTCTGTCCATGGGATTTCCCAGGCAAGAATACTGGAGTGGGTTGCTATTTCCTTCTCCATTTCTCCAGGGGATCTTCAGAGTTACACAACATCCTACTTTCCATAAATGGTCTCTCTCTAAACAATCATTTGGTTTGAATTATTTAAAAAATTTTACATACAATTCATCCATGTTGTTATACGTAGACTTTGTTTCCATTTTCACTACTGTGTAGCACCTCACTAAACAAACACCATGATAAATTTATCCATTCTACATTTACACTGTTCCCAGTTTGGGACACTGCCAACAGTACTGCCATAAACATTTTCATATGTGTATGCTGGTGTATTATGTGTACATATTTCTCTAACCTAAGATGTATAGCAGCTGACACCCTGAGTTAAAGGGTATGTGTATTTTCAAACTTTGGTAATAATGCCAAACTGCCTTCAAAGTGGTTGTGCAAATTTACACACTTAACCACCTTGGTATTAAGAGTTCCCATTGCTCCATGACTTTAAAAATACTTGATGAACTATCAGACTTTTATTTATTTTTTTATTTTATTTTTAAACTTTACATAACTGTATTAGTTTTGCCAAATATCAAAATGAATCCGCTACAGGTATACATGTGTTCCCCATCCTGAACCCTCCTTATAAAAACTGGCCAATCCGAAAGATAGGCAGAAGCATTCGGTTGCAGTTTTGACTTTCTTATCTCAGAAGGAGGCTGGGTGTCCTTTCATATGCTAATTGTACCTCTGCATTTCCTCTTGGGAAAACAACTCCTCAAAGTCTCTCTCACCCATTTTCCTACTGGCTGTATTTTGTTATTGATTTATTTTTAATTTATTTATTCTGTAAAATAATTTTATTTTTGGCTGTGCTGGGTCTTTGCTGCTGCAAGGGCTTTTCTCTAGTGGCGTGAGGCTTTTTCTTTGCAGTGGCTTCTGTTGAGGAGCATGAGCTCTATGGCATGGGTCTTCAGGAGTTTCAGCTCAAGGGCTCAATGGCTGCGCCTCCCAGTTTCTACAACACAGGCTCAACATCTGTGGTGCACGGAGTTTAGGCGCTCCGTGGCATATGGGATCTTCCCGGATCAGGGATTGAACTAGTGTCTCTTACACTGGCAGGCAGATTCTTTACCACTGAGACACCAGGGAAGCTCTCTTATTGATTTATAATTCCTTATGTATGCTGTATTCAAGTGTTCCACAGTTTCCTCTTCCATTTCTAGCCTGACCTGTCATTCTCTTTCTGGTGACTTTTGAAGTAATGGGTTCAAATTTATTATTTCTTTTATTTTCATAACAAAATTTCCCTATATTATCTTCTAATAACCTTTAAAATTCCACCTTCCCACTCAGGTCTAAAATCTAAAACGTAAATGATTAATGAACACAGGGTAAGTCACAGATCCCAATTTGAACAATTTGTTGCTCAAAGAATCAATTTTCTTTCTTTCACCTTATTTATAAAACAAGTTCTTCCCCTTTATCGTTTTTTGCTGTGTTTTTTTTTTTTTTGCTACTAATTAGGTAGGTGTCCATTCCTTTTGGGATCTCATTTTTGGGGTCTCTATGTCTCTCCGTGGAGTAATTCAACTGCAGCTTTAGAGTAAAATTTTACCCTAGAGCATAAGTCAGAATAGACCAAGTCCTTTTACTCATTTTTGTCCTTTAATAAGAGTATTGTGGCTAATCTTGACTCTGCATTTTCATTAAATTTTAGTATCAGCTGTCAAAAAAGCCCACAGTAAGAACCCACTGGGCTCCGATTGGAAATGCATTGAAACTATAGGTTAATATGGGAAGAAGTGACATGTTTAAAGCACTGAGTTGCCCAAAGGTATTTAGGTCTCCTTGAACAAAGCTAGTGGAGGTGATGCAATTCCAGTCGAGCTATTTCAAATCCTAAAAAGATGATGCTGTGAAAGTGCTGCACTCAATATGCCAGTAAATTTGGAAATCTCAGAAGTGGCCACAGGACTGGAAAATGTCAGTTTTTATTCCAGTCCCAAAGAAGGGCAATGAGGAAGAATGTTCAAGTTCAGTTCAGTTCAGTCCAGTCACTCAGTCGTGTCCGACTCTTTGCAACTTATGAATCGCAGCACACCAGGCCTCCCTGTCCATCACCAACTCCTGGAGTTCACCCAGACTCACGTCCATCAAGTCAGTGATGCCATCCAGCCATCTCATCCTCTGTCGTCCCCTTCTCCTTCTGCCCCCAATCCCTCCCAGCATCAGAGTCTTTTCCAGTGAGTCAGCTCTTCGCATGAGGTGGCCGAAGTACTGGAGTTTCAGCTTTAGCATCATTCCTTCCAAAGAAATCCCAGGGCTGATCTCCTTCAGAATGGACTGGTTGGATCTCCTTGTAGTCCAAGGGACTCTCAAGAGTCTTCTCCAACACCACAGTTCAAAAGCATCAATTCTTCGGCACTCAGCTTCCTTCACTGTCCAACTCTCATATCCATACATGACCACTGGAAAAACCATAGCCTTGACTAGATGGACCTTTGTTGGCAAAGTAATGTTTCTGCTTTTCAATATGCTATCTAGGTTGGTCATAACTTTCCTTCCAAGGAGTAAGCGTCTTTTAATTTCATGGCTGCAGTCATCATCTGCAGTGATTTTGGAGCCCCAAAATATAAAGTCTGACACTGTTTCCACTGTTTCCCCATCTACTTGCCATGAAGTGATGGGACCAGATGCCATGATCTTCGTTTTCTGAATGTTGAGCTTCAAGCCAACTTTTTCACTCTCCTCTTTCACTTTCATCAAGAGGCTCTTTAGTTCTTCTTCACTTTCTGCCATAAGGGTGGTGTCATCTGCATATCTGAGGTTATTGATATTTCTCCTGGCAATCTTGATTCCAGCTTGTGCTTCTTCCAGCCCAGCGTTTCTCATGATGCATATAAGTTAAATAAGCAGGGTGACAATATACAGCCTTGACAAATTCCTTTTCCTATTTGGAACCAGTCTGTTGTTCCATGTCCAGTTCTAACTGTTGCTTCCTGACCTGCATATAAGTTTCTCAAGAGGCAGATCAGGTGGTCTGGTATTCCCATCTCTTTCAGAATTTTCCACAGTTTATTGTGATCCACACAGTCAAAGGCTTTGGCATAGTCAATTAAGCAGAAATAGATGTTTTTCTGGAACTCTCTTGCTTTTTCCATGATCCAGGAGATGTTGACAATTTGATCTCTGGTTCCTCTGCATTTTCTAAAATCAGCTTGAACATCTGGAAGTTCACAGTTCATGTATTGCTGAAGCCTGGCTTGGAGAATTTTGAGCATTACTTCACTAGCGGGTGAGATGAGTGCAATTGTGTGGTAGTCTGAGCATTCTTTGGAATTGCCTTCCTTTAGGATTGGAATGAAAACTGACCTTTTCCAGTCCTGTGGTCACTGCTGAGTTTTCCAAATTTGCTGGCATATTGAGTGCAGCACTTTCACAGCATCATCTTTCAGGTTTTGGAAGAGCTCCACTGGAATGCCATCACCTCCACTAGCTTTGTTCATAGTAATGTTTTCTAAAGCCCACTTGACTTCACATTCCAGGATGTCTGGCTCTAGGTGAGTGATCACACCATCGTGATTATCTGGGTCGTGAAGATCTTTTTTGTACAGTTCTTCTGTGTATTCTTGCCACCTCTTCTTAATATCTTCTGCTGCTGTTAGGTCCATACCATTTCTGTCCTGTATCGAGCCCATCTTTGCATGAAATGTTCTCTTGGTATCTCTGATTTTCTTGAAGAGATCTCTAGTCTTTCCCATTCTGTTGTTTTCCTCTATTTCTTTGCATTGATTGCTGAGGAAGGCTTTCTTATCTCTCCTTGCTATTCTTTGGAACTCTGCATTCAGATGCTTATGTCTTTCCTTTTCTCCTTGGCTTTTCGCTTCTCTTCTTTTCACAGCTATTTGTAAGGCCTCCTCAGACAGCCATTTTGCTTTTTTGCATTTCTTTTCCATGGGGATGGTCTTGATCCCTGTCTCCTGTACAATGTCACGAACCCCCGTCCATAGTTCATCAGGCACTCTATCTATCAGATGTAGTCCTGTAAATCTATTTCTCACTTCCATTGTATAATCATAGGGCATTTGATTTAGGTCATACCTGAATGGTCTAGTGGTTTTCCCCACTTTCTTCAATTTAAGTCTGAATTTGGCAATAAGGAGTTCATGATCTGAGCCACAGTCAGCTCCTGGTCTTGTTTTTGCTGACTGTATAGAGCTTCTCCATCTTTGGCTGCAAAGAATATAATCAATGTGATTTTGGTGTTGACCATCTGGTGATGTCCATGTGTCGAGTCTTCTCTTGTGTTGTTGGAAGAGGGTGTTTGCTATGACCAGTGCGTTCTCTTGGCAAACTCTATTAGCCTTTGCCCTGCTTTTTCCAAGGCCAAATTTGCCTGTTACTCCAGGTGTTTCTTGACTTCTTACTTTTGCATTCCAGTCCCCTATAATGAAAAGGACATCTTTTTTGGGTGTTAGTTCTAAAAGGTCTTGTAGGTCTTCATAGAACCGTTCAACTTTAGCTTCTTCAGCGTTCTTGGTTGGGGCATAGACTTGGATTACTGTAATACTGAATGGTTTGCCTTGGAAACGAACAAAGATCATTCTGTCATTTTTGAGATTGCATCCAAGTACTGCATTTAGGACTCTTTTGTTGACCATGATGGCTATTCCATTTCTTCTAAGGGATTCCTGCCCACAGTAGTAGATATAATGGTTATCTTGAGTTAAATTCACCCATTCCAGTCCATTTCAGTTCGCTGATTCCTAGAATGTCGACATTCACTCTTGCCATCTCCTTTTTGACCACTTCCAATTTGCCTTGATTCATGGACCTGACATTCCAGGTTCCTATGCAATATTGCTCTTTACAGCATCAGACCTTGCTTCTATCACCAGCCACATCCAGAACTGGGCACTGTTTTTGCTTTGGCTCCATCCCTTCATTCTTTCTGGAGTTATCTCTCCACTGATCTCCTGTAGCATATTGGGCACCTACTGACCTGGGGAGTTCCTCTTTCAGTACCCTATCATTTTGCCTGTTCAAACTACTGCACAACTGTGCTCATTGCACACACTAGCAAAGTAATGCTCAACATTCTCCAAGCCATGCTTCAACAGTATGTGAACCACGAACTTCCAGACATTCAAGCTGGATTTAGAAAAGGCAGAAGAACCAGAGATCAAATTGCCAACATCTGTTGGATCATCTATAAAGCAAGAGAGTTCCAGAAAAACATCTACTTCTGCTTTACTGACTACGCCAAAGCCTTTGACTGTGTGGATCACAATAAACTGTGGAAAATTCTGAAAGAGAAATTTCTCCTGAGAAATCTGTATGGAGGTCAAGAAACACCAGTTAGAACTGGACATGGAACAACGGACTGGTTCCAAACTGAGAAAAGAGTATGTTAAGGCTATATACTGTCACCCTGCTTATTTAACTTATAAACAGAGTACATCATGTGAAATGCTGGCCTGGATGAAGCACAAACTGGAATCAAGACTGCTGGGAGAAATATCAATAACCTCAGATACACAGATGACACCACCCTTATGGCAGAAAGTAAAGAGGAACTATAGAGCCTCTTGATGAAAGTGAAAGAGGAGAATGAAAAAGTTGGCTTAAAACTCAACATTCAGAAAACTAAGACCATGGCATCTGGTCCCATTATTTCAGGGCAAAAAGATGGGGAAATAATGGAAATGGTGACAGATTTTATTGTTTTGGACTCCAAAATCACTGCAGATGGTGATGGCAGCCATGTAATTAAAAGACACTTGCTCCTTGTAAGGCAAGTTATGACCAACCTAGATAGCATATTAAAAGGCAGAGATATTACTTAGCCAACAAAGGTCCATATAGTCAGAGTGATGGTTTTTCCAGTAGTCATGTATAGACATGAGAGTTGGACTATAGAGAAAGCTGAGTGCCAAAGAATTGATGCTTTTGAACTGTGGTGTTGGAGAAGACTCTTGAGAGTCCCTTGGACAGCAAGGAGATCCAACCAGTCCACCCTAAAAGAAATCAGTACTGAATGTTCATTGGAAGGACTGATGCTGAAGCTGAAACTCCAATACTTTGGCTACCTGATGCAAAGAACTGACGACAGAGGATGAGATAGATGGCTGGATGGCATCACCAACTCCATGGAAGCTCCAGGAGTTGGTGATGGAGAGGGAACCCCAGCGTCCTGCACTCCATGGGGTCGCAAAGAGTCGGACACAACTGGGCGACTGAACTCAACTGAACTTAATGTCTAAACAAAGCTGTTTTCCCAAGGAAACTGTACATTTTTTAAGACTTATTCCTAGGTACTTACTACTGTCAAATTTTACATTTCAAAACATTATAGTGATGGGAGTTCCCTGGCTGTCCACTGTTAAGGACTTGTGTTTTCATTGCTGTGGGCTTGGTTCAATCCCTGGTGGGGAACTAACCTGACCAAAAAAAAAAATGTTATGCCTGACAATAAAGATTTTATGCTTAATTTCTACATCTGACACCTTAGCAAAAACACATTAATTCTAATATTGTATCTGCAGATTCAGTTACTATAATCATATTTTCTGCAAATGACAATTATTTTTCTCTTTACAAAGCTTTTTCATCTTATTCAAATTTCTCTCATGTTATATAGCACTGGCTAGGATCTTTAATACAACATTTAAGAGAAGTATCATTAGCAGAATTCCTTGTCTTTTTCCCAATCCTAGATGGAAAACTTTCAAATACTGAGTATAAATAGGAAGTCTGTCATCCTTTGGAGGTGGGGTGGGTTGTTTAATTCTCTCTGACTTCCCAGCATATTAAATCTTCTGATTCATATCTGTAAGTCAATATATAAATTTATTATAATGTTCCTGCATCTTTTGAGAAATTCTTATGATTTGTATCTCTTATTTTAATCTTTCAATGTGGAAAATTATACTGTATGAGTTACTAATGCTCATCTTGCATTCTTGGGACAAAATCCAACTTGTTCATGATGTATCATCCTGCTTTATATTGCTAGATCTGGTTTGCTAGTATTTCAGGATTTCTAAATCCACGTTCGTAAGTCTGATTAGCCTATAATTTTCCTTTTCTGCACGTTTGACAGGTTTTTTTTAATATCAAGATTAAGCTAGCACCATAAAATGGCATGGGAGACCAGTCTTTTTCTATTCTGTATAGTTTTAAAAATTTAAAAACTACTTCTTCCTTGAATGCCTAGTATCATTCACCAAAAAAGTTGTGTTAGACTGGAATTTTCTTGTAACTTCTTGATTAATCAATTGACTTAACAGTAATGAACTTTAGACTTTCTATATATCATTGAATCTTTTTCATAATATTTTTCTCATTATTTGTCCATTTTGTTTATAATTTCCTAACATGAGATTGATTCCTAATATCCTGTTATGATTATTCAATTTTTCTGATATTGGTTATTTAATGTCTTGTCTCTTTATCTTTTTTTTTATGAACCTCTAAGAGGTTAATAATTTTATTAGTCTTTTTAAAGGAGCAACTTTTGAGATAACTTGACCCTTTAAATTGTATGTTTATCATCTATTTCATCTACATCAGTTTCGATCTTTATTATTTCATTTCCTTCTATAATTCTTAGAATTTATTCTCTTCATTTTATGGTTCCCAGATAGAAATTTATTTTCTAATGTATGTATTCAAGCCTATATACTCCAGCCATTTGCAGAAGCATGGATGGACCTAGAGATTATCATCCTAAGTGAAGTAAGCCAGATAAAGAAAGACAAGGAATCTTAAAAAAAAGATACAAGTGAATTTATGTACAAAACAAAAACAGATCCACAGACATAGAGAACAAACTTACAGTTACAAAAGGGAAGGAGGGAACAGAGAAGTTTCAGATTAACATATACACCACGTACAAAAAAGATAACTAACAAGGACCGACTGTGTTGCACAGAAACTATACTCAGTATTTTGTAATAGCCTTTAAGAATCTGAAAAGGAATATACACATATAACTGAGCTGTACATCTGAAACTAACAACACTGTAAATCATCTGTACTTCAATTAAAAAGAAAAGGCCAATATACTCCTCTTCTATGTTTTGCTTTTAGGTGTAGTAAACAAGTTTAAATATGCAGCATTTTCATAATCAATCAGTTCAAAAGTTTCTAATTTCTATTATATTATCTTTGTTACTTAAAGAGCTTGATAAAACACAAGAGATTAAAAAAGACACACTCCCCACACTCAAGAATTACACAATTCATAGAGAAGGTAACGTACTATATTCTTAATCCTAAAATGCCACTTATTTGCAGACCTGACATTGATCAAATAACTTCCCTTAGGGAGAAATACATAACTCTTTCACTTTAATTTTAAGACACTTTCCACCTCCAAACATGCTAAAATAATTAACAAATCACAAATAGCTAAATGAAACACAAGGCAGACAGAAGTAGTAAAGAAAGGAGCAAGTTATGTGCCACAAGAATGACAAAAGCAGAAATGATTATTGTTTTGTTCCTTTTTTTGGCCATGCCGCATGGCAGGCAGGATTTTAGTTCCCCAACCAGGGGTCGAACCCACGCCCCCTGCATTGGAAACACTGAGTTTTAAATCACTGGACCACTAGGGAAGTCCCAAAAGGAATAATTATTCATGAACAAGCACTGGGAAAGATTCAGAAAGGCTTCATGAAAAGGATCATATTAAAAGACAAAAAGGAAAGTTAATCACAAGTATAAAGCAAGGCTTTAAAAAGGAAAATGCAAAACTATATATCCCAATTTTGCTAAAAATTTATAAAAAGGTATTCTAAAGGAAAAATGTTGGCTAGGGCTAAAAGCATAAAAGGATGTTTGTGGAACAGTCTGTGGCCTAGTGTGTTAAAGTATAGAACCGGGAAACTGTTGATGAGTTTAAAAAGTAGTTTGGAGCTAGATTAATGGAAATGGGGCTTCTGTGGTGGCTCAGATGATAAAGTGTCTGCCTGCAGTGCGGGAGACGCGGGTTCCATCCCTGGGTTGGGAAGATACCCTGGAGAAGGAAATGGCAACCCATTCCAGTATTCTTGCTTGGAAAATTCCATGGACGGAGGAGCCTGGTAGGCTACAGTCCATGGGATCGCAAAGAGTCAGACACGACTGAGCAACTTCACTAGCAACCAGAATAGTATAAACTAACCTGGAATTTTGAAAGGTAATCAAAAGAATAAAAAGAAATAAACTGAAGAGACTAGAGGCTTACAGAGTTAGTGGGAGGACATAGGAGAGGCTGAACAAGTATAGCAGAGATGAAAAGAAGTGAACATGAGATAGAATAACCAAGAATTGGCAAGTCACTGAAAGTGGGCATAGAAAAAATTAAGACTTAAAGATGACTCTGAGGATGAAGTAAAAAATTTCTAGCTCAGGTAGAGAAGGAAGTTAATAGTGAAATAGGGTAAATATTAAGATAAGCAAATCTGGGAGAAGTGAGCTCATTTTGGGACATTTTCAGTTTAAGGAATAGCAGGAACATACACATGGTAATATTTTGTACAAAAGTAGTCATGTGTTACATGTTCAGAAAAGAATCCAAGATGCAGATGTAAACTCACTTGGTGTACTGGCACAGGAATAATAGGTGAAAAGTAAGCATCTCTATTTTTCCAATACAGAAACTGAGGTTCAAAGAGGAAAGCAAATTGGTCAAGGTCACACAATCAAGTGGTAGAGTAATAAGGCAGATCTGACTCCAAAAGCATCTAGTCACTAAACTAGACTGTCATTTACGTTTCACTGATTTACCGAGGAAAGGGAGACTGACAAAAAGCAATGAGAAAGATGGGAAAGCCAGGAGAGTAAAATATCACACAAATGTAGGGGAGAGGAGTTTCAGAAAGTTAGACATACAACAAAGAATTAAGAATGAAGAAAAATAAGGATGGAGAGGAAGTCATACTCTGGCACTGAGTTATATAAGAACTACTGAAAAAGAATCATGGAGGCAGGGCTTAAAAAAGCAGTGTGAGATAGAATATAAATTCTGAAAGGGATCAATTGAGTAAGAGGGGAGCACAAGAGAGAAAGTTTTTTAGGATGAAGAGGCAGACTAGTATCATAGTGGTTATAGAAAAGGAGGTGGCAGAGGGAAAAAGACTGAAAATGTAAGACTAAGAAACAATGGATGGCATACATAGTCATGCAGAAGGACTGAAAAGTCTATAATCAACCTAGTACAAGGAATAGGGATTTAATGGATGAGAAGTGAAACACAGAATGTGGAAAAGCTAAGAACTCTTTAAGATTTGAAGAAACAAAAACCAATTTTCTTAAGCAAGCTCCTTTATTAGCACATAAAATTTTATAACTATGTAACTATCTGAATAAAGGACAATTATTTCATCATAGTCCTGGTGAAGCACAGGATGAAGCACAGAAGACAGAGAAAAGTTTCATAGTAAGAGAATGATATAAAAAATCAACACGTCACTTGGGAACAACAATATTAATTCTAGTAAAGCCCTTTTTATGAAAGTGATTTTTACATTTGTAGTCATAAAGGAACTAAATGTTGTGGCTCAGAAGATTAGGTAAAATGACCTAATTTCTTCCTAAAAGTTTTACCTGCTTTTAAACTTCTCATCACTCCAAAGACAGTCAATTCTTTATAGACAAATATATGGTAAATTGTGGTTTTCTGTTAGCATTACCAACATAGAGTTCACTGGTGAACAAAACAAAACAAAAAAGCAAAAAAGAGCTTTCTTATAGAACGGAAGTGAACATAAAAATAAATTTTGAGAAGATCAAAGTTGATAAAATTAATAGCAAAATACCTTGATGTTTTTAAGTCAACAAGAACATGAGCTGAACATGAGGAACAGGAGCAAAGGCATTTATAGGAAGTAAATAATAGGACCAGCATCAAAAGTCTAAAAAAAATAAGCAACAGTAAAAGGGAGTAGCAAATATACACAGGCCAGAAGCATTCTCTTAAATCACAGTCCTACTTAGAATCTAGTAAGGCAGGACTATGGTACTCTGTGACTCTTCAAGAGGGACCCAGAATAGTCTTAGCAGGGGCTTTCATAAACTCCCAGTTCAGTTCTTTTTAGCTTTGTTCCATCCCTCCATGTGCCTATAATTTCAGCTTCACAGTCCATTTCACAAACGGCTGCTTTTGCCAGGTCTCTAATCTACAGCAGCTCTGGGACAGTAGCTTCCACGAAGCAAGGATATAGCTGGGGTAAAAAAGGAAAATAACGAGAATAGCCCTGTTCTACTATCATTTGTACTTCATAGACAGTATTAACATCCTTTTTCATTCAGTAGGCTAAACAAGACGAAAAATTCTGACTTTAGAATTTCAGAGAGAACAGAATGTAATTGATACAGAATTCCTCAAAACAATATAAAGAAATACTTAGTAGCATGTTAAAAAACCCTCAATCATGTAAGTCAGGACCTTCTCCAATGCATTAAACACATCTCCTACATGATCTGAAGAAAAAATTTACAGCACAATTAAATGAAACTGGAACCTGTATTTCATTAATAAGTACAGTTGACTCTTGAACAGCACAGGTATTAGGGGCACTGACTCTCTGTGCAACTAAAAATCTGCATGTAACGTTACAGTCAACCCTACACACCCACTATTCTGCACCTGCAGGACTGAATCAACCACAGACTATGTAGTGCTGTAGTACATCTTTACTGAAAAAGATTCAAGTACAAGTGGACCCACACAGTTTAAACCGGTGATTGTTCAAGGGTCAGCTGCACGCTACATAGTTAAAGGAGTACTCTTATACTAAAAGTGAAAAAACAGCATGCTTAAAAGTGGGTCTTTAGGAGTACGGAGATATGAAGGAATAGAACAGGAGGTGATGTATTATCTACAGACATTCAAATGTAACCTTTAAATTTCACTTTAAAAACATAACAAGTGCTACTTTATTAGCTTAAGAAAAATACCTTCCATCTTTCACTACTATTAAAGTAGTAATTTTCACACAAATTAACTTCACAAAAAATGTATTTTGCTGGTCTTTTCTAAAAGTTGTACTGCAGCAACGGGCAGAAAATTTACTAAATACTGATGCCATTAGGTTTTAAATACCAAGAGATTAAAATACTATAAATGTACTAAATAAGGCTGAACTAAGTCCTAAGTGGAAAATGTTAGCTGTACATTTCTCAACATTAACTAATTAAATGACTAACCTTGTAAGGCAGGAATGGCAAATAGGTTTTGTCTTACATGCTAACAAATGGTTTTATTTCTTAAAGCACTGCATTAAGAATTCTGGGCTATGCTCCATTAGAAAGATGCTATGATTCACACTATAAACAGACTAAGAAAGTTTTTGAGAATTCTCATGCACATTTGTCATCCCTGTCATTAAGTTTCACAAAAGATACTGCTTTCACCTATTGGCACCTGAGTTCTAAATAATTTATTGCAGTGTAGGATTTTAAGGCATGTTGATTTTTCTCACTCCTCGGTATGACAATCTACTTTAGACCTTTTAAATCTATCCAAATTTCCACAATTAACCAACTATATACCTGGCATGCCGGTAGCAAGACCCTGACCAAAAGCCAAAGTTGGATTTGCTGCTGCAAGTGATTCAGCTTGCTGCCCTTGCTGGCCCTGATTGGGAGTAAGAGGGCGCTGACCTGCCCCAGCACGGAGAACCTACAAAGGACAAATGATTTCCTTAGAAACGATATTAGAAAATAACAAATTAATTTATCTTGGACAACTTTATATTGCAGATAGCCTTTGGGTATTCTTTGAACATATTTACATTCAAAGAAATGTCAGTTTACCATTAAAAAGTACAAATTTATGTAATTCAAGAACATCATCTATTAAACAACATGGAGATTTTAGAAGGTCTTCACAAAAAATTATTTCTAGTATTTGTGCTTTTTAACTTAACAAAGTAGAATTAAAATGAGAGAGATGTTAGGGGGTAAGGGCAAAATTTCAGATGAAGAAAAAAGTTTAAAATTTGTAATTTTGTAAGACTGAAAACTATAAATTAAATATAATGACTCAATTAGTCTCTTACAAGACTGTGATGCAGAGTGAAAACTTCAAATTTAACCAGGTTTTTAGGATTTAGAAGCTTTAATAAAGTGAGCAAAAAGCTGCTTTTTACTATAAAATCTTAGCGTGAAAAAAGGAACAAAGATTTCATCAAAACATGTGAAAACTTAAGAATGGTCAAACTTTACTACTTCATAATACACAGCTCTTCTTGCAGTGATAATACACAACCATGGTACACATTACTTTCACAAAGGTAAATACTTCAACAGTTCAGGACAAGGGGGATTCATCTCAAGTCCAACCATGGAAGCAAGCATCATGCCACAAGTATGGGTAATGTTTAGGCAATGTGATTTTTTTTATTTAGCAGAAGAAGACAGATTTTAAGAGTATTAAATGGTGCTATGGCATAATCTACAAGGACTGAGTCAAAGGACAGCTTTAAAAGAACATCAACATAGTTTAAAAAGAAAATTCAACTGCTAAGTAACAAACACGGTACTTGTCATTAAGTTGCTTCTTTGGTATAAGTATGATAAATGTGACAACCAGAATTCTGGCATTTTTTTCAGATTTTTTTTTTGACATTTACTTACAAAAATAGCTTCAGGAGAGCGGAAACTGGGAAAAAAATCTTCAAGATAAACATTTTCTGTTTTAAGAAATTAAATCTAACCTTTACTGAAAATATTTCATCTTTCCTTGCTTAAAAACAAAGTACCCAGTAACCTCCTTTTTCTGGTCAGAAATATATTAAGTTAATATTTAAAACAGTAATTTAAATACCCAGAAGAAAATGAACTGACAATCACTTTAATAGAAACACTGTGAGTACACTTTAAGAATAAAAAATTAAAAACTGTTAAGACATTTCAAGATAGTTTCAAAAATGAAAATGTAGAAGTGGGATACAACTAAATATTCAAATTCATATAATTACAACTAGTGGGAAAAAAACCCCATAATATTTGTGTATCACCTATATGATAGGTACTGTGCTAAACACACTGGGAAAAATAAACAGAGAAAAAACACAGATCTTGAATGCAAGGGGCTCATACAACTTCAAAGACTCTTTAGGTATTATTTAATGAAGGCAAGCCTATACCTGTTGCTGTCCAGGCTGAGCTTGTGATGCTGCTTGTTGATTTGCTGTGTTGTTTGCCGCAGCTGCAGCTTGCTGCTGAAATAAATTGGCTGGATACACCCCCCACGGAACACCATAATACTGAGGTGGAACCACTGCCGGACCTAAACCCCACATCCCACCCCCCCAAAAAAATAAAAAAAATAAAGTCACTACATTTTATAGAATAAGGTTGGTCAGTTACTATTAGATCATAAAAAAGGAACACTATATAAGACTTAGAGAAGATGTTCTTACAATCCTATATCCACATGGAATTGCTTTCCCCTTTCCCAATTCTACTCGAGACAAAGTCTACCGAGACATGGATTATTAAAAAAAGAAAGATTCAGAGGTGACAGCAGCGGTATTAATGAAAAGATATGAAGCTAAACTCAAGAGGGACAAATGAACTGACAGTATACTTAATCACCTTTTCAACATCTATTGAATACTAGTTTATGCACTTGACACTGGCAAATAGGAACATTAGACAACATAAAGATTTCCTATATTCAATTCATCACTCTTTTTAAAAAGGTATTTTTTTTAACTGAAAACATTTTTGGCTTTTAATTTGTAAACTGTAACATAAAACTAGGGAACATTTTGGTACTAAGCTTGCTAGAAGTATATTTTATTTGTAAACAGAATTTTAAAAATATTTTTCACATCTGAAACAAAATTAGTTACAATTCTCACAAAGCAATTGAAAATCACATAAAAATAAATGAAACGTCAGTGCTTATGTGATTAGGAAACTGGAACCAGTGAGTTAAGACAAGAACGAACTATATTATATAATCATAAAGGGACACAGGCATAAGAAAGCAACTCAGGAAAAACAGAGGAAATTCTTGCTCTATCTACTTTATCCAAGATAAAATTTAATTTCTGGTCAGTATGTAGTATCACACAAAATAAGACCTACCATTAAATTAATAATTAACAAGTCATGTTTCCTGGCTGATAAAACAAATATGTCCTAAATTCCATTGATATGATTTTAGTGTATCTGGTGGTGGTGATGGTGTAGTCACTAAGTCGTGTCTGACTCTTGAGACCCCATGGACTGTAGCCTGCCAGGCTTCTCTGTCCATAGGATCTTCCCAACCCAGGAAGTGAATCTGGGTCTCCTGCATTGGAGGCAGATTCTTTACCAACTAAGCTACGAGGGAAGCATTACATATTAGTGTATCTAACATGTATTTTAGAAAGTCAAACTCTTGGTTTCACTTTGTTTTAGAAGAAAATAAAGCCCAATGTAACTGAACCACTAACATGAAAAGCTTCAAAAAAAAAAAAAAATTCTAAAGACGGTTTAAGCAAAATCTATAATAAAGACTCTTAAAACATAAGAAAAGGATTTATGAAGAAAGGATACACTGTCACAACAAAACAAAAGAATCAGACATCCAGCTAGAATTTCTCTGTCCAAAAGTATCCAGAAGTTACCTGTGGCTAAACAGTTGAAAGTTGAATAGCCTAAACTGAGATGTGTTCTAAGTATGTAATACATACTTACTATGGGGATTTTGAAGACTTAGCACTAAAAAAAAAGTACCTATCAATAAAAACTATCAATAATCAATAGTTAAATCAAACAGATCACTGAAATTAAGTTCATGTTTTTTACTTTTATAATATGGTTACTGGGGGGGGGGGGGGGGAATCTTAAGTTACAATCTGTCTCCCGTTCTATTTCTACTGGACAGTACTGATCTCAGAAAGTCGAAGTAAGTCCAGAATGCCAAGAATCCTTATCTCGAAACTAATGATCATTTAAAGTTTCTTCTTTCAGGTTCCATAGATTCACAGATTAATGATTCTCTGTATTTAAGATATACCAGCACTTTACATATTAACATCCAGTTAAATGGTACCAGGAAAGCTCACATCCTTATGGAATCACAGGCAGATCTACACCAGAAGTACTCATTGTGACAGGTTAGTGTCAGTTGGCTAACTAAGGGATCCAGCAAGAATTTGAAATTAACATTTTTTCTGCATCTTAAAATTCTTGTGTATTAAAAAAAAAAAAAAAAGGTCCACAGATACCTAAGAAACCCACAAATGCCTAAGAAAAAAATACCTGTTCTGCAGGCATGATAATAAATAACTACTTGAAGCTGATTTAACATTAATTGATCAGTGGTAATTCAGTGAGTTTATCACTGACAGCTTCAAGTTATGAAAAGTTAGTCAATCAGCAGCCTCAAACAAGGAAACAGAAACACACTTCCATGGTTGATATATCTCCCTGCTCCTGTCTTGGTAACCAACATAAATCATGCTTAAGACTAATTCATTCCTGTCTCTATAACTGACTCAATGTAAAACAACTTCTCCCTCTAAACCCTAGACAACAAATCACTTTATTCAATAATATTGTGCCAAACCAGTACACAAGTCTTCCTTACTTAAATAGGAAATACAATTTGGTTTAAAAAAAAAATTTTTTTTTTTTTTTCCAGCTTTAGTGCAATACAATTGACACATGACACTGTATACTTTTGCTTTTTAGTCCAGATTTTGAGTGGTAGTTATCAGGCTTTGACATTTACTAATATATTCTTTCCAACTCAATCCCACCTTTTCATCCCTCAGCTTGCCTGTTTATTCTGATACTGCTAATTAAACTTTACTTTTTAGATACTCATTCACTCAAGACTGAACCTCTTTACCTTGTCCTATTCCTGCCCTGGGTGTTTACTATTCCTGACCTGGAGGTAGCTGCGATAGAGACTCCTGTTAGTGTCCATCTTATTTTCTGAGAAGTAACTTTATTTGCATTGTCTCTGTGGGTAAATGGGATCAATTACAAGAATAAAGATTTGCTAATGTAAGATTTTTGAAGCTATAAAACTAAAATGTAAACCAACTATGCATAGGAGGAAAAGAGTTATTAGACTTAGGTTTTCTCCTGTAGCATTACAGTTGAAAAATAAACTAACTCTGGAAACTTCATTTCACTCTGGATATATGTTTCAGTTTTCCCTAGGAACTTCAAATTGCCCCAACAGACAAAAGTAAAGCTTACTCCAAAATTAAAACTAAATCCAGAACAAGAAAACAAGTATGAACAGTAAGTTACCTGCTAATGTAGCTGCCGCAGCCAATCCTGCTGCAGTATACGGATCAGTCCCTGGAGGAGCAGCACTAATAATATATGGATTTGGCACAAATGCAGCTGGAGCAAGGCCTGCTGAAAATACACCAGCTGTATTTGAAAGAGAGAGAAATAATAAAAACATAAGCATGACTTTCTTCATTAGGAAAAAAACTCTATTCTGAAATTGGAGTTGGGGAGGAGAGAGTATATGATAATTCTAACTCTTATTACCTAAGTGACCTTGAGCATGTAACGCAACCTATTTCTGGGGTTCTTCATGTATGAAACAGGTATATAACCAGTAATTTCTGTTCAAATTAAATATAAATGATTGTATACTACTAGCACATAACAGGAACACAATAAATGTTTAGAGCTAGAACTACTATTGTTCAATAGTGGTTTTTCATTCAATCTTTATTAAGTTAACTATGAGCTAGGGGTTCAACACTGAGGAGGACAGATATGATCTGCCCTCACAAATCACAATCTAGTCAGAAAAACAAGTAGAATTACAGTGTAAGTGCGATGAGCACAGAGGAACAGGATATCAAAGAAGCTTTTGGTAGGATGGTATGGAGTTGTGGTAAGATAAAACTGGAGCCATAATCAAAATGAAGACTCATGAAGAGCTTCCTGGGTCATGTTAAGCAGTTGGGACTTTACTCTAAAAGTAAAAGGAAAACAGTGAGTTTTAAGCAGGAGAATAAACCCACTTCTGAGTCTAATATATACTGAATTAGACTTGGTAAAGGAGGCTAAGGAAGATTTATGCTAGAATTTCCTCTTCTGGAAAGTAAATGTGAAAAGTACAAGGTAGGAAATAGCTAAAGAGAATATGTTTAAAGTTAAAGGAGCTCAAAAATGTTGAAGTTGAAAAAGATGGTGGGGGATGGATATAGACATAAAAAGCAAGTGGACATAAAATAACTTTTATGCTTACTATATCATAGTGATTTTCATGTTTCTGGACTGTGATGCACAATGTAAATATTATTTCTCATGGACCTAGCATCCACACACGCAAATGCCACAAACAAAAATCTCAAAAAAATGTTTACCCTTATGGAATTTTAAGAAATAATGGCCACAACCTACAATAGTGATTTCATGCCCAGGCAACACATGGCCATTTGAATAAAACAGAGGGTTCAATTAAATCCTTGCACTATTTAAAAGATCATTTGTTCAAAGCTGCATTCTTAGCTATGCCCTAGATCAAAGGCTTTCGAGATTTCCCTCTAGTGCCTGTACTGTGATTCAGCTCAGTTCAGTTTAGTCGCTCAGTTATGTCCGACTCTTTGCAACCCCATGAACCACAGCACGCCAGGCCTCCTTGTCCATCACCAACTCCCAGAGTCCACCCAAACCCATGTCCACTGAGTCGGTGATGCCATCCAACCATCTCATCCTCTGTCATCTCCTTCTCCTGCCCTCATTCTTTCCCAGCATCAGGGTCTTTTCAAATGAGTCAGCTCTTTGCATCAGGTAGCCAAAGTATTGGAGTTTCAGCTTCAACATCAGTCCTTCCAATGAACACCCAGGACTGCTCTCCTTTAGGATGGACTGGTTGGATCTCCTTGCAGTCCAAGGGACTCTCAAGAGTCTTCTCCAACACCACAGTTCAAAAGCATCAATTCTTCGGCACTCAGCTTTCTTCACAGTCCATTTCTCACATCCATACATGACGACTGGAAACACCATAGCCTTGACTAGACGGACCTTTGTTGACAAAGTGATGTCTCTGTTTTTTAATATGCTGTCTAGGTTGGTCATAACTTTCCTTCCAAGGAGTAAGCGTCTTTTAATTTCATGGCTGCAATCACCGTCTGCAGTGACTTTGGAGCCCAGAAAAATAAAGTCAGCCAGTTTCCACTGTTACCCCATCTATTTCCCATGAAGTGATGGGACCAGATGCCATGATCTTAGTTTTCTGAATGTTGAGCTTTAAGTCAACTTTTTCACTCTCCTCTTTCCATTTCATCAAGACGCCCTTTAGTTCTTCTTCACTTTCTGCCATAACGGTGGTGTCATCTGCATATCTGAGGTTATTGATATTTATCCTGGCAATCTTGATTCCAGCTTGTGGTTCCTCCAGCCCAGCATTTCTCATGATGTACTCTGCATGTAAGTTAAATAAGCAGGGTGACAATATATAGCCTTGACGTACTCCTTTTCCTCTTTGGAACCAGTCTGTTGTTCCATGTCCAGTTCTAACCGTTGCTTCCTGACCTGCATATAGGTTTCTCAAAAGGCAGGTCCGGTGGTCTGGTATTCCCATCTCTTTCAGAATTTTCCACAGTTTATTATGATCCACACAGTTAAAGGCTGTGGCTTAGTCAATAAAGCAGAAATAGATGTTTTCTGGAACTCTCTTGCCTTTTCGATGATCACAGCAAGAATAAAGATGTTTTGATATACGTGTTCTACTCCTATAACTACAAATTGAAAAGTCAGGACCGAACTTTATATTCTATATTTTTATGATTAAAAGACTGCTTTTAAAAACTCAAAATACTATTAATAGTTAAGTATATAAAGCAGAAAGCCAAAGTCCTCATGTAACCTTTACTGATCATTAGTTTATAGCCTTCTCAATTTTCTTTTTTGACTTCAGAAATGATTTCAATATAGCTCTCTCCATATTTATACTACAAAGCTGACAAAAAGCAGGAAGGTTTCAAATATTTGAAAAAGAAGGAATTAGTTTGACCTAATGGATATATTAGGGCTTCCCAGGTGGTGCCAGTGGTATAGAACCCGCCTGCCAATGCAGGAACAGTCGGAGATGTGGTTTTGATCCCTGGGTTGGGAAGATCCCCTGGAGGAAGGAATGGCGACCCACTCCAGCATTCCTGCCTGGAGAATCCCAGGGACAGAGGAGCCTGGTGACCTATGGTCCATCAGGTTACAAAGAGTCACACATGGCTGAAAGCAACTAAGCACAATGTACATATACTGAAACTTCCGCCAAAAAAGGGAAAACTTATTTTAAGCTCATGATTCACTTAGAAATATTTGCAACACATGAGATCTCAAGCCACATGCTTGTTTGTGTTCCTGTTGTTGTTTAAGTAACTAAGTTATGTTTGACTCTTCTGCGACCCCATGACTGTAGTCCGCCAAGCTCCTCTGTCCATGGATTTCCCAGGCAAGAATGGGACTGCAATGGGTTGCCATTTCCTTCTCCAGCGGATCTTCACCCACCTAGGAATTGAACCTGCATATCCTGCACTGCAGGCAGATTCTTTATTGCTGAGCCACACGGAAGCCTATTATGAGTGTGTACACATAAATGCATATGTTTGCATGTATACACATACATGTGTTTGAATCTATATTTATATATGCATATGTATAAATACATGCCATTCTAAATTTTTAAATATATATATACAAACACACTGATATGTTTAATATTATAGGGTATTCAGTCAGTTCAGTCGCTCAGTCGTGTCCGACTCTCTACGACCCCATGAATTGCAGCATGCCAGGCCTCCCTGTCCATCACCAACTCCCAGAGTTCACCCAGACTCACGTCCATCGAGTCAGTGATGCCATCCAGCGATCTCATCCTGCCGTCCCCTTCTCCTCCTGCCCCCAATCCCTCCCAGCATCAGAGTCTTTTCCAATGAGTCAACTCTTCCCATGAGGTGGCCAAAGTACTGGAGTTTCAGCTTTAGCATCATTCCTTCCAAAGAAATCCTAGGGCTGATCTCCTTGCAGTCCAAGGGACTCTCAAGAGTCTTCTCCAACACCACAGTTCAAAAGCATCAATTCTTCAGCGCTCAGCCTTCTTCACAGTCCAACTCTCACATCCATACATGACCACAGAAAAAACCATAGCCTTGACTAGATGAACCTTTGTTGGCAAAGTAATGTCTCTGCTTTTGAATATGCTATCTAGGGTGGTCATAACTTTCCTTCCAAGGAGTAAGCGTCTTTTAATTTCATGGCTGCAGTCACCATCTGCAGTGATTTTGGAGCCCAGAAAAATAAAGTCTGACACTGTTTCCACTGTTTCCCCATCTATTTCCCATGAAGTGATGGGACCAGATGCCATGATCTTAGTTTTCTGAATGTTGAGCTTTAAGCCAACTTTTTCACTCTCCACTTTCATCAAGAGGCTTTTATGCTACTTTAATATGCTTTTCTCACTTGCCAGATAAACACAGATCCCTTTCCATGTCAAGGGATACCTATTTATTTTTTATTTTTTTGGTGGTGTGTGTAGGAGGCTGCTGCATGCCACCTGGCTTGCAGGATCATTTCCCACAACCAGGGATTGAACTCTGGCCCTTGGCAGTGAAAGCATGCATCCTAACCACTAGACTGCAGGGCAATTTCCTAGTAATATTTATAGCTACAGAGTTCTAGATCCCACTACATAAAAGGAACATGATTTAACTAGTCTACTACAGATATACAGATGATTCACTTTTTGCTATTAATAATGCTATTATTAAGTATACTACATTATCATATCCTTATGAAAATTCACTTAAATGGACAAACATATATATTTAATCTCCATCCGCCTGTCCAGATTACCCTCCAGGAAAGTTTTACCAATTTACACTACTGCCATGAATATACAAGAATACCACCTACACTCAGATGAAATAAGGTATTCTCGAATTTTTTAAAAGTTGACAATGTCAGAAGTAAAGTATTAAAATTTGTTGGTTTTAATCTATGGTTCTTTGGCTATCAGAGACAAACTAAATCAAATCTTGTATACTTTTTTCATTAAAATTCTTATCCATCGGCATATGACCCAATTATCTCCAAGTCATTCTCCAAAAATACTTTTATAAAATTAATTTGCAATGTTAAAAGTCACACTACCCCTACACCCCAAACACACACACACCCTCACTTCAGAGTATTCTTGTTTACTGATCTAGTTATATATTTCTCAGCAAGTGCAACAATGTTTTAACCTTGAAGTTAATAATTACTTTGAAATATGGCTAACTCCATCTCTCATTTAGGTGTTCTATTAACTTTCTGGTTTTACTTTTTTGAGATAAATATCAAAAGCAAAGTTTTAAGTTTCAAAAAAAGAAAAAGGTCCTGTTGGGATTCCAATCAATATATTAAATTCACAATTTAAGGAGAATTGACATCTTTAAAGGAAAGATATAAACATCTGAATGCAGAGTTCCAAAGAATAGCAAGAAAAGATAAGAAAGCCTTCCTCAGCGATCAATGCAAAGAAATAGAGGAAAACAACAGAATGGGAAAGACTAGAGATCTCTTCAAGAAAATCAGAGATACCAAAGGAACATTTCATGCAAAGATGAGCTCGATAAAGGACAGAAATGGTATGGACCTAACAGAAGCAGAAGATATTAAGAAGAGATGGCAAGAATACACAGAAGAACTGTACAAAAAAGATCTTCATGACCCAGATAATCACGATGGTGTGATCACTGACCTAGAGCCAGACATCCTGGAATGTGAAGTCAAGTGGGCCTTAGAAAGCATCACTATGAACAAAGCTAGTGGAGGTGATGGAATTCCAGTTGAGCTATTCCAAATCCTGAAAGATGATGCTGTCAAAGTGCTGCACTCAATAGGTCACCAAATTTGGAAAACTCAGCAGTGGCCACAGGACTGGAAAAGGTCAGTTTTCATTCCAATCCCAAAGAAAGGCAATGCCAAAGAATGCTCAAACTACTGCACAATTGCACTCATCTCACATGCTAGTAAAGTAATGCTCAAAATTCTCCAAGCCAGGCTTCAACAATATGTGAAATGTGAACTTCCTGATGTTCAAGCTGGTTTTAGAAAAGGCAGAGGAACCAGAGATCAAATTGCCAACATCCGCTGGATCATGGAAAAAGCAAGAGAGTTCCAGAAAAACATATATTTCTGCTTTAATGACTATGCCAAAGCCTTTGACTGTGTGGATCACAATAAACTGTGGAAAATTCTGAAAGAGATGGGAATACCAGACCACCTGACCTGCCTCTTGAGAAACCTGTATGCAGGTCAGGAAGCAACGGTTAGAACTGGACATGGAACAACAGACTGGTTCCAAATAGGAAAAGGAGTTTGTCAAGGCTGTATATTGTCACCCTGCTTATTTAACTTATATGCAGAGTACATCAGGAGAAACGCTGGACTGGAAGAAACACAAACTGGAATCAAGATTGCCAGGAGAAATATCAATAACCTCAGATACGCAGATGACACCACCATTATGGCAGAAAGTGAAGAGGAACTCAAAAGCCTCTTGATGAAAGCGAAAGTGGAGAGTGAAAAAGCTGGCTTGAAGCTCAACATTCAGAAAACTAAGATCATGGCATCCGGTCCCATCACTTCATGGGTAATAGATGGGGGAAACAGTGGAAACAGTGTCAGACTTTATTTTTCTGGGCTTCAAAATCACTACAGATGGTGACTGCAGCCATGAAATTAAAAGACGCTTACTCCTTGGAAGGAAAGTTATGACCACCCTAGATAGCATATTCAAAAGCAGAGACATTACTTTGCCAACAAAGGTTCATCTAGTCAAGGCTATGGTTTTTCCTGTGGTCATGTATGGATGTGAGAGTTGGACTGTGAAGAAGGCTGAGCACCGAAGAATTAATGCTTTTGAACTGTGGTGTTGGAGAAGACTCTTGAGAGTCCCTTGGACTGCAAGGAGATCCAACCAGTCCATTCTGAAGGAGATCAGCCCTGGGATTTCTTTGGAAGGAATGATGCTAAAGCTGAAACTCCAGTACTCTGGCCACCTCACGGGAAGAGTTGACTCATTGGAAAAGACTCTGATGCTGGGAGGGATTGGGGACAGGAGAAGAAGGGGACAACAGAGGATGAGATGGCTGGATGGCATCACTGACTCGATGGACGTGAGTCTGGGTGAACTCCAGGAGTTGGTGATGGACAGGGAGGCCTGGTATGCTGCAGTTCATGGGGTCACAAAGAGTCGGACACGACTGAGCGACTGATCTGATCTGATCTGACATCTTTAAGGTATTAAGTTTCTCCCAAAGGGCATATGTACCCATTTATTCAAGCCTTCAGAAAAAGCCTTGCACTAGTTTAGTTATGCCTTACTCCATCCCACATCCTGATTACTACGTGTAACTTTTCAGTGTTCTGAGAGATTTCCTAAGTTTTATCTTCTGGTCTATTTCCTCCTAGATGATAGCTAGTTAATTATGCAGTCCACCCCATGTGTGTTTTGTTTTTAATATAAATTTATTTATTTTAATTGGAGGCTAATTACTTTACAATATTGCATTGGTTTTGCCATACATCAACCAAGGGTGTACACGTGTTGAATCTGCCACGGGTATACATGTGCTCCCCATCCTGAACCCACCCTCCCCCCCCACCTCCCTCCCTATACCATCCGTCTGGGTCATCCCAGTGCACCAGCCCCGAGCATCCTGTATCATGCATCAAACCTGGACTGGTGATTCATTTCACATATGATATTATACATGTTTCAATGCCATTCTCCCAAATCATCCCACCCTCTCCCTTTCCCACAGAGTCCAAAAGACTGTTCTATACATCTGTGTCTCTTCTGCTGTCTCGCAAACAGGGTTATCGTTACCATCTTTCTAAATTCCATATGTATGTGTTAGTATACTATATTGGAATGCGACACGACTGAAGCGACTTAGCAGCAGCAGCATACTGTATTGGTGTTTTTCTTTCTGGCTTACTTCACTCTGTATAATAGGCTCCAATTTCATCCACCTCATTAGAACTGATTCAAATGTATTCTTTTTAATGGCTGAGCAATAATCCATTGTGTATATGTACCACAGCTTTCTCATCCATTTATCTGCTGATGGACATCTAGGTTGCTTCCATGTCCCGGCTATTATAAACAGTGCTGCAATGAACATTAGGGTACATGTCTTTCTTTCAATTCTGGTTTCCTCGGTGTGTATGCTGAGCAGTGGGATTGCTGGGTTGTACGGTAGTTCTATTTCCAGTTTTTTAAGGAATCTCCATACTGTTCTCTATAGTGGCTGTATTAGTTTGCATTCCCACCAACAGTGTAAGAAGGTTCCCTTTTCTCCATACCCTCTCCAGCATTTATTGCTTGTAGACTTTTGGATAGCAGCCATTCTGACTGGTGTCAAATGGTCCCTCATTGTGGTTTTGATTTCCATTTCTCTGATAATGAGTGATGTTGAGCATCTTTTCATGTGTTTGTTAGCCATCTGTACATCTTCTTTGGAGAAATGTCTGTTTAGTTATTTGGCCCATTTTTTGATTGGGTTGTCCATTTTTCTGGAATTGAGCTGCAGGAGTTGCCTGTATATTTTTGAGATTAATTCTTTGTCAGTTGCTTTATTTGCTATTATTTTCTCCCACTCTGAAGGCTGTCTTTTCACCTTGCTTATAGTTTCCTTTGTTGTGCAGAAGCTTTTAATTTTAATTAGGTCCCATTTGTTTATTTTTGCTTTTATTTCCAGTATTCTGGGAGGTGGGTCATAGAGGATCCAGCTGTGATTTATGTTGGAGAGTGTTTTGCCTATGTTCTCCTCTAGGAGTTTTATAGTTTCTGGTCTTACGTTGAGATCTTTAATCCATTTTGAGTTTATTTTTGTGTATGGTGTTAGAAAGTGTTCTAGTTTCATTCTTTTACAAGTGGTTGACCAGATTTCCCAGCACCACTTGTTAAAGAGATTGTCTTTAATCCACTGTATATTCTTGCCTCCTTTGTCAAAGATAAGGCATCCATAGGTGCATGGATTTATCTCTGGTCTTTCTATTTTGTTCCACTGATCTGTATTTCTGTCTTTGTGCCAGTACCATACTGTCTTGATGACTGTGGCTTTGTAGTAGAGCCTGAAGTCAGGCAGGTTGATTCCTCCAGTTCCATTCTTTTTTCTTGATTGCTTTGGCTATTTGAGGTTTTTTGTATTTCCATACAAATTGTGAAATTATTTGTTCTAGTTCTGTGAAAAATACCATTGGTAGCTTGATAGGGATTGCATTGAATCTATAGATTGCTTTGGGTTGTATACTCATTTTCATTATATTGATTCTTCCGATCCATGAACATGGTATATTTCTCCATCTATTAGTGTCCTCTTTGATTTCTTTCACCAGTGTTTTATAGTTTTCTATATACAGGTCTTTTGTTTCTTTAGGTAGATATATTCCTAAGTATTTTATTCTTTTCATTACAATGGTGAATGGAATTGTTTCCTTAACTTCTCTATTTTCTCATTATTAGTGTATAGGAATGCAAGGGATTTCTGTGTGTTGATTTTATATCCTGCAACTTTACTATACTATAGTCATTGATTAGCTCTAGTAATTTTCTGGAGGAGTTTTTAAGGTTTTCTATGTAGAGGACCATGTCATCTGCAAACAGTGAGAGTTTTACTTCTTTTCAAATTTGGATTCCTTTTATTTCTTTTTCTGCTGATTGCCGTGGCCAAAACTTCCAAAACTATGTTGAATAGTAGTGGTGAGAGTGGGCACCCCTGTCTTGTTCCTGACTTTAGGGGAAATGCTTTCAATTTTTCACCATTGAGGATAATGTTTGCTGTGGGTTTGTCATATATAGCTTTTATTATGTTGAGGTATGTTCCTTCTATTCCTGCTTTCTGGGTTTGTTTGTTTGTTTATCATAAATGGATGTTGAAATTTGCCTAAGGCTTTCTCTGCATCTATTGAGATAATCATATGGCTTTTATTTTTCAATTTGTTAATGTGATGTATTACATTGATTGATTTGTGGATATTGAGGAATCCTTGCACCCTGGGATAAAGCCCACTTGGTCATGGTGTATGATCTTTTTAATGTGTTGTTGGATTCTGATTGCTAGAATTTTGTTAAGGATTTTTGCATCTATGTTCATCAGTGATATTGGCCTGTAGTTTTCTTTTTTTGTGGGATCTTTGTCAGGTTTTGGTATTAGGGTGATGGTGGCCTCATAGAATGAGTTTGGAAGTTTACCTTCCTCTCCAATTTTCTGGAAGAGTTTGAGTAGGATAGGTGTTAGCTGTTCTCTAAATTTTTGGTAGATTCAGCTGTGAAGCCGTCTGGATCTGGGCTTTTGTTTGCTCAAAGATTTCTGATTACAGTTTCGATTTCGATGCTTGTGATGGGTCTGTTAAGATTTTCTATTTCTTCCTGGTTCAGTTTTGGAAAGTTGTACTTTTCCAAGAATTTGTCCATTTCTTCCAAGTTGTCCATTTTATTGGCATATAATTGCTGATAGTAGTCTCTTATGATCCTTTGTATTTCTGTGTTGTCTGCTGTGATCTCTCCATTGATTTGATTTTTCTCCCTTTGTTTCTTGATGAGTCTGGCTAATGATATGTCAATTTTATTTATCCTCTCAAGAACCAGCTTTTGGCTTTGTTGATTTTTGCTATGGTCTCTTTTGTTTCTTTTGCATTTATTTCTGCCCTAATTTTTAAGATTTCTTTCCTTCTAATCCTGGGGTTCTTCATTTCTTCCTTTTCTAGTTGCTTTAAGTGTAGAGTTAGGTTATTTATTTGACTTTTTTCTTGTTTCTTGAGGTATGCCTGTATTGCTATGTACCTTCTTCTTAGCACTGCTTTTACAGTGTCCCACAGGCTTGGGGTTGTTGTGTTTTCATTTTCATTCGTTTCTATGCATATTTTGATTTCTTCTGATTTGTTGGTTACTGAGCAGCGTGTTGTTCAGCTTCCATATATTGGAATTTTTAAGTTTTTCTCCTGTAATTGAGATCTAATCTTACTGCATTGTGGTCAGAAACGATGCTTGCAATGATTTCAGTTTTTTTGAATTTACCAAGGCTAGATTTATGGCCCAGGATGTGATCGATCCTGGAGAAGGTTCTGTGTGTGCTTGAGAAAAAGGTGAAATTCACTGTTTTGGGGTGAAATGTCCTATAGATATCAATTAGGTCTAACTGGTCTATTGTATATAGTTTGTGTTTCCTTGTTAATTTTCTGTTTAGTTGATCTATCCATAGGTGTGAGTGGGGTATTAAAGTCTCCCACTATTACTGTGTTATTGTTAACTTCCTCTTTCATACCTGTTAGCATTTGTCTTACATACTGCGGTGCTCCTATGTTGGGTGCATTTATAATTGTTATATCTTCTTCTTGGGTTGATCCTTTGATCATTATGTAGTGTCCTTCTTTGTCTCTTTTCACAGCCTTTGTTTTAAAGTCTATTTTATCTGATATGAGTATTGCTACTCCTGCTTTTGGTCTCTATTTGTGCAGAATATCTTTTTCCAGCCCTTCACTTTCAGTCTGTACGTGTCCCTTGTTTTGAAGTGGGTCTCTTGTAGAGAACATATATAGGGGTTTTGTTTTTGTATCCATTCAGCCAGTCTTTGTCTTTTGGTTGGGGCATTAAACTCATTTACGTTTAAGGTGATTATTGGTAAGTATGATCCCGTTGCCATTTACTTAATTGTTTTGGGTTTGAGTTTATACACCCTTTTTGTGTTTCCTATCTAGAGAAGATCCTTTAGCATTTGTTGGAGAGCTGGTTTGGTGGTGCTGAAGTCTCTCAGCTTTTGCTTGTATGTAAAGCTTTTGATTTCTCCTTCATATTTGAATGCGATCCTTGCTGGGTACAGTAATCTGGGCTGTAGGTTATTTTCTTTCATCACTTTAAGTATGTTCTGCCATTCCCTCCTGGCTTGAAGAGTTTCTATTGAAAGATCAGCTGTTATCCTTATGGGAATCCCCGTGTGTGTGATTTGTTGTTTTTCCCTTGCTGCTTTTAATATGTTTGATATTTGATCTTTGTTAATTTGATTAATATGTGTCTTGGGGTGTTTCGCCTTGGGTTTATCCTGTTTGGGACTCTCTGGGTTTCTTGGACTTGGGTGATTATTTCCTTCCCCATTTTAGGGAAGTTTTCAACTATTATCTCCTCAAGTATTTTCTCATGGTCTTTCTTTTTGTTTTCTTCTTCTGGGACTCCTATGATTGGAATGTTGGGGCGTTAACATTGTCCCAGAGGTCTCTGAGATTGTCCTCATTTCTTTTCCTTTTTTCCTCTCTGATTCATTTATTTCTACCATTCTATCTTCTACCTCACTAATCCTATCTTCTGCCTCTGTTATTCTACTGTTGGTTCCCTCCAGAGTGTTTTTGATATCATTTATTGCATTATTCATTATATACTGACTCTTTTTTATTTTGTCTAGGTCCTTGTTAAACCTTTCTTGCATCTTCTCAATCATTGTCTCCAGGCTATTTATCTATGATTCCATTTTGTTTTCAAGATTTTGGATCATTTTCACTATCATTATTCGGAATTCTTTATCAGGTAGATTCCCTATCTCTTCCTCTTTTGTTTGGTTTGGTGGGCATTTATCCTGTTCCTTTACCTGGTGGGTATTCCTCTGTCTCTTCCTTTTGTTTATATTGCTGTGTTTGGTGTGGCCTTTGTGTATTCTGGCAGTTTGTGAAGTTCTCTTTATTGTGGAGCTTCCTCACTGTGGGTGGCATGTCAAGGTTTCCTGGTTAGGGAAGCTTGTGTCAGTGTTCTGGTAGGTGGAGCTGGATTTCTTCTCTCTGGAGTGCAATGAAGCGTCCAGTAATGAGTTATGAGATGTCAATGGGTTTGGAGTGACTTTGGGCAACCTGTATATTGAAGCTCAGGGCTATGTTCCTGTGTTGGTGGAGAATTTGCGTGGTATGTCTTGCTCTGGAACTTGCTGGCCCTTGGGTGCTCCTTGGTTTCAGTGTAGTTATGGAGGCATTTGATGAGCTCCTCTCGATTAATGTTCCCTGGAGTCTGGAGTTCTCTGGTCTTCTCAGGATTTGGACTTAAGCCTCCTGCTTCTGGTTTTCAGTCTTATTTTCACAGTAGCCTCAAGACTTCTCCATCTATACAGCACCGCTGATAAAACATCTAGGTTAAAGATGAAAAGTTTCTCCACAATGAGGGACACCCAGAGAGGTTCACAGAGTTACATGGAGAAGAGGGAGGAGGGAGATAGAGGTGACCAGGATGAGATGAGGTGAAATCAAAAGAGAGAGCAAGCTAGCCAGTAATCACTTCCTTATGTGTGCTCCACAGTCTGGACCACTCAGAGATGTTCACGGAGTTATACAGAGAAGAGAAGAGGGAGAAAGGAGACAGAGGTGGCCAGGAGGATAAACGGGGGAATCAAAAGGAGAGAGACAGATCCAGCCGGTAGTCAGTTCCCTAAGTGTTCTCCACCGTCAGGAACATACAAAGAGATTCACAGAGTTGGGTAGAGAAGAGAAGGGGAGAGGGAGGAAATAGAGGCAACCTGGTGGAGAGAGCAGTCAAGCCAGTAATCTCACTCCCAAGTAAAAATGGGTATTGAAGATTGGGTTCTTAAAGGTACAAAATTGATAACAAATACCAAAAAGTAAAGATTAAAAATCTAGAGTAGAGGCTGGATTTTCAAAAATATGATATTAAAGGGAAAAAAAAGTCACAAAGATTATAAAATATATATATATATATATATATATATGAAGTTTGCTTTAAGAAATAGGGTCTTTTTTTTTTTTTTGCAAAGTAATAGGTTATAAAAATGAAAATTAAAGGAGTAATAGAGGACTTAAAATTAAAAAAAAATTAAGGAATGATAGTAAAAATATATTTAGGACTTTCTCTGGTGGTGTTGTAGGCAGTGTATGGTCAGTTCACTTTCGGATAATTCCTGGATCCGGCTTATATTTCTCAAGATCTATAGGCCCCTTCCTATGTAGTAGGTGCTAACTACAGGGTTTTAATCTATTGCACCTGTCACTTCCAAGGACGTTCCCTCTGTTTTAGCTTCTTCTGTTTGCTGGTCTCTTCAGTGTCTAATTTCCGCCCTGACACAAGGGGGTGATGGCGGACACTTTTTTAGGCTCACTTGTTCAGTCATGCTGTGGGGAGGGAGGAACACTGCAAACAACACTGGCGTGTGCTCGCAGTGACTCAGCCACATTGGGTTTGCCGCCGCTCACAGAGTGTGTGCTTTCCCTGTCTATACTACTTGGGCTCAACCTCTGCTGGGGACTGTCTGAGGCTGGCCCTGGGCTGCATGCACCTCCCAGGTCTAAGCCGCTCAGGTTCAGGCACTCAGGAAGTCCTCAGAGGTGCTGACTTGGTGGGCCTGCATTTTGTGCCCTTCCCAGGTCCAAGCTGCTCAGGTGACCAGGTGTTTGGCGAGCGCGGTAGCTGCAACTTATTGCCTCCCCCATCCCTGCCGCTCGGTTTTTTGGGTGTACAACCAGAGCACTTACTCAGGAGAATGCTGGCCATCCAGAATCCCAAGAAGTCTTGGTTAGCAACAAAGCCTGCTTCCAGTTTGGTAGATAATGCCTCTCTAGGGCCACGATTGCCTCCTTCTGGCTCTGGCTGCCTGTCACCGGAGGGGAATGGTCTGCAGCCAGCTAGCTCTGCTCAGTCCTTTGTTCTGTGAGTGGGCCTGCTGGTGTCTTAGGTTAGGGCTTTTCGCATAGCTCTTGTCCGTCCTTTGTTCTGTGAGCAGGCCTGGCAGTGTCTTAGGTTAGGGCTTTTCTCCTGGTAGCTATGCCACAGTCTGGTTTGCTACCCCAAGTTAGTTCCCTCAGATTGCCCTCGGCATTCAGGCCGGGTCCTTACTCTAGGCAATGCAGCTGCGCCTCCCTGCCCAGCCCGCACTTGCTAGTGGCAGGTGCAGGCGTCTATGCTGCTTCTCTGCTGGGAGAGTTACCGTTGGGCAGGTAATCTGTGGGTTTTAATTATTTATTTATTTTTCCTCCCGGTTATGTTGCCCTCTGTGGTTCCAAGGCTCATCACAGACTCAGCAGTGAGAGTGTTTCCTGATGTTTGGACATGTCTTTTTTTAAGACTCCCTTCCCGGGACGAAGCTCCGTCCCTACCTCTTTTGTCTCTCTTTTTATCTTTTATATTTTTTCCTACCTCCTTTCGAAGACAATGGGCTGCTTTTATGGGTGCCTGATGTTTTCTGCCGCCATTCAGAAGTTGTTTTGTGGAATTTACTCAGCGCTCAAATGTTCTTTTGATGAATTTGTAGGGGAGAAAGTAGTCTCCCCGTCCTATTTCTCTGCCATCTTAGGACCGCCTCCCCCCATGTGTTTTTATTTACAAGGTTCTGAAATGGTTTGTTTTCACATCATTTTGATATTTTAAGACCTCTGAACTTGATGACTTATGTCCTTTATCTCTTAATATTCTAAAAAAAACATTTAAAAATTCTTTTCAGAACTTTAAAGTTCTCTTATTTCTACATCATGGGTATAAACTCTATTATATGACTACTCTTTGTTGTCTGCATTGTAATTTCTGTTTTAGATACTATCTTACATGAGAGATTCTCTTACATTTATTCATCCCAATTGACAAATACACACTGTAGGGTGAAGTCTCCAAATCAAGTCTTTATTAGTGGTTTGGGCATCTAACCCCCTCAACCCCAGTCCTGGGATAAGCAGGCCATTTTATTTATCCTCTTGCAGCCCTCTGCAGGCCTCATAGTTTATTTCCAGTTTACTCCTATGGATCACATCTCAATTTCCTACCCTATAGACCCCAGCCATCAAAACAACCCCATCTTTTTCTTTTCTCTTTCTCTCCCTCTTTTTTTAAAACATAAAATACACTATATCTATCACATCTTTCTGGTCGAGCCCATGGGCCAAGTTTTAGCCTACTACCTATTTTTGTATAAATTAGCTAAAAATGATTTAAATATTTTTAAATGGTTGAAAATAGTAATTTGTAACAATTGAAAATTATACAAAATTCAAGTAACAGTGCCCACAGTAAAGTTGAAGGAAAACAGTTGTACTCATTTATGTACTGTCTATGACTGCTTTGTTCTATAAGAGGAAGGTCGAGTAGTTGTGACAGAAAACATATGGCATGTAAAATTTAAAATATTTGCTATCTGGAACTTCATGGAAAAAAGTTTGTCAACCTTCATTCTAGAACATGCACCATCTGCTATGGTAGTTACTACCATATATAGCTACTGAACATTTACAATGAGACTAGTCTAAACTGAGATTTGCTGCAAGTGGGAATATGCACACCTAATTGCAAACCCTATATAAAAAAAAGAATTTATTACTAAGTTTTATATTGACTACATTTGAGATATTTTCAATATAATGGGATAAATAAAATATTATTCAAACTAATTGCACATACTTCTTTTTACTTTTCAAAATGTGGCTACTATAAAATTTTAAATTCTATGGAGCACATATTTCTATTGGTACAATGTCATGGTAGAGAGTTCTGACAAAACATGGTCCACTGGAGAAGGGAATGGCAAACCACTTCAGTATTCTTGCCTTGAGAACCCCATGAACAGTATGAAAAGGCAAAAAGAGGACAATGAAAGATGAACTCCCCAGGTCAGTAGGTGCCCAATATGCTAGTGGAGATCCAGTGGCAAAATAACTACAGAAACAATGAAGAGACGGAGCCAAAACAAAAACAATACCTAGTTGTGGATGTGACTGGTGATGGAAGTAAAGTCCGATGCTGTAAAGAGTAATACTGCATAGGAACCTGGAATGTTAGGGCCATGAATCAAGGTAAATTGGAAGTAGTCAAACAGGAGATGGTAAGAGTGAACATAGACAATTTAGGAATCAGTGAACTAAAATGGACTGGAATGGGTGAATTTAACTCAGATGACCATTATATCTACTACTGTGGGCCAAAATACCTTGGAAGAAATGGAGTAGTCATCATAGTCAACAACAAGAGTCTGAAATGCAGTACCTGGATGCAATCTCAAAACAACAGAATGGACTATAGAGAAAGCTGAGTGCAGAAGAATTGATGCTTTTGAACTGTGGAGTTGGAGAAGACTCTTGAGAGTGCCTTGGACTGCAGGGAGATCAAACCAGCCAATCCTAAAGGAAATCAGTCCCGAATAATCATTGGAAGGACTGATGCTGAAGCTCAAGTTCCAATACTTTGGCCACCTGATGCGAAGAACTGACTCACTGGAACAAGACACTGATGCTGGGAAAGACTGAAGGCAGGAGGAGAAGGGGATGACAGAGGATGAGATGGTTGGAGAGCATCACCAACTCAATGGACATGAGTCTGAGTAAACTCCGGGAGTTGGTGATGGACAGGGAGACCTGGGTGCTGCAGTCCATGGGGTTGAAAAGAGTCGGACACGACTGAGCAACTGAACTGAACTGAATCTAAATAACTATCAGCTAGCTAAGAGATGACTCAGCAAACCTGGATAAAAAGACTAATGATCAACTTGTCTCTATTTAACAATGGAACAAAGATGGGATCCATTTTGGTAAGTTATGCTTTCTTAGAAATTTCCATTCTATTCAAGTTTTCAGATTTATTTGCATACTTTCCCTGGTTTCACAAAGAAGTTCTAACTTATGCCAAATCTTTTATAAGGTCAAATGTAATTGAAAATACTCCAAGGCATTAAAAAAATAAACACTTTTAAACTATTTTTAGAAAGCAAGTATACTGATATCAAAATCTAACCAAAAAACGCATACAAACACACAGGCTAAATTCATTTGTATGTTGATAAAAATCCTAAATAAAACATTAGCAAATTAAAAGAGCTCAATATATATATAGAATTACTTTAAATTCTAAGAGCACAGGAATGATTCAATTATTAGAAAACAGCATTAATAAAATTAACAAACATTAATCAAGAGCTTTGTTCATAGTGATGCCTTGTAAGGCTCACTTGACTTCCCATTCCAGGATGTCTGGCACTAGGTGAGTGATCACACCATCGTGATTATCTGAGTCATGAAGACCTTTTTTGTACAGTTCTTCTGTGTATTCTTGCCACCTCTTCTTAATATCTTCTGATTCTGTTAGGTCCATACCATTTCTGTCCTTTATCGAGCCCATCTTTGCATGAAATGTTCCCTTGGTATCTCTATAATTTTCTTGAAGAGATCTCTAGTCTTTCCCATTCTGTTGTTTTCCTCTATTTCTTTGCATTGATTGCTGAGGAAGGCTTTCTTATCTCTTGTTATTCTTTGGAACTCTGCATTCAGATACTTATGTCTTTCCTTTTCTCCTTTGCTTTTCGCTTCTCTTCTTTTCACAGCTATTTGTAAGGCCTCCCCAGACAGCCATTTTGCTTTTTTGCATTTCTTTTCCATGGGGATGGTCTTGATCCCTGTCTCCTGTATAATGTCACGAACCCCCGACCATAGTTCATCAGGCATTCTATCTATCGGATCTAGTCCCTTAAATCTATTTCTCACTTCCACTGTATAATCATTAGGAATCTGATTTAGGTCATAGCTGAATGGTCTAGTGGTTTTCCCTACTTTCTTCAATTTAAGTCTGAATTTGGCAATAAGGAGTTCATGATCTGAGCCACAGTCAGCTCCTGGTCTTGTTTTTGCTGACTGTATAGAGCGTCTCCATCTTTGGCCACAAAGAATATAATCAATCTGATTCTGGTGTTGACCATCTGATGATGTCCATGTGTAGAGTCTTCTCTTGTGTTGTTGGAAGAGGGTGTTTGCTATGACTAGTGTGTTCTCTTGGCAAAATTCTATTAACCTTTGCCCTGCTTCATTCCGTATTCCAAGGCCAAATTTGCCTGTTACCCCAGGTGTTTCTTGACTTCCTACTTTGCATTCCAGTCCCCTATAATGAAAAGGACACCTTCTGTGGGTGTGAGTTCTAAAAGGTCTTGTAGGTCTTCATAGAACTGTTCAACTTCAGCTTCTTCAGCGTTACTGGTGGAGGTGATGGAATTCCAGTTGAGCTATTTCAAATCCTGAAAGATGATGCTGTGAAAGTGCTGCACTCAATATGCCAGCAAATTTGGAAAACTCAGCAGTGACCACAGGACTGGAAAAGGTCAGTTTTCATTCCAATCCCAAAGAAAGGCAATGCCAAAGAATGCTCAAACTACTGCAAAATTGCACTCATCTCACACGCTAGTAAAATAATGCTCAAAATTCTCCAAGCCAGGCTTCAGCAATATGTGAACTGTGAACTCCCAGATGTTCAAGCTGGTTTTAGAAAAGGTAGAAGAACCAGAGATCAAATTGCCAACATCCGCTGGATCATGGAAAAAGCAAGAGAGTTCCAGAAAAACATCTATTTCTGCTTAATTGACTAAGCCAAAGCCTTTGACTCTGGATCACAATAAACTGTGGAAAATTCTGAAAGAGATGGGAATACCAGACCACCTGATCTGCCTCTTATGAAACCTATATGCAGGTGAGGAAGCAACAGTTAGAACTGGACATGGAACAACAGACTGGTTCAAAATAGGAAAAGGAGCATGTCAAGGCTGCATATTGTCACCCTGCTTATTTAACTTATATGCAGAGTACATCAGGAGAAACGCTGGGCTGGAAGAAGCACAAGCTGGAATCAAGATTACCAGGAGAAATATCAATAACCTCAGATATGCAGATGACACCACCCTTATGGCAGAAAGTAAAGAGGAACTAAAAAGCCTCTTGATGAAAGTGAAAGAGGAGAGTGAAAAAGCTGGCTTAAAGTTCAACATTCAGAAAACTAAGATCATGGCATCTGGTCCCATCACTTCATAGCAAATAGATGGGGAAACAGTGGTAACAGTGTCAGACTTTATTTTTGGGGGCTCCAAAATCACTGCAGATGGTGACTGCAGCCATGAAATTAAAAGATGCTTCCTCCTTGGAAGAAAAGTTATGACCAACATAGATAGCATATTCAAAAGCAGAGACATTCCTTTGCCAACGAAGGTCCGTCTAGTCAAGGCTATGGTTTTTCCAGCGGTCATGTATGGATGTGAGAGTTGGACTGTGAAGGAAGCTGAGCACCGAAGAATTGATGCTTTTGAACTGTGGTGTTGGAGAAGACTCTTGAGAGTCCCTTGGACTGCAATGAGATCCAACCAGTCCATTCTAAAGGAGATCAGTCCTGGGTGTTCTTTGGAAGAAATGATGCTAAAGCTGAAATTCCAATATTTTGGCCACCTCATGCGAAGAGCTGACTCATTGGAAAAGACTCTGATGCTGGGAGGGATTGGAGGCAGGAGGAGAAGGGGACGACAGAGGATGAGATGGCTGGATGTCATCACTGACTTGATGGACATGAGTTTGGGTGAACTCTGGGAGTTGGTGATGGACAGGGAGGCCTGGTGTGCTGCAATTTATGGGGTCACAAAGAGTGGGACACGACTGAGCGACTGAACTGAACTGAGCTGAACTGAATCAAGAGCTTTCACAGATACCAGTTTAAAGATACAATGAAAGACAGGAAGACATTTGCAATGATAGCAAAAGATAAAATACCAAAGAACAAACCTATTGAAAAATATGCAAACTTATATGAGAAAAACTTTAAAGCACTCATAAACACCACAAAAGCAACTTCAACAACATTAAAGACACATTAGGTTCTGGAAGAATACTTACTGTCATAAAGATGTTAATTTTCATAACTTAATTTAAGATTTTAACATGGTCTGAAAGTAAACAGGGGCTTCCCAGATGGTTCAGTGGTAAAAAATCTACCTGCCAATGTAGGAGACATAGGTTTGACCCCTGGGTCGGGATGATACCCTGGAGGAGGAAATGGCAACCCACTCCAGTATTCTTGCCTGAAGAATTACGTGGACAGAGGAGCCTGGTGGGCTACAGTCCACGGGATCACAAAGAGTCAAACACTAAGCACACATGCATATGGAAGTAAATAAGAGGATTTTAAAGCTCATATGAAAGAAAAGGCAAGAGCTGAAAATTTTAAACTACCAAAAGGAAGAGCAATAATGGGTATCCCAGCCTACAACATATAAATCATACGATGAAGTGTCAAGAAATAAAAAGTGTTGTAATAGCCCACGAGTAGACAGGAATCAATGTTTCTAACAATGAGTGAAGAAGCACTATATACAGGGATAAAGATGGCTGGGGAAAAGTATAAAAACACAGGTCCAGAGTGCATGCTGCTATTAGAAGTCATCTAGAAATATGTGGTCACCTTTGATTAAGACCGAAAATAAAATTTTGGACCTGGAAAGACTTCTTGGATTGACCCAAAACAATGCAAAGTTAAGGGAATAGAACTAACTTAGCATATCTCATCCCCGGTCTCCAAACATCCTGATGTTGAGAGTGGAAATAAATCAAGGTCAGCCAAAATTAGGTGTTAAGAATGGTTCCCACGAATCTATACACATGATAAAGCGACACACATCTATACACACACATTTACCAACGGCTGTGTTACTATACTATAATTATGTTAACATGTAGTCATTTAGGGAAAACTAGGTGGGGAATCTGTGTACTCTCCTTGCAACCTCATGTGAATCAGTAATTATTTCAAAATAAGTTAAAAAAAAAAAACAAAAACCAACAACCTCAACAGAAAAACAGGCACTAATAATGCCTGAAGTCTACCAGTAAGACATACGTAATCATAGTATTTCACATCATAGTCTTTACTATAAAGCTCAAAGACTAAATAGCCTAATGAAGTAAGGAAGAAAAAATTAAAAAAAATTTTTCTTGGGATTCTTACTTCCAACCCATTTTAAAAACAAACACTCTGACTTGATATGAACACCCAAAACGATGCTTGAATTTCCAAGTGTTTAATGCTCTCCATTTCACACTAAGAAAAAAAAACTTATGTGCTGACAGCTTTCATCAAGTTACAGATTTTTATTTCACCAAGAATACAAGTAAAAGCCAAACTGTTCTTTCCTAATCTTTACTCTTGCCATGTAATCTACTACTGTTTTATCTCAATGAGATGTTTCAGGAAGTAATGAAATAACACCATTAAATAAGATCTAAACACTTTAATACAAGATTTTCTAACACTGTAATTAAAATGGTAACTTATAAAGACTCACCTATATGTGGCTGCTGAGCTGTGGCTAATGCGTACTGCTGCTGCTGAGCTGCAGTTAACTGCTGAACTGTTAGTGCATTAGTCCTCTGAAAGAGCTATTAAGAAAAATATTGAATACAGAGATTACTCTCATAGCATTTCATTTTTGTTTAGAAAGCTAAGAATGGAATATTACAAATACATATTTTAATCACTTTCTTAACTATAAGGACATTTTATTCAATAAAACATTAAAGTGTTTAAAAATACCCCTATTATTTATGTCAACATGTCACAGCACTTCAGGCTATACTACTACTAGCTAAGAGGAACATTGCTAAAGGAGTATTCTTTACCTGCTGCTGGGAATTGTAGTCAAAAAGGCCTACAGTAGCTCCTGAAGAGTCCATTGGTACCTGATTACCAGGATAGTCAAACTGTAAGGAATCCAGACCAACTTGTTCCATGGCATCCAGATTCTGAGTTTCAGGATTTGAAAATTCTTCAACAAGTGGTTTATTAGTTGTAGGATTAGGAAGAGGCCCCAATCCTTCTGGGGGATTAGTATTGGGGCCCAGGCGCTCAACTACTTCAGTTGGAGAGGCTTGACGACTTCCAGGAGTACGACTATGTAAAGAAAACAGAAATGAGTAAAAGTAACAAGTATGTCAAAAGGTGAAATCAGAAAGTAGGAAAATCACGGAAAACAAATGGTGGTAAAATACAAAAGGCAAATTAGGGACCCTAGGTCACTAAACATTGCTCTTTATCACTTTTTTTTTTCTGTTTAATCCAGCTTACACTTAAAAGCTGACATGGTTTCATTTTTTAATTATTATTAGTGACAACTGTCCCCAATTTTAATAGCATAAAGATGTAATTCAATTTTACAGATAAGGAAATTGTCCAGTATCACAATTCAGGCTTAGAGTACTCAAAACTTTTGTTTCAAATCACAAACAAAATGAGCAGTGGGTATGAACAGCAGACTACCATGCAACAAATATGAGAAGACTCGAAACCAAAACCTACCCACCATACTCCCATCCTGTCTACCAGCATAAGCTGTCCTAACATCTTGCCTAATACTTCGGGGGCAGGGGGGGGCGGGGTGGGAAACTGGCCAGAAAGCATCATATGGCCTTCACAACTGAAGGCTGTATAATACAGAATACAAAAGAAAAGGGCAGTGAACCAAGACAGAAAGCTGACTCCTGACTCTAAAACATTATTCTGAGTAAATCATTTCAACACCCAGGTCTCAGTTTCCTTGAGACAGAGGAGGTGACACTGTAGTCCTATAATAACAAAAACAAAAAGACTATTTGTAAAAACCCTCTATGAGCTCTCCAAAAACAATCTTTATCATACCAAATTGTTTCAGTTTAAATAAAAATAAATAAAAATGAATATTTATCAAAAGTTAAGCATGTACATCAATGAAAAGTATAATTCTATATATAAAAGAGCAACTTTCTCTACCGATTAGTCTTAATTTTCTGAAGAAATTTATTAACACTAAATTTTAAGCACCGACTCTTCTCTTTTTATCATCATCCTTTGCAGTCTAAACTATTTTCACTTTATTTCTGGACATAATTGATCCTTATTAACAGTCTCCTTCCTTCTGTGGAAATAATTTATATAAGATCTTTTCCTTCACAAGAAGTAAATTTGTTCTGAAGAACTATCATTTCATAGTATATTCAAATCTAAGTATGTTAAATAAATGGTAGTGACTATTATAACCGGTTTCAATGTCAACGGTTATCCATATGTAACTGCCCCACCTTTAGATACTTTACCATGGAATAAATCTGCTAACACATACAGAACATTTCACAAAGCAATTGACTAATAACAAGAATTGTTTTCCAGATACTTCAGGTTTGTGGACTTACATTTTATTTCAAAATTAACCACTGTCCTTGCAACATCAGAAGAAATTTCAAACTCCTTTCCCCTTTATCCACAATTAAAATTTTCATGTGAATAATCCAAAGGCTTTTCATTCAGAATATATGGAAAGAAAAAATAAAACTGAAAGGATCTTAAGTCAGTCCATTGAAAAAAAAGAAAGAGGTGGGAGAAAGGTCCAAGAGAGAAAGTATGTGTGTGCGTGTGTGTATATATATATATATAACTGATCTACTTCATTGTATAGCAGAAACTAACACAACATTGTAAAGCAATTATACTACAACAACAACAGCAGCAACAAAAAACGAAAGCCTGCTATATTTCTTTCATTCCTTTCAGTTCTATTCCAACAGATGATGTATCAGTTAATGTATGTAATAATGATGTGCTACCATAGTGACCATATGACCACAGCTATTACTTTGAAATATTTTTATACTGTTGAAGACAATATTGCATCAGAAATACTTTATAAGCAATTTAAAAAACCTACTACAAACTTAACAGAATTAGAATGCTATTGAATGTAAAGTTCATATTAATATGGAGAAATATAATCTTTCATACAAAACAACTCTAATACAGCAAAAAAAAAAAAAAAGTAGAGGATTCAAAAGAAAAAGTCATTATGCTATGAGTGGTGCTATTTTCTTGCTATAGTTAACGGTGTATTAACACTTCAATTATAAATGTATGTTCTGCAGGGTTTATAATCAACTCAGTTTTAAATGCATGCCCTTGAAACACAGATTAGGTAATAGCAGAAGAGCAAAATCAGGATAAGGTTCTAAAACAAACTGAGTGGCATTAAATTTATTTCTTGTCAAAAGAGGTTTACTGGTTTTGGATGCTTTTTTGCATTTAGAACAGATTTAAATGGCACTGTTTTTAAGAAGTATTGTTACTCTGTTTTTCGATAATTAAAGGTAATAACACAAACATGTACCTATCAACTAACTGGTATTTCATGGTTCGTAATATCGCAAAGAAACAACTATTTTCAGGTGTAGGCCCCAAAGCATCTGATTACTGAAGTATATTTCAGTATATGAAGAAACAACTCCTTAATATTTAGATGAATGTGCACTGCCTAAGTCCAAAGGCTAGAACAAAAGAAATACTTGCCATAAAAAGACAACAAAAAATCTACAACTGAACTTAAATTCTGAACTTAACACTAATTTTTATAAGTCTGATATGTTCTTCCCATACTAATTTCAGGAATATGATTAAGTATCAGCACAAACTCAGAAAAGGGGAATAGGATACAATACAGAGATAGAAGGAAGAGGAAACTCTACAGAAAGGTGCTGAAGAGCAAACTCAAAAAGAGTTTGCCAAGAAAAATCACAGATTAAACCTTAAATTCACTAAACTTTAGCAGGGAGAAAACAGTTAAAATTTAGACTACCATATTAGTAGAAAGGTAATAGCAATTTCTAACTTTACTTAATGGGATGCATTGTTTTAGAGAATTTTGAAGACTTATCTTTTTAAAAAATGGCACATAATCATTAACTAAATACTCCTTATAAAAAATTTTAAATCTTCTTCCAGATTAATACAAGGTACAAAGGGAAATAAAAAAACCCAAAGTTGGAAAAATACCTAAATCAGTCATATCAGCTAGTAGCAATAATCCCTAAAGAGATATGATTTTCTTCTTGAGAAAGTGAAAATCTTACTTAAAATCTTTGCAATCGGCATCCATTCCATTTGGCAAACCTCTGCCATTTATTTTAGAATCATCATCATCTCCTTGCTTAAGATCTCTGTTTTGGTCCTCCTCAAATGGAGAAGCCTTGCCTTTTTGATCTCCTTTCTCAGGTCCATCTGTTTCAGCATCTCTAGTGCCCTGAGGAAAAAGAGTCTGTTTGATTCTGAATATTTAATAGAACACAAAAAAAGGCACCACAAGGTGATCTAAAACTACACTATAGTGCACGTAAACAATAAAAACATTGAATCTTATTTTAATTTTGTAGTCAAGAAATTTATCAAAGGCCAAAAAAATTGAGTACAAACCAGTGATTTATAACAGAAGGGCTAAGGCAACCTTAACTATAGCGGTGCTAGAAAAGCAGTAACACCACAAGTGAAATTAAAATTCTACTTAATGAAAGATGATTTTGTTTTTTTAACTGTCATATCAAGTACTACCATGAATAAGCAATTTTAATCTTACAAACTTTTAAAATTAATATGATTTTTTTGGAAACATGATTAAGATTATAAATATTCCCAGCGGTTCTACCATTTCATGTATTTCAAGAAGGGGCCAGGAGAAGAAAACAAGAGCACCAATAGCTATAAAATTACCTTTAATTCTAGGAAGGGCCAGAATAAGAAACTGACTTAAAGACAACCGAATAACCATCTAGCAACTTAAAAACATTTCTTCATTCAAAATACTTACAAAAGTTCCCTTCCTAAATCGAGAATCCAATTTATCAGCAGGAGAAGAACTTAATACATATTCTACCATGCTCACACCAAGGCCTCCACTTTCTGATCGCGGAGACAATATTGCATTTACTTCACTGTTTCCATGAAAACCCTGTCCAGATCTTCTCTGTACCATAATAGGCTGGGACATTGAATGGTCTGTTTGGAAAAAAGAAAACAATTACAAATTTGAACTTTTAAGCTAACCAAAATGTATTCACATCAATTAATATACTAAAGAAAAATCAGCATACTGAATTAATATACTAAAGAAAAATCAGTATATTGTTTTGTTTTGAATGTTACTGTAATCTTTATAAAAACATCTTCAATCTGTTTAGACTCACTGCCCTTTGGACATTTCTTGAGAATACAGATTAAGAAAGTCATTTGGTAAAAACCAGGTAAAAGGCTATCTGAATAATCAAATTCAGAAGTCACTGGCAATAGAAACAATTTGAAGTCTCCACTGCCTTTAAGCCTCTTATTAAAAAGTTCTATTGTCAATTCAGAACAACTCAAACCAAAAAGCTTTAGAGATAAAACCTGAAATAAAAATAACTCCTCTTAAATTGACGGAGGCACTTCTCAGGCTCATAGTCATGTACTGGACAGATTCAGAATACACAGCTGTACTGCTATAAACATAGATGACTAAGTTCATTCAAAAAAGCCAGTAATATCACAGAATTTTCTATTCTTGGTGTAAAGACTAAGTATCACTTAGTTTTTTTAAAAAAGATTCCTTTTTTAAAGATTAAAAATATTTTTTTAATTAAAAAAAATCCTTCTAGTCTAAAAGTTTTCCATTTATTTTTAACAAAAAAATTATCCATCTAGTACAAATACCTTTTCTACATATTTTGTGATAAAAAAGGCAATACTTAAGATCTGAAAGCAAATACAAACATAAAAACATTTGAGGCAAGACTCACCTAGATTTGCAGAAAAAAATTTTGAACCAGTATGCTAAGCATTGTGGTATGTATGTGGCATCTAAGAACACAACAGTCCCTGTACTCTAAGAGATTATAGGTTTAACAGGAATCGATCATAGTATGAGTAAAAGCACTTCAATAAAAATAATCCAGGATACTATGGGGAAGAGAAAGAGTATTCATCACTTTTCCCCAGTCTTAGAGTGAATCCCAAAGGAAGTGATATGAAGGACAGAGAGCAAAAAATAGGTGAAAATGGGTGTGGAAAGCACTCTGGTTAGAGAAACCAGTATGCTCAAAGACCTAAAGATGCCAGGAGAACACAATGAAATTAATAATCATTTTTATTGAACATGAAATAATTCAGCTCAGCTGAGAAGGAAGTATGTGTATGATAAAATCTCCTGTGGTCATGGAAAGAACTGTAGAATGACAATTCTTTTAGGACAAGGAATGTCATTTGCGTATTTGTACATGCTTGGCACTCAATAAATGTTTACTTAGTAAACAAAATAATCCATCCATTTCTAATTTTCTCATGTCTCCTGGTAAAAACTTATATTCATCTTCAAAATTTTATCCATACAACAAAAAAAGTTGGGAGAGGGAGTGATACAAGGAATTAACTAAAATTATAAACTTGACACTAAAAAGATATATCAGGAGTATATAAACAGTTGCTTAAATGTTTTACTGTTGGTACCAGTTGTCTTCCAAATACAACATACCAAAAATATCTCCCTAACATTCATCTTGAAAGTATCTCTCATTACCATGTTGTGCTCAAGATGTTTTGCTTTGGAATGCTTTTAAAAATATTTGGTTCTGATAAAGCAATTAACCATTTACCTTTCAAAACAAAAATCAAAACATGATTATCAACCAAATTTTCAAGCATGTTGTTTTAGCAAAGAAAGTGCCTTTTGTGTAGAAAATGTATCCTGGCCCAAATAACTGAATAACTTAAATTATATAAGTTCAATCTATATAGGTTAATACAAATCCAGGGAAAAAAATTCCCTGAGGGCAGAGATCACATATCTCATTTATCTTTGTATTCTCCAAAACTGGCACATTATATTACATATTGGTTGAAGGCAAATAAAATTCCCGGTATTTTAGTCTAATTTAGTATTTAGCAAAGTTTTCAATCTGTTTCCATTTTGATTGTAAATAGTACTAAAAATTTTCAGCTTTTCCTAACTTTTAAACAATTACCTTTAAGAACAAAATTTAAAACCGTAAAGAACTTAAAAATCTTCTTAATGATTTAGAGAGAAAAAAAGTACCTGGCAATTTACACTCAAAATAGAAAGTTAATTCCAGAAACTTGATTTTATATTACTTTGATCATCTTGTATAGTTTTAATAAGCTGCTTTTACTTATAAAGCGGAATCTTATTTGTTAAATACATGTTGAAAGTTTCACATGTACATCTCAAATTTTACTGAGAAACATTTAAAAATATAATCAGTAGTATTTTAAGAATATAAGTATGCTCTGTAATTTACCAATAAATACTGTCACCCCCATGAGTTACACTCCTTACATTCCAGTTCCTTTTCCCTTAAGAATTTCTTGGACCTCAGTCTTTGTTTCCTATGGGTATCAAAAACATTCAAAGTCTGCTCCCTTTCTGGGAATTCTATCTTACTATGGGGGTTTATTTCCTTTATGGGTGTGGCTAATGTTTAATAAAGCTAGTCTGAGCTGCAGTTAATAGATCACTATCCATTGATACAATTCAAGCTTAAAAATTCCTATGGTTAAATTGTGTCCTATATTTTAATGGAAATTAAGAATTTTATAATCAGAGTTTAACCCCAAATAAAACTTAATAAAATCTTACTGTGACAAACATTTCTAATCAATAAGTGAACCATTAGGTATGGCTTACTTTACATAAGAAAATGTGTATTACGAGGACACATGAAATCCTCAAAGATACCACAAAGTTTCTCCAGGTATCGTTTGGGAGCAGTAGGGTTTAAAAAAAATTCAAGTATTCAACAAATCCAGAACTCTCACACATACACCAATAACTTACGAGAAGTTCCCCATGCAGTCTCTCTCCATTCATCATCCCCAAGAAATATGCCTTTTTGGCCATCTTTTGTTGAATCATCAGGTTCCCAAAATTTTTTGGTAGGCAAAAGCTATTTGGAAGGGAAAAAATTATTACATTTAAATTTCATCCTAATTACAAAAAGCGAAAACACAGCAGAAAGCAAACTTACCATCAATAGGTACAAGTTAGTTTTCAATGCTAACGAAAATTCAAGAGTGCCCTGTTTCCTAACTGGTCTAGTTAATAATAACTTCCCATTTATGCTTGGATACTGGTTCTAAAAACTCTAGACCTGAAAAGTCAACTTCATACTTCTGCATTTTTCAAATGGTTTTACTGTCATGTGGTATTTTTAACGAACTCTTTCAAAAGACTTACTAAATTTCTTAAAACAGATAATACAATAAAAATATTCATACAAATGATTAAAGTTTTCTCTTTACTTCCAAGTACTGCCCTTGGAATATCTCCTATCCTACAGCTTCAATGACAGACAATTCTTCTTCTTACTTAACAATTCAATTGAGGTGAACTTCACAATTCTTCCTATGTTCTCAATAGTAGCAATCTGCTGATCCTAAAGCAGGAAGCAGGATGGTGGAAGAGATACATTAAGAAGACCCTTAAATACTTTTTGAGATAATCTCAAAGCCCTGTGTCCAATCCTATGTTGTAACACACAGAAGGATTTAAAATTGTGTTGGTATAACCATTTGATGATTAATAAAAATGTACATTTGGTCAATTCCTAATGAGACTTTATAGTATTCATCCAGGTCTCTCCTGTCTACCTTTCCTGACACTCAGAAGAACCAGACTGAGGGTATGTTTGTTTGAAAAGAACAGACTGGTTTTCTAAACAATGCATGTGACATTTAAGTAAGCATCTGTAAGACACTCATCCCTTTCAGCCCATAATTATTAGATCCTCATAATTAAGCTTGTATATACTTCTATTGCTACACTTAAAATACTAAATTACCTGTATCTGCCTCCGTAAGGGCATGGTGACCTTATCTTCAGAGAGCTCACAAATATATAACACCCATAATAAAATGAACTTAGTGAAACTTATATGGGGTCTTGAGAGATAAGACTGTGTGTGTGTGTCAGGGATCTAAAGTGTGAATGGAAGGTGGGGAGTACATAAGAAGTGATGAACAAAGGCACAACTTGAGAAAACACAGTTTGTAGAACAGGGTGTGAGATGGACGAACAGATGTGGGAGCTGATGCTGTGAAAGCTATCTAGGCAGATTATGAGGAACCTCAAAATTCTAAGAAAAATGGATATTCTAGACCAGAGGCAAGGAAATCATTCAGGAGAATTACAACAGAGTCAAGATGACAAGAACTGAAACAGGGCACTGACAGAAAAAACTGAGAAAATAAAAGGGATTTCAGAGACATTCAGGGGAGTCAATAGGATACAAACAAAAATAAAAGGCTGATTAAAAAGAATAAAACTTTACAATCTGAGTAACAAGGTAAATGATAGTACTATCGACCAAAACAAACACAAAAACAGAATAAGCAGCTTTTGCGGGGAGCAGGGTGGATTCAATTTGGGCGTATGCCTAATCTATGGATCTTTTGCTAAACTAAATACTGTTAATTTTAAAGGAAACTAAGTTCTCTATTTAAAAAAAAAGAAAAAAACTTTTGCATGTTAGTATCTTCCTGAGCTGCAAATGATTTGTATTTAAAGTACAGACATTTTATTTCTATTATTATTTTAAAAGAGATTTTGTTGATTTATTTTGGCCACAACTATGTGGCTTGTGGGATACTAGATCCCTGACCAGGGGTTGAACCCGACCGAGGTCAGCGAAGAGCCCTACACGCTGGACCACCAGGGAATTCCCTAAAGTATAGGCATTTTAAACAATAATCTATACTAATAAAGATTCCAGTAAAATACAACCTTGGTTGTTCCGATTTTTAAAAAAATCTCACTATAAAGTTTCATGCAAATATTGAAACAAAATGTAAAGATGATAATATAATACTAAAACACTGCTCTTGATATACTTAAATTATTGAAGAATTATTCACAGTGAAACCCAAGTTAATCCCTTTAAAGTACTGTATAAATAAGCCATTTCAGGCAGAAGAAAATGGTTCCTATAAGAATAAGATTTTTATCCTATATTTCATAAAGATAAGTGTTTTAATATTAAAATAAGGATAACAAATAAGTAATCAAAAATGAAGTCATAATAAGTTAATTAGAAGCATTTATTAGACATAGAAGCGGCTGAAACAAACTAATCTGATCTTGTGAGGCAGTAGAAATAAGAATTTTTTGAGGAGACTATTTCAGTCTTTTGGGGTAAGATTCCATGCAATGCTATAATAGTTCACAGATCAATTCTTTGACACTCAAACTATAAAACCTGGAGGGGAGTCTACACCAAGGACTTATTCAGTGTGCCTACTTTCTGCCAAGCACTGTGCTATGACTATCTCTTCATTTTGCAAGCATTTATAAATTATCATGGACAAACAATTTAGTAGTGAAGAAAATTAACACTTCTCCTAACAAAGGCCTTTATCACCATTCCAGAGACAGCTGTGACAATGCAGACACTGATTGCAAATATTGTTAGAGAAACTACTAGCCAAGAATTAAGTTAAAATGGACTAAATATAGGGGAAGGCAATAAATAGAACAGCTTAAAAAAAAAAAAGTAAAAAATTAAGGGGTACAGTGGTTGGAATAGCAATAGTGTTTTGCCCCTGGAGACTCTTTTACTGTAGCAGAAATGGGAAAGCACATTACAGAAAAGGCTAAGAGATCTTGAAGATCTGTAAAATACATTATCCAATACTGCTTCATATTACTTCCCTAATTCTCAAAAGCTCTAAACCAAGGTCAAACAACTTGGTATTTCTTGTCAAGAAAATACTCTCCTGTCTTTCCAACTCAGAAATGATTAGGTGGACATACAGATTCAAATCCCCACTATCCACCATTTCATTAGTTCTTTCTTTAAAGAAGCACTTATGCCTTGCCCTTTTCATCTCCAAAGAAATCAGTCAACACTCTAGTAAACCACTATACTACTTCAAAATAAGTAATAAATAAAATTATTGCTAGAATTTATACTATGAGTTACACTTACACGTTAGATTTTTCTAATACAAATTGTCAGGTAAAATCACCAAACCAAAAAAATTAACGTAATTCTAAAAATTAAGAGAACTTCAGGGCTCTATGTCTACATTATAGTGTTCATATAACATCCAAACTGGGACAGTTTGAGAAAGAGAGCACTAGTAACAATTATGCCACGAAAACATGTATCTGGACTGTCTGAACAAATCAGGATATAAGGTGACTCTATTTACAATGGAAATTAATACAAGGTACAGAGGCTAACAATTAGGCATGTAGGAAACAAAAGCTACAAGGGAGTTCTCTAGAAGTGCAGAATGGTGCTTTTCCAGACTTTAGTCCTCTCTGTTAATAAAAGATATTAATACTTAATGTTTTCAAATCACACTACTCTCAAATCTTTTACATTCTCAATACCTCTTAATATCACAGCAAATATTATTAGATGTCATCACTTCCAATGGGAAGCAGTACTGCAAACAGTCAAGACTTCAATCTGTTGTTCAAGCATTATTACATTGTACTGGGCCAGATAATTAACTCAGCCTCAGTTTCTTCATCTGAAAAGTAAGGATAATAATAAAGCTACTGTTTTAGAGTGTCTATGAGGTTAGAATACAAGAACATAAATAAACTATTTAGAACAGCATTGAGCATATGCCAAAATAAGTAGTAAATATCTTCACGACCAAAAGTATGAATCTTAATATTACCAAACATGAATAACATGCTGTCCAGTAACATTTAACTGGCTGATTATTTTAAATGATTATAATAACATTCATTACAAATATCTTGTCTATAGCTGTTTGCCTTCTTTTTTAGTTTGAGTATCCTAGGGGGACCATGAAACTACACTTAAGTTGCCTAATAGTTATATTTTGCATAAGGACACAGAATCAGAGATTAAGTAAACTGTCCAAGATTACATATAATATTACATACATGTATAGCCAGTTAGGCAGCATTAGGAATTGAATCCATAACTGCTTAATTACAAAGCCCATATTCTTTACACTTAACTACCACAGAAGACGTTTCTTTCCAATAGTAGTCTAATTTATCAGTATTCTAAAAATATCCAGTTATTAGGCCACAATAACCATAATGAAAAAAATAAAAGCTTCAGATATTATCATGATATTCAGACCATATAATGTAGGTATTAATTAGAGCGGATAAAGTTCAAGACAGAATGGCTAAGATAGGAATTTACAGACATAACTATAATCAGCTCGGAGAAGGCATTGGCAACCCATTCCAGTACTCTTGCTGGGCAAATCCCATGGACAGAGGAGCCTGGTGGGCTGCAGTCCATGGGGTCGCTAGGAGTCGGACACGACTGAGCGACTTCACTTTCACTTTTCACTTTCATGCATTGGAGAAGGAAATGGCAACCCACTCCGGTATTCTTGCCTGGAGGATCCCAGGGATGGCGGAGCCTGGTGGGCTGCCGTCTATGGGGTCGCACAGAGTCGGACACGACTGAAGTGACTTAGCATAGCATAATCAGCTGGTTTCCACTCCAGTTATCCCTAACATCTCAGATCAGAGCATTTGAGAGACATATGTGACTCATACAAATACTATTCTTATTACTACCTTCAAAGAGTCAATCTTTCTCAAGGTCAAATAGCACTAGTGATAGACCTAAGAGAAAAGGGAAGTCTCCTTAATCTTCTTTCTGATATGTTTTCCACTTCACCATACTACCTGGGATCTTACTACAGAAATTTTCTTTAATGTTTTCTTTAAATATTACTGTGTCAGAAAAGAAAGGAGAGAGTTTTGCCATACTAAGCTATGAAATACTCCCCCAAAACACATTAACTCAATGATTTAAAGTTAGATGTTGGGTTCCCTAAAGAATTTCAGGCAGGAGCCTCTTTTTCTTATTTAAAAGTGTATGTATATATACTCACTCACACACTGGATTCCTGTTAAGTTTTATATATAAAAATAGGTAGGTATGTGTCTCACTTTCACTTTTCACCTTGCTGCATTGGAGAAGGAAATGGCAACCCACTCCAGTGTTCTTGCTTGGAGAATCCCAGGGACAGGGGAGCCTGGTGGGCTGCCATCTATGGGGTCTCACAGAGTCGGACACGACTGAAGCGACTTAGCAGTAGCAGCAGCAGTATAGTTTTAAAACAACATACTAATGAAAATGAGTTCAACCTCCTATGGGTTAGCTTTGCTCTTTTTAAGCCATGTGACATAATACAAATTGGGGCTTTCTGGCAAAAATGTGCTATGGAAAAAATTGGAAAGGATGAGTTTATGAATGGATGATTACAAAGCTATTCCTATTTTGGATGAACAACCAGAAGAAACTGTCCTTCTGATGATGAGTCAGTAAAAGCTATCATGATCTACATAACCCAATACATTTGGAAATAACCCTATATGCAATGCAGTGCTCTGTACATTAGATTTACAACTTAAGACATAATAAATAAGTAAAGCTTTATTTGAAAAAAAAAGTCAAGATAGGGCAATATATTAGGAAAGAATTTTGCATTGAAAAAATAAATAAGCAATTCTAGAAAACTCAAGCCTGCTTTTAGTTCATTACAATGAATGAATTCTGGCATAAAACAACAAGCCTCACCTGTCAGGGAAGGAGAAGACTGGTGAGAGAGAGACAGGCAAAGAAGGAAATCCCAGAAGGTTCCCTGCTGCCTGTGAGATGAGGAAAGATAGAAAGGCTTGTGGGAGAGGGAACCCAAAGACAGAAACCTCAAAAGGTTTCTCACTATCTCTTAGAGTAACAGAATTAGCTGGTAAACTGTTAAGAAAAAAACTTAATTAGTGAATAACAGCTTATTAAAAAAAATACATTTTTACTAGATGGTCACAGAAGCATGACCTTCTAACTACCTGCCAAAAAACCAGACAGCCTAACCCTAACCACTTTTATTCTGTATATCTGACATTTCCACTAAGAAAAGCCTGGATTTAAGCTTTAGATCATTTAAAAACCCAGCCTCTTTTCCCCAGAAACCTCAAATACCCCTCCACTTATCCCCCAAATAACTGAACTCTCTGTACTACTTCTGATCATGACACCCTTTTTAAAACTGCAAAAATGTCTTTGGGTTTATCAACTACTACTTAGAAAGGGAGGAAAAAAGTCAATTTGTAAATACATACTCAATGTAGATCTGGAAAGTAAAGTGTTGTAGGATCTAAACAGAATTAAGGTAAGGGTGTGACTCTATTTGATATTAAAAAAAAAGTAAGTTCAAGTCTGTTACAGACTAGGCTGAAACACTGTTCAAACTTGCTTTTAAGATATGTTATCCTACTTTCTAAAGACCAAAGAAAACAAGTAACAAGAAAAAAAACAAAAGCCCTTTGAACTGTTTCTTTTTGTTCACCCAGAGTGTAAACAAGGCCTAAGCAGCCACTGCACTGCAGTGAGGCTACAAGGTCTACTTTTAACTAAAAAATTATTTCTTCTTCAAATTTTCTTAGGGCCCAGAGTTTTACGTTAAGCACTGGACTAACAAGTTTACTTTGGCAATACTTATGCTTAAGCGCCTTAACTCACCCTTAAATCAGTCCTCTGAAAATGACAAACTCTTTGGAAAACGCTGTTCTGAAGAAGGGGAGGGTTAGCTAGCTGCAGGGTGCCCTCTTGTGGCCCAGAGGAGTGACTGGACTCTTTTTCTGCATCTGAAGAGCACAGCATTGGATGGAGTGAGTCTCATGAAGGTCTACCAAAGTAAAATAATCTCCAGGAGCAAGCAGTTAATTATACATCTTAGGTCTGTTCATGGTTATTTTCTATTATCAAAGTCCACACTATGTTAGTACTACAGAAAATGACAAATCAAAAATGTGACAAGGGTTTTCATAATCAAAGTTTTCTATATAGTCATTTAGGTATATGGAAAACTAAGTATTTTTGATGCCTTAAATTATGTAATGATGAAGTTAAATGGGATGCCCCAATGAAAATCATAAAACAGGACTGATAAAATCCAAAGTATTAGGAGTGCTCACTGTGTGCTAGTCATTCAAAGCTATAACAATCTACAGAAAAGACTAATATAAAATGAATACACTGTAACCAGTATTATAATAAAAGTATGTATAAAGATCCATGAGAAATCAGATGAAGTAATTAATTTTACTGCAAATAGCAAACAGATAAAGAGCCTTTTTTCAGCAGAGTCCTGCAGAGGATTAGAAGTTTATTAAGCAAACAATGAACAAGGAGAAATTTTTGTGAGAGAATAGTGAACAATTAAGTGTGGCTCAAGCAAACATAGCATACATATATAAAACAGCAGGACAAAGATCAAGGAGAGCTCTTTTCTGATCAAAGTTATTACAATCCATTACTAAAATATGACATTATCTAACCGGGTCAATCAAATCAACTAGACACAATAATCCCACTAACATTACTGCTAAAAGTTAAAAAAAAAAAAAGGCCGAGACTTCCACAACTATAGATTTTAAAAGCCCACATCATTTGGAAGATATCGCCACTATTTTCAAAAGATTTACAGTTAATAAACAAGTTTCAATGGCTCAAAGACTCAAAGTGAGATGCACATCCTTAGTATTCATAAATATTTACCTCTCCCATTCCCCGAGATTCTAATGCAAGAGCTTGAAAATCATGATTCATTTCATCCACAGATCAAACCTGTTGAATAACAAAAACAAAATTAGGAAAAAAAAATCTTAGACTGCATCAACTATTTTTATATTACATTCTGCTATTACTGATGTTACAGTATGAGCTGAGATGGACAAGAATACACTTCTCTATAAAGACAGGTTTTCCTAAATAGAGCACCATAGCAATCAACACTAAAATTTGTGGGAAAACCAGGAGGTTTAAGGGTTCTTGGATTATTCTGAGTGCCAAAAGGAATCGCTACTAGTTTCTTGAGCAAAGGAATACATGGGAAGTAAAGAACAGAAAAAGTGAGCTCAAGAACTACAATACAGTTATCTTTTTTGTGTGTGGCTGTGCCATGAGGCATGTGGGATCTTAGTTTCCAGATCAGGGACTGAACCCTGACCCCCTGCAGTGGAAGCACAGAGTCTTAACCAGCCCAGAATCTTCCCTGCACCATCAGGGAAGTCCCAACAGTTATCTTCTTTTTAAAAAAATGTTGTAGTTCCTATTACAAAATTATTACTTTGTACTACTTTTTTCAGTTTTCAAAATTTCTCAAAATTATTTGTAGATCTTATACCAATGATAAAAAATTAATCAGCTTTGATATTTTTTAATATTCAAAAGTTCCCTTAAAAACAATTCCTTTCCCTACAATTAGCAAAACAGCATGGAAATGGCACAAAAATAAAAACAGAGATCAATGGAACAGAATAAAGAGCCCAGAAATAAACCCATGCACTTACAGCCAATTAATCTACAACAAAGGAGGCAAGAGTATACAATGGAAAGAAGACAGTCTCTTTAACAAGCTGGGAAAACTGGACAGTTGGTTACACATGAAACAATGAGGTTAGAATATTATCTCATATCACATAAAAAATGAGCTAAAAATGGATTAAAGACCTAAATGTAAGACTTGAGACCATAAAACTCTTGGAAGAGAACACTGGCAGAACACTCTGACATAAATCACAGCAGTATTTTTTGGATCTGTCTCCTAAGACAAAATAAAAGCAGAAATAAACAAATGGGATCTAATTAAAAGCTTTTTGTACAGGAAAATCGACAAACTGAGAAGACAACCAACAGAATGGGAGAAAAATATTTGCAAATAATATGACTGACAAGGGGTTAATATCCCAAACAAACAGCTCATACACCACACATAAACACCAAAACCCACCCCCTGCAAACAAAAAAAAAACCCTACACCTCAAATCAAATAATGGGCAGAAGACCTGAATAGACATTTTTTCAAAGAAGAAATACAGGTGGTTAACAGGCACATGAAAAGATTTTCAATACCACCTATTATTAGAAAAATGCAAATCAAAATGAGATATCACCTCACAATTATCAGAATGGCTGTCATCAAAAAATCTACAAATAACAAATGTTGGAGAGGATGTGGAGAAAAGGGAAGCCTTGTACACTGTTGGTGGAAACGTAAACCGGTACAGCCGCCACTAGGGAAACAGTATGTTGGCTCCTCAAAACGCTAAAAATAGAACCACCATATGATCCAGCAATTGCACTCCTGGGTATCTAACTAAAAAATACTAATTTGAAAAGATACATGTATCCCAATGTTCATAGAAGCACTATTTACAATAGCCAAAACATGGAAGCAACCGAAATGCCTATCAACACATAAATGGATTAAAAACATGTGGTGTTTACACACAATGGATTATTACTCAATCATAAAAAGAACAAAATTCTGCCATTTGCAGCAATGTGGATGAACCTGAGAGTATTATGCTTAGGGAAGTAAGTCACAGAAAGTATTGCATGATATCACTTATATGTGAAATTTTAAAAATAATACAAATGAATATATATGCAAAGCAGAAACAAGCTCACAGATACAAATTACTGGTTACCAAAGGAAAGGGGGGATGCAAATTAGGGGTCTAAGATTAAGAGATACAAACTACTATGTATAAAATAGATAAGCAACAAGGATATACTGCACAGCACAGGCAATTAGTCGTTATCTTGTAGTAACTTTCAATGCAGTATAATTTATAAACATAATCAATCACTATGCTGTACACCTGAAACTAATAATGTAAATCAACCATAATTTAAAACAAGAATAATTGTTTTCCCTTCTCCTCAAACTAAAACTACAGCATATTTTTCTTTTTCCATTTCTAACAGTTTAAACTGCTTTTTACCATTCATGTGACAATGTGTTCTTAAGTCATAGTCTCTTTGCCTGCTAATGTTAAGTACCGCTGGAGAAAATGATTCAAAACTGAAGCCAGTACAAATTTACAGCCTTCAAACTCTGGAGCCTTACAATGTAATCCTATTTAGTATTTTTCCCAGTCAGTTCTCTCTCTTTACAATTCCATAGTATTTGATATTACAATGCATTTCCTCTCTTCTTATAAGGCTGTTCTGATGTTAGGCATTCTCTTACAATTCTTTTTACTTTCTTATGTGTCTAGTTACTTCTCCTCAGGCTTCTTCGCAAACTCCTATTTGTCTACTCAACTCATAAATGTCAGTGTTCCTCAGAATTCTACTCTTTAGCCCAGGCAATCTCATCCACTCTACGTGCTTTGATACTTAAATGGTATATCCACAGGACTTCACTCCCAGTTTGTATTTATACACCAACTCGCTCTCCTCTTCAGTATTTCCAAGTATTTCCTTTCTTCCATTCCCTGGAGGTACCATAGGAAATTCCAATCTTACTCTTCTGTATTCTACACTTATAAATTATTTCCTTTCTTACACCAATATCCAATCACTAAAGTCAACCTCCTACCTTATTTAAATCTAATTTTCAGTTGTCTGGTTGGTCAGACCACCACCATCTCTTGCAATCTTCTATCTTCCCACCCTACAATCTAGTCTCCAAAATGTGATAAGCTACCATTTTTCTAAATTGTACTCTGAACATATGAATCTCATATTTTAATCCTTAACTTCTCCTTAATGTGGCTTAGAAGGGGAGAGAACTGGATTCAAATTACAGTTTTGACAGGTAGTAGTTCTGTAACTCTAAACAACTAACCTAAATTATTTTTTCTCTATTTCTGTATGGAAAAATAGCAGCAGCAGCTTCCACACGGCATGCTGTGAAAAGTGAATTAGGCATTATAAAACAAAAGTCTGGTTACATAAGCATTCAAAAGTTAGCTATTAGAAAATTCTTCAATTGTTTCATCAAATGGTACGTGAACAACTGGATGTCCATATGCAAAAAATATGAACTTAAACACACACCATGATATAAAAAATAACTCAAAATGGATCATACACCTAAATGCAACACTTAACATTATCAAACTTCTAGGAAAACAGCAAAGCTGTGTGACCCTGCATTTGGTAGTGAGTTTTTAGATCAACATCAAAAGCAGAGTCCACAAAAGAAAAACTTATGTCTAAAAACTTGACGTCAGCAATAAAAAAATGTTCTACAAAAGATGCTGATAAAGAGAAAGAAAAAACAAACTACAAATAGGAGGAAAATATATGCAAATCATGTCAGATACAGGATTTGTGTCCCAGATATACTTAAAACTCTTTACGAAAAATAAGAGAACAACCCAATTAAAAAATGGGCAAAAGATCTAAACAGGTATTACATCAAAGAAGATACATGGAAGATATATGGATAGCAAACAGGCCATCCTTTTCTCTTAACTTGCTAGAAGAGCTGGATTCATTAACAGTTCTTAGAAAGTGATAACTTTATTCATCCTTCCATTAACAAGCTTTTACTGGGCATATTCAATGTGCAAGATTTTACAGAGAAAAGAATGAATTAAAATATGGTCACTGTCCTCAAAGAATTTAAATCAGTCCCATTTTCTGGTAATTGGAAGAGTAGCTCCTATCAGGCCAAAACCTCCTGCATTTAACTCTGGACAAAATGGGCTTTCCTAGTGGCAGTGGTAAAGAAGTCACCTGCCAATGCAGGAGACGTGGGTTCAATCTCTGGGTCAGAAATCTCCTGGAAAAGGAAAGGGTAATCCACTCCAGTATTCTTGCCTGGGAAATCCCACAGACAGAGGAGCCTGACGGGCTATAGTCAATGGGGTCACAAGAGTTGGACACGACTTAGTAAATAAACAACTGAAAAAAATAAAAAAACAAATTGAAGGCAATGGAAAATAACTGGAGGATAGTCTAGAACTGAATTTTGTGCATAAATTCAACTCAGATGTTTAAACAATCCCCGAACTGCATTTGTGTGGGGCTGACTCCAAGCAGCCCAATTATGGATAAAAGGACTAAGGAGAAATGTCTGCTGCTGATGTCCACAGAAGTTATGGAAATTTGGGGTTTGAGTTCCATGAGAAGAAAAACAATCATAAAGACTAAAACACAATCCAAAATTACTAGACACACAGAAAAACAGGAACGTGTGACCTTGACTAAGGAAAAAGTCAACTAATAAAAGACCAACCCCAAGATGACCTAGAGGTTAGAATTAGCAAAGATCTTAAAATAACTATTATAACTGTGCTCAAAGATGAAAGGAAAACACACTAATAAATGAAAAAATAAATTCCAGCACAAAGAAAAAAGCAAAACTATATCAAATGGACCTTCTAAAACTGAAAAATATCTTTTAAAAATTTCACTGGCTGCACTTAACAGTTGCTGTTGTTCAGCTGCTAAGTTGTCTCTGACTCTGTCTGACCCCATGGACTGCAGCACGCCTGGCTTCCCTGTTCTTCACTATCTCCCACAGTTTGCTTAAACTCAGGTCCATTAAGTTGGTGATGCTATTCAACCATGCTATCCATCTCATCTTCTGTCACCCCCTTCTCCTGCTGCCCTCAACCGTTCCCAGCATCAGGGTTTTCTCCAGTGAGTCAGCTCTTCATATCAGGTGGCTAAAGAAGTGGAGCTTCACCATCAGTCCTTCCAATGAATATTCAGGGTTCATTTCCTTTAGGACTGATAGTTGATCACTTAACAGTAAGTTGAAAATAGTGAATTTGAACACAGATCAATAGTATTTCCAATCTGACAAGGGGAAAAAAAGGAAAGAGAAATAATTAATGAGGTGGAAAAATTATTTGAAGAAATAATGGCCAGAAATCCCCTTGTATTTGATGAAAGCAAAATTTACAGATTCACGATGCTCAATGAACTCCACGCACAATAAATAGGAAAAACAAAAACAAAACCTCACCCCTATGCAGTGAAAAGTGATGAACAAAGAGAAAATCCTGAAGGCAGACAGAGAAAAAAATTACAAAATGGGGAAAAATGATGAATGACCACTGACTTCACACTAGAAGCAATGGAAACCAGAATAAAAAGGATCAGACTTTAGAGGGCTGAAAGAAGAAAAAATGCTAACCTAGAATTTTTATCTGGTGAAAATATCCTTTAAGAATAAAGGTTAAAAGACATTTATAGATTAAAAAGAAAAAAACCTGCTAAACAGATTTCCACCTCAGAAAGTCCTTTAAAAATTCTTAAGCTAAAGGGAAAGGATATCAGATGGAAATTCAGATTATCAGGAAGGAAGAGCACCAGAAATGCTAAGTATGTGCATAATAAGTACAAAGGACTATTTTTTTTTCCTCTTTATCTCTTCAAAATATATACCCCCACTTAAAGCAAAAATTTCATTATGGGTTTGATGACATAATAGTTAGATGAACTATATACATGCACATCCAATACCTAACTATAATAAATATCTCTAGCCATACCATCATGACATGGATTTAAAACAGAAGTTCGAGATCAAAGCACTCTTTTATCACCCAGCATCTACAGCTGGCCCTCCATATCCATCCACATCTGCTTGTTTCACCAACCAGGGATCAAAAGTATGAAAAAAATTCCAGAGAGTTCCCAAAATCAAATTCCCTGAGCGCTGGCACCTATTTACGTAACACTGACATTGTAACAGATATTATAAGTAATCTAGAGATGATTTAAAGTACACCCTATTGGAGAAGGAAATGGCAACCCACTCCAGTGTTCTTGCCTGGAGAATCCCAGGGATGGAGGAGCCTGGTGGGCTGCCGTCTATGGGGTCGCACAGAGTCGGACACGACTGAAGCGACTTAGCAGCAGCAGCAGTGTGCACACAGCTTATATGCAAATACCACACCACTTTGCATAAGGAACTTGAGCATCTTCAGACGTTGGTATTGGGCTAGGGAGGCCCCTGGAACAATGCCCTGCAGATACTGATGAACAACTGTACATTCATAAATGTATTTTGGAGGGACCCCAATTGTAAGTAAAGGGAATCTCGGACCAAATGTGTCCTACATTTCTCAGTCATGCAATCAAAGTTCTACATCTAACCGTGAACAATTCACTTTAATGTCTAGTATAGTCTGCTCAAACCATCTTTGACTTCCATTGTTTCTTTAAAATTTCCTATATCGGGGAAGGGTCCATTTTATTTTTTTGCAAGTACTTCTTAAGATCTCCATACAGCCCTAAATTCAGTGTTCTTTATAATCTTTTTTACATTTGTGATTTTACTTTCTCCTATACCATGTATCTTACAGACCTTGTATTTTCAGATCTCCCATCCCATTACAGCCTCAACTTCTTCCAAGCATTAACTGTTTCCCAAACCTAATGGCCAATCATCTGAAAGCTTCGGGATACTGCTAACATACTATGAGGAATCAAGTATTTTCAATCACCTAAAGAGGTGTTCTAATTTCTTAGAAATGCTTCCATTTAAATGCTACCAATTTGACAATGCAGCCATATAACTGACTTCATAATTCAATTTATGAACATACATTAAATGATATTAAGCCCTGAAGTCTGGGCTCAATACACAAATACCATACCAATTACAGGTATTTAAAAAAAAAAAACTTCTATGTGACATCTTACTTATCTGTATCCTCTGAGAACAGACTGTCCTTATTAAGATTAATTATTCCACTAGGCCCCAAAAATAAAGGATTCTTGTTACTTAGGAGGAAAATAGTTATAAAAATAGATTCATTATTCTGCAATCCTGAAGAAACCATTATGAATAAATTTTACATGTAAGATAATGTGTGTGCATGCTAAGTGGCTTCAGTCGTGTCCGACTCTTTGCAACCCTATGGACTGCAGCCCGTCAGGTTCCTCTGTCCGTAGGATTCTCCAGGCAAGAATACTGGAGTAGGTTGCCATTTCCTTCTCCAGGGGATCTTCCTGACCCAGGGATCAAACCCGTGTCTCCTGAGGCTCCTGCACTGCAGGCAGATTCTCTACCGCTGGGCCACCAGGGAAACTCCTAAGATGACGTGGTAAGAGTACAAATAATACGTGATTCAGATTCAGAATACAGAGTTTTGAGTCTTAAATTCTGCCTAACCTCTAAATCTTATCTGTTGTGAAGATCAAATGTATCCAAGTGTTTTGTGAGTGATCAATAAAAAGTGTTCAACAAGTAACTAGTTGTTATTATTAAAAGCATCATACATACTATTTCTGAAACTCTTAGGCTGCTCAATGTTTGTGTCTCTGGTAGGAAAGCTTCTGTTAGTATTTCAGCCTCCTGCCTTGTTTTCAGGTTCAATACTACTTGACTTGGAACATATTACTTCTGACCTTTCTACTTAGGTTGCCTTTAATCTGCAGTAAACTGTAGCCTCAGATAACTATGGCAGATTTTTAAGAGTCAGTAAGCTCTAAGAAGGAAACTACCTCTAACAAACACAAACACATATTCTAAAGTTTCAATGTTTCTTATTAGGAAAGCAATTTGGTATCATATATATAAGTTCTTATCTCCTGAACCAGTCTCCCTTACTTTGAAAATCAATCAGAAGAATAAAACCTAAATATAAAAAGGTTTTATGTAGAAAAATGTTTGTAGTAGTGTTGCTTACAGATCCTGAAAGTATAAACTGCGTAACTGTCTCACAGTAAGTGATAAAACACAAGTATAAATAAAGTATTGTGTAGCTATTAGCAATATTTGAGTTTGTAAGGAAATGCTTATATTAATAATAGCAATGTTAAGAAAGAGCAAAAGGAAATATACCAATATCTGTACAGTCCTTAAGTGATCAGGGCACAACAATTTGTTCCATCTATTTTTATTTTATTATAATAAGCCTGTACAATATACAAATGAGAGAAGACTTTTATTAAGAAGGAAAAATAGGAAGAGTCTTAACATTTTCTCAGAAGTAAAAGCATCAGAGCTTTACCGAAGTCCCCCTTTCACTTACTTTTACTTCTAAGTTTTCATCTATGGTCCAAATAGATGAGGTCATAAGTTAAAAGAGATTCTAGACTGAAAGATGTCTCTTAGTTCTATGGATCCACATTCTTTTGTGGGGAATCATGCCCTAGTGCAGAGGTCAACTGATTTTTTCTGTCAAGAAACTGATGGACAGTATATATACATTTTAGGCTTTACAGGTCATATGGTCCCTCAGCTTCTCAAGATACATTTGTAGCACAAAAGGAGCCATGGACAATAAGAAAATGAATGAGCACGGATGTGTCCTAATAAAACTTTATTTATGAACAGTGAAGTCTGAATACCGTATTTTTTGATGTCACAAAATTTTACTTCTTTTTTTCCCCCTAACAATTAAAAATTTTAAAAGTCAATCCTAGAGAGCAGTTCAAACAAAAACAGGTGCTGGGCCAGATCTGACATGTAGGCCAAGCTTTGCTGACCTGGGCTCTACTGCATTTACTCGATTGCTCCACAAAACATCAAATGCAGATAATCCACTCTCAAATTCGAGCAAACCCAAAGTTAAGCATCAGAGCTTTGTTTTCAACCTTTCCATTTATACTATCCCCATGAACATTTTTATTTTAATAATGAATAAGGATTTCAGATTACATTTAAACATAGGTGGTGTTATCATTTCCTTTCAATAACATGGGTAGGTTACAGGGAAAAGACTTTAAAACAAAACCCACAAAACAAGACTCAAGCTCAGCTTTTCAGTTTAGGGTGTAATTTATTTCAATCATGAGAAAGAGAATGGATGAGAAAGTGAGCAAAATAATGGGACAGAAAGAAAATAAACACTGTTTCAATTCTTCTGCAATAAACTCCATATTAAAATGAAGCTGCAGGAGCAGCGGGTCATATATATGCCACTAAGAAGGACTAAAATTTTTGCAAAACACCAAACTGTTATGTCGAACCTCTATGTCTGCTGGAATCAACTGAGGGCAAGGGAAAACAATTTGGATATAATGTAACAACTCTCCCCTGCATGGTTAGATGTAAGGGAGAAAGCAAACAACCCATTTCTTCCAACAAGCAATGAAGTAGCAGGCTCTCAGTTAAATAACACTGAACTATGTTCCCTTCAGGAAAATGTATCCAAAAATTATGGCACACACTATACTGCTTGGGGTAATAAAGTCTGTTTTCAATTTTTCTGGCTTGCATTAAGCCATGAAGCTTATTTCCTTAAACAATTACAATTTGCTAATACAGAAAATACATAATAGAAACTTATCTAATACATAATAGAAACTTAACTATGGCCAAGACAGGGTATAATCTTGAGGTCAATATGAACTAAAAAGCTATAATGTTTGAGTTTATGAGTCTTTAACATAACTGTCACAAAAGAATGTCTTATTAGGTTTTAAAAGTGAACAGTTTTAGCTAATTTTTCTGTGGACAGCATTATTACTAATTATGTAAGAAAAATAGATAAAGTATTACAATTAACAACTTGGTTAAATTTTTTGTTTTCATATGTACTAATGCATAAACCAAAGTTTACAAATAGTCTGCATAATGAACCAAGAATATACATTATTTTCTCAGGGAACATCTGATCCAATTCCTTACCATATGCCTACCATAAAAAACTGCAATAGGAAATGGCAACCCACTCCAGTATCCCTGCCTGGAAAATTCCATGAACAGGAGAACCTGGTGGGCTACAGTACACAGGGTCACAGAGAGTCAACTGAGAGACTGAGCACACCATAAAAAATAGGCTGGGGGGCAAAAACCATTTAGAGCTACAATAAAAGGTATTAAAGCACCAGCACATAATACTAATCACATTTCCACAGCAGTATAATTAGTTCTATTTTAAAACTATAGTAGTTATTAAACTCTGCAGTTAAAGGGGTGATGAACTACCTTAGCCACCAAAATGCTCAATATATATTCAATGAAAAGATCATTTTAGGAAATGTAAATTCAGATCATGCATGCTAAATCACTTCAGTCGTGTCTGACTCTGTGACCCCAATGACTACAGCATGCCAGGCTCCTCTGTCCATGTGATTCTCCAGGCAACAATACTGGAGTGGGTTGCCATGCCCTTCTCCAGGGGATTTTCCTGACCCAGGAATCTAACCCACATCTCTTCTATATCCCGCTTGGCAGGCAGGTTCTCTATCACTAGCGCACCTGAGTTCAGTCATGTCCGACTGCAACCCCAGTGACTGCAGCACGCCAGGCCTCTCTGTCCATCACCAACTCCCAGAGTTTACTCAAACTCATGTCCATTAAGTCAGTGATGCCATCCAACCATCTCATCCTCTGTTGTCCCCTTCTCCTCCCGCCTTCAATCTTTCCCAGCATTAGGGTATTTTCCAATGAGTCACTTCTTCACATCAGGTGGCCAAAGTGTTGTAGTTTCAGCTTCAACATCAGTTCTTCCAATAAATATTCAGGACTGATTTCCTTTAGGATGGACTGGCTGGATCTCCTTGCAATCCAAGGGACTCTCAAGAGTCTTCTCCAACACCACAGTTCAAAAGCATCAATTCCTCTCTGCTCAGCTTTCTTTATTTATAGTCCAACTCTCACATCTATACGTGACTACTGGAAAAACCATAGCCTTGACTAGATGCACCTTTGTTGACAAAGTAATGTCTTTGCTTTTTAATATGCTGTCTAGGTTGGTCATAACTTTTCCAAGGAGCAAGTGTCTTTTGATTTCATGGCTGCAGTCACCATCTGTAGGGATTTTGGAGCCCAAAAAATAAAGCGCCACCTGGGAAGCCCAAAATTCAGATCATGAAATCATCTAATAGCTGGACAGTGACTGTTTTATATGTGCCTTCATTTATACACAATGTTCATTTTAACAGACATGAACAAGGCTCTTCCTCAGACTTTATGTACAACGGAAAACATTTACCTGGAGAAGGCAATGGCACCCCACTCCAGTACTCTTGCCTGGAAAATCCCATGGACGGAGGAGCCTGCTAGGCTGCAGTCCATGAGGTTGCTAAGAGTCGGACACGACTGAGCGACTTCACTTTTACTTTTCACTTTCATGCAATGAAGAAGGCAATGGCAACCCACTCCAGTGTTTTTGCCTGGAGAATCCCAGGGACGGTGGAGCCTGGTGGGCTACCGTCTATGAGGTCGCACAGAGTCGGACATGACTGACGCGACTTAGCAGCAGCAGAAGACATTTACCACATAAAATGAGTGCAACTTCCCATTAGCACTACTTCTCCAAATTGGTTCTCTAATACAGAGAGGCTGTTGCTACCCCAAGAATCAACTACAAGAACAAAGTACATGAAAACTTAATTGATTGACATAAGTCAATATACACAAAGAGTAACTTAAGCTGCTTATAAAATATTCCTATAGTAGTCAAACTCCTTGGACTGATTTTAACAAACATAATCATTTAGCATTAATTAGTAGTATCCAGTGAAAACAGGGGAGAAAGAAATGGCAGCCCACTCCAGTATTCTTGCCCGGAGAATCCCATGGACAGAGGAGCCTGGTGGGCTATACAGTTCATGGAGTCACAAAGAGTCGGACACGACTGAGCTTCTGAGCATTGAAAACAGGTACTAAAGTCCTTAATACCTTAGTCTCTTCAGCACAGGAAATCACTTTTGCAAATTTTCCAACAAAATTAATTTATTTAGCAATGCCTCTTCTTATCCATATGACAAAGGTAAACTAAATCCAGGTTTGTGTTTATTTCTGGTAGACTATTAGCTTTCACCAACTTAACATTTGAAGTCTCTAGGAATCACCATCAACATCTAGTCATTTGTTATTTATCTGGGGGAACAGACTGAACCACACATTTTCTAGTGGTGTTAAACAAGTCACTTAGGTGGTGGCTGAACCAAGAGCCACAAATTTTTTTGATATATGCTACTCATTTGTCCATGTACTTCATGAGGGAATGACATACTTGTTTTACTACCATTAAGAACAGTACTGTAAAACTGACTCAACAATATTAAGGAAAAGTCAAATTTTACATTCTGAATAAAACCTGGCCCGCTCAGTCGTGTCTGACTCTTTGCTACCCCATGGAGTATAGCCCATCAGGCTCCTCCGTCCATGGGGTTTTCCAGGCAAGAATACTGGAGTGGGTTGCCATTTCCTTCTCCAGGGGATCTTTCCAACCCAGGGAGTGAACCCAGGTCTCCCGCATTGCAGGCATATGCTTTAACCTCTGAGCCACCAGGGAAGCCCCTTATCAATATACAGACTTCCAGAAACTAGATATCTTCAAAGACCCTAGCTTAAATCTTCTAAGATTAGAAATTAAGATTGTTCCGGCATAAGCATTAAGACATTAAATAAAAATTTACCAAATATTTATGTGCAAGAATAGTTTTAGCTCTTTGAGGCGCAATCTCATATACTCTCAAGGAGACACAATGGGGGGATAAATACATACTTACATACTTGCAGCTGTAGGGCGAGGTATTTTTTCCTTAGAATTCTCCCAAAGGAGAACCACTATATATAGCCCTTACAAAGTCTCTTATATTACAAGGCATTCTCTCAGTTGGTTAAGATATAAAACACTGATTACTGAAATTTCTTTCCAAAAAACAGAATACTGCTCAGAGAAAATCTACACACTAAAACAACCTCAGTGCTAGTTTTTGATACTTTTCCTTATCACCTAAGAGCAGTAGGTCAAATAACTTAGATGGAAAATGAAGATAACTATTAGATAACTCAAAGTGGTTCTAATCAGTCCAAGATACATGTGAAATGTCCAATGTAAATTATTAAATGAGTGCCCTCAAAAAGCAGTATTTCTAAGTTAACGTTTTTATATATAAATTCTGAAAGTGGAACAAGCATTTATACGCCTCATAATATATGTAATAGGAAACAGCACCACCACCAATGAAAAAAACTGCTTTTAAAAAAAAAGTAGGAGAAGCGGCTGCAACGCCGAGTGGAGGAGGCAGGAACCCGTAGGCAAGCAGGAGCTGGGTGGGGACCATGGCCGGGATCACCACCATCGAGGCGGTGAAGCGCAAGATCCAGGTTCTGCAGCAGCAGGCCGATGATGCAGAGGAGAGGGCCGAGCGCCTCCAGCGGGAAGTGGAGGGAGAAAGACGGGCCCGAGAACAGGCTGAGGCTGAGGTGGCCTCCTTGAACCGTAGGATCCAGCTGGTTGAAGAGGAGCTGGACCGAGCTCAAGAGCGCCTGGCCACTGCCCTGCAAAAGCTGGAGGAAGCTGAGAAAGCTGCTGATGAGAGGGAGAGAGGTACGAAGGTTATTGAAAACCGAGCCTTAAAAGATGAAGAAAAAATGGAACTCCAGGAAATCCAACTCAAAGAAGCTAAGCACATTGCAGAAGAGGCAGACAGGAAGCATGAAGAGGTGGCTCGTAAGTTGGTGATTATTGAGGGAGACTTGGAGCGCACAGAGGAGCGAGCCGAGCTGGCAGAGTCCCGTTGCCGAGAGATGGATGAGCAAATCAGACTGATGGACCAGAACCTGAAGTGTCTGAGTGCTGCTGAAGAAAAGTACTCTCAAAAAGAAGACAAATATGAGGAAGAGATAAAGATTCTTACCGATAAACTCAAGGAGGCAGAGACCCGTGCTGAGTTTGCTGAGAGATCGGTAGCCAAGCTGGAAAAGACAATTGATGATTTGGAAGATAAACTGAAATGCACCAAAGAGGAGCACCTCTGTACACAAAGGATGCTGGACCAGACTCTGCTTGACCTGAATGAGATGTAGAGCACCCCAGCCCCGCCCTGCCGCTGCTCCTCCCTCTCACCCCGACTCCGCTGGGGCCAGCCTGCCCGAAGCTGACCTTTAAACTGAGGGCTGATCTTTAACTGGAAGGCTGCTTTCTCCTTTCGCCACCTCTCCCACCCCCCTACTCCTGTGTCCTTTTCGCCAAACTGTCTCTGCCTCTCCCCAGAAATTCCAGTTGGGCTAGAGGCTGAGCACCTTTGGGAACAACGTTTAAGGGACTGTGAGCACAATGCAAAGTGTCTTTAAAAGCATGTTGTGATGTACACATTTTGTAATTACCTTTTTTGTTGTTGATGTAACAACCATTTGTAAAAAAACATTCCAGATAATTCCGTAGTTCTGAAGCAGCAGTCTAATCCCTTTCTCACTTTTGGAAGGTAACATTTCAGCTTAATGCATATTGCCTTCTCCAGAGAGAAAGGGAAAAAGTTTGGGCCTGCCTTACTGAGAGCCTAGCAGCCCAGAGAAAGGCTCCATTTGGGGAAACCTCATTGCCCTGTAAAAAGTACCTGCCAAACCAGAAAGATGATTCCAGGAGGAGTTAGCCAAAAAAAAAAAAAAAAAGTGCTGTTCAGGTTTTCAGCTTTATAGTATCTTTGGACAACCTTTTTTCTTCTTTTTTCATCAGAAGTGACCAAACAATTAAGATGGTGAAACCTCTGAGACCAAATCCTTGTCCCAGCTCTACCCTGTTCCCAACTGCTCACAGAATGGATCATGTGCCCCTTATGTTGAAGTGACCACTTATTTGCTCTCCTGCCTCCTTGAAAGAAAGGAAAGAAAATTATGTTTTGCCACTGATTTAGCCATATGAAACTCATCTCATCACCCTTTTCTGGGTCTGAAGCTGCTGTCTCTAAAAGTGCCATCTCATTGTGCTTTGTATCGGTTAGTGCTGGAGAAATCTTGAAAAGCATATGTACAAAACTTTTAAAATTTTATATTATTTTGGAACGTTGCTTCTTTGGGGTTGAGGCACACTGGTCACCCCTCTGCCTGTGAGAGCTCTCTACAGTCTGTGGGCCAGCAGTGTGCTGATCTTTTAAAGTTTCTTTCCCTACCCAATCCCCCTTTTTTGATGAGGTTTCAGTGAGGTCTGTTAGGTGTGCATCCTGCAGCTTAATTGGCTTAAAATGTTCTCTCCTTTGGTGTGGTCTTCTTTGGGGACCAACTGGGAGGAAAAAAAAAAACAATAGTGTAACTGTTTTGATACTGAAAATTGATAAATGTCTTTTTGAAATAAAGAACCAGTCCCTCCAAAAAAAAAAAAAAAAGTAAATCTGTAAACATCAATCTAAGAAAGCTGCTAGATCTAAATACGATTTATTAGAAATACGAGAAAGAGAACACGTAAAATCAATAAATAACACAAGGACACAACTGCCCAATCCAGAATATGGAAAAAAGAAAAAAATTCACCTCATTTCACTATCTATGAAATTTTGTTATAAGGAGGGGAGAGGAAGGACTATTATATAAGCTACAGGTTTAAAAGTCAAATATATTGTATAAACCTTGCTTGAATCCTGATTCTAACAAACCAACTATAAAAAAAGACTTCTGAGAAAATCAGAGAAATCTAGATATAGAATGGGTATTAGATGATATTAAGGAATTTTGTTAGCAGTAATAATAGTAAGATTGTATTTTTTACTAAGTTCTCATAAGCATGAGAATTTATGCTTAAACTAGCTATTGTCTGGGATTTCCTTTGAAATACTTAAAAAAAGTAAAATACAGGTATAAAGATTTCACACAATGTTAAACATGGATGATCTAGTACTCCAAGGTGTACTATAATATTCTACTTGAGTTTGAAATTTTCCATAGTAAGTTTAACAAGATTAACAATATGACCAGCAGCCTTGTTAAGTATTTAAGCTGGGCTCTGAGGGATAGGCAAGTTTTGGACACCCTCCCACACACCTTCAAACAAAACATTTATCAACTGCAGCTTGTAAAGGGGGTTACGCTCTACAAGGTTAACTGATTTATGACTCAAGCTGTTGTTTAAACCTGATATCACCTATTTCCTCAATCGTAGTTTTGACAAGGAGTATATGAAATTAAAAACAACAACAACAAAGAACTATTTCCAAATGAGCATAAACCTCTCTGGACTAATTTCTATCAGACACCATCCCTTAAAGAGAAAACAGAATTTACTGAGCACTTGATTTTATGCCAGTGATCACAGTAGGCATGTTATATTTAATTCTCACTACAATCCAGCAAAGTAGGTATTGTATTAATTACAAACAAGGAAACTGTGCTCAACTTCCCTACCCTAGTAGACGAAGCTACTAAAATGGCAGAGGATTCAATAATATGAAGACTCCAAATGCTCCATGCTATTTTCCACACCAACCAAGCATAAACCATCACTCTCTTCCCCAACTTTCCTTTTGTTGAACTATTCCAGTCCCTTGGACAGCTCTGTCATCTTATCTCTTCATGTGCAAATCCTACAAATCTCTTTGGATCTGTTTGGCTCAAATGCCACTTTCTCCATTAAAACCTCCTCCAAATAATCTTTTTCTCAATTCTCCTGACATTTAATTTGTATTTTTCAATATATTAATATCATCTTATCCCTGAGAATTTAAAACCTCATCAGAATTATGTATCAAAATGTTGCATACTGTTCTGGTTGTGTCAGTGTTGTGTGAAATGTTAACAGTCATGAGGGAGGAGAGCAAATGGATACTAAATACTGTAATAAGGAGGGAAAGAAAATGATAAAATTATCAACTATACACCCATTAAAAGCATAAGATGGGTATATTTATGCATACATGAAAAAATTTTAGACTATGAAGTGAAAAGGCAAGGTAAAAACCAGTGATTCTATCATTCCACTTCTGTAAAAGCAGCACACCCGCATACGTATGTATACATGGCAAATAGAGTGATACAACCGCTAATAGTGGTCATGTCAGGAAAGAGATATGCATGATTTGTATTTTATAGTTATATACTCTTTGAATACCTATATTTTAAAAATGTTTAAAATATATACATATTAAAAATCACTAGGCAAGTTAGTTTGGAAATCAATGGTTTTATAGGGTAGAACTCAATTATACATACATCTATACATGAAAAAGGTATCATGAGTTATAAAGAAACACAACAGAAATACATCTTTTCAGTAAATTAAGCATCACTTAAAAGAAAATATTCTCCAGAATTCCCTGAAGAACCAATGGTTATGACTTGGTGTTTTCACTGCTCTGGGGCCCAAGTTCAATCCTGTCCCTTATCTGTAAACTTCTAAGGGTTTTAAAGATGTTATGATGCAATTTACATGTATAACCATACCTACTATAGCAATTACCTCTAGACACACCTTCACGACATTTTGGGTTAAAAAAAAGGAAATCCAATTTGTAAATCTAAATATTCTATCATCTGATTTAAAGGAATTGTACTTGTGGTTAGCACTTATTTTTTTACCCTAATTCTTCGATATACTCCTCCAAAGTGTTCAAAAAAATGCAGCAAAAAAATCCATACATTCAAATTCAACATATTTTACAGTCTTATTTACATATTTCTAGTTTTCAAAACATTTCACAGTATTGTTCTTTTTAAGTATTCTTTGACAAAAGGTTAGGGAAGAAGGAAACTGGCTTAAAAAAAATTCACAATTACTCCTACCACTCAAGACTATCATTGATCTAATTCAGAAATTCCCAAAGAAAGTCAAAACACTCCAGTTCTTGGCTATTATCTCATTCTATCATCAATGTGAATCAATAAGGTTAATCACTACAGGAAGCTACCTCTAAGTTTGGAGTCTCAAAGGCTTAATTACCTGGGGTTGTTAATCATTCACTTGTGTCCTACTGTTTGCGATCCCACGGACTGTAGCCCGCCAGGCTCCTCTGTCCATGGGATTCTTCAGGCAAGAACACTGGAGTGGGCTGCCATTCCCTTCTCCAGGGGATCTTCCCAACCCATGGATCGAACCCAGGTCTCCTGCACTACAGGCAAGATTCTTTACTATCTGAACCACCAGGGAAGCCCACCTGGGTTAAAATACACTATATGAAGACCTAGGATCAAAGATGTGCTTTTATCAGTACATACAGTGAGGACCTGTTAACTGACCCTCAGAAAACTAAATGTGCTAACATTTTGAAAATTCTTCATGTACCCCTCAGGGATATGAGCATCTCAATGTTAAGGTCACTGATTATCAAATACGCATAGTGTATGAGAATCTAGATAAAAGGTTCAAAAATTAAAAACACATCCCACCTAAGACTTATCTGAATTAGTCCTAGAAGGGAGACAGGCATTTGGGGCGGCTTTCCTGGTGGCTCAGAGGGTAAAGCGTCTGCCTGCAATGCAGAGACCCAGGTTTGATCTCTGGGTTGGGAAGATCCCCTGGAGAAGGATATGGCAACCCACTCCAATATTCTTGCCTGGAGAATTCCATGGATGGAAGAGCCTGGTAACAGTCCTCGGGGTCGCAAAGAGTCGGACACGACTGAGCAACTTCACTTTCCTTCTTTCCTTCCACTCTCCAAGTAATGCTTGCCTTTGCAGATACAGTTGAGACCCTTATACATACCAAACCACCTGTATCAGTATCAGTTCAGTTTAGTTGTCTCCGACTCTCTGCGACCCCATGAACCGCAGCACGTCAGGCCTCTGGAGCTGTCCATCACCAACTCCCAGAGTTTACTCAAACTCATGTCGAATCGAGTCAGTGATGCCATCCAACCATCTCATGCTCTGTCGTCCCCTTCTCCTCCTTCCCGCAATCTTTCCCAGCATCAGGGTCTTTGCAAATGAGTCAGCTCTTCGCATCAGGTGGCCAAAGATTGGAGTTTCAGCTTCAACATCAGTCCTACCAATGAACACCCAGGACTGATCTCCTTTAGGATGGACTGGCTGGATCTCCTTGCAGTCCAAGGGATTCTCAAGAGTCTTCTCCAATACCACAGTTCAAAAGCATAAATTCTTCAGCACTCAGCTTTCTTTATAGTCCAACTCTCACATCCATACACGACCACTGGACGAACCTTTGTTGATAAAGTAATGTCTCTGCTTTTTAACATGCTGTCTAGGTTTGTCATAACTTTCCTTCCAAGGAGTAAGTGTCTTTTAGTTTCATGGCTGCAATCACCATCTGCAGCGATTTTGGAGCCCCCCAAAATAAAGTCTGACACTGTTTCCACTGTTTCCCCATTTACTTCCCATGAAGTGATGGGACCGGATGGCATGATCCTAGTTTTCTGAATGTTGAGCTTTAAGCCAACTTTTTCACTCTCCTCTTTCACTTTCATCAAGAGGCTTTTTAGTTCCTCTTCACTTTCTGCCTTAAGAGTGGTGTCATTTGCATATCTGAGGTTATTGATATTTCTTCTGGCAATCTTGATTCCAGCTTGTGCTTCATCCAGCCCAGCGTTTCTCATGATGTACTTTGCATAGTTAAATAAGCAAGATGACAATATACAGCCTTGATGTATTTCTTTTCGTATTTGGAACCAGTCTGTTGTTCCATGTCCAGTTCTAACTGTTGCTTCCTGACCTGCATACAGGTTTCATAAGAGGCAGGTCAGGTGGTCTGGTATTCCCATCTCTTTCAGAATTTTCCACAGTTTATTGTGATCCACTCAGTCAAAGGCTTTGGCACAGTCAATAAAGCAGAAATAGATGTTTTTCTGGAACTCTCTTGCTTTTTCCATGATCCAGCAGATGTTGGCCATTTGATCTCTTGCTCCTCTGCGTTTTCTAAAACCAGCTTCAATGTCTGGAAGTTCATGGTTCACATATTGCTGAAGCCTGGCTTGGAGAATTTTGAGCATTACTTTACTAGCGTGTGAGATGAGTGCAATTGTGTGGTAGTTTGAGAATTCTTTGGTATTGCCTTTCTTTGGGATTGGAATGAAAACTGACCTTTTCCAGTCCTGTGGTCACTGCTGAGTTTTCCAAATTTGCTGGCATATTGAGTGCAGCCCTTTCACAGCATCATCTTTCAGGATTTGAAATAGCTCCACCGGAATTCCATCACCTCCACTAGCTTTGTTCGTAGTGATGCTTCCTAAGGCCCACTTGACTTCATATTCTAGGATGTCTGGCTCTAGGTGAGTGATCACACCATCGTGATTATCTGGGTCGTGAAGATCTTTTTTGTACAAGGGTTTAATTCACAAGGACCCTAATGATTTTCCAACTAAAAGTTTTGTATCATTCATCATGGCATAACAGAAACAGAAACCAGAACAAAAAGATCTAGAATATGGCACCATGTTTGCCTCTAAGTAGCTAAATGAACTCAAAGTACTTGAACTCTGTTTCTCTTTCCCCATTTGCAAATGAGATTAACAATGTTTCCCTCATAAGGTTATGGTGGAGACTAGACAGCATGTAAAATTGCAATATAAGTCCTCTCTAGTGTATTAACTCATCATAATGAGTGAATATATTTTTTGTGTGTGCTTGAGAATCAATATATAATCCTTTGACACAGTTATCTCTCTTCTGGTAATTTAACTTACACAAACAACATAAAAGGATGAACTGAATAATGGTTATTTACTGCAACATTTGCTTGCAGTAGTTCAAAAATAGAACCTAAACAAACAAACAAAAAATGGGTTAGCAAAAATAAAAAGTCATGCACTATTACAGGTTATTAAAGTTACATGTACTAATATAATAAAATATCCATGATATTAAATAAAAACACCAAGTTGCCTGAGGTGTCTAATCTGATCCAAGTTTTAACAAAAGAGGGGCAATGTATATGTTTGTGTGGAGTATGAAAAAATAAACACCCAAGTTTGGTAGGAGACTGGGTACTGCTGGCTTCATGCTTTTGTATTTCTGTGTTCTAAGGCTTATTAGCGAAATAAATTGTTTTTAAAAAATAGGTTCTATATTAATACAGTTTAAATCTATTACAGTTTAGAAACTTTATCACAAAACAGAGTACAAGCAATCTTGTGCTATTTTCAATTCATTTTAGTACTGGGTTGAATGCCCAACAAATGAAGACATGTCTCTAATGGTGATCTAGAAATTTTCAATTGTTACACATTATCAATTAGAAGCGACATAACACCAAGTGGAAATAACTCAAAAAATCTTAATTAGGTAGTAACAGAGAATTAAAGGAAATCATTTGAATTCATGGTATGAGACAACTGGAAAAGGAAAAACCATTTTAAGCAGCAGATTTTAGTGCAACTTTTAAAAGATTTTCTTCTTCAGACAAAAATTTTCCAAAGTGTGTTTCTTAATCACCAACGCACAGCATTCTTTAAAATAAGAGATTCCTTGTCCAACACTCTTAGAACTCGCTGCTCCCCAGCACCCATTTGTTCTTTTGCAAGCTTAGCAGATGGTCATTCTGGAATTCATTCTCTGTGATATTAGCATAGTAAAGGCTCTGAGATGTCCCACAATTAAAACTGCTTAACTGGGAATCCCCTAGCAGTTCAGTGGTTAGAACTCCGCACTTCATCTGCTGAGGGCCTAGGTTTCATCCCTGGTTGGGGAACTAAGATTCCACAAGCCCTGAAGTGTGGCATGTACACATGCATAAATAAATCAATCTGCTTCACTTTAACCTAGTATGACTGTAACTTTCTATAAACATGTTAACACAAAAGATGATATTTTGAGAAGCAGTCATTCTGCTGCTGCTGCCAAGTTGCTTCAGTCGTGTCTGACTCTGTGCGACCCCATAGACAGAAGCCCACGAGGCTCCCCCGTCCCTGGGATTCTCCAGGCAAGAACACTGGAGTGGGTTGCCATTGCCTTCTCCAATGCATGAAAGTGAAAAGTGAAAGTGAAGTCGCTCAGTTGTGACCGACTCTTAGCAACCTCATGGACTGCAGCCTACCAGGCTCCTCCGTCCATGGGATTTTCCAGGCAAGAGTACTGGAGTGGGGTGCCACTGCCTTCTCCTGCAGTCATTCTAGTCTAGCCCCCCCAAAAAAGAAAAATCAACGAGTTATCTATTTCGATTTTCTTTTCTGTAGGAAAAGTCATAACCTGTGACAGTTAAGTTTTTAAAATGTTTAGTTTATTATGACTATTATGAATAGTGTAAGAAAAATATGAGCAGTACAAAATTTTGAACCAAATATAAGGAAATCTTTTAGGTGCTAAGTATGAATTGTGATTTTTTTTTAACAGGTTCCTCAAATATTCAAGAACAAGCCTTGAACTGGTGATCTGCTTCCCAATCACTTTAAATTGAGATGACCATACCAATTTCCTAAAGATACAGAAGTTAAAAAACAAAACAAAAAACCTAAGCTCTCACTTAGAAAACAACAAAAACTCAAAAACACCTACACTGCAGTGTCTGAAAAGAGAAACCAAATGTATGTTAGTTTCAAGGACTATGAAGGTACATTTGGAGAAGGAAATGGCAACCCACTCCACGGTTCTTGCCTGGAGAATCCCAGGGACAGGGAAGCCTGGTGGGCTGCCGTCTATGGGGTCGCACAGAGTCAGACACGACTGAAGCAACTTAGCAGCAGCAGCAGCAGCATGAAGGTACATACCAAAAAAAGTGCTTGTGGTAGAAATAGTCAAGTATAATCTAAATGAAATTCACTCTTTACAAAATAAAAAATTTTGGAAGACACACCAAGTGACTCATAGGAAATATACACAACAAAAACTAATTAGGAAAATACCTAAGCAAATATTAAATAACAAAAATAGTAAGTAAACTCAAGTTTAACTTCTAAAGTCATAAAGATGGCGGGACACAGCATATTATACAATGAAATTCTCTGTATCCAATTCCTTGGAGACAACCTTATTTCCTTTTTTTTTTTTTAAAGATAACCTATTTCTAACACTAAGCTTTAAAAGAAAATTCTTACAAACAGTATTATAGAGAACCCAGAGTTGTAATAGAAAATATACTCAACGACTTGCTTAGCAGATGCAAGGTTTCATAATCCCATTTTTTAGTCAATCCTTCAAGGAAAGTCATGTGTCTAAAAATTCAGGGAAAGCGACTCACAGTAATTATGTTAAGGGTTCCTGGACAATAGTGTTCTAAATCTTTCCAAGATATTATCTCCAAAGTCTTCGTAGAATTGTTCAAATTTAAAATGGCCCTTAAATCCAGTGGGTCTCTACCTGTATCTGCAGTCAAATCTTCTCAATTCTCCTCCCTACCTCCCCTTCTAGCTCTGCCATTCTCCCTATCTGGGTCACTACACATACTAATCCCTCTGGCTAAATGCCATTTCACCCATCTCTTGACTAAATTAACATTTCTAAGTCTTTTTACAGTCCACTTTACCTCTTCTGGAAAGCTTTTCTTGACCCCCTGCAGTGTCTACCTACCTGAGTCCACAGCACTTCTGCACCACCACCTAGGGTGGCACTTAGTGTACTGCACTGTGTAAACATGAGTTTTATCAACTTCCTCTCCACGATAAACATAACCTTATAGTTGCAGTAAAACAGTAAGGACAGAGACCACTGCCCGGCCAACATCTAAACACTGTGGCACACGACAGGCCTGCAAACCTCAAAAAATGAATGCAAGTTGCTGATACTCTAGCTTGATGAAATGATACAACTTAGAATATCCAGAGTAGCAAATAGACTGAATGGGAACTAATACGCCATAAGTACCTTCTTGACCAGACTTAGGATAAAAATTAGCAAATGATTTATCTTTGAGTACTCCTATTTTTGCTTGTATAGGCACCATATAATTTAGAGTTTAAATAAAGACTGAGCATGCACAAACACAAATTGGATGAAAAGCAATCAATTATATTTATATTAAAAAGTGGTCTAAGAAAACATGGTAGGAAAACCTGAATTTATAAATTCTCTACATTTAAAATTTTAATTCTGGTTATGTTGAATCAGTTTTTATGATCAGGTTTTGCCATGGAAAGTATAATGTTTTTGCATTTAATCACGCTAAAAATGCTAATAAAATACTATGTGTGTGTGTCTTAGTCACTCAGTCATGTCCAACTCTTTGCGACCTCATGGACTGTAGCCCACCAGGCTCCTTTCTGTCTCTGCAATTCTCTAGGCAAGAATACTGGAGTGGGTTGCCATTTCCTTCTCCAAGGGATCTTCCCCACCCAGGGATCAAACCCATGTCTTCTGCATTGGCAGGCAGATTTTTTTTTTTTTTTTTTTTTAACCACTAAGCCACCCGGGAAGCTTTTCATCTACTTTCTTTTAATGTCAGAATGAAGAAAACCATTTTATACAGTTAAAGACTATCTCCCACTGATTCCCTAGTAAGCCTTTCAGAAACAGTGCCTAAAATCAGAGACCACCATTTAAGAGATCTAGAACTTACTACCCTTGACATAAAATGTCCCACAAACAGAAACCACAAAGACATCTCTAAAATTAAGTCTCATATACTTTTTGGGGGGGGACTTAAAAAAAAAAAAACCAACCTCTTCTCACACTATTTTTTACGTACTCTGGAAGTCAGCTACAGATTTTATTCTCCTAGGCAGGCACTGAGTAGATGGTTTCGTACTGTCACTTTATAGTCAATTTCACCAGAACTCCTTCAGGAAGCAGAATTTTGCGATCCAAATACACATATCATCCTAGATAGGTGAAAATGACTGCCTTTTTTTTTCTGTTCCATTTCCAGTTAAAGTGTTCTGACACCCTAACTATCCCTTTTCCCTTCACATTTCTTATCCGCTTTTGTATCTAGCAGCTACGGTAAAATTCTGGAATATGTATGTAAGGTGGACACAATCTGGATGTTTTCCAGTACTGTAAAATCTTTTATCTCTTCACAAGATAATGGTAAGAGAATAAGAAGTGAAAATCGGTGATATGTCTCTAAGCATACTGCTATGTGAAAATCTGAGAAGCAGCAGCATGTATCATGCACCTACCTATGTAAAAATTCTATACAGCATTTCACTGGAAAAGTGTGAAAATATTTCTCTGTAAATTCACTTTTTCTACTACAAAAGCAACAACTTTTAAATAAAAATGTCTTCTATCTATATTGCTAAATATAAAAATCACTATTTAAGTATTAGTTTGTAGATAATAGGGTTTGAAGAAACCTTTTTCCCACCACATCAGAATTCAGGAGTGAGAGACACAGGAGTTAAGACTGATGGTAATCCAAATAGCTTCTTTATTTCTGAAAAGCAAAATCTAAACCTAGACCAAGACAGCGTCCTAACAACCACACTCCATAATTATCCTAACCCAGTCACAGGTAGCACTGGACAATCACAGTCCTCCTTCAGAAAGGGACAGAGTCTATCACTGGTGGCCTCGGGAGGAAGCAAAGTGCTTTCTGCGAGGGGCAGGCTCCCAAAGAGAAAGAGGAAAGGGGCTGAGCCATACCTGATCAGTTCCTTCTTACAAACTCATCCAAACTAAGAGTGAGAAAGTGGGACAATAGGAGCAAGTCAGACTATTTTTATGCTTTCTTAAAAAAACAGCAAAAAATCTAGTATGTAGCAATCTAGTATGTAACAAGTGTACCTGTTACACTGTTACAGGTACAATTATTATCTTAATCATACCTGTCTGTAAAATGGCCTCAAACTGTGAATGCAAGCTGAACAAAGCCATGAGGTACAACCATTTCAAGTATGTATCCACAAGTTTTAAAAACAAGAAAAAATACAGAGTGTTTTCCTTGTCTTAGAAACCCAACAAATTCAAAGGTTGCTGAATTACAAAGTACAAAGAACTTGAGTCCAGGAAGCAGAACCAACCTCCACTTAAAACTATGAAGATCCTATCAGTATCAATAAAAAGGAGGCAGTCTGGTCACAGAGAAGATTGGCTTTGGATGTCACACCTGGCCTTAATATCTCAGAAGTAATGACTTCTGTTAACTTGGATAGTACCTACACAGGAAGTAACTACATAGGAAGATAAATTATCTTTCAACACCGGAAAGATTTATAAACAAGTATGGAAGGTTTAAGAGAAACAAAATCCTAATATTAGTATCTGTGTTAAGACTGCTTATTTGGCTTATTATATACTTGTAATGCCTTAAAAAATTAACCTATTAAAGTGACAACCTTGTATGACCAATTTAAATATGGCAGTATTTAGACTTTAAAAAGCTGAAATTTTATTAATATCAAACATCTAAGAGAACTTTAGACTCAAAATAAGAAAATTAAGTATTAAAATTAAAGTTTAAATTGTTTGAAGATATTTGTTAATTGCAAATGTAACTTGAAGATAAGAGTTATTGTGCAAATAACAAAAATGAACTTTAAAACCTGAAGAACCAGGATTCTGAAATATAATTTTATTTTTTAAAATATGGCGTTATTTCATACAAAACTCGCCCTCTGGGACACCAAACGACAATTCTAAACAACTCAATGTCACCAGAAATTCGACTTTTAAAAGACATGCTTGAAATAAAGGAAATGCCAGTAACTATTTAAGGACGATTGTGCAGATAAAGCAAATCATTTTTTTAAAAGCAGGGTATTAAAAAACTAAGAATAGAAACTTAGCCATTTAAAACTATTTATGTTTGTGTTTTTAACCGGATTCCTAGCCAGAAATCCTTAAATCATCCTCCAATGCTCCAGGTCACATGGTGAAAGAGTCACCTATTAAACACGAATCTAAGCAGTAAACAAGTCTTCTGAAATTCTTAGGTAACACCCTTTATTAAAATTTTCTTGATATACAATACCTTTTCAAGTACTACATTTCTCTCAAACATTTAAAAGCTTTTTTCTAGTACAGCTTCCCCCCCAACACACACACAAAAAAACCTTTGCCCCTAAGTCTGTCACCAATTTTTAAGCTAAAATCTCACAAGAGTACTAAGTCCAGATTTTAACACGGTTCTCTTATTATACATGATTAACTCCGCAATTCCCATCCCAGTAAAACGTTTAAATGTGTCAGAATGAAAAGCTAAGAAAAGTTGGTTTTCCCTAGCTGTGGTCTCTGAAGTTAACACTAACTTTTACACGTGTGTTTGGGCAAAAAAAAATTTTTAACATGTTTCCCAAACTTGGCCTAGGACAGATACAAAAGGCTAGCTACAATGTGTGAAGTTTTAATCTGTTTGATTTTAATGTTTACATTTCCCTGAGTCTCGAAATCGGTTACAGTTAACAAAACCACAACACTCCTCACCAATGGCACCTAACACACCGAACCCAAGCCGCCGTCTCTTTCGTCCCTACACCTGTCTACCGGAAGCTTTTCCTGGACACGCTCGGGACCTCAAGCATTCATCCCCACACTTGTTTTCATAAACCCGCTCCTTCCTCTTCGCCCACTTCCAACTCGCATGCTTCTCGGGATCCACCCGGCCTCTCTCCCCCCGCACGTTCCGAGCCTTTAAGGGCTGGGCAGGCGGACAGCTCGATCTCTAACCCCAAGCGCGCCGGGAAGGCCCCCCGCAAGCTCCGCGAGGCTCAGACGCGGGGAGGAAAGGAAGCGAGAAAGGCGTGAGCACCCCCCTACACACACACACACCGGGCGCACACCCCCTTCCGGCACCCCTCCTCCCCCTGCATTGTGCGAGCGGGCAGCAGGCCGCGGCCGTCCTGGGTTGCCCGCGGGCCCCGTCCGCCCTCCCGCCGGCGGGTTGCCCGCAGCCGAGACCGCCACACAAAGCCCGGGGAGCCGCCCCGCGGCGCCAGAGCACGGGGAGAGGGGTGCAAGCGCGACTGACTTACGGGGCTGCTGCGGCCGCGCTGCCTCAGCCGGGGACACCGACCGTTGGGCACACGGCGGCGTCGCTCTTGGCCGTCCTCCCCCTCCTCCGCCTTCGGTGGCGGCAAGATCTTCTTTCTCCACCTACCTCCCTCCCCCCCACCCCACCTCCTCCTTCTCCTCCCCCTCCTCCTCCTCCGAACCACCGAAGTACCGAGGGTGAGACACAGAGACTCACAACAACATGGCTGCCACCGCCGCCTCCCCTCCCCTCCCCCCCCGCCCACCGGGCGCGCGCAAAGCACTCCGGGAGAAAAGGGAAGGGAGGGCGGCGGTGGCGGGGGGGCGGGGGGGGAGTGCTCACCAAGGTGCCGCTCCTCTCAGTGGCTTCCGACGCTTCTCCCGCGCTCCAGGCCCCCGCCGAAGGCAGCTCTGCGCTTGCTCACTCTCTCCGCGCTCGCGCGTTTCGGCCGTCCCTCCGGCGTCTGCGTCCCCGCCCTCACCTTGCGGGCTCGCGGCTGGTCCTAAGCTCGGCTGTGGCGCCGGGAGGGAGCGCGCGCCGGTCTTGGGCGGCGCAGGCGTGGTGTTTTCGAACGCTGCTTTCGTGTCCGTCTTCCCGCGTGGGGCCTAGTCTTCCGAACTCGCTGGCCTTGCGCTTCCTGTCCCGTAGTTCATTGTTCTCCCCCACACACCCCGACTGCCTGTGAGAGTGTCAGCGCCCTCCCCACCACGGTGTAGTCCTCTCACTTCGTCTTTCGGGGTACCGGCACCCACAAGACCCGGACCAGTAATCCAGGCCTTTAGGTTTCACCCTTATCCTCACCCCGAAGGAAGACGGTGGGGGGTGGGGCGGGGACACAAGTGTGGAAAAGTGAACCCCTTAAGTGGACTTATGCGGGGGCTGCCCCCCACCCCTGTAACCTCTGTGCTTCGCCCGGTAAACACAAAGGAAACTCGGGTGTTCTGCTAAGCCAGGGATTCTCGCGCGCGGCTGCTTCCCACGTCTGGATTCCTGTAGCAGGCTCTTTTATTAGCCTTCCTGTGTTAAGCCTCAGCTGCTGTAAATATCAGGTGTGCTTGATATTTAAGGTGGTCATTGTACGTGTCACTGACAGTGATGCCTGACAGACATTTTAATCATCTGGAAGCTTATTAGAAATGCAGAATCTTGGCCCCACTCCAGAACTTAGTGAATCAAAATCTGCATTTTAACAAGATTCCCAGGCAATTCCTCTACACAATGAAGTTGAAGAAGCATTGGTGATCCAATCACAATAATTCCATCTCAATAGGAACTGTTTCTGCAATGGGTGTGTCATCCATTTAAAGCCAGTGAGACACAAACTTGCCAACTCAGAGCTTTGGCGGGGAGGGCTCTGTAAGGAGCCAGTCCCTCCTTCTGAATGTAAAAAAGACAGCAAGAAAGCATATTGCCTCAGTTCCTGCTGTCAGGCATCTTACGACCACAAGGGAACCTAGACTGCGGTCAAGTAGCCTACTCAGAGTGTTCATTCTCCTCTTCTTGAGTAACTAACAGATCCAGTGCACGTTCTGGTGGGACAGAGGAGGCATAGGATGAACAATTGTCCTTCGCTTTCCAGCCACACGCATTGCATCTGAGGGTTATGTCTATATGGCCTGTTGAGACAAGTGCTTCTCAACCAGAGTTGCATATCAGAATCACCTGGCCAACATTTTAAAGATCTCGATTTCCAGGCCCCATCCCAGAGATTTTTATTTAATGGGTCTGAGCGGAGACACTGATGTTTTAAAAAAGCTCTTCAGTGGTTATGCTGTGGAGCCATTGAGAACCACCAGCTTAGACAGATCACATTTTACAGCATAATGCTATTTCAATATTCCCTATGCAAATATCAGCTTTCCACTGGGACCTCTCTCTCAAGGAACTTCTTGTAAACTCCTTTTAGAACTTTGTGGTTTTAATAAAAATCATTTAAGCCTTTTATAGAAGCTTTAAGAAATAAGAAAAGCTCCAGGAAAACTGGAGTAAGTAGTCTATCCCTTCTCCAGCAGATCTTCACGACCCAGGAATCAAACCAGAGTCTCCTGCATTGCAAGCAGATTCTTTACCAACTGAGCTATCAGGGAAGCCTAAAGAAAAGCTCAAATCACCCCAATTTTAATATCTCAGAAATACTACAAATAACCATGGTTGGTGAATGCCATTATTACATAGATAAATACAGATAGGTGGATAGAGAGCTACATATGTAGAGTGACTATAACAGGGGTAAGCTCAATCTGCACATGTTGTTTTTTAAAGTACAGTGTTGAATTTAGTCTTAACTTGAATTTAACTGAAGGATCTACTCAGATGCATGTTTCTTCACTGCAAGAGAAATTGACTCGTGAGAAGTTTCTCAAAGGTTAAACACAATTATAAAAATCATTAATAGGACAGAGTAACTTTTTCAAACTACATGCTCCAATATTGGTCACTACTGAGTTCCCTGCTATGAAAGATAGATCTGCACACTTTCAGTTCCTTCTACCTCTGTCCTGTACTTCCTAATTTTTTGCTTTTATGATTTTTCACTTTGTCAGAGTTTATAACATTGACATGCTATTTTAATCCATCATTTCCATACTGATTTGTCTTAATTTCAGCATTTAAATGTATTTTTCTTTAATTTTTTAATTAAAGTATAATTTACAATATTGTGTTAGTTTCTGGTGGTGTATAGAAAGTTAACTCAGTTTTACATATATATATGTGTGTGTGTGTGTGTGTGTGTATGTTGTTGTTTTTTTTCAGATTCTTTTCCCTCATAGTATATTACAAGATACTAGATACAGTTCCCTGTGCTATATAGTAGGATCCTGTTGTTATCTAGTTTATATAGTAGTATGTATCTGCTAATCCCAAACTCATAATTTATTCTCCCCCCCGCCCCATTTCCCCTTTTGGTAACTGTAAGGTTGTTTCTATGTCTGTGAGTCTGTTTCTGCTTTGTAAATAAGTTCATTTGTATCTTTTTTTTTTTTTTAGATTCTACATATGAGTGATAGCACATGATATTTGTCTTTCTCTGTCAGACTTACTTCCTTTAGTATGATAATCTCTAGGTCCATCCATATTGCTGCAAATGGCATTATTTTGCTCTTTTTCATGGCTGAGTTATATTCCACTGTACATATATACCACATCTTCTTTACCCATTCATTTGTCAATGGACACTTAGGTTGCTTCAATATCCTGGCTATGGTAAATAGTGCTACTATGAACATTGGGGTGCATGTATGTTTTTTAATTAGTGTTTTCTCTGTATATATATATGCCCAGGAGCAGGATTGCTGGATCATATGCTAACTCTATTTTTAGTTTTTTGATGAATCTACATATTGTTCTCCTTAGTGGCCACACCAATTTATATTCCCACCAACAGTCTAAGAGGGCTCCCTTGTTTCTACACCCTTTTCAGTTAAATGTATTTATTGTTTATTGCTTCTTCATTTCTGACTTCATTTTGATTTAGTAGTATGGATTTTGTCATGGATCAGCCTCTTGTTGTTGTTATTTAGTCTCTAAGTCATGTCTGACTCTTGTGACCCCATGGACTGTAGCCTGCCAGGCTCCTCTGTCCAAGGAATTTCCCAGGCAAGAATACTGGAGTGGGTTGCCATTTACTTCTCCAGGGAATCTTCCAAACTCAGCGATCAAACCCATGTCTCCTGCATTGCAGGCGGGTTCTTTATCACTGAGCCACCTTGGAAGCCCATATCAGCCTCTACTTGGATTATAAACCACCCTCAATGATCTTTCCCTATATCCCAGTTCTGTGGGTTAGTCAGATGGGCTGCATTCAACTGGGAATTTCAGCTGATGTCTCCTGGACTCACCTATGTGATTGTGGTTGGCTAGTGGCTGACCACGGAGAAGGCAATGGCACCCCACTCCAGTACTCTTGCCTGGAAAATCCCATGGATGGAGGAGCCTGGAAGGCTGCAGTCCATGGGGTCACTAAGAGTCCCACACGACTGAGCGACTTCACTTTCACTTTTCACTTTCACGCACTGGAGAAGGCAATGGCAACCCACTCCAGTGTTCTTGCCTGGAGAATCCCAGGGAGAGGGGAGCCTGGTGGGCTGCCGTCTATGGGGTCACATAGGGTCGGACATGACTAAAGCAACTTAGCAGCAGCAGCAGCAGCAGCGGCTGACCAGGGAGCCTGGGGTCCGATCTGGTGGTCAGCCAAAGCCTTTTGTAGCCCCTCCCACAGGCTTGCTCAGACCTGTTCATCCCTCGGAGAGGGAGTTTGGAAGTGGCACTGTCCCCTGAGGCTTAGGCTTGGACCTTATATAGTGTCCCTTCCAAGTCATTGGTCAAAGCAAATTATAAGCCAGCATGGATTTAAAAGATAAAGAAATAGACTTTACCTTTTGATGAGAGAAGCTTCAAAGAATTTGTGTCCATTTGCAATTTTTCATGATAGTTTCCTATTCCCTAAGTTATTTCATGCTTGAAAATGTCTTCCTGTTTTATTTAAACTCAAGCAACAGCTATTCTTGGGTCTTGCAGTTTTTCCCTTCAGGACTTTGCAAACATTGCTTTTAGTGAAAAGGCTTGTGGAAAACCTGAGGCCGATTTGATTTTAACCTACTTAAGAATTTTTTCTGTACTTTTGAACTTCAGTGTCTTAACAACAATGTGTCTCACTGTCAATCAGTCTCGAACATATTTTCCTGATATTAAAACATAACCATGATATTTGGAAGTTGTGGTTTTTTAATCATTTCAGGGGATTTTTTGTGTGTAGTAGCTCTGAATATTATTTCTGTGATCTTTGATGGATTCTCTACTTCAGGGACAATGATTATTCTTATTTTAAATATTTTGTACCACTACTATTGTAAAGCTAATGTAAAGATACTATTAAAAAGAATTTATGTTGTTGCAGGATCTTAATTCCCCAACCAGCATTGAACATGGGCCCCCAGCAGTGAAAGCCCTGAATCTTAACCACTGAACTGCCAGGGAATTCCCTAAAAAGTATGTTTGAAAGACAAACAAAAACTTTGTCCTCCACATGCATCATCTCCTTACTAATTTCTTTAATATCTTGTCTTTTTCCTGGTAATTCATTATATTTAAATCAAGCCTTTTCATCAAATTATTAATTCAGCTTTCAGTCAAATGGTACAATGGTGCAGTGTTGTTTTGGTTTCAGGGTTTCCTTAACCCTTCAGTCTTCCTTTTCATCTCATTTTAGATTGTTATCCTCATCTATATTGAGTGTTAATCTATTGTATTTCAGCTCCAAACTTTGTGATGCTTAGGCTGGGATCCTGCCCAGCTGGCTCCCCCAGGTAGACATTGCCAGTTGTGGGCCCTTGGAGAGAGATTAGAAGGTCAGAGAAAGGAGAGGCTTCTTGCCCCTTCTAGTTCTCATGTTATTCCTGTCAGAATGATCTCAAAAGAGCACTTCAGCTCAACTGTAGAAGTTGGTTCTAGTTTCTAACTTCTTTGCAGGCTCCTGGAACTGGCCAGTTCACCCTTCAAAGTTGTACACAGTAGCTGGTCAGGGCCCCGCTTCAGACAGAGGTCTAAGGCCCAGTTCCCGGGGCCTCTTTTCTAAACTCCTGAGTAGGAGTAACTGGGGTGCACCCTCCAAGGAGGTCCAAGTCCCCTGGTATTTATAACTCTGTACTACCTCACTCACCCTTTCAGCTCTTGAATGCCAGTGTAACCAATACCCTGTGTTAAATTCTCTCTGTTAAAGTAATTACTGTGGTCTCTATTTTTCTGACTGGGCCTGAGTTGATACATCATCTGGAACTTATTTTCTTGAAGTCATGGTATTAAAATATAACATAAGCATTTACAGAAAATGTGGCTGTTTCTTTTCTTTCTAACACTCTTTTCTCATGCCTTCACTGTCAGTTTTTTCTGAATCTTATTTTTTGTTTTAATGGGTCTCTTCTTAGAAACTTTGCTGGCTCTTATTTTTAAAGCAGTTTTATTAAGCTACGACTCACAGGTCATACAGTTTGCCTGTTTAACGTGTACAATTCAATAAGTCTTAGTTTATCCATAGATACTTGCAATCATCAGCACAGTCAATTTTAGGATATTTACTTCACTTTAAAAATAAAATATACTCTTAGGCTACCACTCTACACATCCTCATACCTCCTAGCCCTAAGCAACCACTAACTCACTTTTTATCTGTGTATATAGTTTGCCTCTTCTGGACATTTTATATAAATGGATGTGGGTTTTTGTGTGTGTGTGGCTGGCTTCTTTCACTGAGCATAATGTTTCAAGGTTCATCTATGCTGTAGCCTGTGTAAATACTTCATTCCTTTTTATGGCCAAATAATATTCCGTTGCACAGATACACCACATTTTATTTATCCATTCAATTGATAGACATCTGGGTTGTTTTCACCTTTTATCAATACACTGCTGTGAACATTCATGTACAAGTTTTTATTAAGTAGAGCTTCTGTTCTTTGATTATGGTTACTCTCAGAGAGATTTGCTATCTTTTGTGTGTTGTATTCCTCCCTGCCTTGCCCCCTTGTGGTACATTTGCCTAACGGAAAGACCACTTTTATTTTCTTGCTATTCACGCTCACCCTGGGCAGACCTGGCAGGCTCTCTTTTGCTTTGAGTGACTGCCAGTAAAATCTCTGATACTGTTCTCACTCATCAGGGACTAACATGTCTTCCCTTCAAAACCATAGTTTGAGTACTGGGTATAGTTCGAAGCCACTTTTCTGTAGCCCCAGGAAACCATGGTGGGAGAGGGAAAGAGCTCAGTGACTAAATTGATTTTTTTTTTTTTTTTTGCTGCATGATCTAGATTCTGGTTACTCAGTAGAGAGTCTCTTGAATGTTCTCTGCCAAGGCCAGTGACACTGGGTGAAAGGTCTATTCCACTCCCCTGGGCTTCAGCTTGTTCTGTCAATTAAGAGTTCCTGAAGATGGTGACCTGTGGTGACAACCACTTTGCTTCCTGGCTTGCCCCATCATTGCAGCCTCATCTGTTAGAGTCCTGTCTCACCACTAAAGTGGAGCAAGACCCTGACTAGCCCATGCACAGCTGAAATAAGCCACCTTCCCCTTCCAGGACAGAGCCCAACTTCTTAAGGAATTGTATAGTTGTAGAGGTGTGGGTTTGGGCTTCCCTGGTGGCTCAGTGGTAAAGAATCTGCATGCCAATGTAGAAGACATAGGTTGAATCCCTGTGTCGGGAAAATCCCCCAGAGAAGGAAATGGCAACCCACTCCAGTATCCGTGCCTGAAAAATTCCATGGACAGAAGAGCCTGGCAGGCTACAGTCCGTGGGGTCACAAAGAGCTGGACACAACTGAGTGACTAAGCATGAGCACACAAGCGAGAGGCGTGGTTTACAACAATTTCTTATTCTCAAAATTATGAGGAGAAATTTCCCTTAGATGTTCTTTATCTGGTGAATTTCCATAGCATGGAATAATCCCTTGCTCTCAAAGTGAAGCCTCCAGTCTCAAGCATAATATTTCTCCGAAGCTTTTATTTCCAATCTCAAAGTAGTTTCCACAGTGGTATTCTAAGGAACACATGGCTTGAATTCCACTCCTTGCCCTAAAGCCGGTACAAAATAAATAAAGACACTCCGTGCTCCCCCCTCTCAACCCCCCAACCGCAACCCCCCCCCGCCCCCCACCGCTGCTGTCAACTAAAAATTGACTGCCAATTGCTCTTCCATGACAGGCAATTAAACAATGGAGATCTGGATTGTGGTATGTTTTGGGTTCTGGGAACACTTGTTCTAGCTTGGATAAGCTGTGGTGGCTATGGGTTTATTCGCTTGTGTTCTCTAAATGTTTGTTCCTAAAGCCAAGGCTGTTGTGATCTCATGCATTCTATTGCCCTTGAAGGAGAGGCCAACTGAATATTAGAAGGAGAGCCAGAGGCATATCCCTGAATATAAACATGCCTGGATAGGGTGGGGTTCTCCCAGCTTTTTATGGTTTTTCAGAGGGAAATCCTGGCCATTTGGGCATCATGGAGAGTAACAGTCTTCTTGGCTTGAAATAAGAAGGGTAGATCCTAGAGACTGTGAGATCTATGACTTTATCCAATGTCTCTGACCAAGACAAGGGCAGAACTGGAACAAGAGACCTTGTACTATCTCAGACTTCCATAATTCCCAGCGTCTGACTTGCATTCCATTGGGGTGATTTCTGAGGCAGTGAGGTGAGTCAGGGAGTCAAACTATGCTCATAAATTCAAAAATAAATAACCATCTGTCCTTAGTGTCTATGAAAATCTACTAGAATCTTCTGCTTTATAGACTGCCAGGGATGGAGATTTTGAAAGTAGATTGTATTTTCTCATTTTGTCATTAAACGAGAGATGCATTTCTGTGAGAAAAAAACATATACAGAATATTATTGAGAATGTTCTAGTAGTACACCAGGTTCACTGTGAAATTGTGATTTATAATAAGAAATATATATTTGCTTGTAGGCCGCATTCCTGGCTTAGAGCTCCTAAAACCCTTGGAATTTTCTACATGAAAAGAGAAATAAAGGTTTCTTTGGCTATTCATAACAAGTCTCTTTCAACCACACGTGAGTTTACATTTATGAAAGTGACTTTTGGAAAACTTCTAAGGGTGGAGGTTGGCTGGTTGCCAGGGCAACTGACTGGGTAATCAAGATAAAAGATTGAAACTTTCAACCTCACCCCTTGATTTCCAGCAGAACTAGGAGAGACTGAAGATTGAATTCAATCACCAACTCCAAAGATTTAAGCAATCTTGTCTACAAATGAAGCCTCCAAAAGCCCTAAACAACTGGAGTTTGGGGAAATTCTGGGTTGATGAAGATGTTGGGGTGCCAGAGGATGGCACATGTGGAAAGGGTGTGGAAACTCTGCACCCCTTTCCCTGTGCCCCATCCTAGGCATCTCTGCCATCTGGCTTTCTGAGAAGTATTCCTTTATAAATAAACTGGTAATCTAGTTACCAGTAATAACTAGTAAAACTAGTAAACTATTTTTCTGACTTTTGTGAGCCTCTCCAGCAAATTATCGAAGCCAAGGAGATCACTGTGGAAACTTGGGAACCTCTGATTTGTAGCCAGTAGGTCAGAATCCAGAGAAGGCAATGGCAACCCACTCCAGTACTCTTGCATGGAAAATCCCATGGACGGAGGAGCCTGGTTGGCTGCAGTCCATGGGGTTGCTAAGAGTCGGACACGACTGAGCGACTTCACTTTCACTTTTCACTTTCATGCATTGGAGAAGGAAATGGCAATCCACTCCGGTGTTCTTGCCTGGAGAATCCCAGGGACAGGGGAGCCTGGTGGGCTGCCGTCTATGAGGTTGCACAGAGTCGGACACTACTGAATTGACCTAGCAGCAGCAGCAACAGGTCAGAAGCACAGGTGACAACCTGGACCTGCAACTGACACCTGAAGTGGGGGAGGGTGGAGCAAATCTTCTGGGACTGGCCCTTAAGCTGCAGGGTCTGCCCTAACACTGGGTAGAGAGTGTCAGAATTGAATGAATTATGATAATAGGACACCAGTTAACATCCAGAGAGAACTGGAGAATTGCTTGGTGTGAGAACTACACCCCTCGCCCCCCACACACATATTTGGTGACAAGAAGTGAAATATTAAGAGTAACAGAGGGAGAAAAGAGTTTTTTTTCCATTAGTTGGTACATAAAGGAAGGAAAGTTATGACCAACCTAGACAGCATATTAAAAAGCAGAGACATTACTTTGCCAACAAAGGTCCATCTAGTCAAGGCTATGGTTTTTCCTGTGGCCATGTATGGATGTGAGAGTTGGACTGTGAAGAAAGCTGAGCGCCGAAGAATAGATACTTTTGAACTGTGGTGCTGAAGAAGACTCTTGAGAGTCCCTTGGACTGCAAGGAGATCCAACCAGTCCATTCTGAAGGAGATCAGCCCTGGGTGTTCATTGGAAGGACTGATGCTAAAGCTGAAACTCTCGTACTTTGGCCACCTCATGCGAAGAGTTGACTCATTGGATAAGACTCTGATGCTGGGAGGGATTGGGGGCAGGAGGAGAAGGGGACGACAGAGGATGAGATGGCTGGATGGCATCACCGACTTGATGGACATGAGTTTGGGTGAACTCCGGGAGTTGGTGATGGACAGGGAGGCCTGCCATGCTGCGATTCATGGGGTCCCAAAGAGTCGGACACGACTGAGCGACTGAACTGAACTAAACTGAACTGAAAGGAAACAAAGGCTTCCCAGATGGCTCTAGTGGTAAAGAACCCACCTGTCAATGCAGGAGACATAAGAGATGCAGGTTCAATCCCTGGTTTGGGACGATCCCCTGGCAGAGCGCATGGCAACCCACTTCAGTATTCTTGCCTGGAGAATCCCATGGACAGGAGCCTGGCAGGCTATGGTCCATAGGGTCATAAAGAGCTGGATATAACTGAAGCGACTTAGCACACACGCAGAGGAAACAAAGAGTTTTTCCTGTTCACTCACCTTCAGTGTTCATGGTCCCCTGTGCGCTGCCTGTGTCAAAGGGGCTTTAAGTTCCCCCTGCACCCACCCTCATCTCTGATGCTCACAGAAAGGGCTGATCCTAGAGAGCTTGTCCAACACCAAACTACCCTGTTGTATTGTCTTGCCTGGTCAATAAATAGAGCCAACATTCAGCATTTCATAGAACATATTAGAAAGAAACAAATTCTCCTTTGAAATACAGACATAAGCAAAAACTAAGAATCCTTGGTCATGAATAGTAACAAATGGTTTGAAGCAAGAAGTTAATGTCCCAGGGACTTTCCTGACAATCCAGTGGTTAAAGACTCCACCCTTCCATTGCACAGGGGGAGGGGAAGGGGGGGTGGGGAATGGGTTGGATCCCTGGTCCAGACACCAGGGGCCAGACACCAGACACTCCCTTGTCCTGGAACTAAGATCCCACATGCCATGCAGTGTGGGGGGAAAAAAAAAAGGTAAAACACCCTGGAGCAAACTACATCAGGTAGGACAATCTCAGTGTGGGTCCCAAAGTTGGACATGGAGGAATCCTGAGGGGAAGAAATTAATCTCTTGGCCACATTAGTTACACATTTTTACCAGCTTCTAAGTGAGGAGAAACTGAGGGCAAAGATCAGAACCTTCTGGCCAGTATTTATAATTCAATGTCCATGGGAATCTAGAGTAAATGGATTGTGGTTCTCATTCCGCAGTTTGTGCTCCTCCTTTTCAACTAATCGTTTTAGTGTCTACACACAATTCCACATAATCTCAAGATTTCGCTATAGATAATACAGAGCTAGGTGAATCTTATTGGACTGTTCAAGTCAAAGGCTAGTGCATACATTGGTTAAAATTAAGATGAGTAGATGCTCTTTCAGGCTCCTGCTTTAATGAGATTCTGAGTGTGCCTTACGGTACAGGCATCTCATGATACACACCCGTGTGCATGTGCTAACCTGCGTCTGCACCCATATCCCCACCAGCAGTGTCCTGTCTTCACTGTGCCGCTATTGCACTTACATGCCCATCAACACCTTTGCAGGGTCACCATCTTCAGCGGGCTAAAATCGCTAAGTCGAGACCCTCGGCATGTCCTGATTTTCATTTCCTTCTCAGAGAAATACAAGATCCCAGGGTGCAAGGCCATTTCTTGCCGCAGCTTCCTTCTTCCTCTTTGTTCAGATCAACAGTCTGAGTCATCCCTGGAGTCATCTTTGACTTTTATCTTTCTCTAATATCACACGCAATCCATCAGAATAATCCTGTCGGTTTGCCTTTGAAATATATTCAGATTCCACCCATTTTTTACTCTTTCCATCATGACCACTAACCACCATGATCTGGGCTACCATCATCCCTCAGCTGGATTATTGCGAAACCTCATCTCCCTGCCCTTACCCTTGCCCTGCCCTAGTCTCTTCTGCACCCAGCAGTGTGTCCCTTTCATAACTCAAGTCGGATCATGTCCACTCAGAACCCTTCAATAGCTGCCTGTCTCACTTGGAATAAATCCAAAATCTTTACCATGCCATTCGTAATCTGGCTTCCAGCTACATCTCAGACCTACTCCTTTCACCCTCCCTTAAGCCACGCTGGATGCTGGGCTGGTCCTAAAACACACCAGACACTCGTGCTTCAGGGTCTTTGTGTTTTTAACTCCTCTGCCTGGACCATTTCTCCCCAGATACACTCATAGCTCACTTCCTCACTTTCTCCAGATCTCTGTTCAAATTCACTTTTCTCTGAAAGATCTCTGAAGACACTTCCTTAGATCACACACACACACACACACACACACACACTTCCCACGCAGCCATTCTGTATCTCCTTACTCTGATTGATTTTTCTTCTTGGCATGTAGCACAGCACCGTCCCAAGAATTATTTATCATTGGTCTTCCTGCACAAGAATGTAAGCTCCATGAGAGTGGGGACTTCATTGTCTTCAGTGCTGGACCCCAGATCCTGGGATAGTGCCTGACATGAAGGCTCTTGAGTCAAGTGTGTGGAGTGAATGGATGAATTAATCGTAGGCAGTGTCTGCTCATGTTCACCTAAGCGTCTCAGGAGAGAAAGCTTTTGTGGGGATTTCCTCCCAACCCTCTGAAGGGAACCGTCAAGGAAGGTGCTGTCTGGCTCTACTTTTGACCTCACTGCAGCTGGCAGCTGTCCCATGAAAGGGCATTTGAGATGAGGGAGGGCTGTGAGATGTTTATGCCACTCTTCAGGACTGCAGGCGCTATGAAACAGAGCCATCTAAACCTGTCTGACAGGAGTGACACCAGGATTCGGCCCAGACTTGTCAAAATTCTGCCCACGCTAGAGAATCTTGCCGGCTTCCCAAGTCCCAATTCTGTCCATGCCGAGTGAAACTTGAGGAGAGGGCACTGTGATGGTCCCAGAGTTCTTGCCAAGGGCCAGGGACCAGGGACTGAGACAATGAGGGGACAAGACCTTGTCCCAACACACAAAGATAGAAGCTGCAACCTAGTTTTGCCAGGAAATCAGCAGCAGCAGGTGAGTAGAGTCTAACTTTCAGAGTCACCCATTCATTGGGCAAATATTTCCTGAGTATGTGCTATGTGCAAAGCACAATTTTAGGCCTTATAGCAGATAACCCCCAACCTCCAGGATCTAATGCCTGACGATCTGAGGTGGAGCTGATGTAATAATAGGGGCTTCACTGGTGGCTCAGACAGTAAAAAAACAAACAAACAAGAAAACCTGCCTGCAATGCAGGAGACCAGGATTCGATCCCTAGGTTGGGAATATCCCCTGAGAAGGGATGGCTACCCACTCCAGTATTCTTACTTGGAGAATTCCATGGACAGAGGAGCCTGGAGAGCTGTAGTCCATGCACTTGAATCATCCCCAAGCCATCCCCACCCCAGCCCATCCATGGAAAAATTGTCTTCCATGAAACCAGTCCCTGGTGCCAACAAGTTGGGGGACCATTGCCTTGGAGGATTGTTCTAGGAGCTGAAGATTCTGGGATATGGACCACAGGGAGGGACCCAAGTTGGCTCAGGAGAGTGCCCAGACCCCCTTCATGTTTCAGACCCCCTTGGTCTCCCTTTTCTCTGTGAAGGAAGCAGCTGAGGTATCATGGCTGCCTCCCCTCCTCCAGGAGGGATCGGCACTGACTGGGTCAACGAGGCTCTGCTGACCCAAGGAGGCACCACGCAGCTTCTGGAGGTTCCTACCAGTGCTCCTCACCAGGAGGACCCCTCGGCCCCTCTCCCTAACTGCTGCTCACCCCCTGAATGCCGGAGGGTTGGCTCCATCACCTGCTGCCCTGTGTGTTGTACCCAGAGCTCCACCTGCTGACAGATTTTCCCCTCGCTGCCCTGGAGCCTGGCCTGGGCATTGGCTTTGTGGTTTTCTGGCTTCCCTCGTAGCTCAGTCGGTAAAGAGTCTTACTGCAATGCAGGAGACCTGGGTTCGATCCCTGGGTTGGAAAGATCCCCTGGAGAAGGAAATGGCAACCCACTCCAGTATTCTCACCTGGAGAATCCCATGGACAGATTCTCATGGACAGAATGCCATGGCAGGCTACAGTCGATGGGGTCGCAAGAGTCGGACATGACTGAGCGACTAAACTTGCATGCGTGTGCCTGGTGGGGACACAGACAATGGAACAAGCTGTGTTTTTTCAGGGCAGGGGGTTTAGGGGTGCTGGTCATGGGTGAAGATATCTCAGGAGCCTTCTCCAGTCAATGGTGTTGGGAGTATAGAATGGTGCCTAGATGCTGACTCCTAGAACTCAGGCCTGGAAGGCAGTGGGAGACCCACAGAGTCTCCAGAAGGGTGTGACCACCCTGAGGTATCACAGGCTGGCTTCACTCATTCACCGTCAGGCACGGGGCCTCAGGGTCAGCCCTGACTTCTGTAGGACTTTGGGAGTGAGAGCATTTGTGTGGTAACTGTCTTCTCCCTGGTAGTGAGAGGAGGTATCAACACTTGGGTGGATGTCTGAAACCAGGTGGTGAGGCTAAGAACATGCCATGGCTGATGGGATCTGGTTTCCAGAATATGGCACTGCCTGCCGGGCCCATGCAACCCATCCTGAGTTTTGGCAATGACTGGCCCAGTGAGTCTGAGGCTGTCCTCACAAGGAGAACGATGGCATTACTTTGGGTCATCTCTGGGGAGGCTTCCAGCCCTGCTCTTCTCTGACTTCAGACAGGAGAGAGGCATCTACTGGGCTTTTGGCCTTTTCTCTTTAAGAACACTCTGAGCTCTGAGCACAGCACTTTGTTTTTTGTAAGCCATATTTATATATGATTCTTCGGCAAGAACCCAGATCCGTAGCAGGCCTGGCCAGAGGTTGGCATTTGCAGAAACTGGGCACTGGGGGTGTACCTGAACCTCAGTGCTCCAAGTGGGGGAAGCTAGTGAGTGATAGGAAGGGTAAACCACAGACAAAAAGGCATTCCAGAGGGTCTCAAGATACCTGAAGGGAGGCTTACCCAAAGGGCTTCCACCTCAGAGAGAGGGAGGGAGGCAGGAGGTAGAGGAAGATCTCATGATTGTTAAAAATTAGTTTGTTTTTTTTAGTAACCTCTCATGGCAACCAGATGTTGCTGAAGTCTGAGCATTTGGGTGAAACAAGTAGGGTTGCTCCAGGGCTGGAGTGGCAAAGTATTTCACAAAATCAGGGATATTTGTACCTGGAACCCAGCTCCTCTAACACCTCAGGCAGCAGCTTTGGACATAGGAGAACATTCTTGGGAGTTGTGGCCTTTGCATGAGGGGCGCTGGTACTGAGGCCAGGGAGAGGTACCCTCGTTGCAGGTGTAGGTGGGGACAGGATCCCTGGGGAATTCTACTTCACTGGGGAGTCTCCGTGGCACTTTACCTATTCACCAAGCTTCTTCTTTACACAAGACAGGGACTGTTCCTCATTGTGCTCCAGTAATGCCCATTGGGGAGCACTTCCTCATTTACTCCCCCCTCTCTGGACACCACCGTCTGGACCACAAGCAGCAGATGACTTCACTTAACTTGCCTACAGGTGACTCCAGAGCTCTGCAGACTCGACTTACACGAATTAAGGATTCTTTAACTAAAAATTGTATCTGAAATACTTTTTAAAATTATTATTATCTGAGACAATTGAAAATAACCATAACTCACCCAGTACATCAGGAGTCAATTATACAATGGTCACCAATTCTGTAGAGCTGAGCTGTCTGCTGTGGTTGCCACTAGCCACATGGGCCTATTTAAATATTTTCATGAATGCAAGTTAAATAAAATAAAAAAATACAGATCTTCAGCTGCACCAGTCACATTTCAAGTGCTCATTAGCTACGTGTTCCTAGTGCTGCTGTATTAGTACAGACAGAGAACATTTCCACCATAGCAGAGAAAATTTATTACCACCCTGTTCTATAATCCTCCAACCTCTGAAATGGCTGAAACCCTTATCCAGGTGTGACTGATGAAAACATCCCTTTCCAGTCCTGTCCATTATCTTCCTTATCACCGATTCTTTAGCTTTCTCACCTGCAACCCTCATCCCATGCTGTCTGACCCGGAAGGAGTGCCTCCTAATATCTTTGCTGATTTGCCCTTACAAAGAACTCTGACCTTCCATCTGCGATTGTTTGGAGTTTACATTTTAAGTTCAAAATCCTCTTCAATGAGCTCTTCACCAATGGCATTATAGAGAGTGAATCCTGGGAGCTTGCATGAAAACCTCTCCTTTCTGGAACTTGGCTGAGATGTCTTGGGAACCTGTGTGCTGAGTTTACACAAGTCTGAGTCAGTGAGGTGCCAGACACAGAGCCTAGAGCAGAAACCAGAGTCTTCAGAGTCACCTGCTTATCTCTGATTCAAACGCCCTTGGGCTGCTGTGGTCATTAACTCTTGCAGGTCGTTCAAATCATCTGCTTCTGATCAACCCAAGGCAGCTTCTACTGAAGTCCTGGGTTGGGGAGGAGAAATCAAAGTGAGAAGGTGGCAGACAAGAGCCTGTGGGTGGGACCCTGGGGCGGGATGGAAATTGGCCTGCAGCAGCGCTCCTGATCAGCTCTGGCACCTTCATGTCTCTGCATTTGTGTTGATCCCCACGGACAGCCGTGGGGCCAGCCCCATGGTCTGAGCCGTCTGTGGTCTCCTGGTCATGCTGGGTGCTATGTGCTGTGCTGAGCTAGGCACCCAGGTTCCTGAGTCCAGGGGTCAGAGGTGATGTCCTTTTACACCTCCCCTATCCATGCTCCATGTCTGCCTTTCTGTCACCTACACGCTGGCGCTGCCATGTGTGCACTTTGCTGAGTATGCACAGCCTTTTAACCCTGCCTGCGCCTTATAGCCCCAAGCCCCAGGCAGGACATATGATACTTGTCTGCCTCTCACCTGTGCTGAGGCCATTCTCATGCTGTTTGGGCTCAACACCCAGTGCTGAGCTGTCCCACCACAAGGAAGTCCTCCTCACCCACTTAAGCTCCAACATGGACCTTCACCTTACTCTACTTGGGCTGTGAGACCCTTTGCAAGCCAGCTGTTCCCCATGTGGCTCCTTCCTTAGGCTCCAACCTCCCAGGACTAGTCACTTTTGGTCTTAGTTCAGGCTGCTATAACAAAGTGCTGAGAAATGCAATATTTCCTGCCATATTGGTAAACAGGTTATCACAGTCATCAGTGATTGTAACCCTCCAATGTAAGCACCTATCAGGCAAAGAGCTGACTCATTGGAAAAGACCCTGATACTGGGAAAGATTGAAGGCGGGAGGAGAAGGGGACAACAGAGGATGAGATGGTTGGATGGCATCACCGACTCAATGGATGTGAGTTTGGGTAAACTCCAGGAGTTGGTGATGGACAGGGAAGCCTGGCGTGCTGCAGTCCACGGAGTCACAAAGAATCGGACACGACTGAGCAATTGAACTGAACTGAATGTAAGCCAATGAGCCCTGAGGACACTCAAGAAGGAACAGAATACTTGCTATCTAGCAGCCATCAGCGGAGAAAGCAATGGCACCCCACTCCAGTACTCTTGCCTGGAAAATCCCATGGACGGAGGAGCCTGGAGGGCTGCAGTCCATGGGGTCGCTGAGGGTCAGACACAACTGAGCGACTTCACTTTCACTTTTCACTTTCATGCATTGGAGAAGGAAATGGCAACCCACTCCAGTGTTCTTGCCTGGAGAATCCCAGGGACGGGGGAGCCTGGTGGGCTGCCGTCTATGGGGTCACACAGAGTCGGACACGACTGAAGTGACTTAGCAGCAGCAGCAGCAGCCATAAGATTGCAATAACTCCCTATGGTTAGCCCTGAGGAAACTCAGGGTATGAAAACACAGGATACTGGCCTCAGACAGGTGAAGTGCATATCAGAGGAATGATTTCAGTGAGCCCAGACTCTTGCATCTTTTCCCATACGTACAAAGTGCTAATTTCCTTAACCTGGGATACCCCATTTTCTTTAATTAGCAATAATCTTTTGATATTCAGACTACCTGCCTTTTGTTGCAAAACTTCTAAATAACCTAGGTCCCCCCTTCACCTCCTCAGAGCAGTTTTCTCAGGGTTGCTTGAGATACTCCTTTCTGGGCTAAAGTCCTAAAAATTTCTGCTGAATGCAATATAACTCTCAACTTTTAGGTTGTGAATATTTTTTTGAAATCCACAGTACCTTGGACTGGATGGCATGTAAACAACAGACACAAGTTTCTCATAGTTCTGGAAACTGGATGTCTGAGACCAGAGTACCAGCAGAGTTGGTTCTGATGAGGACCTTCTTCCAGACTGCAGACTGCCTGCTTCTCACTGTATCATGGAAACAAAGGGAGGGAGCTCTTTGGAATCCCTTTTATTTTCAAGGTCACTAACCCCACGCATGAAGGCTTCACCCTCATGACCTAATCACCTCCCAAAGTTCCAGCTCCGAATACCATGACGTTGCGAGTGGGATTTCAACATATGAATTTGGGAGGACACATTCTGTCCACTGCACTCTTCACTCAGGTGTCCTCCTTACTCAGCTGATGCTCCAATGCTACCGCTGCAGTAGCCCACCCCACCACCCCCAAGCACCACTGTGCATGCCTGTTGTGCTCGGTGCCACCAAATGACTTCTGGACCGAATTGATGAGAAGGGAAAGAGAAAAGAAAGAGAAAGAGGGATTGTTACTTTATTTTTAATATGTAATATGTCCCAGCACTTACTGGCCACTTTGTGTCTACTTCCCCTGGTGCACAATGTGTCAAGTTGCCTTTATTTTAGGAACTTCTTGCACAATTTGTCCAGCTCTATGATACTGTTTTCCTTCTTTGGGGACTCCAATTCTGGGCTTGTTGCATCTCCACGGTCTTCTCTGTGTGTCAACGTCTTTAGGATTTATCTAGAAATTATTTCTTCGCATTTTCTATGCTTGTTTGATCTCTATTCTCAAGCACTTTTTCTGTATTTTTACCCCCACTCCCCTATTACTTCTCTACTTTTGTTTTGATTTCTGTGATTTTTTTTTCCTTGTACCTCTTTTCTGAGTTCTGCAAATGTGCTAGATTGTTTTCTCTTGTCTTCTGACCATTTCTTCTCTGGGACTACATATTTATTTTATTCATTCTTCCTTACTGAGTCTATTTCTTTGTTAAGTCTTTGAAAGTAATGGCCACCTGTTCGGTCAAAATTTTCACCTGTTTCTTGGCAAACAGGTGATTCCTTGTAGCTGGTAAGTTTTGCAGCAATTTCCTGTCTTTTTTTTTTTTTTCCCCTCGTTCTTCGAATTAATGCTGGCTGCCTTTGAACTTCCCTTGTTGACCTATTTGTTGGAGTTTGTTTCAAGGAACAAAGTTTTGTTAATGTTTTTCTCTTGTTAGTTGTTACTAGGTTGTTTCACTTTTCTCAAAGAAGTTTCTCTCCTGTCCTCATTAACTACCATGCACGTGTGCATGCTCAGTTGTTCTGACTCTATTCGACCTCATGGACTGTAACCTGCCAGGCTCCTCTGTCCACGGAATTTTCCAGTCAAGAATACTGGAGTGGGTTGCCATTTCCTTCTCTTCGGGATCTTTCCAACTCAGATTTTGAATCCATGTCTCCTGCTTTGGCAGACAGATTCCTTATCACTAGCACCACCTGGGAAGCCTGTAAGTATCACAGCTCTTGTATGTGAGGGATACCAGCTCATCACCTCAGGTTGAGCCTTTTACCTAAAGGAAGTCTTCATGCTGGGGTTTCTGGAATCTGTTACCCTGGGGCTGGTTTGCATTTCACTTCCATACTCTAGAGGCTTTCACAGTCTATTACCTTCATAAAGATTATGAAGTAAATTTAGCAGCTTTTGGTAGCATTTATGCATTTTTGAGTTGTGGATTTTATGTCTCTTAGTTTGGCTGAGTATGAAATTTCATAATGGAAATAACTTTTTTTTATGCTAAAAAAGATTCCTGTTTGCTTTACTACTACTCACACTACCTCTGACACCAAAGGTGAGGGATTTTCCACATCAAGCAATTCTCCAGTTTCTGGTGGACACCGACTGGGTGTCTTTTGATTGAATTCTGACACTAACAGACTCCACAGGTTAAGGGCTCAGTTCCACAAGATTGCCTCCCATTCCAGCTGTCAACTGCAAGTCCCAGACTGTCTGTCACAGTCCAATCAGGTGACAGAAACCACACCGCAATTTTATTAACAGTTACTAGAGATAAATAGAAAGAAATAATTAATAATAAATAATTATAATACACAATAAAAATAAAGTAGAAATAATTAGAAAGTAAGTATGGAGGATTGCCAACTACAAAAAATGACTGTAAGGACGAAAGAAGAATGTGTGAAATACTAAGGAAAACATGTGTTGGTTTCAGCCTTCAGCTTCTGCCAGTATTTGGTCTTTGATCCCAGTTCCACGAAGGTCCTAAAACCCTTGTCATTCCCTGAGTGATAAAGGTGCAAAGAACATCTTTTGTGCTATTATTTGGTCTCTGACCCCATTCTTGACACAGAGCTCTTAAAATCCTTGCAATTTCCTAAGTGATGGGGGTTGATAAGAACCTCTTAGCAGAGTCCAGCCTTCGAAATCCCTTGGAATTTCCTGGGTGATGGGAACATCTTTTGTTTTAATGCAGTGAACTCTGGGTGAGCTTCTGGGTGGGAACCTGTCACCAGAAAGACTAAGCATGATCAGAAGCTTGGAACTCAGCCCCAAACCTTATTCTCCAGGGAGGGGATAGGGACTAGAGATTGAGTGAACTATCCATCATGCCTAGGTGATGAAGCCTCCATAACAATCCCTAAGGTACTGGCTTCAGGGAGCTCCTGGGTTGGGATAGGGGGGTGCACCCCAACTCCATGGAGACAGAAGCTCTGGTACTGGGAACTCTTCCAGGCCTTGCCTATGTACCTCTACATCTGACTGTTCATCCGCATCCTTTGTTATGTTCGTAATTATAAACCAGTAAACTAGTGCTTCCTGCTTTCTGTGAGCTATTCAAGCAAATTATCAAACTCGAGGAGGGGTTGTGAGAAGCCCCAATTTACAGTATTAAACTCTAGCAAATGTCGGTTTCCTGCAGCTGTTGAGATAGTATTTTTTTTTCACTTAATGAGTTAATATGGTAAATTAATTATAATAAGTTTTCTGAAATTTAGACATCTTTGCGTTGGTGACATAAACCAATTTTTATCATGATAAACCAAAAAAGTAAAAGACACACGTTGGATTCAATTCTCTAACGTTACTTTCAGAAAATTTGCATTGGTATTCACAGATGGGATTAACTTTAAAATTTTTCTTTCTTGACCTGTTCTTATCTGGTGGTGGTAAGACTATTCTAACCTCATCAAATAATTTGGGCAATGTTTCCAGTTTTCCCTTTTCTCTGATAATTTGTATTAGAATGCTCGATTCTTTGAAATTTGACAGAATGTTCGTATAAAGTCACCTAGACCTTTTTTTCTTATAATTTTTTAAACTTCCGCTTTAATTTATTTAATGGTTTACCATATAAGTCATTTATTTTCCTTAAATTTTAAATTTGTTGAAAAAGTAGTATGTAATGTCCTCTTAGTCTCTTTTTTTAAAATTAACTTTAGTTTTTAAATTAAAAAAAAATTTTGTTGGCTCTGCCATGCAGGTTGTGGGATCTTAGTTCCCTGACCAGGGATCAAACCTGTGCTCCTTGCATTGAAAGCCTATAGTTACCACTGGATCACCAGGGAAGTCCATGAATTAACTTTATTTTTATTTAATTGTTTAAAAAAGTCAAAATATTACAGATCTTTGTTCCACTCCTTCCCACTCCTCTCACTTCTGTCCCAGAGAGGATCACTTTAGACTCTGATAGCTATATCTTATTTTTTCTATTTAGAATTCAGACATCTTTTCCCCATATATTTCTGTCTTTTAATTCTTCCAAATTTTCTTCACATTCTTTTATAACTTTTTTGCATTATCTCTTTAATCCATCTGGATTTTTAAAAAATTACGTATAGTAAAGTAAAAGTGAAGTCACTCAGTCATGTCCAACTCTATAATTCTCTAGGCCAGAATACTGGAGTAGGTAGCCTTTCCCTTTTCCAGGGGATCTTCCCAACCCAGGGATCAAACCCAGGTTTCCCACATTGCAGGCAGATTCTTTACCAGCTGAGCCACAAGGGAAGCCCAGGAATACTAGAGTGGGTAGCCTATCCCTTTTCCAGGGGATCTTCCTGACCCAGGACTCAAACTGGGGTCTCCTGAAATTGCAGGTGGATTCTTTACCACCTGAGTTACTAGGGAAGCCCCACATATAGTAAAGGAACTAGCTTTTTTTTCTCATTGCTTTTTTTCTCAGTCGTGTCCGACTCTGTGCGACCCCAGAGATGGCAGCCCACCAGGCTCCGCTGTCCCTGGGATTCTCCAGGCAAGAACACTGGAGTGGGTTGCCATTTCCTTCTCCAATGCATGAAAGTGAAAAGTGAAAGGGAAGTCGCTCAGTATGTCTAGCAAATTGTAGCTGCTGCTGCTGCTAAGTTGCTTCAGTCATGTCCTACTCTGTGCGACCCCATGGACGGCAGCCCACCAGGCTCTGCCATCCCTAGGATTCTCCAGGTAAGAACACTGGAGTGGCAACACTGAGTTGCCATTTCCTTCTCCAATGCATGAAAGTGAAAAATGAAAGTGAAGTCGCTCAGTCGTGTCCGACTCTGTGTGACCCCATGGACTGCAGCCTACCAGGCTTCTCCATCCATGGGATTTTCCAGGCAAGAGTACTGGAAATTGTAGCAGGATGTTATATTGAAAAGTTCCCCCTTCCTCCAATATCCATTTCTGCAGGTCCGTGGAGCTGTGCTTCTCACAGCCTCTCCCAGCCAATTACTGAGTAAGCTGAGGTACTCAGGCCCATTCCTGGGAGACAGAGGAGTTCTGAAAGAGTGACTGTGGCCTGAGAAATACCCACTCAACTTTCTTTCTAACTGAACAGCAAGCTTCCTCCCAACTTTTCTTCCTTTCTTGACTTTCTCCTTCACTGCAGGTCAGACATATATCGTGGATTGACATCTCTTCCCACCTTACCTGACTTCCTCCTCATTTTCTTTCACTGAAATTTCTTCTGATAAGTTTTCTGTACATTTCATCTTGGTATCTGTTCCTTGGAGGACCTCCATTAACGCATACATGCACATATTGGGACCAAAGTCATGTGGAGACAAGAGAGCTCCAGATATGTTTGGGGATATGAGGGTGGAGGAACTTGTGTTTACTTCCATGGGGAAGGCCCATGAAAGCACATCAAGTCATAGAATCCCCCCATCATGCAGACAGCATGATTCAGCATAGAAATGTAGAAATGCCAGCATGACACATTCAGGCAAAATGCCTCCAGACATCTTCTCTGGTGCCTGTGGCTCCAGAGTAGTGCTGGAGTATCAAAGCCTTCCCCATGCTTCTTACACCTGCGGCAATAGCAGGTGAGCTGTTAAGACAGAGCAGATCCCAACAATGGCTGTGGAGGACCTGGACAAAGTGAATCCCCCCTGTCAAGAGAGCATTTAGCAGCCAAGTGGCTCACTTGAAACTTAATAAATAGCTGCATCTTACAACTCTTGTTTAGCAAGGTATGCTATAAACTCTCTATTGGTGACATTGTTTTTGGCAGCATTCTTAGTTGTAAGCAACAGAAACTGATTTATGCATTAAAAGATTTATTACTATGACATTAAGTAATAAAGCAATACTAACATTTATTAGTGGCAACTTTTATTAATTTTAGGAACATGTATTAATGGCAACTCCACTATTCTTGCCTGGAAAATCCTATGAACAGAGGAGCCTGGTGGGCTACAGTCCACGGGGTTGCAAAGAGTTGGACACCACTGAGTGACTTGAGCACATACACAGCATTTGTTAAGCATTTAAACTTTGCCAACTGTCATTTGAAATTCTTTGCTTGTATGAAACCAATGTAATCCTTACCACAACCTTTATGACAACAATAATAGCTGTTGTTGTAGTATCTATTACTATGTATTTTATGGTAATATATCTATTACCATAGTATTACCATTCTATGGTTAACCCCACATTGATAGTATGTGATTGATACTACAGTTGATACTATGATACTATGATTGATACTATGATACTATGGTTAACCACACATTATGATGGAAAAATTGCATAGAAAGGTTAGGGAACTTTCTCAAGGAAAGTTTCTCACACAGCCAATTAGTGATAAAGTTCGGGTTTAAACCCAGGCAGTTGGACCAGATTAAACTCTATAGAATTGGTGGTAGGAGTGTTGTGTGTGTTAGGAAGGAGAGAAGACTGAAAAACTAGGCTTGAAGGATATGAAGACAGGGACAATATTCCAGATCATAACATAGAAATTATGTGATGAAGCTCCTGGGAGAAACCCTGAAGTTTGCATTGCCCATACCAATGATACTGACACTGTCCCTAGAACTGTCACCACTAATAAACCAAATGGGTTTCCTACTTCTTCACATCACAATTCTCTGATTCAAAAGGTAAATGCATCTGTTTGGCAGAACCAAGATCATATGCTCACACCCATGCTGGAAGGGAGTTTGAGGAATGTTTTAGCTTCTGTAGCGGGATATATGGACTTTCCCAGGTGGCTCAGTGGTAAAGAATCTTCCTGCCAATGTAGGAGAGAGGGGTTTGATCCCTGGGTCAGGGAAGATCCCTTGAAAAAGGAAATGGCAACCCACTCTAGTACTGTTGCCTAGGAAATCCCATTGACAGAGGAGTCTGGTGAGTTACAGTACATGGGGTCACAAAACAGTCGGACACGACTTAGGGACGAATCAACAACAACAATGATTAACCAATGATTCTGTGGGTCAGCAATTTAGGCTGGGTCCAGTGGATAGTTCCATGAGCCTTCGCTGGGTTCACATAAGCTTCTATGGCTTTCTTCCAGTTCTGGAGGCCAATAACTCCTCACATTTCTGGCTGTTGGCTAGGAGAACAGGACGGTTAGTTTTGTGTCTCTCACAGCCCCTCTCAATCACCTACTTCGTTCATGTGGCTGATGTCAGGGTTCCACGGGGAGTGAGAGAGGGTGAGCTTCAACATGCAAGCACTTATTAAGCCTCTGCTGGCTTCAAGTTTGCTGTTGTCTCCCAAAGTGACATAAGGGCAAACCCTCAGATATTGTGGGAGGGGATGGAGCGATGTGAGTTTGAGAACTGACTGTTAAATTTCCAGGAGTTTTTCACACTAGTTGTTAAACAGCTTGTAGCTTGAAATTGCCCACAGTGGGAACATTTATACCACAGAAATTGGGAAATGCTACCAACCAAGACTTTTTTTTTTTTTTTTTCAGAGAACCAGTTTACCAGTATGTCACTAGGACTGTCTGAAGACATGGGCACATGGAGAGAAATTATTGCAGCTGTTTTTGAAACAATCTATCATACTGAATGTATTTCTAAGCATGACCATTGTTAGAATTGCATATATATATATATATATAAAGATAGGATTTATATATATATATATATCTTTATATATATATAAAGATAGGATTGTTTGAGTGTTGAGCAGCCAGGAGTTCACATTATTGTGGTCATTTGTATCGTTTCATCTTTTCCAGTGACAGACCCTGCTTGAACCAGGCTAAGCCACTCTCATGATATAGTGATTTATCCAAAGGACAAGCATGTGAACCAAATTAATTCAGTCAGAATTATTCCCTGGGGCTTTTTCAAACTGAAGTCAAGGGAGGAAGGTCCCTCTCCTTTCTCTTACAAATTATGATGATATGAGCCAAGAGCTGCCAGAAGTCATAATGACATTTTTGTACGTGACAGCCAGCCTGGGAGAGAAAAAGCTAACATATACAGATTTACATGACAGAGAGACAGGAAAACAGTGAGAGAAAGAAAGTTAAGGGGAAGAGAGGAAAAGATATCCTAACCCTTCTTGCTGTTTGGTTGTGTCTAACATTATATATGGACAGAGGAGCCTAGTAGGCTGTAGTCCATGGGGTCACTAAGAGTCGGACACGACTGAGCAACTTCATTTTCACTTTTCACTTTCATGCATTGGAGAAGGAAATGGCAACCCACTCCAGTGTTCTTGCCTGGAGAATCCCAGGGACAGCGGGGCCTGGTGAGCTGCTGTCTATAGGGTCGCACAGAGTTGGACACGACTGAAGCGACTTAGCAGCAGCAGCAGCAGCAACATTATATATACATATATATATATATATATTTTTTTTTTTTTGGCCTGTAGTATACTGAATTAACAGTTTCTGTCATTCATAACTAAACAGTCCTGACTAATATATAAGCAGCGATATCTTGTTGAAGCAGCTGAGAAACTAAGACAAGGAAGGGACCAGTATTGCTGTGCAAAGACAGAACCTGGGTCAGGGCTTCTTGTCCATTCTTGGGGGGTAAATCACGCAAACATATCCATTGGTATTGACATTAGTAATATAATATGAAGAGCGCCTCTGACACTTGTAACTCTCCTCTCTACCCACTGTGTCAGTTTAAGGTATGGTTGCAGATAATGAAAATGACTCCAGATAACTGAAACAGAAATAGACTTATTACAGGGGAGTTAGGTGATTACAAAATTATTGGAAGGGCAGGAAGGGCAGACTGGGAGCTGAGCTTCCAGGTATGGCTCCCCTGACACCACAGAACTGGCCTGCTAAGGAAGTCATTGTTCCAGCTCCTGGCTTAAGGATATATCATCTTCACTGCAATTCACATAAAAAATTGAATGCCCTGTACTCTGTCTCTTTGCAACTACAAAGTTACACCAGCCAAGGAGATTTCTGCTTTAGTAACCACATAAAAAACAAATACCAGGGCTTCCTTGGTGGCTCAGTGGTAAAGTATCCACCTTCCAATGCAGGAGACGCAGGATTTGATCCCTGGTCCGGGAAGATTCCATGTGTCATGGAGCGACTAAGCCCATGAGCTACAACTATTGAGCCTATGCTCTAGAACCTGGGAGCTGCAACTACTGGGCCCACGTGCCACAACTGCTGAAGTCTGAGCTCCCTGGAACACTTGCTCCGCAACCAGAAAAGCCAGCCTAATGAGAAACTTGCACACTGGAGAGTAGCCCCCACTTGCCACAACTAGAAAAAAGCCCAAGCAGCAACAAAGACCCAGCACGGCCAAAACTAAATGAATGAATAAATAAAATTATAAGTAAGATGGATATAAAAAAAAAATCCCCTTGACCATACTTGCCAGCAGAGTTTGAGTAAACTCCGGGAGTTGGTGATGGACAGGGAGGCCTGGCGTGATGCAATTCATGGGGTCGCAAAGAGTCGGACACAACTGAGCGACTGAACTGAACTGAAAGAGCAAAAATTAAAACAATTTTTATATACCTGCCAAAGTTAGAAATGAAAACCCACAAAAATATAGAAAGAAAAAGAATTCTGAATCTAAGAGTGAGTGACTTTTAAGGGCTTGATTTTACATACGAGATAGTAAGATCAATATATCACCTAGTCAGTGCCACAGGATCTGACTCTATAAAGTTCAGTGCTGTAAGAGAAAGAAAAGTCTAGATGATGAGAAAAGAAGAAATGGAGTCGTTTGTCAGAGAAGGGCACCGGCCTCATCCTCACTTCGCACTGGGTGCAGGCCTGTCCCGGGTCCTCACAGGGACCTGGGGACTGTGTGAGGGGCAGAATGTGTGAGCCTGGGGGAACCTGAGTTACTGCCTTTGTGCCCTGACCATGCTCCAGGCGTCCATCTCTGTCTGTGATTCATGGATCCTGGTGCCGCTCACGACTGTTAATCATCTCAGCCCAGAGAGGGGCCTCTTGAGTGGGAGCCTCAGACACAGAGAGATTCCATCCTGTTACTACGGACAACCAGGCAGGGCTAAAGTCTGTACCACCTGGCCTCCTGCTCCAACATGGGACCATGCCCCTGGCTGGCCTGCTCTGGGAGTGTGGTGGGGCCTGTCTGGGCGGCCCAGGGAGGATGTGTGGGTCTAGAGAGGGAGAGGATGTGTGGGTCTAGAGAGGGAAAGGCTGTGAGACAGTTTGGCTCAGACAATGGGGACCCCTGAGTGAGGTATGCAGGCTGGAGTTAAACTGCATCTCTGGGGAGGAGGGTGGTGCTTTGGAAAATGAATCTGGCTCTCTGTGCTGGAAGGAACTGAGGGTGAGCGCTCTCTGTGGATGGGACCTGGGCTGGTGGCAGAGGGTATGAGGGATGCGGAAGGACCTGGGACATATGGCAAGGAAGACTGGCCTGGTCTTCTTGATTGTGGGTGGGGAGGAGGAGACATCAGCCAGGACTCAGGTTTGCGCCCAGAATTTGCATTTCCTGAAAGGGGGGTTCTGAGATTCCAGTCCCACAGGTTGATTAGGTAGCTCTCTTGGCATCAGCACCTGGAGGAGGGAAGGAAAGGAAGCAGGATGGGAAGATGGACAAGTGAGCCACAATGCAGCCTCAACAGAAAGCCCAGCTGACCCTACGCGGATGACCCTGCAGAACTGTGCCAACCCCAGCAATGGAGCAGGGCTTTCGGTTCCCACAGTGATGGTTCTTTGGATGTAGACCTCACTGGAAAAGGAGTGGGCATAGCTAAGACGGGTCCTGATGCTGATGATATCCCTGAGGCAGATGGACAGCTGAGGGCTTTCTGCTAGCAGCACTCCTAGCATTTGGGGATTAAACCTGTCCTTCTTGAGGGAGAACTTGGTGGCCACCAGAGGGTCCACCTCTTAGAAAAAATGGAGAATGATTAAGGAATCCTGGCAGGGCTGGTAGGAAAAGAGGGCCTGGGGAAGGTGATGAGTTCTGTTTCAGATGTGTTGAGCTTTGAGGTGTTTAAGGGACAGGTAGACGGAGAATCCAGTAGACAGCTGGGTGTATAGGTCTGAAGTTCTGGAGGAAGCTCAAGGACAGAAATACAGATTTAGCAGAAACATAAAGGTGGAGTGGAAATCAGAGGGATCAATGGGGCAGTTGGAGGCGTAGAGAGATGAAACCCGAGCTGACCCATCTGGCAGCTGCTCTTCAGAGGGGGCCACTCAAGAGGAAACACCTGGACCAACCCAGCAAAACCCCCAGTGGGTTCAGGAATTCCTGTCTTGGTTGGAGCTCTTGGAGTTAAGTGAAAGTCCTGGTCACACTCAACCAGATAGAGCTCTCGGTGACTGGTGTACAAGTCAGGTGGGAACATGGACCATGTGGTGGGAAAGAGCGCTGCCCAGGGGCAGAGATGCCCACATGGAGACCTCTCTTCAACTTGCTCCATCTCCTGTGTCCTCCCCAACCCCAACCTCCTCTACCCTCCTTTGCTTTGAGGCCTTTCTCTCTCCCTTTCCCTGTCCCTTCCCTCTCCCCAACTCTCTCCTTTCTATCTAGTTCTCTCTCCTTCCCTCCCTCTGGGCCCACTAGAGGGCAGCAACTCACAGTCCAGACCCAGTGTCCACCCTCCCAGCCTCTGCCAGTGCTCTGCCTCTGTCTAGGGGTGAGGTTGGGGATAGGATAGATGGGGTGGGGTAGGAATGCCATGCTCAGTAGAGAGGGCAGGAACTACTCCTCCTTTGCTGTGCTTTGTTGTAGCCGAGAGACACAGTAGCCCACTGAATGACCTACCTTGGACAGATGGGGTGTTTCAGGCTCAGAGAAGAGCCAGGGCCTCCTTAAGATCTCTGAGTTGACAGTCCCTTTCCTCTGCTCTCTCAAGGGCTCCAGAGCCTTAGAAATTGGAACTGGGCCTTATCCCCACTGTTCATGTCCCAGGGCGTTTTTGAAAGGATTCTTCCGGGAAATACAGGCTCTCAGATTGTCCAGGGTGTCAAAAGCCCAGGCTGGACCCCGGGCTGCTCCATCCCACCCTACCTGGAAGCCTCACCTGGGCCTGGTTGCCTGGGTGTGTGAAACCCCATGTGTGAGATCCTCAAAGTCTCCTTGTGGTCACAGGTCAAAGAGGCTGCGTCTGAGCCGTGTGCCTGGGCCTGCATTCCTGAAGGCATGGTCTGGCCAAGAGAAACTAAGTTTTTCCAGATGAAGGGGAAAATATGGAATGATATGGTGGGAGAGGGGGCATACTGGGAGGGAACCCCTACAACAGAGTACTTACTTGGGGTCAGGCCCCAGTTGCAACCCATGCCTCTCCCTCAACTTCCCTATACCATACTTATATTCATGCACACATCCATACATGCAGACATACTTACATGCACACACATAGGTACACATGCATACATACACACATGTACACACGCATGCACACATAGCCCAGCTTCAAAGCTGTGACCACCCAGGGGCAGCCTCAGCTCCTCTGGGCTCTGAGAAGAGGCCTAGTCAAGAGGAGTTTGAGGACCCGGGCCTGGGAAATCAAGGTCTTTGGTAGCAAGTCACTGCCCCTGACCAGCATCCTGAAGATCCCTGGATCCTGGGGTCACTTTCTCTGAGCTCAGCCACACCAATCTGCAGAACTAGTCCATTCCTCCTGCTTTAGCTGAGCTGACATGGCTGGCTCTGTAGCTCCTATTCCTTCCAAAAGAAGGTGGAAGCCCAGCAAGAGGCAAGGTCTAAGAAATACCACTTACAGAAGAAATACCACTTCCCTGGCTGGAGCGTGGGAAGGCCAGGAATGGGGCTTCCAGTGGCTGGCCTAGGCATAACTGCGCACATGGGCCAATGCAAGGCCAGCCCCTCTCATCCACAATTCCACAAGCCCGGCTGCTCTCATTTCAGCAACAGCCGTGATGTCCCTGATGGAGAATTGGGCCCTGAGGTTTTGTGGGCATCTGGTTTCATCAAATTTCTCTCTCTCTTTATTTTTCAAAAATTTGTCTCATTTTCCTTTTTCTTTAAATTTGCCAAAACAGAATAAGTGTTTTTTTCTGTAGTAGCTGGCCCACCCTTCATCAGACTCTGCCATCTTCCCCTTAAAGTAGCACAGAATAGGGGCCCCCTGGCCTGCTGAGATCCTGCTTGTTTGTCAGGGGTGAGGGTAGTACTTGGAGATCTTAAAGCAATGTCTTTGGTAACCTCTACTTTCTGGATGCCCTCTAGTTTCCCAGGTGGCGCTAGTGGTAAACAATCCGCCTGCCAATGTAGAAGAAGCAAGAGATGTGGGTTTAATCCCTGGGTCCGGAAGATCTTCTGGAGGAGGGCATGGCAGCTCACTGCAGTATTTTTGTCTGGAAAATCCCATGGACAGAGGAGCCTGGTAGGCTACAGTCCGTGGGGTTGCAAAGAGTCTAACACAACTGAATGACTGAGCACAAACACACATGCTTTCTGAATGTTCTCTAGCTCTCATTTCAAGAAACATCTTGATATACTCACCACAGAGCTTCTCGCTTAAAGAAAAGCTTGCATTCAGTCCATGACTGCTGCTCCCACAAGGCTTCTAGCCAGAGGGATGAAGAAGGACAGGATGTTTCACCCAGACTGGAGATGGAGAGCTGAGCTCTTTGGCCCAGAGGTATATAGGGAGGATAACAGAGAGATAAGAGAAACAAGAGTTTGGGTATGTGTGTCTGGACTTCCTCTTCCTATCTCCATATTGGATGCGGGAGCTATACAGATACACATACTAAAAGGAAAACTGAAAACAGAAGGGTTTTCTACCCTGCTCCCTGTTTGGAACTCTGGGAAGAGAAAGGTGTGTGCAGTGACCTTGGTAAATGGGGACAGACCCTGCAAATGTCCACATGGTATAGTTGTTCAGGGGCAGAACCCGAGCTAGTGCTCTTCCAAATCCCTATATAGAATGGCAAAGATCTGGACATTCTTGCATGCTCTGTAGCAGGACACCCTTGGTCCTTCTGTGGGAAATCAGTAGGTTGCCACTCGGGGGAGGCAATGTGGTGTCACCAAAGTGGCTGAGAGATGGCCAGGCTAAGCTGCAGGCCAGATGGAAGATGTGTTCAATAGATATGCTCCCAGAAGACTCCGTTGATCAAAATTTTGGTTTCCCTTAACTGGTTAACTCGTGCTGACATCTTCTACCAAGATGGCGCCATGGCTGATCCAACCTGTCACACGGGCTGAGACCCAGAGAAAGAAAGTTCTGGTTTGTTTTTGAGAATAGTCATGGGAAAGCCACTGAAGACAATTCTTAAGGTATTTTTAAGCGAAAACAAAACAAAACAAAAGGTTAAACAACAGTGTGCAGAGGCAGGGAAGGGGGAGTTAGTGTTTAAGGGACAGAGATTCGGTCTGGGAAGATAAAAAAGTTCTGGAGATGGATGATGGTAATGGTTTACAACAGTTTGAATGGACTTAACTAACGCCACTGAGGGGCTTCCCAGGTGGCACTAGGGGTAAAGAGTCCACCTGTCAAGGCAGGAGATATAAGAGATGTGGGTTTGATCCCTGGGTCAGGGAAGAACCTTTGGAGGAAGACAAGGCAACCCAATCCAGTATTCTTGCCTGGAGAATCCCATGAACAGAGGAGCCTGGCAGGCTACAGTCCATAAGGTCGCAAAAAAATTGGACAAAACTGAAGCAATTTAGCACATACACAATACCACTGAATTGTACACTTAAAATGCTTAAAATGGTAAGTTTTATGTGAAGTATATTTGCCACAATAAAAAAATAGTATATCCAGTATAATCTGGTATTTATAAATTAACAGAACATATATGCAGGGGAAAAAGGCTTCAGGAACACACATCAACATGTGACAGCATGCTGGGTACTGGAATTGCAGGTGCTTTTTCTTTTCATCCTTCCTTCCCTCTGAGCCCAAGCCATTGTCTGGCCCAGGTTCTCAGACCCTCTTATCTTTACCTAGGTTCTTCTCCACCCTCCCTCCACCCACTATGGAGTTTCTTGGTAAGTGAAGAACCAACTCCCTCCATAAACACGCACCCTGGTCTTCCTTTTCTCTGATCAAGTAGAAGAGGTAGAACATCTTTAACATCTCACTTATCTGCTCCTTCTTATGTTCCTTCTGGGAAGGTTCAAAGCACAAGCCATAGCTGGGCAAAGGGGTCAAGTTGAAGGTAGAATTGATGGACAAAGGGCTGAGTAGGCAGAGGGGTGAGGACTGGTTCCATAAGCCAGGTCAGCCCAGGGTTTCTATATAGCCAGGGTCAGGTATGGAAGAAAAAAGGGCATGGGGCTGACCATCTGGAGACTGAGGGACACAGGGGTCAGGATCCTTGACTTCAGGGAGCAAGAGAGGCATGCATTTACATACAAGGACCTAGCAGGAGCCTTGTTTAAACTTCTCATCAGGTGTGGGTACTTCCAAGCTCATGGGAGGGGAGGAGGTTGAATCACCCTGCATACATCAGGGACCACACAGATGAGTCTGTGCTGAGAGCCTGGAGTCTGTCTGGTCAGCAATGAGAAGGACCAGCCAAACCTCTTCCGGTCTGTTCCAGGTAGCATCTTTGGGGGCTATGCCCAGGACTATGTTCTACTGTCTCCTTACCCTGAGCTTCTCAGGGCCGCTTCCCCAAGGCTGTGTAGTGTTGATAGCTCTTTCCAAGCTCCTTCCCACCTCACGCAGGCAACCCAAGTAGTATTAATAAAATCCCAGACAGCCCACGGACACCATCATTTGGTTCTCAGACTGATCTCTGAATTCAGAGCTTAGTGGGGAGGTTGTGCATTCACACAAGCTCTTATTCATACTTTGACTCATTCGCTTAACTCTAATCTATTCTTTACTTGCTCACTTGCTCACTCATTCATTCATTCTCTCACCCACTCATTCATTCTCTCAGCTCTCCAGGAAATGTTTCACGATCCCTCTTGTTGGGCTCAACTGTAAGAGATACAGAAACAAATGAGACCTATTTCCATCTTAAAGAGCTCACCTGCTGAGTTCAGTTCAGTTGCTCTGTCATGTCTGACTCTTTGCAACCCCATGGACTGCAGAATTCGAGGCCTCCCTGTCCATCACCAACTCCTGGAGTTTACTCAAACTCATGTCCATTGAGTTGGTGATGCCATCCAACCATCTCATCCTCTGTCATCCCCTTCTCCTCCCACCTTCAGTCTTTCCCAGCATCAGGGTCTGAGAGGAGAAGCTAAAAGAGGAGGCAAATACTTAGAAAATGAAGGAGAAAGTGGTAAGTTCAGTAGAAGGGATACAGAAGCTACTGAAGTTTGAAAAGTGAAAGAAAGTGAAAGTGAAGTCGCTCAGTTGTGTCCGACTCTTTGCGACCCCATGGACTGTAGCCTACCAGGCTTCTCTGTCCATGCGATTTTCCAGGCAAGAATACTGGAATTCAGAAGAGGGAGAAATCTCTGGAAGGGCCATATGACATGACCACTTTGGTCTTGATCTGTTCTGTTGAGACCAGAGTTCACTAATGTGCATGGAGTCTGTAGTCACTCCACTCAGCATGGCTGGAGTCACTGGCTGGCTCTGGACCTGGACTCTGTATTGCCCTACTTTGCACTATAGTGTCACCAACAGTAAACAGAATGCTATTGGGTCAGCTCACCTCCAGGGCCCTGCCAAAACTATACTTCCCGTAGCTCATGAGGGGGTTAAGATAGTGCCTCACAGAGGATAGGTTAATATTTAGTTCATTTTAGATACAAAGTTTTCATTTATAAACACTCATGCATCCACAGCACTGCATTTTCTGGGTACTTGCGGGTACATTATGCAGACAGGGCTCTCTGTAGTAATTGTGAGGTCTGACCGCAGGGGTTAATAGTCAGCCGCCTATTGCTCTGGCTAAACCATGAGAAAATCACCATGGGAAAACAATAAAAGCAAAATATAGCAATACAGCATAACCCAAATAAAAGTACATCGGGTTGATCAGTTGGCGTTGTCATGCCCTCCTAAGCTAAGGAAAAACACAGTGTGGGCCTTGGAACACAGGGTCAGCGCAAGTTCAGAATGCTTCTTGTGTACACACCAAGATGTTTTCCCAAGGCATATTCAGGTCTATGACCTCCAGCTAGGTGATAGCCCTTGTACAAGAAAAGAACAAAGATAGTTTGAAGTAATCAATAGAATGGGAAACATGACCAGGGACACAGGAAGCTGACTTCATCGTAGCACAACAGATACTTTCTACTTGCCAAGACACTAAATAAAATGATGTGGCTCTGAGGAACAGGGCTCTTGATCCAAGAGGTCTTGAGTCCTCCGGTCCCATCTTTAAAACTTTAATTCTGTCCCTAGTTTCTTTTCCCCAAACTGTGCGGCGATTCCTACCTGCTGCGCTGGCTGCGGCATCTGACCACAAGGGGCAGGTCTGCTTTTCCTCTCTCCCAGCAGAGTAGCTGATGGACAAGAAGATTGACAGCAGTAAATATCCAGGGGACATAGTGGGTAACTGACCAGGAGAATCACAGGAGGAGACTGGACTTCCTGCTACCTTGGTGTTGGAGAGACAGGGTAGATTTTCCTTAAAGCTAACAGAACTCAGGCTTTGGGACCCTGAACTTGCATATTCCCCTTCCAAAGCTCAGCAGCTAATTTTTTTTAATTTAATAAAATTTGAGATAAAATTCATATATAAAATTTACCATCTTAACCATTTCAAAGGTTTAGTATAGTCATAGTATTGTACAGTCATCAGTGCTATCTAACTCTAAAATATCCTCATTGCACCTCAAAGAAGCCCCATTCATATTAAAGCAGTTATTTCTCAGCCCCTGGCAACTAGTAATCCACTTCCTATGGATTTACCTATTCTGGATGATTTATATAAATGCAGTTGCAGTGGCATTTATGTCTGGCTCCTTTTGTGGCCTTTTGTGTCTGGCTTCTTTCACTTAGCATAATACTCTCAGGGTTTATCGATATACTAACATGTATTAGTATTTCACTGTTTTTTTTGGCTGAATCATATTCTACTGTATGGATATACCACACTTCATTTTTCCATTCATTGATTGATAGACATTTGAGTTGTTTTTTTCTGTTTGGCTAAAAGAATAATCTGCTATAAAAATTCATATATACGTTTTTGTGTGAATATAATTTTTTAATTCTAGTGGTTATGTATCTAGAAATGGACTTTGTGGGTCATGTGGTAACTTAATCTTTAAATTTTTGAGGAACTTCAAAATGGTTTCCACAGAGGCTGTACCATTTTATATTCCTATGTGAGAAACGGGGTAAGATTCAGTCGTATTGAGTGTGTGAATTTCTTGCATCCTCCTCAATATTTCTTATTTTTGTTTTTTTAATTGTAGCCATCCTAGTAGGTGTGAGCAGGTATCTCCTTGTGGCTTTGATTTGCATTTCTAATGACTAGTGATGTTGGACATCTTTTATGTACTTGATGGCCATTTGAATGTCCTCTTTGAAGAAATGTGTATTCAAATCCTTCATCCATTTTTTAAATGGGTTGTCTTTTGTTGTTGGATTCTAAGAGTTCTTTATGTATTTTGGATCTGGACTCTTATTGGATACACTGTTTGCAAATATTTTCTCTCTTTCTGTGGACTGTCTTTTCACTTTCAAGATAGTGTCCTTTGATGCACAAATTTTGATCAAATCCTATTTATTGTTATTTATTTTTTTATTTTGTAGCTTGTACTTTTGGTGGCATATTTAAGAAATCATTGCTTAATCCAAGGTCATGAAGATTTACAAGTATGTTCCCATCTAAGAGTTTTATACTTTTAGCTCCTACATTTAGGTGTTTGGCCCATTTCGGGTAATTTTTTTGTATATGGTATGAAATGCAAGTCCAAATTTATTCTTTTTCATGTAGCTATCCAGTGCCCCAGCACCATTTGTGATTGTCTTGTGTGTGTGTGTGTGTGTGTGTGTGTGTGTGTGTGTGATTGTCTTTTAAATTAGGTAGGAAAAAGGAAGATGTAAAGACAAAAAAAATACATTAATTTTTTTTTACATTTATCTGTTATTACTTTTACCAGTGTTCTTTATTTCTTCATGGGGATTTGCATTACTAGCTAGTGACCTTTCATTTTGGCCTGAAGGTCTACTTTTAGCTTTTTTCTTAATGATTTCTCTCTCTTTATTGATATTCTGTTTCATGAGACATTATCTTGTGGTTTCTTTTATTTTTTTATTTTTATTTTTTTTTAATTAATTTTATTTTTTAAACTTTACATAATTGTATTAGTTTTGCCATCAAAATGAATCCGCCACAGGTATACATGTGTTCCCCACCCTGAACCCTCCTCCCTCCTCCCTCCCCATACCATCCCTCTGGGCCATCCCAGTGCACTAGCCCCAAGCATCCAGTATCGTGCATCAAACCTGGACTGGCAACTCGTTTCATACATGATATTTTACATGTTTCAATGCCATTCTCCCAAATCCTCCCACCCTCTCCCTCTCCCACAGAGTCCATAAGACTGTTCTATACATCAGTGTCTCTTTTGCTGTCTCGTACACAGGGTTATTGTTACCATCTTTCTAAATTCCATATATATGCGTTAGTATACTGTATTGGTGTTTTTCTTTCTGGCTTACTTCACTCTGTATAATAGGCTCCAGTTTCATCCACCTCATCAGAACTGATTCAAATGTATTCTTTTTAATGGCTGAGTAATACTCCATTGTGTATATGTACCACTGCTTTCTTATCCATTCATCTGCTGATGGACATCTAGGTTGCTTCCATGTCCTGGCTATTATAAACAGTGCTGAGATGAACATTGGGGTACACGTGTCTCTTTCCCTTCTGGTTTCCTCAGTGTGTATGCCCAGCAGTGGGATTGCTGGGTCATAAGGCAGTTCTATTTCCAGTTTTTTAAGGACTCTCCACACTGTTCTCCATAGTGGCTGTACTAGTTTGCATTCCCACCAACAGTGTAACAGGGTTCCTTTTTCTCCACACCCTCTCCAGCATTTATTACTTGTAGACTTTTGGATAGCAGCCATTCTGACTGGTGTCAAATGGTACCTCATAGTGGTTTTGATTTGCATTTCTCTGATAATGAGTGATGTTGAGCATCTTTTCATGTGTTTGTTAGCCATCTGTATGTCTTCTTTGGAGAAATGTCTATTTAGTTCTTTGGCCCATTTTTTGATTGGGTCATTTATTTTTCTGGAGTGGAGCTGTAGGAGTTGCTTGTATATTTTTGAGATTAGTTGTTTGTCAGTTGCTTCATTTGCTATTATTTTCTCCCATTTTGAATGCTGTCTTTTCACCTTGCTAATAGTTTCCTTTGATGTGCAGAAGCTTTTAAGGTTAATTAGGTCCCATTTGTTTATTTTTGCTTTTATTTCCAGTATTCTGGGAGGTGGGTCATAGAGGATCCTGCTGTGATGTATGTCAGAGAGTGTTTTGCCTATGTTCTCCTCTAGGAGTTTTATAGTTTCTGGTCTTACGTTTAGATCTTTAATCCATTTTGAGTTTATTTTTGTGTATGGTGTTAGAAAGTGTTCTAGTTTCATTCTTTTACAAGTGGTTGACCAGATTTCCCAGCACCACTTGTTAAAGAGATTGTCTTTAATCCATTGTATATTCTTGCCTCCTTTGTCAAAGATAAGGTGTCCATATGTGCGTGGATTTATCTCTGGGCTTTCTATTTTGTTCCATTGATCTATATTTCTGTCTTTGTGCCAGTACCATACTGTCTTGATAACTGTGGCTTTGTAATAGAGCCTGAAGTCAGGTAGGTTGATTCCTCCAGTTCCATTCTTCTTTCTCAAGATCGCTTTGGCTATTCGAGGTTTTTTGTATTTCCATACAAATTGTGAAATTATTTGTTCTAGCTCTGTGAAGAATACTGTTGGTAGCTTGATAGGGATTGCATTGAATCTATAAATTGCTTTGGGTAGTATACTCATTTTCACTATATTGATTCTGCCAATCCATGAACATGGTATATTTCTCCATCTGTTAGTGTCCTCTTTGATTTCTTTCACCAGTGTTTTATAGTTTTCTATATATAGGTCTTTAGATTCTTTAGGTAGATATATTCCTAAGTATTTTATTTTTTCCGTTGCAATGGTGAATGGAATTGTTTCCTTAATTTCTCTTTCTGTTTTCTCATTATTAGTGTATAGGAATGCAAGGGATTTCTGGGTGTTGATTTTATATCCTGCAACTTTACTATAGTCATTGATTAGTTCTAGGAATTTTCTGGTGGAGTCTTTAGGGTTTTCTATGTAGAGGATCATGTCATCTGCAAATAGTGAGAGTTTTACTTCTTCTTTTCCAATTTGGATTCCTTTTATTTCTTTTTCTGCTCTGATTGCTGTGGCCAAAACTTCCAAAACTATGTTGAATAGTAAAGGTGAAAGTGGGCACCCCTGTCTTGTTCCTGACTTTAGAGGAAATGCTTTCAATTTTTCACCATTGAGGATAATGTTTGCTGTGGGTTTGTCATATATAGCTTTTATTATGTTGAGGTATGTTCCTTCTATTCCTGCTTTCTGGAGAGTTTTTATCATAAATGGATGTTGAATTTTGTCAAAGGCTTTCTCTGCATCTATTGAGATAATCATATGGTTTTTATTTTTCAATTTGTTAATGTGGTGTATTACATTGATTGATTTGCGGATATTGAAGAATCCTTGCATCCCTGGGATACAGCCCACTTGGTCATGGTGTATGATCTTTTTAATGTGTTGTTGGATTCTGATTGCTAGAATTTTGTTAAGGATTTTTGCATCTATGTTCATCAGTGATATTGGCCTGTAGTTTTCTTTTTTTGTGGGATCTTTGTCAGGTTTTGGTATTAGGGTGATGGTGGCCTCATAGAATGAGTTTGGAAGTTTACCTTCCTCTGCAATTTTCTGGAAGAGTTTGAGCAGGATAGGTGTTAGCTCTTCTCTAAATTTTTGGTAGAATTCAGCTGTGAAGCCATCTGGACCTGGGCTTTTGTTTGCTGGAAGATTTTTGATTACAGTTTAAATTTCCGTGCTTGTGATGGGTCTGTTAAGATTTTCTATTTCTTCCTGGTCGAGTTTTGGAAAGTTGTACTTTTCTAAGAATTTGCCCATTTCTTCCACGTTGTCCATTTTATTGGCATATAATTGTTGATAGTAGTCTCTTATGATCCTTTGTATTTCTGTGTTGTCTGTTGTGATCTCTTCATTTTCATTTCTAATTTTATTGATTTGATTTTTCTCCCTTTGTTTCTTGATGAGTCTGGCTAATGGTTTGTCAACATTATTTATCCTTTCAAAGAACCAGCTTTTGGTTTTGTTGATTTTTGCTATGGTCTCTTTTGTTTCTTTTGCATTTATTTCTGCTCTAATTTTTAAGATTTCTTTCCTTCTACTAACCCTGGGGTTCTTCATTTCTTCCTTTTCTAGTTGCTTTAGGTGTAGAGTTAGGTTATTTATTTGACTTTTTTCTTGTTTCTTGAGGTGTGCCTGTATTGCTATGAACTTTCCTCTTAGGACTGCTTTTACCGTGTCCCACAGGTTTTGGGTTGTTGTGTTTTCATTTTCATTCGTTTCTATGCAAATTTTGATTTCTTTTTTGATTTCTTCTGTGATTTGTTGGTTATTCAGCAGCGTGTTGTTCAGCCTCCATATGTTGGATTTTTTAATAGTTTTTCTCCTGTAATTGAGATCTAATCTTACTGCATTGTGGTCAGAAAAGATGCTTGGAATGATTTCAATTTTTTTGAATTTACCAAGGTTAGCTTTATGGCCCAGGATGTGATCTATCCTGGAGAAGGTTCCATGTGCGCTTGAGAAAAAGGTGAAATTCATTGTTTTGGGATGAAATGTCCTATAGATATCAATTAGGTCTAACTGGTCTATTGTATCATTTAAAGTTTGTGTTTCCTTTTTAATTTTCTGTTTAGTTGATCTATCCATAGGTGTGAGTGGGGTATTAAAGTCTCCCACTATTATTGTGTTATTGTTAATTTCTCCTTTCATACTTGTTAGCATTTGTCTTACATACTGCAGTGCTCCCGTATTGGGTGCATATATATTTATAATTGTTATATCTTCTTCTTGGATTGATCCTTTGATCATTATGTAGTGACCATCTTTGTCTCTTTTCACAGCCTTTGTTTTAAAGTCTATTTTATCTGATATGAGTATTGCTACTCCTGCTTTCTTTTGGTCCCTATTTGCATGGAAAATCTTTTTCCAGCCCTTCACTTTCAGTCTGTATGTGTCCCCTGTTTTGAGGTGGGTCTCTTGTAGACAACATATGTAGGGGTTTTGTTTTTGTATCCATTCAGCCAGTCTTTGTCTTTTGGTTAGGGCATTCAACCCATTTACGTTTAAGGTAATTACTGATAAGTATGATCCCGTTGCCATTTACTTTATTGTTTTGGGTTTGAATTTATACACCGTTTTTGTGTTTCCTGTCTAGAGAATATCCTTAAGTATTTGTTGGAGAGTTGGTTTGGTGGTGCAGAATTCTCTCAGCTTTTGCTTGTCTGAAAAGCTTTTGATTTCTCCTTCATACTTGAATGAGATCCTTGCTGGGTACAATAATCTGGGCTGTAGGTTATTTTCTTTCATCATTTTAAGTATGTCTTGCCATTCCCTCCTGGCTTGAAGAGTTTCTATTGAAAGATCAGCTGTTATCCTTATGGGAATTCCCTTGTGTGTTATTTGTTGTTTTTCCCTTGCTGCTTTTAATATTTGTTCTTTGTGTTTGATCTTTGTTAATTTGATTAATATGTGTCTTGGGGTGTTTCGCCTTGGGTTTATCCTGTTTGGGACTCTCTGGGTTTCTTGGACTTGGGTGATTATTTCCTTCCCCATTTTAGGGAAGTTTTCAACTATTATCTCCTCAAGTATTTTCTCACGTTCTTTCTTTTTGTCTTCTTCTTCTGGGACCCCTATGATTCGAATGTTGTAGCGTTTAATATTGTCCTGGAGGTCTCTGAGATTGTCCTCATTTCTTTTAATTCATTTTTCTTTTATCCTCTCTGATTCATTTATTTCTACCATTCTATCTTCTAATTCACTAATCCTATCTTCTGCCTCTGTTATTCTACTATTTGTTGCCTCCAGAGTGTTTTTAATTTCATTTATTGCATTATTCATTATATATTGACTCTTTTTTATTTCTTCTAGGTCCTTGTTAAACCTTTCTTGCATCTTCTCAATCCTTGTCTCCAGGCTATTTATCTGTGATTCCATTTTAATTTCAAGATTTTGGATCAATTTCACTATCATTATTTGGAATTCTTTATCAGGTAGATTCCCTATCTCTTCCTCTTTTGTTTGGTTTGGTGGGCATTTATCCTGTTCCTTTATCTGCTGTGTATTCCTCCGTCTCTTCATCTTGTTTAAATTGCTGAGTTTGGGGTGTCCTTTCTGTATTTTGGCAGTTTGTGGAGTTCTCTTTATTGTGGCATTTCCTCGCTGTGTGTGGGTTTGTACAGGTGGCTTGTCAAGGTTTCCTGGTTAGGGAAGCTTGTGTCGGTGTTCTGGTGGGTGGAGCTGTATTTCTTCTCTCTGGAGTGCAATGAAATGTCCAGTAATGAGTTATGAGATGTCTATGGTTTTGGGGTGACTTTGGGCAGCCTGTATCTTGGAGCTCAGGGCTGTGTTCCTGTGTTGCTGGAGAATTTGCTTGGTATGTCTTGCCCTGGAACTTGTTGGGCCTTGTGTGGTGCTTGGTTTCAGTGTCGGTATGGAGGCGTTTGATGAGCTCCTGTCAATTAATGTTCCTTGGAGTCAGGAGTTCCCTGGAGTCAGGGTTTGGACTTAAGCCTCCTGCTTCCAGTTATCGGTCTTATTTTTACAGTAGTTTCAAAACTTCTCCTTCTATACAGCACCATTGATAAAACATTTACGTTAAAGATGAAAAGTTTCTCTACTGTGAGGGTCACTCAGAGAGGTTCATAGCATTACATGGAGAAGAGGAGGGAGGAGGGAGTTAGAGGTGACCCAAATGAGATGAGGTGGAATCAATAGTGGAGAGAGTGGGCTAGCCAGTAGTCACTTCCTTATGTGCACTCCACAACTGGACCGCTCAGAGATGTTCATGGAGTTGTACAGAGAAGAGAAGGAGGAAGGAGACAGAGGTGGCCAGGAGGATAAAAGGGGGGAATGAAAAGGAGGGAGACAGATCCAGCCAGTAATCAGTTCCCTAAGTGTTCTCCACCATCTGGAACACACAGAAATTCACAGAGTTGGGTAGAGTAGAGAGGGGTTAGGGAGGAGACACAGGTGACCTGGTGGAGAAAAAGGAGAGTCCAAAGGGAGAGAGAGCAGTCAAGCCAAGTAATCTCGCTCCCTAGTGAAAAATGGGTCCTGAAGATTGGGTTCTTAAAGGTACAAAATTGGCAACAAATACATAAAAGCAAAAATTAAAAATCTAGAGTAGAGTTTGGAATTTCAAAAATATGATGTTAAAGACAAGAAGAAGGGAAAGAAAGAGAGAAAAAATGAACAAAGAAAAACAAACAAGGTCGCAAAAATTATAAAGCAAATACAGGTACAAAATTGATAAGTAATACCAAAAAGCAAAATTAAAAATCTAGAGTAGAGTTTGGTATTTCAAAAATACAATGTTAAAAAAAAAGAAGAAGAAAAATAAAGAGAGAATACAAACAAACAAACAGAAACAAACAATGTCGCAAAAATTATAAAGAAAATACAGGTACAAAATTGATATCAAATACCAAAAAGCATAAATTAAAAATCTAGAGTAGAGTTTGGAATTTCAGATATACAATGTTATATAAAAGAAGAAGAGAAAGAAACAGAGGAAAAAAAAAGTCACAGAAATTATAAAAAAAAACTATAGGTACAAAATTTATAACATATACCAAAAAGCTAAAATTAAAAATCTAGAGTAGAGTTTGGAATTTCAAAACTACAATGTTAAGGAAAAGAAGGAAAAAAAAAAAACAAGGTCAAAAAATTATAAAATATATATATATATGAAGTTTGCTGAAGAAGAAAAAAATAGGGTCTTTTTTTTTTTTGCAAAGTAATAGGTTATAAAAGTGAAAATTAAAGGAACAATAGAGGACTTAAATTTTTTTTTAAAAATTAAAAAAGAAAGAAAGAAAGAAAGAATGATCGTAAAAATAGTAAAAATGTATCTAGGACTTTCTCTGGTTTTGTTGTGAGTATTGTGGGTTCAGTTCATTTTTGGCTAGTTCCTTGGTCCGACTTATATTTCTCAAGATCTGTAGGCCCCTTCCTATGTAGTCCGTAGTAACCACAGGGTTTTAATCTATTGCCTGTAGCATTCAAGGTGTTTCCCTCTGTTATAGCTTCTTCGATTTGCTGGTCTCTTCAGTGTCTGGTTTCCGCCCTGACACAAAGGGGACGGTGGAGGACACTTTTTTTTCTTTTTTTTAGGCTCACTTGTTCAGTCGCGCTGTGGGGAGGGAGGGAGGGATGCTGCAAACAAATAACATTGGCGTGCGCTCGCAGTGCCTCAGCCACACTGGGTCTGCCCCCGCTCACGGCGCGTGTAGCCTCCCTGCCCACACTGCTCGGGCTCTAGGTTGTTGCACCGGGAACAATCCGAGGCCGGCCCTGGGCAGCATGCACCTCCCAGGTCCAAGCCGCTCAGGTTCAGGCACTCGGGTAGTCCTCAGAGGCGCCCACTCGGTTGGGCCTGCGTTTTGTGCTCTTCCCAGGTCCGCACGTGCAGCTCAGGTGATGAGGTGTTTGGCGAGCGCCAATGCTGCGACTTATCGCCTCCCCGCCACTCGGTTATCTGGGTGTAAAACCCGCGCACCTTCTCAGGCAGATGTTGACCATCCAGACCCCCAAGAAGTTTTAGTTAGCAAAGAAGCCTGCTTACAGTTTTATAGATAATGTCTCTCTGGGGCTGCGATTGCCCCCTTCCGGTTCTGGCTGCCTGTCACTGGAGGGAGAAGGTCTGCAGCCGGCTATCTCTGTTCAGTCCTTTGTTCCGTGCGCAGGCCTGGCGGTGTCTTAGGTTAGGGCTGGCTTTTCGCGTGGTAGATATCTCACAGTCTGGTTTGCTAGCCCAAATTATTTCTCTCAGATAGCGCTCAGGGTATTTAGGCCAGATTCTTACTCTAAGCGATGCAGCCTGCGCTGCGCCTCCCTGCCCAGCCCTGCTTGCTAATGGCGTGTGCCGGCATCTGCGCTGCTTCTCTGCTGGGGGAGTTACCGTAGGGCTCGCAATCTGCGAGTTTTAATTGTTTATTTATTTTTTATCCCTGTTATGTTGCCCTGTGTGCTTCCAAAGCTCGGCACAGATTCGGCAGTGAGAAGGTTTCCTGGTGTTTGGAAACTTCTCTCTTTTTAAGACTCCCTTCCCGGGATGGAACTCCATCCCTCCCTCTTTTGTCTCTTTTTTTGTCTTTTATATTTTTTCCTACCTCCTTTCGAAGAGTTAGGTTGCTTTTCTGGGTGCCTGATGTCCTCTGCTGGCATTCAGAAGTTGTTTTGTGGAATTTACTCGATGTTTAAATGCTCTTTTGATGAATTTGTAGGGGAGAAAGTGTTCTCCCCGTCCTACTCCATCGCCATCTCCCCTCTGTAAGTCTTGTGGTTTCTTTTAATTCTTTGGGCATGGTTTCCTTTAGCTCTTGACATGTACTCAAAATGTAACATCTGATGTACATCTTTGTCTAGTAAGTCCAATATCTGAGCTTCCTCAGGGATAGTTTTCATTGATGATTTGCCTTTGCTGCCTTCATCCATGGGCTATATTTTCTTGTTTTTGTTTTTGTTTTTTTTTTTTTTTGCATGCCCCATTATTTGCTGTTGTTGAAAAGTGGACATTTTAAATACTGTAATATGGCAAATCTGGAGATAAGATTGCCTTCCAAGGGTTTTTTGGTGCTGCTTGTAGAAGTTGCTCTTTGTTTAGTGACTTTTATGAACTATTTTATAATATCTATATGGTTACGTGTGGCCCCTAAGTTATCTGTTCTATTAGCTTAGTAGGCAGCCAACGATTGGAAGGAGAGCTTCTTCAACGGCTGATATCAACACAATCTCTTAGTCTTTGCAGATGGGCTCTGTGTATATACTAGGGGCACATCAGTGTTTAGCCAGCTAGTTCACAAAGCTTCCTGTTCTGACCAGGATTCAGCTTTTTTTTCTTGTTTAAGGCCCAAATGCCTTACTATCTGGTCCTTTACAGAAAGAGCTGCTGATCCCTGTTATCAGGCACTGACAGGCAGGATTGGAGCAGGATGGGGAGCAGAGTGGATGCCATGTATGGATGGAGGCTATCAAGCTGGTTTTGAGCATAGATGAGATTTCTTGTTATGTCTCAGATATACTTGAGGAGACATGGCAGGGGCCTTGAGATCAGGCATGACTGGGGGCAAGAGTAGGAAATGTGAGGTTCTTTTTTTAAAAGTATTTTAATGTATTTATTTGGCTGTGCTGTGTCTTAGTTGGGCTTCTCTGGTAGCTCAGTTGGTAAAGAATCCACCTGGAATGCAGGAGACTCTGGTTTGATTCCTGGGTTGGGAAGACCCGCTGGAGAAGGGATGAGCCACCCACTCCAGTATTCTTGGGCTTCCCTTGTGGCTCAGCTGGTAAAGAATCCACCTGCCATGTGGGAGACCTGGGTTCAGTCCCTGGGTTGGGAAGATTCCCCTGGAGAAGGGAAAGGCTGTACACTCCAGTATTGTGGCCTGGAGAAGTTGCAGCACGTGGGGACTTTGATCTTTGTTACAGCATGCGGGATCTTTATTTGTGGCATAGGGAATCCAGTTCCCTGACCAGGGATCAAACCTGGGCCCCCTGCATTGGGAGCATGGTATCTTAGCCACTGGACCATCAGGGAAGTCCTGAAATTGTGAGTTTTTGATAATATAATTCCATTCATCTCCCCTGGATGGTGGGATTCAAGGGATTTTGGCTTATTCTCATGAGCACTTTTGTGGGAGGATCATCCTCATTTTAGTGATGGAAAGTTGAGTTAATGAAGATCTTGTTGAGAACACCGTGATGAAGACAGTGCTCTGATCCCCAGATGCTGAATTTCCTCTCGCTGCATCCGTTCTGCTGAGCCTCAGACTGGATCACATCGGCCACCACGTCCACCTGTGGTGGCAGCACAGGGACACCGTCTGAGCTTGGCTCTGCTTCAGGGGCTCCTTGCTCATAGGCAGACGCTGACCTGGAGCTGAAGACCACGCTGTGTCAGATTCTGCAAAGGCTGCAGAAATTGCTAACTGAAGCCCACAGAACCCCAGAGTCTCCAGTTCCCCCATCTCAGAAAGACCCTGCTGCGGTGGGCCCTTCCCCACTCTCCCTTCCACTTGTTTCCTTCCCATTCCTGGCTAGTCCCAGCCTCTTAGTCTGGCATTCAGGGCCTCCTCTCTTGACACATGAAGTGAGTCATTAAAAACAAAATTTAGGGACTTCCCTCATGGTCCCGTGGTTCAGAATCCATCTTCCAATGCAGAGGATGTGAGCTCAATTGCTCATTGGGGGACTAAGATTCTGCATGCCTTGGGGCAACTAAGTCCTGGTACAGCGACTAGAGAAACCTGTGGGCTGTGACAAAGATCCAGTGCAGCCAAACACACACACACACACACACACACACACACAAAACCCAATATTTGTGTGCTCATAATGTTCTTCAGGTCACAAGTACCATATCTGTGTGGCAAAGAATTTAACCTTGCCCCAATAGAGGTCTGGACCTTACTTTCAGCTTCTGGGAGGTAATCTCTAAGCCCTTGGAATGTCATGCTTGATCAGAATTGCCTGGGGGCCTTGGGCCAACCACATAGTATTAACAGAGTGATTTTGGATGGGATCTTTGGGTCATGAAATGTCACCCCGACCTCCTGAGGGGCTAGAAACTGAGGTCAGCCACCGGAGCAGCCAGCCATGTCTAAGTGATGGGACCCCAGTAAAGAGTGGACGCAGAGCGCCTCCCTGGTTGGCAGTGTGATGTGTGTGTTGTCAACACTGATGGAAGGAGAACACCTATGTCCTGTTCCACTGGGCAAGGAGGGCTGGCAGGTCTGTGTTTGGACCCTCGGTTTCTGGGCTTTGTCCTCCCCTCCATGGCTGACTTTAATCTGTATCTTTTAGGTGTAATAAAACATAAGTTGAGTATAAAAGCTTTTGGTGAATTCTGTGAGTCCTTCTAGCAAATTATTGAGTCTAAGGGTGGTCTTGGAAACCCTGAGAACTGCCAGTGGTGTGAGAGGTGACCATGACCTTGTGGACTATTCTCACCCTCCGCAGTTGGCTAACCTTTGCAATACCCACCAGCAGCAGTGCCTGGAGAAAGACAAGTCTGAGTGTCTTGGTTACTATTTAGCTATGACCAGAAAGGCAGCTGGTTTCCTTTCCCAAGCCTCCAGTACTCTCTTCTTTCCTAACATCTTTCCATCAATTCTTCTATCTACTTTCTTTCTTATCTGCTTCTTTTTCCTCTTCTTTCTCTTCCTACTGAGTAAGGATGTTGAAGGACCTCCTTTTGAATCTTGGAGGGCCCCTTCTCCAGAGTTATTTCTGAAGAAGATGGCCCTATATTTTTTGAGGACCGCTGCCCTTTGGGCTTTGGTATAGCAAGGGGAGGAAGCAGGATGGATACCCCAGGAACCAGTGACAGCAACGCCCTTTGCATCTGTCTCGAGTTTTATTGATTACACATGTACATGAGATCCAAGCAGTCCATACGGCTGGCTTGAGCTAGGCCAGTCTGTTCAGGTGACTGCAAGTACCTCTCTGCCCACTTTGGATGCCAGCAACTTTACCCCAAATACCACTGAGTCCCATTGACTCTGTATAACAATACCAATGACATTCATAAGTCAAGATTTGAAAAATATAAGGAAAGATCAATTAAAAAGTTATATACCATATCTTGAAATGATTATGTATCAATAAAATTATGTTAAATTAAATATCAATCTATCTATCTATCTTTAGGAAACTAATGAAATTCTTAGCCAGATAGTGATGTCTACTATATAAGGAAATCTTACTACATGTCATTTGCTATTCTAGCCACTTTGAATGGGTTTTAAGTTCTTTGGTACTTAGAGTAACCCTATATAGCGGGTATTGTAATCAGCTTACTGATAAATAGGGTGAGGTTCAGAGGCCTTGTCTCGGGTCACACAGCTGTGAGGAACTAGAGCTGGGATTTGAATGAAGGTGGTTCCACTCTAGACCCTGTACGTTTAACCACCTACTCCCTTCCTGCAGGGGGAACAAGTTCTCTCTCAAACTATTTGGATGCTCTTCTTTAAACATTTTCATTCTGCTTTAGAACACGACTCATGCCATTTTTCTTGGAATCTGAATAAAGCTGGGATTATACTGTTTGGCTGATAAAAGTATTCCAGAAGTTTCTTAGGGTCCTAATGTGCAGTAACTCAGCAGTCATACTGTTGGCACGGAGCATTCAGCCAACTGTGATTCCACAGACATGTTGTTGTGGAATTGGGCACCAGGGATTCCTCCTAAAACCTGTCTTTCCTTAACTTTTCCTGAGCTGAGTCACTGAACAACTCCTGCAACCTCCCTGTCCTGGGTTCTGGCTGGACAAGGGCTGGGAGATCAGGAGAGGCATGGTCCCCTCTGAATGCTGTGTTCTGGCTCCCTGGCCCCTGGCTCAGATTCCTCCAGGCTCTGTAATCATTAACTCCTGCAGGAAGCCCATGAGCCTGATAGTATCAGAGCATCTGCTTCTGCTCAGTTAGCTGCAGTGACTGTTGAAGCTCTGGGATGAAGAGAAGTCAGCAAGGAGATGGCGATGAGGGGGTGGCCGAGCAGGAGGCAGGGGATGAGGGGCTGAGGCTGAGGGACATGGGCCTGTGGAGCGCCGTGTCCTTGACTGCAGGCTCTATGATCGGCTGTGGCATCTTCATGTCACCGCAGGGTGTCTTGGTCTACACGGGCAGCCCTGGGGCCAACCTCGCAGTCTGGGCAGTCTGTGGCCTTCTGGCCACACTGGGTGCCCTGTGCTATGCTGAACTGGGGGCTCTGGTTCCTGAATCTGGAGGGGAATATACCTACATCCTACGAACTTTTGGCTCCTTACCTGTCTTCCTGGTCATCTACACGTTTGTGCTGGTGGGCAGACCGGCCACCATTGCAGCCATCTCACTGAGCGTTGCCAAGTATGTCCTGGTCCCCTTTTACCCAGGCTGCTTCTCGCTGCCCCAGGCCATGGTCAAGGTGGTGGCTACCACCTGCATCCTGCTGCTGATGTTGGTCAACTGCTGGAGCTCGCGGATGGCCGCCACGCTGATGAACATGTGCACGACTGCCCAAGTGTTCTCCTTGCTGGTCATCATGGGGGTTGGCGCCGTGGTGCTGGGCCAGGGCCGAGGCCGCATGGAAGCCCTGCAGTCTGCCTTCCACAACACGTCCCAGCAGCCCGGGCACATCAGCATGGCCTTCTACCAGTGGCTGTGGTCCTTTGATGGCTGGAATAGCCTCAGCCAGGTGACGGAGGAACTCAAGAATTCAAACGTGAGTCTGCAACACTGCTTCAGGGGCTGAAATCTCCAAATAGTAGTAGTTCCGATAATTGTTATTTGAGTGAAGACTCTGAGATCAGCTGAAAAGAGGGGCTCCCTTTCTGTACTCATGGGACTAAAGTGCCAGCCCAATGTCTTTTCTGATTAGTTTATGTAATTATATGAATACTAGCTTCTCAAGTAAGGGGGGATCTTTATTGTTTTCTATCCATGGGCTCATTTTGCTTTCCTGGAAGGTAGACATTATCATCCCATTTTTCAGTTGGGAAAACTGAGGTTTAGAAAGGGGGAGTGACTTGGAAGTCAGACCCCTTGTAAGAAGCTGTGCTTGATGACTCAGCTTTCTCTCTCCTGGATTGTTCTCTCTGGAACATTGTAGTAGATACATAGGTCATATTTGCTGAAGCATGGGAGCCTACTACAGGACATAGCTTCAGGGCTGGGACAGAAGGACGAGCCAGTCCTGCCTGTCTCACTCCACCTGTGAACCTGGGGCTGGCTAGTCATTGCTTTGGGAGGGGCTTGGTCTGCAGGGCTCTTGGGAGGCAGTGGGAAACTATGGACTTTACTAGGGGTCTGGGGGGATAGCTGAGGATCGGCTCAGCACCCAGGCTGACCCCAAGGACCAGAAGTGGGCTCCGAGATTATTTCTTCATCCTCCATGCCCCCCTGCCCTTCCTCCCAAACCCACTTCCAAACTTTTCTGTGCTCAGATCTCAGCTCTGGCAGAAAGCTCTAGGAACTGCTTTTTTAAAAGTCTTAAATATTTATTTTGTTTATTTTTAATTGATTGGTGATTGTTTTACAATATTGGTTTGATTTCTGTCATACATCAACATGAATTAACCATAAGTGTACATATGTCCCCTCCTCCTTGAGTCTCCCTCCCACGTCTCACCCTTTCCTCTAGGTTATTACAGAGCCCCATAGAAACTGCCTTTTATATCATATTGGAGAACAGAAGATATGTGCATCAAGGGTAGATGCTTAAATGAGGGAGGGTCCTTTTTAGGGGTGGGGAGGAGGTCTGCCTGGAACGCTGGTGCAGCCCACACAGGGACAGCGCCATCCCAAGTCTGAAAGAGAGCTCCTTGTGTCTTAGTGAGGAAGGGTGGCTTCTCTGTATTGTTTCACATGTCAGGAATAGCAATGTCATGTTCTGTTGTACCATTTGGTACGGAAGGGAGGGGTTGTACATTCATAGTGTTTGCCTGCTCTTCCCAAGGTCAACCAAAAGACCTCTAGAGAAAGCCCTCCAGGAGACCTGGGAGTGCCTGGACATGATTCTCCCACTCTGAAGTGTGTTCTTACAGGGCTAGTCTGAGCCTAGGGAAATGCTGGGTCAAGTTTGAGGGAGGCCCTTTCCCTCCATTTGCTCCTGGCTCCAGAATGATATCCAGAACTAGGGGTACGGAGTGGGAAGGAGCAGTCCACACTCTGATTTCACCTACTTTTCATGCATTCCTCAACTTTTATTGCATGCTTGCTGAATACATTTTTGGGGGTGACCTGGGTCCGCTAGGTGCTGAGGCTCTTTCAATGCAAACCAGTTCCAGTGCCCATAGTCCCTGTGTCCAGGCCCTTCCTTTCCCTTCCGCTTTGCTGATCCTCACACCCTGCAGAGAGGCAGGACAGTGGGGGAATCACAGTTCACAGATCCCCAGTGATTCCCAATTTCCTCTCTAGGAGACTGAGGTGCAGAAGAGAACCCCTGGATGGAATGGCCCTTAGTCTGGGCCTGTGTCCTGGGGACCCAGAGACTAGGCAGAGTTGGCACTGTGGGTCCTAGAATACAGGCTGGAGGGACCATCTGACCGTGGAGATCTCTAACTTTCCTGCCTCTTCTCTGCACCCCTGCTCTGCAGGTGTCCCTGCTGGGAACGCCCCTCCCTACTTCCCACCTGCTGGAATCTCCTCCATTCTTCAAGGAAAACCCAGCATAAGGCCCTGCTTGTTCTGATGATGGCTTCCCACCCCCCCCCACCCCCGGGTCCCCACCCTCCACTGTACCTCCACCGCTCTGACTGTGAGTCCTCCTCACGGCTTCCTAGCACACCTGTCGGTTGGCCTGTCCATGCCGTGGGACTCTAAGTTCATGGAGGAGGGACACATGGCCAGTGCCCCCCTGGCCTGGCGTGTGTCCTGGGGCCAGGATCAGCTCAGTGCTGCACTCCTGAGCTTGCTCGGAGACCCTGGAAAGGACCTCACAGGCTAACATGTGGCCTCTTCTCCCCAACTCTGCAGCAGAACCTGGTGTGGGCACTGATGATCACCATCCCCCTGGTCACTGGCCTGTACATCCTGGCCAACATCAGTTACCTCCTAGTGCTCTCTCCCAGTGAGATCCTTTCCACCGATGCAATGGCTGTGAGCTGGGGGTAAGTGAGTCACATGACCTGTTCACAGCCCCGCCCTGGGGAAGGATAGTCCCCCATGAGTATTCCAAAGTATCCCTGGGTTTGCTCGCTCTGTTTCCGATGTGGCCTTGAGGCTGTCTTCCTGGTTGCTGCTGGAGATCCTTCCCTCGATTCCTCTGTTGTCCTAGGAATCAGGTTCTGGGGGCCTGGGCTTGGCTGGTGCCCTTGGCTGTCGCCCTCTCGTCATTCGGCTCTGCCAATGTGTCGTTCTTCAGCGGAAGCCGTGTGTCCTACGTGGCTGCCCGAGAGGGCCACCTGGTGAGACATGGGATGTGCGCTAGGCAAGGTGATGGGGGCAGCAGGAGAATACAGAGTACAGAGTTTAAAACATTAGCCTTTTAAAAGCTGTTGATCTCATATGGACAACAGTGAGGCAGGAACTAAGGAACTGTAGGGGGGACATACCTCTAAGGACAGCCAGCTAAGCTTTCTCCTCCCGGAGCTCAGCATTTAGCCCAAACCAGGGCTTCCTCAAAAGACAGAGCCCTCTTTTCTGCTGAGAGTAGGGCTCACATATTCCCTACCTCTCCACTTACACTCCAGTCCTTTTACCTTCACGTTCTGGGAGATCACTGTGCTGGGTCACACTGTAGAGGTTTGTAGGTGACAGGGACGTCTTTGTTCAACAGTGGTGCCGGGGCAGTGGGGAGGAGCCCCAGGAGCCAGTGTGTGCCCGCTGGGCCCCCCATGCCTGGGGGACTCTCTGTCACTCTGTCAGTTTTTGCTGCAGTAACGCTGTACAGGAGACAGCCCCTAATTCCAGAGGCTGAGAACAACAGACATTCCATGTTGCTCATGAGTTAAAAGGTCAGAGTGGCCAGGGAAGGCCAGGGCTTGTGTTCACATCTTCTCACTCTGACTGTGAGTCTGTTCTAATCCTGGGACCCAGGCCATAGGGGCTCCTGGGGCATGTTTTTGCCATGGCAGGTGGCAGGGGTTCAAGAAACCAAGCCAAACCACACACATATTTAGAGCTTCTGGTGGGTCTCTCCTGCTCACTGTTCATTGGCAAGCTCAAATCAGTGGATGGAAACTATTAATATATTTCTTCCACAGAGGCAGAGAGTAGGGGACTGAGTATTTGCTGAAGGATAACGCAGTCTACACAGTAGACTGTATCCCTCTCCATGCTCCACCCATAGCCGACCGTTCCTCTCCCCTCTCCTTCTCAGTCTTCCCTTCCTGGTCCCTCTTTCTATCTTCAGGGGGAGCAATAGAAAGTCAAAAGATTTGGTTGGCCAGGCACCTGCTACAGCTCTCCACACTGCAACCCCACGTCCTAAGCTACAGGGTCTTGGATGGTCTGGAGGGATGGGCCCCCCTAACCTGCCCCCTGAGTCTGGTCACTCCAGGAGATCCCCAGTGACCTACATCTGGAAGGAAGCCATGGGAATTGGGGACTATCTGGTTGGGTACCCTGGTGTCCTGAGGGAGTTTGGCAGGAGAAGAAGGTGGGAGTTTCTGGGGACAGACCCCCACCGGGGCTCCACTGGAGGTTACCTGACACCTGACTTTGCTCCCCAGCCCCAACTTCTGTCCATGGTTCACGTGCATCGCCTCACTCCAGCTCCAGCTCTGATGTTCACCACAGCGATGGCTTTGATCCTGGTCATCTCCGGAAACTTCAATACCATCGTGAACTTCTTGAGGCAAGTGAGACTGCCCCCTCAGGCTGAGTATCTCATGGCCCCTATGTGTACCCATTCACAGGCATGCACACATATATACTCTTATCCTGCAAGCACATTTCCAGAAGCCCCTATGATACACACAAACACGCACACAGACACAAAAACACATGCACACACTTCTGGAGGCTCAGGCTCAGAGCGTCTGCACACACATACACACACACACACTGTTTTAACCATTCTCTCCCAATTCAGTTTCCAAAATTAAACATAGCATCCTCCTCTCTTGCACTGCTTCCATAAATTCAATGAGACCAATTTTCACCAAGAAATAAAGTCTTGTGTTGTCTTTGTTATTTGCTTTCTCTTTTCTTGTCCCTTTACTCTGTCTGCAGGACAATGTAAAAAAATATTCAGGCTTCACTCACATGACTCATAGCCTTTGGCTTGGTGTCATTTTTCCTTTGTAGTCTGGTCTTTGTTCTGGATCTGACCCAACAGAGCTCTGCTGAACTCAGGGCAGACCCACAGCCAAGCTGTGTGGGCACTCTCCGGAAGTGCATCAAAGTGGGGAGATGTTCTGACCCCCTTTATTGCTTGCTCTGGGGTAGAAATGATGGGCTGTTGTGATATCCAGTTGTCATTTTTAAACTTCTCTCACCAAATAGACTCTTAACCCACCAGGCAGGCATGATGTCTGGGGCAGAGGACTTCTCAGAGTAATTTTGCAAGCATCACATGTTCTCTTCCTCTGTTGTTCTAAGAGTAATCTTTTGGAACAAGATATATAGTACTCGATGTCCCTTTCTTCAGAACATTAAGTAACAGACATTATTTTTCTTTTTATCTTTTTCCCATGAGAAAGAAAAAATTCATTGTACAGTGAAGATAAAATCAAATCCGTGGTGTCTCTTAAGGATCTTCAGCCTGAGATGGGGGCGAGTGACAGAGAATGTCCTGGCACAGATGAGAACTCAAGGATGATTCATGTCAGCCAGGGCCCCATCTCTCCCCATCTGGACAACCTCAAGAGATGGCCTCCAAGGTTATGTGGACTTCACATCAGACCTACAACAGACAGAGGGGCCAAAGGTTTTTCTGGTGCCCATCACCAACTCCAAGGTGGTGCAGTCTGCTATGAGTGTGCAGCCCTTAAGGGGAACACAGCCTTCCTTGAGGTTCCACCAGATTCTTTCTTTGGGAAACACAGATAGTCCTCCTTCCTTTGAAATTGCCCTCCTCCAGCCAGCCAGGGGCAGTCAGAGAAGGCCTGGCCTGGAGCCTCGTGGATGGGTGGGCTTGTGCGTGGGCCCCTTCATGCCTGAAGACAAAGCTCCAGCTGGGCCCTCCAGCATACCCTGTCCTCGGTGCCCCAGCCTTGCATTCTTCTTTCCTTCGGCCGCATGGATCAGGGGAGCTGGGGGTGGCTGAGAGGCCCTGATGTGCTTGCAGCTCTACTCTAGGTCTGCACTTAGTAGGCCGGCCCCTCTTGCCAGCCCCACCATGGCAGGGCCTGTTAACAAGTGGCTCACATTTGCCTTTCAGCTTCCTTGGCTGGCTCACCTACAGAATCACCTTCAGCGGTCTCCTGTACTTGCGGATAAAGAAGAATCTTCCCCGACCTTACAAGGTAGATTTCAGGACCTACATGGGTTTCTTTTTCAACTATAAGCTGTTGCATGACGCAGATGGTTGGACCACGGCCTCACTTGAGGCCCAGAGGAAGAAAGAAAGTGGTCAACACTGTTGTTTTTGGGAGGGAATTTCTGTGTGTCCTGGGGGTAAAGGACAGTTGGAGCACAAGGCATTGACTCTCCTTGCTGGGGATGCCTTTCTCTTCTAGAGGACACAGAGGGAGAACAGTGGGAGTTGAACAGAGAAGAGGATGCACGCACCCAGTGAGACTCATGTAACAGAGAGGATCAGGCTGGGCACCAAAGTCTCTGCTCCCTGGAGGGGCCTCTGTGGCCCAAGGTGTCTCCCTTGGCCTGACAAGTTGTTATGGTAGGTTCTGGAAGAGAGGAGTTGGTGGCAGGTGGAAGCAGCAGGAAGGCAGGCAGGCAGAAGGGACAGAGCCCAGGCGCCCTGTGCCACCTCCCAGGCATGTCTTCATCATCCAGGTCTCTCTGTCCCTGCAGGTCCCCATCATCATCCCTGCCACCATGGTCCTTACATCTGTCTACCTGGTGCTGGCGCCCATCGTGGCCCATCCCCAGCCAGAGTTCCTGTATGTCTTCCTGTTCCTGCTCAGTGGCTTCCTGGTCTATTTCCTGTTTGTCTACTTCCGGTACCAGCCCGAGTGTTTGCAGGTCGTCACCCTGCATCTCCAGCTGCTCATGGAAGTTGCTTCAACCACGAAGAATGCTGACTGAAGGACTGGACAGGTCAGCACTGCCCTTGTTGCTGTAGACACCTCCATCTGCACACAAGAGGCCTGGCCAGCTTCTCTGTAGGTTGACTATGCATAATCCTAATAAGTTCCTTAAGTGCCATGATGCAGATGATGTGGAGTTTGGGGTTATCTGCCCAGGACAGTGTTCTTCTCTTCTGTAAGAGCTGCTCTTTCTTCACAGGTGGATCTCACAGTCATGCTGGAATTACATGACTGTCTCTCTGGGTCACAGTTATTTGATATTTCAGGTGGACAACTTGAAACACTTGCCCTTCTTTTGAAATTTTGACATTAGAATTCTGATGGTTGCTTGAGCTGAGGAATTGTAAATCTTGGGATCTTCCATGATGTGGGTAGAGAAGTAGAGAAAGCCACCCTGGAGAGAAGAATGAAGAAGATGGGACTTCCCTGGCATTCCAATGGTTAAGACTCTGTGCTAACAACGCATGGGGCATGAGTTCGATCCCTGATATTGGGGAACTAAGATCCCATATGATATGTGTGTGGCCTGGTCAACAAAGAAGGATGAAGGAGATACATAGTGAGATGGTGTTGAGAAATTATATGGTCCCCAAGAACTGGGAAAACCTGCTTTTTGATTGTCTGGAACAACCTGACACCTTATAATATATCAATTTTGGCTCAAGTGGGTTTGAATGGATTCTTATCTATTACAACTAGAAAAGCTCTGGTTCTGATAAAACTTGTTCCAGAAGACACGATTCTTCAGCTAATGTTTAAAGCTACTAACTTGCTTGAACAGAGAAAGAAGCAAGAGGCATATCCTTGGGAAGAGGGGTTTTATTTGGTTTGGGTACAAGGGAGGACAGTCAAATTTCTCAAAGAAATGAAGAAAAGTTAGAACAGGTCCCAGGGGACTTCCCTGGTGGTCCAGTGGCTAAGACTCCACACTCTCAATGCAGGGGCCCCAGGTTCGATCCCTGCTCAGGGAACTAGATCGCACATATTACAATGAAGATCGAAGATCCTGCATGTTACAACTAAGATATGGTACAGTCAAACAAACAAACAAATAAATGTTAAAAAAAAAAAAAGAACAGATACCATAAGACTAATATGATTATAGGACTAAAGTGGAGAGGTATCTGGCTGCCCAGGTGGGAATGAGGGAGAGGAAGGAATGACTTCAATACCTGGAAATGCTGAGGATGCAGCTCCTGAAAATGTCAGGAGAGGTGACTCCTGTGTGTGTGTGACTCTGTCAGCCTCACTGGAGCCTGCACCCCAGTGTCTGGTTTTGGGTCATACTCCCCTCTGGGTGGTGGGTTTAGTGATGGTGGGGGTTAGTTTTTAGACATGTTTGTATGTCCTTTGGCAGAAAGTAAAGAGGAACTAAAAAGCCTCTTGATGAAAGTGAAAGAGGAGAGTGAAAAAGTTGGCTTAAAGCTCAACATTCAGAAAACTAATCACGGCATCTGGTCCCATCACTTCATGGCAAATAGATGGGGAAACAGTGGAAACAGTGGCTGACTTTATTTTTGGGGGCTCCAAAATCACTGCAGATGGTGATTGCAGCCATGAAATTAAAAGACGCTTACTCCTTGGAAGGAAAGTTATGACCAACCTAGATAGCATATTCAAAAGCAGAGACATTACTTTGCCAACAAAGGTCCGTCTAGTCAAGGCTATGGTTTTTCCTGTGGTCATGTATGGATGTGAGAGTTGGACTGTGAAGAAAGCTGAGCGCCGAAGAATTGATGCTTTTGAACTGTGGTGTTGGAGAAGACTCTGAGAGTCCCTTGGACTGCAAGGAGATCCAACCAGTCCATCCAAAAGGAGATCAGTTCTGGGTATTCTTTGGAAGGACTGATGTTGAAGCTGAAACTCCAATACTTTGGCCACCTGATGCAAAGAATTGACTCATTGGAAAAGACTCTGATGCTGGGAGGGATTGGGGGCAGGAGGAGAAGGGGACGACAGAGGATGAGATGGCTGGATGGCATCACCAACTCAATGGACAGGAATTTGGGTGAACTCCGGGAGTTGGTGATGGACAGGGAGGCCTGGCGTGCTGCAATTCATAGGGTCGCAAAGAGTCGGACATGACTGAGCAACTGAACTGAACTGTGTGTTCCTTAGTTCCCATCTTGGTCCTGGGCTCCTTGCTAATCAAAAATGCCTGGTGAATCAAAATATTGAACTATTTGTTGAGTGATAAAGGAACATATCATGTTTGTATTTTTAATGACTTGCACTCTCTACCCATTTGCCCCTGCTCTGCCCTGGGCTCTGAGGCCCTGTTCTGAGAAGGTTGTCTGAGGATGAGGGACATCTTCTAAGCCTGGAGCAGTCCCCCCTAGCTGGCAGTGGATGCATGCTTGGATGTGGAGAGCAGAGTAGGGTTTGGACCACCACTGGCCCTGGGTCATGCAGCCCAGGTAGGCTGTTTCTCACTTTGTGACTCCATCTTCCCATCCTTCCCATTACCAACTGCATTTTGACTCCCAGGCCTACAGGGATGGCACAAAGTGTCCCCAGGGCCAGGCTCTGGGAGGACAGCTTCCTTCTGCCTGCAGTTGATCAGCACACCTTACCTGAACTCCTGTCCTGCCCAGGACCCCTTCTTGGGCTCCAAGATGGTAGTAGGAAGCAATCCAGATGAAAATCTGAGAATTATTAAGAAACTAGTACATTGGACTTGCTTGCTCTGAGCCATGGTCATGGTGTCCACTGTTGCTTTTCTTCTCTAAGTCCAGAGATGGTATAATGTGTCCTTTGGACTGAGAAGAAATGTCCTGAGTCTTGAGGACAAAGGCTGGAGTATTTACTGTTTTCTCCAGAGAAGCATCAAGTACCAGGAAATATCTGGGGCTGGAGCTGGCTGGGTTCCTAGGGGAAGGGCAGTGTTCTTTCACCCGAGGTCAGTCCCATCAGCACATGGATGATCTATTTTGGGCAAAGCTTGGTTACTCCAAATCATAAGCACTCAATTCTTTGGCCATTTGCACTCTTCTGCTGAGTAGTTAGAGTAGGGAAGATGAGTCTTATAGATAGTTGTTGTTGTTTAGTTACTAAGTCGTGTCCAACTCTTTGTGATCCCATGGACTGTGGCCCTCCAGGCTCCTCTGTCCATGGGATTCTCCAGGCAAGAATACTGGAGTGAGTTGCTATTTCCTTCTCCAGGGGATCTTCCCAACCCAGGGATTAAACTTGCATCTCCTGCATTGGCAGGCAGATTCTTTACCACTGAGCCACCAAGGAAACCCATCCTATAGATAAATCTGCACAGATGAATGCCATGATTAGAATTTCAAACATTGCAAAGGATATAAAGTGAAAGGCAAAATATCTTGCTCCACACCCACCATTTCCAGAGCAATCAGGTTCCTTGTTTGTTTCTGGGAAGCGTCTGTACATACTTGTAAACCACGGAAGGGAGTCCACTGCTGTTTTGCTCATTGGAGAAATCACAACCCATGTAGTTGGTTCCAACAGGTGGAACCGACAGGTAGTTCCACCTGTTGATGGGAAGCAGTTGTCCCTTCATATCCCGATCCGCAGGCCAGGGATTTGAGCCCTCCATTGCTGGTCATTTGTGCAGTTTGCTAGTTTTAGCTCTCCTTCTAAGTCCATGGTAGAACTGCATTTCCCTACCTACTTGAAGTGAGATGAGAACATATGACTTGTTTCGATCACTAAAACATGAGTTGAGGGAATTTCCTGCCGGTCCAGTGGTTAGGACTCGGCACTTTCACTGCCAAGGCCTGGATTCAATCCCTGATTGGGGAACACAGCCCCCCTCCCCAAAAATGAGTTGAACTGTTACATGTCATTTCAAGGTTAAACTTTCAAGCGCCAGGGCACAATTTCCTACACTTTCCACTTCCCTATGCTTTGGTGATTAGCAGTCTTCCAGTGGCTGCCCAGTTAGCCGGGGTCCTGGGATAAAATGATACGCCATTAAAACAGCTATATAAAAGGAGGAAAAAATATAGCATTTTGCTAACCATCTCTGAGCATATGCCCCTCGGAAACAGCTTTTATTATGGGAATAAAGCTTAGATGTATACAGCTATGCTTTTCATCTTAGAATTAGGTATACTGTACAGTTTTCAAGGTGGAAAATTGATATTGTATATTTTAAAGAGGCCATCTTTAGAGTCAGTGTCCCATCAGAGGTGATCTGATCAATGTGTCACCAATGCCACGTGATCTGGACAGAGACGAAAAGGCAGAGAAACAGATGGTGAGACAAGAACTGGAAAAAAGATAGCCCCTTGGCAGAGAAGAGCACTGGCCTCATCCTCACTTCTCACTGGGCGCAGGCCTGTCCCGGGTCCTCACAGGGGCCTGGGGACTGTGTGAGGGGCAGACTGTGTGAGCCTGGGGGAACCTGAGTTACTGCCTTTGTGCCCTGACCCTGCTCCAGGCGTCCATCTCTGTCTGTGATTCATGGATCCTGGTGCCGCTCACGACTGTTAATCATCTCAGCCCAGAGAGGGGCCTCTTGAGTGGGAGCCTCAGACACAGAGAGATTCCATCCTGTTACTATGGGCAACCAGGCAGGGCTAAAGTCTGTACCACCTGGCCTCCTGCTCCAACATGGGACCATGCCCCTGGCTGGCCTGCTCTGGGAGTGTGGTGGGGCCTGTCTGGGTGGCCCAGGGAGGATGTGTGAGTCTAGAGAGGGAAAGGCTGTGAGACAGTTTGGCTCAGACAATGGGGACCCCTGAGTGAGGTATGCGGGCTGGAGTTAAAGTGCATCTCTGGGGAGGAGGATGGTGCTTTGGAAGATGAATCTGGCTCCCTGTGCTGGAAGGAACTGAGGGTGAGTGCTCTCTGTGGATGGGAACTGGGCTGGTGGCAGAGGGTGTGAGGGATGCAGAAGGACCTGGGACATACGGCAAGGAAGACTGGCCTGGTCTTTTGGTTGTGGGTGAGGAGGTGGAGATGTCAGCCAGGACTCAAGGTTTGCCTCTGGGTGACTTGGTGAGCGTGCTGTTTCCTGGAAATTGGGAAGAGGGGAGGAGGGGCAGGTTTGGAGCAAGGGCAGATGTTTTGCTTTGTTTAGTTTGAAATGCTGTGAGTGGTTCCTGTGAAGATGGTTAGGGGCTTTGTGTATCTGGAGCTCAAAAACCAAGTCAAGGCTGAAAATGCATATTTAGAAATAAAGGGGAAATGGAAACCACAGGAGTGAATAAGAGTGCTGAAGACAGAAGTTTTTGATGCCACAAACAAGCTGTTTAAGGGAATGATCAACCTCATAGCAATCTACCAGGTCTATTCTAAAAATAGCCCCCACACTCAATTGTAGAAATACATGTGCACGCTTTCTGCATACACGTCACCACACTCATGCCCCTCCCTGGAGTTCATCCCACAGAGGAGCTCTTAAAGATCTTTCCTCTCAATATGGGAGAAGGGGAGGGGGTTTGGTCCATGCAGGCAACAAGGCACTTAGAGGATGGTTAGCTCCCTTGTGGTCTGGGGGTGCAGTCTCAGCCCCCTGTCTTTAGAGCAGTCCCTCCCAGACCTGCCACTCTCCGAGTCCTGGCCCCAAGTCTGGCCTCAGGGATGTCTGAACAAACCACCAGTGCTTGGAAGGCAGTGTGGGCTCCTTGGCACCATAGCTGCCCTGACTCAGGCCCTATACCTTGACCTCACTTCCCAAGGCCTGGGCTTTGTTTCTGACCTGCTCAGGGGCCGGTTCTGGTCCCCAGCTGCCCCTTTCTGGTATCAAGTGCTGTGTATGAGGGCCATCTGCACACTTGATCTTGCCCTGGGAGCCCTTCTGATTCTACATGCCAACTGCTTTACCCCGGTGCTCTCTGCACAGCCTCTTGTCTCCTGCCCTTTGTCAACTGCTCAGCTACTGAGGCTGAAGACACCTGGAGGCTTCCACTGCTGCTCTCAGGCTGAAGAACTCGTGGAGGGGAGAAGCTGGCAGGACACTGAGCAGACAAGAGGGAGCAAGTCGTTTGTCTCTGCCTACTTGCTAGTTTGCTTCTGGTGCCACAGATTGGCAGTACCTATCAGGGACCACTGACAAGGGACAGGCAGGATCCCCAGGGCTCCAACGCCAGTGGCACAAAGCAGAGAATCCATGTGGGTCTGGAGCAGAGACACCACAGCTCGAGGACTGATTAGCACATTGTCCTGCCCTCCTGCCCTTGCTCCACAAACTCTTGCCCATCCTCTGGGTCTCAGCTCACCTGTGGTTTCCTCCCAGCAGCTTCCTCGGGACCCAGTGTCCTCCCAGTTTCCTACAGAAACTTGTATCCACTTCTGAAGAGCACAAGCCAACTTGCAGGAAAGCCCCCCTCTTTGTATGTCTGTCCCCTTACCTCTGAATGAGAGGGATTTTGTCAACTTGTAAAATCCTCAGGGTGATCACGCAGCTCAGGAGGTCCTTAGTGAACTCTAGTTTCTGAAGTTGTAAGCGCTCTCCAGAAGAAAGCTAGGGACTAAGTGAGCAGCGATGGTTTTGTTTTCCCTTACCTCCCAAACTGGGGTTCCCAGACACCGCCACTTTTTTCTCTGACAATAGTAATGAGTAGCATTGATTGAATATCTGGCAGGTACCATTCACTTTTCTTCACATTCTACACATATTAACTCATTTAATCTTCACAAACTTGTGAATGAAGGCAGAGAGAGGTTTAGCAACTTGCCTAATGTCACACAGGTAGAAAGTGGTAGGACTAAAATTTGAATTCAGGAAGTCTGAATTCCAGGGCCCGTGGCATTAGCTGCTATTTTGCCCAAGGATAATGGGAATCAGAAAAATGTGGCCAGCTTATGTAGTTGATGCCAATGATGATACTAATACTGCTGATAAGATATGACCTTCATAGTGGATGCCTTTCCATCATATTTTCTGTCTCTAACAGATCTGACAAGCTGTTGGAGGAATGCCCATGAAGGAGGAGGAGGAACAGGAGGCGTTTAAGATGGTGGAGTAGAAGGACATGTGCTCATCTTCTCCCATGAGAACTCCAAAATTACAGCTTGCTGCTGAACAACCGTCGACAGGGATATGTTGCAGCCCACCAAAAAAGTATACCCCACGTCCAGAGGCAAAGAAGAAGCCTCAGCAAGATGGTAGGAGGGGTGAAATCACATTTAGAATCAAAACCTATACCCTCCAGAGATGCTCGGAGGGCTCAAACAAAACCTTGTGTGCATGAGGAAACTCCACAGAGACTGAGCCAGACCTGTGTTTGAATGTTTGAGTGTCTCCTGTGAAGGTACAAGTCAGCAGTGGACTGCACAAGGGCAGGGCATCTGGGTGCAGCAGACCTGGATATGGCATAAGCCCTCTTGGAGGAGGTCACCATCAACCCCACCACAGAGCCACCAGAACTTACACAGGACGGGGGGAACAGACTCTTGGAGGGCACAAGCAAAACCTTGTGTGCACCAGGACCCAGGAGAAAGGAGCAGTGACCCCACAAGAGACTGACCCAGACTTGCCCGTGGGTGCCCAGGAGTCTCCAGTGGAGGCGTGGGTCAGTGGTGGCGTGCTGCAGGGTCGGGGGCACTGAGTGTGGCAGTGCATGCATGGGACCTTTTGAAGGAGGTCGCCATATCTTCACTACCTCCACCATAGTTTGGCCTCAGGTCAAACAACAGGGAGGGAACAAAGCGCCACCCATCAATAGAAAATTGTATTAAAGATTAACTGAGCATGGCCCCGCCCATCAGAACAAGACCCAGTTTCCCCCTCAGTCTCTCCCATCAGGAAGTTTCCATAAGCCTCTTATCCTTATCCATCAGAGGGCAGACAGAATGAAAACTACAGTCACAGAAAACTAATAAAACTGATCACATGGACCACAGCCTTGTCTAATTCAATGAAACCCTGAACCATGCCATGTAGGGCCACCCAAGACAGATGGGTCATGGTGGAGTGTTCTGATAAAACGTGGTCCATTGGAGAAGGGAATGGCAAACCACTTCGGTATTCTTGCCTTGAGAACCCCATGAACAGTATGAAAAGGCAAAAAAATAGGACACTGAAAGATCAACTCTCCAGGTCGATAGGTGCCAACTATGCTACTGGAGATCAGTGGAGAAATAACTCCAGAAATAATGAAGACACAGAGCCAAAGCAAAACCAACACCCAGTTGTGGATGTGACTGGTGATGGAAGTCAAGTCCGATGCTGTAAAGAACAATATTGCATAGGAACCTGGAATGTTAGGTCCATAATCAAGGTAAATTGGAAGTGGTCAAACAGGAGATAGCAAGAGTAAATATCAACATTTTAAGAATCAGTGAACTAAAACGTACTGGAATGAGTGAATTTAACCCAGATGACCATTATATCTACTACTGTGGGAAGAATCCCTTAGAAGAAATGGAGTAGCCCTCATAGTCAACAAAAGAGTCCAAAATGCAGTACTTGGATGCAATCTCAAAAACGACAGAATGATCTCTGTTTGTTCCAAGGCAAACCATTCAGTATTACAGTAATGCAGGTCTATACCCCAACCAGTAATGCTGAAGAAGCTGAAGTTGAATGGCTCTATGAAGACCTACAAGACATTCTAGAACTAACACTCCCAAAAGATGTCCTTTTCATTATAGGGGACTGGAATGCAAAAGTAGGAAGTCAAGAGATACCTGGAGGAAGAGGCAAATTTGGCCTTGGAGTACAAAATGAAACAGGGAAAAGGCTAACAGAGTTTTTCCAAGAGAATGTACTGGTCATGGCAAATACCCTCTTTCAACAACACAAGAGAAGACCCTACACATGGACATCACCAGATGGTCAATACCAAAATCAGATTGATTATATTCTTTGCAGCCAAAGATGGAGAAACTCTATACAGTCAGCAAAAACAAGACTGGCAGCTGACTGTGGCTCAGATCATGAACTCCTTATTGCCAAATTCAGACTTAAATTGAAGAAAGTAGGGAAAACCATTAGACCATTCAGGTATGACCTAAATCAAATCCCTAACAATTATACAGTGGAAGTGACAAATAGATTCAAGGGATTAAATCTGATAGAGTGCCTGAAGAACTATGGACAGAAGTTCATGACATTTGTACAGGAGGCAGGGATCAAGACCATCCCCAAGAAAAAGAAATGCAAAAAGGTAAAATGGTTGCCCGAGGAGACCTTCCAAATAAATGAGAAAAGAAGAGAAGCTAAAGTCAAAGGAGAAAAGGAAAGATATACCCATCTGAATGCAGAGTTCCAAAGACTAGCAAGGAAGATAAGAAAGCCTTCCTCAGTGGTCAGTGCAAAGAAATAGAGGAAAACAATAGAATGGGAAAGACTAGAGATCTCCTCAAGAAAATTAGAGATCCCAAGGGAACATTTCATGTGAAGACGGGCACAATAAAGGACAGAAATGGTATGGACTTAACAGAAGCAGAAGATATTAAGAAGAAGTGTCAAGAATACACAGAAGAACTACACAAAAAAGCTCTTCACAACCCAGATAACCACAATGGTGTAATCACTCACCTAGAACCAGACATCCTGGAATGAGAAGTCAAGTGGGCCTTAGGAGGCATCACTGCAAACAAAGCTAGTGGAGGTGAAGGAATTCCAGTTGAACTATTTCAAATCCTAAAAGATGATGCTGTGAAAGTGCTGCACTCAACATGCCAGCAAATTTGGAAAACTTACTGTGGCCACACAGCAGTGGCCACAGGACTGGAAAAGGTGGGGTTTTTTTTGTTGTTTTTTTTTTCATTCCAATCTCAAAGAAAGGCAATGCTAAAGAATGTTCAAACTACCACACAATTGCACTCATTTCACATACTAGCAAAGTAATGCTCAAAATCCTCCAAGCCAGGCTTCAACAGTACATGAACCATGAACTTCCAGATGTTTAAGCTGGGTTTAGAAAAGGCAAGAGGAACCAGAGATCAAATTGCCAACATCTGCTGGATCATCAAAAAAGCAAGAGAGTTCCAGAAAAACATCTACTTCTGCTTTATTGACGATGCCAAAGCCTTTGACTGAGTGGATCACAACAAACTGTGAAAATTCTTCAAGAGATGGGAATACCAGACCACCTGACCTGCCACCTGAGAAATCTGTATGCAGGTCAAGAAGCAACAGTTAGAACTGGACATGGAACAACAGACTAGTTCCAAATAAGAAAAGGAGCATGTCAAGGCTGCATATTGTCACCCTGCTTATTTAACTTATATGCAGAGTACATCAGGAGAAACGCTGGGCTGGAAGAAGCACAAGCTGGAATCAAGATTACTAGGAGAAATATCAATAACCTCAGATATGCAGATGACACCACCCTTACAGAAGAAAGCAGAGAAAAACTGAAAAGCCTCTTGATGAAAGTGAAAGAGGAGAGTGAAAAAGTTAGCTTAAAACTCAACATTCAGAAAACGAAGATCATGGCATCTGGTCCCATCACTTCGTGGCAAATAGATGGGGAAACAATGGAAACAGTGACAGACTTTATTTTGGGGGGCTCCAAAATCACTGCAGATGGTGACTTCAGCCATGCAATTAAAAGACGCTTGCCCCTTGGAAGAAAAGCTCTGACTAACCTAGACAGCGTATTAAAAAGCAGAGACATTACTTTGCCAACAAAGGTCCGTCTAGTCAAAACTATGGTTTTTCCAGTAGTCATATATGGATGTGGGAGTTGGACTATAAAGAAAGCTGAGCGCTGAAGAACTGATGCTTTTGAACTGTGGTGTTGGAGAAGACTCTTGAGAGTCCCTTGAACTGCAAGGAGATCAAACCAGTCCATCCTAAAGAAAATCAGTCCTGAATATTCATTGGAAGGACTGATGTTGAAGCTGAAACTCCAATACTTTGGCCACCTGATGACTCATCTGAAAAGACCCTGATTCAGGGAAAGATTGAAGGCAGGAGGAGAAGGGGAACTACAGAGGATGCCTGGGAGTTGGTGATGGACAAAGAGGCCTGGCATGCTGCAATCCATGGGGTAGCAAAGAGTCGGACATGACTGAGCGACTGAACTGAACTGGGTTGGGAGGCTGCGGTTGCAGAGCACTGGCACCAGCGACTATTCTGAATCCTGCTTTAGAATCTTCTCAACCCTGACCAGAAGAGTGGGTGGAAGGAACTTCATGTTTACTGCCAGTGTTAGGACTGGTCTGAGAGGGACCTCCTCCTGTGGTTAATGTGATCTGTGACATCTCCCACCCTCCTCTTAGGCTGACTCATACCCCATGTCCTCCCCATCCACCCCGGAAGCCCTGTTCCAGGGTTGGAGGCTGGGCTCCCTCCAGCCCAGAGGAACAGGTCTGCTCCCCTCTGGTGGCCTGGACCAGAAGCTGTTTTTATGCCACCAGCAGGAGCAGTGGCCCATCCTGTCTGTGCACCCATCTGATGCCTTCTCACACCCCTTTTGGTGGTGTCCCACTTCCCAAAGAAACTGGGATTGCCAAATTTAGCAAAAAATAAAGTGCAACAAAAAGATGTCTAGTAAAATTTGAATTTCATAAAAACAAAATACTTTTAAGTGTAATGATGTGTGATACTTTATCTGTGACCCCTAAGAGGAGCTCAAGGTCAGGGAGGAGAAGTGGGCTGCATGGGCCCTGTGCCTGGCAGTTCAGGGTTCCTGCCACTCAGCCAAGCGCTCTCTACATCCCATGGCCTGCCAGCAGGTCAAGCTTGGTCTTTGCTGTAACTTCTGCCCTGGAGTCATGGGTGTTCCCCTTTAGGTTGTGAGGATAGGGCTGGAAGCAGGGATAATGGTCTAATTCCACCCCAAAAGGAAGCAGACACTCTGCAGCAGTGGTTTCAAAACCTTGTTAACCTCGTCAAGGACCAGCAGCAGCAGCATCTGTGATGGTTAATTTTCTGTGTCAGCATTTCATGGGGTGTGCCCAGACATTTGGTCAAATATTATTTTGGGTGTATCTGTAAGGCCATTTCTAGGTGGGATTAACATTTGAATCCTTAGGCTGAGTAAAGCAGATTCAGTTCAGTCACTCAGTTGTGTTGACTCTTTGCGACCCTATGGACTGCAGCATGCCAGGCTTCCCTGTCCATCACCAACTCACGGAGATTGCTCAAACTCATGTCCATCGAGTCAGTGATGCCATCCAAACATCTCATCCTCTGTCCTCCCCTTCTCCTGCCTTCAATCTTGCCCAGCATCCATGAGTCAGTTCTTTGCATCAGGTGGCCAAAGTATTGGATCTTCACCTTCAGCTTCAGCCCTTCTAATGAATATTCAGGGATGATTTCCTTTAGGATGGACTAGTTGAATCTCCTTTCAGCCCAAGGGACTCTTAAGAGTCTTCTCCAACACCACAGTTCAAAAGCATCAATTCTTCAGCGCTCAGCTTTCTTTATAGTCCAACTTTCACATCCATACATGACAACTGGAAAAACCATTGCTTTGACTAGATAGATAGACCTTTGTTGGCAAAGTAATGTCTCAAAATAATGTTGGCAAAGCAGACTGCCCTCACCAATGCGTGAGGGCCTCACATGGTCAGGAGAAGGCCTGAGCAGAATGAAAAGGTTGAAAGTGAAAGTGAAAGTTGCTCAGTCGTGTCCATCTCTTTGCGACCCCATGGACTATACAATTCATGGAATTCTGTAGGCCAGAATACTGGAATGGGTAGCCTTTCCTTTCTCCAGGGGAATCTTCCCAACCCAGGATTCAAACCCAGGTCTTCCACATTGCAGGCGGATTCTTTACCAGCTGAGCCACAAGGGAAGCTCAAGAATAATGGAGTGGGTAGCCTATCCCTTCTCCAGGGGATCTTCCCAACCCAGGAATCAAACTGGGGTCTCCTGTGTTGTAGACTGATTCTTTACCAATTGAGCTATCATGGACCCTTCTGCAAATAAGAAGGAACTCCTGCTGCTTGACTATTTTTGAGTTGGGAAGTTCATTTTTCTTGCCTTGGGAATCAAACTGTAACATTGGCTCTTCCTGGTTATCAAACCTGCAAGACTTCAGACTGGAGTTACATCTTGCTCTCCGGGGTCTCCAGCTTGCCAGCTGCAGATTTTAGGATTAAACTGAAAGTGTTTAGTGTTTAGTGGCTCAGTCGTGTCTGACTCTTTGTGACACCAAGGACTGTAGCCCTCCAGTCTCTTCCGTCCATGGAATCTCCAGGCAAGAATACTGGAGTGGGTAGCCAGTCCCTTCTCCAGGGGATCTTCCTGACCCAGGGATCAAACTTTGGTCTCCCTCATTGCAGGCCAGCTCTTCACCTGCTGAGCCACACGGGAAGCCCTTTCTTAGCGTTTAGTTCAGTTCAGTTCAGTCGCTCAGTCATGTCAGACTCTGCAACCCCATGAATTGCAGCACGCCAGGCCTCCCTGTCCATCACCAACTCCTGGAGTTCACTCAATCTCACATCCATCGAGTCAGTGATGCCATCCAGCCATCTCATCCTCTGTCATCCCCTTCTCCTCCTGCCCCCAATCCCTCCCAGCATCAGAGTTTTTTCCAAAAAAGCTCAACATTCAGAAACTGAGATCATGGCATCTGGTCCCATCACTTCATGGCAAATAGATGGGGAAACAGTGGAAACAGTGGCTGACTTTATTTTTGGGGGCTCCAAAATCACTGCAGATGGTGATTGCAGCCATGAAATTAAAAGACGCTTACTCCTTGGAAGGAAAGTTATGACCAGCCTAGATAGCATATTCAAAAGCAGAGACATTACTTTGCCAACAAAGGTCTGTCTAGTCAAGGCTATGGTTTTTCCAGTGGTCATGTATGGATGTAAGAGTTGGACTGTGAAGAAAGCTGAGTGCCGAAGAATTGATGCTTTTGAACTGTGGTGTTGGAGAAGACTCTTAAGAGTCCCTTGGACTGCAAGGAGATCCAACCAGTCCATTCTTAGGGTTTAAGATCACCTCTAAACTGTACATAGATAGCATCTGCTACAGAGTGATACAGGCTTCCCTGGTGGCTCAGATGGTAAAGCGTCTGCCTGCAATGTGGGAGACCTGGGTTTGATTCCTGGGTCAGGAAGATCCCCTGGAGAAGGAAATGTCAATCCACTCCAGCACTCGTGCCTGGAAAATCCCATGGACGGAGGAGCCTGATAGGCTACAGTCCATGGGGTTGCAAAGAGTCGAACACGACTGAGTGACTTCATTTTCTTTCACAGAGTGATAACAACTAAAGCTTACATCACTGAGCAAAATCCTGCTTGGAAGACACTTCAAAAGATAGAACCGAGGGGCCTCCCTGGTGGCTCAGTGATAAAGAATCCTCCTGCCAATGCAGGGGACACGGATTCCGTCCCTGGTCTGGGAAGATTCCACAAGCCGCCACAACTATGGAGCCTGTGCTCTAGAGCCCAGGAACAGCAACTACTGAACCCACGTGGCCCAACTACTGAAGCCCTCGTGCCCTAGAGGCCATCCTCTACAACAGAAGAAGCCACTGCAGTGAGAAGTCCATGCACTACAAGGAGGAGCAGGCCCTGCTCATGGCAGCTGGGGAAAAGCCTGAGCAGCAATGTGCTGGGCTTTACCAGCACAGCCAAAAATAAATAAAATGATTAAAAAAACAAAACCACTAGGCCCAATGCACTTTAAAAAAAGAAAAAGAAAAAACTGAGTAGTGGTACATTTAACCCAAATTATATTATCAATGTTCTTAGCCTTCATAATCACATGATCCATTTCTCTCTATATAAACTTATGTGTTTTCCTTTTAAACTCTCAACAGATTTGACAATGCCATGGTAGTGAGAGTGATCTCCTTATCTCCTTCACTCCATCTACTGAGACACAGATGTTAATCTCTTCCAGAAACATCCCTGTAGACACACCCAGAAATAGCATTTTATCAGCTATTGGGCATCCCATAGGCCAGGCATATTTACACATGAAATTAACCATCACAGACATGCACAATCATGCTCCCCTGCTCTCTACCTCACTTACTCTGTTTCTAAAAGATTTTCTTGCTGAGTGTGAGTCACCTGCTCAGTGCTCTTTTTGGTTCTGTCTCACCCTGTGGAGGATTTTTGAATGAGCCTCTTCACTTCCGTGTGCCTCCATCTCCTCGTCAGTATGACAGGGAGGCTGAGCCCTGCTTCACAGGGAAGTGGTAAGAGTTCCGCTAGCTTCTGAGGACTGATCACGTGTGGTGGGGAAGTTGTTAAGATTTCATGTTCACCCTCTGCTGGTGCCACTGACATCTGGGCATGGTGTGTCACCAGAGGAGTGGGAGAGCCTGACTGGGCCAGGACACTGAACAGCATGAAGGACCCCTATAGCAGGCCCTGGCTGCAGCCACCAGCACCTCCTGCCATTGGGCCAGTAGATCCCGTGGTGGTGGAGGTATCGGTGGTGGGAAAAGATGCTGTGTTGAGTTTGCGGCCAGACCCAGGGGGAGAATCACAGTGCAGATCCTTGTGGTTCTGGAGGAAGACCATGCCCTCTGGGGCAGAGAACTAAATGCTTTTGACAAACAACTTCTGGTATGTCCTGGCCCCTGGAACAGACAGAACTTCTGAGCAAAGGACATCAAGTGACCTCAAGGCTGACACTGCGAATCATGAAACCACCAGATCACAAGGTTGAGCAGGCCGGCAGCAATCCACAGTGAGATGGGAGAGGACATCTCTGAGTGCGAGCAGGACCGGAGGGCACAGCAAACGGGTAGCCCAGAAACCCCCTGGCACCCACCACATTTGCACCAGAGGCTGTAGGGAGGACCCTAAATGACCAGCTGCAGGAAGAAGAAAAAGCTCTTCTTCTAGATAGATCCCCTTGGTTATGTGGGTGTAGCTGGAAAAGGATGGCAGCCACACTATTGACTCTAAACCACATAGGTTAGAGCACCCTGGGTGCTGCTTTTCATAAATTCATTTTCTCATTTATATATTAGTTTCATCCATTCATTCTCTCTTTCATAAAGCATCTGTGGTTTGGCCCTGATCCCTCCAGCCTCCTCCTGATGCTTTTACTCAAGTCTTCTCTCTGGTACATCTCCAGCACTTACCTTTATGTGGGACCTTTCCATTGGCATTTAAAAATAAGCGCTTAAGTCTCTCTTACCTTATAAGAAAACAAAACAAATATTCTTGGAAAACAGAAACAAAACTTCACTCCACTAGGTCTCCACTAGGGTCACTCCAATAGACCCTCTAGGTCTATTGCCCATCTCTCTTCTTCTCTCTAAGCCGAACTTCTTAAAAGAACAGATATCTGCTGTCTGAGTTTTTCACCTCCCTAGTACTCCTCAACCACCTCTTCCAGGCAGGCCTCCATCTCTGCTTCTCTCTCTAAATGGCCTCTGTCCCTGGTAGGATTCCCTTCTCTCCATCCCTGCTGCCACCAGTTTCACCTTTTACACAGATCTCTGTGATAGTCTCCAAACTTATCTTCAAGTAACATTTTTTGTCCTCTCAGCTTGCAGGATCTTACTTTCCTGGCAGCGGATTGAACCCATGTCCTCTGCATTGAAAGTGTGGAGTCTTAACCACTGGACCACCAGGAAAGTCCCTGAGTAACATTTTTTATTCCTTGGATCTATCCCACACACAACAGGATGATCTTTTAAGAACAAAATTCTCGGTATTTCATATGTTTTTTTTTTTTTGTCTGCTAGGGTTACCATAGCAAAATGCCACAACCTGGGGAACCTAAATAGTGTAAATTAATTTTTGCACAGTCCTGGAGGCTGGAAGTCCAAGATCAAGGTGTTGGCAGGCTTGGTTTCTGGTGGGAATTTTCCCTTGGACTTGAAGATGGCTGCCTTCTTTCTGTGAGTCCTCACTTGACCTTTCCTTGAACAGGCCCTCACTCTCTCCTGGCGTCTCTTCTTCCTCTTATATGAGAAAGCTAATCCTGGGACTTCCCTGGTGGCCCAGTGGTTAAGACTTCACCTTCCAATGCAGAGGGTGTAGGTTCAATCCCTGGTTGGGAGCTAAGATGTGTGTGTATGTGTGTGTGCGCGTGCGTGTGTGTGTTAGCTGCTCAGTCGTGTCCACTTCTTTGCAACCCCATGGGCTGTAACCCACCAGGCTCCTCTGTCCTTGGGATTCTCCAGGCATGAATACTAGAGTGGGCTGCTATGCCCTTCTCTAGAGGATATTCCCAACCCAGGGATTGAACCTGGGTCTCCTGCAATGCAGGCAGATTCTTTACCATCTGAGCCACCAGGGAAGCCCAAGACCCCAAGTGACTAGTGGCCAAAAAACAAAAACATAAAACAGAAGCAATGTTGTAACAATTCAATAAAGACTTTAAAAATGGTCCACATCAGAAAAATCTTTAAAAAAAGAACATCAGTTCTGTTGGATAAGGTCCCCACTCCCAGGACCTCATTATAACCTTAATGACCTACTTAAAGGCCCTATTTCCAAATATGATCACACTGGAATTTAGAGCTCCAACATATGAATTGATGGGGAACACAATTCAGTCCAGGTCAGCCAAAATCCTTTATATGGTCTTCAAGGGCCTGCACGATCCGGCTCTTGTCTGTTCTCCTGTCTCAGGTGGTCAGCTCCTCCCCATCTTCTGTTTATTTCTCAGTTCCTCAAACATGCAGGCTTCTTCCCTTTCTAGGGCCTTAGTACATGCTGTTTCTTCTGCTTGAAATATTCCCTTTTTACCCTCTCCTCCACTTCCTTAGTTTATAGAATGCCTACTTAGTTCTCAAAAATTAGTCACATGTCTTCCTCAAGGAAGTTTCCCATGGCTTTAACACCAGGCCAGGATCCCTCACTTATATTTCTTCTTTGCATGCCTTACTTCTCCTGTGACACTTACTACCATTGTAATTAAATCTTTAACTGTATAATTAATTGTTTAATGCCCCTTTCCCTTCCGTAGGAGTAAAGTTCCAAAACAGTAAGGACTGTCTCTGTTTCATCTACTGCTGTAACCCCAGGACCTAGCACACGGCACTGTACACATGAAAACCTTAAAAACAGATTATTTAAAGATGGAAGGTAGATTCTTTATTGGATTTTCAGGTGAAGAGAAATGCCAGAAATCATCAATAATTAAAAAACTCTCTCCTTCAGTGAACCTCTTTCTAGTCAGGAAAGCCAAGGTTGTTGAGAATTATATTATCTTGACCTACTTTGGAATTTATACAGAAGACTCTAGCTAAAATCTCAATGATAGATTTCCATCTCCACCCAAACTGCTCAATCATGGGAGACTGTTTTGAAGATAGTTGAAGCAATTTGTCCAATAGCCCATGACTTTGCTGCTCCTTCTAACAAGGAGGAATGTTAGCTAGTCTTCCCCTTAAATCTGGACTGGCCCTGTGACTTGCTGTGGCCAATAGAATTTCACAGAAGTGATGCTGAGTATAGGCCCTGCCCACTAGAGTCCTTAGAGCATTTTGGAATGCTACCGCAGGACCACCATAGAAATAAGCTGGGTTAGCCTCCTGGATAGTGAAAGAACAAATAGAAGGGAATCAAGGCAACCAGCCAACAGCCAGCACCACCTTTTAGACATACAACCAAAAACCTTTTAGGTCTTCCTGCCCAGCTCATCTTCCAGATGAAATTAACCACAAGAGCAAGCCCAGAGAAGCCAACAGAGGAACCCACAGAATTGGGAGAATAACAGATCATTGCTGGGTGCTTCATTACCCAGAAATGCTGAATGGGATGTCAGTCCTCCTGATTTCTGCCTGATCATCTCATTTCCCCTTCTCTAAACACTCATGCCCTCCCTCCTGACTCTCACTGTCACACTCAGTATGAATCATCAGAACAGTCTAGAATGCTATTTCCAACTGTAAATCCTGAAAAGAAAACAGACAAGATAACTGACTCACGGTGGGGTCTATATATGTGACTTCAGCTGAGTCTGTGGGTAGGGCGTTGTTAGGGAGCATATTCTTGGAAAGGGGGCCACATTCCCTCACCTAGGACACAGGGCTCTTGAGCTGGAAACCAGAGGCAGGGTCACTGGCACACCTCATTTGACTTTGGCTGCAATTTCTAAACTTGAAATGCAACCCAGGATTTTTGCCATGTAGAAAACTTCTTCCTATGACACAGGAGGAGATCCTAGAAACTTCCATATGTACGCACTGGCCTGTCCACTTGCAGCATTGATCACCACAGCATTGTTTGTCTCAGAAAAAACTTAGGATAACCCAAATGCCCAACAATGGATATGTACATCATGGAATACCATACAGGTAAAATGAATGAACAAGAGCTCCATGCATTAAACTTTTTGTTGTTATTTAGTTGCTAAGTTATGTCTGACTCATTTTGCAACCCCATGAACTGTAGCCCACCAAGACACATCATTGAGAGAAAACAGCAAGTTGCCGAAGTTATGTAAAGTGTGATACTATAACTGAAACAGGGTCTAGCTGCTTGCTGCTCAAAAGCCAATAAAGAGGCCAGGTTGTTGGAAAAGAAAGTTTGCTTTATTTTGGATCCCAGGGACTGGGAGGTGTGTGTGGTGTGGTGGTGGATGCTTGTTCAAAGAACAGCTTTACTTTCCCCTCACAATCAGAGGGCAAGAGCTTTTCTAGACAAGAGAGGGAGGAGGTTCCATGTAGAAACAGCAGTCAGCTCTGACAGTCATCTTGAAACTGATCATCAGCTGTCTGATCTGCATCATCTTGATCATTTTAAATACAGTTACTCTTCAGTTTCAGGGTCTGTTTGTTCCCATTTCTCTGAGGCCAGTTCTCGGAATTGTGGCAGTTTATGTCATGGCTCCAGTCTCGGCATCATGTAGTTAACTTCTTCCACGTGGTGAGTGTTGTAGTATCTATGAGACGGTTCACAGGATATGGCTCAGAATATTATCTATAGCCCTTGAGAAGGAACTAAAGGTCCTTGAAACTGTTTAATGACTAAACTGTTATTATTTTATCTCCTTTGACTGTTTTCCTTTGTTTTCGCATGTTCTAACTTCTCTGATTACATTTTTTTAAAAAAATTATTTAATTTATTTATTTATCGGCTGCGCTGGGTCTTCGTTGCTACATGCAGTCTTTAGTTGCAACAAGCGTGGGCTACTCTCTCGTTGTGGTGTGGGCTTCTCGTTGCGGTGGCTTCTCTGGTTGTGGAGTATGGGTTCCAGGGCACGCAGGCTTCAGTAGTTGCTGCACGTGGACTCAGTAGTTGTGGTTCATAGGCTCCAGAGCACAGGCTCAGTAGTTGTGGCACACAAAATTAGTTGCCTCGCAGCATGTGGGATCTTCCTGGACCAGGGATCAAACCTATGTCACCTGCACTGGCAGGCAGATTCTTAACCACTTAATTACCAGGGAAGCCCCCTAAACTTATTCTTTGTCTAAGGTTTTCCACAGACCAAAAACAGACCAAGGGGATGGGGGGCAAGGATCATACAGTCCTGCTCCATTTCAATACTATTCGTGCAAAATTTTAAAACATGTAGAACACCACCAACTATTCTTTAGGACACATTCCTATGTAGTAAGTGTATAGTAGATGCATAGGGTGTTAAACAGTATATCTGAGGGAGGGAGGGTGGGGAACAGGATGGGGGGATACACAGGAGTTTTACCTGAACCAAAATGATTTGAAATAAATACGGGATATTCAAAGATTGTCAAAACGGGTGGTAGATATCATTCTCTTTACTTTTGTTTTTTTAGCATTGAAATCATTACGTGACAAAAAATACAAAGCCTCCACCCTCACCCCCTTCTTCGTACTGGTCAGGTATATCTTTTCTGCAATCTAAGACTTTCAATATTACTTTGTGGTAACCCTTGTGCCACTTGGGAAAAAGGAAAAAACATTAAGAGGTCAATGACCTGCTTAGTTTTATTTTATGATAATAGACCATCAAGTCATGGAGTTTCAGAGGAAAGCTCTGAGAGTCTGGAGAGTTGCCTCCAGGGAGTGTGAGCCCAAGAAATGACTGCGGAGGGACTGAATGGCTGGCAGGACTTTCTGCGTGGAATGTGCTCTGCCAGGCCTGCTGGCCCCTCGTTACCCATGGCAGCTGTCGACTTTAAAGACAGACACTGCCTGGGTAGAGAAGCTCACGCGGAGGCCTGCTTCTGGAAGGGAGCGGGTGATTCACTGAAGAAGGACAAGTGGAGGAAGGGACAATGTGGGAAGCACGCTTCACTTCAAGTGAAGAAAATGGTATTCGTAGCCCAAGAGTCCTGGAGTCACTTCTCTGTGAGCTGGGCAGTTAGGAGACCATCCACCCGGAGAAGCCTGGAAATAGCATCGTGTTTACCTGCTCCTCTGAACCCCTGGGAGGCGACTGCTGCCCCCAGCCCAGAGTGCTCATCAGACCTTGGTTTCAACATTTACTGGCAGTGTGACTGTAGGCCAGTAATTTAAACTATCTAATCTCTGTGTCCTTATCGCTGAGTGGTGGAGCTAATAATAGTGAAAGGCAAATATAACTGGGTTGACTCAGTTCTAGCTGTTCTGGGTTGCTTTCGGAAGACATATAACTTCAGCTCAAAAAAATCTTGAAAAGAATGCAAATATGTACATACATCTCCCACAGAAGTGGTCAAGGGGAGCCATAGTGCAAGATGCACAGCAAAAATTTCTTGAACATCCTCTTAACCCAGCAAATTCCCCAGAGCTCTGTCCTCGAGGCAGCCCCTCCCCCAAATGTCTCTTCTCTCAATCTCCTCTCACCCCCACTTCTCCCTGGACCTCTCCTGTGTCCTTCTGGACAAGCTGTTTTCTTCTGGGAGAAGCTCCAGAGCCTTTTAAATTATAAATCAACGTGGCCTTTCAGCTCCTTTCCATTCTACTCCCCACTCATGATCACAGAGCAGAGTCTACAGTCCAGCGGGCAAACCCAGAATAGCTCTGGAAAGGGGCGAGGGGGAAGTGGTGGCTGGAGAAGACTCTCAGTATCAGACCCTTTTTATCATTGTCACAATCGCACCTTGCTCAAGCTCGTTGTGAGAATTAGATGAGATAATGTATGTCAACAACTTAATAGTAACTAACAGGTAAGTCCCCAAATGATTACTTATTACTCCTATTACTATAATCACCATCATTGGTCTTATTATTTCTAAGAACTTATTTATTTTGTTTGAATTCCAAGAACTTCAGCCAGAAGTTTAAAAAATCCAATTGCGGTCAAGAGGTTGTGGAGCATTCTCCATTTGGGTTGAGCCACCATGTGCCCACTGTATTTTGTCACCCTGCTTATTTAACTTATAAACAGAGTGAAGAAGAAGTGAAGAGAAGTCGCTCAGTTGTGTCCGACTCTTTGAGACCCCATGGACTGTAGCCCACCAGGCTCCTCGGTCCATAGGATTCTCCAGGCATGAATACTGGAGTGGGTTGCCATTTCCTTCTCCAGGGGATCTTCCCGACCCAGGGATTGAACCCGGGTCTCCCGCATTGTAGGCAGACGCTTTACTGTCCAAGCTACCAGGAAAGCTATAAACAGAGTACATCATATGAAATGCTGGGCTGGATAAAGCACAAGCTGGAATCAAGATTGCGGGGAGAAATATCAATAACCTCAGATATGCACATGACACCACCCTTACAGCAGAAAGCAAAGAACTAAAGGGCCTCTTGATGAAGGTGAAAGAGGAGAGTGAAAAAGCTGGTTTAAAACTCAACATTCAAAAAACTAAGATCATGACATCCAATCCCATCACTTCATAGCTAATAGATGGGGGAAAAGTGGAAACAGTGGCAGATTTCATTTCCTTGGGCTCCAAAATCACTGTGGACAGTGACTGCAGCCACAAAATTAAAAGCTGCTTGCACCTTGGAAGAAAAACGATGACAAACCTAGACAGTGTATTAAAAAGCAGAGACATCACTTTGCTGAAAAGGTCTGTATAGTCAAAAATATGTTTTTTTCCAGTAGTCATGTATGGTTGTGAGAGCTGGATCATAAAGAAGGCTGAGCGCCAAAGAATTGGTGCTTTTGAACTGTGGCGTTGGAGGAAGACTCTTGAAGAGTCCCTTGGACTGCAAGGAGATCAAACCAGCCAATCCTAAAGGAAATCAGTCCTGATTATTTATCACAAGGACTGATGCTGATGCTGAAGCTGAAGCTCCGAAACTTTGGCTACCTGATGCAAAGAGCCAACTCATTGGAAAAGACCCTGATGCTAGGAAAGACTGAGGGCAGGAGAAGCAAGTGACAGAAGATGAGATGGTTGGATGGCATCAGCGACTCAATGGACATGAGTTTGAGCAAGCTCCAGGAGATAGTGAAGGACAAGGGAGCCTGGTGTGCTGCAGTCCATGGGGTCGCAAAGGGTCTGACACAACTGAGTGACTGAACAACAAAGACCAACTGTCTGCCCTCTCCTACCTGTGACCAGGGACATTGACTGTAGTTGGTTTGAGAAGCTGTGAAAGGCCTGTTGGGCCACCTCCTCAAGGTTCTGGGGAGCCCACCAAAGGGCCTTTCCTTCCCCAGGTCTCCCCTTGCCGGCTGGCCAGGGTGCCGGGTGCCTCATACTCTCTGTGCCGTATGGAGCATCTTATGCAGTTTAGCATCTACTGGATCTGGGATATCTTGGTGGCGGCAGCTCTGTAGAGGGGCCTTACCCTGCAGCCATCTGACTGGCCCATCCACAGAACCAACAGGTCTTGAAGACCACCCCTGAAGCAGCTTTCTGGCTTTGGGTGGGTCCCTTATGCAGGGCTTAGGCTAAGCACAGAATGCTGAAAGGCTGGCTTCTGGGAAGGCAGCCAGGGCCTACAGAGGTTACGGGGTTCTGGGAACCAGAATAGCCTAAATACAGGAAAACTTGGACAGAGAGTACTTTCCAAGAACTGAAGGTCTGTTCTGTGGCAAGGAAGAGACTCCCGAGTCACATCAGACCCACAGGAGCCACAGGAGGGCACTCTCCCTCAGGGCAGCCTAAATGGGGGATATTGTACCCATCTTTGGTGCACAGAGTGTCGTGGGGGGGCACGTGGGGGTGGGGTGGGGGTGGGACAAGCAGAGGGCGGACGACCCCTCTCTTAGGAATGACAGCTAAGAGTTTCCAGATGCTTACTGTGGGCCAGGCCTGGCTGTAAACACTTTACGCGAGGCATCTCATTTAACTCGTGCTCGCCCAGTGAGGGAGGCAGTGCTAACGCCCTGATGCATGGATGAGAAACTGAGACAGAGGGAGGCATTATCCAGGACCACATGGCTGGTCAGCAGAGGCCGGGGAAGCGGTAGCCTGGCTGCGGAACACGGTAAATCAACCCCCACACCACCCTTCCTCCAGCACAAGGCAAGGGCAAGCCCGGGCAGTGCTTCTCACACTTTGTGTTCAAATGAATCACCTGGAGATCTTGTTGAATTCTGGATTCTGAATCTGTAGGGGCCTGGGCTGGGCTGGGGCCTGAGATTCTTTGTTTCCAAGAAATGCTAATGAAACCCTCCGGCCACACTTTGAGTAGCAAAAGCCTTGAAGCCCATGGAATCTCACCAGTGGGCCCTGCAGGCACCAGGGGACCTGGAGCCCTGTCTGGATGGTGGTTTGAGGGAACAGAGCAGGGCACTGGGGGCAGTGGATCTCCAGAGAGTGGATTCTCCCTTCTAGACAGACACAGAGCCAGCCCTCCCTTCCCCTCCCCACCACCCCTTCCCTCCCTTCCCCTCCTCTGGGAGCCATAGCAGGCACCTTGCTCAGGACACAGCTCTCCCAGGAGGGTGGGCGTGGGAGGTGAGCTGGCCCCAACACAGACACAGATACATGGACACACAGACTCAACGATACACAGGTACAGACACGTATACAGACAGACACACGCACAGATACAGACCACAGACACGTACACAGATATACACCTAGACGCACACAGATACACACAGACATAGATAGACACACACATAGACACAGACACACACCCAACCCCTGCTGGGCTTGGCAGGGGAAATCTCTTCAGGGACTAGACAGAAGGCAAATAGCAACCTCACCTGCAGAAGGCCTTTCTCCAAGGCTCCCACTGACCAGGAAAGGAGGTGAGGGCCTGGGAAGTAGAAGTGTACCTCCCACAGGTCCAGCTGTTTTCTCAAACGTCCTCCCTCCTCTCTGCCCTTACTCTGCCTGGATGACAAGAGGGGACTCCTAATCTGAAATCAGGCTCTCTTCTTCCCCGACTTGGGCTGGCCCCCACATGCAGGCAGCATGGCCTCATGACACATACCTAACATGTCACCCCAGAGTTTAAAAACTCTGATGGGATCACATATATATTTAAAAAAAAAAAATTCAGACTTTCTATTGCCCACAACATAAACTACTTACTTTCCGCACAGAAAAGGATTAACAGAGCAAATCTGACTGCTTGTTCTTAGAAAGGCCTGCTCACCAGGCTGGCCCCTGTCTGGCATCTGGGAATGGATATTTTGAGTGGGGGCGGGGGCAGTTCCCACCATTAGCTGGGAAGAGTGGTTGTCTGTGCCTAAACTGTCTGTACAGTCAGTGTGGTTCATGCTGAAGCCCTGCTTTCCTTCTAGGATCCTGGAATTTGGGTACGTGCCAGGCAGAGGCTGCCTCTGGGGTCGGCCCTTGTATCAGTCAGGGTTCTCCAGAGAAACAGAATAGGAGACATATATGGAGAGGGAGCCAGTGACTCATTTTAAGGAATTGGCTCAGGCAAGTGTGGGAGTTGGCAAACTTGAAATCTGTAGGGCAGACTGGCAGGCTGGAAATTCAGAGTTGATACTGTGGCCTTGAGCACGGATTCTCAGCGCAACAGGCAGGTGTTCTCCCTTCTTCGGAGGATTCTCCTTTCTTAGGTAAACCTCGGTCTTTGTTCTTAAGGTCTTCAACTGATTAGGTGAAGCCCACTTATATGATGGAGAGTGATCACTTCACTCAAAGTCCACTGATTTATAGGTTAATCTCCTCTAAAAAAATACCTTCACTGACAACATATAGATTGTGTTTGATCAAACGAGGCACTATCGCCTGGCCAAATTGATGTAAACAGTTAAATAAAACAACTTCCAATAAAATCCTGGGCACTGCGTCTCTAACAAGCTTCTTGGTTGGCAGTGTTTTACATATGTTATGGCAACTCATTGCTGGAAGGAGTGGGTGTGTCCCCTGTGGCTCCCTGGAAGAGGACTCTGATCACTTTTCCCTTGCACCTGGTGTCCCCTAGACTTCATCTCTTCCTTTGCTGAACATGCTCTGCATCCTGTTGTTCTAATAAATCACAGCTGTGAGTACAACTGTCCACTGAGTCCTGTGAGTCCTCTTAATGAGTCGTCATCCTGGGAATTCCCAACCCATCCTCAGATGCTCTGATCTGAGCCTGGCCAGCCTCCTCAGTTCCAGCCTCTGTTTCTCTCCACCATATACCTCACATTCCCACCATACTGATATACTTGGTGTCTGAATATGCTATGCTATCTCATGCCTCCATAGTCTAGAATGCCCTTCTTTTCCTCTCTTGGCCTGGCTAACTTTTTTGGGGGGAGGGATATACCACAGAGCTTGCGGAATCCTAGTTTCTTGACCAGGGATTCAACCTGGGACTTGAACAGTGGAAGCACAGAGTCCTAACCACTGGACCACCAGGGAATTCCCACTACCTGGCTGACTATCTATGCATCAAGATATCTTGTTTGTATGACAGTCTCTAGGTCCATCCACATCTTTGCAAATGACACAATTTTGTTTCTTTTTCCAAGAGGAAAAGGAACTGAGTAATGCAGCTGAGTAATATTCCATTGTATATATGTTTCACATCTTCTTTATCCATCTTCTGTCAATGGATATTTAGGCTGCTTCCAGGTCCCGGCTAAAGGAAATAGTGCTGTAATAAGCACTGTGGTGTATGTTAGAAAAATGGTACAGACGAACCTCTTCGCAAAGCAGAAATAGAGACACAGATGTAGAGAACAAATGTATGGACACTAGGGTGGAAAAGGGGAATGAGATGGATCAGGAGATTGGAATTGACATATATACATTACTAAGTATAAAATAGATAGCTAATGAGAAACTGTATAGCACAGGGAACTCTATTTAATGCTCTATGGTGACCTAAATGGGAAGGAAATCCCCAAAAGAGGGGCTATGTATATGTATATATGTGTGTACTGTAGCTGATTCACATTGCTGTACAACAGAAAATAAAACAACATTGTAAAGCAACTCTACTCCAGCTAAAATAAAAAAAGAAATAGACAGCCTATTTGGTTATCCATTCCTGTGGAACAAACCATCCCAGAACATAATGGCTTAAGACAGCAACACTGCATTATTTCTTATGATTGTGTGGGTTGCCTCAGGTAGTTCTTCTCTTTCCCACGGTGTTGGCTGGAAGGTTAGGAAGGAAAGTTCAGTTGATCCCACCCACATAGCTGGTAGTTGATGCTGGCCACTGCCTGGTAGTTTAGCAGTGGCCACTGGCCAGGGACCCAGCTATTTTCACTTGGGCTTCTCCATGAGTGTCCAAAAAGCATGGCAGCCCAATTCCACAAAGAAGCATTCCCAAAAGGCAAGCCTCAATATGCAAGTATTTATCAAGCTGTAGCTTGCATCATTCTTGCTGATGTCCCACTGGCTTAAGCTAGTCACCTAGCCAAGGTCAGACTCACCATGGGAGGGAACCACACAAGGAGATGAATACCGGGGGTGTAGTTCATTGAGGGCCAGATAGTACAACACACCTTTTAGTTCAAGGCTATTCTGGCCCCTCCCTATGCCTATCTATAGTGCTACCACACTGGATTGAACTGGTTCAATTGTTATGACTACTGTACTATATTGTCACTTATGTTTATGGACTGGAGCTCTTCTGAGGGCTGGGCCTCTGGTTCCTCCCTGAAAAGAGTGTGTCTGCAGACTAAGTGGTTGAATGAGAGCAGCAGCTGTCATTACCTTCTCCATATCTGCCGGGCTCGAGCTCGGCCCCTACCTCGTTTAGACACAGGAAGTTCAACAGCTGTGAGATGCCAACTATGTCAGGTCCTTGCGTGCCTTAAAGCAGGGCAGCTAGCCCTATAGCGAGGTCCTGATGTACAGGAGGCCCCTAGGACATGAGGGTGGAATGAATGGGTGAATGAATGAGCAGGTGGACTTCCTAGGCATATCTCTGTGATTTCCAAGCTACAAATGCATCAGTTTTTTTTCTTAAACATACATCATAACCAAGCTGAGCAGAAATCACACAACTCCACCTCTCACAGATGAAACAGAGAATTGTCGAAAAGAGAGATTTTTCAGTGCTCTCCTTTTTTGAGGACCCTCATGAAGAACAGTCTCTTTCACTGAGCTGTGTTCCACTAGCCTGTGAGCCTGAAGCAGAAGCCGAGGTCCTGGAATGGTGGAGTGAACTGTATCTTTCATAGTCTCCCCACAACAATGACATCGGCTCCCCAGACCACTTGGTTCTGAGCAGCGGCTCTTCATATAGGCTCTGTCTCATGCTATAAATAGCCACAGCCACATCTTCAGTGACAGCACACTAGAGTGTGGAAACTCATTGTGTATGCAACTCCTCCCTATTGCAAAATTCTGACATCATCAGAGAACACAGAAGTGAATCAACCCTGTATAAATACTTTGATTAGATCATTTGCTTTCAAGCCTAAAAATGGGGGGGGAAGGGGAAGAGAAAAAGTTTGGTGTCATTGCCTTCTGGACTGACATAAGGGTGTAACGTCTCCCACCCAGCTGAATGCTAACCCTGATGGAGCTGTGGGGATAACTTTTTCTTACTTAAGACTATGTTTCCCTACTTCCCATCCTTTGGAATATTTCATCTTTTGAACCTCAGTCTAAATAACTCAAATAGAAGGTCTTGAATAATAAAATTCAAAAAAAGATTTTTTTGTTTTATGAAATTACTTTTTCAGTTTATGAAATAATTAACAGTATTATTTTCTTCCCAAGCAAGTAAAGAACCTGCTTGCAATATGGGAGGCCCGGGTTCAGTTCCTGGGTTGGGAAGATCCCCTGGGAAATCCCAAGGACAGAGGAGCCTGGTGGTCTACAGTCCATGGGGTCGCAAAGAGTTGGACACGACTGAGTAACTAACACCTTGACTTTTTCGACAGGTGATCCCCTTTGATTTGTAACAAAATGAAATTCATCTAGTCAGGGGACACACACTGGTTCTGCCTGGCCAAGCCCAGCCTGCTCTGTCTGTGCCTTTCTTGGCCAGCACAGCAGTTCGTTGTTTTTTTAAAATTTGGCTGCAGCATGTGAACTCTAGTTCTCTAACCAGGATTGAACCCAGGCCCTCTGCATCGGGATTGCAGAATCTTAACCACTGGACCATGAAGGAAGTCCCAGAAGTTGGTTTTTAAGTTCTGAGCTTCTTCTAGCTCAGATGGGGCATGTTCTCCAGTTCCCCCCAGTTTCCACTGCTGCCGTTGCCTTCCACACACAGTTCACTGCAGGACCCTGTAGGCAACTGAGTTTCCAGCCTCTGAGTCCTAGCTCTTATTTTACAAATGGGGAAACAGACTCAGAGAGGTTGGTTTTCCCAAGACTGTACAGCTAAGAACTAGAAGACCTGAAAAGTGGTTCTCCAGGCTCCAGGTACACAAGGCTGTCTCTCTTCTGCTTACTGTTACCTCCACATCACTTCCCACAGCTTTGGCGAAATGAATAAATTGACGTGAAATTTCAATAACTGTCATAGAAACAGCAAGCTTTCCTCCCGTGGATTTTGTAATAACAATACATCTCAGGGTGAGTTGGTGACCTTCCTCTTTCCGTTTTGCCCGCCCACTCCCCAGGGCAAGACAAACTTCACCCCAGTGTCACTGGGCAACCCTCAGGCGTAGAGAGAGGAGCGTTTCCTACTTCTCCCTTCTCAGCAAATGGCTCTGATGGGAACCTTTCTCCACATGATATCCATACTGGAAATGATTCAGATGGTGCAGATGGGCACGTCTTCCGGAAAAATCCTACTGGTTACTCAAAGCCCTGCTCAACCTTGAACTCCTGTGTGAAGCTGGCTCCACCCTTCAATTACATATAAGTGAGGACTTATCCCACAGCAGGGGCGGGGTGTGTTCCTAGCTGTTAGTCCTAAGGCTTACTTACTTAACCTTTTGGGTCTTCACTTCCCCATCTCCATTCTCTCCTCTCAGTCCGTATTTTCTGAATTGAATTGAGATAACTGAGGTTGATATGAGAGTTCCAGAAAACAAACTATATCTCTCAATTTTCTACCCAAATTGGACAAGGACTAGATTTTGATTCTCTTCTCTGGAAAGTAAGTGTTAGTTACTCAGTCGTTTCAGACTCTTTGTGACCCTATGGACTATAGCCCTCTAGGCTCCTCTCTCTATGGAATTCTCCAGGCAAGAATACTAGCTCCTGCCAAGTCCCTTCAGCCGTGTCTGACTCTGTGAGACCCCATAGACGGCAGCCCATTGGCTCCACCGTCCCTGGGATTTTCCAGGCAAGAACACTGGAGTGGGTTGCCATTTCCTTCTCCAATGCATGAAAGTGAAAAGTGAAAGTGAAGTTGCTCAGTTGTGTCCAACGCTTAGCGACCCCATGGACTGCAGCCTACCAGGCTCCTCCATCCATGGGATTTTCCAGGCAAGAGTACTGGAGTGGGGTGTCATTGCCTTCTCCGAGTGGGTAGCCATTCCCTTCTCCACGGGATCTTCCTGACCCAAGGACTGAACCCAGAGTCTCCTGCATTGCAAGCAAATTCTTCACCATCTGAGCCACCAGAAAAGCCTAAGTCGTACAAAAAGGTCCAAATAGCCTCTACTCTTCAAGAAAACATTGCCTAGTGCTGGGAAAAGAGTCAGACAGGCAAGGGAGGGGGCTGCTGCATTGAAAAGTCCTAGAGGGGCCTGGCTTGGAAAGTGGTGATGGAATGGGACAGGAAGACCCTAGATAGCCCCCTAACCACAGTGTTTATCTGAGGGTCTGAGCCTGTCTGAAATCCAGTAGCGAGTTTAGGAAATAAAAGGAAATCGTACCTCTAACCCACAAGGGAAGATTAAGGAGCTCCAGGGGCCTCATACCAAGGTGACTCCCTGAAAGGGTGGGTGGTGAATGAGAGAGTACAAAGGAAGTCACATGAACTTGTAGACCTTTTAGAGCAGTACTGTCCAAGAGAAATAATGTAAATTGCAGGTGTAATTTAAAATATTCTAACTGTCACAGTTAAAAAAAAAAACAAAGGTAAAATTTATTTGAATTGCATATCCAAATATATCTAACATTAAATCTCATACTTAAAAAATGCACTATATCCAAAATATTTCATATCAACATACAATTAATATAAAAACTACTCATGAACTATTTTGCATGTTTTTCAATCTAAGTCTTTAAATTCTAGCATTTATTGTATAATTGCAGCACATCTCAATTTGGGTGCTAAATTTTCATCAAAAATATTCAATCTGTATGTACATTTCAAAAAATTTCTAGTAAGAAAAAGTAGTTTCACATACTCAATTTGTTTCAAACATACATAAACATTTCCCAACAACTAACTGAATTGAATATCAGTTTTTACTAGTCTTTTATTAAAAATTTCTGGGGTGGCCCATATCAGTGTTGGGCTTCCCTGGTGGCCCAGATGTAAAGAATCAGCCTGCAGTGGAGGAGAAATGGGTTCAATCCCTGGGTTGAGAAAATCCCTGGAGAAGGGAATGGCAACCCACTCCAGTATTCTTGCTGGAGAATTCCATGGACAGAGGAGACTGGCAGGCTACAGTCCATGGAGATCACAGTCAGACACGGCTGAGCAAGTCACACACACACATTCACATCAGTGTTAATTTGATTCTTCAGCTTTATTGAGATATAATTGACATCTAACACTATGTAAGTTTAAGGTGCACAAAAACAGTGTTGATTTTTTTTTAAATTTAATCTTCACTGGCTCTTAGCTGCAGTGTGCAGGATCTAGTTCCCTGATTAGGGATTGAACTCAGGCCCCCTGCATTGGTAACATGGAGTTTTAGCCACCAGGGAAGTCTCAGTGGTGTTGATTTGATATATTTACATATTGCAAAATGATTATCACCATAGCAATAACTAACACCTCCATCACATCACATCATTACCTTTTTTTTTAACCATTTCTTTTAGTGGTGAAAACATTTAGGAAGTACTCTCTTGGCAATTGTCAAGTATGTAATACAGTATTTATAACTAAAATCATCATGCTATATATTAGATTACTAGAACTTATTCACCTTCTGCGTGCATGCTAAGTCACTTCAGCCGTGTCTGACTCTTTGTGACCCTATGGACTATAGCCCACCAGGCTCTTCTGTCCATGGGATTCTCTAGGCAAGAATACTGGAGTGGGTTGCCATTCCCACCTCCAGGGAATCTTCCAGGGATTCATCTTCAGACTGGAAATTTATACTCTTTGATTAACATTTCCCCTTTTCCCCTACGCAGCGTGTAAATTTAAATTTATTAAAATCAGATAATATTAAAAACAGTACTTCAGTGGTACCAGCAGCATTTTACATGAGGCTATCAGCTATTAGGTTGGACAATGCACTTTTAGACTGATCAGGAGCTGCCCTACTGCGCATTGCCTACTCCCCTTGGTGTGACCTTGGGCTGGACACACAGGGAGTCTGATCAGAGGTCAATGTCCGCATTTTGAAGTTTAACCTTCTAGCTATGGTTGTTCTCCTGTGAGTGCAGCCTCTCTGTCTTAGGCCTGGGTCTAACTGGGTCACAATCTTAGGATAGGAGAGGGTTGTTTGAATTGCTGTTGCTTATTATTTAACTTATATGCAGAGTACATCATGAGAAACGCTGGGCTGGAGGAAGCATAAGCTGGAATCAAGATTGCCGGGAGAAATATCAATAACCTCAGATATGCAGATGACACCACCCTTATGGCAGAAAGTGAAGAAGAACTAAAGAGCCTCTTGATGAAAGTGAAATAGAAGAGTGAAAAAGTTGGCTTAAAGCTCAACATTCAGAAAACTAAGATCATGGCATCCGGTCCCATCACTTCATGGCAAATAGATGGGGAAACAGTGGAAACAGTGTCAGACTTTATTTTTCTGGGCTCCACAATCACTGAAGATGGCGATTGCAGCCATGAAATTAAAAGATGCTTACTCCTTGGAAGGAAAGTTATGACCAACCTAGATAGCATATTAAAAAGCAGAGATATTACTTTGCCAACAAAGGTCCGTCTGGTCAAGGCTATGGTTTTTCCAGTGGTCATGTATGGATGTGAGAGTTGGACTATAAAGAAAGCTGAGCGCCGAAGAATTGATGCTTTTGAACTGTGGTGTTGGAGAAGACTCTGAGAGTCCCTTGAACTGCAAGGAGATCCAACCAGTCCATCTTAAAGGAGATCAGTCCTGAGTGTTCATTGGAAGGACTGATGTTGAAGCTGAAACTCCAATACTTTGGCCACCTGATGCAGAAAGCTGGCTCATTTGAAAACACCCTGATGCTGGGAAAGATTGAGGGCAGGAGGAGAAGGAGTGAACAGAGGACGAGATGGCTGGATGGCATTACCGACACAATGGACATGGGTTTGGGTGGACTCTGGGAGTTGGTGATGGACAGGGAAGCCTGGCATGCTGCTGTTCATGGGGTCGCAAAGAGTTGGACACGACTGAGCGACTGAACTGAACCGAACTGATAGCTGGAGAACCCAGAAAGCAGTTTGATGCCTCAGCTATGTAATGCGAGGCTGAACGGGTCCCAAACAGACCATATGGGACCACTTCGATTTTTCCATATAAAAAAGCACAGTTAGGTCTACAACAGCCTTTCCCTTTTAGAAACTCACTGCATTGAGAAGAAAGGTTGACAATTTTCCTAGACACTCTAAGGTACTATTTGAATTAGAAATAGTTTAAAAATCAAAAGAATGCCAGGAATGTCTATGGTATTGCTGACTTCCAGTAAATGCTTATCCGTAAATGAATTATTATTACTTCTAATTATATCAGATTATCCAATGATGGTTTTTTTACCTGGAGGAGAAAGCAGATGATTTTTGCAGTTCAAACTGCTTTACAACTTTCTGTACATCGTGATTAGGTTAAAAGAAATTCCATTGGTATATAAATTAGTAAGTTTCCACAGCTGTTATCTCCTCTAATCTCTTTTAGTGATTACTATTTAACTAGGAAGGAATTAAGTTTTTAAGTGTATGTGAAAAAAGTTCTCTGTGTGTATAAATATATATGTGAAGAATTTCTAAAGAAGCTGCTTGTGAAACAAGTAGAGGTTTTACATCCCATGAAATATCTTAAAAATAGTCATAAAATGCCTCCCTTCTGGCTAAAGTTTTATATAATCACATATATAATATATATAGAAAATATTTGTAAGATATTTGTATATAGTTTATAAATGTATATGTAAATACATGTAATATATATACAAATTGCCAAAATTCATTGGATCATGGAGAAAGCAAGGGAATTCCAGAAAAACATCTACTTCTGCTTCATTAACTAGACTAAAGCCTTGACTGTGTGGATCACAGCAAACTCTGAAAAATTCTTAGAGACAGGAGTACCAGACCACCTTACCTGTCTCCTGAAAAACTTATATGCAGGTAAAGAAGCAAATGGCAAGCCACTCCAGTACTCTTGCCTGGAAAATCCCACGGACAGAGGAGCCTGGTGGGCTGCAGTCCATTGGGTCGCTAAGAGTTGGACACAACTGAGCGACTTCACTTTCACTTTTCACTTTCATGCATTGGAGAAGGCAATGGCAACCCACTCCAGTGTTCTTGCCTGGAAAATCCCAGGGACGGAGGAGCCTGGTGGGCTGCCGTCTATGGGGTCGCACAGAGTCAGACACGACTGATGTGACTTAGCAGCAAAGAAGCAGAAGTTAGAACTGGACACGGACAAACATACTGGTCCCAAATTGGGAAAGGAGTACAAGGCTGGATATTGTCACCCTGCTTTTATATGCAGAGTACATCATGAGAAATGTCTGGCTGGATGAATCACCAAGCTGGAATTAAGATTGCGGGAGAAACATCAACAACCTCAGATATACACATGATACCACTCTAATGGCAGAAAGTGAAGAGGAACTAAAAAGCCTCTTGAGGACAGGAGAGTGGAAAAGCTGGTTTGAAACTCTACACTCAAAAAACTAAGATCATGGCATCTGGTCCCTTCATTTCATGGCAAATAGAAGGGGAAAAAGTGGAAGCAGTAATAGATTTTATTTTGGGGGGCTCCAAAATCACTGTGAACAGTGACTGCAGCCAGAAAATTAAAAGACACTTGCTCCTTGGAAGGAAAGCTATGACAAACCTAGACAAGGTGTTAAAAAGCAGATACATCACTTTGCCAAAAAAGATCCCTATAGTCAAAACTATGGTTTTTCCAGTAGTCATATACTGTTGTGAGAGTTGGACCATAATGAAGGTTTAACTTCAAATAATTGATGCTTTCCAACTGTGGTGCTGGAGAAGACTCTCGAGAGTTTCTTGGACACCAGGGAGATCAAACCAGTCAATCCTAAGCAAAATCAGTCCTGAATATTCACTGAAAGGAATGTTGCTTAAGCTGAAGCTCCAATACTTTGGCTACTTGATTCGAAGAGCCCACTCACTGGGAAAGATTGCAGGCAGGAGGAGAAGGGGGTGGCAGAGGATGAGATGGTTGGATAGTGTCACTGACTCAGTGTATATGAATTTGAGCAAACTCTAGGAGGTAGTGGAGAACAGAGGAGCTGAAGGTGGCAAAAAGTCAGACATGATTTAGCGACTAAACCACCACAGTTATATATATATATATATTTTGCATTAAAAAAAAAAAAAAGAGCCCTGTAAAAATTGCCACAAGGTGGCACTAAAATGCAATGAACATTCCAGTCTCTTAGTCTGTTCTTGTATGGAGTGAGGGCGGCGGGAGAGGGGGCGCTGATTTACAGGCAAAGTGTAAGAGACAGTGGACCAAAAAAAGACGAAATAAATTAAGCTGAAGACAGGAGGTAGATTAACATCTCCCTTTTGTCTGAAGGATAATTTCCCTCTCTCACTAGTGTGGGTATCTATCATACAATGAATGTATAGGTTAATAAAGTTAACTATCAAAATGATTTGTTCTTGACGATTCAGTTTTATCCTTATTGTGAAGGGAGGGGAGAGGTAAGGAGGAGACCCTTTGGGACATCGTCTAGTTTGGGAAAGTTTATCCTGTGACTGGTACGATCTTTGAAGTAGCCACTGTCCACAAAGCTTGTCAAAGTACCCTGGATATACAAACGAATACCATGAAAAGAAGTTGCTACAGAACATAGATTTTTTCTACTTGTTTATTTTGGCATAATTTACCAACTGAATATTTTTAGAAATTATTTTGATATTGAGATTCAAGCCTGGAACACCTCATATAATATGTCTGAGACTCAGGAAATGAGTGAATTGAATCCTTCTTCCTGATTCTTTGTTTTCCTGTTGTTTTTTTTTAAATACATGGTACAAAGCTTTAATTGTTTGATATTTTCTTAATATTTGAAGCTTAACGATAAAGCCAAGATTCCCAAGCTATATTAAGATGAAGGAAAGTAGTATTAACAATACAGCTATAAAAGGTTTTGACTATAGGAGCAAAAATTTAGGTAAGATTTTTTAATAGGCTAACTAAAATTTAAAAGAAAGGAAAAAGTTTCAAGAATGGAGCCCTAAACAAATGATCCAAAAGAAAAAAAATAAAACCTTACTTTCTCTTGTGAGATTCCACTGTGGAAAAATTGTTTACTTATTGACAGTTAAGTTTCTTAGATCTGAAAAACAAACAAACAAACAAACAAAAAACACTAGGCATTGTAGTGGAGGTAATCCAATGTGAGGGAAGCAGATTTGGTCATTTGAACGAGGATAGCTCTTAAAGGATACTAGAACTAATGTCTTATTTGACCTGATGATATCTGTGTCCATCTGAGACCTACATCTTAACACATGGATCACATTTTTCGAATATATGAGTAAATGGCTCAGTCACAGCTGGTGCCCAGGTTTGACTGGATGGTTAGCACAGACTGGAGTTTGAAATAAGAGACTTCCAGAAAGTTCCAACTAAGTTTCTAAGCATTTAAGTAAATTCTCCACAGTCATTTACTGATTCTTACATAGATTCTGGCATTGTGCCAGGGCTTCAAGATGCTGAGATAAGAAAGAATCCCAGCCTTTCAATGGCTTCCAGTCAGAGGGGGAGTCAGAAGTAGGAAGCAATAACCTCATCATGATCAAACACTGAAGGCAGGAGGAGAAGGGGATAATAGAAGATGAGATGGTTGGATGGCATCACCAATTAGATGGACATGAATTTGAGCGAGCTCTAGGAGTTGGTGATGCACAGGGAAGCCTGGCGTGCTGCAGGGCATGGTGTCGTAAAGAGTTGGACACGACTGAGCGACTGAATTGAACTGAACCTCATCTTGATGTAGTGAGTCTCTCCTTTCTGAAACACCAAGAAGCATCCCACTCCCTCCAGAATGGAAATGGCCCAACCTGTGTAGTTGGTTCCTCCGCAACTGTTCTCCATCCTGAGTTTCAACTCTCTCTCTCTCAACCAAGGGCAGCCACACTAAGCTATTCTCTTTTGCTAGAATTTGTCCTACTTTCCCCCCACATCTCTGTTTTTGCTCAAGCTGTTCCTCCTTCCTGGGAGGTCCTCCCTCCCTCCCTCCTTCCATCCTCCTCCCCACCTCTTCTGTCCTTTAAGATGCTTTGACTTAGGCCACTCTAGATCAGACACAAGTGTCATCTCCTGCCGAATACAAGGAGTAGATGAAATAAGTCCTGGTGGGTCGCCGGAGACTAGGGTTCTAGCACACTCCCCACCCTCAAACACACACACTAATTTGTCCTGTTCTAGCCTGCTAGTTTCTCCGCCCACCCATCCGGGCTTCAGCCTCTTCTTGCCTAATGGGGTGTGGGATGGTTGGTTTTTTTTGCACTACTTATTTCAGATAAACCAGGATCCAAATTAATCCTGCAAACCAGGACTGAGGCTGCCCTTTTCTGTCTGGTTACTTCCTGAGTGTACCTGAAGTTCTGCATCAGCCTCGACCTTCCCTTTTCACTGACTCTCTTTCCCTGAACCTTCACCTGGAAACCTAGGCTGGGTGCCCAAGAAAGGGGTAAAGTGACAAGCTTGTTAAAGCCGGAAACCGGAACCAGGCCCACCCATGAGGCACCCTGTAGCAGATCCAAACACGACCCAGGGAGAGAACCCTCGTGGAAGGATGGGGGTGGCAGGCTGGACAAGGGGAGGGGCTGCTTCTAAAAGAAAAAAAAAAAAACCAACAAACCACAACCTTGCTTGGAAATAAGCCTGTGTGCGTGTGTGTCTGCGTGTATGTGTATTTAAAAACAAAACCACGTTAAAGGAGTCGCTCCCTACCCCACAGGTCCGACCACCCGCTGGGAGTTTGAGAAGCAAGCAGGGCAATACGAGTGGGAGAGAGTCATCCACGCGCTCACAAAGTGCCTCCTGTCTCGGAACCGCTCGCCCAGGCCCCGCGGGCTGCTCCGGGCAGCCGGCTCCAGCCCTTCGGTCCCGCGCGCACAAGCTGCGTCGAAAGAGCGAACCTTGACGCAGCCAGAGACCCACAGCTCCCGCCGCGGCCGCAGACTCCCCAGTCGCCGCCTCTCCCAGCCCCGCGGCCTGGGCAGTCAATCATGCCCGCCCGGCCCCGCCCGTGGGCTGCAGCGGACGGCCAATCAGAGCCAAGCTCCGCAGCGATGAGCTCAGTCGGCTTGCTTCCCATTGGACGGCTATATTAAGAAAGTCGCCGAACTCTTTAAATAGCGGGCGCTAGGGCCGCAGCCTGCATCTGCCGCCGCAGTCGGGCTGAGTTCGTGTTCTCTCTTGTGTCTTCCCCTAGGCCTAGGGAGACCCAGGAGGAAGGTAGGCCGCGTCCGCTTGCTCTGGCCACCGTTTGCTCTCAAAGGCGCCGACCCGGGACCCGGGGCGAGGAGAGCGGCCGCCGCTCGGGAGCAGCGCGGAGACGCACCGTGCGCCCTATGCCCCCGAGTCCCCCACCGCCCCCGCCGCGGCAGCCCGAGCACAACGAGAGAACGCGCGCCATCCCGGGACCTGGGTGCAGCTAGCGACCCTTGTCCCCAGCGCGCAGCCCGAGGTGAGCAGTGAGCGGCGAGCGGGACGGCAGCGAGGCGTTCGCGGGGCCCCTCCTGCTGCCCGGGCCCGGCCCGCTCATGGCGGCCATCCGCAAGAAGCTGGTGGTGGTGGGCGACGGCGCGTGCGGCAAGACGTGCCTGCTGATCGTGTTCAGTAAGGACGAGTTCCCCGAGGTGTACGTGCCCACCGTCTTCGAGAACTATGTGGCCGACATCGAGGTGGACGGCAAGCAGGTGGAGCTGGCGCTGTGGGACACGGCGGGCCAGGAGGACTACGACCGCCTGCGGCCGCTCTCCTACCCGGACACCGACGTGATCCTCATGTGCTTTTCGGTGGACAGCCCGGATTCGCTGGAGAACATCCCCGAGAAGTGGGTGCCCGAGGTGAAGCACTTCTGCCCCAACGTGCCCATCATCCTCGTGGCCAACAAGAAAGACCTGCGCAGCGATGAGCACGTCCGCACAGAGCTGGCCCGTATGAAGCAGGAACCGGTGCGCACGGATGACGGCCGCGCTATGGCCGTGCGCATCCAAGCCTACGACTACCTCGAGTGCTCGGCCAAGACCAAGGAGGGGGTCCGAGAGGTCTTCGAGACGGCCACGCGCGCCGCGCTGCAGAAGCGCTACGGCTCCCAGAACGGCTGCATCAACTGCTGCAAGGTGCTATGAGGGCCGCGCCCGACCCGCCTGCCCCTGCCAGCGCGGCTCCCCATCCCGGGCCCGTCCCCCACGAGCCCTGAGAAGGGGAGACCCTTGCCCCCCCAAGGACCCCCACCGGACTGCCTGGCGTCTGCTTTCAGCCCCGGCAGCCGTGGCCTGGAGACTCAGGCTCTGGCGCCCGAGAATCGGCCGCGTGGTAGGCACCCGGCACCCCCTTTCCAAGTGTCTGTGCGTCCAGCTGTGTGGCACAGGCTTGGCCACCCCGCTGAGTGCCAAGGGTCCCCTGAACACCATTTTCTGAAGAGCCGAGCCTCTTCAGGGTGTGTGGCTGTGCGTATGTTCGACTCCCCGCTGCCGAGTTTTCACCTCACGCCAGCCCCTGCTCTCCGGACATGAGCTTGGCGCTGGGGTGCGGCCGCGCCCCATCGGATGTGCGTCTGTAACCAGTGAGCGCCTGCTATCCCCTGTCTGTAACATAGACCTCGGGACCTTCGGGAGGGGAGGGCTGGGGAGGATGGGGTGTTATATAAATATAGATATAATTTTATTTTCGGAGGTAGGATGGTGTTATTTAATGGTGGTGGTGGGTGGAGTGACAGGGCTCTAGAACAGCTCCAGCCGGGTCAGAGTGAGGCGTCATCCCAGCACGAACAAGACTTGGCTATGTTTCCTACCCCTGGGGAAGACATTTGCAGCTGACTTGGGGCCTGAGAGGACGCAGCTTCCAGACTCCTGTCTCCTGCCAGCCAGCCCCCGCGCCCCCACTGCGAACCCCTCACTGGCCATTGAGAAAGAGGGGTGAAGTGTGCTGCAGGTTGTTTTTGCCATAAGCGAACTTTGTGCCTGTCCTGCAAGTGAAAATTGTTCAGTCCAAGAAACTGATGTTATTTGATTTATTTAAAGGCTAAAACTTGTTTTTTTTCTTCTTTTTGGAACGAATTCTTTGCACAATTGTTTCATTGTTTGACGTTTAATGCACTTGTCATTTGCATAAGACAGTAGCATTCTGACCACACTTGTACGCTGTAACCTCATCTACTTCTGATGTTTTTTTAAAAAATGATGATGACTTTTAAAAAACAAGGAGAAGAAAAAGAAACCACTAATTTTTTTCTTTTGAAAAAAGTGGCAACACTGTTCTATTTTGCGATTTTATTTGTGCACGTATGCGCACTCTTTTGATAAAGGGCAGTAACCAGTATTAGGGCCTCTCTAAAACCTTTTGTTGTTTTTTTTTTCCCTCAAGGCAGTCTCTAAAGCTGTGTGAAATTTTCTCTGCATCTCTGTACAGAGAATAAACCTCCCCCTTGTGTCTCTTCTCCCGCTCCCTTCCCCATCCAGTGGTACTTCTACTAAATTGTCTTGTTTTTTTTTATTTTTTAAATAAACTGACAAATGACAAAGTGGTGAGCTTATGATGTTTACATAAAAGTTCTATAAGCTGTGTATACAGTTTTTTATGTAAAATATTAAAAGACTATGATGATGACATTTATAAAATGGCTCCTGTGGTTTAATGATGTGTAAAAATCTTGTGAATTTGAGGGCAAGGGGAGAACTCTGCTAGGTGAGGCCCCACTAACTCTATTTCCTTCCAAGTGTTTGTAGGAAATGGGGATGAAATCTCTGAGGATGTGAGGGGGTTGGGTGGCCATGGATGACCAGGTTGCTCCTGCCCCAGGGCCAGAGGTTACCCAGGCTCCCAGTGCCACAACCTTTGACCTAATGTGAACTGTCTGAATGGCTTATACACTTGTGTCTAAGTCTATTATGGAGCCTGTGTATCCTATTCTTTGAAACTTGGAAAGTTGTCATTTGTGCATTCAAATAACTTTTTAAATACCTTTTTTTTGGTTTGTTTTTGTTAATCACTGTCTCAAAGACTGATTCCTGGGTTCCCTTCAGATCTTCAGGGGTTACAAAATGCCCCCCTGAGATTGTAGGATGTTATCTCTGACCTGAGCTGGGTAGAAGTAGAGGAGAGCCCAAATCAGAAGCCAATCCTTCTGCTGTGGAACTTTCATTTGAGTGTCTGTATGGAAGCCAGAATGCTTTGTTCTAAGTACCAAGAGTAGCCGCCTTACCAACAGAACACTGGAGGTCCTGGGTGGCTGCTATTTAAAGTTGGAGCAGCCAGGTTCTGAGGTGGAAATATGATGAGTTCTAATTTCAGACACTCAGCCTGCTGCAGTGGGTCTCAGAACCAGACAGGCAGATTAACCTTCAGAGACCACATCAAAATCCCTCTACAGGTATGATGGCTCAAAACTGCCAGCCTCAGCAGCTTCTAGGAAAGGTAGCAGGTACTGCCAACCTCCCCCTACTACCTAAGACATGTGGTTTTTGTTTTTGGAATCAACACTTGACAGGTTTCTAGGCCTTAGTTGCCTGCCACTCACCCCATCCCTCTGCCTCCCTTCCCCCCAGGCAGAGCAGAGAAGGCCCCTTTTAAAGCCCTTTGCTTTAAAACTTGAGGCTTCTGTCTCCCAGTCTTTCCCCAGACTCCCAAGAGCTTTTGCTGAGTAAGGCAAGCCTGGTTACTGGTGACTTTTCACCCACTTAAAAACAAACAAAACACATCAATAACAGGGCCTCCTGCACAGCCAGGCTCATTGGTTAACAGGATAATTGTCTGGGCTGCTGGAGGCAACAGAGCAAGGAGAGGGTCCACTTAAGCTGAGGGAAGGATCCGCAGCCTCATCCTTTCCCCAGGTCCTGACCCCACACACCTCCATCCCTCAGCCATCTTTGTCTTCTTCATTTTCAAGACAGAAATTTCCACTGAAAAACAAAATGTTGACTTGCAAGTTTTACAGCTTGCAGATCCTTTGGTACCAGGGAGTGCCGGGCTCTGGAGAAGAGCTCAAGCTTGGGCTCAGCGCCCAGGATTCAGCTTTGCAACTGGCCAAGAGCCTGGAGACCTTTTGAAAGGGCCTTTTCTGGGTTTCTTGCCTGCTCTAATCTGCCTGGTACCTATTGCTGTCTGTTTTTTTTTTAATTTTAGGAAGACAGCCACCCAGATGACGCATGGCAGCCTGGGTTATGCTTGTTTTTAAATGCATGGCATTTAATAATGCTGCCGGAACACACTCTTCTTGCTGCATTAAATCCAACTGGAAAATACAAAGATGAATTGCTGTAGGCTGGAAAATCAATTAGGAAAAAAAGAGGCAAAACATCTGGTGTTACTCCTAGGATATGAACATTCATTTTGCACATTTGAAATAAATGTGCTGAGTTCATTTAATTGCCTGTTGAATAGTTTCATGGATAATAGTGGGGTGTTTCATTGATCCTGGGCACTTCATAGCAAAGGGCATTGGCTTGGGTTCTTGTTTAATCTTAATTTGAAGTCAGTCTGGCTTGTGTTTCTAGGGTCTTTTTTCACATGTGTTTCTGTGTACTTAAGGGTTTTCAAACTCAAGCCTGAGTTAGAATCACGTGGAGGGCTGGTTAAAACACAGATGGCTGGGCCTACCTTCCAGAGTCTCTGATCAGCACATCTGGGGTAGAGAACACGTGATGCTGATACTGCTGGTCCAGGGACCACACTTTGAGAACCCCTGGCTTGGAATAAGGGAGAGTTCTGGTCATTATACCAGGGAGGGAGGTCGTTTCAGCAGTAAAGGGAGTCACATTCCTGAGGCTGGTAGTGCAGAGGCCTGTAGCCCTGACTGCCCTACCTTAGGGAGCACAGCACTAGCTTTCAGAGAAGTTCAGGGAAGTTTTCAGAGAACTTCCCTCTTGTGAGGACCCACACATAACCCCAGCCTTCTCTTCTTCACACTCTGGAACAACAGGGGGTTTAATGCCCTTCAAAAGATTTCTTTCTGCCATTCCTGAGTTCAGAATGCAGCAGCACTCTACTCTGCTAAGACAGAGTTGCAAAAGCAAATAAGACACAGTCCTTGCCCTGCTGGGTGAGGCAGTTCCAGGAAGGCATCCACTGATCATGCTCAGATGGAGACAGCAGGCCCAGGGCACACTAGGAGCCAAGGGGAAGGTGGGAAGGGCTTCACGGAGAAGGAGACGTTTGAACTGAATCTTAAAGCAGGAGTGGGTGATGTGCAGATGGAAGATACAGCTTCTTTATATTACTGTGAGTCTGGCCTCTGGAGAATACAGCTCTCTTGGGTGAGAACTACCTTCTACTTTTAGCCCCTCTGGCATGCATTTCTTCAGTGAAGAAAAATGATGTTCCCCAGCCAAATCAAACACAGCCTCTCCCCAGCCCTCCCTGTCCACACACAGACTAGGAATGGAAGTTGGTGATGATAGTTTCATTGTTTTCTCTGTGCCTCCCAGGGATGCGGGGCAAACACAAGGGCTAGCTTTGTGAGAATTGTACTCCTGGAAACACGTAGCCTGGGCTCAAGGACATGGCAACACCCCAAAGGGACCTGGTACTCCAGCCTGGGACAGACTCTTAACCACTTTACTTGGTACATCTTCTGGCTGGAGAGAGAAAGTGGGTACTCAGGCTGCTCTTTCAATCAATTCTTGCAGCCCCTTTCCTGGCCTGAGAGGTGTAAGAGTCTGGAGGACCCTGGTTCATTCCTTCTGAATATTTATTGTTGACTACAGGACACTGTGCCTGGTACTGGGCTAGGAGCTTGGAACTCCGTAGACAAACAGGCAGGCACGGTCCCTCCCCACATAGAGATTGCAATCTCTATGTCTGTACAAGTAAGAACAACAATGATGATAACAATAGCTACTATTTATTGACTAGGCATCAGGCCCTGTTCTAAGCTCTTTATTTGTTCTATTTTATGTCTGTATTGGGCTTCCCAGGTGATACTAATGATAGAGAACCCGTCTGCCAATGCAGGAGACATAAGAGATGCAGATTTGATCCCTGGGTTGGGAAGATCCCTTGGAGGAGGGGATAGAAACTGTGGTTTTAGAAATTAGACCTTAGGCAACAAGGAGAGGGAATTCCTTTGTCTTTCTGAGGCCCTACTCTAGGTGAATTAAAGGTATTGCTGGGTGATAATGGAGAAGGCAATGGCACCCCACTCCAGTACTCTTGCCTGGAAAATCCCATGGACGGAGGAGCCTGGTAAGCTGCAGTCCATGGGGTCGCTAAGAGTCGGACACGACTGAGCAACTTCACTTTCATGATTTGGAGAAGGAAATGGCAACCCACTCCAGTGTTCTTGCCTGGAGAATCCCAGGGATGGGGGAGCCTGGTGGGCTGCCATCTATGGGGTCACACAGAGTCGGACACGAATGAAGCGACTTAGCAGCAGCAACAGCAGCAGCAATGGGGTGTGGGGAGGGAGGGAAATTTCTGCTCCAACTGGGAAGAATATTATCCATGTCTGGGCAGGTGAGAAAAAGAAGCAGCACTTCTGAGGTTTTCCACCACGGTGCTTTGAGCTGGGATTAGAGAAAGTATCACCAAGTAAAGGCATTGTGGGATAAGAGTCGTGGTTGTGATGCTCAGCCATCCTGCTTTACATGGAGATTGGTTTCCTCATTGCCAACCACAAATCAGGATGCCTACAGGCACTATCTGGCACAGAATTGGGTGAGCTGACAAGTGGGTCAGCTGAACCAAGAGGGAGTCATTAGGGCACAAGTGGCAATGGAAATCCTTGGAGAAGAAATGAGATGATCCAGGAAGAGTTTTTGGAGTGAGAGGGGATTGCAGGTCAGGTCCTAACCTCCACAGTGAAAAAGTTGGCTTAAAACTCAACATTCATAAAACTAAGATCATGGTATCTGGTCCCATCACTTCATGGCAAATAGATGGGGAAACAGTGGAAAGAGTGACAGACTTTATTTTGGGGGGCTCCAAAATCACTGCAGATGGTGAGTGCAGCCATGAAATTAAAAGATGCTTGCTCCTTGGAAGAAAAGTTATGACCAACCTAGACAGCATATTAAAAAGCAGAGACATTACTTTCCCAACAAAGACCCATCTATTCAAAGCTGATTTTTCCAATAGTCATGTATGGATGTGAGAATTGGACTGTAAAGAAAGCTGAGCACCGAAGAATTGATCCTTTTGAACTGTGGTGTTGGAGAAGACCCTTGAGAGTCCTTTGGACTGCAAGGAGATCCAACCAGTCCATCCTAAAGAAAATCAGTCCTGAATATTCATTGGAAGGACTGATGCTGAAGCTGAAACTCCAATACTTTGGCCACCTTATGCGAAGAACTGACTCATTTGTAAAGACCCTGATGTTGGGCAAGATTGAAGGAGGGAGGAGAAGGGAATGACAGAGATGGTTGGATGGCATGACCGACTCAATGGACATAAGTTTAAGTAAACTCCAGAAGCTGGTGATGGACAGGGAGGCCTGGCGTGCTGCAGTCCATGGGGTCACAAAGTGTTGGACACGACTGAGCGACTGAACTGAAATGAACACCCACAGTGAGCACAAAGGCCGTGTCTGCTCCATCAGTGCTGTGTCTCTACTGGCCAGTAGGTGTTGACCCATACGAGGACCTCAATAAGTAGCAAGAGAGTGAATGCATTGATTAAGCAAAGGACAAAAATTTAGGGAGCACCCACTTCTAAGAGACCCAAGGAAGTGACAAAGGCTGAGAACACCTGCTCCGGGGCATGAGAGAAAGGTCAGTTAAAAAATGACAGGACTGTACGAAGGGTCACACAATCAACAGATACTGGATACTCGGAATCAAGCAGATAAATCACTCTGTTCTGACAGGAGTTATGTATGACATAGCAGTGACAAGTAACCAACTGTTTTTGCTGCAGAGGCTGAGTCTAGGGAAGTTAAGAAAGTGCTCCTGTGAGGCCAGGCCTTGGGTGCCAACAGCAACTAGGGAAGGCCTTCTCTGTACCCCACCTTGCAGGAATCACGACGTGCTCTTGGCCCGGTGAGGTTTCTGGGGAGGTCCTCCTAGAGATCCCAAGATGAGCAGGCGGTGGAAGCACATTTCTAGGGCTGCGGGCCACCCTCCACAGGACCACCTGGGGGTCTGGGAGTCCTCAGGGGTTGGTCTTTGCTGTGGGCTGAGCTTCAAGCATCAGAGGGAGGTGGGCAGTTTTGGTTTCCGGGTTGGGAGCTTGGCATGACTGGCCATGCTTTTCATTTTAGAAACCATGATCTGAAAGCACAATTCTAAGGGGGTATGCAACCAGGCCTTGCACTTTAATGACTCTGTGTGACCTCTGTCCTCTGGCTGTCATTTGGAGCTATTTTCCTTCTCCCTTCAATCTTGAAAAGGGAAGAAACAAATCTTCCCAGAAGCAAGTTTCTCATCCCTTTGTTAATGATTGATTTCATTTGATTCCAGGACTTGTTTAACCTTTGGGTAAGCAATTGAAATCTTCTGGAGGCACCTAAAAGGAACGCAGGAATGTGTGTGCTATTTAATGGTAGAGAGATTATAAATGGGACTCTGACAGAATAAAAAGTATTATTTATATGAGTGCTAAAAACAGTCACTTGTAAAATACACACTCGTCCGTAACAGCCAAATATGGCAAAGCATGATATCTGGTCGCATAACCAGGCTGACTCTGTAAATAGGGAGATCAGTCCATCCACTCCCTTCCTCTCAGCTGAGCAATTCTGTGGCTCCAAATTTCCTCCCAGAAAGTCTAGAATTGTAGACCAAATGGAGATCCAAGCTACATGTACAAGATATCACCAGCATAAACGAGCCAGTCTGGGATCTCTGAAGGTGTGTGTAGCTGTGCCAACAGAGAATTGTTCAAAGTTTTTACTTCATGGGTAATGGCAGAAATTACAGACTGTATCATTGGTTGCCTGCCAAATCTAAACGCACGAAGATGAAATGCCATGAAGGCAAAACAATTCAAAAAGGAAAAAGACTACTAATCAGGCATAAAATGCCATGAGTTCTCCAGTAGACTGATAACGATCCAACCTCCATCCATGACCTAGTGACCAACTAGTAAGAAGGCTCACCAGTTAGCCAAGGGAATTCAGAAGGCCCAGCATCATCATGGGGTGTGATATGGGCTGAGGGGTGGGGTGGGGTGCAGAGCAGGGCCCAGAAACAGCGGGGACCATGGACCAATTCTGGGCACCTGTAATCCTCTTATCCTTAGCTGGATGTCGGAAGAGATGGTAGTTCAGGGAGTTTGCCAGGAACCTCAAGGAAGAGGGGCAGGAGCAATGCAGTGCAGGTGTGGGCCCCTGCTCTGTCACATCACTTCTCCTTCTGTATTGCCCATCTTTTTCACCTGCAGGGAAGTCAGGCTGCTTGGTGGGAAAGTTGAGGCTTATAGGCAAAAGCCCTCGCTCCGTCCTTCACGATCTGAGCATTATTGGACCAATTACTTTTACCTTCTTCTGCCTCAGGTTCTTTCTTTGTAGAATGGAAATAATTTTGGAGATTAAACAAGATCAAACCAAGTACTCGGCACAGAGCCCAGCGCATTCTAAGTCCCAGTAAATCTTGATTAACCCTCCCTCTTGTGGATACATCTTAGCACCTTAAGCACAAGTAGGAGTGGGATAAATCTTGCTGGATAAATGAGTGTGTAATAATAACCACTCATTTGTTTGTCAAGGACTTTTTCAACGATAAGCTCCTCAGGATATCACATCATCCTCATTTTTGCAACCTCAGCATCCAGCTAGAGGTTGGGCATGTAGTAGTTGCTTAGTAACTGCTAAGTTACTGAATAATATCTCAGTTCAGAGGGTCCTTGATAATCTGGAGATCTCTCAGGGTTCAGTTCAGTTCAGTTGCTCGGTCGTGTCTAACTCTTTGCGAGCCCATGGACTGCAGCACGCCAGGCCTCCCTGTCCGTCATCCAATTCCTGAAGTTTACTCAAACTCATGTCCATTGAATCCGTGATGCCATCCAACCACCTCATCCTCTGTCGTCCCCTTCTCCTCCTGCCTTCAATCTTTCCCAGCATCAGGGTCTTTTCAAATGAGTCGCTTCTTCACGTCAGGTGGCCAAAGTATTGGAATTTCAGCTTCAGCATCAGTCCTTCCAATGAACACTCAGGACTGATCTCCTTTAGGATGGACTGGTTGGATCTCCTTGCAGTCCAAGGGACTCTCAAGAGTCTTTTCCAACACCATAGTCCAAAAGCATCAATTCTTCAGTGCTCAGCTTTCTTTATAGTCCAATTCTCACATCCATACATGACTACTGGAAAAACCATAACCTTGACTAGACTGACCTTTGTTGGCAAAGTAATCTCTCTACTTTTTAATATGCTGTCTAGGTTGGTCATAACCTTCCTTCTAAAGAGTAAGTGCCTTTTAATTTCATGGCTGCAGTCACCATCTGCAGTGATCTGGTTACACAGGATGAATTTGGCACTTGGGGAAGAAGTACCCACTGCTTGGGTCCCACAGGATGTGGTGGCAGAAGCTGGGCCATCTGAATGCCAAGAGGAAACTATGGGGGCCCAGCAGGCTTTCTTCCTAGGAGCATGGTGCTCATGAGTCCTCAGCAGAGGCTGGGCAGACCCCATATCCGTCTGTTGACGAATAACACATAACGAAGAGCAGGTGGACAGCACACGGAGCCAGGGAGACCTTGCCCGCCCTCCTCTCTGACATGGCCACAGAGTGAAGAAAAATCGATAACTTCTCCAGATGACAGGAATACCAGGAAAAATGCTGACAACTCATAAGTGATAGGGAAACGTATGCTAGAAAGATCTAGCCATTAGTCCTGGGTGTGCAAGACCCAGGGCTCAGCTGCTATGTTTGTAACCTGAGAAAGTTAAGTCCCTGCCTATTATGCTGCTTAGCAAAACAAGCAGACTCCACACCCCACCATGAAAGGGAAAACAAAGAAATGAGGAGACTTGATCACCTGACCACAGCACCTCTGAGAGCAAGAGCCCAGAGCTTTATTTCTGCAGAAGTTTACCAAACTTCCCGCAAGTGAGCTGGGCCAACTGGTTCTCCTGGCACAGAGGTAGGAGCTGAGCTTAATTAAACTGCAGGATTAGACTGGAACAGAGATCTTTGTTCAGAGTTGGCTCCAATTTTGTTTGTCATTTTTTACATTCTCGTTGAATAAGAGCAGAAAAATAGAATCATCAGGGACAGAGCACAAGGAGAGGGGTGTGGTAAGGAAGTTCCCATTCAAAGGTGAACCTCTCCCTGTGCACCCTCTCCATATTTTGGCTTTTTCAGATAGCTGACCTTGAACTTGAGTTCCTGGTAATGCCTGACCTTGACTGGATCTGGGTCAGTGTCCTGGGGAGGGCCAGCTACCAATCAGAGACTTGGCTGTTCCCATCTCACTTTGGCAGGTTTTCTCCAAGTGACTGGGAAACAGATACTTAAGTCAACTGTGCCAAGTTCCAAGATCTGAGGACTCTAAGCCAAATCTCAGGGTTGGTGGCCTGGTGACCTCCAGGCCTGGGGAGGTTGTACTCTGGCAGTCAGTGGTGGAAGGCGAGGTCAGGGATGGCCACTTGCCTTATCATTTTTGGAAGCAAGGGCTAGTTTCAGAGATTGGGCTGGAAATGGACACTGGGATGAGCTGACTTTTGGTTCATCCTCTTCAAACCACACTAAGATTTCTGAGCCCCTGCTTCCTAGCCTTGGTCAATAGGCCAAGGGCTAACATGCCATTTGAGCTCAAGGAGGTAGGACTTGCATTAGACCTGAATTTGCTTTCTGGAGGCCAGTAGAATAGGCCATCGGATGGGATTAGCCCATCAGATCCTGGTAGTTCAGGAACCAGAGAGAGAGAAACTCAATGGATTAGGGCTACCAGGTATGGATTTAGGCCCTGGTGAAAAAATCTGGGGGCTCCATCTCAAGGACAGACAGGCTAAAAATCTCCATGTGGGATTTGATGCAGCTCATGTCTGGACACCTGATCCTTGCTAATTAGTATGGTCTGCCATCATACAGGCTACTACAGCGGTCAGAACATGAGTCAAGGGTCATGAGTCCTGCGTCCATGAACATGTCTGTGCTGCTGCTGGTTGACCCCAGTTCAAAATGTAGTGAAAGGAATTCAAGCATCAGGTGGTGGAGCTCTCAGAAGACGAGAACTGCTTATGGTGCTCCCAGGTGCTGGAGAAGAACAGGATGAGGGGAAGACAGAGGGAGCTAGCTAAGGGTGCTCCTTGGAGAGGTCCCCCTGAAGACACAAGCCTGAGTTTTGTTCCCACTAAATCTACAAAGCAAGGCTCAGACTTCATCTGCCTTTCCTGACTTCCTCTATCTTCCTCTTGTATTGAAAACACATTCTTTTGTTTAAAAAAAAAAGAAAAGAAAAATAATTGAATGAAAAAAAGAGTAGTTTTAGTTTAAAAAAATAAAAAATTAATGAAAGAAAAGGAAGAGTAGTTTTAATTAAAAAAGGAAAAATTACAATGAAAAAGTAGTCTCAATTAAAAAGAGAAATGAATGAAAACAAAGAATAGTTTTAATTTTAAAAGGAAAAAAATTAATGAAAAAAATCCCACATTGTTCCTTCCTTATCACTCTCAACCCTCTTCAATGTAGTCATTCATCTGTTATCTGACTCCATCTAAAATGAAGTCTACTGGAGCATAGGGACCATGTCTTATAATGACTCGTATCCCTGGCATCTAGACCTGGGCCTGGGCCAGGTGTTGAGTAAACATTTGTTGAATGACGGACTAAATGAGGACCTTTCATGAGACAAAGAGTTTGTGGCCCTGCTGGGGAGGCAAAAATAACACATGCGCAGAGAATGCAAGGCACAATTAGTGTTGAACTATATGGCTTTTCACTAAGAAGCTAGCTTGGGGTCCGCTGGCCTACTGGCCTTGTCTGAAAGTTTGGGGAGGGAGGGATGCTTCTGTTAGAACGTGAGGACCATGAGAGCATGGCCTTTGTTCATCGCTGCGTGCCTGGCATGAGGTAGGCGCTCAATAAATATTCCTGGAATGGAGGCACTTTAGCTGTTTTAGTTTGTTTCCTTAAAGCAGAGAGAAATGCTGTTGTTTATTAACTTGTCCTCAAACTATGAAGGCGAACTCCAAAAGGAAATACACAGAATCGGAAAATCCCTACTGATGGGGCGGGCTTCAAGGCAGGTGACCTGTATAGTCACACAGAACCTGGTGCTCAGAAGCACCCTGACCTAAGTTTAACGTAATGCACTTGCCATTTTGAAATTCTCAATTTTTGAACGGGGAGCCCACATTTTCATTTTGTACTGGATTCACAAACTATGTAGTTTGCCCACAGAAGGAGACACTGTCAATCCACCATGTGGGCCAGCAGAAGCAAGGAAGCGTCTCTGGTTCTGGGCACCTACCTGGCAAACCTACTTGCCCTGTGGACTTCTGGGCAGCTTGTGGGGGCAGCCATCCAGGTGCTGTCTCCTCTTTCTCCCTTGGTCCATGTCTGTAGCGGCTTCTTTGCTTGGTTCCATCTGCCCTGAAGTGACCTCAAGGAGTGGCAAAGCCACCACAGCCAGTGACCTCACACCTCTTGTCACTGCCGTGTATTGTCACTGCCATGGGGAGGACTTTTTCCCTACCCGTCTGACACTTTACGGCACACTTCATAAACAGTGGCCTCACCAGTATGGTTCTAATAGGATCTCCCCATACTCCCTTTTCAAGGAATTTGGGGCATCTTTCCACCTGGGTTGAAGGACGCTGAGGGTACCCTCAGAGTGCCTTTTGCTGATGTCAACCATTTTCCTGTTCTTTAGAGATGAATCCAAGGAATCCTCTAGGTAAGGATGAGTTTACAGACAACTGGAGCACCATCTCAGGGTGGGGGTGATTTTTCTCTCCCTCTGGTTCAAGGTCTTTGATCTTGCTGGGCTGGAGCCCTCCTGCAATGCCCAGTGCCCTGCTCATTCCTCTTAGGGAGACCAGCAGAATGTCATGCTTGTAGGGCATGTGGTAGCAGAGGCACCTAGAGAAAAGACCTTATCCCGGGGACCCATGCTTGCTGGTCTGGCGGGGTGGGCTGGCCGCTGCTAGAGTCACAGTTCATCCTGAGAAACACCTCCTCCCTCTGCTTCTGGAACACAAGATAGGTGGGGTGGCCAGGCTTTGGAAAGGGGACTCTGAAAGTCATACCCATGTTGCCCAGCTCCTGTCTCCTACTATTTCCTGCTGCTCTGGAGCAGAGCTGGGATGGAACCAGCAGGCTCAATATCTCCTTGAAAGGCTGCTTTCAATATATCTCTAGTTTCCAGATATATTCTGGGTGTCCTGTGAGCAGTCACGGGTGTGCGTCCCTGGCATTGCTTTATCAAGAGCTCTTCTGGCTGAAGTCAGGGCTCAGTAGCAGGACAGGCGCATGCCAGACTTTTTAAGTTGGCCCTAAGTAAGTCTGAATATTCCCTACTGCTGCTTAGATAATAACAACAAAAAAAATGGGAATTTGGGTTCATAAATTGAAAACAAAGATCATGCAGGCAGATTTCAAAAAGTCAATGCCATTATTAGAATTAAGATTTTTTTTTTTTTTTCTGTAAAATACTATTGTTCTTCCCAGGTGGCTCAGTGGTAGAGAATCTGCCTGCCAATGCAGGAGACAATGGAGACTCTGGAGTACTCGGTTCGATCTCTGGGTTGGGAAGATCCCCTGGAGAAGGAAATGGCAACCCACTCCAGTACTCTTGCCTGGAAAATCCCATGGACAGAGGAGCCTAATGGGCTGTGGTCCATGGGATCTCAAAGAGTCAGACAGCTGAGCGACTGAGCATGCACACACTCCCTGTTGTTTTAAATTTCTATATACTGTCACAAGTGGGATGGAGACCACATGTCATTCAGTTCAAGCTCCTTGTTTTAAAGATGGAAAACCAAAACTAACAAAAAGACAAAGATGGAAAACTGAGGTCCCTGGAGTCTGGGGGTGCTTCCCAAGGTCACTCAGATCACTAGTAGCAAAATAAGAACTCAGCTCCCCTCCAAGCCTCAGGCCCCTTCTCTCTCTCCAATATAAAGTTCTTAAGATATTTTAGTTATTAGCTAAACATTCACAGTTAAAGAGCGGAGCAGTAGCTGGAGCAGGCTATGCTGTGTTTTCAGTACACTGGCAGTAAAACCTCAGTGGGTTTTATGAGTACAGATGGTCCCAGACTTAGCACGTTTCAACTTTTGCTTTTTCAACTTCTACAATGGTGTAAAAGTGATACACATTCAGTAGAAACCATACTTTGAATTTTGATCTTTTTCAGGGCTAGTGATATGCAGTGACACACTCTTATGTTACTGTGGAGTGGCCGCCGCAGCTCCTAGTCAACCATACAATCCCGAGGGTAAAGGACCGACACAGTTACAACCACTCTGTACCCAGACCCATTCTGTCTTTCAATTCAGTATTCAATCACATGAGATGGAAAACACTTTGTTATAAAACAGGTTTTGCTTCAGATGATCTTGCCCAACTATAGGCTAATGTAAATGGTATGAGAGTGTTTAAGTTAGGCTAGGCTAAGCTATGATATTTGGTAGGTTAGTTTATTAAAAGCATTTTCTTCTTATAGTATTTTCAACTTACGGGTCTATTGGGGCATAAACCCATGGTAAGTAGAGGAGGATCAGTATTATTCTTTTATTTCATCATTCATCACCAACTGTTTATTGATCAAATGCTTTGTGCCAGGTCTTGTGGTCAGTACTATTAATCGGAATATCACGTAGAATCAGATATGGTTTGTGCCCTCAAAAACAACTTGTAACTAGAAGTGTCTCTATGAGTGCGTGTTCATGAACATAGGTACACGTACCCCAAGCTAGAAGCCCCCTCCATAGTATCTTTTATGAGAGATCACTTTGCCTTCCACACAACCAGTTAAGAAACTAGACTTGATAGCTTTAGTCCAGTGACTCGGAAGTTGGAGGAGTTAACATTCTCAGTGTCCCAACAGGTAGAGGTGTCTTTCTCTGTTTTATTTCCAGCCCAGAGCCAAAGGTGGATTCACTGGCCCTGAGTGTGCTGTTTCATTGGCTAATGGAGGCACCTATGCCAATGATTGTCTGTGCCTGTGCTCAGTCACTCAGTTGTAGCAGACTCTTTGCAACCCCATGGACTGTAGCTCACCAGGCTCAGCTCTGTGCATGGGACTTTCCCAGCAAGAATACTGGATCAGGTTGCCATTTCCTCCTCTAGGGGATCCCTGACCGAGGGATCAAACCACATCTCTTAAGTCTCCTGAATTGGCAGGCAGATTCTTTTCCACTGAGCCACCTGGGAAGCCCATGCCAATGATTAAACATGAGCATACATGAAATCACAGACACACACACACACACACACACATTATGTAGAACCAGCTCTAGGATCACAGACTGTTAGTTCTGGATTATATGATCTTTGTCAGATGAGAAAATTGAGACCCCCAACCACTTGCTTAGTTGTTAATTAGTTAATCCAGATAGCTAGTGAATTCCTTAAACCATTTAAACTTTTAGTTTATTCAGGAACTAAAAAAATGGGAAGCAGTTTCTCTTAGAAGTGACTTCATCTGAAACATCATCGCTCCAAAGATTAACATCTTGGAGAGGCATCAAGGTGGCCGTGGTCTCTTGCGGTTCCTTCATAGAACCCCTGGAAGTCATGGCTATTAGGGAGGATTCCAAGCAACTGGAAGTCACATTAGACAGTCCCAGATACCAGCTGCCCCCTCTAACAGAGGCCTGAGACACCCCAGCTGGGGCTGGGGCAGGTGCTGGGCAAGCCTCCACTCCCCCTCCCGCCAGCCCAGTGAGTCCTTACAGGGAGCTGGAAGGGTGTCGGGGAGGGATGAAGGATGTATTCACAACACAGGCCCCACCACAGGATGTTTTGGTCTGAGCATGGGATTATTGTTCTCCCATCAAAGCCCAGTGATGAAAGCCATTCAGGAATGCCCTGCAGGGGCAGGAGGTTTGCTGCCAGACCCTCCCTCAGTAATCAACTCATCCCATCCACAGACTCAGGACCCAGGGCTCCTTGAGTGGGAGAGATGTCCAAGTCAACTGAGTACAAGTTCCCACTGATGGGTTCCTTCCAGAGAATTCTGTTCCTGCCTAGACTCCTCCAAAGACAGGGCATTGCTCATTTATAAGAGCACCGTTTCCAGCTTTCCTAGGGAAAGGCCACTTTCCTGGAACGTTGACCTAGGGGTCTCAGCCCTGCAGCCTGGGGCTCACCCTGCTCTCTGCTGTCTGCTGCCCTGGGGAGGTTTGAGTTCAGTGTGTAAGACGCTCTGGGCCAGTCATCCGCAGGTGAGTGCTTGACTCTCCCTCCCAGATGTGGTTGTGAGACCCTAGCCCTCCTCTGAACAGGGGGATCCTGAAAGCATGAGCTCCAGATCTCCTGGAAAATCAAAAGCCAAATAGTCCAGTCGCAGAGTGACCAAAGCAGAGACAAATAGGGCTGTGGTCTTCTTGGCCTCAGGCTTCTCAGCAACATGGAACATGGAAGCCATAGAGCCACTGGGGTTTTCCACCTCTTGCCCTACAAACTCTGCCAGAAGTGCATCTTCTTACCCCAGGGCTGATCTCTACTCTATTCCTCTCCTACCTCCCATCTCAACATAAATTCTAGCTGGAGGTAGAGAGTTTTCTAGGTGTTTTTGAAATAGCCAGAGGAAAGACCACCACGCTGCCTGCTGGTCATGGTTTTATGGGCTCCAGCTTGGGGAGTCAGGGCCCCCGGGCTGGGCTAACTAGGCATTGTGTTCTGGGCCGCTGGTCACAAGGGCATATGGTCGGATGAGCAGTGGGAGTGAGTGGAGACCTGGGTGCTGGGACAGGGACCCCAGCTTCACTGTCACGTAAGACTTGACCTCCAGCCATTTGGCTGGTATTGGATAAGAGGTGGAGGCCAAAACTGGGCCAGGTTGTGGTGCCACTGGGGGAGTTCTAAGAACAGAGTGTGACCTGATGCCCCAGAAGTGACCCTAGAGGACTGGGCAGTGTTTTCCTGGACTGTTCCTTAGTGAACTCACCCAGGCACATGGCCCTTCCCTTTCATCCACTCAGCAACATTTATATTCAGCAGAGTAGTTCTGGCAAAAGCAATTCTTTGATTGCCTGCCTAGCAGGATGAGCAACCCCCTTAGGGGTTATTTGGACAAGAGTATAAACGATCTCAAGAATGTGACCTGACCTAGCAAGTACAGGGGGAAATCAGGAAAGCTTCTTCAAGGTCTTGAGGGATGAAGTGGTCAGTTTGAGGGGCAGGTGGATGACTCTGTCTTGGCTCCTATTTCTTATGCACACACTTGTTGTTTAGTCACTCAGTCGTGTCCAACTCTTTGCGATCCCATGGACTGTAGCCCACCAGGCTCCTCTGTTCATGGATTCTCCAGGCAAGAATACTGGAGTGGGTTGCCATTTCCTCCTCCAGAGGCTCTTCCTGACCCAGGGATTGAACACATGTCTCTGTTGTCTTCTGTATTGGCAGGCGGATTCTTTAACATTAGCGCCACATGGGAAGCCATATTTAGGATCCTAAAGCCCAAAGGGGTTTCCCAGGTAGTTCAGATGGTAAAGAATCTACCTGCAATGCAGGAGACCTGGATTTGATCCTTGGGTTGGGAAGATCCCCTGGAGAAGGAAATGGCAACCTACCCCAGTATTCTTGCCTGGAGAATCCCTTGGACAGAGCAACCTGGTGGGCTACAGTCCATGGGATCACAAAGAGTCAGACACAACTGAGTGACTAACTAACACTTTCACACTTTCTCAAGCCCAAAGACCAACATGAAGTATTCTGCTGATCAGCAACTAGACTTGAATTATCCTGCCAGGCCAACAATGGCATTGGGCTAGAGTTACACTAAATAATTCAGCCTGAGAAGTAGACTGCCAAGGATTTTGGTGACTCCCAGACTACTTAACTGGGCAGACGGAAAGAAAATGGAAGGGCAGATGAGCCTGGGGTCAGAACACTCTATGTTCCCTCAGGGAAATGGCTGGGGCTTCCCTCAAGTAGGGAAGGAGATTCACTCTGTAGTGGGTGGGGCTATATGGAATTGCTCTTGGAAAGAATCATAGATCTAAGCATGAGCTCTGTTCAGCCCCAGGTCTGTGTGAAGAGGAAAAGCTCACTGAACTTGGACTCTGCCTCATTCAGGATGAAGACCCTGCCATGATCAGGGGACCCTTTTACTAGCAACTGCCTTGTCTTGATTCCAGCCACTCTTGGCCCTAGGCTGCAGTCACTGGGCCTCTTTCTTGAGGAGCAGAGATATTGGCCACTGTGAAGATGGGCCCTGCTGGAGATCTGGGGCGGCTGCTGGCCTGCCAGGGGCTGTGGGTGGTCAGGACCAGAGCAGAGCAAATTTGGTCACAGTGCAGCCTGGGGAGTTGGTTTCTAGGACCCCTTGGTGGCTTTCTTACCCAACTTTCATCTGCAGCTCCTAACTTTCATCTGCAGCTCCTACAACTGAGGCTACAACAACAGAGCAGACCCTCCATACATATTTGATGAATGGATCTGTCAAATAATACACAATGAGTCAACTTCTCTGGGGCTCAGTTGGTAAAGAATCTGAGTGCAATGCAGAAGATGCAGGTTCAATCCCTGGGTCAGGAAGATACCCTGGATAAGGAAATGGCAACCCATTCCAGCATTCTTGTCTAGGAAATCCCATTGACAGAGGAGTCTGGCAGGCTACAGTCCATAGGGTCACAAAGAGTCAGACACAACTTAGCAACTAAACCACCACCACCACAACTTCTCTACCTCAGGAAGAAGAGCTCACTTACTCTGACGTCAAAGACTTTCTTTGGTGACTTGTAAAATTGCAGGGTCCTGAGATAACCATCATTAGCAAACACCGTGGAAGAGCATTAAGGATAATGCCATAGAACACTCTCGTTAAAACGTGACCTTTTCATTTTTGCTTCAGATCTGTTTTATTTGTTCAATTACAACATCAAAATCATTATGATATAAAACATTTTAATTTTCAAAATTTTATAATTCTTTTTAGACATCTTTATTTGCTCACTTGTGAATATGGCATTTGATCTTGGCAGCAGTCTGGGGCAATAGGTAACTTTGTCATTCCCATTTTGCAGCTGAGCACATGAAGGCTGAATGCCTTCTCAAATCCACACAGCTGAGATGGCACTGACCTGTGACTCTCTGCTTGATGCCTTTCCATTGCCTCAAGCTGGGGAAGCCGGGCCATCAGAGTGTATAATTTTCCTTTTGTTCCATCAAATGAGAGGTGGCAGTTTATCTGGTCCTCATAGAATTGCCACTATAAGCCAGATGTAGGTCCCGAACAGCTCTGCAATTACCATGGAGAGGGTATAATTTGGGGAACTCCGTCTGGGTGGGCTTTATTCTGGAAATCTCACTTATGATTAACTCTATTATCAGACAAGATTATGTGTGGGAACCAGAAGCAGTTGGTTCTGATTCTGTCCCTGGCTCAGAGTCAGGCTGTCCTCATCTCCTTGGGCTACTCCCTGGATTCCACGTCTGAGGCTGCTCACTCTCCCTAAGCTCAGTGTGAAAGCCGCCAAGAAAAACCCAGGCATCAATTCCCCATGGTGACCACCGCTGCCCAGGTCCCACGGTGGCCACGCCCCTCCTCCCCTGGGCAGTGCTCTGGCCCCACTGTGGACTGAACCTGACCCTCTGCGTCCATCGATCACCCCGCAGTTACCTGCCACTGGAGGATACTCACCTCAGGTGCCAGCCCTGATGGCCTGGGCCGTGACTTCAAATGGGAGTCTCAGTTGCAGCCTTGGTGGATGGCTGTTTCACTTGTGATTTTCACCTTTTCTGTTTCAGTTTCTTAATCTATATAAAATGGGTGTTTGAGCAGCTGCCACATGCTATTCTAGTGGGGTAGCACAGAGACCCACACAGTGGGCTCCTGCTCTGAGCTCCATATTATCTTATTTGTTCTTCAAAATCACCCTCTGGGCAGGTATTCTTATCCCCATATTGCAGATGGAGAAACTCTGACATAGAGAGATTTAGTAACCTGGAGAGAAACGAAACCAGAGCAGCCCCTGATATTTGGAAGCTGGCCTCCCATTCATAAGTCTGCGGTGTTCCAAGCTTACAGGATACCAGCCCCTCACAGGGCACCCTGAGGCCAGGCTAAGATAGACCCAGCAAGACCACTTTGCAGTTTTGGCTAAGCATGCACAAAAACACCGCTGGGCCACCCACAAAATATCACTGCCTTCCTGCTCCCCCTCCCCCGACGATGAGTAACTTCTTCACCAGCTACAGTTAGATCCGTGTCATAGCCCAGGGCAAGCTCAGAATCAGGACTGGGGATCAGAGCTCCAGAATCTGTTCCTGGTGGCCATGACTGTGGTCTTACACTCTGATCTTCCTGTGTGCTCAGAAATCATCCCAGCTTGGTGGTTTTTTGCTTGCTGACCGTTTGACAGAGGAAATGGTGAATGCGAACACTCCTCATCTGTCATGTGGTCACCACCCCGCCTTGGACCGGCCAGCAGCACAGGGGGTACCGCAGGCTGCAGGGTGACTACCCCACCTGCCCCCATGGCCCATGCACGTCTTGTAAACTGGCACATGGAGGCTGCCATGTGCTCTGCTGGCAAAGAGAGTCAAAACCCCTTTCCCAGTATGGTCCTTTGTTCCTGCTGATGTCTTGGCAGCAGTGTCTTTGATCCCAGCAGGACACTGGACTGAGATGTAAGGAGATGACTAGTCACCCTCACAGACCTCCCAGAGCCCAGTGGTCCATATGCCTGAAGGCTCTAGACCCCGACTTTGGCAGCACTCCCACCTGAGGGCATCTGATACCAATACCAGGGAATCCTCCTTGCTGCCACAGCTGCTAAAATAACAGTAGTTACTGTGGTCACCGGTTACCAGCGCCATTTGTCATACTGTGCCAGGACATTTCTTATACTTCTGTGACCCTCATAGAAAACCCTACTAGGTAGGTATTATTACTCCCATTTTATGGATGAAGAAACTGAGACTTGGCAAGTTCGATAGTAAGCTGATAGATTGTAAATGGCAGAGTGAAGATGTGGTCAGATCCCCCAGGCACTCTGAGGCTTCCCTCTCTGGTCTCTGAGCAGCTGGCTGTCAGAGACCTGCACAGACCGTTCAAGAAGATAATGTACTCCACCAAACCTCCCACCCCAGGACAGGGGGACTTAACCCCCAGTTGCCCTGAGTGCAGCTGGTGGATAGCCTCTCTGGGAATTGCCCTCTGCTGGAGGCAGCTGCCTTGTTCATGGTTGTGCCCCTTCTAGGGTGCAGCCCATATCCAGCGCCTGATCAGTGGGGAAAGGTAGACAGGCCAGGCCCTTGCCTCAGCTGGGGACAGCTCTGAGGCCACCCCAACTTCAGTGTTCCCCATGGGGTCAGCTGATGTCTTACTGGGATTGCTGTCAGCCCAGCTTCTCCCACCATCCAATCCTGTTTCTTTCCTTCTCCATAGGTGGGCATCTTGAAGGTGCTCCCTAAGAAACCCCACATGCTGTTTCCATCCCAGGGTATACATTCCAGGGAACACCCTCATCCCCGACCCCTCTCCACTCCCGTGACAAGGATGTTTTATAAGACTAGCTGGGGGTTTGCAGGTTTACTCACTGGTTTCTATAAGCACTTTCAATGTCTGCAAGGGGTGGTGTTCCCAGAAGGAATGACAGGCATTCTTGTGTCCCTGGCGTCAGTCACATGGCCTGAAGGCAGTCCAAATGATGGACTCTACGCATTTACCCGTTTCAAAGTCGTTCTCAGCCACAAAGATTGGCTAAACGTATTTTTAGTAGAAAAGTCCAGAGTTAGCCTTTTCTTTAAAAAAATAGTTTGCAGATTAGAGGGAGTGACAGTGAAGTTTATTGATTTATTTTTAAACTTTTTAATTTTATATCAGCGTGCAGGTGATACAGTGAAGGGATTCAGCCATATATGTATGGCTGTATATGTATGGCTCCTTCAAACTCCCCTCCCATCCAGGCTGCCACATAACATTGAGCAGAGTTCCCTGTGCTATATAATAGGTCCTTGTTAGTTATCCATTTTAAATACAGCAGTGTTCATCCCAAACTCCTAACCATCCCTTCCCTCCAACCACCCTTCCCCTTTGGTAACTGTAAGTTCGTTCTCTAAGTCTGTGAATCTGTTTTGTAAATAAGTTCATTTGTACCATTTCTTTTTAGATTTCACATATTCAAGTTTATTTTTAAGGTAAATTAAGGCTATCCTTTTTTATAGTTTAACGCCCAAAGCACACTCAGTCATTTACGATGCCTTGACCAGAGCCAACTGTGTGTTAATGAAGATAATATTATCTGATTCCACAGATTGGGCAGCTATTTAGTTCTCTCTGCCAGCCTCTGTCTAGGGGATGGTCTGGGAGACACAGGTGAGAGTTTCTGCATTTGGAGGAGCTCACCATCTAGTAGGAAGGTTGACGTTGAACTTGTCATACTAAAAAGTACAATGATGATAGTTTTGAGGATCTAGAATCTCATTTAAAATGTTAAATGAAAAAAACGTGGATGCTGTATTTCCATACTAAGTCAATAGAAATTTTGAATAGACAGATAAGAAATTGTCATCTAGTGCTATTACAAAGCAGAGAAGGCAATGGCACCCCACTCCAGTACTCTTGCCTGGAAAATCCCATGGATGGAGGAGCTTGGTAGGCTGCAGTCCATGGGGCTGCTAAGAGTCGGACACAACTGAGCAACTTCACTTTCACTTTTTCACTTTCATGCATTGGAGAAGGAAATGGCAACCCACTCCAGTGTTCTTGCCTGGAGAATCCCAGGGACAGGGGAGCCTGGTGGGCTGCCGTCTATGGGGTCACACAGAGTCGGACATGACTGAAGGGACTTAGCTGCAGCAGCAGCTTTTACAAAGAAGAACATGATTTAGGAATATGCTCATCTTTCTCCCTAGCTAGGCAGGCCTCAGCTGTAAGCTGGTGTTGGGGCTGTTCAGAACCTTAATGGAAAAGCTTCTTTAGCTTGATTTGTATGTGAAAGTGCTTTATGAGTTTGTCTCCTTCGGGTCACCTGCTGATGTCTTAACAGTTATTGTCCTAGAATATTAGTCAGTTGTATCTCTTTTGTCCCTTTCCGCCCCCATTGCCTAGTGGATATAAAGTTCAACACCTCTTCTACCATTGAAAGTGAAAGTGAAAGAGTTAGTGTCTCAGTTGTGTCTGACTCATTGCAACCCCATGGACTGTAGCCCACCAGGCTTCTCAGTCCTTGGAATTCTCCAGGCAAGAATACTAGAGTGGGTTGCCATTCCTTTCTCCAGGGGATCTTCCCATCATTTCCTCCCAAATGTTTCTCTTTGGTCCAACTGGTCCATTCATTGAACTTCAAACTCAGGGGATCCTTCAAAGAGTCCTGGTCTCCTTGCCTTTGCTCATGGCTGCCCCCTCTCCTAGAATGCTTTCCTCACTTCTTTTGATCTGTCCAAATAGTGCACATCTTTCAGGCCAGCCAGAATTTTATCTCCTCTATAAAGTCTTACCTGGACATCCCAACCTGAAATGACCTCTCACCTCTGAGATGTCTTGCATTATCCTTTCATGGGACAATGAAACCCCATTGTCCTGTGATGACCCTTCATTCTGCCCTTGGCCTTTCATTGTGATGTGCTCCATCAGTCTTTCAGGAGTTTTCATGTCTCTCCAGAACTAACCTGGAAAGATCAGACTTGGACATTCCCAGAAATGTCCCTTCGGGCAGCAGCGCTGCTTGTCTTCCATGCTGTAATTTATTAGGCCAGGCTAGAAACGAGAAGCGTCTTCTTTCCTGTTTTCATGAAGATTTGGCCCATTTGGCTTCCCCAAATATTAAATAGAACGGAGCCAGCCACTTTGGAGGAAAGAGAGAGCATTCTTCATTGTTGAGAGTACATTAATCTAATTTCCTTTCTTTTTAAGGAAAGTAATACATCAAAAGGGAAAAAAGAGCCTTATGTGACCCTAACTTGGTTCTCCGGGAATGGCGTAACCTGGCCTCGATCCCAAAAAGGTGAAAGAAAATGTTTTTCAAATTGCTAGTGGCTGTTCGCATTTGAGGTCCATTTAGTTCAGTTTTTTTTTTTTTTTTTTTTTAAGAAAAATGAATTGTGATCCTTGTGTGTGTGTGTAAAGGGTGCCTGTCTCTGTGTGGTTTGTGTCCTGGTATATGTCCAGCTATCTTGTCACACTGCCCTTGAGCTTTTCTTCAGTTGAGAACAGATCTGGAATGGTGCCCCTACAACCCCGAGGGATATGAGGCCTGCCCTTCACGGGACAGGGCGGGACTTCTAAGGGACACGGGTCAGAAGCGGTCGCAGTTGTTATTTTTAAAAGGCAGACACAGAAGCCCACAGGACTACACCCTGCTCTTTCTGGCTCCCAAGGTCATGGGTGTGTCCTGGTAAACGGGAGGCCCTGACACTCTGCCAGGCTCACCACGGGAAGGGCCCTGAACTAAACTTCTTGGCCCTTGCTGCCTCGGCAAAAGCAGAAACCACAACGCTCCCCACCATCCCTCCCCCCAACTCCCAGCAGGGCCCAGGGACTGGACTCCTGACACTCCTGAAAGGCCTCCTGCCTTCCTGGGTACCAAGCCCAGACCCCGACCTCATTCATAATTCTCTGGGGCTCTTGTGGCCTCTCTGTTAGGTCCCTCACCTTCCCAAGACAGCCAGGGAGAAACCAAAGTGCACGTCAGTTTGAGGCATATCTGTTGGCACTTTGTCTTGAGAACCCCAGGCCCAGGGGTGGGAGGAATATTTCACTCATGAGGGGTCAGAGGCTCCAAGCACCCCAGCCCCAGCCAGCCGTGGAAACTTGGCCTTCATGCAGAAGAGAAACTAGACGGGGTTCCCCAGGGATCAGGCTGAGGAACCCACTAGTTCTGCTTCTGTCCCTGCCTCTTCCAGGACCTGGGAAGATGGGCACGTGGCGGCAGCAGTCAGAGAGGACATGAACGGTCATTCTGAGCAAAACCTCCAGGGGCCAAGTGCAGTGTGAGGTACACACACACACACACACGATCTTAGCCAATCGCTTTGATAGCCAAGTAAGAAGCAGAGGGAGTCAAACTCTGTGAGAGCTATTCCCAAGGGAGGCCAGGGATGCTCCTCCTCCCTCGTGACCAGGTCCGAGTGCCATCTATGAGGACCATGCTACCCACCATGAGAGCAAAAAATGAAGCTGTACGTGTAACATACAAGGACAGGCTGTCAGGACATGGTTAGAGGGTGGGACTGGCAGGAAGTACAGCAGGGGATCATCAACTTGGCCAGTGCCAGGAGAGGTGTTGCTCTGAGGCAGGCCCTGTATCTGGGCTTGCTCTGTCCCTGCCCTTTTCTGTACCCCTGGTGTTACTTCGGATTCCCTGCTTCCATCAGGCAGAACAAGCAGAGGGCCTGGCACTTAGGAGAAGGGTCCAGAATAAAGATGTGTGTTTGGGAAGAAAGAGCCACAGGCTGATGTAGACTGACTGCAGGTGTCCCCCAAAGTTATATGCTGAAGCTCTACCCCCTGGGGTGATGGTATTTGGAAGTGGGGCCTTTGGGAGATCATTAGGTTTAGATGAGGTCATGAAGTCAGGACCCCTATGATAGGATCAGTGTTGGCAGATTTTATTTTCTTGAGCTCCAAAATCACTGCAGACCATGACTGCATCCACAAAATTAAAAGATACTTGCTGCTTGGAAGTAAAGCTATGACAAACCTAGACAGTGTATTAAAAAGCAGAGACATCACTTTGCTGACAAACGTCCGTATAGTCAAAACTGTGGTTTTCCAGTAGTCATGTATGGATGTGAGAGTTGGACCATGGGGTCCAACAATTCCACGGCAGAGTGCTGAAGGATTGATACTTTTGATTTGTGGTGCTAGAGAAGACTCTTGAGAGTCCCTTGGACAGCAAGGAGATCAAACCAGTCAATCGGAAAGGAAATCAACCCTGAATATTGGAAGAACTGATGCTGTAGCTAAAGCTCCAATACTTTGGCTACCTGATGCGAAGAGCTAACTCACCGGAAAAGTCCCTGATGTTGGGAAGGATTGAGGGCAGGAAGAGAAGGTAGTGGCAAAGAATGAGATGGTTGGATGGCATCACCAACTCAATGGACATGAGTTTGAGCAAACTCCAGGAGACAGTGAAGGACAGGGAAGCCTGCTGTACTGCAGTCTGTGGGGTCGCAAAGAGTTGGATATGACTGAGCTACTGAAAAACAACAACAAGGCAAGGTAGAGACTGGAGCTGCCTTTCTCTCTACCATGTGAGGACACAGTGGAAGGTCGTCTGCCATCGAGGAAGAGGCTTCTTACCAGAATCCCACCATGCTGACACCCAGCCTCTGAAACTGGGAGGAATAAAATGTCCGTTGTCTTAGCCATCCAGCCTATGGTTATTTTGTTCTGGCAGATTGAAGGCCTGACCTTACAATCTGAGTTTTGGGGGAAACTGAGACTGCTGTGGGCACGAGCTCCCTGCAGTGGGGAGACGGGGGCATGTGGGTGAGGGGTGCTGTGAGCAGACGGGCTGGTGGTGGGACTGGGAACACACCCAGACTCTTGTCTGGCCATGTCAGCTTGCCACCCTCATTCTGCCCCGGGCTGCCTGAGACAGGTAACTTCCTCAGACAACCTGCTTTGGATAAAGCCGTGATTCCTGGGCCAGACGTGCACTTTAGCTCTCACTGTGTAATTAGAGGAGGAACGGCAATGGGTCGCTCGCCCCGGCACGCAGCTCTCTGTCTGTGGAAAGGCCTGGCCGTGTCGGGCCACGTAGCGTCTCAGCTGACCTCGGGTTCCTCCCCTCCCCTCCACAGGGAACTCTCCCTCTCAGAGCTTTACTCCTAGGGGGGCTGAGTTGTTGAGGAGGAATAATGGGGTCTCCTGGGTGGATAGAGCCTTCAGACCTGCCCGCAGGGCCTTCCTCTGACAGTATCCTGATCAGCCCAGCCTGCATTTCTGACACAGCTGAATTTCTGGCTGATGAGACCTTCTAAGTGAAGGGCCTGGGGCCAGGGCCTCCTGTGGATTTTGGCTTCATACAGTATTGGACAGAGTACTGACTTGGTGCCCAGTGTGGGGTCATGGAAGGACGCTTTTCTGGACAGGGCCATCCATAAGGAGCCTGATGGGTGGTGGGCCTGGGGGTGTCTCGCAGTGGTCAGGAGACCACCCCACCATATGTCTGACCTAAGTCAGCAAGCAGCTTTCTTCCAGCTGGAAAGCTCTGTGTCCTGTGAGCTTCCTCTTTTAAATAGAACTCAGTGAAACTAATTTCCAACTCCTCTTATATCTGCATGCTAAAGGCAGTTCCTGGGGCCCTAGAGATCTGAGCAGCCTGTTTAAAGCTGCCTTGGACAGCTGACCAGGTGAGGGGGAGCTGCTGGGGGTGGGGGTTGAGGAGAAGGACAGGGAGGGAGGAGAGGAGGTGAGTAAAGGGGAGACTATTTGAGACATTTGAGAAGGCGCTGCCCAAGCCTGGAGCTGGGGACACCTGGGAACCCTCAGTTCTGTGCTTTGGAGGTGGTGGTTTGGATGGCCCATTTTCTTGCACATTTTGGGAAATGAAAGACACTTAAGAATTTAGGCATAGGGCCTGGGGCTGCAGCCACAGAAGGCAGTCTCGCTCTGTCCCTCTGCTCCACCCTGCAGCTGGCCAGCCTTCCCTACAAACACACACTTCCTCTCCTCTGCTTGGCTCCTGCTGGAGCGTAGCCAAAGGGAGGTGTCCGCCTCTGGTAAGGGAGGATGAGCTTAATCAGATCTGAGTGCCTGTTCCTCTGAGATGCCCAGGAAGTGATGACAGATTTGGCTGTGTTGTAAAATGCTCGATGCAGCTTTTTACCAGCCAGGTGAGGAGTCCCAGCAGGTCTAGCCACACTAATCCTCACTCTGTCTCTTGTGCAGCTTAGTGGGACTGAGGCCAGGGGAGGCCAGGGCTTCTGCCTGGGTCCTGAGCTTCCTGGGTGGGAGGCAGGGCTTGTTGTTGCTGAGGCCAGGTTGTTGTGCCCTGATGGACCCTCCTCCATGCCCATGGGTCCTCCTGGGTGTCTGACTGGTCCTGGCTCCAGGACTGCAGGATGGGGACCTGGGGACTCCTGGCTCAGCATTCACAGCAGCCTCTCAGAGCCTCAGCCTGATGCCTGGGTCCAAGCATGCAGATGCTGGTCCCCATGTCCCTCCTCTCAAGTGTGGGTTGTGGCTCTCCTATGACATGGAGGCTCAGGCAGCCTGCAAAACACTGAAACGTGAAAGGGTCAGCAGGGTTGGGGGATGGAGCCCTGGGCAACCTTAGAAAATAGGCTCATCCCCTGCTCTGTCACAGACAACCGTCTTGCACCCAAAGGGGCATCTTCCCCACCATTGTACCCATTTGCTGGGTGAAGGGCTTGAGTGGATGCCTGAAGACCTGACGCAGGGCTGCAGGCTACTGCTCGCTCTATCGCTTTCTCTCCTTCTCTTTCCCTCTCTCTCCCCCACCCCTTCTATTTTCTCTCTCCACCCTGCTCCCTAGGATGCCCCTAAGCCGCAGCCTGAACAAACCAAGGAGGGCCCTAGCCCCTGACGTTGGGAAAGACTGAGGGGCAGGAGGAGAAGGTGGTGACAGAGAATGAGATCGTTGGATGGCACCACCAACTCAATGGACATGAATTTGAGCAAACTGCAGGAGACAGTGAAGGACAGGGAAGCCTGGTGTACTGCTGTCCATGGGGTCACAAAGAGTTGAACATGACTAAGTTCAATTGAGGATGAAACTTCTAAGCCAAGTGAAAGCTGCTCAGTCATGTCTGACTCTTTGCGACTCCACGGACTGCAGCCCACCAGGCTCCTCTGTCCATGGAATTCTTCAGGCAAGAATACTGGAGTGAGTTGCCATTCAAGGGGAAACCCAATTACTATGCCCTTTTGTCTTTTTAAAAAAAATTATTCTCTAATCTATCTATTAAAAAACAACCTCGAGGAAGATCCTAAATAAATGAGCTTTAAGCAAGGGAATTATTGACGTGATTCATTCTCCCTCGGGGCAGATATGCAATTTATCTTTCAGCAAAGTGCCCAATGACTTAACCTCAGAACAATGGCCATCAATCCCATCTGTCCTCACAAGAAAGAAGCAGCATTCCATGCCAGCACTCTGACCCCATTAGGGACTTCTCCGAGGTTCTCCCCAATGGTGATATCTCAGCTAAAATGGGCTCAGAGAGCGGAGAGCTGCAGGCCAGGGAAGGAGGCATACCTGGGAGCCTCCAGGGTTGAGAGCTGGGCAGGGGGTGACCCCCCCTTTTCACAAGGAGAGGTCTTCGGGGGCTGCTCACCTCAGGAGCCTGTGCTGATTGGCTCAACCTCTCTCTCTCTTGCTCGCTAGAGTCTCCTTCTAGGTTGCTGCTGCAAGGAGGAGGGTGCCCCCCGGCATGGGCTGTTCACTCCTCTGGTGTCCTGTACCCTCGCTGCAGTTATGAGGGTGCCTTGAAGGTGTAGAGAGATCGGGTGAGGGTTGGGGGGGAATATGCCTTGGTTGGCATCAGATTGGCATCTAGACACTTGGTGCTGTAGCAGCTGCTACCCTGCTTCACAATCACTGAATCATGGGCTGGAATGGGTCTGGGGTATGGAATTGAATCCGTTCTTCTTTTTCTGTCTGAAGGAGGTAACTGTCCTTGCTCTGCCTTGATCTGACCTGAGAAGAAGGCTGTTTCTTGCCCTAAATGCTCGCAGCCCCAGCCCCTCCCCTGGTTTGAGCTCAGGCTCTTCCTGCCAGCATCACCCAAGGCACCTGCTTTATCTGGAAGTCCAGCATCCAGAGACTTGTGGGGGGCTGCCATGGTGGCATTACAGCCTTAATTATGAGTATACCTGCCAGGAGCTATGGAACCTCATGGAAACAGAAGCACTTAGCAATTGAAAGCATTCTCAGAACACTTAAAGCATCATAGAAAAATAGAACTTCACATTTGGAAAAGATTTTTCAAGTGATCTATCTTCTTCTAGCACAGCAGCCTCCTCCGCCTTCTTCCTTTCTTCCACATCTACTGTCTCCCTGGAAGGACACTTGTCCTCAATGTACACATTCCAGAGCCTCTCCTTTCCTCTGGGATCCATAGGATCCCACACTCTGCGTCACCCTCGCAGTTAGGAAGGGCCAAGTGGCATTTCTGCCTGCAAAATATTACTACGAGCACAAGGAACGTGTGACCCACTTCTGAGGCCCCGAAAAGTCATCTTCTCTCGTGCTCCTCTTCCCTCTCAAACACTGGTGCAGCCAAGTGTGTGTTGATATGGCAAGGCCAAACTTTACCTGGGTCAGCAAGACATTGCATGGAGGACAGGGCCCCGGGAATAGGCCAGAGCTCCAGCAGCTTTTTGTGTGAGGGAGAGATACTCTTGTTGAGACTTAGGAGCCACTGGTAGCCTGTCTTGACTGTGATATTGTGATTTATTAATATAATAAGAAATAGATATGTATTTAGTTTTCCTCACCGTGCCTGACACCTAAGTCCCTTGGAATTTCATCAGTGCAGAAAGCTGAAAAAAAGGTATCTTTTGTTATGTTAATGAGGCAATTTTGGGATCTCCATCTAAGGATGGGGGCTGGTTGCCTGGAGTACCAATCAGGTGATTAGAAGTTTGGAACTTTCTGTCCCATCCCCCAACCTTGGAGGAAGGGTAAGGGGCTTGAGATTGAGTTCAATAATCCATCTGGCCAATGATTTAATCAAGGTGAATGGATACATAAACTGTGGTACATCCAGACAAAGGACTGTTATTCAACACTTAGAAAGAAGGAAACTGTCAAACCATGAAGGGACCTGGAGAAAAAGCATATTACCAAGTGAAAGAGTACAACCTGAAAAGGCTACATACTGTATGACTCCAATTCTATGACATTTTGGAAAAGGCAAAGCTGTAGAGATAGTAAAAGGATCTCAGGATTTGGGGGGTGATGAAAAGTGGAGCACAGAGGATGTTTAGGGCAGTGAAGTGTTTGATACTATAAGGTGGATGTCATTTTACATCTGTCAAAACCTGAAGAATATGTAAGAGTGAACTCTGATGTCAACTATGGACCATGGGCTCTAATGACATGTCAGCGATTGTAAGAAATGTTCCTCTCCAGTGGGGGACGGTGATGGTTAGGGAGACTAAGCCTGTATGAGGCAAGAATACAGGAGAACTCTGTACCTTCCTCTCAATTTTCCTGTGAATCTAAAGCTTCTCTAAAAAAGTCTATCAGAAATTCCCTGCCAAGGCCCCCCAAACAGAATTGCACCTCATCCTGCCTCCAGGAGGACTGGAAGCTGGTGGCCTGATAAGGGATGCCCTATTCCTGTGAAGACCCAGCTTGGTAAGCCCACACCTGCTGTCGGATCTGCAGATGACTTCCCCTGCACTCATACAGGTCAGTTCTGACTTCTGGGAAGGACCATGTTGTCTTGATATTTGCAAACACAGATGGGCTAGCTCCTGCTTGGCTGCACTGCTGTGTGGGCTCCAGCTTCCTGCAGGGCCTGCTGAGCCAGGCCCTCCACTTTTCTGCCCAGAATCAAGGCACTTACTTCTTAAAGCACAGTCTCAGATCAGGTGCCTGGCTGGGGCTCCTGGAAAACAAAGCCCACAAAGTCATAGACTGATTCCAGTCCCGTTGAGCACCAGCTCTGAGAGCCCAGGCGGGCCATCAACAAGCAGGGCTGCACCGGGAACAGCCTGTCAATACGAGGACCTCTGATCCTTAGAGTGGGAAGCTTCAAGGCTTTGAAACTTTGGGGAGTCCTTCCTTGTTCCCAGGAGAAGGCTAACCCTACTGGAAATACATGAGGGCTTAACCCAGCTCTGTAGCTCTGGAAACCAGGCCTATTGTGGAGGGCCCCCCACTTCCAAATTCAAAGTGCTGGGGCTTCCCTGGTGGCTCAGCAGTAAACAATCCTCCTGCCAAAGCAGGAGATTCAGGTTCCATCCCTGATCTGAGAAGATCTCATGTGCCTTTGAGCAACTAAGCCCATGCACCACAATTAAGCCTGCGCTGTAGAGACTGGGTCCTGAAGCCCATGTGCCCTATGGCCTGTGCTCTGCAATGAGAGATGCCACTGCAATGAGAAGACCAAGCACCTCAGCTAGAGAGTAGCCCCCACTTGTGAAACTAGAGAAAACCCCGAACAGCAATGAAGACAGCACAGCCAAAAGTGAATAAATAAATAAATAAATAAAATTATTTAAAAAATAAAATTATGTTAAAAAAATTTCAAGTGCTTAATCATGACTCATAGAGAAACAGGCAGGCTCATCCCAAGGCTTTTCCTGTGTCGGAACCACTGTCTAAGGCTCTCTGGCTGGGTCTTCTGTGTGGTCAGTGACCAATGTTGACCCAGGCTCTATGTGCTAAGCTCCACATACTCTCCCCCTTTTCCTTCCCCTACCCATCCTCCTTATTCCCCCGTTCTTTTTCTATTTAAAAATTTTATTACGAAAATGGTTAACCACACAGAAAAATTGAGAGGATGGATTATACCCATCACCTACACATAATAATAATTAACATTTTGCTGTAGTTGCTTCACATACACTTTTAAGTATTTTAAAGCAAACTACTGACATACATTTTACCCCTAAATATTTTAGTCTGCATCTCTAAAAAAATAAGAATTATTACTTAATAATATCCTTGCCACATCCATCAAAATTAACAATAATTCCTTACTACTGTCTAACACCCTGTCCTATTCAAAATTTCTGCAATGGTCATAGAACTATCTTTTGTGAGTTGTTTAAATCAGAATTCAGGCCAGATCCATGCCTTGCATTAGATTAAATCTCTTAAGTCTCTTTCAACCTAAGTCTATACCACCCTTCCCAGGGTGTAGACAGGTTGAGGAAACCGGGTCAGTTGTGCGGGTGACACAGCCTGCTGACCTGTGGCTTCCGAGGTGGAGGTGCAGCTCCTTCCTTCCTGGGCCTGGGAGTCCCCCGAGGGCAGCACACTGAAGGGGTGCAGGGTCCCTTGTGGTCCCTGAGCTGTTTCTGCCCTGAGGTACAGAACTCCAGAGAAGCTGGGGAGCCAGTGTGACCTGCAGAAGGGACCAGAGAAGATGGTCCAGACCAACAATGAAGCTTTTAGACACTCGCTGTCATACCAGATCCCTCTGGGAGGGAAGAATCACTTTGAATCTCTGGGAAAGACCTTTGAAGATGAAGGTCAATGACTCAGAGTTTGGCAGGATCGGCCACTCGGGGACCTCCCATCCCTCTGGGAGGAGGGGCCTGGCAGCCTCCCCTCCCAAGCACACACAGTCCCCTTTGATGGATGCTCGGCCCCGCCTTTTGGCTCCCAAAGGCCTCCCCCTCAGACAGCTTCTCTTCTGCCTCCAGTTGTGTAGCAGCTGTCTCTATCCACCCACAGCTGCCCCTGTAGCAGCTGTGACAGAGTCCAGACCCCTTCCTGCCGGCGCTTGGGGCTGCAGCCCCGCCTCCACCCGGCTCTCCCTGGCGGCTGCCAGGCCTGCGCATGCTCAATGCGAACAAACAGAACTCAAAGCAGTCTAGCAGCTGCCACCTTCTCATGGTGAGAGGCTGGACAGGGCCCGGGAAGAACTTGTACAGCAACAGTATAAAGGAGAAGGCAACGCTTTCCCCCTACTCGATGAGAAAAATCAGTTTAAAGGTTGATCATCTCCAGTGTGGTCGAGGGATGGGGAAGCAGTCTCCCTATCTCTTAGTGGAGTATAAACTGGCCAGCCTTTTAGAAAATAAATTGGCAACACTTAAAAACATTAAATGAGCTTCCCAGGTGGCTCAGTGGTAAAGATACGCCTGCCAATGCAGGAGATGCAAGAGACCCGGCTTTCATCCCTGGGTCGAGGAGATCCCCTTGGAAGAGGAAATCGCAGCCCACTCCAGTATTCTTGCCTGGGAAATCCAATGGACAGAGGAGCCTGAAGGCTGTTTTGTGACAGTCCATAGGAGCGCAAAGAGTCAGGCACTACTTAGCAATAAAAACAACAACAATCAACGTTGAAAACGTACAAGTCTTTTCATCCATTCTTTCATTCAACAATATTTACTGAGTCCCACAGCATGCCAGATACTAATGTAGTTGAGAGTTGGGGGCACAGCAGTGAATCAGACAGCTCAGAAACCCGTTTCCATGAAGCTTATATTTTAATGGGAAAATGACAATAAACAAGTCTACATTGTAATTTATGGTAAATTTTATCAGTACAAACAGAATCAGGTAAAGAGATCGGTAGAGGGTGAGTTGTGGCTCTTTCAACCCTTTGGCATAGGAATTCCTCTTCTATGGCATGCTCAGAAATACTTACATGTACACGAAGACACACACAAATGTTCATAAGAGCAAAAAATGTAGATGCTTAAAAACAGAGGGGATGATGGGCGAATTGTCCATCCACACAAATAGATAATCTGTAGCCTCGTGGATGAGGACATATTATTAAGCAAAAGTTGAATATCTTAAAATAATATATATAGTAGGACCTATATTAGTAAAATGATGCTTAGATATATCTGCAAATGCAGAGAAAAGGGACCAGAAATAATTAATGGTAGTTTCTGATATAAGAAAGGGGGAAGGAGTCATTGTAAAACAAAACTTCCACTTTTTACTCAAAATACTGTTATACTGTTTGAATCTGGCCGGGGGCGGGGTGTGCGGGGAGGGCCTGGCAGTGGGCAGGTTCCTCTTCTGCTCCAAAGACAAATGAGGACCCTTCAGCCAAGCTGGGTGTTGGCCTGTCGCTAAGACCAGGACCAAAGGAGACACCACCTTCTGGGCCCTAAAGTCCTGGGAAATCTGTCCTTCAATCTGCAACAACGACCATAACCTGAGTTGAGAAACGATAGTGATCATAATAGTCAACGCAGAGCAATAATAGTGACGACAGTGCTGGGCATGGTTCTAAGCATTTTGCAGACATTGATTCATCTAATCTTTTACTAGTAATCTTTTATCTAGTATCACCCCCCTTTAACAGATGAGAAACCTGAAGTGCAAAGCATTTAATAACTGGCGCAAAGTCACACAACTAGAAAAGGACAGACAACCAGGGTCCAAATTCCCATAATCTTCAGAGCCCCCGCTCTTGACTTCTGTTATGCCGACTTCCTCAAAGCTAGTCAACATGTGCAGTCCTTACGGTGTGCTGAGCGTTGTTGTAGGTACTTGAAGTATACTACCGTGTGAATTGTTCTGAAGCAATTGTAAGAGGTAGATACTATTAATAGCTTCATTTTACGGATGAGGAAAACTAAGCACAGAGAAGTCAAGTGACTTATCCAGGGTCACACAGCGTGTAAAAAGTGGAATCTGAGCCCACTCCTTCTGACTCCAGAGTTTGTGCTCTTTAACTTTGCACTGTATTAAGAGACAGGCCCTGAGACTCAAATGCCCTCAGCATACACTTTCTATTTCTAGAGAGGAGTTCTGAGAGCCCCCTAGGGGCATTTTGGTATTCTCTGGAGCAAGAACAACTGGTAATTCCTGATCTCTAGTGTTCTGTGGTTGAGGAGCTAGTTGTTTGTTGCCTGGTAACTCACTGCCCTGGGATGGACATGCTAATCCCTTTACTGTCCAGCTGATACCCCTGGTGACCCGCGCTGCAGGCACAGGGCGAGGCGAGGCTCCGGGATGAGTGAGCCCCTTCTAGAATGGAGCAGGGTTGGGGGAGGGGGTGTTCATGGTGATGGACTGCCCTGAGCCCTTCTCTCTCCCTCACTTCCTAGCCTCGTTCAACTTCATGAAGATGAAGCGGCTGCCTAGCTGCACTCAAGTCAGAGCCAAAAGAGCAGACCAAGCCTGCTGCCTTTCTGTGCTCCCACTGGGAGACAGGACCTCAAGCACTGCTCTGGGGTCTCCTGGAAGCTCAAGGATGTCTCAGGCGGTGCCTGGCTCAGAAGCAGGTTGCTGCCAGGCAGCTTTGTGACCTTGGTGTCTTCCTTGGGAACTTGTCAAATGCCTGGCACAGACACTTCCCTTCTCTGGTGACGGGAGCTTACACTTCAGGAAGTATTGAATTGCTCTGAAATGTGATCACGGCGTCTGTCAATTTCTGCATTCGGAATGCTGTTTTCTACAGCGGGACTGTCTGTCTTGGCCTTCTGGAACTGTATGGGCTTCTAGATCCCCCACTTGCTGGAGCAGGTTTTGGGTGGTAGAGATGGTTCAAGAGGGCAGCTCAAGGTGGTGGGGAGAGGTGGCTGAGAGCTCATAGGAGCCGCTGCCTCTCTGTGTGCCATTTGCTGGGTGGCAGGAGGAAGGAGGGTTCTGGGGACATTTCTTGGCCAGGCAACCAGCACAGTTGCGGATGACAGCAGCTGCAGAGCCCAGAATGGGTCTGATTGTGGCCTCTCCCTCCTTCAGCCTGGCAGACCACCTCCTACTCCTGCTCCCCGGCCACACTGCTGTCTCTGGCTGGCAGCACAGGGTACTCAGCCTTCCCCCTGCCCGAGGTGTGAGCAGGTGCAGTGGGGGAGGGTGTCTTAGGAGGTGAAGGACAATAGGAGCAGAAGTGCTGAGGTGGCATTGTGCCTGGTGTTCACGGGACTGAAAGGAGGACACGTTCCTTGTTTGGATGGATTTGTCATTTAAAGCATAAATCTTTCTTCAAGAAGGTGCTGCTGTAATAGGGTGAGCGCTGAGCAAACATTGCAAGGTTTTGAGCAGGGTAAGAACAAGATCGGGAGGCACGTCTGCCTGCGGGTGGAGGGACGGGGGATGGAATATACACACTGGAGGCTGTCCAGTAGTCCAGGTGGCGGCCATCATGGACTGGACAAAGAAGTGGGTGGTGACTATGGAGAGAGGGGAGCACTGGAAGATGGGAGACTCAGGGCTTGGGCAGAGGATGTAGGATTTGGGGGGGAGGATGGTGCTGTTCTCCTCTGTCCTTAGTCCTGGACCCACAATTTGTTTAAGACTATCCCTTCCCCTTCTAGGAGCTCACTTGACTCCGCAAAGTCCTGAAGAACCTGACAAGGGTTATCTGACAAGAAGTCTAGTGGAAACGTTTTCTGGGAAAAGTGAGGAATCTTCCTGCTGGTATCATGAAGATTAGAGATGATGGAGCATCTATCTAAGTGACTCTATTCCTAGGTCATGATGGAGGTCCCTGCACTCAACCATGGCTCCTGGTGTCTCAAGACTCCCACACCAGCCATGGCAGCTCGGGGAGTTAAGCCTGTGGGGTGCACTTTGATCCACTGTGGTTATTTTCCCAACTATGTTCAAATTGTCCCCTTCTTACCTGGTGGGAGCTGATTCAAGATCCTTCTGACATGATCTCAGGAGTTTGGGGTTTTGGTATGGCCAAGAAGCTTTAGGCTTTCATACATTTTTCTCCTTGGACCTGGAGTCAGCCATTTCTCCAAGTGGCCAGGCGTCTCCTGGTGTCCAACCAGAGCTGTTCTGAGGTCAAGATTGGGAGGATTTTGTCCAGAGAGTGGACGTCCCCCTGTCCGGAAGAGCCAGTCCCTGAAGCCTTGGCTGCTCACTGCAATGTCTGGCAGCCCCACCACCCACAACATGGAGCTGGCTGGGGTCAGGCTGCTCTCAGTCCAGCTAGAAGCCAGGCTCCCTGCTCTGCTTCTCTGGACAGCTCAGGGCAAGCTGTTTCTAAAATCAATTTATTTTTAATTCTCAGACTGGTCATTTAGTCCAGGATTTCAAGGGAGTGACCATTTTCTTTTTTCCCTCTCAGTTTCCCAATTTCCTTTCATGCTACAGTAGTCCCTGCTTTCATCAAACTCTATGTATACTCTATGTATACTATAAGTATACTCTATGTATACTATAAGTATACTCTATGTATACTCTATGTATACTATAAGTATACTCTATGTATACTCTATGTATACTATAAGTATACTCTATGTATACTCTATGTATACTATAAGTATACTCTATGTATACTCTATGTATACTATAGGGTATATTCCCTACCCAGGTGGCTCAGTGGTAAAGAACCTGCCTGTCAATGCAGGAGCCACAGGTTTAATCCCTGGGTGGGAAGATCCCCTGAAGGAGGAAAATTCGAAAAATAAACAACTCATAAGTTGTAAATTGTGTGCCATTCTGAGTGAATAATCTGCCTGCAATGCAGGAGATGCACAAGAGATGTGGGTTCAATCCCTGGTTTGGAAAGATCCCCTGGAGAAGGAAATGGCAACCCACTCCAGGATTCTTGCCTGGAGAATCCCATGGACGGGGGAGCCTGGTGGGCTTCAGTCCACGGGATCACATAGTTGGATACAACTGAGCGTGCACTCACACCTGCATATTTCCTACACACTTATACTGAGGATAAAGTTTAATTTATAAATTATACACAGTAAGAGGTTGACAGCAATAGTAATAAAACAGAATACTTACAACAGTAATAGTAAGAATGATGTGAATGTGGTCTCTCTCTCAAAATGTCTTACTGTACAAATTTAACGCCTTTTCCATCCTTACTAAGCACTTACCACACACTGAGGCTGTAACTTTTCCACCCTTACTAAGCACGTATCACACACTGAGGCTGTAACTTTTCCACCCTTACTGAGCACGTATCACACACTGAGGCTGTAACTTTTCCACCCTTACTGAGCACGTACCACACACTGAGGCTGTAACTTTTCCACCCTTACTGAGCACGTACCACACACTGAGGCTGTAACTTTTCCACCCTTACTGAGCACGTATCACACACTGAGGCTGTAACTTTTCCACCCTTACTGAGCACGTACCACACACTGAGGCTGTAACTTTTCCACCCTTACTGAGCGCGTACCACACACTGAGGCTGTAACTTTTCCACCCTTACTGAGCAGGTACCACACACTGAGGCTGTAACTTTTGCAGTTTGAGGTGTGACAGCAAAACCAGCACGAATTTCTCTTTCTTTCTTCACAATTTCACAGATAGAAGATTTGTTCTTCCCATCGATCTTAGCAACCTCAGCATAAGATTTTTTTTCTTTTTTTGTTGAGAACGTCCCCGTTTCTCATAAAGGAAGTACTTATGACTTCTGTTTGGCATATCTGAATTGCCAGCATCACCACTCTCGTGCTTTGGGGCCGTTGTTAAGTGAAGTAAGAGTTACTGAAACAGCAGCACTAAGATACCCTGACAGCTGATCTGATAACCCCACCGTGCCGCTAGTGATTAAGAGGCAGCATAAGCTAGACCAAGGGATGATTCACCTCCTGGGCCAGACAGGCTGGGCCTGAAGAGATTTCATCACTCCACTCGGTTTGTGTGCGCTCAGTTGCTCAGTCGTGTCCGACTCTTTGCAACCCCGTAGACTGTAGGTCACCAGGCTTCTCTGTCCATGGAATTCTCCAGGCAAGAATACTGGAGTGGGTTGCCATCTCCTTCTCCAGGGGAACTTTCCAAACCAGGGATCGAACCTGCTTCTCTTGGGCATCTTCTGCATTGCAGGCAGATTCTTTACTCAGAATGGCACACAATTTACAACTTATGAATTGTTTATTTTTGGAATTTTCCATTTAATATTTTTGGACCATGGTTGACTGCAGGTAACTGAGATTGTGGAAAGTGAAACTGTGAATAAGGGGGATGGGAGCTACTGTATTTATGAAAGAAATCATACAATTTTAAATTGTCAGAAGTTTTAAAATAATCTTTTAAACTGTTTTCAATTCAATAAAACAACAGCAGTTACCATTCATATGCTTGTTTGTGGGCTAGGTCCTATGCTAAAAACTTTGTATTTATTACCTAAGGTCTTTCAACCACTTTGGAAGTGGGTAGATTATTTTCTCTTTTCAAATGGGTAAACAGGTTCAGTGAAGAAGGAAATAGCAACCCACCCCAGTATTCTTGCCTGGAAAATCCCACGGACAGAGGAGCCTGGTGGGCTACAGTCCATGGGGTCACACGAATCGGACACGACTGAACGAGTAAACAACAACAACAAAACAGGTTCAGAGAGGTTAAGTAACTTGCCTGAGGTAAGTAAGTAGCAGAATAGCAGCTAGTAAGCGGCAGAATCAAGAAATGAATCCAGCTATACCTCCTTCCAAAGCCTCCACTACATGCTGCCTCCCACAGAGCAGGGTAAGTGCCAGGGTCACTGCTGCTAGCTTATTGCTGGCACAAGCAACCCCACACACCAGTGGTAAACACGCTATTCCATTGATCAGAACTTGGTTACCTGGACTGCACCTAACTGCAAAGGAGGGTAGATAATGTAGTCCTACTGTGTGCTCAGGACACAGGAACTGCTCAACACTTAACAGTGCAGTCCAATTCACCTCCGGGGATATTTTTCTTTTCACCTGAACTCAAGCCCAGTCAGTTTCAGGATGGTCTGTTAGGGCGCAAATCAGCCAGTCTTTGCACAATGCCACAAACAAATAAGCCACTTCTTGTTCCTGCTAGAGCCAGCACGAGGCACCATGTTCCCTGCAGACATTTAGAGAATAGATTTCCAGTCCTCTTTGTCTTGCATCCTTTCTTGTCCTAAGGCAGAGAAGCTTTGCTGGTCAGGCTGGGATGGAGGGCTGGATGGGGGAGAATGAGGCCCGGATGCTATCTGTGTTCAGGCAGGCTAAACAGAAGCCACGCCCATGCCCCTCTCCCCACCCTATCTGCCTCTGAACTCCTTACTCGTCTTGGCCCAGCAACATGTGTGAGTAGCTTGGATCAGCTGGGTATTGGCACCAACCACACTTTGGGCCCATCCTGCCATCCAAGAATACATACGAGTGTTGACATGACCTGAGACTTCAGCAGCCGAGGCAGAGGGTACACGTGTTCTTTGCTTCTGCCTTCCCTGTCTTGGCCTTTTGGACCTGCCAAGACAGCCTATTTTATAGACAACTCAACTCTCAGAGACAGCAGGAATTTGCACTAATTCAATTGAGCAATTAGCCCATCAAGCGGAAAGAGATGCCTTGACTATATACCCTCTGTTGAAGGGAGAAAGATTGTGGCGGAGTGTCTGTTGAAAGGCAGTTAGGAGCTCACTCACAGTCATGCCAGTCTCCCTGCAAGGTTGCACACCAGAAACAATGACCTGTCTGAAGACCATCTGGTTCATATATTTTATTGGGTATGCTACGGGCCGAGCTGGGAGCCAGGAAACCGAGCTCGAGGGCTGGTCTCGAGCCATGGATTTTTTTGTGACTCTGGACAAATCCCTTGTGAGCTCTGGGCCTCAGTTTCCTCACCTGTAAAACAGAAATAAGTAATATTTGGTCTTCTTACCTTGCAAGGTGGGGTCATGTGGCAGGGAGGGGAAGGGATGGTGGTGGGAGGGTAATTCTAAAAGGCAGCCCAGTGTAGACAGATAGAAGGCTTGAGGTCGTGATTGTCCTGGTGGCAGACTGTTGAGTGGATGACCCAACTGTCCTCATCCTTGTTCCCCTTGCCGTATTCAGCTGTCACAGCTAACAAGGGAGCTTAGCCTCTGGTTGGAGCACCTAAGAGTGCCATGTGGGGCGGTTCTGGCCAGTGAACATAATGGGAGTGTGTTGGAGGCTCCTGGGAGGATTTCAGCTCTCCTGGTTAAACACAAACAAACAAACATCCAACAGATGGGGCTAACCTGACTCTTCTTCCTTCCTACTTCTTTCTGCCTTGAGATGCCATGAGACCATGAAGAGGTGCCAGGAGCCCATGCAGGGGCTTAGGGCCTAACCTAACCAAGTATAGCCCCACTTTAATTACACCTGCAAAGATGCTATTCTAAATAAGGTCCCATTCTGAGGTTCCTGGTAGACATGAGTTTTGGGAGGATGCTATTTAACACACTACAATCCCTCATTTCCCAAATCGAATCCATCAGCAAGTTCTCTTCACCTTAGCTCTTAAATGTGTTCTGGACCTGGCCACTTCTCACTAGAGTGACTCAATCACCCTACTCCCGAGTCCCTTCATTCTTTACTTGCCTGGAGACCAGGCTGCTCCTGGAGACCGCTGCCCACAGTGACTCTGTTAGGCTGGGAAGGTAGCTGGGGGACCTCAGCCCTGACTCTTCTTTACTGCTCATGGTTCTAGAGGCTGTGATACTCTCTGCCTCCTACCACCCCCAGGACATATGACTCCCGTGGTCCTAGCACTGGGAGCGTGGGAGCTGGAATCTCACTGGGCTGGACCGCCCAGCACAGCTCTGTCTGAAAGAAAGGCAAGAGCTGGGCAGGTGTTCTAGATATGTGAGAATGGACTTGGATCTGGGTTGGGTGGGAGAGGTAGTGTGGGAAGGTATCCCCAGGTTTCCTCTGCCTGGAGCTCCAACAAGAGAGCTGAAAACATGCCCTCCAGCCAGGTCCCCAGGTGGAGGACCCTTTCTTTGCAACCCGGCAGGCTGGTTGGTGCAAGGGGTGACTGAGGTCAGCACATGGTGATCAAGTGCCTGCTGTCTGCCTGGCACTGTGGGTTTGCAGGTTGGTGGAGGCAGGGCAGAGAAGAGGCAGGATGTCCCTGCAGAGGAATGAGGAGGCATGGATGGTGAAGTGGGAGGACTTCAGGTTAGGGAACCTGAGGCAGGGTTTCAGACAGCAAGAGTGCATCCGTTCTTACCCCATAACCTGCTGCTGCAGCCCCCAGATCATGGGCACCTAACTGACATATTGGAAACAGACATATTGGATAGGGAATGGGCCCTTTTGCTCCATTGCTACGGATGATCTTGCCTGGAGGCAGAGGACTGTCAGAAATGACTGTGGGGGTCCTTCTAACCTGGGGAGTTTGTGATTCTAAAAGGTGACAAATAACCTCAAGCTTTCTGGGTCTCTGCTTTCTCAAACCTCTCCCTATCTTCCTCAACTAAGGGGCTCATACAAGGATCTGGGGCTCATTCTTAGAAAGCTGAAAATAATATCAAGCAGTTTCTATTTTAGATGGAAACACTTTCATAAGGGATCTTTCAAAAAGTTCAATTTGATGCCTATTTAAGGATCAAACAACCCCCACAAACACAGCTTGGAGCCAGAGGCCACTCTCCACCCCCTCCACCCCCACCCCAGCTGGTTGGAATGTTCTGTGCAGCTGTACCGGCTTCTCAGAGGAACATTCTGGTGGGATCTAATGCCCAGGCCGACATCTTCACCGTGCCATCCTTCCCTTCTGTTCACAGCCTGTGCTCAGTCTGGGTCAGAAGCAGCAGGAAGGACCAGGCACACCTGCAGGGGTCTGCAGGAGGATGGCAGCCTCTGGGCCGTGTTGATCTGGGACCCTGATCCAGGTCTTCTGGCTTCATATCCCACTAACATGTCTTTGTACCACATTCTTCTTTAGTTCAGTCACTCAGTCATGTCCTACTCTTTGCAACCCCATAGACTGCAGCATGCCAGATTCCCTGTCTATCACCAACTCCTGGAGCTTGCTCAAATTCATGTCCATCGAGTTGGTGATGTCATCCAAACCTCTCATCCTCTGTCATCCCCTTCTCCTCCTGCCTTCAATCTTTCTCAGCATCAGGGTCTTTCTCACTGAGTCAGTTCTTCACATCAGATGGCCAAAGTATTGGAGGTTCAGCATCAGTTCTTCCAATGAATATTCAGGACTGATTTCCTTTATAATGGACTGGTTGGATCTCCTTGATGTCCAAGGGACTCTCAAGACTCTTCTCCAACACCACAGTTCAAAAGCATCAATTCTTCGGTGCTCATATTTCTTTATAGTCCAACTCTCACATCCATACATGACTACTGGAAAAACCATAGCCTTGACTGGAGAGAACTTTGTCTGCAAAGTAATTTCTCTGCTTTCTAATATGCTGTCTAGGTTGGTCATAGCTTTTCTTCCAAAGAGCAAGAGTCTTTTAATTTCATGATTGCAGTCACCATCTGCAGTGATTTTGGAGCCCAAGAAAATAAAGTTTGTCACTGTTTTCATTGTTTTCTGCATCTACTTGCCATGAAGTGATGGAACCAGATGCCATGATCTTCATTTTTTGAATGTTGAGTTTTAAGCCAGCTTTTCCACTCCTCTTTCACTTTCATCAAGAGGCTCTTTAGTTCCTCTTTGCTTTCTTCCATAAGGGTGGTGTCATCTGCATATCTGAGGTTGTTGATATTTCTCCTGGCAGTCTTGATTCCAGCTTGTGCTTCATCCAGCCCAGCATTTCTCATGATGTACTCTGAATATAAGTTAAATAAACAAGGTGATAATATACAGCCTTGACGTACTTTTTTTCCGATTTGGAATCAGTCCGTTTTTCCATGTCCTGTTCTAACTGTTGCTTTTTGAACTGCATACAGATTTCCCTGGAGGCAGGTAAGGTGGTTTGGTTTTCCCATCTCTTGAAAAATTTTCCGCAGTTTATTATGATCCACACAGTCAAAGGCTTTGGCATAGTCAATAAAGAAGAAGTATGTTTTTTCTGGAACTCTCTTGCTTTTTCGGTGATCCACTGGGTGTTGACAATTTGCTCTCTGGTTCCTCTGCATTTTCTAAATCTAACATGGACCTCTGGAATTTCATGGTTCATGTACTGTTGAAACCTGGCTTGGAGAATTTTGAGCATTACTTTGCTAGCATGTGAGATGAGTGCAATTGTGCGGTAGTTTGAGCATTCTTTGGCATTATCTTTCTTTGGGACTGGAATGAAAATTGACCTTTTCCAGTCCTGTGGCCACTGCTGAGTTTTCCAAATTTGCTGGCATATTGCATGCAGCACTTTCACAGCATCATCTTTTAAGATTTGAAATAGCTCAACTGGAATTCCATCACCTCCACCAGCTTTGTTTGTAGTGATGCTTCCTAAGGCCCACTTGACTTCGCACTCTAGGATGTCTGGTTCTAGGTGAGTGATCACACCATCATGGTTATGTGGGTCATGAAGATCTTTTTTGTATAGTTCTTCCGTGTATTTTTGCCACCTCTTCTTAATATCTTCTGCTTCTGTTAGGTCCATACATGATTCTTGGGAATGAGTAAATGAATGAGAGGGAAAAGCAAGAAGAAACATTTTGCAAACTTACTTTGTTAAATCTTTCCCCACTTCCCTTGCCAGACTCAAGTTTGAAATTTCAGGAGGCAAAGACGAGATGAAAAGACAAATGTCACATTTCAAATCATTCCCACAGTGACTCATTTCAGAAGTGGGGTTTAGTCCTTTTCAAAAACAGAATCAATGCCATCTTTCATGAAAACAGTCTTTCTCTCCCCTTTTGCTGCAGCCCAGTTCATTCTTCTCAGCTCGGGCAGAACCGGAGAAGGAAACCAGCCAGCAACTCCCCTTGTGGCCCTGGTGAGGACACAGGGCAGAGCAGGTGGGGGGCTCTTTAAAGTGAATGAAGAGGAGGGTCCTTCTGCTTTACTTAGGAGGCCCCTCTGTCATTAGTCATGCCTGTCCCTCCAGTTTCTAGGCCCTTACCCCACCCAATTAGGCCAAACATCAAGCAGAGACTCTGGAGGTCACCCACCTTCCTGGAGCACCCAGGGCCAGTGGATTCCAGAATGGACTCCTGCACCCTGGAAAGATGAAATGGGGTGGATCCATATGAGGGTGGATTAGCAGACAGCATTGGCAGTGGCTTATGAGGTAGTTTTTTTTTGTTGTTGTTATTTTGTTAGTTGACTTCCCTGGTGGCTCAGACGGTAAAGCGTCTGCCTACAATGCAGCAGACCTGGGTTCGATCCCTGGGTTGGGAAGATCCCCTGGAGAAGGAAATGGCAACCCACTCCAGTACTCTTGCCTGGAAAATTCCGTGGATGGAGGAGCTTGGTAGGCTTCAGCCCATGGGGTCGCAAAGAGTAGGACATGACTGAGGGACTTCACTTTCTTTCACTTTCACTTTCTATTTTGTTAGTTAATTTATTTGGCTAGGCCAGATCTTAACTGAAGCACCAAGGGGTCTTCGACCTTCATTGCAGGATGTTGAATCTTTAAGTTTCCCCTTCCCCACCCCAAGGCCTGGGTCTCTGAGGTCTCCTGGGACCACGGGTCACAGCTCAGGACTTGCCCTGTGCTTGCAGGGCTTTGTACCTGTGAGTCACCACTTGGCCAAGAGCCCTTCTGCTCTTCCTCCCAGTCCCCATTCCTGCCAGGATGGCCACCCACTTGCCTTTGTTTTCTTTCTTTTTCCTGCTGCCAGAACCTTTCCATTTCACTAGGAGGGAGATAATCCTGTCCTTTCCGCTCCCCGCCCCTCCCACCAATTTCCTTTTTAGATGATACATTTATTCTTTGATCAGCAACCCGAAGACCTGGCCAGGACCCTGCCACGGCCTTTCCCTGCCTCCACCCCTAGGCCCTCTCCAGGTGTGGGGTCCAGGCTCTGACATCCTCCTCAGGCAAGCACTTCTTTGGTTCTATCCCACCCATGACAGGGCTTCCCTGGTGGCTCAGATGGTAAAGAATCTACCTGCAGTGCAGGAGACCAGGATTTGATGGCTGGGTTGGGCAGATCCCCTGGAGAAGGGAATGGCTACCCACTCTAGTATTCTTGCCTGGAGAATTCCATGGACAGAGGAGCCTGGCGGACTACAGTCCATGGGGTCGCAGAGTCAGACACGGCTGAGCAACTGACACTTCAGGGTTTCTCTGATGACTCAGAGGTAAATAATCTGCCTGCAGTGCAGGAGACACAAGAGACACAGAAGGCACAAGTCTCATCTCTGGGTCGGAAAGATCCCCTGGAGGAGGAAATGGCAACCTGCTCCAGTATTCTTGCCTGGAGAATCCCATGGACAGAGGAGCGTAGGGGTCTACAGTCCATGGGGTCGCAAAGAGTGGGAAATGACTAAGCATGCACTGCCACCCACAACAGAAGCCCAAGCCCACGTCTTTCTCCCCACAGCCCAAAACTGAGTCCAGTGTCACTATAGGTAGTAAATGCACTAATAAGAAGTTTCCCCTGTGAAAGCTGGCAGGTGCCTCCCAAGACAGCAGGTCTGGGAAATCTGAGTGACAGTGGCTTCAAAGATCAAAGTTATGTCTTCGTGGGGTGGGAAGGGAGATCAGGTTTCAAAGAGTTCCTAGAGGGAGGAGTTAATCCTGCCTTGATTTTGTTGTCGCAAGGCAATGGCACCCCACTCCAGTACTCTTGCCTGGAAAATCCCGTGGATGGAGGAGCCTGGTAGGCTGCAGTCCATGAGGTTGTTAAGAGTCGGACACGACTGAGCGACTTCACTTTCACTTTTCACTTTCATGCATTAGAGAAGGAAATGGCAACCCACTCCAGTGTTCTTGCCTGGAGAATCCCAGGGACAGAGGAGCCTGGTAGGAGGCCGTCTATGGGGTCTCACAGAGTCGGACATGGCTGAAGTGGCTTAGCAGCAGCAGCAGCAGCAGCAGGAGTCCTTTGCTAGAGGTGAGTGAAAAAGCTGGCTTAAAACTCAACATTCAGAAAACTAAGATCGTGGCATCCGATCCCATCACTTCATGGCAAACAGATGGGGAAACAATGAAAACAGTGACAGACTTTATTTTCCTGGGCTCCAAAATCACTGCAGATGATAACTGCAGCCATGAAATTAAAAGATGCTTGCTCCTTGGAAGAAAAGCTATGACCAACCTAGAAAGCATATGAAAAAGCAGAGACATTACTTTGTTGACAAAAGTCCGTCTAGTCAAAGTTATGATTTTTCTAGTAGTCGTGTATGGATGTGAGGGTTGGACCATAAAGAAAGTTGAGCACCAGAGAACTGATGCTTTTGAGCTGTGGTGTTGGAAAAGACTCTTGAGAGTCCCTTGGACTGCAAGGAGATCAAATCAATCTTAAAGGAAATCAGTCCTGACTATTCATTAGAAGGGCTGATGCTGAAGCTCCAATACTTTGGCCATCTGATGCAAATAGCCAACTCATTGGAGAAAACCCTGATGCTGGGAAAGATTGACGGCAGGAGGAGAAGGAGATGAGATGGTTGGATGGCACTGATAGACATGAGTTTGAGCAAGGTCTGCAGGTTGGTGATGGACAGGGAAGCCTGGCGTGCTGTGGCCCATGGGGTTGCAAAGAGTCAGACACGACTGAGGGACTGAACTGAACTGAGTCCTTTGCTTCCCCAGATGCAGAAAAAGCCTTGTTTTCTCAACACAAGTGAGTTAAACTCTGTATGCGATGTTCCTTCTGTCCCACAGGGAAGAGGCAAGGCTTGATGAGACAGTGTGTGGACTGAGTCCACCCCATCACTGCCCCAAGGTGAATGGTCAGCAACCCCAGTGGTGATGCTGTGACCAACTGCTTCTTACACGACTCCTCCTTATAGAGGAGGTCAAATCTGATTTCCCTCGTTGTAGTGGAATAACTCTGATCCTAATCTCACCTCCTTGGAGCCAGTAGTTGGCTGTTCACTCCGCTTTGAGATGCTGTTCACCCACCTGCCAAGGGGTCCATAGTCTCTGGGATAGACCAGAGGAGCATGAGATATCCTTGAGGAACCAGCCAACAGAGCAGGGTCAAAACTTCAGTGCAGGTAATTAGAGCACAAGTCATATGTCAAGAGGGTGTCCTTTGGTGTAAGAGAGAGATCTGAGTTCCAGTTCTGGCTCTGCTACCTAAGTAGCAGTGTGGCCTTGGGCAACTCCCTCCACTTCTCTGAGTCAGTTCATCATTGTCTTAATCATCATCTTCCATGCCATGTACTGTGGACTGTACGCTAAGTGACCATCATCTCATGAAAGTCTTATAACAACCTTATGAATAGATATTTTCCTTGTTTTAAAGATAAAGGAATGATGTTCAAGGAGATTTCTAAACTTGTCCAAGACCAGCTTGGCAAGTAGTAGTGTTAGTCGTTCAGTCATGTCCAACTCTTCGTGATCCCACGGACTGTAGTCTGCCAGGCTCCTCTGTCCATGGGATTCTCCAGGCAAGAATACTGGAGAGGGTTGCCATTCCCTTCTCCAGAGGATCTTTCAAACCCAGGGATCGATCCTGGGTCTCCTGCATTGCAGGTGGCTTCTTTACTGTTTGAGCTACAGGGATGACCTAAAGATAAAGGAATGATGTTCAAGGAGATTTCTAAACTTGCCCCAAGACCAGCTTAGCTAGTAATTATTAAGACAGGATTTCCTCCTGACTCTGTCTGAATCCAAAGACCACGTGTCATAGGTTGAAAGGTGGCCCCCCAAAGTCATGCCCCATCCTAAGTCCCCGAATCTGGGAATGTGACCTTATTTTTTTAAAAGGGTCTTTGCAGATGTAATTAAGTCATGGATGCTGAGATGTGATCACCATGGATTATCCAGGTGGGCCCTAAACTCAAAGACAAGTGTCCTTAGAAGAGGTGGGAGAGGAGGAGATACTAAGACAAGGAGCAGGAGGGAGGCCAGTGTGGAGTGATGCAGCCACACACCAAGGAACTCCTGGAGCCACCAGAAGCTGGTAGAGTGAGGCAGGATTCTTGTCTGGAGGCTTTGCAGGGAGTACAGCCCTCCCAATGCCTTAATTTTGGACTTTTGGCCCCCAGAACTATGAGAGTACAGTTCTGTTGTTTTAAGCCACCCGATTTTGGTCATTTGCCACAGCAGGCCTAGACACTCATACACCAGGCAGTGTATGGCACTGCATTTTATTGGTATGAGATGGTCATGGAAAATCTACTTGCTGGAGCAACCAGCAGTGAAAAAGTTCATGAGGACTCTTGGGTCCTCGCAGGCTAGCTGGATGCATTGGTTAGCAATCCAAGTGGCCTCAAGCCATCTCCCTTGGGAAGCCGATTTCTGCAGGGACAGTGTGCTTCCCACAGACTGAAGGGGCTCAGCCTGGGCCAAACGCTCTCTGCTCCTGGCAGCGGTCCTCCTTTGTGCTGCCCAGGACTTGGGCTGCTTCTAGCGTGAGCCCCCCTTCACTGACAGAGAGTGGTGCAGAGGAGAAAGCCCTGGCAGGGCATCCCGGGGTGGGGGCGGGGTACAGCATAAGCAGGGACCACAGCTCCCAGGCTATTAACGAATCTGATCGAGTCACCCCTTTACTAAGAAACATCTTGTGGCTTCTTCTCCAGAATCAAGTTCAAACTCCTCAGCCTGGAATTGAAGACTCTTTTAAGTTCTGACCTCAGGCTGCTGCCGGATCCCAATCCCTGGACCCTGGAGGTCCTGTAGTGATGTCAACTCAGCTCTCCAAGGCTTGGCTCTATGGCCGAGATGACAACCTGCATACCTGCACCCCCATCACCTTGGTGGCCCGACTCTACTCTCCGTGAAGCCAGAAGAGTTGACCCAACACACCCTCCCTGGAGCTCCTCCTCTGCTCTGGGCCCACCCTGCACCTCCCTGAGCCCACCCTGCCCTGTGGGGCTGTCAGCAGGTGGCCTGCCCCCTTCCCTCCTGGCCCAGAAGCTCCTCAATGGCGGTGCCCCTCCCGCCCCCCCCCCCCCCCCCCCAGTAACTGCCCGTGTTCAGCACACTGTAGTTGCTCAGTCAATGCTGATTGAGATGAGTCGGGTTGATTTAAAACTCCTCCCCAGACTGATGAGGATGCTTCCTCTCCTTCTTGGGAGTTTACCTTTCTTCTGTGTTAGTAACTTCTCTGCTGCCTATTTATTCCTGCCCTCTTGATGTGATCTAACATCTGCTCATTTGCTTTTCTGTGGGCGCTTTAGGTAGACGGCCCTTCACAGATGGGCAGGTCGTGCCCTGCTCAATTCCAGGTGGCATCATTCATTGAGACCACGCTGTGAGTGATGCCCCCCCACCCCCACCCCCAGAGGTGGGCAAGGTGTTGGCACTGTCCCAAGATGCCTCTGTCACCAGATGCAGGGCCTGGCCCCCGGAGTTCAGACTCTGCATCTCCAGACCTGGCCAGGGCTTCCTCCTGGGGCCCCAGAACCTCCCACGGCTACAGCCAGCACCCCCTTCCCTGTCAGTGTCCTAAAGGGACACTTCATTCTCTGTTCCTTCTCCAATCACAGCACTATCTGGGACCCAGCCAGGCCACTTCCAGCTGCCCGCGTGATGTGCCTTCTGCCTTAGTAGGTGGCATGCCACAGACAGTCCTGACGGGGGCACATTTAGAGGAAAAGGAGCCCTGAGGCATCTTTCTATAAGGACAACAGGTGTGAATGGTGACTGTCCCTGACAAACGGGGATTCCGACCCAGCCCGCCTGATGCCACAACCTGTGATATTTCTACTACTCAGCCGAGAGACAGCATATTGCAGGGAGGGTCATTTTGGAGGACAGAGGCAAAGGCAGGACCAAGGCAGGGAGAGCTCTTCAGGGAGGGAGCCTGCGGAGCCCTGGGAGGGACACATTGCTTTTTCTTCCTCTGTCCCCGACCCTGCTCCTTTCCTAACTTTTGTGAGCTGGGACAGTTGGGCCCAAGAAGGCTGATGCAAAGCTGATGAGCCGGAGGTCAAGGGCTTGGGAATTAGTTCTGGGTCCATGTGCGTAGAGCCAGCCACCTCCCTGATCAGGGCCTCGGGTCACCCCTCTTGCAAAATCCCTGCTCTCCCTGCCACACAGTAGCCTTGAGAAGATTCTGCCTGATGACGTGAACGAGGGGTTTTGTGCCCTGCAGTGCATGCCTGGTTTCTGCTCCTGCTTGTGTCCCTGAGGAAGGGACAAATGACAGGGGGCATTTCCAAGCTCTTCACCAACATGCTCACCAAATATTGTTGGGGATTTAGCCCTGGGCACATCTTCCTATGTGTTTTTTTTTTTTTAAGAAGCTTTGACATTCCTTCCTGGAAGCATTTTAGATACAATGGAATAATACAGGAGCTGGGATCTATCCAACAGCAAGGATGCAAGGAAGTGAGAAACATCAGCAAGTGAGGAGGAAGCCAGCATGGAGACGATTGTGCAGTAGTTGGGAGGGGAGGGATAAAGACGGTTGCTGTGCATCCACAGAGCGGAGGCTTATGGTGGTTGTGGTCTTGGCAATGGCAGAGGGGACCACAATGGAGCTTCCACACCTCTTGGGAGACATACTAGCATCCCCTGGCTCCTTGGACCCCTGATCTTTGTGTACATGATGAGGAGCTAGAGAAAGCGGGCCATACTGTAGCTCTTTTAGAAGGAAGCTGCCTCATCCAGGAAGGGCTTGTGGGTCGGAGTGAGGGGCAGCACAGGCTCCCAGAGGGACCAGGGCAGGGGGAGGATTGAGGTCAGCAATGCATGTTCACTTTCTGATAATTTTAGCCACAAGGGGAGGAGGCCAGTGCTTCTTTATTTGAGACAATTGTCTTCAGTCTCAGGGAGCCCCCAGGGGGGCTCACCCCAGGGACAGGAAGGCAGTGGAGGTGGAGGGCATGGGGGTTGACAATGGGCGGCTGGCTGACTCCTCCCCAGGAAGGAGCAGCCCCAGATCTGAGCCACAGCAGGCGGACAGTTGCATCCCCAGGAGGCCCAGGGGTCACTTTCAGATCTGGAAGGGGCAAGGGATGGATTCCGGGAACGGAAGTATGGGAAATGTGGCCAGAGTTAGCAGAGAGGTCCAGCTGGAGTCAATTGTTAGTCCGTTCACTTGGGGACTTTCCACAGGATAGAGCCAGTGGTCTCCATTTAGAACATGAGGGTTGGGAGCCCTCAGGAGGAGGAAACATTCTGTTTCCCTGCTGCCCTGCAGCCTCTCTATGGACCCCACATGGGTCTGAGGTCCCCGCCTTCCTTGGTGGGGGGTAGGCGCCAGGGCTGAGGACTTGGAGAAGCAAGAGCTCTTTGTAGGTGTGCCCCTGGTCACCTGGTCACATGGGCACTGCCTACTGGGATGTTGGTCTGTTTAAAGGAAGGTGTTCTGACATATCAGACTCTGGCTGCCTTCAATAGTTCCACTTCATGAATGACATCTCAGTCCAAATTCACGTGGGCCAGGCAACCACAGGCCCAGGTAAGCTCACAAGCATCACCTTTCCCCTCAGAAGAGTGGGAGCCAGGTGCAGGAAGCCTCTGCAGGGCATACCTGGGTGCTGTGTCACTCAGCAGATGGGAATCCAAATACTCCACCAGGGAAAGGGCCCTGGGAGCCCAGGGAGATGCAGCTAGTGAATGGCAGAGCTGGAGTTTGGTCCAGATCGGTCTGTCCCAGAGCCCATTCTCTTTCCTTGGGACAAGTGTCAATATTATGGGAAATTCAGACTTCCCTGGTGGTGCAGTGGATTAAGAATCTGCCTGCCAATGCAGGGGGCACAGGTTCGATCCCTGGTCCAGGAAGATCCCACACGCTACCTAGTAACAAAGCCTGTGCTCCACAACTGCTGAGCCTGCATGCTGTAACTTCTAAAGCCTGCTCATGTAGAGGCTGTGCTCTGCAACGGAAAGCCACCGCAGTGAGGAGCCTGTGCTCCACAACTAGAGAAAGCACACATGCAGCAAAAGTCCCAGCGTAGCCAAAAATAAATGAAAAAATATATACTATGGGAGAGTCTTAGAGGCTGACTTTTGTCATTGGGGACTCCACTATCTCTCAAGCCTATAGCCAGGACAGTCGTGTTATTTGCTCAAAGAAAGCGTACGGGTTTTATAAGGATTTCATTTCATGATAAGGTAGGATGATACAACTGATAATACATGTCTTCAGAGCCAGAAAAACTCCTCTGTTGCCTGGGACTTCGGGCCAGTCACTTAACCTTTCTGAGTTAGGTTTCCTCCTTTGGTAAGATTCAGTAATAATATCTACCTCCTATAGTTGCCTTGAGAATCACAAGTGGTATGTTTATTAAATGGTTAGAATAGGCTCTGGTACAATGGTAAGTTTTCAAAAAAGTTAGCTTAATCTAAAAATAATACCCCCTCCTGCATTATTAGGGATAAGTATAGCTTGACTAATATCTATATGTGAATATATATAATCTCCCTACACATTTAAACCATATCTGAACCTTGTGAGTGACTCAACCCTTCTGTCTGCTAAAGAACATAAACCTCTGGCCCATTTCATGTGGTTGCTTTGAAGGATGACTAATAACTGTGCTCATAAAAACCTCTGCTAAATGTCAGAGCCTTAAAGACATAATTCAAGGAGAGTAGGAGTTCGTCAAGGTTCCATACGCAGCTGGGGACAGAGAAAATGTGAGATCATAAAGTTATGTGTGTGTTTTATTTCAAAATTTTAATTTACTTCAAAACTTTACAGAAGACAAGAACCAATATGTGTGAGCCTGACTGCCCATCTTTACTGAAGCCCATCTCTGAAAGGTTAGAATTAGCATATGCACATTAGAGTGTCAAGCAAGAATTAATTGAACCCGGGCTGAACTGGATCCTCCCTGGGGACTCTGACACTGAGCAGGGAATGAGGGGTCCTGTCTAGACCCCTCAGCACCCTGGGGAACACGGCAAAGGGGTTTTGGGATCAGTTATTGGGCTCCTGGGATTTTGGTGTGAAATCTTTTCATGACCAGAAGCCTTCCACACGCCCCGGGATGGATGGGAAATTCACCCCCCTTCACCCTGCCCCCTAAGGGGTGCATCCTGGGACATGTGCCTCGTGAGGACAGGGGCTCTAGGCCTGTGAGGGTGGGTCTACACCACCTGCCCACCCGCCCAGCCTCCCCCCAACCTGGGAAACTGCTGCAGTTGGGAAACAAAGCCCAGGCAAATTATGCAACTTGATTTTTTTTTTTTCACTTGGTAATATTTTCTTTTCTAATATTTATTTATTTAGGCTGAGCTGGGTCTTAGTGGTAGCTCCTAGGATCTTTAGTTGCAGCATGCAGACTCTTAGTTGTGGCCTTCAGAATCTAGTTCCCTGACCAGGGATCGAACTCAGACCCCTGCATTGGGAGCACAGAGTCTTAGCCTCTGGGCCACCAGGGAAGTCCCACATCTTAACATTTGTATCCTCATTTCCCTGTGTCACTGATAAAATAATAGCATGTTTGAGTGTTTATTACATAGCATCCACACTTCCAAGTCCTTTTTGTGAATTAGCTTGCTTAAATCTAACCATTACAGCTGCCATATCGACTCTATTTTCTAGCTGAGGAAACGGTGAAATGGGGAGATTGAGGAACTCAGGTACATGTCACACAGAACAAGGACCTGCCCCACCCTGGGGCTGCTTCTTAAAGATGGTAAGCATGGCAGATGCTGCTTCGAGGGACTGACTAACTAAATCCCCCTAACAGCCCTGTGGAGTGGGTACTACCATCTCATTCCATTGCATGCATGCAAAAATCAAGGCTCAGAAGGATCTAGTATTTGCCTGGAGCCACACAGCTTAGAAGTGTTGGCTAGAACCTCTGTGGTCAACCACCGCACTCAGCTCCCTGGTGGCAGGGGCTGCCTTTTCTCCTTTGTACCCACTGTCTCCCCTTTCTCCTGCCTCTCATTCCTAGGAGTTCATGAATCAACCTAAGATTAACTCAACCACACTCTGCTGTTGGGCATCTGGGCTGCCTGACATTGCCAGCTCCTGCCTTTTGTAGCTTACTGAGGATGAACTCTAGAGACTTCTGTGGAGGAGGCTGTCAGAAAGTTGGGAGGTGTCAGGACACTGAAAAGACAAGATAGCCTATCCCTGGGCAGCCTCATAAGATCTCTGGGAAAAAGGAGACCTTCAGGATGGCTAAGGCCCCTCCTACCTCTCCTGGGATGGCCGAGACCATGGTCTGAGCAGCATTTAGGTTTCTGCCACCATCCTATAAATTAACAAGACCAGTAGACTCCCGAAGGCTCCACCTGACCCCTGTAGCCCCCATTTAAAGACTCAGACTGTGACTCTGGCCTTGCCTGGAAGATGCCAGGTACTGGGCAGGTCAAATTGAGCCCAGACTTTTCCAGGGTCACTTTGCTGCCTTGATCCCCTCAGCCTGGAGCTCAGGACTCATTCTCATCCTTGGTGATGCTTCTGCGGTTAAGGTGAGACGAGAAGCAACCTGTGTGCTGTCCTGACTCTGCTAGTTCATCTCTGGGGCTTGACTCCTTCTCTAAAAAATGAGGGGGCTGTTAAAATATATCTAGATTCAATAGCATTCTCTAACATTTCCCAAAGTATGTTCCATGGAACAAGTCATTACTTGAACCAAAAGGTCTAAAGTCAAGTAAGTTTGAGAAACATTACATATCCTGGTCCACTCCTGGAGACCCATAACCTATATCAGCATGTGCTTTGAGAAGTCCAATTTTAAAGGTACTTATTAAGCTTGACTTGAGGCTTTCTAGGTGGCTCAGTAGTAAAGAATCCATCTGCCAAGCAGGAGACATGGGTTTGATCTCCAGGAAGATCCCCTGGAGAAGGAAATGGCAACCCTCTCCAGTATTCTTGCCTGGAGTATCCCATGAAAGGAGGAGCCTGGGGGGCTGCAGTCCATGGGGTTGCAAAGAGACAGGACTGAAGCGACTTAGCACATTAAGACTTCTGCTGATCGTATATGAATTTCATTTCTTCTGGCATCAGATCTGTGCTGTGTTCCTCTTCAGATAAAGAAGTGAAGGGGACAGCCCTACCCTACAGCAGTGCCAGCCCAGCGTGGGCATGGGGCACCCACAACCTGGTCTATAAGCCAGAAGGGAATTGAAGGAGGGAGACTTGAACATTTCCATCTAGGCATCAGGGAAGGCTTCCTGGAGGAGGTGGCCTGGGAGTCAGCCCTTGATGGCCTGGTAGAGTTGGCTACGGGCAGGACTGGATGAAGGCAGGCGTGTCTTGGTCTGACAATTTATGTGGTATGAGGGAAAGGAGGAAAGGGCCTTGCATCTCCTCTGTGATCCTGAGCACTCCAACTCCAAGACTAAACCTGCAGACTCCACTTGGCAATGCAAAATGAGTTTCAGTTAAGTGGGCTCAGCCTCCTTAGTGGACAACTAAACAGCCGTCTTCTGTGATTTAATTTACCCCACGAGCTCACAGAAGTATTCCTTCCTACCACATGTAATTTTATTCTTTACAAGAGTCCTGTTGAATATATTGGGTTGGCCAAAAAGTTTGTTTGGATTTTTTTCTGTAAGATATTACAAGAAAACGCGAACGAACTTTTCGGCTAACCCAATACTTTCCTCTGTTGCCTTTACAGTCCAGTGATACTTTAATGCTTCTTAAGAAACAGAATCCGTCCCACCCAGGAATCTAACTCTGACCAGGGAAGAAGTGTAGGGACTGATGTTTCAAGTGTGTGGGACTTTCATTCATTCATTCTTTCAGTTTTTCAGTCATTTTCTGAATAGCTAATCTGTTATTCATTCTTTCATTTTTTCAGTCAACAAACTTCACCGAGTACCTCCTCTGTTCCAGGTGCCTGGGACCCAGAGTGGCATCAGACATGTCCTTCCACTCACAGAGGTCAAACCTGTGGGCTCGGAAGGGCATCATTCTTGTAACATAACTGTGAGGCTCCCACATGTGGTAAATAGAACACTTGTGAGCAGCTGCTGTGAAAACAGTGTGAACACTCACAACAGCAATCTAGTGTGTTACACGTCCAGGCGCTGACAAGTGCACAAGTGTCCTGAGAACGCCCCGGGCGAGACCTCCAGGGCAGGCCAGGCCTGCGGACAGTCCAGGCAGATGGCTTGGCCTGCAAGCAGCCCCTGCAACTGGTGTAGGGAGAGCCAGGGACAGAGATCGGAGGCTAAATGGGCCCAGATCATCAAGTGCCTCTTAAGCCATGTTAAGGAGTCTGAACTTTATCTTGAGGGCTTTTAGCTGCCTGGAAGGAACTTGATAAAATGGGTTTTGAGGAGGCTCTCTCTGGTTGTGGGTGGAGTGAAAGAGCTGGTGGGACAGTAGTTGCCAGAAGGAGATGCTCCTACCCCGCCCAGTGGGGGATCTCTGAGGCAGGTCAGAAACCGGCTATGCTGTGGAAGTCCTCGGAGACCCCACCCTTGACACGCACTGCCCTTGACCCAGCTAGAACCTGCTGGGCTGTGCCCACAGTGAGGGGGACATCTCCGGGCGGAGCAGAGGAACGTTTCTGTGAGAAAGCGGTTTCTGCTCCCGGATAATCCCTTCTTGAATTCCACGCAATTGATTATTTCTTATCTCAGCGAGTGAGGGGCCCAAGTGGCAATCACTCCCATCCTTCGGCTCACATTTTATGTTGCTGTCTATTCTGAACAGGAAAAGAGCAGAAAATAGAACTGATTTCAGAATGGCTGCCAACTGAAGGTCTCCCCCACTCCGCCCCCGCCGCTCCCTTTTATTTCTGAGAATCGGGGCCAGGGAGGGAGCGGGGAAAGGGGCTGTTTCTCCGGGGGGCCTCAGAGGCGGGAGCAGGCACCCCTCAGGGAAAGTGCTCTGGACAGGGATCTCTTGTACCCACCAGCCAAGAGGGTTCTGAGAGTCACCAGAAGAGCCGGAGACCTGGTCCTCAGGGTCATTCCTTTTGTGGAGGAAGATTCAGCAAGCCCTAGATTTCTATCACTGGCTTTAGAGCTCTGACCCTGTGCTGTGACCAACCCTCACGGCTGGAGAGGAGAGCTCCTTCTGGGGCCGTGGGGGCCTCCTGCTACCACCTTCCCCCGGGTGTCTGCACCTCCTCTGTGTCCAGGGCGCTAGAAGGACTCGTTTTTCCCAGACCCCTCACCCGGCCTCCTCGGGTGTTTACACTCACCACCTAATCTCCTAGGAAACCGAGGATGACCTCAGTGCCCGCGGGGGCACAGCCCACACCTTCATATCTAGCACGTGCTCGATAAGAGCTTGCTAAGCCTCCTGTGAATGAGGAAAAGCTGGATGCCTGCGGGTTGTTGGGAGCAGGTGGGCCCTGGCCTAGGGCTCTTACCTCTGGGGGTGGTGTCAGGACAGGGTGGGGTCCACCTCGCAGCGCAAGTCCCCTCACCCAGAGTGAGGTCTGTCCTGGCCGTGTCTCTTCCTGAGCCCCCAGCAACCCCCGCCCCCCAGGGCTGGTTCTGCTGAGCCCACCACCCAAAGGGCAAATGCATGAGGTGGGCAGGGCCGTGAACCCGGCTGGAGGAGGCTGTGACAGAAACGCAACATTTATTGAACATCTAGTCTGCACAGGAGTGTAAGACCAGCAGTGCCTGCTGCCTGTTGCTCATTGTCCTGTGACGGAGGAAGCCAGTCTGTATCAGAGCCACAGAGGAAGCCCCGGGTGACAGCGGAAGGGGGCCTGATCCATCATGGGCACTGGAAGCCCTCATGGAGGAGCAGTTCTTGATCATTGCGTTGACTCTTGACAGGCAAAGATGAGGAAGGGCATTTCAGATGGAGGAAACGGCACTGGTGGCGGTCAGATGTCAGAAGGGGTGGCCAGGTTGCATGCGTGGGTGCTGAGACTTCAGCCATGTCCGACTCTTTGTGACCCCCGTGGACCATATCCCGCCAGGCTCCTCTGTCCACAGGATCCTCCACACAAGAGTGCTGGAGTAGGTTGCCATTTCCTCCTCCAGGGGATCTTCCCCACCCAGGGATCGAACCCAGGTCTCTTGTATCCCCTGCATTGGCAGCCAAGTTGAGGGATGTGAAAAACCTGGGCTCTCATGAGAGGGGTTTTGTAGGTGAGGAGTTAATGGGACTGAAGCACCTCCTAGGACACAGGACTTCCAGGTCTAAAGCCAAGAAATTCCTGGGGAAGCTAAGATGAGTTGGTCGTTGTACTGGGAAAGTTAAATTGAGTTCTAATAGACACAGGTTTAAATATACAGGTCAGAACTTTGCAGTTCTGTCCTCCAAGCCATGAAGAGTTCCAGAAGATGTATTTTTTTTTTTTTTTTGTAAGAGGAAGGAAAGAAAGCATCTTCTACAAATTAAGCCCACTTGATTTCCACAGATGGGAATATGTATCTCCATTTTGCAAGTGAGGAAACAGTGTCAGAGAAGTTAGGCTACTTGCCCCAGGTCATACAGCAAATAAGCAGCTGGTGATTCCAAAGCTTGTGCTCTGAGGCACTGAGTCACCTGCTCAGGGTGAGGGTCTTCAGGCCAGCGGGTTGAATACTGTGACCCCCAAACTGAGGCTGCCTGGAGGGGCCTCAGAATCTCCTGGAAGTCAGGCCTGCACGGATTTTTGGTTCCCCTGTCTGTGGCACAGACAGCCATCAAGCAGCCCCTGGCTTGGTCTTCCTAGCTCTGTGTCCCACATTGCACATCCTGGGGTCAGTGAACAGTGCTGAATGGATGTTGGGGTCTGTGTGGGCCCCGCGGTGACTGACAGGGTCCCCGAGGGGCTTAACCACTCAGCAGCCCCACCCAGTGGTGAGCAACAGCATTGCGTGCAGGCCACAGCGCTCAGAAGAACCCCTGGTCTCCAGGAGGTTCTCTCTAGCTGAGTAGGGAGCACTCTAGGGATCAGGAAGAATAGACCCAGGTCCAGCCCTCACCTGACCAAGCCCAAGCTGCTTGGGATCTGGCAGCTGCTTCTCCCAGACAGCTGGGTATGTGGTGGTGGTTCAGTCACAGTCATGTCCAATTCTTATGACACCATGGACTGTAGCCTGCCAGGTTCCTCTGTCAATGGGATTTTCCAGGCAAGAATACTGGAGTGGGTTGCCATTTCCTTCTCCAGGGGATCTTCCCGACCCAGGAATCGAACTCAGGTCTCCTGCATTGCAGGCAGATTCTTTACCAATTGAGCTATGAGGGAAGCCCAACATGTTAAGAAGTGGGACTTTCCTGGTGGTCCGTGGCTAAGACTCTGTGCTCCAAATGCAGGGGGGCCCAAGTTCGATCCCTGGTAAGGGAACTAGATACTGCAGGCCTCAACTAAGAGGCTGCATGCTGCAACTAAAGATCCCAAAAGTGAAAGTTGCTCAGTCGTGTCTGACTCTTTGTAAGCCCATGGACTATACAGTCCATGGAATTCTCCAGGCCAGAATACTGTAGTGGGTAGTCTATTCCCTTCTCCAGCAGATCTTCCCAACCCAGGGATCGAACCCAGGTCTCCCACATTGAGGCGGATTCTTTACAAGCTGAGCCACCAGGGAAGCCGAAGAATACTAGAGTGGGTAGCCTATCCCTTCTCCAGTAGATCTGCTTGACCCAGGAACCAAACTGGGGTCTCCTGCATTGCAGGCAGATTCTTTATTGGCTGAGTTACTAGGGAAGCCCAAGAGTTTGGGCCACCCCCTAGAGCCCTCACCTGGAACCAGCCATGGGTGGGCGGGGGAGGAGCAGGCAAGAGGAGGAAGGCTGGTTGGTGTGGTGGGCAGCAGGCATGTCCAGTCATAGGGCACAAATTTTCTAAGTGGCTCCAGCCTGGTGAGGGGGGTCTGGCCATGGGCAGCCAGGTCCTGAGTGCCCAGATCTGGGGCAGGAAGCCAGGCAGGTTGATGTTCCTGGTTGTTATAAGGTGGCAGAGCGTGATGTGCATGGCATTGGGCCCTTGGCACACCTACCTGGCTTTTAGGCCTTCCTATGTTCAGCACGCCCTTGGCTGTGGAGTTACACCTGGGAGTCAGCCTGCCAAGGAGGGCATTCCAAGGTTAGGGCTGCAGGAGTGATGGGCTTCCTCCATAGAGCCAAGTGATGGACACCAGGGCTGGAGCTGGTGGACAGTAGTTACCCCGTGTGGGCTGCTCTGCCAGGAGAGCCCCACATTGGTCCCCAGGAGAAACATGCTGCACAGACTGCCCGGGCTTCAGCCAGAGGGCTCTCAGTGGGCGTAAAGAAGGGGTACCCCAGATATCTCAGCCTTTGTTAGGAAGCCAAGACAGGACCGTTTCCAGAGAAGAGGGGCAGGTGGAGTGTTGACTCATCTCTGTCCTTAGCAAGCACTCGATTTGCTAAGGCTCAGGGAGGACTGCCACCATGAAAAAGGCCCACAGGCCTTTCTGTGCAGCTCTGGGGTCCAGAAGGACTGATTCTAGTCAGCAAGAACAAAACCTCTTTCCTGGACATGAGGCTGGGGTTGGGGGCCCCTCTGAGCCTCTCAAGGGGGAGCTGGGAGAGGGAATGGGGAGTTGTTTCATGGTCATGGAGTTTCCATTTGGATGATGAACTTGTTTAAAGAATAGATAGTGGTGATGAGATATGCAACACTGAATGTCATTATCGCCACTGAATTGTCCATTTGTGGTTAAAATCATAGTTTTATATTATATGTACATATTTCATCACAATAAAAAAAGTGAAAAACTGTCAAGGTCATGAAACATAAGAAAAGGCTGAGAAAACTGTCACAGATGGAAGGACATTAAGGAAATACGACCACCACAGGCATCCTGGTAACCGAGACAAGATCCTGGACAGGAAAAAAGGTCATTTCATGTCCACTAAGGAAAAACTGATGAAATTCAAGTAAAGCTTGTGGTTCAGTTAATAATATCATCCCAGGGTTAGTTTCCTAGCTGTGGCAAATGCTCCACAGTTATGTAAGATGTTAACATTAGAGGAAGCTGGGTGATGGGAACGCTCTGTACTGTCTTTATAACTTGTCTCTAAATCTAAAATTATTCCAAAATAAGAAGCTTAAAAAAATATATATCAAAAGCAGGACCTGGACTGTTAAGAAGAGCTGGGCTCTGCTCAGGGAAGGTCGGGGTGGGGACACCGAGTTGAGCAGTCAAGGCCACTAGCCCGTCTGTACCCCTCACCCACAGGATAACCACGCTCATCATGAGTTTGTTTGTTCTTCTACACGACAGCCTGTCACAGGCCCCCACCCCCTTCTGGACTTCTCAGTTTCCATCTTTACAATGGCTTCACTCATGGACTTAATCTGCTAACACTGGGTCTGGGCAGGGGGACCTTACTGTCCCAAGATGCGTTTTTCTAGCACATTGTGGTCATGCAGCCCACACTGGCCATGTGCCTGGCGGGCCAGCTGCCAGCAGAGGTCCTGAGAGCAGGACTTCTGTCCCCAGTCACTCACTGGAGGAAGAAGGGTTAGGACAGGGAGGAGAAAGACCAGAACCTAACATTTACTGAGCATCTACTGCATGCCAGGCACAGCACCACCAGCTTCCCAGGTGGCTCTCCTTGACCTCCCTACAACGCAAGCTAAAGCAGGGTTATCCCCATTTTACAGATCAGGAGATTAAGACTGAGAGGTCAGCTCATCTTCTCTTATGTGTCAGAAGCAGGGATCAATGCCACGTATCTGTTGGACTCCAGATTCTGTCTTCTCTCCTGAAGACCCAGACAAGAGAAGGAATGGGACCCATCTCGGTCCCCAGGCCAGGGATAATGTTCAGTCTTCAGGACATGCTGAGCATTTCAGTGCATCAGGTGACAGGACAGAGGGCACGCTTGATGATGTCATTCTCTGGAAGGGGGAAGGGCCAATGTTTGCAAGGTCAAAGTTTCTATGGACAGAGGGCAGGGCTTGGGGCAGGAGTCTGTTAGTGAATTATGTAACTGCGGGGCTGCTTGGAACTGGGGAGACCACAGACCCCAGGGTCCTGGCAGGACCTAAGGTAGAGCCCAGGCCTTCTCAGAAGATGCTGCCCCATCCCCTCCAACTCCAAGCGCCCTCACCCCATGATGTGGTTTCTCTGGTTGCTGTTTTGCCCTTGAAGGGACCACACACACCCCGGAAGAGACCCTGGATGCAGACACTTCCTCCCCTGTCCCGCTCTGGATCTCACCATCCTTCCAGGCCTTGTGTCCATCTCCCCACACCTTCCATCCCTCTGTAGACACTCCCTGTGCGTGGACTCAGGATTGCTCCTGCCTCTGTGAACTTTCCTCACCATTAGTCAGTGCCAGACTCACAGCCCTGGGGGTGGTCTCCTTGGGCTGGTTGCTCTCACCAGCACCATGAGGCCCCAGAGAAGCACCTGGTGACCATCACATCCTCTGGTCCTCAGCACTTAATAGAAAGCAGGGTCTGGGCCAAGCTTGGGGCACTTTGGGCATGGACAGATGAACCATGTGTAGGAGATCCCAGCTGGAGCCAAGCCCAGCCCAGACACTACTGCTTCTCATGAGCCTCTTTTAGGAAAGGCAGGTCTCAAATCTCAAGTCCCTGGTCCATGCCCAGGTACATTTCACTGCTCTGGGCACAGCTCCAACTCTGAGTTCCACTTCCCCAGAGAGGAGGATGAGCCCAGTACGTTCTGTGATTTCAGCTTGTGGGTGCTGGCTATAATTCTGCAGAAAAGACCAGTGTGTTTCCAGTAAAACACTGAGTGATCTAGAAAGCAGTGACCACCCCCACCGCATTTATTCTTAGAAATCCCAGAAAGTGGTTGACAAGCTCACTCTAGGAAACAGGACGCTAGCAGAAGACAAGACAGGTACTAGTGACAACCCCTGAGGTCCCTGCCCTGAGCTGAGAGCAGTCTGGGGCAGGTCCAGTGAAGCCAGCCAGGGTGGTTCTCAGGATCTGTGGCTGGCGTGGAACTGGGGCATTCTCCTGGCCTTCAGCTGCCTTTTTGAGTCCTTTGTTGATAAGCACACATGTGTCATATGCTCTCCTTCTTTTTCAAGCAATTTTATCCTGCAGTTCCCCTGCTAGGGCCTCCCTGGAGGTGACGGTTATCATGGTTTGAACTTTCTAACCCTTAGTTCCTTGTCTTTGGCTTTGGGGAAGTGTGAGCCAGGCCACAGCCACCCTTGTTTATTCAAAGGAAGTGTTTTGGGGGGTCAGGGGAGCCTGGGGATGAGAGACTCAGGTGCAGTCTGGGTCCCCTCAGGAACTCAAGATGGCAAAGTTGAGTGTACAGATGAACTCTTCAGCAATAAGTGTGAAAAGAGTCCAGGAAGGGGATAAAGGATTACATGGTGAAGAGAGAAATTTGGCACAGCTAAGCAGACCAAGTGGGCTTCCTGGAGGAAGGGGCATTTGATTGAGATTTGAAAGTTTGTTTTTTGGTTTTTTTTTTAATTATTTGACTGCACCGGGTCTTAGTTGTGGCATGAGAACTCTGAGTTGCAGCATGTGGGATCTAGTTCCCTGACCAGGGATCAAACCCAGGCCTCCTAAATTGGGAGCGAGGAGTCTTAGCCACTGGACCACTAGAGAAGTCCCAGATTTTTGTTTGTTTTTTTAAATCTTGAGTATTGACAGGGAAGCAAGGTCGAGTGAAGTCCTTGACAGAAGGGGCAGCTGAGGTGAAGCAGGTGAGACCTGGACTGTGTCGATCAGACCTGGTCGGGATCCCATTGCTAAGGATGGACCATGTGGCTTTGTGGAGGTGCCTTCTCCTCTGAACATATTTCCTCACTGGAAGAGAAGAAAGACTGTGAAGATACTGAAACAACATGTGTGAAACAGCCACCCAACCCTGTGGGTACTGCTCCTGTCTGGCTCACTCGGGTCCGACTCTAGTGGTGGCCCGGCGGGCGCTCCAGGCAGGTGGAGACACTCCTGTGTCTCTGGTTTGAAGGGAATCATTAGACATCAAATGAACACTCCTTAGGAAGAGATAAATGTTGTCCTCTGTCAGAGCCGTGGCCCCGTCACCAGGGCAGGTGACCAGGACTGCACAACCATCAGCCCAGGCTCTGCGGTTCCGGCTCTGCGTCCCGGCCGCTCTCCAGCAGGAAAGGAGGCCAAGGCCTGTGCCCACTTCACACAGAGCACCTCAGGGCCTCGCCCTGGGGCTCCTGCCAAAGAGTCCTTCTTGCATCACACCTGGAGGCCACCCCAGCCAGAGAGTCCATCAGGAGGAATAACACGTTCAGTCAACAGGCACCTGCTTACACATTTTCTACTCAGAGATAATTGCTCAGCCAGAGCTCTTCAGACCTCAAAGTGGCCCGGGGCCTGGGTCTGGTGGGGAGGTGCTGCTTTGGCAACACAGAAGCCTCTGCTGCCTCTGGGAGCTGAACCCACACCTTTCCTTCAATCCGCAGGTGGTTTCGGAGAACAGACAAGAGCATACTGAGTTATTTCCCCTCGACCGGAGTCTTTGTCCTGACTCACTTGGTTGCGGGTGGACAGCTCAGCGGGTGGGTGCTGGGAGGGGTGGGGAGAGAATTCTGATGGGGTACCACTCGCCCTCCTGGGGATGACCTAGCTATGGTCTGGGGTTGGTGAACCAGAGCTCAGCATAGAGGAATTCACAATGTCACTCCTGTGGGTGGTGATGGGACTTATAGAGAACATCTACCCTGACTTGCCTCTCTAGGGGAGGAACTGAGGCTCAGGGAGAGGCCAGGCTTGCTGAGTTTCTCCAGTGACTTTGTGATGTGTCAGGCCAGAGCTCACGCCAAACTGACCCCTGTCTGCAGGTGTGAGCCACAGATTGGAGATGGGTGGAAGAATGACGTGGGAGAGTGGGGGAACCCAACAGGGGCCAGGACTGGGGTGGAAGAGCCTGGGGCCTGAGCAGAGAGTTGCTTAGAAAACCTCTGAACTGGATTAGTTAATTGTGGCTGGGGGGTTAAGGAGGAGGTGGGGTGGGAGGTAAGTGGGTGTGACTTTGAAAGGCAGCATGTGGGATCCTCGTGATGTGGGAAACGTTCTGTATCTGTATTGTGTCAGTATCTCAGTATCCTGGTTGTGGTATTGCACCATGGTTTTGCAAGATGTTATCACTGGGGTAAGGAGTACACAGGATCTCTTACAGTTGCTTGAGAATCTACAACTATCTATAAACAAAAAGTATAATAAAAAAAAAAAGAAAACCTCTGAGCTGGGTATGCAAAGAGGTCTGAAAGACAGAAGTGGGGCAGCTTGGAGGTAGACTGTTGAGCTGAGTGGAAATGGCCTGTGTCCAGCACCCTGGGGACTGCACCTGTCCTGGGGACTCTGGGTCATGGGCACAGTCTGTGAACACGGCGACTTCTTGGTCCAATGAAATGAGCATCAGCTGGCAAGGAGCAGAGCTTTGGGGCAGCCAGAGAGAGGGCGCTCCAGGAGAAAGGGTGAGGAAGCCACCAAGCAGCCTTGATGACCGATGAGGAGGGGTGATGCAGGCCAGTTGGGAGGGACGGTGTCTGCACTGCGGCCCAGTGTGAAAAAGCGCTGCCACTGCCAGCCATGCTGAGGACAGAAGGACTCTGACACATTTTGAAACCAACAGCTATTTACATTTCCACAGGAAGAATTTGGATTAGATGCCAGGCAGGTTTGGATGCAGGAAGCGCCATCAAAGGCCACATGGGTGTTTAATGAGACTCCCTGCAGCTGGGTCAAGAGCATATGGACTTTCCCGGCTCTGCCTTCACTTCAACCCAGCTGAGCACCACAGAGTAGCAGGTGCTGGAGGAGATGCACGTGCACCGACATGCCTCCCTGGGCATGGAGCTGGTGCCACAGAAGGCAGAAAGATGACTTCAGTGTTGGAAGAGATTGAGTCTGGCAAGTGGATTGACAGCAGCCAGAGCTCTATACAAGGTCTGTGATTTGCAAACCTGTTCCTAAGTGGCTTAGACAGACAGTCATTGAGGTTCCCTTCTGCCCCCATCACCCCAGCATTTCTGGGTTTCCAAGTTCCCTCCCACTTCTCCAGACCTCAACCCAGATCCCTCACCAGCCCTCCAACTGTGAGTAACACTCAGAACTCTGAATGCTTCCTTGGTGCAGATGCTGCTCTGGCCCTGGGCACACAGACATGTACCAGACACAGTCCACCCCTCGAGGGGCTCCAGTTGGATGGGACAGACAAGTAAATAACTAGATAGGCATATCAAAGAGGACCGGGCTTCCCAGGTGGTGCTAGTGGTCAAGAATCCACCTGCCAACATGGGAGACAAGAGACACAGTTTGATCCCAGGTCAGGAAGATCCCCTGGAGAAGGAAATGGCAACCCACTCTGGTATTCTTGCCTGGGGAATCCCATGGACAGAGGAACCTGGTGGGCTATAGACCATAGGGTCACAAAGAGTTGGACAGACTGAAGCAACTTAGCACACACACATCAAAGAAGATCACGTGGGTGAGCCTCCCAGATGTCCTCTTTGCCTCTGGGTCAGTGACAGGGACATGTTCCAGCCCTGGCCAGGGAAGCCCAGCCTATTTTCCAAGTGTGCTGAGGGTGCCCTCCTCTGACTCAGGCTGTGGGAGGCACCCTTTTTTCCACTGGACCAGGGAGATTGACAGCTTTGATCGTCGTTGTACCCAGAGCCTGCCTGCACTCTGAAGCCAGGTCTGCAGAATTGCCATCAACCCTCTTGGGGTCTACCTTGTGCTTGATGCCCAGGTGGGTTTGGGGTGGGAGGCAAGGTAGACAGGAGGAAGAGATGGAGCTCCTGGCCAAGCTGGTGCCATGTAGGCTCATCACACAAAACTAGAGACGATGAGACAGTGAGTGGGGGCCCAGCTCATCTGGGTGGCAGTCTGGTGGGAATGTTGACATGGGGAAGTTCTTCTTGAAGGAGGAGATTTGACCCAAGCTTCTATAGTTTGGGGATATAGACGGATCAGGGAAAGCTACTGCAGAGGAAGGCATGGTCAGGCACACGGACCATAGTGGGCACCTGCTGTCACCTACAGGACAAGCCAAGAGAGTCCTATTCAGCTACCTTGATGAAGTGTCTCCTGTGCTGCCTTGCCACCATGGAGGTGGCATTACCTGCAGCACACAAATGATGAAAGCCAAGCCAGGGAAGATAAAGGCCACCAGGGCTCAGAGCCAGGAGCCAGAAGAAATCAGCTTCTCAGCTATCCTGTACTCAGGCCAGCTCCTGCGGGCTGGAAAGGAGAGCTCCCTGGAGAAGATACCAAAAGATGGCTAGGATGAAGGCAGGGGTGTTGCTGTGCAAAGCCACATAACTCAGACCAGGGTGTTGCCCCAGTGATGTTGGCTAAAAGCACCACATTTCACACGAAAAGGCCTACTTCTCCAGCAAGGCTTTGTTTTGCTACGGGCTTTGGCTTTGTTTTTGGAGGGAACCTGAGAGAGCAGCTAGAATGGGGCAAAGGTTCAGGCCTGGGCTCCTCTCTGAGCTCCAGCACTTCTTAACTGGGTGGCCTTGGGCAGATTGCTTAAACTCTCTGATCCTCAGTTTCTTCACTGTGGTGAGAGCTAATAATACACTGGCAGCTGCTGCAAGGATTAAAGGTGCTGTATGCAAATTGCTGGACATAGGATCATGCCCAGTAATGAGGAGCTATTAATATGATGTCAGCTGCCGGCTGCAGCCACCTCCTCCTCAGTGGTCCCTGCTTCCACCACCCAATCACCTCCGAGGAGATTGCTTTAACCCTTGCTAATGCTGCGGGATGGAGGTGAATCTCCTGAGGATCTGAAACAGGGGATCTATGCTCTGGGAGGTGCATTGAACATAAGGAAATCAAGCAGCTTCCCTGATCTTGCATCCCACATGTTTTACACAATATCTGAGAGAAGCCGCTGATATAGACAGCTGGTCCCGCAGTGTTCCCGCTCAGAGGGGCTATTAGCTGTGTCATGCATCTATTTGTAATGAAATGGAAGTGTTTTGATTTCTCTGGGAAGCCGGATTTTCTCCCAAATCCTCGCTGCTTTCATCCTTGGACATGAAACGGCCCATTCTAATCTCATATGGAGGGGCAGCGGTTCTAAGGCACCCATGAAATCTGATCGCCAACTCAGCTCCCAGGCGGCAGCTTTGATCGCAGGGAGAGAGCAAGCCTTCCCCAGCTTGGTGTTAATAGCCCCATGCATTATTGACGAGCCGCATTTCAAGGCTCGTCTGCAATCCAGATTGCAGGCTGGAGTGTCAGCTGCTTCCCTGTTTCTTGGTGATGGAGCTCTGTCATCCGCCAGAGCCACTAAAAATAGGCACCTGACAGAGTTCTCTGTGCGGCTCACCCCACCCTTGCCGCAGACTAGTCAGAGGGCAGCTGACACGGAACAAACAGATAAGGTGAAACCACCCCTTTGCGATTCTCTCAATTGCAGCTCCTCTGGTCCAAATGGTCTGTGGAATGGTCAGCTGTCCAGGGAGCATCCTTAGGAAAGGCATCTCTGAGGCCTCAGCTGCCTGTGGGTGGGGCTGTGGCCAGACTATGTTCTCTGACCCCTGCTGAGAAAGACACAGACCTCCCATGCTTTGGGACCACTGGGGCAAGGCAAAGTTTGAGATTTAACTATCCCTGAAAATTTGCTGGAAATGCTAAGGTGGGGTGGGCAGGCTCACTTACCCATCCTCTCTTACTCTTTGAACTGGATAACCTAGTCAAACCCTCTTTCCTGAATTAAAAAACCATTATCTGAATATCTACAATGTGCCAGGCACTGAGCAAGGGCAGATGGGGCTCCCAGCTGCGGCAGACTGCCTTCAAGATGGGCCCCAGTGACTAATGCCTCCTGTATTCATGCACAGCCCCTTCCAACACTGTTGGGATTGACCTGTGTAATCAATAGAATATTGTGTCTGAGGTGAAATCATAGTAGCATCTGCCTTGCCCTCTTGGATCACTTGTCCTCTAAGGAAAGCCAGCTGCCATGTTGGGAGGATGCTCAGGCAGTCCCATGGAGAGGCCCAGTGGTCATCTCAGAAGTGGATCTTCTAACTCCAGGCGAGCCTTCAGATGCCTGCAACCCAGGCTGAAGTCTTGACTACAATTCCTGGTGTCTTCTGTAGGCTTGCATTTCATCAGCAGCTGTGTCATTAAAAGGTGCTATGGGGTAGAGCAGCAATCCTGGAAACATGTACTTTAGGCACAAATTGCACCCTGAACCATTCACCTGGGCTGTAACATGTTCCAAAGCATCATTTTTTGTTTGCAGGCTGAAAACGTCCTGCATAAGCAAACGTTGCTGTTGTTCAGTTATTAAATTGTGTCAGACTCTTTGTGATCCCACGAACTGCAGCACGACAAGCTTCCCTGTCCTTCACTATCTCTCAGAGTTTTCTCAGACTCATGTCCATTGAATCAGTGATGCTATCTACCATCTCATCCTCTGCCGTCCCCTTCTCCAGGGAGTCTGTTCCCCCAGACACCAAAGGTGCACCTAAGAGCAACTCTTTTCTAAATGCTCGAGTGTCTTCTTTCACTAGGGAAGTTTCTAGTCACCTTCCTTCTGGCCCCTTACACTCACCTATTAATTAGAATATAGACATTTGATCTTTCTAAAAACACTAGAAAGACAATTTGGTCCTGTTCCCCTCTGATTAAAAGTCTGTTAGCTGTTCTAAATCAACTTGAGAGATTAAATCCCAAATCTTATTAAATCATGCAAGGTCCTTGGTGGCCTGGTCCCTCCCAGCAACAAGACTTCCTAGCAGTCTCACTTGGATACGGAAAGATTCCTGAAGTCCTAGGGGCTCTCTTGTTTATGGGATGTTGTCTATGTGATGGCCAAGCTGCATCCCACTTGTGCCTAAAATGCCTGCTTTCTCCGTTTCTTCCTCTGGTCCTGCAGGATTCAGCTTAGAACTATGCTGTCTGGGGACCACCACTGAGCCCTTCTTCCCAGGCCACTAGAATGTTGTGTCCCCACCCCCACATCCTTAGCTCCGAGGCTGAGATCTCACCCATGCAAATCAGAATGTGTTGGTCCTTTACAGGCAGTATCCGTTCTGATTGGTCATTTTCTCATTCTGGTTGCTTGGAGCCCATGCCATTCTAGTTGCTAATTATTTTCAAGACCACCCCTTCCAAAGGCCTTGAAAGAAAGAACTCACTAAATATTTCTCGAATGAATAAGTGAACAAAGTCCTCTGGCCTTCAAAGTCACAAAGTGAATTGGCTTAAGAATCTAGCCCTCTGGGCCCCCAATCTCAGAGCCGGTGAATCAAGCCCTTCCCTTGTGCCACTGTTCTGGCTACTTAAAAAAAATAATCATTTATTTGGCTGGGCTGGGTCTTGGTTGCAGCATGTGAACACTTAGTTGTGGCATGTGGGATCTAGTTCCCTCACCAGGGATCAAACTTGGGCCCTCTGCATTGGAGTATGGAGTCTTTGCCACAGGACCACCAGGGATGACTCTGGTCTAGCTTTTGAAACATCCTGCATTGTCCTGAGATCTGTAGTTTTCACTGGTAGTTTTCTCTGAAAATACAACAGCGAATAATCAAAGCTTGAGCTCCTTTAGCAGACAATCTCATCCCAACAGGCTGGCTTTTCACACACCTACGTCATTAGAAGCAGGAAAACCCCTGTCCTACAAGAAGAGGCAGAGTATGGTTTCTTCGTTGGGTCAGTGACATCCTTGGTGCACAAGGATTAAGAAAATTAGAGATACCAAGGGAACATTTCATGCAAAGATGGGCTCAATAAAGGACAAAAATGGTAGGGACCTAACAGAAGCAGAAGATATTAAGAAGAAGTGGCAAGAATACACAGAACTGTACAAAAAAGATCTTCACGACCAAGATAATCACGATGGTGTGATCACTGACCTAGAGCCAGACATCCTGGAATGCGAAGTCAGGTGGGCCTTAGAAAGCATCCCTATGAACAAAGCTAGTGGAGGTGATGGAATTCCAGTTGAGCTATTTCAAATCCTGAAAGATGATGCTGTGAAAGTGCTGCACTCAATATGCCAGCAAATTTGGAAGACTCAGCAGTGGCCCCAGGACTGGAAAAGGTCTGTTTTCATTTCAATCCCAAAGAAAGGCAATGCCAAAGAATGAGCACACAATTGTACTCATCTCACATGCTAGTAAAATAATGCTCAAAATTCTCCAAGCCAGGCTTCAGCAATACGTGAACCGTGAACTTCCAGATGTTCAAGCTGGGTTTAGAAAAGGCAGAGGAACCAGAGATCAAATTGTCAACATCCGCTGGATCATGGAAAAAGCAAGAGTTCCAGAAAAACATCTATTTCTGCTTTATTGACTATGCTGAAGCCTTTGACTGTGTGGATCACAATCAACTGTGGAAAATTCTGAAAGAGATGGGAATACCAGACCACCTGACCTGCCTCTTGAGAAACCTATATCGAGGTCAGGAAGCAACAGTTAGAACTGGACATGGAACAACAGACTGGTTCCAAATAGGAAAAGGAATATGTCAAGGCTGTATATTGTCACCCTGCTTATTTAACTTATATGCAGAGTACATCATGAGAAACGCTGGGCTGGAAGAAGCACAAGCTGGAATCAAGATTGCCAGGAGAAATATCAGTAACCTCAGATATGCAGATGACACCACCCTTATGGCAGAAAGTGAAGAAGAACTAAAGAGCCTCTTAATGAAAGTCAAAGAGGAGAGTGAAAAAGTTGTCTTAAAGCTCAACATTCAGAAAACTAAGATCATGGTATCTGGTCCCATCATTTCATGGCAAATGGATGGGGAAACAGTGGCTGACTTTATTTTTGGGGACTCCAAAATCACTGCAGATGGTGATTGCAGCCATGAAATTAAAAGATGCTTACTCCTTGGAAGGAAAGTTATGACCAACCTAGATAGCATATTAAAAAGCAGAGACATTACTTTGTTAACAAAGGTCTGTCTGGTCAAGGCTATGGTTTTTCCAGTGGTCATGTATGGATGTGAGAATTGGACTATAAAGAAAGCTGAGCACAGAAGAATTGATGCTTTTGAACTGTGATGTTGGTGAAGACTCTTGAGAGTCCCTTGGACTGCAAGGAAATCCAACCAGTCCATCCTAAAGGAAATCAGTCCTGGGTGTTCATTGGAAGGACTGATCTTGAAGCTGAAACTCCAATATTTTGGCCACATGATACGAAGAGCTGACTCATTTGAAAAGACCCTGATGTTGGGAAAGATTGAAGGCAGGAAGAGAAGGGGACAACAGAGGATGAGATGGTTGCATGGCATCACTGACTCAATGGACCTGAGTTTGGGTGAACTCTGAGAGTTGGTGATGGACAGGGAGGCCTGGTGTGCTGCGGTTCATGGGGTCGCAAAGAGTGGGACACGACTGAGCGACTGAACTGAACTGAACCACCTTTGCAGTTATATTTTAACAACTCACATTACATGTTAAGCAGGCTTCCCAGGTGGCATTAGTGGTAAAGAATCCTCCTGCCAATGCAGGAGATGTAAGAGGTGCTGGTTTGATCTCTGGGTCAGGAGGACCCCCTGGAGGAGGGCATAGCAACCCACTCCAGTATTCTTGCCTGGAGAATCCCATGGACAGAGAAGCCTGGCGGGCTACAGTCCATAGGGTTGCAAAGAGTCGGACACACTGAAGCTACTTAGCATGAACATGTTTAGCTCCTCACTGAATGAATTACAAAGTGCTCTGATTACTTGAAACAATTATACACTGGAGTCAATATCCTTCCCTAAATTGCTGGGAAGAATTGTATTCTAAATCCAGGCTAATCATCGCCCCCATGTTGGAATATTCAATAAAGCCCCATTGGCTCTGGATCAAGACACTCTTTTTCATCATCCATTAAATCTGCTCTCTAGGGTCACCCCTGACCCAGAGGAGAGTGTAAAATAGTCCTCTGAGTGTGAGGCAGCATCCATAGGATAAGCAGGGTTGCCCACGCACAGAGCAAGTCCGTACTCCTTTTTCTGGCAATTCAGATCTTATATACTCTCATATTGAGCCTTGCTTAACCAAGTCCACTCATTGTATAGACTGAGGTCAAACCTTAGCTGCTCCTGGAAGCCTGCCATCCTGGGCATGACAGTATACTGGGGCAGGCTCTGCCTGTACGAACACTTTCTCAGTGTGTTAAGAGGCTGGGCCACCAGTTAAACAAATAAATGAACAAAGAAATCAAATTGATATGATTACGATCAGAAATGCCAAAATTGGCACCAAATGCTATTTGTTTAATTGACTATGTTGAATGCATTTTGACCTCATTTTTTTCATTCATTTGTCAAATGTTTACTTAGTACCTGTTAATGCACAAGACTGTGAGGTGCAGGGCCCAGCACATCACACACACACACACACACACACACACGCACGCACCGATTTCCTTGGAAAATCAGGAAATGCACCTTCACATTATCAGGCACTAAAAATTCTCCGATAAGAACAAAAGAGAATTGTAATTCTGCCCAGCTTTCCATGGACAGCTAAGATAAGCCTAGAATAAGTGATCTCCCTGAGGGCTAAATTTTGGACCAGGAATGAAATGGGAACTCTGAAGATGGCTCTAAGGACAAGCTTCCCGACCCTCCCCTGGCTGCTCTCTGTTCACTCCACCTGAGGTCATGTCACCAAGAGATCTGTGGGCGGGGTCTGGCTACTCGTCACCCAAAAAGCCAATAAACAGGCCAGGTTGATGGAAAGGAAAGTCTGCTTTATTTTAGATGTTGGCAACTGGGAGTGAGGGACGGTCGGGGCGGACGTCTGTCCAAAGGCTGACTCCCTCCCTTCCCACCCTAGTTGCCAGCATCTGAAATAAAGAAACTTTTCCTTTCCAACAGCCTGGCCTGTTTATTGGCTTTTGAGAGGTGAATCCCGGACCCTACACACCTTTCAGTAACAGACTGTCAGACTGTCAGGTCGGCAAGGCGACCAATGCCCCAGGATGGTAGGCATGTCCTGTTGGCAACTGAGATTGGGCCTGGGACCCACCTGCCAGGGCTCATCCCAAGAACACTTTCCACAGCTCAGCCAGCTCAACTGCAGCTGATTTTTTTTTTTTTTTAAGCCAAGGAAAGCAGAGACTTGGATGATCGATGGTCTGTATGTGTCTTTCTCTTGCTGCTGTGGATTTTTCAATCGGAAAGAGGAGGCTTATCTCTCATTTTTAATTGATTTTAATGCAGCTCAGTCTGGCTAGATCAGATCTCAACTCCTCTGTGGCCTTCAATGAATGGTGTGAGGAGCCGTCTGAATGTTAATGAGGGGCTCTGAGAAGGAGGAGGAGGTAATGAGGCCATGTTGTGCCTGCGAGACTTCCCCAGCGGCTGGGCTGCCGGGCTGACCTGTCTGGATGGACCACCTACAGATTTCAGGGGTGGTGTGGATATGGGGATGGGGGCAATTTGACCCCTTGATGATGCAGAGGAACAGAAACATGCAGTTGTCATTCATTACAGCCTGGAGGGCTCCTCCCTCCATCCACTGCAGGCTGGGGACTCCAGTTAGCCTGCCTTTCCAGACATTCATCAGTCCCCTCCTGCCGATTCTCTGTACTTCATCTGGCTCCGAAAAGGCTTCTTGGTACCTTTGCAGTTTATGTCTGTACATAAGCAATACCTTCTCATCTTGCTTCCTGTTTGTCCCTGCTCCTACCCCCTCTTCCTCTAAACCTTGCTGGGCTCTGCCTCTCTGCATAAGCTTGGACCAGTTGCCAAGCTCTCCTGGTCCTCTGCTTTCTCCTCTCAAAGAGGGGTAACAGCATTAATCATGGGGCACTATTTGAGGAGGCAGAGAAGATACTTCAGGTAAAGCACTCAATGCTATACTCAGAGCAGTAATTACTCAAGTGTTACTTCTTTTCTATGCAGCCTCCCTCTCCACCAAACCACCTGGATCCAGAGATGGGAGCAAAATAATGAAAAATAGGAGGAAGGTTGAAATGCTGTTTGGTGGGGATGGATCCAGCCTCCTCTTGCAACATCACGATATGGTGGTTAACTCGTGGAGACCCATTCCATTCTGTTGGCTGGAAAGAGATCACAGGCTCCTTGGAGGAGAGGTTCTCAAGGGAAGCTGCTAGAGAAGAAATTTCAGAGAGGTTTTAAAATCCCAGTGCTCTGGCATATGCCCCAGGATCTGACTCAGTTGGCCCGGGATGGGCCAAGTGTTGACAGAGGTTTAGAATATTGTAAAGGTTTGGAATATTGTGTTAAATGGGGAATGGGAGGGGCAGAGGCAGGGAAGGTCTTATCCCACACAGCAGGGGCCCCTGCTAAGAGTTCAGTTACTTTACTCCACCTGATGGTCCTCTGTAGGCCTCTTCCTGTGGTCACTACAGTTGTTCCAGGGGAAAATCCGGTTACCCCGCAGTGGCCTCGATAAAGCCCAGGTGGTAGGTGGGTAAGTTGGGGAGTGAAGCACTGGTCTCTCATGTCCCTTAGTTCCCCAAGTCCTTCCCGTCCTTCAAAGAGGAGAGCCGGGACAGTCCTGTATCCAATAGAGGCTCACAGTTGTCTCTTACAGACTCAAACAGCTGAGCGCTGATTTTCCAGTATGTACAAACTTTGAAACACCCATTCCCACTGATATCACAACCCTCGAATCCTCGCGCATACATACAAATGTGGTCAAAGGTAGGTTCACTGAAATGTACATATTTTCAAACATATGTCAAGAACTGTGACTAGTCTGAGATTTTTCTCCTACTTGCCAGCAAGAGATTTCCCTGCCACAGTGTCATGGATGCTGGTAGAAAACACAAAATTCCTGGATTAGGCATGAAGGATGGTTTATTTCTAACAGCAATCTCAGTCGCCAGAGTATGAGCATTTTGGTGCCAGGTCTCTGAGTTGTCATTTCTACAGGGTGACATGAGAAGGACTCGGTGACACCCGCATCGCCAGCCCCTTACGACGGCAGTGTGTTCCTTAGTCACAGGACCGGGGCTGCGTGAAGAAGACACGAAGCCCGGATCAGAGGGATGTAGAGATGCTCTTCCCTGACACGCATCAGTTTCTCAGACCAGTCAGCCACTGCGTTGCAGCTGGCCGCATATGTGTTTGCACCAAGACTTCTTGACCAGCTTTTCTTCTTTCTGACTGCCTCTTGTTCTACCTTTTTTTCTCTCATTCAAAAAAGAAACAAACTCTTTGTCTTCTTTTCCATAACCTTCCAACCCCCACCACCTCCGATTTTTAATCACACCATTTACCAGAAGTTTCTATATCAGATCATCAGCTTTCTGGGTCTGGTCCGTTCCCCGGCTGAGATTTCTTTTTAGGGCATCACACTGGGCTAGTTCCACTGTTTTTCCCACCCCACGCCTTCCTCTTTTGTAGATTCCTTTTTCATTTTGCTTCTAGCACACCCTCAAACAACCTTTTCTAAAAGGCTATTAAGTTGATAGTCTATGTAGTTACAAGATGAAAGGCTCAAAATCACTTTCCCTCTGAACCCATTCTAACTGTCTGAGCTGTTGCTATGAATTCTGGGGCTAATTTGATCCTCTTTCTTGGCAAGTGATCTGTTTCTCCCTCTCTGGAAGATAAGATCTTATCACTGGCCTCCTCAAATTTCATAAGTATATTCCAAGGCATTCTGCCTTTCAGACCAAAGATCTATGTCTTCAAACTAGGTCATTTTTTCCTGACCTCAAAACCTACACGATTGGTTTTCTCTTTCTGGAACTCTCATAGAAGAGGGTGGGTGCCTGGCAGACCTCTGATAGAGAGTGGCTGCTGACCTCCTCTGAGCCATTTTTAGATCGTGACTTCCTTGCTCTGGCTTATCTTTCAGTTCAGTATAATCTTCTTGCCATTTTCCAGAAAGTCAGTACAGTCTCTTGCCACTGATGAACTCTTGGCCACATGGCGGGGGGTGTCCACGGTTGTATGTTTCTAAGGGAATTTCAGGGGATGGAAAGGGAGGGATAAGGCTGTACTTGGTCTAACATCTGGAATGGCAAGTTCTCCTCCGGAAGGCTTCAGGTCCCTCTGAGCAAGGCTGGGAAGGAGCAGGGGAGGCAAGGAGGGTACTGGGCATGTTTTCGCAGGCCTGACTAGGTTTCTGTGACTGAGGGAGTGGTCATGGGATCTCACTTGACTCAAGAATGTGGAACTTTGCTGGGGGCCAGATGCCAAGATGGTAATAGGAAGGAAGGAGGGTCCATGAGAATGGGAGGAAAGAGAGCTACCTAGGTGGGCTGGGGAAGCCTTGAGAGGGGCAAATGGGGCCCCAGGCCTCTGTGGGCAGCCTTGGGGTGACTGGCTCTGTTTCTGCCTTACCCTCAGGTCTGCAAGACAGAGGCCACCAAGCAGCTAGCTGGCAACACACAGAGCAGCTTCCTCTCCCTTCCAGACTCAAGCATCCCCTGGAGCGAGGCTACCTTTCGAGGGTCCGCTTGGACCTTGGTTGATGTGTCTGCATCCACATGGTTTAGTTTAGCTGGTTACTTTCCTCTGGACACTAGGAGTCAGTGGCGGGGTGTGTGGGGTGGGTGGGCAGCAGGGAGGCGGGGGAGGGGGGGCTGGGCAGTGTGTGTGGAGGGGAGATTAGGATATCATTCTGAAGTGTGGGACCCTTTGTGAGGAAGACAAGTAGAAGAAGGAATGGCAGTGGAGGACTCTGGTCAGTGAAGGTCAAGAGGAGATGGGGCAAGACAATGGAAGAGGCCACCAAGTGGAGAAAAGACAGCTTGGGGTTCCCAGAAAGCTGCACCTGCTGTTACCCCCTGCCCCTCCTGTCTGACCACCTGGTGCCTTTGTGCCTCAGTTTCCCATTTATTTGCTCCTTACTGAGCTTCCTTGAGGTCAGTGGGCATCCATCAGTCCCAGCTCAGGTGAGAGGTAGGCGATTGCCTGGGACCAGAGACTCAGAACTGCCCAGCTGTCCAGAAGCACTGAGTGAGGGGATGCAGCAGGCCCTGGGCTGGCACTACCTGGGCTGGGTATGGGAAATAGAGGACCCTGGATCCTGCCTTCAGGGAGCCAGTAGCTAGTGGGGAGGAACAGAGCCCAGGTGAGAGACTAGGTTGACTTCCAACACGGAAGAACATTGCCCTGACCAACAAGGGAGCTGGAGCCAGGCAGCCCCAGGGATGGGGCTTCCTACCAAGCCCAGGGATGGGCCCCCTGGGCTTGGTAGGAAGAGGGAGTCAGGGGACTCAGAGGCCACAGGTGAGTGGGTGGCTGATGAGCCTGCATTACAGCCTGAGTTCCAAGGGCAGCCCCAGGGCTTGTGACAAGTGTGAGAGAGCTGAGGCATGCATGGGCTGCGGACAGGCTCAAATTCATGGCGTTGAACCACGACCCCGCTTCAGCACAAGCCCAGCTGGAAGCACGACACAGGATGGGGCTGGATGCTTGGCGGCTCTCACTCGCATCCACTTGTATGTGAAGGAAGGAGCCAGGAGCACCGGAAGCAGACTTGTTAGCTCCCTAAGTCTCAGGTGGAGCCCCGGAGCTCCTCTAGTCCGACCTGCTTGCTCAGCCGACGTGGGAACCAGGGCCCAAAGGCGGAGGCCAGGTCTTCCCTCCACAGAGCACCCCGGGCATATGGAAAAACCCCAGTTCCCCTCAGGGTCAGGTCAGAAACCTTTTCCTTTGGGATCCAACCTAATCCTCTGGGCAGGCCAGAGTCGCACCCCGTCAACCCCCCAGCTCCAAGAGTCCAGAGCAAAACCCCACTATCAGCTCCTAAGCTCCTCCAGCTGGGCCCAGGGTCCTGTTCTCCTGGTCTCTCGGGGCTCAGGAGGCTCAGTGGTCTAGTGGGGGAAGAAAAGAAGGAATGGCATTGTCCCCGGGCCCCTCTAGTTCTAGGCCCCACCCAGGCCCCCTCATCAGCCCTCAGCCTTTCTCGCCCTGCCTAGGGGCACCCACTCCTGGCCTCCCTGTCGCCTGAGCTGTGCAATATTTCCTATTTTTAAACTGCAAAAATGTTCCTAAAAGGTTCCAAGGCATCTTGGAGGTTGTTCTGGGGAAGGAGAAATGTCAGACTCTGAGTCTCTGAACTCACAGTGGTGTGGGCACTGGGGTGACTTGCCAGCTTGCCCTTGAAGCCGTACTGTACCTGTTCCCACCTGGTAGCCTGAAGGCCAGACCCCACATGTTTGGCATCTTTTGTAAGTTGACACGTCCAGATCGGCCCTTGGGGACAGTTTTGTAAACCCTAAGCATGGCCCAGAAAGATTAAATGGGAAAGGTGTCTCCAGGTCCCCAAGAAGGTCCCAGGGTTTAGGCCCACCCAGCTATATGGTGGTTAATTTTATATGTCAACTGGAAAGGTGTTTTAGGATGAGATTAACATTTGAATAGGCTTTTTAGAAAAGCCAATAGCTCTCTGTAACCTGGGTGGGCCTCATGCAATCATTGGAAGGCCTGAATAGAACAAAAAGCCCAGCCTCCCCTGAGTAAGGCGAAATTCTGCCAGGAGGTCATCTGGGCATTAGCTTTGCTGGATCTTCAGCCTGCTGACCTGTTAGAGGGAAACAATGACTGAAACTGCCCATCCTGCCTGGCCAGGCTCCATGGTAACCATTTGCATGAGTTCTTTTATGATAGCAGGTCCTGGTAAGGAATATGCAACTATTCCAACCAGAAGAATTCAGGAAAGGTCAAAAGGAGATGCCAGGTATCCTACCACCTCCCCAAATCCTCCTCGCTGGAATCTGTTTTGACTGAGCAATGCATGCGCTATCAGGAAGGACCAAGAGTCAGAAGGATTGGCCAGACAACCCAGAAATGAATCCCATCACCATAAAACCCAAGGCTGCGAGCCACATGGCAGAGCAGTCTTGGGTTCCCTTACCCTTCTGCTCCCCGCTCAGGCGTCCCTTTGCAATAAAGTCTCTTCCCTTGTCAGCATGTATGTCTCCTCAGACAATTCATTTCCGAGTGTTAGATAAGAGGCCCCTCTTGGACCCTGGAAGAGGTTCCCCTTCCTTCAGCAGACCCACACTACAGATTGGGATTTTCCAGTCTCCGTAATTTTGTGAGACAATTCCTCGCAATAAATCTCTTCATATATATATTTATTACAGAACAAATGTGTCCCCCCAAATCCATATGTTGAAGCCCGAACCCCCCAGTGTGATGGTATTAGGAGGTAGGACTTTGGGGAGGTTAATTGGGGTTAATTAGGCCTTGAGGACAAGGCTGTTACCGGCCTTTGACTCTACTGGCATGCTGATCTTGGACAGCCAGACTCCAGAACTGTGAGACACAAATTTTTGTTGTTCAACCCATCCAGTCTGTGGTATTTTCCTATGACGTACTGAGCTAACATAACATCTTCTCGGTTCTGTTTCTCTGGAGAACCCTGATGAATACAATCCCATTGGTGGGCAGCAAGTGGCAGAGCCTGGGGTGGCCTCTAGGCCTGGGGAGCAGCCTTCCCCACCTTGGCCCAGCGTGGGGTCTGCTGGCACAGCCCACTTCCTTCCTCACTCCAGCCAAGAGCCCTGTGGGAAAGGGCAGGCCAGAAGCAGCTGTGGGGGTCCTCCAAGAGGGCTGTGAGGTGGGGAGGGGCCTGGATGCTGTGGGCATAACAAGAATAGTGTGTTCTGGTGTTAATCAAATGCCTTGACCTCCGTTGTGTTTACAGTGAGGCAGGCAGGAAAGAAACTACCCCACACCCATTTGTCAGAGGAGAAAACTGAGGCTCAGAGAGGGGAAGAGACTCATTTAAGGTCACAGAGCAGAGTATACTGCAGTCAGAATCAGAGCCAGGCCTCTGGGCCGGCACAGAGCGGGTACTGGCTCCATGAGTACACAGCTTTGCACAGTGGCAGTATCATAGCCAATGAGGTTTATCCAAAGCGTGATTATTGCTAATTGAAAACTTTATCTGATACACGTGCACAGAGTAAATGCACAATGGACAAAAAAGCAGTAAATAAATGGGCCTCACAGCTCAGGGCCTGACCACAGTAGGGGGTCAGCATATATGTATTGAAATCAGCAAAAGAGGCCCTGAAGCCTGGTCCATGACGTCACAATGTCCCCACTGACTTCCTCCGTCACACACACACACACACAGGAGCATCTCTCTAGAACACTTACAAAGCTTTGAAGAAGTTCTGCTTTGTCGTGGTCAAATAGCCCTGCCCTGGGCACCAAGTCCCTCACTCAAAATGGATACTCCCAGGACCCCTGCCCACTCCCTGCAACACCTCACTCCCCTCCACTCTCTAATCACCTCCCTGCAACACACACAGCTCTGGCTAGAAACACCAGGACTCTCCCCTTCTCCTCACAGCCGCACTAGGGAACCTTCTCAACTTCCCACTGCTGTTTCAAAAAATGCTGATCCTTGTCAGCTGTATTAATGAATCACAGCCCAGGAGGCGCCAACCTTCCTAAAAATATCTGAGAATCCTCAGTGCAGAGAGAGTCTGTGAAGGCGGGTGCGCCCTGATGGAGCCACCCTGCCTGTCCCTGTCCCCTGGCCACCCCTAACACCCACATCTCCCCACAGCACCATCCCTACCTGCTCTGAGCTCCCAAACCCTGAATGGGTGAGTGCAGAGCCAGGTATCTCCGAGAGAGCCTTCGGTCCCCTCTAACATTATAGATGGGAAATTGAGGCTCAGAAGTGCGAAGGGCCAGAGACCCCCTGGTTCCTGGCGAGAGGGTTCTCTGCAGATGCTACGTCTGTGTCAGCAGCCAGCTGAGGGAAGGCAGGAAGGAGGCTTTCTGTCCAGAGCTCTGGCTGAGGTGGGCTGGCCCTGAACGAGCCCTGGTCTGATGGGACCACAGCTGCCCACCCCACAGATACAATAAAAAGCTCCTTCAGGTGAAAGCAGTTTCCCAGGGACAGGAAGGCAAGAGGGGAGGTTGTACAGGGTGCCCAGGCCGTGGTGAGGTTGCCCTCTTACAGCAGATTTACGCTTTTCAAGCAGGGAGACTGGGAATGACCCTGAAGATGGAGAGTATCTTCATCTGGAGAGCAAGCTCCAGAAAGAAGTGAGTCCAGTCCTTTGAAATTCCTGCACAGGAGCCTTCCTGGTGCTCACTTCCATCCCAACCCATCGTAGAATCCTCCAGGTCTCCCCAGCCACCGCAGCCTCATTTTCTCCAAGGGTGGTTGCAGCAGCCCCTGGGAGCCTGTTGGAAGGCAGATCCCCAGGCCCCAGGCCAGATCAGCTGGATCAGATCCCCAAGTGGCTCCTAGGCCCCTCGGAGTGTGAGAAGCACTGGCCTGTGAACCACTTAGCATCAGGTCACATGCTGCGGTGACACCCGTGATTAGTTGCACATAAACAATATTAGTTAGCTGCCAGGAGTGGGGCAGGGAGGACTGGAATAGAAGAGGAAAGATGCCTGAGATAGCAAATCCATGTGAAAATTGGAAACTGCTAGGACTTCCCTGGTGGTTCAGTGGCAAAGACTCTGGGGTCCCAGTGCTGGAGTTCCGGGTTCGATCCCTGGTCAGGGAACTAAATCCCACACGTCACAACCAAGACCCAGTGCAGCTAAGTAAATAAATAGATTAAAAAACAAAAGTGGAGATTGCTGTTCAGCTCCTTTGGAGGAATGAGGTTCATGGAATGACTGAATCTGGGAAAATAAAGGATGAGAGGCTTTTGCCCTCTTCCTAAGGCCAGAGCTCCTCTGCAGTCTCCCCAGGGGCTGCTTTCCAATCCCAGCCTGAGCTCTTACCGTGATGGGGAGCTCACCACCTCTTAGGCAGGCCATTGCAGGGTGGACATGGAGCCGACTCGCCTCCACGGCCCCAGCTGGCCTCCAGCCCTCCAGCTCTCCAGCCCTTGGTCCCTTCCAGACTGTCAGTAACTAGGTCTGTCCCTCCTTTGATCCTCGACTCCCTACCACTTTATTCTCTTGTTCCAGAAATAGTCTTTCTATTTGTGTGTGGAGAGTCACTTTATGGGTCTCTTTTCACTGAGTGCAGAGGTGTTGAGGAGGCCTCTATCCAGGCAGAACTTCTGCTGTAAGGATTCGCTGAGGTGGCCTCACTTCACCCCTGACACTGGCCATCAGACGAGGGAGGGGGCAGCAGGCAGGATTGGCGGAGTCAGGCGCCCAGGGAGGTGTCGCCTCCAAGGGCCTTTCTAAGCCGCAGATACTCTGGTGCTGCTCGGTGAGGACACAGGTGCTCAGGACGCTGAGTGGTTGCCGAACATCACCCCTTCTACTGGCAGGGCCATGGGAACCTCAGGGCACCGGAGGAGGGAGTCCCAAAGAGCCTGGTGGGGGACAGCAGGTGTGCACTCACGGGTGCCCACCACTCTGGCTCCTCCCTGCTTTTCCATGGGGCTCCAGCCTTTCATCCTGGTCTCAGCCACCTTCTAGGCTGAGTTTATCCTCCCCCTCATCAGCACCAAGGCCTGTATCTCATCAAGTGATGCTCCTGTTAGGATCCAAGCTACAAACTTGGGGTCACCATCAGTTATAGCCCCCTCCTCCCTCCCTCTCCTCTCCTCTGTGCCGCTCACGGATTTCTGTGAATCCTGGAATTCTGGTTGTAGTGAAACTGCTGGTACAGAGCCCAGGGACATTGTTCTGGTCCTACCTTGTCGGTGACTCACTTTGGAACCTCAGGCAGGTTCGGATTCCTCCCTGAACTTTTGCCCCATCTATAATGACAACCTCTACACACAGCGGTCCCCAACCTTTCTGTCACCAGGGCCAGTTTCGTGGAAGACAAGTTTTTCACGGATGAGAGGTGGGGAGGGATGGTTTCATGATGATTCAAGCGCATAGCATTTATTGTGCAATTTATTTATAATCTAATGCCACTGCTGCTACGACAGCGGGTACCGATCTGTGGCCCAGAGGCTGGGGTCTTCTGCTCTACAGGCCCTCAGAACTGGGTTACTCTAGACCTGTGTTGAACAAATGGAAGTCACTAGGCACGTTTGGCTATTTATATTTAAGTTGATGAGAGTTAAATAGAATAAAAAATTCAGCTCCTCAATCACATGAGCCACGTTTCAAATGCTCAGTCATCACCAGTAGCGGTTCTATTGGACAGTGCAGGTTTAGAACTTCTCCGTCATCACGGAAAGTTCTCACAGACAGCGCTGTTCCACCGTTGAGTGAATCGCAATGAGTCTGGGAATCACCTGGGCTCTGGTTACAGTGCAAAGTCTGACTCAGGCTGGTGGTGGGACAGGCTCTGTGCCTCTCACAAGCTCCCCCATGCTGCTGCTGCTGCTGCTGCTCTGAGGCTGTGAGCTGTACTTGGAGGAGCAGAGATCTAAACTGCTCAGCCTGGATATGGGGCTAGCATCACTTGGCAGCATCTTAGTAATACAGAATCTTGGGCCCCACCCCAGACCTGCTAAATCAGAAGTTCCAGGGTGGGGGGCGGGGGGGAAGGAGGTGCCGGGCCCAAGAATCTGCATTTTCATGGGCTGTCCAGTTGGCTCACAAGCACATTTGAGTCTGAGACTCCTGAGTCCATCTGGGTTTCCACAAAATAGTTGCTGTAGTTCGTTATCACTTCTCTCTTGAAGCACGTCCTGCTAGGTCCAAACTTGCTACCGCATGCAAAGATGGGGAGCCTGGGGTCACTTGCATCAGAGCTGTACCCTGCTCACTGGGGGCTCAGGAGGAGATGAGCAGCAGCAGCAGGCCCAGCCTCAGACCGTAGCATTGTCCTAAGCTCACTTGGCAACTGGACTCCAGGGGGCCATCCATTCTCACGTCTTCCCACCAGCAAACCCAGTGTTCCCTGTGGGAAGATACAGAGGCACAGGGTCTGGTCAACGACAAGCACTCACTTCTGAGCCTGCATGCCAGGTGGAGGGCAGGCCTTTCCCCGGACCCAGGTCTCCTAGAGGCCTAAGACAGTGAGGCCCAGTGCAGAGCCAGCTGCCCGCTCAGTGTCAGCTGTGACCAGGGATTCAAGCAGGGGCAGGGCTACGCCCAGCTCAGGATTCCAAACCTAGCAGCCTGCAAATACTGCCTGCGTGCCGGCTTGTGGCCCACTACTCCGTGGGGTCCTCCCCTGGCCTGCAGCCTGCTTTCGCCCCCACCATGACGGCTCCTCCACCGGACTGACTAGACATTTCCAAGGCCGCTACTTCCTGCCACTCCTGTCTACTCGCCATAGTGTTTGGGGTGGGGGGTGGGCTCCGAGCACCCTGGCCCCTCCCCAAAATTACTGATCTTGACTAAGTGGGCCTCCCTGCCACATACCACAGCTTGAACCATGGGTGCCGAGGAGACTCCGTCTGGGGCTTGATCCTGGTAGATATTGCAGCCTGAGACACACCTGGAAAGGGCAGCTGTGGGCACCTGTCCCCTTCCCCAGGGGACCCACCACGCTCCAGAGGACCTCCTCACCCCCCTGCCACCCCCAGCATGGGGGCACGTCTAATACCAGCGGGGGTTGTCCCACTGGAAGGTGAGTGTGGAACCTCGGAGCCAGCTCCACCTCCATGGAGCAGGACCTTCTGGCGACCAGGCATGGTCACCAAGCAGGCCAGGACAGGAAGGGCTTTGTCACTCCTCTCAGGATATAAAGGGAGAAGTGCAGCCAGAGAGAGCCAGAGACCTGCTGGAGACCTCATACCGTGAGCCTTGCGGAGCCAGGGCTTTTGGCCTGAGGCACCCTCTGCCCTGCAGGCCAAGGCTTTTGCGGAAACACTCGGGCCGGCCATCTGTGATGGAGGCTCTGAGCTGGCTCCTTCGCTGGCAGTGCTGCTGGGGGTGGTGGTTCTGAGAATCCTCTTTTATTAATGAAGAAAGTGTAACTCGCTGAGGTCAGGTATCTAGCAGATGCTTCTGTTGCCCCTCCAGGAACCCCCCAGGGCTGGACGTGGCCATTTTTTTCCCAGGACAGGGGCCCTTGGCATCTCCCAATCCACACTCAGCAGCTCTGCCCCATGCTGACAGGAGCACCCTCCTCAGGGAGGCTCTCCCGTGGTGGCCAGAGTCATGCTCCCAGGGACTGAGCTGCAGCTGTTTTCCTGTGACGCTCATGTGCCCCCTCCCCCTCTGTGGTCCCCCGCTTCCCCCCGCACCTGTGCAGGGCTCTCAGAGTCACAGATAGCGCCCTGGCTGACCTTTCCTGAACCCCCTCCTCCCTCTCCCGGCCTCTGAACTGCCCACGTGGGCCAGGGCAGGAGAGCCCCCAGCTCTCTGCGTCTCTGTCCCTGCTGCCTGAGAGCTCTCTGAGTCATGAGGAGCCACCCGACTGCAGCAGCCCTTGGTCCAGGAAGAGGAGATGGTTGGACACCCCCAAGCACACCGGCGCCAGGTATGGGCACCCCTCCCAGGTCTCCCTTTCCTCCTCCTGGGGCGGGGGGGGGGTCCTCTCCTCACTGCCCATCCACCTCATGAGCCCTCAAGGATAGGGACTGAGTTTCTCCTGCTCTGTCCCCCTCTTGGAATCTCCTGACTCCGTGGAATTCACATTTGTTGGGTGCTTGCTTGTGCCAGAAACCATCCAGGCACCGTCACATAGATTCACTTCATCCTTTCAATGACACTGTCTGGTGAGTGTTATTGGGCTTCCCTGGTGGCTCAGCTGGTAAAGAACTGCCCGCCAATGCAGGAGATGCAAGAGATGTGGGTTCGATTCCTAGGTCAGGAAGATCCCCTGGAGAAGGAAATGGCAACCCACTCCAGTATTCTTGCCTGGAAAATTGCACGGGCAGAGGCGCCTGGCGGGCTATAGTCTAAGGAGTTGCAGAGAGTCAGACACGACTGAGCACGCAGACACAGGATACAGGTGAGTGTTATTAGCCCATTTACAGATGACAGAGCTACGATATGGAGAGCTGACATCACTGGGAGAAGGCCACCACCTTACTAAGTGCCAGCACTAAGATTCAGATCAGTGTGGGCCATCCCTGGGTTCAGGTTCTCTCCACAGGCCAAGCTGCAGTCCACATAAGCTGCAGTTTCAGGGCCCTGTGAAGAAAGACCTGTCAGGGGCTGCATGCCTGCAGAGCAACAGAAGGCCCCAGGGACCTCTCCCCCACCCCCCACCTTCACCCCAGCTGGTCCATCAGGCCAGACAGTGGGGCTGAGGATGTCAGGCAGTGCTGGCAGCCAAACAAGGGGTCGCAGTCAGTCAGACACTTCCTCACTGCACAAAGCACCACTTCCCTCCAGACAGAGGACCCCAAAGAATGCTTGGAATGTCGCTGGGGCCAGACAGCCTCCTGCAGATGCCGAGAGGCTGGCTTTGTGCTCAGTTTGCCAGGGCGACTGACCCTAAGTGAGAAAGGTCACTCCCTGACCTGTGACCCTGCCCTCTCACCTCACAGCAGGGGGAGGTGGTGGAGAGAGGGAGGGGTGAGTTGGGCCTCCCTCCAGTGGCTCTTCCACACCAGTGGGATGGTGCCCCAAGTTTGCAGCTTCAGGAAAGAGACTCAAGAGGCCTCCTCCAAGAGGCCTTCTTGGCTGCTCTAAAGTTTAGCCCACAGTCTAGCCTGAGATTTGAGGACCCCAGGGCCCCCTTGCATAGGCACAGGTAGAGCTGGGCCTGTGGCTGGGAAACAGTGGGCCTTTGCTATGGTAAGTGGAGTTAGGAGGCTGGTGGTCAGCAGTGGCATGGTTGGTGGGGTTCTCAGTAGGCTTGGAGTCAGGGCCCAGCCCAGGGCAGCCAAATGAGTAGATATGAGAAGGAGGGAAGAGGGGACCATGTCCACCCAACCCATAAATCCAGAGAAACATTTTCAACTTGCTTGTGACTCACTCTTCCTCAGCAGAAAACTGTTTTTTCCTTCAAAATCACAGACTTCCACCTTCAGACAATAACGTGTTCTCAGGAAGTTACATGTGTTGTTTTTCTGTGCAGGCTGCTGGGGGTAGTGTTTGTTTTACAAACGGTTTAGTGTAATAAGGCCTGGGAGCCATGCTTCCCCTCAGACCAGGCTGACCTCTAAATAAGGTGATCAGATTGGGCAAATAAAAATACAGGACACCCAGGTAAATCAGAAGAACAACAAATCATTGTTTTAATCTAAGTACATCTCACACAATAGTTGGGACAGACTTACACTTAAAAAAATAAAATTTTTATTTATCTGAAATGTGGATTTAACCTGTATTTTGTTGGGCTACCCTGTCCTCAAGTTTATGGATCAGGCCACTCCTGGCTACCAGCCCCAAGGGCTCCTGAGGTCCCTCCTGACTCCACTGGCCCTAGAAAGGGTCTGCTGTCTCCTGATCACTGACCCTGCTCTGGCTGTGTCTTTGGAAAAGGGCACTGGGCCCTCAAGTCACAGGCCAGACTGTGACTCAGCTTTAGAGCAGCCAAGAGGCCAAACCCCATTCAGGCCTTAAACCTTGTTCCACTTCTGCTCCTCCTTCCATCCAATTCCTGGGAAGACTGACAGGTGGAAGGAGGTCTCCCTCTCTGAGGTCAGGACCCTCAATCTGGTCTTGGAGGAGCTCTCACCAGGCCACAACACCTGCTCAGGGCTTTTTGGCCTCAACCTGAGGGGAGGCAAGCTGAAAGTTGGCCCTTTACAAGAGTGCCTGACCCAGACCCCCACCCTGGATCCATCCCTCACCCACCTTCCCTGGCCATCAACTCCTCCAGGACCTGACCTCTCACCCCAGCTCCTGCAGTGTGTGAAGGGGGAGTTTTCTCCCTCCTTTTCTGGCTGAGACACCCGAACATGGAGTCCTGCTTCCATTTTAAAGCATTACATCATGACCCCTGAGAAACGTATTTTTCCCAACTTTATGGGTCCCTAGGGGCTTCCCTGGTGGCTCAGACAGTAAAGAATCTGCCTACAATGTGGGAGACCTGGGTTCGATCCCTGAATTGGGAAGATCCCTTGGAGGAGGGCGTGGCAGCCTACTCTAGCATTGTTGCCTGGAGAATCCCCATGGACAGAGAAGCCTGGCGGGCTACAGTCCATGGGGCTGCACAGAGTTGGACATGACTGAATAACTAAGCATAGCGAAGCATAGCATAGGGGCTTCCCAGGTGGTACAGTGGTAAAGAATCTGCCTGCAATGCAGGAGACACAGGTTCAATCCCTGGTCAGGAAGATCCTCTGGAGAAGAAAATGGCAACTCACTTCAGTGTTCTTGCCTGGGCAATCCTGTGGACATAGGAGTCTGGTGGGCTATGGCCCATGGGGTCAAAAAGAGTCAGACACAACTTATCTACTAAATAGCAATAACAACATGGAGCCCTAGAGCAGGTGAGACATGCTTCTTCCATTCACCACCTCTGAAAGATTCCATGCTAGGTTCACTCATTGAGAAACATTCCCAAGGCACCTACTCTCAGCCTGGCCCAGCTTGGTCTGGATAGGTGAAAACACAGAGAAGATCCACCAATCCTCAGGAGCTTGGGATGGTGGGAGAGAGATGGGTACATGCAGTGTTTCTAGGCTTGTGGGGAGTGGGGTGTGGGGTGTGGGGTGTGGGGGCTGCCCAGGCTGAGAGAGCAGAGCAGGTTTCTCAGAGGAGGCAGTGATGAACTGAGTCCCAAGAGCGGGAAGATTCTGCTGGAAAGGAGAAGAGAAATGAAGTTTCAGAAAGACGAGCAGATGGACAAAGGCCTAGAGGCTTGGAAGCCATGTGGCTCTTTGAGCTGGAGAGGTTCATGGGAAGTCAGGCCAGGGAGGGCAGTAGAGCAGGTGATGCAAGGCCTCTGGTGCCAGCTGGGGCTTGGATTTCATCCGACAGAGACCCAGGAGGGCGGAATTCCAGGTGAGACCAGAGCTCACCCGTGCCCACAGGAGCAGGAAGGCCACTAGGGAAGATCCAGATTCAGTCTCCTTCTCACCTTCTGCGGCCCAGTCTGCATGCGGCAGGAGCTCCATGTCTGCTAAGTCAACACGGATCAGGACAGACAGGAATCTCTGCCCCTTAGCAAAGAAAGACGAAAAACTAAGGCCTGATTCAAGATAGCTGTTCCTCAGTCCTTCACACCGACACCCCTTCCTCGGGCTGTGCCCCCTGGTCTCAGGCCTTCCCTTTCCCCTGCTCCCTCTGTGTTTGTCCACCTCTGGGCCTGGGCCCCCGCCCCTCTTGGAGCCCTGGGTCACCCTGCACTTCTAGACTCCAGGAGCCTGAGGTCTGCCCAGCAGCCCGGCTCCAGTTCGCCTCTTTTCCTGCCGAGCACTCCCCGCATTGTTCGCTTTTGTGTCCTTTTTCCTGTGCTTGAGCGATTCCAACTTTATTGCCCTGGTTCTCTCCAGGGGTCATTCTGCCAAACTGAAACTGGCGCCATGGATTGGAAAAAACAGAGCCCTTCGAACCCCTAGGACCTCCTCCTGGTGGAGGAGACAGGCCAGCAGAGACCCTTGCGCCCTGCTTCCTCCCCTCCCGGGCCCTGGTCCTGGCCCACAAGGACACCACGATCCTGCCCTGGGTCCACGTTCACCACAGCTTCCTGAGGGAGTCTTTCTCCGAAGCCAGTCTGCACAGTGGGGGGAGGGAGGGGGTGGGGGTGGGATGAGGGGGACTGAGGCCTGCCCGTGCCACTCCCACGGGGGTCTGGGACTGATTACTGAGTCCCGTGGTCCCATCTGTTTGTCTTCTCCTCAGGCAGGCCAGGGCAGCTGAGAACAGGATCCCAGATCCCAGTGTGCCTACCCTGTGACCTTCTCATCTTACCAGCAAGGAATCAGGGCTCAGAGGGGTTAAGTCATCTCCTGAAGTCACAGAGCTGATAAGTCTGATAAGTCTATAAGTCTGATAAGTCCCAGGCCTGGGACTCGGGACTTCCGGTTTCACACCAGTGCCCTTTCCTCCCTCTGCCAATTGGTCCTGAGCCAGTTTCTTGAAGCGGGGGCACATGGGCCCCGGGGGGAGAGGCCTGGGAAGCCTGGCTCAGGCCTGGCTCTGTGACCAGCTTATTATGTGGTTCCCGTCAGGCCCTTTCCCAGCTCAGTGACCTCCTTCCAGCTCAGCACTCCAAGGTTTCCCGGTTGGGGCCACTTTCTTCTGATAAGTCTCTCTTTGACCGAACTCTAGTCAGGTTCTTCTGGACTCCCCTCTCAACTAGGTCCTGGCTTTTGGGCTTCCATGTTCAACCAATTTTAGTAAGAATCTTGCTAAGTCAGTTTAGCCAGCATCCATCATCCTCGATGTCTGATCACCCTCAATATCTGAAGGGGTTCCTCATCTCCCGACAGCCCACTAGCACCACCTGGGAAGCCCAAAGTCTGCCTCCTTGAACAAGTGTTGCAATAATTGTTTCTTTAACACCTCTGTTCCCATCAAAACCCCCTCCCACGGCTCCCTGCCATCCCTGACTCATGCCATGAGGCTACATAAACTCCTGATTTAGTTCTTGGTATAGCCCTAAGAGTTTGAAATTATCTCCCCAACCGTCTTCCACCACAGGCCTGTAATTTATAACTCTTAAGTTTATTACAAAGAGAGACAGTATGAAGTTGAGGGAAAAAAAATCAAGGATCTTGCCCTCCCCCCAACCTGAGTTCTATTTTGATTCCATCCTTAGCAGCTTTGAGATCTGGGTGAGGTCACTAAAGGTCTTGGAGCCTCAGTGTCCCCATCTGTAAAATGGTCAGCATTCTTGAGGATTAAATGAAACAATGAGGATAAGTACTGGAGCATAGAAGATTTTCAATAAATGGCACAAATTATTATAACCTTCACAAGCTCTCTCCCTCCCATTTCCAGTGGGTAAACTAGAGCCCCAGGATCAGCTCCCAGGCTGCCCCACTCAGGGGACATGTGCCCTGCCCAGGAGTCTGTGGACAGGCACAGGTAGCCACTGCTCTGAGACGGTAGCCCTGCCCCTTGCTCTTGCTCCCTTCCATGCCCAAGAGGAAATATGTGCCTAGGCAGCCAGCCTGTCACTCAACATATCCATGACCCCCCAGCCCTCAGGGCCAGGACCCACTAGTAGCCAACCTAGCATAAGGAAAGTGGTAGGCAAAACATGTTCCCCCAAAGATATCAGGTCGTAGAACCTGGGTCACCAGAGTGGGTTGAACAGTATCTCAAAAAGATGTATTCAAGCCCTAACCCCTGGTACCTGGGAATGTGACCTTATATGGAAATCATTTATTTGCAGATGTAGCTAAGGATCTCAAGATGAGATCGTCCTGGATGTAGGGTCGGAAAAGGAAATGGCAACCCACTCAAGTATTCTTGCCTGGGAAATCCCATGGATAGAGGAACCTGGTGAGCTACAGTCCATGGGGTCGCAAAGAGTTGGACACGACTAAGCCACTGAACACTCAAGCACACACATAGGGTGGGCCCAAGTCCAAGGACTGGTGTCATAAGAAAAAGGAGGAAATTTGACATGCACAGGGAAGAAGCCCATGTGAAAACAGGCAGAAATTAGAGAGATGCTTCCACCAGCCAAGGAACAGTAGGAGCCACAGAAGCTGGAAGAGGCAAGAAGGGAGGTCTCTCTAGAACCCCTGGAGGGAGTATGGCCTGGTTGACACCTTGATGTTGGAGTTCTGGCCTTGAACTGAGGGAGAATAAATTTCTATTAACTTTAGCTGCCATGTATCTGGTAATTTGTTGTGGCAGCCCTAGGAAGCTAATGCAGTTACCTGGTTTGGAAAGAAGGTCTGGCAGGTGGGATGGAGTCAAGGATCTTGAGGTGGAGAGATGACCCTGGATTACCGTGCAAGCCCTCAACACAGTTGCATGTGGGTGGGAGAAAGAGGGAGGCCTGACACAGAGGAGAAGGTGATGTGAAGATGGAGCAGAAAGAGATTTGAGGATGACTGGCCTGGAAGATTCGAGTGATGCAGCTACCACCAGAAGCTGGGAGAGGAAAGGAATAGATTCTCCCCCAGAGCATCCAGAGAATGTAGGAGCCTGATGGCCAGCTTAATACCCAGTGAAACTGAGGCTTCTGGTCCTCAGAACTCCGAGAGAGTAAATTTCTATTGTTTTTTTAATATAAATTTATTATTTTATTTATGTGCTGCATCATTTGGGATCTTAGTTCCCTGACCAGGGATGGAATCCGTGCCCCTGCAGTGGTAGCAAGGAACCTTAGCCAATAGACCACCAGGGAAGTCCCATATTTCTATTGTTTTAAACCATCCAGTTTGTGGTAATTGGTTCAGTTGCTCAGTCATGTCTGACTCTTTGCAACCCCATGGACTGTTGCCCACCAGGCTCCTCTGTCCATGGGGTTCTCCAGGCAAGAATACTGGAGTAGGTAGCCATTCCCTTCTCCAGGGAATCTTCCCGACCCAAGGATTGAGCCTGTATCTCCTGCACTGGTGGGTGGATTCTTTACCACTGAGCCACCTGGGAAGACCTCGTGATTGGTTAGAGTGAGCCTAAGAAACTAATCCTGAGCAGCACAGCAGAGGCCCCAGAGAGTTCCTCTCCTCAGGGCCTTATCCCATTCAGGCCTGTCTCACAGGGAACAGCAGCTCCTTTTCCTTTCTCTAATCCCTCACCTCCCAAACCCCAAACAGAAGAGGGCCCCATCCCAAAGCCTCCCTCCCCTGGGCTGGATTCCTAGTGTTTATAGGTGAACATGCAAATCCCTCTCTCCAACCCCAGTTCCTGAAGTTTAGTAGGAAACTGGGAAGTCAGGCCCCTGAGGTGGGGCTACAATATGTGGCGAGGGGCAGTTTGCCAGCTTAGATACTTGCAAGAGAGGAAACCCTGCCTCAGGTGCAGCCAGCCTTTGCCCCTGGACTTCTGCCAGCCCGGGTGCAGCAGGAGCCAGGCCCTGGGGTCCAGAGAAGAAGAGTCCCAGGATGTCCGGGATCCTGTCTGGTCTCCCACTAGGGGAAGCACCAACCTCATCCTTCCCACAGAAAAGCTCTCCTGTTCAGCCTTGGGACTCCCCACCCCCACCCAACGCGCCTTGGGTCTCTCTAGGAGGTGTGCTCTGTAATTGCTCTTCTCAGCTGATGCGCTGGTGCCTGTGCACTCAGTCGTGTCTGACTCTTTGCGACCCCCCTGGACTGTCGCCTGCCAGTCTCCACTGTCCATGCAATTTCCCAGGCAAGAATCCTTCAATGGGTGGTCATGTCTTTCTCCAGGGAATCTTCCCGACCCAGGGATGGAAATCGCATCTCCTGCATTGGCAGGTGGATTCTTTAATACTGAGCCACCAGGGAAGCCAGGGTGACCCCAAACCCCAGAATCATTCATTTTAATCCTGAGACCCACATCACTCAGAAAGTTTTGAATTGCCATTTTATAGATTGGAAACCTAAGGTTTAGAGGTTCCCTCAAAAGGACTAGGTCCAGGCACACCAGAATTTCTAAAGGAAATACCACCTTCTGGGCCCTTGCTTCTGGAGGCTCAACCAGTTCAACAACTGTGTGTTGTCAAGTCCTAAGGAGCTAATGGGCTTCCCCTTCCTGTTCTGTTCTTGGCTTGAGTTATTTTCCCTTTTCTGGTCTGCAAGGAACAAAAACAAGTAATTTTCTCATAAAAATAATAAAGAACAAAACCCAGATTCCAGACAGCCTCCAGTTAGAGCCAGTAACTTCAGGCTTCTCAGGGGACCCAGCGCTCCCGCCCGGGTCGGCACAAGCTGAGCCAAGGCTCTGCTGCTGCATGTCGGCCTGGCTCATGGCTGAGTTTTCCAGGAGATGAAATGCGAGCAGGAAGACCAAAGCCAGAAATCAAAGCATATTGGACATTCGATGCTCTCTTGAATGCCACTAAGAATGCAAAGCCAGGTCCTTCCTGTGCGTGTTGCCCTCAAAAATCCAGAGAAATACCATATTCACAGCAGGAAAAACAATTGCACTGATGAATTGTGCTTCTGCTTATGCCTCGGTTCTCCAGACTTCTGCGTGCCTTCCAGCGAGACCACCTGCCAGATGGAAGTGCAGTCACACACAGTTTCTCCATGCAAACTGCAAGGCTTGTGAAACTCCAGCAAGTCTGTTAGAATCCCATTTCCTAAATGGCCATAATCAAAGAACAGGCTCTTAGTTTTCTAGCAGTGAGCTTTGGAAATAGATGAGTATGCAAAAATCACAATTTATGAGTTCAGCCAGATTTTTCTTTTTCTGCTAAAAATATCAGTCTGCTTAAAGCTTACAGTGTTCGAAGAGATAGAACCCACTGCTAATTATCTATGAGCAGTTCATCTGTTGCTACCTTCTCCCCAGCCCTGCGAAGGGCCCTAGGCTGGGCGAGTAGGGCTGAGTTGGCCTTGGAGAAGAACTATGAGAGGCCTCATTCCCAGGGTACCAGCAGGAAGATATGTGAGTACTGCCCAGCTGAGAAATGTGTGGCTACTGAGAAGGAGCATGGCCAATTGGGGTTCATGGAGGATGATGGCCTGGCCAGCTCCCTTCAGCTGGCTCTTGCCTTCATGTAGTGGTACTTGAGGACAGGCAGTGTCTGGCAGGGTGGGCCTCCTGGTCACCTCACAAAAGAATCTGCTTCCTAATTCAGTGTATTCCACATTGGGAAGCTCAAGGGAACCAGGCAAGACCCTTTAGTCAGTGCTGCCCCTGGTCCCCCAAGGTGGACTGGAAAGAAGCTGGGACATTGGGTTCAAGTCCCAGCTTGGTGTTTACTAACCCTGGTGAAGTCACGGGGCCCCCTGGAATCTCAATCCCTTCATCTCTGAAACGGGATGCTCGGGTCATGCTGGCCTTGCTTGGGTTTTGGCCAGAGTTAAATGAGAACATGGAGGGGTTGGTGGTTGTTATTACTGGCATAAAAGGAGCTATCTCCCAGCTCATTAATGTGGAAAATGTAAACGTCTGCATGCCTAAGGACAAAGGCCCCGCCGGCCCTTTCCGCATTCCCTCCCCACCCCCATATTGTTGGGAGTTTGTTTTGGTTTTTCTGGAACTTCCAGAACAATGGGTTCTGGGGTTGGTTCTGCAGCTATTCACACTCCCAGGGGATGCATTTATGGAGCCGAGGCCACATTCCAAGGATAAGGGGTCTGCAGGGATGTTTACCCAGCTCAGTCTTGCAGCCTGCAGAGGCTGTGCTGGGGGCAGGAAACCCAGAGACACGCCCATGTCAGTCCCACAGCTGCGGGCCCAAGTCCAGAGCCTCGTGGGCCGATCTGATCCATCAGCTGACTGGAAGGCAGAAAGGCCAAGACGTGACCCCTTTTCCTCCTCCTCCTCTGGTTCTAACATCCGGGATGCTGTTTGGCTTCAACACACAGGCTCCCCAGCTCCTCAGCCACACTTTGCTCCCACCTTGAAGTTCCCCAAAGGTTGTGAGATCCTATTTCAGCATCCCTGGAGGCCCCATGCCAGCGCCAGGTGAGGAGTGGTGCACTGGGGAAAAAGACAAGGTGTGCCCCCTCCTTCTGCTGCTCTTCAGACCTGAGTTTCCAGATAACTGCATGATTTGTTCAGAGTCCTAGAGTCCGCAGGCCCTTGTTCTTCCACATGGAGCCGTGGTCCGTGACTCCTCTGTATCCTGAATGCCACCTCCTCCCTCACTCAGGGAGCACAGGAACAGCTGAGGATTTAATTTAAGGTGTGAGTGGCTGTCAGGCCCCTGATACCCAGGCCCAAGGAGAGGCTGCTCCTATAGATAACTGTTTCCAAAAAGGGATGCCCAAGAATTCCTGATGAGCTGCTTGGGAGGGGACTGAAACCCATCCTTTCCCATCTTCTTTCTGGCCAGGCTTCTTTCCCTCCATCTTTGCTCATGTTTTTCCTTCTACTGGACTCTACTGGTTCCTCACCCCTTCTGTCTCAGAGAAACAGCCAGAGCCTTACCTCCTCCAGGAAGACTTCCCAATGCAGACCCTTCTGCCACTGGAATCACACACAGGCATCCCACTTTCCATGCTTCCTATGGGACCTCCCTGAGCCCCAGGCCTGTTTCTAGAGACTCTGATACTTCTCGAGTGTATCTTCTCAAGATAAGAAGTCTTATCATAAGACTTCTCAAGTCTTATGACCTTGTCTCTAAAGTAGGGACACAACTTTGTAGTGTTGTCAAGTGCCCGGAACATAATAGGCACCAACAATTATTGCCCTTCCTAGATATTCTACAGGAGAGGGAGACTTGAACAGTGTCCTCAGTGTGAGCCCAGTTCAGTTCAGTTCAGTTGCTGAGTTGTGTCCGACTCTTTGCGACCCCATGAACCGCAGCACACCAGGCCTCCCTGTCCATCACCAACTCCCAGAGTCCACCCAAACCCATGTCCAATGAGTCAGTGATGCCATCTAACCATCTCATCCTCTGTCGTCCCCTTCTCCTCCTGCCCTCAATCTTTCCCTGCATCAGGGTCTTTTCAAATGAGTCAGCTCTTCACATCAGGTGGCCAAAGTATTGGAGTTTCAGCTTCAACATCAGTCCTTCCAATGAACACCCAGGACTGATCTCCTTTAGGATGGACTGGTTGGACCTCCTTGCAGTCCAAGGGACTCTCAAGAGTCTTCTCCAACACCACAGTTCAAAAGCATCAATTCTTCTGCGCTCAGCTTTCTTTATAGTCCAACTCTCACATCCATACATGACTACTGGAAAAACCATAGCCTTGACTAGATGGACCTTTGTTGACAAAGTAATGTCTCTGCTTTTTAATATGCTGTTTAGGTTGGTCATAACTTTCCTTCCAAGGAGTAAGCATCTTTTAATTTCATGGCTGCAATCACCATCTGCAGTGATTGTGGAGCCCAGAAAAATAAAGTCAGCCACTGTTTCCACTGTTTCCCCATCTATTTGCCATGAAGTGATGGGACCGGATGGCATGATCTTAGTTTTCTGAATGTTGAGCCTTAAGCCAACTTTTTCACTCTCCTTTTTCACTTTCATCAAGAGGCTCTTTAGTTCTTCTTTACTTTCTGCCATAAGGGTGGTATGAGCCCAGGGCATACATCATAATCCAGGCACTTTCTATCTTACAGTAGAATGGAGACTGACTCCATCACCAAGTCTATACTGTTTCTGGGACCTTTTCTGCCTTCTGGGAAGCAGAACCTATCACCAGTAGGACAATGTAGGCTGAAGTTTCTGTTTCTGTTCTGTGTAAAACAGCTGCTGTCTAAGAACCAAAACAACACCCGGTCACATCATTTTGTCCAGTGGAAAACATAGCCTGGGGTCGGAATTTCCAACGAAGCTTTTCCCCTCAGGATGTAGAGAACGGGTGACTCCCGGGAATTCCCTACACTGATTTGTTCTGGGTCCACAGCGTCTCGACACCCTCTTTGGCCTGAAGCTCTGTCTCCAGATCTGGACAGTCCTGGGGAAGGCCAGGCCTGGACTCATTATGCAAGGGTCCCCAAAGGTCCCAGTCCTGTGCAACACCAGTGCCAGAGAATGCTACACCCAGAGTCCACGTCCAGCCAGGCTGTGGTCAGTCTGACTGTGGGGGGCCTGTTTAGACAAACGAGAGTGCTGCCTATGGGAGGTGCTCATAGTGACATGAGTTAGACCATGGCCCTAAAGACCCTAAGGAATAATCAAACCCACAGGAGTACAGACAATGGCAAAATCATGGAGGCTGTGTTAACCAGAGAGGGTAACAGGGGGGTGCCTGACAGCTGAGCCAGGCTGTGGAGGTGGCAGAGATTCGGAAGGCCAGGCAGGAGGGGAGGAGAGAACACCGAACAGGTGGAGAGTCAGCTGAGGAGGCCCAGATGTGGAATTGAGCTGGGAGGGGGTTGGGGCCACACAGAGGCTCAGAGCGAGGGAGTCAGGGAGGCCAGATGGGCAAAATGGGACTGCAATTAGCCGCAGGGGCTAGGAGGGGGTCTGGGGCTCCTTCTGAAGGAGCATCTGGAAGAAAGCTGAGCTTGGGGACTGCTGTCCTGACTGTTCATGGGGCCAGCTGACAGGGTGAGGCTGCAGGGAGGGCAGGGTCTCCTGAGCAGAGAGGGCAGGAACCCCACAAATCGCAAGTGGGATGAAGCAGGTTTGCTGACCAAATCCAAAGGGACTGAGCTGGGCTGAGAAGCCACTGGGGCCCAACAGGAACAGGGACTTCAGAAAGGAGAACATGTATGGTACAGGAGAGGGTGTCAGCCTGGTGTGAGACCTCTGAGGTCATTGCATGTATTCCTCCCCTGAATGCTCGCCTAAGGAGGTGCCCTCTCGGCCAATCGAGGGTGTCACAAAGTGCCCACTGCCAACCCAGGTGAGAGGCCCTGCAGTCATCCACAAACATTCTGGAGCCCACACCGTGTGCCAAGAGCTGTGATAAGTATTAGAGAAAGAGCAAAAGCAGCCTTCCTTTAGAGTTGTTGTACACTCAGCTTTCGGAAGGAAAGAGCCGCTGAGGGGGTCTGCAGGGGGTCCTCCACTGGGACATGCATGGCCCAGTGTGGCTAAGGATAGGGCCTCTGGGGAAATGAAGAATTGGGGACACTGTAAATGGATGTTTTTTTAATATTGGTTCAATATGTGTGTGGTGGGGAGGGGCTGAGAGCAGAGTGGGAGGAAGGAAGAAAGGGAAGCAGAGCACTCGGAGAGACCAGAGGCCTGAGGAATCTCCCCCTGCCATCTGCCAGGGCCAAGCGTGATTCACGGGGGCTTCCCCAAGCGTCTTGTCCAAGGCTTCCTCCGAACCACAGGCAGGGCTCACCCTAAGAGAAGTTCTCATCTGTGCAGTCTTCTCATCTTCTTGCATATTTCCTGTAACATATCAGCAGTTTTACTATTATTAGTATTATTTGGTCATGACACAGAGCTTATGGGATCTTAGTTCCCTGACTGGGGATTGAACCAGGTGCTTGGCACCCGGGTGCTTGGCCGATTCCTAACTGCTGGACCACCAGGGAATTCCCCTATCAGTGGTTTTAATATAGCACCCATGGACAGAGGAGGCCTGGGGAGGAAGGCTCTTCAGGCTGAAGGAAGGTCCCCCTGGAAGTGTCAGGGTGCCTCTCCATGGCAGGCTGGTAGATGGAGAGGTAGAGACAGGCGGGAGATGAAGGTCGACTGAGGCCTGTGTGGAGGCTGATTTCAGACCGTGCTTTTTGACCTTATAGAGCATGCAAGCAGAAGAGGGCAGTGAGAAGGGTATTGTCAAAGTAACAGTCCCCAGCACTGGGGCTGAAGAGGGTAGAACACAGGCCAAACATTCATGCTGACCATGTCAGAACCGCCAACAGGGCCTCTCTCTTCAAATCTCTCCCGTGTGACTCTTCAGCTCTCTTCACAGGTGGGTGTTTTTGTGGCCGGAGGTGATCGTGGGTTTGAACGGCCATGGTAACATGTCCAATTTCTCATGATGATCTACCAGGCTGGGAGCCTCTGACATGGAACAGTCAGCGCCGTGTCACTTCCCCTTAGGTAACTTGCTGGTCCCTGGCCAGGGGCACAGGAAGCAGGCTCAGGTTCAGTGCTCCCGAACTAGGATGGCAGGGCAGGGCGGAGGCAGAGGCGGCCCACTGAGAACTGCTCCTGGTGCCCAGTGCCTGCGGTCCCCCCTGTGGCCCCTCAGCGGCTCCAGGGCTGGACGGGCGCAGAGGGGCCTTGGTCTCTGTGGTTCCTGGGCTCCACACACCTCTCCCCTGGGCTCTGCAGGCCTGGACTTCCCATCCCTACAGCATTTCTCTCCGGGCTGGGCTCTGAGCAACTGCTCACCATGGTAACCAACCAGATGCGGAACCTGCAATGACACCATTCTTGGGCCTTGGACTGGCTGGGGCGGTTCTTTCCCTGGAGGCTCTGGCAGGTGCCACCCACCACCTGCACCTGGAGAGAAGAGGTGAGGGCTCCAGGGAACCCGTCGAGGCCCTGAGCCTCTGGGAAGCAAACCAGAAGACGAACCAACCAGAATATCGAACCTCTTCAAGGCTGTGAGGACATGAAGGTTAGAAAGGATACCACATCTCCGAGGGCAGCCATGAGCCAGGTGGCTGGGCCAGGTAAACTCAGGTGTGCCCTCCACAGCCTACAGGCTGTACCACCATCCCCACCTGAGGAGGAATCAGAGGCTCATAAAGGGAGAGTAACTCTCTCCAGGCCACACAGTCAGTGGGCATGTGGATGTATGACCCTGGAGCCATGCTTTGTACCAATAGTGGGGTGTACTTTAAACAACAATGTCAAAGTTCCAATCACTGAAATGGCCTCAGTCTCACATCGCTTTTTGTTTTGGAAATCTCAGTTGAAACCAGCAAAGTGGAAAGTCCAGGCGTTGTTCCTTCCGAAGCTTCACAGGCTAAGCCAGGTTTGGTGACCACCCCAGCCTGGGGCTTCCTGCCGGGCCCAGGTCAGCCATAACTGGGATGTTCCTAATGCACTTGTCTGGACCTTATCTCGAGTCCAGGAAACTCCACAGGACACAGCTGAGTCTGGGCGGCCCCAAACATGTACTGTGTTGGAGAGAACCAAGCGGGGGTTTCCCAGGGCTCCGTGAGCACAGGGTGCTGGCTGGCTCCCTCAGCTCAGCACCCACCCCCACCTCAGGAACCCCTCAAGGCCGGGGACCTGGGCTCAGGGCCAGTAGTGGGCGGTGAGCTTCCAGGGACTGTCCAGTGACAGGGCTTCCCCAGAACGTGATCTTCCTCGATGACATCATCTGCCGTTTCAGGCGGGGCCAGGGCACCTCTGGAACAACAAAGCTAGCGCAGGATGCATCCCGCGTGACTCATCGGTGGGCCACCCCCGGGGGGGCTTCCGGCTTTCGGGAGAAACCAGACACACAGGGCCATTGTTTGCTTCGGAAACACCCCCACTGGCCCTGCAGTCTCAATGGGGTCATTTATGTTTTCTCCCCTATTCTCTGTGACTGTCGTTCCTTCTGGCGGTTGGGGGTCCACCAGGCTGCCTGGGTCCCTGCAACAGGAGAAAATTCTGTATCTAGTCACCCACCCACCGTCCCATAAAAATGCTCCCGTTATAGGACCGGGGCTAGGCCTGGAAGGCAGACCTCCTCTCTCTCCTTTCTGGCTTAATAAAGCAAGTAAAAAGGGTGTGGACCAAGCAGGAGAGACAGCTACAGATCTGCTTCTATTCTAATCTCTCCAGATCCTCATCTAGGGCAGAAATACCCTGATTCCACACCCACGCTCTACCTGGAATGTGGCCCAGGCTCGGGGACATAGACCTGGGGGGCTGGAGTAGGAGGTTCAGGGTGTGGTGGCCTGCGCTGGGCAGAGCCGGGGAATAAGGCAGGTGGGTGGTGGTGGTGCTGCTGAGCAGCTGCCCCTGGGTTTGGACCCAGCTCCAGGCTCTTACAAACCTCAAGGGGAAAAAAGCAAATTTTTCTCGGATTCCTTTTCTGAGAGGAATTGTGGGATATAAAAGATAATTCATAGGAAGGGAAACCCAAATGACTAAGAAGTTCACAAAGAGGTTGTTAACCTCACTGGTTGTCAGAGAAATGCAAATTAAAACAGTGAGATGTGATTTTACACCCGGGAGATTGGTGAAAATCACCAGGACAGAGACTGTCAAGTGCTGAGGGTATGGGGAAGAGGGAGCTGCTGGTGGGAGTGAACCCCAGGTGGGTGAGTGGTGGGTTTTTATTGAGAATCATTATGCAGACTCAATATGCACAGACCATGCTAATGGGAACCCTGCTCCTGCTGAGCTCAGCCAAAATGTACAACCAGGCCCCAGGATGCCACGACTGAGGGCCATCCCCGGGGAAGTGTCCCCCACATGCACCCGTGGCCACACTCTTCCTCTCTATGCAGGTTTGCTTCAGCCGAACCTGAAAACCAGGCCCCAAGGAGAGTCTTCACCCCAGCCCAGCCCAGAGCTGGCTCACTGTCCAGCCGCCAATTCTGGCCCAATGGGGGCTTGAAATCAGAACTCTGACCCTCAAGAAGGCAAGACACCCCACTCCCTTTCTGTGCTCCAGTCTGACATCCTAACCCTCCCACCTGACTATCAGTATTAGTTTTCTATGGTTGTAAAAAAATCAGCACAGACTCAGCAACTTGAAACAACACTTCTTTATCATTTCATCTCAGGGGTCTGGGTATGGCTTAGCTGGATCCTTTGCTTAGACTCTCGTAAGACTATAATGTTGTAAGAGCTGGGCAGTGCTCTCATCTGGAGGCTCAACAGGGGAAGAATCTGTTTCTGAGTTTGTGCACTTGCTAGCTGCTGTGGGATGGGGACCCAGCTCTCTTACTGACAGTCAGTTGGGGGCCACCCCTGATCACAGCAGCTGCTGGTTGTTCCTTGCCAGGGAAACTTGATCAACACAGTCACTTACTCCATCTGTCTGGCATGGAGAGGCTCTTGGCACAGGAAGGATCCAGCCCCTCTTTTAAGGGCTTTCATCTGATTAGCCAGTGAAAGTCACTCAGTTGTGTCTGACTTTCTGCGACCCCATGAACTATATAGTCCATGAAATTCTCCAGGCCAGAATACTGGAGTGGGTAGACTTTCCCTCTCCAGGGGATCTTCCCAATCCAGGGATCAAACCCAGGTCTCCAGCATTGCAGGTGGATTTTTTACCAGCTGAGCCACAAGGGAAGCCAGGCCCATACAGAATAATCTCTGCTTTGGTCCTTCTAGTCAAGGCTATGGTTTTTCCAGTAGTCATGTATGGATGTGAGAGTTGGACTATAAAGAAAGCTGAGTGCAGAAGAATTGATGCTTTTGAACTGTGGTGTTGGAGAAGGCTCTTGAGAGTCCCTTGGACTGCAAGGAGATCCAACCAGTCCATCCTAAAGGAGGTCGGTCCTGGGTACTCATTGGAAGATCTGATGTTGAAGCTGAAACTCTGATACTTTGGCCACCTGATGTGAAGAGCTGATTCATTTGAAAAGACCCTGATGCTGGGAAAGATTGAGGGTAGGAGGAGAAGGGGACGACAGAGGATGAGATGGCTGGATGGCATCACCGACTCAATGGACATGGGTTTGGGTGGACTCTGGGAGTTGGTGATGGACAGGGAGGCCTGGTGTGCTGCGGTTCATGGGGTCTCAAAGAGTCGGACACGACTGAGCGACTGAACTGACTGACTAACTCAAATTCATCTGATGGGATCTTAATGACACCTGCAAAATCCCTTCACCTTTGCTATATTTTGTGGTTTTTCCAGTAGTTGTGTATGGATGTAAGAGCTAGACCATAAAGAAGGCTGAGCACCAGAGAATTGATGCTTTCAAATTGCGGTGCTAAAGAAAACTCTTGAGAGTTCCTTGGACAGCAAGAAGATCAAACCAGTCAATCCTAAAGGAAATCAACCCCGAATACTCATTGGAAGGACTGATGCTAAGCTGAAACTCCAATACTTGGGCCACTTGATGTGAAGAGCTGATTCATTAGAAAAGACTCTGATGTTGGGAAAGATTGTGGGCAGGAGCAAAAAGGGGCAACAGAGGATGAGATGGTTGGATGGCATCACTGACTCAATGGACATGAATTTGAGCAAACTCCGGGAAATGGTAAAGGACAAAGAAGCCTGGTGTGCTGCAATCCGTGGGGCTGCGAAGAGTTGGACATGATTTAGCAACTGAAAAATGAACAAGAGTTTGGTGGACAAACCGTATAGTGAGCCCCATGGTTCCCCGTCCTGTGTTCAGGCCACAATTCCCTGCCCTTGGATGAGGGTGGGGCCTGTGACTTGCTTCTACCTCATAGAATATGGCAAAGGTGAAGGGATTTTGCAGGTCTCATTATGACCCTGAATCAACTGAACCTGAGTTAATGAAAGCAGAGATCACCACACAGAATGCAAACTGGCAGACTGCCTTCTGGAAGGGAGAAGCCCCAGGCAGCACAGAACAGCCTGGGAGACACAGCCTTTCCAGGTGGGTCAGGGAGGGCCCAAACCTTCGGAGGGGGATGGTGCCTAGGGAGAGGTCTGGCCTCTCAGGCAGCTTAAATAAGTGAGGTGGGGTGTGAGCCACAGGCAAGGGTGTTCTCTTCTGATCCCCTGAGACGGTCCCTAAATTTCTCCACTTTCAGCTGAGAGCAGGCCCCAGAGGCGGGCTCCTCTCCCCTTCACATGTCAGCCTCTTACATCGGAGCTTCTTTTTCTGTTCCTGCCATCTTTGCCATCAGGGGATCCCCACCCACTGCTCTACTCAGTTTTCACAGGCACCGAGGAGGTCAGTTAAGGGGTGATCAGGAGGACACTGTGTGTCGCCACAGAGGGACAGTGGGACGATTGTCACTGGGCAGACGTGACCTCAGTCTGCTGGCTCAGCTCTTTCCGCTCCAGGGAGGAACTCTGTCCAACAGAAACAAGCCCCCACCATGCAGGGTCTCTTTTCCCACTGCTGGGCCCAGACCAGGCAGAGACCCTCTCTACAGGGTCACAATCTCCAGTGCCTCTGCCTGGCCTGGGAGCTCATGCTTCGGGCCTCTGTGCCCTCCTGAGAGACCAGGCACAAGGAACTAGTGGCCTGGGCAGGGCGTGAGCCTTGAATCTGATCCTGCCCTATTCTTTCGCCCGCCTCCTTGTCCGGTTCTTGAGAACCTCCGCTTGCCCTGCTTCTGCACCCTGACTACCTTTGATCCCTCTGTGCCTGCCAAGCTATGGGCTGCATAGGGTTACCTGCCCACTCCAACCAGACTGGGGAAGGGGGTCCCAGCCTTGTGCTGCTCACCAGACCCTGGGCCTGGGCCTGCCTCAATGCCTTCTCACATTCTGGCCTGCCTGTTACCCTCAGCCTCACCTGAAAGTTCCCAGGGCCAGCTCCTCTCCCCAAAGCCAAGACCCTCAGTCACCCCCAGCCTCTGCTCATTCCCTAAGCAAGAAAGATTTTTAGAGCAAGGCTTATGCAATCTTGTGGATACTCTCTGAGCTATTCTAAGCCCGGGCCTCTCACACCCCAGGCCTTGGCACAGGCTAATCCATTGTATTTGACCTTTATACACAAACCGTAGAAACACAGCTCTGGCTAACTTACAGAGAAAATGATGTTATGGAAGGATATTAGACAGCTCAGCTTCCCAGGTAGCTCAGGGGTAAAGAATTCAGCTGCCAAGTGGAGACTGCATCCCATCCTATGTCGGGAAGATCCCCTGGCGAAGGAAATGGCAACCCACTCCAGTATTCTTGCCTGGGAAATCTCATGGACAGAGCAGCCTGGCAGGCTACAGTCCATGGGGTCACAAAGAATCAGACATGAATCAATAGTAGCAGCAGCATTAGACGGCTCACTGGATTATCGGGAAGGCTGGAGAACCAGGCTGGGGACAGGCAGGGACCAGGGGGTGAGCACAGTTCGAGAGTGTCCAGGGCCTCTCACCCTGGACGGACACTGTTGGAGTCTCCTGTCCTTCCAGCCTCTCTCTGAAGCCTTGCATCACTCCCTCCAGAGCCAGAGCCCCAGGGAGAAGGGTTAACTGGTCAAGCGGGAGTCCCAGCCATCACTCTAGCCAAAGGACGGGGAGCAGACGGCAGCCTTCCATCATCTTCCATGCTGGGAGGAGGTGGGCTTGAGAGCCCTTCCCCAGAGGAAGGATGCGGGCAACACAGCCTCGGGTTAGCTGCCCTTTCTGGGGGTCACGACCTGGGAGCCCTGTGGCGGCAGCACGCACCAGACCATTCCTTAGGGATCAGCATCCCCCTGACCTGTTTCAGGGCAGCTAGAAGGCAGGTCCCTCTTTGGAATTGGGAGGGCATTTTTCCACTTTTCCATTTTTGGTGGTGGTGAGTGACTTTGCCTTGTGTAGTCCCAGAACGACACCACCACCCCACCTCAAGTTGCCCAGGTCTCTGCTTCAGGAGAAAGGTACTGTGTCTCTGATCTGTGTTCCATTACTTGGGATTTCCGACTTTTTCTATATTTGGTACCTGGCTCACAGACTTAGGCTTAACCAGTGTTTAGCTCCTCCAACAAATGGCCACCCTCAGACCACTACAGGAGGGATTTCTTCTGTGATTTTAGGAGCTTCCCCGGGACTTCCCTGGTGGTCCAGTGGTTACTCTGTGCTCCCAGTGTGGGGGGACCCAGGTTCAATCCCCAGTCGGGGAACTGGATCCCACATGCCGCAACTGAGATGGGGTGCGGCAAAATAAATAAATGTGTGTTTTTTGTTTTTTAAAAGAGAGCGATTCCCCATTAACTTGCTTGATGGAACTGAATAAGGACACAGAATTGTGTCCCCAGGGAAGCCCGCCGCAGGAGGGGCCAGGCTGGGGCTGAGTAACCCAGAGCTGCACCTCCAGGTTGCTCTTGATAGTGGCCAGCATCTCGGAAGGCTGTGCTGGGAGGGCGAGGACTCTTGGCCCAGCCCGGCCAGCCCGAGAGAGACTGTCCTCTGAGTCCTAGACCTAGAGGCATCTCTTCTCTTCCATGGGTCAAGGGATGCACCTGGGAAGGACTGGGGTGACTGTCCTTGCCTCTCACCCCTGCTGACTCAGCCTGTTTGCTCCAGCCACCTGAGCCCTGAAGCTGAACATACAGTGGGGTCCCTGAGCACTCCCTCCACCCCTGCGTCACCACTTCCAAGGCCACAGGCTCTGGGGTTGAAGCAGGGGTGAGGTGGCGAGCAGAGCCAGGAGGCTGCAGCTGTGAGGGCTTGCTCCCTTAGAGCCTGTCCAGCTCAGACAACTCGGAGGAGCAGAGACCCTCCAGGGCTTCTTTGCTTAGCCAGTTAGCTGCCCACCTTAGGATGAGGAATTTGCTCCCCCTAGAGAGGGGATCAGATTGCACATTCCTGAGTCCTGAGTCACGGCTGCTCTGGTTCAGGAATGTGTTTACGCAGAGGGCCTAAGAGGGACTGCACAGGCCAATGTGTCTGTTCACTCCATATCCGGCTGGAAGGGGACGGGGGCTGAGGGGTCTCTCAGGGATGAAGGGGCAAGGCTGTGACCTCCAGAGCCACTGTGATGACGCTTTGCGTGGGCCCCAGAGGCCCAGAGGCGGGGAGGGCTGGACTCGGGCTGGAGCTGAAGCCTTTGCCTTGTCCAGCACTGACTTCAACTTGATCCCATGGGACGAGAGTGGAGAGGGCCCAGTCCAAGCAGAGCCTCCCCTGTGGTGACCCTGGGAAAGGAACTTGCTCCCCCCACTGCCCACCCCCACCCCATCTCCTTCCACAAAGGACAACCTCTCAGAGGGTGCTGAGGGCTTGGTGAGACCCTGGCTTCCGCCTCAGAGGAGTGGGTGTGAATCTTTGCCCCTCACCCTTTGCCTCCTCACCACCCAGGGCTCTCTTTTTCTGTCTCTGACATGGGCCACCCAGCTGTGGGGAGAGCCCCCCCGGCAAACTTCAGCATCACTGTCTGCTATTGAAATTGTCTGGTGTCTTTTAGGGGGACTCTGAAGAGCTCCTGGTCCTTTGTGTCTCAGTGCAGAAAGAATTCAGCGAGGGACAAAGTAATAGACAAGAGGTGATTTATTAGAATAGGACGTTTGTGAGGCTTACAAGTGGGTGGGCGAGGGGGTGCCGTGCCCTCTAGAATTTACTGGGCTATAGTTTTATAATCAAAGGAAAAGTAGGGGGTGGGGAGAAAAGATCTTTGTCTTTCTTGAGTAGATGTCATGCGTCCATCATCAGCTCCTCCTCCAGGTTGAGCAGGGGAGTTTTCTTATCCCTACAGGGTGAAGCTAGGTTCACAAACTATTCTTTTGTGTGTGTGTGTGTGTGTGTGAGTGAGTGTGTGTGTAGACAGTATGTCCTTGGGATCATTAACTTATTGAGCTCACTGGGGAGGATGTGGGTCTCACGCCACCATTGATTTATTGTTTTGGGGGGCATGCCTTGTGCTTCTGTTGAGTGGTTTTGTTGCTAAGCAAGCCTACTTGGTTAGAGAAGGAAATGGTAACCCACTCCAGTATTCTTGCCTGGAGAATCCCATGGACAGAGGAGCCTGGTAGGCTACAGTCTATGGGGTCGCAAATCGGACACAACTGAGTGACTAAGCACAAACATACACACACAAACCCACTTGGTATTGTGGTTAAGCAAACCTGCTTTCTTGGGTAATCATTAACTTACAGGGCCTCCCATATTTTTTCTACTTACAGTTCACTAGTGGGATTAGCTATTTAATCACTTACTTTGTCCCTTTACTCTGCCTCTATCACCATCATATTCAAGCAAGCCCTGTGCTACACTCTTTACAGTGTGGCCATGTGCCCTAGCTTGCCTGGGGCTGCCCTGGGACACTCGACAATTATTTATAATGGTTCCTTTCACTCTCAGAGGTGATCTAGTCTAGAAGATAACTACATGTTTGCCCTAATTTTATAGGCATTTTATTTAATTCCCACAATGCCCTACAAAGTGGGGAGCTGCTAATAGCCCCATATTACGATGCAGAATCTAAAGGCTCAGAGAAAATAAGTAATTTGCCCAAGGTCACACAGTTAGAAGTGGCAGACCCAGAAACTGTTAGGAACTCACCTCTTGACTTCAAAGCCCTCTGCTTAGCCACCACACCAAACTTACTGTCCTAAAATCCACTGATGCTTTGAGAGACTGATAATCTGGTATCTCTGAATAGTAGAGAAATAACAGTTAAGTCCTGGAGTTTATCTTGACTCTCTTCCCAGCCCCACGTTTTGGCCATCTTTGCCACATTGTTCCCTCTTGATGAGATCTCGTGGACAAATCTGGTTTCTTCTTGGCAGTGGCAGCTTCATTATCATCAGATGAGCAAGCATCATTGTGCCACCTGTGCCCCAGACGATTCACAAGGTACAATCAGCTAATCTTCACACCGACTCTGCAGGTTGAATGTTACAGATTTCCTTCCACGGAAGGAAAACTCCTCAAGGTGGTACAGCTGGGAGGAGCCAGAGCAGGGGCTAGAACTTGGGATCCTGGCTTTGAGCTGAGGGAACTCTCCATGGTGTGCCATTTGGGTGCTCACCCTGCAGAAGCAAGCAGTAGGTTGCTGTTTGGCTATATGGGCATATGGTTCCAGTGGGTCCATGGCAGAGAGATGGTTAAGCCACGTGTTGGGACCCACAGACCCTCAAGGTCCCCAGGCAGTCTGGCTGCCAAGGAGCCAGGACCATCTTGCCCAAAAGCACAGGAATAAGCCCTTTGAATTCGTCTGACCACACACAGTTGGTCTTTGCTTGTGGAAGAACTGATGCCTTCGAACTATGGTGCTGGAGAAGACTCTTGAGAGTCTCTTGGACTGAAAGGAGATCAAATCAGTCCATCCTAAAAGAAATCAGTCCTGAATATTCATTGGAAGGACTGATGCTGAAGATGAAACTTCAATGCTTTGGCCACCTAATTCAAATAACTCATTGGAAAAGACCCTGATGTTGGGAAAGATTGAAGGCAGGAGGAGAAGGGGATGACAGAGGATGAGATGGCTGGATGATATCACTGACTCAATGGACATGAGTTTGAGCAGAATCTGCCTGCAATTCAGGACACCTGGGTTCAATCCCTGGGTTGGGAATATCCCCTGGAGAAGGGAAAGGCTACCCAGTCCAGTACTCTGGCCAGGAGAATTCCATGGATTGTATAGTCCATGGGGTCACAGAGAGTCAGATGCGACTGAGAGATTTTCACTTCACTTCACAGGAGATGGTGAAGGACAGGGAAGCCTGGTGTGCTGCAGTCCATGGGGTGGCAAAGAGTCAGACTTGACTGAGCAACCGAACAACCTTACATTTAAGAGGGATATATATATATATGTGTGTATATACACAATTTTATTGACTTATTTATTTTTGGCTGTGCTGGTTCTTTGTTGCCGTGTGGGGTTTTCTCCAGTTGAGGCAAGCAGGGGCTAGTCTAGTTGTGGTATGTGGGTTTCTCATTGTGGTGGCTTCTCCTGTTGCAGAGCACAGGCTCAAGGTTGCTAGAGCATCAGTAGTTGCGGTTCCAGAACCCTGGAGCACAGGCTCAACAGTCATGGCACATGGGCTTAGTTGCTCTGTGGCATGTGGGATCTTCCTGGATCAGGGATCAAACTTGCGTTTCTTGCATCTTCTGCAAGGAAGCCCATATTCAAGAGTTTTTGAACAGCATTTTCCTTTCTTTGACGGGAAAGATCAGACATCTTTTAGAACAGAGCACAGCCACCTTGAAGAAGGAAGGCAAACCATTTCTGGAGCCCACACTTCCCCACTCCAGTTTCTCCACGAAGAGATCATCACACCACGTCATGTGGTTTATTGCCACCCCAACCCGCTGGCCTCAAGGGGAGGAAGAAATAAAAGCAAGCACATTCCAGACGCTGCAGGGAAAATGGGATTTGGGAAAAGGATGTTTGTTCAAAATCAACCAAAAATAGAGAAGCAAGAAGAGGAAGAGGCAACCTCTTGACCCATTTAAAAAGCTATTTCCCAAGAAGGGTTTTCTAAGCAATGAACAATGTCACAAAAGGAAAGGCCAATGTAAAAACATAAAGCTTTGGTATGTTAAAAACTATCGAAAACAAACATAAAAGTAATCAACACACTCATAAAACACATACACCACAAATGTCACAATGGCAATGGATAGAGAACTCATAAAATGATTTTTAAATAAGTCCATCAATTTGTTGTTGTTTAGTCCCTAAGTCGTGTCCGACTGTTTTGTGACCCCATAGACTATAGCCCGCCAGGCTCTTCTGTCCATGAGATTTCCCAGGCAAGAATATAGGAATGGGTTGCCATTTTCCTCTTCAAGAAATCTTCCCAACCCAGGGATCAAACCCACGTCTGCAATGGCAGGTAGATTCTTTGTTGCTGAGCCGCCAGGGAAGCCCCCAATCCATCAATATTTGTTAGAAAAACAGGGAACAGAAGCAGATAGTTGATCCCCCCAAATTAAAAATTGTTTAGTAATTATGAATGCTTTTGTTTTGTGGATAATCATGTAAGTTATCATTCTGAAATACCATTATTTGTTTTTTGATACTAAGATTCACTTTACTGGTGTTACTATAAGCTGGGAGAGACCCATAACACTGGCCCTCTCAGATCTGGGCTGGTGCTGGCATAAAAATAAGCCAGGTGTACCTCTCTTGAAACACTCTCACAGAACACACCAAGGATATTTAAAAATACTAGAAAACTTAAATGTCTTAGAATTTTCTCACAGAAAATAATTAGAAATTCAAACAAAAAATTATGGACAAAGATGGTCAGTAAAAAGAATGCTGAATAGCAATACTTGGAAGCTCAGATGCTCCAATATATTACAATATAGCTATTCAATGACACAACCCTTCAAAATGGTATTTTTGAAGCATGTTTATATTTATACACAGGAAAAAACTATAAGATAGCAGGTTGTTTGTTTTTTTTTAAGTGAAAAAAGTAGGCTGCAAAGCAATTTGCAATTTTAAAAGGCTTATGTACATAGAGGAATGACATGGCCATATGTAAACAACCATCAGCCGTGTACAACCATGGCAGGGAGAGGGAGTCATGATGCTTTGCAGTCAGATACAGTCTCTAAAGCATGAAGGCTGGCACTATCTATTGCCCTCCAGAGGATGGCAAGCATGTCATGAAACCACTGTTTCAGAGGATGGAGGTGGGGCTGGGGAGTGGGAGGAGCTTGAGGAAAGTTCCAGGGCCAGAGAGGGCCTCGAAAGCAAGATGTTTGGGTGTCATCAGTGATGGTGATCCTGGTCCCATGGTAGGGCAAAAAATGTCAGGGACAGTGGACCAAGGGCTGGTGGATCAAGAGTAGGACCATTTTGAGGGGCATGATCCAGGAGGCCAAGAGCCATGGAGAGGCTGACCACTGAGCCCAGAACAAGCCTGGTCACCCCAAGATGTTCCCACCCCAATGCCCAGGAAATAGGACACCTCAGGGTGGGAGGGAGTCTTGCATTAGTCCTTGGGGGTTAGATTAAACATGAGGGCACCCCAAGCTGGTGACCAAAGGAAATGGACATGTCTCTCCAACATGTTTAAAAAGAGAGAGAGACCAAAATACAGCTATAATAGACCAAAATATAGCTTTAATAGGTGATAGGATGAAAAGTGAGAATAATTTTCTATGTGCTTTTCCATATTTTCAAAAATTTCTATATCAAGTACTTCTATAATCAGAAAAATGATAAAGGCTACTTTAAAAATACTTTTAAAAAAACTTGTAATTTTATTATGTATTTATTTATTCTATTTTTTGACTGCACTGCACAGCATGTGGGATCTTAGTTGCCCAACCAGGGATCGAACCCACGCCCCCTGCAGTGGAAGCACAGTGTCTTGACCACTGGATGGTTAGAGAAGTCCTTTAAAAATACTTTTTAAATAATATGCTTTCTTTTATTTTTTGCCAAAGGAAAATACTGCCTGAGTTATTCCAAATCAATTTTTCTACTGCCAGCTGGCAAGGCCCAAGGGTCCCAGCTCCCTCCTGAGAGTGCAGCACGACCACGTAGGGGCTCAGCGCTTCTGCCCCTCCTCTCTGGTAGGTCTTCTTGCCCTCCAAAGATGGGCACATGGGCAAGGGCACAGACCTCTCTCCTAAGAGGGTCTGCCCAGGGTTCCCTTGGTGCTGGTGCCTGTCTCCAAGGTTTCAGGCCCCAGCAGGCCCTGCATTCTGAGAACTTGACTTCTCTAGTGTGAGGGCTGCCAGATGGAGAAAGGCCAGGATGTCCATCTTGTGACCTCCCTGGGGGACCAGATGCTGTCAACCGAGGCAAGGGAACTGAGACCAAAGCCACTGTGACCCAGTGCCCTTCTCTCCATCCACCAGGCTCTAAGCACTCTCCTTATGGCTGCCTCTCCAGCCCTAACTCCATCCTGGGGCCACAGAATAAGACCCCTGCCCCTTCCAGAGGGAGTCGTCATTTGCAGACGTTGAGCACAATTAGAGCCTTCTCTTCTCTAGTCAACACATCCAGTACCTCCAGCCCTTCTTCAGCAGCCCCTGAGGGTCTTCATCGTCATGCTTGTTCTCATCAGAACACACTGCAAGGTTTGACCTGTGGGGTAGATGTCCCACATGGCAGCTCAAACCATCCCCTGAGGAGGCTTGAGTCCACAAGGAATAGTCTCTGGAGCTTAATTGATCCTGGTGCCTCCACCCACCTGGACACCCTCGAGCTGGGGGTTTGGTGGACAGCAGGCTCATCAGAGGGAACGCACGAGGGGCCTCTGGGAATGCTCACTATTTAGGTCCTATTCGGTGGGTGGTTTGCTTTTATTTTTGTTGTGGTGGTTGGGATATAATTGCTTTGCAATGTTGTGTTAGTTTCTGCTGTACAACAGCATGAATCAGCTATATGTATACATACATCCTCTCTCGGACCTCCCCCCACTCCCATCCTGCCCCCCTCTAGGTCACCAACAAAGCATCAAGTTGAGCTCCCTGTGCTACACAGCAGCTTCTCATTAGCTCTCTATTTTACAGTGGGTGTTTAATGTCCAGAACAAGGAGGATAGAGCCTGGCTCTACCCCACAAGTCAGAATTTGAAGTTTGGGGATCTGAAAGAGATCTTCAAGACAACATACAAGGCACTAGGAATGAGGAGAGAAGTCGGTCTTTTTATTTGCCTCCATGTCACCACGCGATTCTGTGGAGACCCTGAGCTTCTCTGGCCTCTACCTGCTCATCGCTAACATGGGGCCTTAGTTCTCCCCCTGCCTGTCTGTGGTGGGGACCTTAAGCAGGCTGTATAGATAGGTTCAGGGGTCTATAGGATCCAGGGGAGATTCTGAGCTGACCCCAGGACTTAATAACCAGGGGCTCCTCCCAAGCCGGCTGTTCCCTGAGCCCCAGGCTGTCTCTTCTGGACCCACCAATGCTTTCTGCCTGACCACAGGGTTCCCAACACTCTTGTTGGGTCCTCAGCTGTTTCATGTGAAAAGCTTGCCTTTCCAATTATATTATGGCATAAATGTCTGCTAATGACATCTCCCTTCTCTATGCCCTGAGTTCTGTGTGGGGGTTACTGGGAACAGGGAAACATTTCAGAAGGCTTTTTTTGGAGGGTGTGAGTGCCTCTCTTTAGAGTGACCTGGCAGGGTCTCATGCAACTGTCTGGTTACTCTGCTGTAGCGCCCCCTGGAGGTAAGGGCGAGCACTGCCACAGGCTACCAATGAGCCTGTCTTGGTTTTTCCAGTGGTCATGTATGGATGTGAGAACTGGACTATAAAGAAAGCTGACCGCCGAAGAATTGATGCTTTTGAACTGTGGTGTTGGGGAAGGCTCTTGAGAGTCCCTTGGACTGCAAGGAGATTTAATCAGTCCATCCTAAAGGAAATCAGTCCTGAATATTCATTGGAAGGACTGATGCTAAAGCTGAACTCCAATACTTTGGCCACCTGATATGAAGAACTGACTCATTAGAAAAGACCCTGATGCAGGGAAAGATTGAAGGCGGGAGGATAAGGGGACTACAGCGGATGAAATGGTTGGATGGCATCACCAACTTGATGGACATGAGTTTGAATAAGCTCTAGGAGTTGGTGATGGACAGGGAAGCTTGGCATGCTTCGGTCCATGGGAGAGTTGGACATGACTGAGCAGCTGAACTGAACTGAAGAGACCAGACCTGGCATCAGGTGACCCTGGCCACTGACTGAGGACCGGGGGCCTTTGACTGTGGGAAGCAGGTGGGGGAATGTGTTCAGAAGCCAGGAAGTGAGGCTGTTCAATTTCCAGGTGCCACAATGGGCCATGTATGTTGTCTCGAAGACCTCTTCCAGATCCCAAAGCATCAAGTTCTAGAATCACAAGCACCTTAGAGATTTAAAAGATGGAGAATTCTAAGTGCTGTAAACCCTGAGTTTCAGAGACATTATTCTCCGAGGCAACTTTCACCCTCCACAGAAAACATAGTCCATTCAAATCCAGGAGAACTCTGCTTCCCTTTGACTGAAGCCAGCCACGTTTACCCCAAGGGGTGCACAGCAACCCTGTCACCGTGAGACCAGGGTGGGCCCTCCAAAGGGGGGGTGAAGATTAGTCACCCCAAACCAGGGCCTGTGCCCACTGTACACAAGGCTGGAGAGCCTCGGCAGTTCTGTTTGGAGCGGCCCTACCCAGTCTCAGACATTTGCTGCGCTTGGGCAGGGTCGCTGGGAAGATTGGAAGCTGAAGTTGGCCTTGCCCTAGGGTCAGGCCCTGTTTTTGTGAAGGAGACACTTCTGTGGGTCCCAGAGTTTTAACTGCCTTTGTCATGATGCTGAGAAGGACAGGGAAGGCCACCAGGTATGTCTCTGCATCTCTGTAGCTGAGGCAGCCTTTGCGGAGAGGCTCAGGTTCACCCTGATGGAGGGGCTTTGGGGCTGGGGGTGGGAGAGAGAGCCCTGCATGCTCTGCCCAGCCTCCAGAAGGTGTGGCTGCAGGAAGGATGAAGGCCCAGCCTGACTGCAGCCCAGGCTCTGGACATGGTGGGAGGTGGCTCCTGGCCCTGGTGGACATTGCCCTCTGACCGATGGGCAGCCCAGAACATTTCCAAGGTTGCAGAGCCCTCAGGCCCATCCCTCCATCCCCACCCCCTTCCTGGTACAGCAGCTCAGAGCTGCCTGGAGCAGGGCTCTATCTGCAGAGTGTGGGGCTGGGGGGCGGGGGAACCAGAATGGGGAGTTGTTTTCACCATGAGGTTAACATGAATGTGAAACTCTCTGAGCTCAGCATTCAAGGATCCACAGGTGACTTTACCACCTTCTCCAAAGTAACCTTCCACTGCCCTGGACCCCTCATCGAGCCCCATCCAAGTCCAGATACTTCTACTTAACCCCACAGTTCTGTTCAGCACCGAGCTAGGGGCAGAAGCTAATCCTCTCCCAGTCCTAGCACAGATGCCAGCTGCCAGGAAGCAGTCCTGAGGCTAAACCCCACTGCAGATGGGGAGGAACATCCCTGGGTCCGGGAGGTCTGGATGTGATCACTGCGGGGCCAGGGGCAATGACTGCTCTTTTATGAGCAGAGAGCCCAGTGTGAAGCTGGATCCAGCCTCACACACCGAATCCCTTAGCTGCTGGAGACCAGGGCCTCAGAGCTGGATGCTTGGGTCCCATCAGTGAAAGTGGTCCTGTGATGGGCCCAGAGGATGACAACTGGGGAGTGCCGGGGGACCAGAGAACTGGTGACCAAGTGCTGCGACAGGCTCTGTCCCGAGAGGAAGAAGGGACTTGCTTGAGCTGAAGGCGCTCCCTCCAGCCACGTGGTCACTGGGCGAGGGGGCTTATGTTAGGCTCACCTAGAGTCTTCCCATCAGATCACTCACCTACCCAGTAAATGTGCCCAATTGTTCAGTCTGACTCTCTGTGGCCCCATGGACTGTAGCCCACCAGGCTCCTCTGCCCATGGAATTTTCTAGGCAAGAATACCAGAGAGAGTTGCCATTTCCTTCTCCAACCCAGTACATGGCCTCCCTGCAGGACAGGAGGAGTTCTGACAGCTGGGCACTTGGGGCCTCTGCCAGCCTTCAGAGTCATGCTCTTCACAGCTGGGAGGGGGAATTAAGGGGGTGAGTGCTTTTGTGGATTTCACACCCCAGCTATATTGGGAAAAAGATGACTGAGGGTCCTGTGGATGCTGAAGCCCTCAACAGCTCCAACTGGATCAGTGGGTCCCAGGGACTCAGTTCACTGCTGTGTTCCAGGTGCCTGGTACAGAGCTGACACTTGGCGGATGAATGAAGCAATGAATAAAGAGAAGGCGTCAGAGGCTATCCTGGTCTCAGCCATTCTGAGGATGCTCTTACATGAACCCCTCCGCCTTCCTACAGGATACTATGCTCAACCTGAGACAGCGCCTGACAGCTGGCAAGTGTGGCAGCTCCTAGCAGGGGCGAGCCCGAGGCAGGATGGTCACGCGGGGGGCCTGGAGCCGACCAGCCAGGCTCTGATAGTTTACTGTTCTCCCAATGCAGGGGGCAGAATCCGAGCCCGCCCCCACCACTGAAGAGGGACATCTCCATCTGTCTCCGAGTCCATGCGATGCCACCAATCCCTCCCTCCGAGGGAGCTGCCAAGGGAAGAGAAAGCTTCGTCATCTTCTCAGGATGAGACACAGCCCTCCTGTGGCACACTCTCTCCTGCTTTATGGAAAAAGGGCCGAGTCTGGCTTGAAGCCACCCACCACCAGGTTACAGAGAGCCTCAAAGGTGACGGTGGCCACTGGCCCCCAGAGAGCCATGGCCACTCAGAATCTGGGAGCCCCGAGAACCAGAAGCTGCCCCAAGATTTAAGGCTAGAGTGTCTGTTGTCAGACTTCTGCCAGGCCACATGTGTGGCCTGCTGCCATCTGGCCCCTTGGAGCCTCAGATGGTCCAAGGGCAGCGTAATCCTGGCACAGAAGCCGCACTCCCTCTGGAGGCTCTAGGGAAGACTCTTTCCCCGCTTCTGTGGCTCCTGGTGTTCCTTGGCTTGTGGCAGCATCACTCCAGTCTCCGCCTCTGTGTTCCCATGGCCTTCGCCTCTGTGTCTGTCCTCTGTGGTCTCTTAAAAGGAGACATTGAATGTAGGCTCCCCTTGGATAATCTTGAACGATTTTATCTCAAAATAAAGACCCCATTTCCAAATAAGGTTATATCCATAGGTTCTGGGGATCTGGGGATTAGGATGTAGACTATCTTCTGTGGGGGCACAACTCAACCCATGAGCCAGTAATAACACACCCCAAGTCTTCACACTGACCAGTGAGGCTCTACAGGATCTGACCCCTATATCCAACCTCGGCATCTCCCATCTCACTCTGCAGCTCTCAGGCTTCAGCCCACCATGCTCCACCCTTTGGCCCTCTCTTCTCCCACCCCAGGGCTCCTGCTCCTCCTCTAGCACACCAGCCTCATGCCTGCCCAGGCTTCATAGATGCTCGTCCCTCCATCTAGGATGTTCTTTCCCCAGAGATCCACAGGACTTTCTCCATCACTTTCTGCAGGTTCAGTCAATGGTCTGTTACGACGGGACCTTCCCTGGCCACCTGGTCTGAACAGTGACCCTCTCTGGAACACTTCCTGTCTCTCTTCTGCTTTTTCTTTGCCAGAACTTGTCACCATTAAACACACACGCATTTCACTCATTGGTTGTCTGACCCCTTTACTAGATGGGGTCTTCACTGGACCCCTCTGACTCATCTCTAATCCTGGGCACTCAGCACATCAGAGGGGACTAAAATAGTTGCCTCTTATCTATTAACTCCAATAGCTCTGTTGTGACTGCCTAGAGCACTGTGCTGAGGAGGGTTCAGAGATTCAGTCCAGGCTTAAAAGGTAAAGAAGAGCTGTGATTAATCAGTGATGTCTGCCATGGAGGCAAGGGAGAAGAGTGAGTGCCAAGGCGTGCGAAAGCTCAATGAGATGATTTGGTAGGATGCTCCTTGCTCAGATCTATGTGCGTCTAAGGAGGTCTGTGTACAGAGAAAACCCTGGAGAGGTAAATGGGCCAGAAAAGAACAGCTGGTGGCACCAACAACGCTTGCTGAATGCAAATGGTGACTAGGAGGCAGCTGGTGTGGGCTTCCTGCCTGGAAGCCTCGGTGACCCTGTGGAGAGACAGCTTCTTCCCTAGGCTGGGCTGGGTCAGCTGAGAGCCGTGCTCTTCAAGGCGGTTCCTATGTGGCCATGGTGCTTGGCGGCAGAGGCTGGTCTCTGGCTTGGCACTTGGATCAACAAGACCGGGGGAGAGAGGATACTTCCCTGTTAGTCCAATGGCTAACACTCCTCACTCCCAACGCAAGGGTTAGGGTTGGGAAACTGGATTCCACATTTTGCAACTAAGAGTTTGCATGCTATAACTGAAAAATATCCTGCATGCTGTAACTAAGACCCAGTACAGACAAATAAATAAATAAATAAATATGTATATGTATATAAGACCTGGGGCACTGGCTGGGCCTGGCTGGGTGCCATCCATAGCTGCTGGGAATGAGGCTACCCCAGGACAGCAGTGGACCCCAGCACGACCCTTCCCACAGCATAATGAGCCTCACTTTCCTACCCTTGAGGTAGAGATCATACTGGCCATCAACTTTTCAGGGAGACACCTGTAGTTGTGTTTTGCAGTAAGGCAGTGACTGACAGAGCAAGTAGGGGTCACTCACCCTGGGACAGAGCTGTACACTCCCAGAGAAAGGGGTGCCTTTTTCTAATTTTCACAAAAGTGCCCCATGAGCCAGTGACAGCTCTGGAGTTCCACATCATGCAGAGCCATCCTCATCATCATTGCAATTATTCATGCAGGTAGGTCCAGTAAGAGCGGGTTGTTCCCACACCACACCAGGAGGGCTGCCTGGAGGAGGTGGGATTTGAGCTTTGCCTCACAGGGCCTGTAACAACCAGGGATCACATCCAAGCCTGTGTCTGGCAAGTGATTCAACCAAAGGATCCCGATCTGCTCTGTACTGTTGCCCTTTCCATGACTGTTTTCTTTTCTATATCTATTTTTTGGTTCCCACTGACTTCTGTGACATAAATGCAAATGACACAACAGTCACACCAGCTTCAAAGCAAAGGGAGCCAGCAGCTGAAGTCATTTCCGCGGGACCCTGCTGGGCAGGGAAGGTGGGTGGGGTGATGGTCGCCTCTGTTCATCTTATCCGGCCTCCAGGGCTCTGCCAGGTGAGGAGGTGGGGCCCTGAGTCCTCTGAGCGGCCACCTAGAAACGGTGGCCAGGAGACAGAGCCCTGGACTAATCGACAGGAGCTTCTAGCATGGCTTACAACTGATACCTCGGGTTGTGTTTTTAATCACTGGGATCTTAGTTCAGAGCTTTTCCTGTGTGGAGGTCCACAGTAAAAAGTACAAGAAGAAGACCTGGGAAGACCCAGGTCTTCCCTATCCACTGCGTCAGGGCCCCAAAGCACTTCCACCAAACCCAGGGCTCCAGGGGTTTGATGAGACCTAAATGTCCACAGTTCTTCATGACTTTCCTCTCCATCCCACAACACCCCTCTAACTCCACCTCTGGTCATAGTAGATTCTCCCTGTTCCTGTCCTGGCCCTCATATGTTTTGAAACTCTCTGCTTTGTCATCTTGGAATGCCCAGTCTCTCTCCTCTCCTTCCCCTCTTCCCTCTCATTCTTCTCCTGGAAAACTCCTAGTCATCCTTCAAGACCTCAGCTCCTCTGAGAAGCTTACCTTGATCTCCCTCCTCCCTGCCGCCCACACACAGGCAAAGTGGTCCCTTCTTCCTCTTTCTCTACTCCATCGTGTCTTTTCATCACTGTGCTCCTTGGCTAGGTCCTCAAAGTACCCCACTGGCAACTGCTTATTGTAGACTAGAGGCAGTCACCAGGGACCTCAGCAAACTGGATGGACCCTGGGTGGGATTTGGGCCACTTGCGTGTATCTGGGGTCCAGCTAAGGGCCCCCCTCATAGCCATAGAAAGTGGCTGAGCCTGCATCACTGCTAATCTCCACCTGAAGGGGGAAGCCCAGAAGAGCTTCGAGAACATGCCACTCAGAGGTGCCTCATTGTCCATCCCAGGGCCCCTGGTCTCCCTCTATGTTCATGGTGTGGCCTAAAAACATGGGATCCACTGGCCACAGGCAGCACAAGGCCCTCAGCCTTAGCCCTGGCCATTTTCCCCAGTCCAGCAGGAAATAAGCATCGGTTTTAGGAGTCTGGAGCAAAGGGTCACTTTCTGGGCTGGGGTAACCACAGCAACGTCATCTCTCCCTACCCTCCTCCCCGAGCCCTTCTCCAGCAGCCTCGGACTAGTGAAGGGCCCTCCTAAGCTTGGATTTTGTCCATATTACTTTCCTTCCTTCAGGCTGAGGAAGGTCTTGTGCTGGTTTTTCTAGTGCTGGCCAGGAGTCTGGGGCAATCTTGGATCTGCCGCTGATTTGCTGGGAGCTCCAGCAAGGCCCCGAGCATCTTTTCTCCATTTTCTCAGCTGCAAGAGGAGGAAGTTGATTCTGATGAGTGGTAATCAAAACTGGACTATGGGAATGTTAGGGATCCCCAAGACACGCGAGCACTTTTGCCAAGCAAAATACTTTGCCTGGAGGAAATTTCTCTGATTGATTTTTTTTATGGGCAAGATTTTTTTTGCTTGAGAAAAAAAAGATAAAGATGTTCATTGATTAAAAAAATAAAATTCCTGAGGACCTCCCTAATGGTCCAGGGGTTAAGAATCCACCTTGCGATGCAGGGGATGAGGATTCAATCCCTGGTTGAGGAGCTAATGTTGCACATGCAGCAGAGCAACTAAGTCTGGTCCCTGCAACTAAGACCTCATACAGCCAGATAAAGAAATATATTTTTTAAATTTATTTTAAAAATTCCTGAAAACTACTGGATTTGATTCTATGAGACATGGTTTTGATCCTTGAGTCGCGAAGATCCCCTGGAAAAGGAAATGGCACCCCACTCCAGTATTCTTGCCTGGAGAAACCCATGGACAGAGGAGCCTGGTGGGCTACTGCCCATGGGGTTTCAAAGAGTTGGACACGACTGAAGTGACTTGGCACGCACTCACGCACTTAGAAATCTAAACAGTAAGCACCGTGGTAGGTTCTCAAGGACTCGGACTGAGAGAATTCAAGGGAAGAGAGAGGCTTTCTGTTTTCCATCCCATAAACTTGTTGTTTTCATTCTTATTATCTTTTCCACGTGTGGCTAGAGGTACTGGCATCCTCCTTATCAGTGGCTTCATTGCCTTGATGCCTGGAGCAAGGCTCAGCCCCAGGTGGTTAAGGAGACAAAACTGGGGACCCCAAGGTCCTCCCACTTGGTGTGAGGTAAGTATGCCAGGAAGGCCTCTTTCCCCCCTGAACTTGTCTTCAATGTTGGAATTTCTCTCATATGAGTCGAACTTCTTTGAGTATGTGCGTGTGTGCTAAGTGGCTTCAGTTGTGTCTGACTCTTTGAGACCCCATGGACTGTAGCCCACCAGGCTCCTCTGTCCATGGGATTCTCCAGGCAAGAATACTGGAGTGGGTTGCCATTTCCTCCTCCAGGGGATCTTCCTGACCCAGGGACTGAACCCTCATCTTCTGCATTGCCGGCGGATTCTTCACCACTGAGCCACTGGGAATGTCCCCAACTTCTTTGAATATATCTCTGTGCAATTTAAATTCTTCTTTTAAACCTCTTCTTCCTTATCCAGGGGGCACTGAGAGGGTCAGCTGAGCTTCTCCCTGGCAGGAGGTCCTGAAGGCCTGGGAGGGAGGGGACTGACGCTGGGGAGGTTGGGTTGGGGGTGGGGATTGATGGGAAAGGGTAGAGGGTGGAAATCTGAGACAGACACAGGAACCCAAAGTCTGAGCTCCGTCCCCTGGGATGAGCAGCCTGCTGGAGAGATTGCTAAATGCTGGTGGAAAACTTTATGTTTTTCAGCTTAGACTTCTGGCATCCAGTCCAGGCCAGCAGCAGAGGCTGCTGGGATTCCGAAGCAGGAAATGGGGCAAGAAGATGGAGGAGCTCTCACAGCCCAGGGCCGAGTGAGGACACCAGAGTGCCAACGTGTAGCACACTCGCTGCTGCCCTGGGGCCAAGGAAGTGCATCCTGTGTGGGCAGTCCTGCCAGCCACAGCGAGCCCCCTGGATTCATGCCCAATTAGGGACATGGGTCTGGATCACCCCAGCTGTCCTGGCCACCCAAGTCAAGTAAATGAGATTTGGGTAATTTAAAATCAGATTTGGATGCCTACTAAACCAAGATTCTGTCTCAGGGGATAGAACTAGGGCCGGAGGCAAGAGACCAAATGAGGCTTTGTGCCTCCTCTGCAATGTCCCATCTTATTTTTTATTTTCTCAAGAAAAATGTATTAATGGGTAAGAATAAATACATTGGGTATGTATTCATACCCAACTACTTGGGTAGTAATAAAAAGAAACTTAAAAAAAAAAAAGATCAGACCTTAAAAACTTCCTATAAAAATACCAATTGTCTAAGAAGGGACTCCAGGGTTCCTTTTCAGAGCTGGAGGTGGGCACTGCCTGGTTGAGACAGTGCTCCTGACTTGCTGAATGGTTTGGCATCAGCTCTGGTCCTTGGGCTTCAGTTTCCCCATCTGTACCAAGGGGAGGTGAACCCAATAGTCTCTGAAAGTCTTTGGCCCTGACATCAGGTAACGCGACGCTTCACTGTCTATTTGGGTTATGCGGGGCCTTCTCTGTGCTGTGAGGATTCTCTTCAGAAGCAGAGGCTTGGGCCTTGGTTTGGGAGTGGGTGCCGCCCACCCAGGTCTGTGGGTGACAGCAGAGCAGCCTGGGCTCTGTGGGCAGGCCAGCTGAGCTGCCCTCCTGGGGCAGGGGGAGCTCTGCCAGGCCCTCAGAGTTCCCAGGCCTTGGGACAGTCAGGCCAAATGCTGGCGTTGCAGCGGGGTTGACTGTGTCTCTCTCTGGGTTTGGGATTGAACAGCCGTGACCTATGTGTGTCATTAAGACAGAGATGGTCTGGTTAGGGACATCGGCCCAGCGACCCTGCCCCCCAGCACCGATCACTATGGCAACAGCTCAATAGGGTCCCAAGGGCCCAAGAATCCGGCTTCTACTGAGAGCGAGGTTGGCTGAGGTCAGACAAAGAGGGATTAATGGAGCCCTGTTCTCATTAAGCCACAAAGCACTATTATTACCAGTCGCAATGGTCCTACCAGGAGATGCATCAAGCTTTCAAGTCACAGAGAGCCCAGTACACTGAAGAGAATGGTTCCAGCCTCAGCCTCAGAATCACCCCACTCCCAGAATCAGAGAAAGAGGAGAAAAACCAGAAAGAAACCCAAATGTCTCACAGTGACATAAAGCACAGACAGGCGAATGATAGCAGATTGCACTCATTCAGATGACAGTGTCAGTTATACTTATTACATTAAAGTCCCTGTGGTTCACAGAAACAAGGCCACAAGACTGTCAATAAGATGGTTTAAAAAAAAAAAAAAGGATACGTATGTATCCAGTAAAAATATAGAAGAAAATATTTCAAAGTGCTAGCAGTGATTACCTTTGAAAAGTGAGATCATGGGTAATTTTCTTTTCTTTAGTCTATCTGCGTTTTCTCTAATGAACATACAGTTCTCTTGCATTTCTAAAAACTTTATTTTTTAAAAAATTGATTCAGAGAATTAGAGGGTGCTCTTCCTTTCCCTCTGTAATCAAATTTCAGTTAATAAAACTCAGGAGAGGGCTTTGTTTTAGAAAACCAAGTTTTCTTTATAACTAGTAATTTATTAATTCAAGAACAAATATTTTTTAAATGTTATGTCAAAACGTATATAAGAAAATCATTCTAAACAACACCATATCCTCATGCCTTCTTACAACAGAGTACCATGAAAAGAACTTATCATTAACTTTATCATTGCAAAGGATCCAAATTCCAACTTTTTATATAATAGGCTGATCTTCTGGGCTGTTGGATGAGCAGAAATATTTGTGCCTGCATTAAATGGCTTTAGATTACTCAGTTTATTGTGTATTTAAATTTGCCTTCTATAATTTATCAGTCTCTTCCACTGTGGATAAACTGACAATCTGTGTCCCACCTATAACAATTCTTGTACACTGTTTTAAATTTGGTGCTTTTAATCTAATGTCATCTTGGGAAATAAAGCATGCACTTATCAGAAGTGTGAGTAAACTAAGAGAATGTCGGTCTGAGTGGGGGCTTCAGGGTGGAGGCACTGATAAGCTGAAACCCAGAATGGGGAAGGGTTCAGAATTCATGACTGTTATATGCTGGGGTTAAATTATATCCTATCACGTAAGTCATGTTAAAGATTGTGAACTTTATCCTGAAGGCAATCAGGAGCTACTGAAGGATTTCAAGAAGGGAAGTGAGATTCTCATACTTGGGTTTTTAAAAGATGACTGCAACAGGGACAGTTTCATACGTGGGAAAGCTGTCAGCAGGAAGAGATGTGGGTCTGGAAACAGAAAGGGAAGGGACTTGGGCTGGGAAGAGATAGCTTATCGGGGATGTTATACATGTGCTCTTTTCTAGCCAATAAACCCAAACATATCCTCCCTTTAAGAGAGCCATAGGCCTCTGTGCCAGGAAACGCAATGCCTCCCCTAAGGTATAGACATAGTTTTTAATCTCTTGGGCCTGTGACTCTTATAAATAATCACATTTTCTCTTTGCTTTGGTCACTAGGAAGCTCTACTGTATATAATTCAACACTGACTTTCTCCTTGGCTTCATTGCAGATATATGTTTTCCTTTTGTCTAGAATTTTTAATTTATGGTACACTTTTTGTATCATTTGAATTTTCATAAGTGGCGTACATTTTTTTGCATGTATACACACTGCTTTATTTTATTTCTTAATATTTATCTTTGGCTGCCCTGGGTTTTTGTTGCGGCATGTGGGTTTTCTCTAGTTGTGGAGAGCAGGGGCTACTCTCTAATTGCGGTGCACGGGCGTCTCATTGTGGCGGTTTCTCTTGTGGTGCAACACAGGCTCTCGGCACACAGGCTTCAGTGGCCGTGGCACAGGGTCTCATTAGCTGTGGCTCACAGGCCCTAGAGCGTGCAGACTTCAGTAGTTACAGCACGTGGGCTCAGTGGTTGCAGCTCAAGGCTTCTAGAGCAATGGTTCAGTAGCTGTAGCACACAGGCTCAGTTGCTCCACGGCATGTGGGATCTTCCCGGATCAGGGATCAAACCCATGTCCCCTGCATTGGCAGTGGATTCTTATCTACTGTGCCACCAGAGAAGTCCTGGCATCATATTATTTTTGGAATGGAGTACAATAAATGAGAATTCTTTAAAAGTCTGAGCTTGAAAAAACAGAAAAAGAATCAATACCTCTTGCTATTTTGTTATCGGCATATTTCTCCGTGTTAAATATTGTTTTAAAAAACTTGAAAGTCTGTGACACCAAAAGCATAAACTGCCAAAGAGAAGCTAGATAAGTAGGATTTCTTAAAATTTAACATTTTTATGTTTTAAAGGACATCATCAAGGAAAAGATAGCCTACAAAATGAAAGAAAATATTTGCAAATTATATATCTAGTAATGGGCTTGTATCTAGAATACATAAAGAAATCTTAGAATTCGATAATAAAAAACATAACCCCATAAAAATGGGCAAGTGATCTGAATAGACATGTATTGAAATAAGATATGAAATGATTAATAATCACATGAAAAGATGCTTGGTGTCATTAGCCATCAGCAAAATGTAACTCAAAACTATGAGGTATCACTTCATATTCTAGCATTTGATAGAAGCAAAAAGATATATTAATAAGTATTGGGGAGGCTATGGAGAAATCAGACCCTTCATATACCACTGGTGAGATTGTAAAATGGTGTGTCTACTTTGGAAAACAGACTTGGTAGTTCCTCAAAAAATTAAATATGGAACTACCCAATGATCCAGCAATTCTACTCCTAAGAGAAGTATCTACCAAAGAAGCATACTCCCAAGGTATATACCCAAGAGAAATAAAAGCATATGTCTGCACAAAAACTTGTACATGAATATTCACAACAACATTATTCAGAATGGGCTTCCCTGATGGCACAGTTGATAAAGAATCCGCCTACAATGCAGGAGACCTGCATTCTGTCCCTGGGTTGGGAAGATCCCCTGGAGAAGGGAAAGCCTACCCACTCCAGTATTCTGGCCTGGAGAAGCCAATGGACTGTATAGTCCATGGAGTCGCAAAGAGTCAGGCACAACTGAGCAGCTTTTACTTTCTCTTTTCACTTTCATTATTCAGAATAGCCAAAAGGTAGAAACAACCCAAATGTCCATTAACTGGTGAATGGGAGATGAAATGTGGTCTAATCACACGGTGGAATATTATTTGGCCATAAAAATGAGTGAAGTACTGATATATGCTATAACCTGCTGAGAATTGAAAACAGCATGCTAGTTGAAAGAAGCAAGCAATAAAAAGTGATATACATTCATCCCACTTGTATTAAAAGCCAAGAATAGGCAAATATAGAGAAAGAAAATGGATTAATGATGGCTTAGGGCTGAAGGAGCTGGGGGAATTGGACTATGACAGCTAAGGGTTGTGGGTTTCTTAGATGATGAAAATGTTCTAAAATAGATTGAGCCACTTTGTGAATGTAATGAAAACCACTGAATTGTACTCTTTAAATGGGTGAAATGTAGTGTGTAAATTGTGTCTCAATAAAGCTGTTTTTTTTAAAATAAACTGTGAAGTCACCATGCTTGGCCCAATCTGTAGGCTGGGTATTAATGGGAACCCAAGTCTACATGGCAGCACAGAGGTGGGTTCCAACTCCAGCTTAGCCACTTCCCAGCCATGCAACCTCCTCAGAGAAATAGTTTCAGCTCCCTAAAATGGAAACAGTGGTATGTGGTGCAAGGTGGGCTTGTGCTGGGTGTAAGGGTCCTGGCGACTCAGTAGGAACTGAATACATTGCTCCCCAGAGGGCGCTCCAAGGCAATCACCCTTGGAAAGTGCAGGACTTCCTAAATGGGTGGGACCTGCAGACTGTCTTCATGAGAATTGACTACCTCTGGCCTTGTTGATGTTTCAATATTTTAAGTGATTCATCAGGCTTTACAGCTCCAAGAAACTCAGGGAAGGTGCTAGAAGGCAGGAATGTAGCTGGGATCATTTTTTCTATCTCTGCTCCCTGGGAACATGGCCCAGAGTGGGACTGGGTTTTGTTATCTTGGGAATCGTCTGAGAGGCAGCCTAGTGCCCTCAGTGGTCATTCAGCTGTTTGACGCTCAGCTTTTCAGTCAATGCCCTGCACCCTGCTTCTCTCAGCTCATGTACAAGCCACCCTCCTTTTAAACAAGCCCCAGGGACAGCTCTGGATCTGGAGTTCTCAGTCATAAAAGTAACGGTCAGTTCCAGGCCCCCTCATGTTCATTTGGGAGACTGGGCACAGAGGTGACTCTCCAGCCCAGTTCTCTGGAGGATTTGGAAGCATTTTCCTTGACCCTCCAGTGTGCTCCATTCTGCGCCGCCTCACTTCATCCCAACAACCAACCTGTGATGTAGATATTACTTCTCCCTTAAACAGACGTGAACACAGAGAGTAAAGTCAAGGTCACATAGAGAGTAAACAAGCTGGATTCAAGCCCAGCTAGTCAGCAGCAGTCTGATGCCAAAACCCCTGCTCGTTCCCCTAGACTGCTTCCCCAATTTCTCCATTTCAGAAGTTAAGAAGATCTCAGAGAAGAGGGGTCTCCTCTACTCCCCCCACCCCAAGAGGGACTCTGCTCCCGGACTCCAGATTCTCAGGACCTTCTGGGGCCTCAGCTGCTAGTGCTGCCTGCCCTCATTTGCTCACTTCTCTCCCCTAACACTGGATTCTCTGTAGCTCAGCCTCCTCTGGTCTGACCCTCTCTAAACACGAGCTTGGGAAAGTCCACTGAAACTCCCATGGGAGAAAAGGAGAAAGAAGTATGGATGCTCCCAGTTGCAAGCCTGGGTCTATTTCTCAGGATGCCTTTTGTTGCCAAAGAAAATGAAACAGATGTCTTGGCAATAGTTTCAAATGCTTCCTGCCAAACCAGGGGAGAGCCTGTCTTCAGTTTAGATGCAGCCAAGGAAGACAAGTCCCAGCCCTTAGCATTCCCAGGAAACATGCAAACACACAAAACCTGGGAGGCCTATACTCCCAGTGGCCTTTCTTACCAGGATTCAGCATCGGCTGTAAAAACATGCTGCCTCCCTCTGCCTTTACTGGCTTCACAGCTTCCATCCTCCATAACCCCCCAGATTTCACATCATCCCCCTGGTCCCCATCATCGGATGACTCCTGGGCCTCATGGCCAGGCAGGGCAAGGCTACCTTCCTCACTGGGCTTGTTCCTCCATCAGGTCCTAGAAACACTTACGTGTGTCTGTGTTAAAATATATACGACACAGAGTTTACCACTTGAACCATTTTAAAGTGTACCATTCTGTGGTATTTAATACTTTCACAATGCTGTATAATTATTACACCATCTACTTCCAGAACATTTCATCACCCCCAAAGGAAAGCCTACACTCATTAAGAGAAAGTTTTCAGTCTTCCACAATGTACTCTCTTATTGGCTCACCTCCCCACTCTGTTCAGGCTGCCTGTCTCCTACCCTCACCCACTGCTCCCCCAAGGAAAACCACTCTTCAGTCTTGGCTACATCCTGCACTACCCGCCTCTTGCCCTCTGCAATCAAGTAAAGTTCCCCATCCTTCAAATCTAGAGTTTTTTTGAGGAGTTTTCTGAACCTTACCCCCGTGGCCCCAAATAGGCAGTGTCTCTCCTCCCTAATGGAGAAGGCAGTGGCACCCCACTCTAGCCCTCTTGCCTGGAGAATCCCATGGACGGAGAAGCCTGGTGGTTACAGTCCATGGGGTCAAGAGTCGGACACGACTGAGCGACTTCACTTTCACTTTTCACTTTCATGCTTTGGAGAAGGACATGGCGACCCACTCCAGTCTTCTTGCCTGGAGAATCCCAGGGACGGGCGAGGCTGGTGGGCTGCCATCTATGGGGTCACACAGAGTCGGACACGACTGACGCGACTTAGCAGCAGCACCAGCTCCTCCCTAGTACTCTCATTCGGTCCTGACCATAAAGGGGACAGGAATGAATCGCATAAATGCTGAAGTCTTGAAAAGCACCTGTTTTTCGGAAGTCTGAGAGGTCAGGCTTGTTGAAAAGAACTATGTTGGGACTTGTCTGACCACAGGAAAAACAAATCACCAGTTCTTGCTGGCCTGATTGACAGGAGCCCAGAGAGAACCGATTGCCATCCAAGAGACACAGGTGTTCCAGGGCACCTGTTCCATGGCAGGTGGAGCCTGCCAACTTGGCATTAAAAGCTTGCGGGCTGGACCCTTTGCTGTTTTCCCTCCTGGTTGAAGGGGAGTACTATCAGTGCCCACCCTGATACCCATGCCCCTGAGGCCAGGCACCTCTGTGAAGACATTGGCTCGAATCACACACACAATAAAAAGCAGGCTTGGAGCATAAGTCCTGAGACAGGAGCCAGGTGAGCCCAGGACCACGAGCTCCTTTGGTTAACGTGAGGTCATCTCCTCACGGGAGCCCTCAGCATCTTTCTGAGACCACAACCAACACTGTGCCTCAACCACAGCTGACACTGACCGATTCCCAGGAGGACTGGAGAAAGCCATCCTGACAGCGGGATGGTTAGGGCCAAGTGCACCCAGAGGAAACAAGGAAACGGAATTCTAAAAAATATAATCAATACTTTCAAGATTATATATATGTATATATGTTCTACAAATAGAACATATATTTTAAAATATCTATGGAACATTTGAAATTTGGCTACAATCTAGATCCCCAAAACGATTTTTTTTTTTTTTTTTGTGGCTGTGCTGCATGGCATGTGGGATCTTATTTCCCTGACCAGGGATGGAACTCTCATCCCCTGCATTGGAAGCACAGAGACTTAACCATTGGACTGGAAGTCCCAAGAAAGATTTTTGAATGCAGAAAGTCGCAGTCATACAGATTTGCATTTTGAGGCCATAATGCAATAAGGCTAGAAATAAATTACAAAGAGATAATAAAAATTGTGCTGAAACCTTGGAAACAAAAGTACGAACATACCAACACTACTAAGTACTTAAAATAGCTTTTCAGTTTTAAATAGGAAATAAAAACCACACATAAAAACTTCTTGGAAATTAATGAAAACAAGAACATTATGTGATAAAATCTATGGGATGGAGCCAAAACTCTGATAGAGGAAATTTTGTAGCCTTGTTTTAAAAATTAACAACAGAAAAGGAAAATAAAAATGTGACTAAAAAAACCTAAAAGGAGAAAAAGATAAAGCTAAAATAGAAATGAACGAATTAGATGGGGAAAAAAGTAGTAAAGCAGATCTTTAAAACCCAAGACTGGTTCTTTGAAAAAATGAAAAGGATAAATTTCAGATGAATATAACCAATTAAAAAAAGAGAGAGAACACCACTAGAAAAGAAAATTGAACCATAACCACAAACATGATGATAATTTTTAGAGTCTTAAAAGAGAGTATGTTATGTATTTGAAATCTGGATGAAGTATACAATTTTCTAGGAAAATGTAAAGGATCAAAATTAGCTTGAAAAAAAGTAGAAAAACTTGAGCAGATTAATGTTCATGGAAGAAATAGAAATAATTATCAGTGAGCTAAGTCCCTCCTAAGACCAGGCCCAGGAAGGAGTACCTTTGAGTGGCAGGTGAAGATGAAGCCCCCAAGGGGGAGGAGAGGAAGGGGTCCGCTTGGGGAGCTGGATGGAAAGTTTAACCCCTAGCTCTGTCTTTTTTAACTCTTGGTCTACTGTCCTATTCTCCACATGAGCCTGGAGACTCCTTGGATTCAGTCTCTGTTGGCCTGCCCTAGTGGCTCAGAATCCGCCTGCAATGCAAGAGACCAGGGTTTGATCCCTGCGTCAGGAAGATCCCTGGAGAAGAGCATGGCAACCCACTCCAGTATTCTTGCCTGGAGAAGTCCATGGACAGAGGAACCTTGTGAGCTGCAGTCCACAGGGTTGCAAGTGACTAACACACCACACACACACACGCTTCACTCTTCTCCCTCAACTAAACTTGGAACCTTTGAGCCTCAGGTCTAAAGGGGTCCTCCTCAAGCTGAGCCCAAAGGCACCAATGTCAAGAGAAAAAATGACTTCAAGAACAGGTGGGTGCATCAGCTGAACTGCTTCTTACTAGTTAGTAATAATAACACTTTCGGCTTAGATTAAGCGAAAATGAGGTGCTGTGTGTAAAGCTGCTGGCCTGTAACCATGCAGTGTGTCCATGCTCATGTGACCATGGGACAGCACACAACACCTTCCCCCTCTTTGATCAAAGCCTGCAGCAGGAAGAGCCACCCCCACCCCCGGGACCTTACCTACTGCTCTATGAGAGGCTCGGTAAGCAGTCTTCTCCTCTCTGGCCCTTGAGAACTCTGCCAAAGCACTTCCATGACCCCAGCAAGCAAGGTTCCGTGAATTTCCCAACCCAAAGGGAGAGCTGGTGGACACCTCTGGCAGCACTGAGACCTGAAAACTGCTCCGGGGGTCCAGGTGGACCACTGCGTCTTCTCCCAGGAAGGCTCATTCTCATCGAGGCCCTTGCAGGCCAAGCCCCTGGGGTTTGATGGGGCCCTTGGGAGCAGCCCGGGCGTGTCTTTCTGATCCTGAGGCCCTCAGCCTCATTCCACAAGGGGAGGGAATCCACGGATTTGCTCAGGCCATCTCACCTACCTCCGAAAGGTGGTGAACTGCCTTGTAATAAGTTCTCCACATCTGCCTGCCCCGGACAACACAGGGCTACAGGAAAGAAAAAGGGAAGTTGGAGGAGGAGAGAGAGCCTTTGATGAACTATGCCAGTCGGCGCCCAGGGCTTCCAGGCCTCGAGGATTTGGGCCTCTCATTTCCTCAGAGGACTCTGGGGCAGGTCCTCCCCTTCATCACGTGCCCCCAGCTTCTGCCCTCCATTTTGCACGTCTGCTGAACCACAAGCCCCTTTCACCACCAAATGTTCACTGAGCCTCAGTTGGAGCCCAGGGCACCTGGAGGCTGTGGCAAAGCTCACTGAAGGTAGGGCATGGTCTGGGGAGACAGAGCTGGTCTCCGAGACTGCTGAGTGTCTTCTGGACTAAAGAACTTTCTCACTGTGGCTCATTTTTTAAAAAACAAAAATCGATTTTTATATGTTATAAAAACAGTAAAATTGAACAGAAAATGCAGAGTCCTATGTTTTGAGATCCATCTGCAATCATTATATTATATCTGCTAGTAGTCTCTTCCCCATTGCTGAGTAATGTTGCACCGTAGGGTGCTTCCCAGGTGGTGCTAGTGGTAAAGAACCCCTGTGCCAGTGCAGGACATAAAAGAGACTTGGGTTTGATCCCTGGGTCAGAAAGATCCCTTGGAGGAGGGCATGGCAACCCACTCCAGTATTCTTGCCTGGAGAATCCCATGGACAGAGGAGCCTGGTGGACTACAGTCCATGGGGTCACAAAGAGTTGGACACAACTAAAGCAACTTAGCAGGCACCCACACACATTATACTGTATGGATAGACCTGGTAAGTCTATCGATTGCCTTGTTGATGGATATTTGGGTTGTTTCTGTTGGTTGCGGGCGGGGTTGTTTTGAATAACTGCTGCCATGGACATCTGTGTGTAAGCCTTTGTGGGCGTGGCTTTTCAAAGGGGTTGCTGGATACCCTCTGCCCAACAGTTGAACTGAGTGAACGAGGGATGATGAGGAAGTTGGCAGCGTAGGCTCCAGGCGAAAAGAGGAAGGGGTGTCAGTGCTGAGGCCCCTCACGCCCTCCTCACAGTTCAATCAGGCCGCAAGGCTGCCAGAAAACGTTCCTTGACCTTCCGTTTCTAGTCCTGCCCCGCCAGTTGCTCTGAACAATAGGTCGGGGGTCGGGAGAGGGAAGTGTGATGTTTATTTCCTTGTCTCCATGGTGAGGGGAGGGCTGCACCAGGTCTGGAGTGTGGGGGTTGTAGGGATGAGTTCCTGGGGTTATTAGGAATCTGCATCAGAATGACATCTTTTAGCAGCTCACTTCCAGCATGTTCCATCTACTGTGCTTCCTTGGCCTTCCAAGGCCCATCCAGATCTAGGCTCCTGCTTACCTCCCAGAGCCTGCAGACACCAGGCACCTCAGCACCAGGGCCCCTTAGTGGGTCTCTGATGGCATCACTAACTCGATGGACATGAGTTTGAGCAAACTCCAGGAGATAGTAGAGGACAGGGAAGCCTGGCGTGCTGTAGTTCATGGTGTCGCAACGAGTCGGACACAACTTAGCAACTGAACAACAACAACAGCAAATAGTTTTGCATGTGGTTCTCTCATGATCCCGACCCTGTGAGACAGCAGGAAGAGACTGTCTCAGCACTCTAGGCATATGGGCAGATAGCGGTTCAGAGAAGCTGAGAACTTGGCATAGATTGACCCAGCCTCTCCTCTCTCCTACACCCATCCCAATACACAAGCCCCCGACAGCGTCCCTTTCTACCCAAAGGTCTGGCTCTCATTCCGAAGTCAAGAGAGGAATCCTAGAATTCCTTATAGCACAAAAAACAACCAACAACTCAATGTAATTTTGACTATTCACATAAAGTGTGTACTGATCAAAGTGAAAAGTGAAGTTGCTCAGTCATGTCCAACTCTTTGCAACCCCTTGGACTGTAGCCTACCCAGTTTCCTCCATCCATGGAATTTTCCAGGCAAGAATACTGGAGTGGGTTGCCATTTCCTTCTCCAGGAGATCTTCCCGACCCAGGGATTGAACCTGGGTCTCCTGCATTGTAGGCAGACACTTTACCGTCTGAGCCACTGATCAAAGAAGTTCACAAATATTCATTAACTTTCTCTCTAAAACTACCCTAATGAAGCAGGTACAATTATTATCCCCATTTTACAGGTGAAGAAACTGAGGCACAGAGAGTGTAACTAACTGACCCAGGACCACACAGAGAGGCCGCTGGAGAACCAGGAGCTGGCCCACACTTTCAGCCACTGCCCTCTGCTGCCCATGGATTTTTTTTTTTTCTCATTTGTTTCATTTTCTAGTCATTAATTTTCTTTATGGTTTTACTGAGGTAGAAATTACTGGTATAATTTAAAATTCACTCCCGTAGAATGTACAATTAAAGGATTTCAATAAATTTAGAGAATTGTGTAACTATTACAACAAACCAATTTTAAACATTTCCCAACCCCCTCCCCAGCCCCCCACAAGATCCTTTGTGTCCTTTGGGCACTGTTTCAACCCCCAGGCAAAGGCAACTACTAATCTTCTTTCTGTCTCTATAGATTTGTCATCTGGAAGTTTCTCATGTAATAGACGGGCTTCCGAGCGTGACTTCTTTACCTCAGTAATGTTACTGAGGTTGATCCGTGTTGTAGTATGCCGTTCCTTTCTGTTGCTGAGTAATATTCCATTGTGTGCCTGGCCCACATTTCATTTATCCATTCACTAGCTGATGGACTTTGTGAGTGGTTCCACTCTGGCTGCTGTATTTGCGCACAAGTCTTTGTGTGGACGTATATTTCCCTTTGTCTTCGGGTATATTCCTAGAAGGGGGAATGATGGGCTCTGTTGTAAATCTATGCTCAGCTTTTTAAAAACCTGCCAAACTTCTCCCCCATTCCCGCCAAGGTGGTGCAACATTTTCCATCCCTATGTCTGTAGATTGTATATAGTCTGTGAGGCCAGGGTTCCAGTCTTATGCCCACCCTAGGGTCACCCATGCAACCTGACCGAGCCTCATTAGAGCCTCAGGCAGGAGAAGGAGGCCCTCAGGCCAGAGGTCGAGCTGAGCCTCCGCTGCTCCTGGTGGTCCGAGAGACAGGTGGACAAGAAGTTAGCTGTTCTGAGCTTATGGCTGCAGGGGGGAAAGTTGGGGGGAGGGATAGTTAAGGAGTCTGGGACGGACATGTACACACTGCTGTATTTAAAATGGATAACCAACAAGGACCTACTGTATAGCACAGGAAACTCTGCTCAATGTTATGTGGCAGCCTGGATGGAAAGGGAATTTGGGGGAGAATGGATGCATATATAGCTGAGTCCTTCGCTGTTCACCTGAAACTATCAGAACATTGTTTGTTAACCCCAATACAAAATAAAAAAATTAAAAAAATAAACTAGCTGTTACACTAAAAAAAAAAAAAAAAATTGTCCTCTGGGACTGAGAGCCCTTCTTAGGAAGAAATGAGCCAAGTGGCTATTAGACCGAAAGGAAAAACAGAAACATACATGTGGATAAGCCAAGAGCAACCTCGTCAAGGGAAGAAAACCACCTTGAGAAACCGAGGCCGAGGCAGACCTCTCGGGCGCCTGCGAGCTGGCCAGCAGCAGCTCTCAGGCTCTGGAAGCTGGTCCCGCTACCTGCTTTGTCGAGACTCCTCCATCTTCCTCAGGGGCCCAGAGGGAGGGTGGTGGGTGCTGAAGGGAGGGCAGACACCCAGGCAAGCCATCAGGAGGCTCTGGAGCCAGGGCTCCAAGCAGGAGGCACAGCGGGTCCCCAGGAAAGGCCCTCAGAGCCAGGCGACCCTCTGGGGAGGGAGTCCCAGCCCGTGGTGAGCGAGGACGATGGCTCTGAGCGCTGCTCAGTCTCCATGTTGTCTCACATGGTGCTCTAGAGAGTCATTCTTACTAAGATTTGAGGAAGTTTCGACATTTCTGGTGGCAGCCACAAACGAGAGAAATCTAACCCTGGCACCAGGAACGTGTGCAACAGAGGTTCCTCCCTTCTGGCTCCCTCCCCGACCTGCCCATCCCCTCCTCAGACAGAGTGGGAGGTGGGACAGGGGTGGGAGTGATGCTGGGCACAGCTGAAATGCAGCACCAACAGGGCCATCACAGAGGCCACGGCCTGGACAGGACAAGGTGGGATGCTGCCTGTCTCAGCTCACTCCTGAAAGGTATCCACTCAGAGAAGAGGTCATCAGACCCACTGGGGGGCCTGCCATTGCCCTGGAGAAGGAGCATGATGGCCCAGGGGGTCAGGCCCTGGGTTCCATAAGTCACATGCTCAGTGCATCCTGCTCCCACCACTGGACCCAAGCGATGTACACAGACCCAGGACCGTTGTTAGTGGTGGGGAGATTTCCCCAAATTTGGTGTGATAAAAAGGCCCCAAGCCCACATGGTACCAGATAGGACCCCATAAGCCTGGAAGCTGATACAGGAGATAAGAATGTCCTCACTTCTGCACTCAGGTAATTCAGCCTCCTGAAAGGTACCAGACCATTTGGGACTGAAATGGGTGGAAGAGTGTTCCCCTTAAAACTGCTGTCCACACGGAACCTTGTGAATGCGAACTTATTTGGAAATGGGGGATTTGTAGAGGTAACTAAGGGGAAATGAGGTGATGCTGGATTTGGTGGCCCTGATCCAGTGACTGACTGACTTATAAGAACAGGGAAAATTCAGACACAGAAAGGATGCGGAGGAGACCACGATGTGAAGACAGAGACACACGGGGAGGAGGCCATGTGAAGACAGAGACTGCAATGATGTAGCCACAAGCCAAGGATTGCCAGCAACCTCCAGAAGCTGGAAGAAGCAAGGAAGGATTCTCCCTAGATAGCACAGCCCTGCCAACATCTTGATTTTAGACTTCTGGCCTCCAGAACTGAGAGGAAATAAATTGCTGCTGTTTAAACCCACCCACTTTGTGGTACTTGCCACCGCCACCCTAGGAAACAAACACAGTGACCAAGGACTGGGGTCATGTGGCATGTAAAACTGTATGTGCTGGACCAGCAGCGGGTGGGGGGCAGGCAAAGAGGGCTGCATGGGAGGAAGTGAGTTGCAGTTGTGTCTGCTGTTTGGGCAGGTGGCCCAGAGAACAGAACAGAACCTCCAGCTCAATGTGGCTCATGGTGGATTTGGCTTTGATGGCTCATGTTTTCTCATTTTTGCATCCTCCATCGTGCCTGGAACAGGAACTGCAGGAAACGTTCTCTGGCTGGGCTGCCCTGATCTCTCTTACCCTGTGTCCCTGGAGCACCAAGGTCTACACAGTCTTTGCCTCCTTCTGCTTCGTGCTGCAGCGTTTCGTGCACTTTTCTCGCTCCCTGCATTTGCTTATTCACCAAACTGACTGGTGCCCAACACGATGGGGAGCTTCTAGATTGGAAGGGCTGACCTGCATCTCCCCTGTCCCTCAACCCACCTGATTCCCCAGGTGCCCCAGGCCATAGTGCCTGCACACAGTAGGTGCCATTAAATGCTTAGTGTTTTTGGATGACACTTGGCATGTGAAGAAACAGATGTGGCTGGCTAGCTGCGCTGGAGAAAGCTAACACAGCTTTCCTTAAAAAGGAATTTGGAGGCTGCTGCTACGAATATTTGCTGAATTAGCTAAGAAGCATCGGCACCTCTGAAAGTTGTCACCAGGAATTCTTGCTTACCGAGGCTATGTGCTGAGCACATTAATCCCCGCTCCAGAAATGCGGCTCTACCCTGAGTGCGACCTGAGAAATGAAGCCCCTTGACTGTCACTGGTGGCCAGAGCTGTGTTAAACCAGAACCAGAGGCCAGCCGGCAGAGGCATGAGCACTGTGCTCCATGGTGTACGCACCAGGTTGTACACCTGGGTCCACTTTGCCACAGAATGCACAGCAAGATGTCTGGATGTCCACGTCAGTGCCTGAGGCTGGAGGCAAGGCTGAGCTGAGGCTTGTCAGTGCCTCTGACCACACAACCTCAGCCTTTCATGTCCACTATACCCATCTCGTCCTGGGCAGGGGGCCCTCTGGGATGAACTGGAGTGACCAGACACAAACAGGACGTTTGTTACAGTCTACCTGGCCCAAGGAAGTCTCTTCACTGAGCACTGTGTGGCGAGGGGACGTCATATAGCTGTGCTGAACGTAAATCCCTCCAGGCCCGTGAAGCCTGGCCTTTTGGTCAGCTGCCCCCAACTGTGAGGCCTCAGGGAAGGATTTGGAGTGATCAGAGTTTGCACTGAACGGCACCATCCATAACACTAAGAGGTCAATCACTCAAGGGGGCTCTGAGCGTTGACCACGCCTGCTCTGGGCGGCCGTCAGCCCAGAGACGCAGCAGTGCTGGGAGGCGCCTGTTGTCCAGCCAGGGCCACTGGCCAGAAGGCAGTTCTGCTTCCTTTCTCTTGTCCACAGGTGATGCTCCGCTGGACAGCTGGTGAACTGGAGAGCTGAGCGTGACTTTCACACGAGGTTTCCCTGGAGACAAAGCCTAACACCAAAGGTTGAAGCCACCGCACGGAGTGTATCAACACCACCAAGCTGGCCGTTGGGCACGAGGGCCACGGAGCCCTGAGAGGCACCTGGACTTCTGCTGGCTCCTCTGAGTCTCGTGGGAGAGCTCAAGCCTCGGGGCCGCCCCAAGGCACAAGGAGGTGGGCTCCGGAGTGTTACGGGAGTCTGTCGTGCCCCCGTGGAGCTTGACTCCCAGTCCGGCGGGGTCAGGCATTACGATGGGGACTTTCCAGGAGAACAGGCCGGAGTTCCTGGCTTCCTGAGAGGAACAATGGGGGACAGGAGCGGGGAGCCCCCACAGCAGCCGGTACGTCCTGTCCACAGGGCTCACACGGCTTCTAAACGCTGCCCTCCATGGTGTTCCCTTTCCTTCTATGGTGAGCTCTCCACTGCAGGCTCATGGGCTCTGCGTTCCTTCTCAGAACAGCCCCTCTGCTGGTCCCTTGGAACCACGAAATCCCTACTCGAAGCTTAGCTGCAAGATCCAAAGCTAAGTAGTGGGGGGAGTCCAGGCGGGCTCATGGACTGCCCTGCCTGGAGCTCCCGGGCTCCCAGGGACCCATTTCTAGGTCTCCAGAGGGCTGTCTGCTCAGAACCTCTGGATCCCAGGCAGGAAATGGCATGTTACAATCTGACTCCGGGAGGAGAGCAGAGTCCAGGGCAGGTCTGGATACGGAGGAATATGTGTATTTGGCAGGGCTGTCTGGTGTCAGAGCCAAAAGCGCCTCAGAACAGCCTGGTCAAGCCCAGACCAGTCCCCACACTGAGAAGAGGGGTATGAGGTCTGGAGAAGGGAAAAGTCCTCTTTCCAAGCCAGTGTTAGCTGAGCAGTTACTGACTGATGACCCCACCTGGCCTGGGGCTCTGGCCCCTCTGCCTACGTTTATACATGGGAATCCTCACTCTGCCTGCCCCCTCCCTGTCCAGCAGCAGCCTGGAAGCCTCAACATACCCCAGGTCCTTCTGGGGAAGCTCCCCTTGTTGAGCCCACTGTTGTAACGACAGCCCCCACGTGGTCCTCCTTCTGGGCACAGAAAAGATCGCCACTGACAAACAGAGGATGAGCCCTGACACGGACTTTTTATTGGATGACCGGGTCCTGGGTTGGCTGGTAGGTCACAGAGCATCCATATCCTGAGGCACGCATTTCTGCTGAGGGGGTCCCAGTGGCAGGCCACCTGGGTCCTCCAGGGCCAGGCTCACAGTGGACGAAGCCACCCCAGAGTGGTGGGTTCTGCCTGTGACCCCCACTCAGCGCTCACCGCACCGGGCTCCTGCCAGCAACACCCTCTGTTCCTATGTCACATGGGGGCGGGGCGCAGTGGATGGGAGGGAGCCAGGGTGGGACGGGCCCAGAGGAGAGAACAGGGAGGGGAAAGAGCCCGAGGCAACCCCTCACCCAGCACTGTGCCTTCCTTTGGGGGCCCTCCTGCAGTCAGACAAGTGCAGACCCCAGGGCAGGGTGGGGGTGTCCACCTGTGCTTGAGGGATGGGGCTGTGAAGGCCTGGCGGTGAGAGGGAAGAGGGGTGGCATGTGCTGGGGGTCCCTGGGGAGAGCACCCTCAGGACAAGGTAAGGCAGGGAGAGGGGGCCCCCAGAGCCACCTGTTTCTTCTCACTCTGGCACACATAGGGGGAGCCGATGGCCTTTTCACAAGGGTGCATGAGATGCAGGACAGATTGAGGGCTCCCACTTGCCTGTGGGTCCTGGCACAGGGCAGTGGGTGCTACAGACAGAGACTCTAACACCAGCCCTGGTCGGTGGGGGGACTCCCTCAGGGTTGGCTGTTGGTCCTGATCAGGAAGGGCCTGGGGTCCTAGCCCCAAGCCCCACTTTCCAATCCTCTTGTCAAGCAGCACAACCCCAGGGACGACAATGGTTGCATTTCCTTAAAAACCTGTGTTTCCTTAAAAACTAACTCTGAATGGGAAGAATGTATCAAAAAAGGCATTCTTTCCTCCATTAAACATCACTCATTCACGGAAGATTTCCTGAGTGCCGCAGCATGCCCTGACCCCTATGCTGGGGCATGGGTCTCGGGGAGAAGTCTAAGGCACTGACTGGTTCTGCAGGGCCCAGGGCTCCTGCTTCTTGGAAGGGGGCTCCCACGGGTGGAAGGCAAGCGAGCAAGTCCAGGCTCCAAGGATGGGGGGAGGCCTGACAGACAAATCCACCGCCAGACAGAGGGAGCCTTCAAGAGCAGCCCGAGAGCAGCCAGCCCAGGCCTGCCGTGAAAGGGAGGGGCAACTGGGCTGCAGGTGGACCTGGAGGACGTGGGGCCCACTCTGCTTGAAGCCGCGATGGTGGACACTGGTCCTATGGCCAGAGGCCCAAGAAGGCCGTGGTCTGGCCAGGGCTGCCCTAGGAAAGGAAGGGGGAGGAGACGGAGAGCTTTGTCAGGCCATCCATATCCCGGGGTCAGGGCAGGGCCGGGCCTGACGTCTCCCTTGAGCTTTGGCACACGGGAAGGAAGGCATCCTGCTCAGCGCATTGGTAAGCAGAGGTGGCTTAGGGCCAGCCATCCCAGCCAGGCCCTTCCAGGCCCCGACTCAGCATCGCTCTCCTGGGGACCTTCCCAGGGCCTGCGGGCCTCCAGGGGCTGTGCTGACAGGAAACTGCAGGTGCCTTGGCGTGCAGACTCCTACCCCAACCCCAAGTTGGCCAGGGCACCTCCCTCCTGTGCTAGGGCTGCCAGACTCAGTGGGCACGAGTGGGCAGAAAAGTTTCCCTGCCCTTAGTGGAGCCTCCCTGCCCTCCACCACAGTCCCACGACATCCTGGGGGTTTGGGCTCCTGGTGAACAAGCCTCTCCACATGTCGCCCCCTCCCATCCACGCGGCTGAGACAACCAAGGCTCCAGTTCCTCTGGTGACCTTGCTCTCTGCATTGTGCAGGGTTCTATGACCCCACAGGCCCTGAGAACAAGGAAGAAGGCAGTACAGGGGTCATCTGACCTGGGCTTCCACCCTCCCTCCCTTGAGAATAGGTTGGTTCCGGCCCTGCAGGGCCAAGCCTGCCCCTCACCAGGCACCCCTCCACGGGAGAGGGTCTGCTGGCCCAGGAACAGCCTGGGGGCTGGGGGGTGGTCAGAAGAGGCTGGGGGCAGTCTGGCCAGGCGTGTCGTGGTCCTGGATGTACTGCAAGATGTCCATCTCATCCATGGCTTGGATCTGCTGCTGCTGCTGCTGCTTCCGCTGCTGTGTGGCCGCAGCCTCAGGTGGACCCGCTCTGGGGGGCATGGCTGGCTTCCTGGGCAGCGCTGGCTTGGCGGCCACTGGAGGCTTGGACTTGGGCCGGGGCTTGGGCTGGGGTTTGGGCTCAGCCCCCAGGTTCAGAATCTGGTCCAAGTCCTCTTCAACTCTAGAGAAGCGGAGGGAGAAGTCCTTGGGCAGAGCCTGCTACAATACGAACAAGGTTCCCCGGCCACTGCAGGGCCCTGCAGGGCACTGTGCCCACTCCCTCCTGCTACATACCCACCCTGCCAGCCTGGCCCTCCCGCTTGCCCCATCCCTGGGGAGGAACGGAAGGGCAGGCCTCTCCTTCCGTGCAGCCCCGCAGCCTGGAATAAAGAGAGCCGGCCCCTCAGCATCCTCTGCAGAATGGCTTCTCAGGGGACCCTCACCCTAGATGAGCCAGCTTCCTCAGGTGACTTTTCCTTCAGCCCCTCAAGAAGTTAACAGCTGCCACATTCCGAGCTCCTGCTCTGGGCCAAGGAGCTTGTTTCATCCCCTGACAACCCCTGGGGACGTTCAGCCCCATCTTGGCCCGGCAGAGGTGGATGCTCAAGTCCCAGGAAGCTGAGCCACCTGCCTGAGGTGACAGCATGTGATGGGCCCCAGGTTGAACCAGGAGGGCTGACGTCAGGAGCTGAGCTCTCATCCAGACCCAAGTTCGGCCAGAGAAAGAATGAATGAGGGGCTCTGAGCAGTGGTGGGGTGGGGTCTGCCTGCCCACGGTGTCGCCTGGTGGGCCACCTGTGTGCTGGACAGGCCCCCACCCCCAACCCCAAAGTGGGGGAGCTGGCCACGCCCTGGACCGGACAGCCCATTGGTGAGTGGGACTGAAGGTCAAGGCAGGGTGACAGTCACACGGGACCAGCCCAAGTCCTGAATGGCAGGAAAGAAAGTCACCCTGCTCTGCACTCTGTCCAAGGGAACGCCTGCTGTCAGTGCTACCATATATCCCAGCCATCTCCCACCCATTAATTCATCTAGTAATTAAAGACCCTGATGCTGGGAAAGATTGCAGGCAAAAGGAGAAGAGGGCAGCAGTGGATGATATGGTTCTGTTCAGTTCAGTCGCTCAGTCGTGTCCGACTCTTTGTGACCCCATGAATCGCAGCACGCCAGGCCTCCCTGTCTATCACCAACTCCCAGAGTCTACTCAAACTCATGTCCATTGAGTCGGTGATGCCATCCAGCCATCTCATCCTCTGTCGTCCCCTTCTCCTCCTGCCCCCAATCCCTCCCAGCATCAGGGTCTTTTCCAATGAGTCAACTCTTCGCATGAGGTGGCCAAAGTATTGGGGTTTCAGCTTTAGCATCAGTAATTCCAATGAACACCCAGGACTGATCTCCTTTAGGATGGACTGGCTGGACCTCCTTGCAGTCCAAGGGACTCTCAAGAGTCTTCTCCAACACCACAGTTCAAAAGCATCAATTCTTCGGCGCTCAGCTTTCTTCACAGTCCAACTCTCACATCCATACATGACCACTGGAAAAACCATAGCCTTGACTAGACAGACCTTTGTTGGCAAAGTAATGTCTCTGCTTTTTAATATGCTGTCTAGGTTGGTCATAACTTATCTGATGGTTAGATAGCATCAATATCATCAATGGTTAGATGACTCAATGGACAGGAATCTGAGCCAACTCTGGGAGATGGTGAAGGATGGGGAGCTGGCCTTGCTGCAGTCCACAAGGGCAGCAAAGAATCAAATACGACTCAGCAACTGAACAACAACAATCACGAGACGCTGTCTGGTAGCAGATATTAGCTCCATTTTGCAGATGTGAAAACCAGGGGCACAGAAAGACGAATGGCCCGGCCGGGGGCCCACAGCCAGCTGGGGACGAGGGAGGGAGGGCGCAGGCACTGAAGGCAGAAGACCAGGGGGCCTCACACAGGCCACATGGCCTCTCCAAGCTTTGGTTCCCCATCTGCCAAATGAGAACAGGCAGCATCACCCCCACGGGGCTGTCATTCCACATGCAAGACACACAGTCCAGCAGGCAGAGTGCAGTTCCCTTCCTCATCCTGCCACTCCCCCATGCCTGGCCCTTCATCTCCCCATCTGTGAACCACATCCAGCTCTGACACCGGCTGGGCTGAGTAAAGGCAGGAGCAGAGGGGCAGGGCCTCTGGTCAGAACAACTCCTGGCTACACAGGGCCTGGCAGAGGCCTGCACGAGGGTGGAGGTGCCCTTCCTGGGAGGGGCTGCCTGCCAGGTACCAGCTACTGAAGGAGCTGTCACCTGCCCATTTCCCGGGTCAACCTCCCGTGATGGGTCACAGACCCACCAGGAGAGTGCAGAGCTTCCTATGGAGGGCAGAGAGTGAGCAAAAAGGGGTCCCTCAGACCCAGAGTGACCAGCCCACGCCAGGCCTTGAAGGAGTACTTCCAGGCAATCCCTAAAGGTATTACTGGCAGACAGGTTGCTCCTGGCGAGCTCAGCTCAGCTGTCCCGGCTCTCTCCAAGTGCCTGCCCTTTCTCAAGCTCCCCTGGACAGGTGTTGGCTCATCCCGCATCCTCCACTGGAGGCTGGGTGCCCAGGAAAATCTTTGAGGGGCTGAACTACCTTCAAACAGGGAAACAGAGTGGAAGCTAAAAGCTTGCATGAGAATTCAGGATTTACACTCCCTGGCATAGCAGTGATGCTCTATACCTAGCCAGAAGCTGGATTTGCTGAGTTGGGAGATGGGGCAGCTGCACTGAGGATCCACGTGGCCACCCAGCACCCCTCACCAAGCACCCCATTTCCAACTGGGCTCCCTGAAAGTGAAAGTGTTAATCGCTCAGTCGTGTCCAACTCTTTGTGACCCCATGGACTGTAACCAACCAGGTTCCTCTGTCCATGGGATTTTCCAGGCAAGAATACTGGAGTGGGTTGCCATTTCCTTCTCCAGGGGATCTTCCTGACCCAAGGACTGAACCCAGGTCTCCCTCACTGCAGACAGTTTCTTTACCACTGAGCCACCAGGGAAGCCTGGGTTCCCGGAGTCATGGCTAGAAACAGCTCCCACTGATGCAAGGTTCAGCTCCCCTCTCTTTCAGGCCCTGAAGGCGTGAGACCAACCACTGAGGGGCTGGAGAGAGGTCTGAAGACCCCTGGCCCACTCCTCCTCCCTAAATCCCTGCAGAGGAAAGAGCTCGACTGAAGACCAAAGCTGGGGCCCCATGGCAAGAAGGAATGGGGGCGTCTCAGACTCCAAACCCTGTTCAAATGCTCCCCCCACCAATGCTGCTTGGGAGGGCTGATGCCAGCTGTGGAATGAATGGGTGAGGAAAGCATTGGAGAATGAAAGAATATGAGAAAGTTCATCATAAAGACACCTGATCACCACCTGGAGAGTCCCAGGATGCACACAAAGAAAAACAAAATATGGTTCCTGCTCTCAAGAGGGTAATTCCTTCTTTACCAGATGTCTGACAGAGTGAAGGCAGGGCCATGGGACTCACATTCTCTAAAGCAGTGACTCCCAGAGTGGCCTGGGGGATGTAGGAGGCGTTACTCACGAGAGGGTCTCAGGGACCAACTGGAACGTGAAATGTCACGTGGTCTTCCCCTTGAGCCACGTGTGCCCACACAGTACAGGTGCAGAAAGTCCTGCTTAGTCCTGGTGTTGCCCCAGCCCTCTGGCCACAGAAAGCCTTTGAAGGTGATACCTTTCAACACCCCCAACCCAGCGTTCTGCAGGATGCGGGTCTGAAAGTGTGTGTGCATCCGTGTGCTGAGGTCTCACTGTGGTATGTCTGTGTGTGTCTGTGTGTGTGTTTGTGCAGGCTGAGGTCGTACTGGGGTATGTGTGAATGTGTGTGTGTGTGTGTGCATGTACACTGAGGTCACACGGGGATGTGTGTCTGTGTCTGTGTGCTGAGGTCGCACTGTGGTATGTGTGTGTGTGTGTTTGTGCTGAGGTCACACTGGGATGTATGTGTGTCTGTGTGTCTGTGTGCTGAGGTCGCACTGCAGTATGTGTCTGTCTGTGTCTGTGTACTGAGGTCACACTGCAGTGTGTGTGTGTGTGTGTGCACGCTGAGGTCACACTGGGATGTATGTGTGTCTGTATATGCGTGTCTGTGTGCTGAGGTCGCCCTGGGGTATGTGTCTGTGTGTGTGTTTGTACTGAGGTCACACTGGGATGTATGTGTGTCTGTGTATGCGTGTCTGTATGCTGAGGTCGCCCTGGGGTATGTGTCTGTGTGTGTGTTTGTACTGAGGTCACACTGGGATGTATGTGTGTCTGTGTATGCGTGTCTGTATGCTGAGGTCGCCCTGGGGTATGTGTCTGTGTGTGTGTTTGTACTGAGGTCACACTGGGATGTATGTGTAATGGATTTAATATTGATACAAACGAGGCCCAAAGGTCCCACTGGCTCCGCCCCTCTGGGACACGCTGCGTCCTCAGGACAGCAGCGGCTCCCGGGGCTGACCTTCCCTGGGCCTCAGAGTCACCCGAAATGCAGAACAACAGTCCCAGCTTCTTCCAGGGAGGACCGCTTCCAGGACTTCAGCGGCGAGGACGCAAGGATGAGAGCGAACAGCTGCCAGGGGCCTCAGGGACGTGTAATGACAAGGAGCCGTCGCGGTGACTCAGGCCCCGCAGGCACTCAGGGGGGCTAACAGCCCATGGCTGCTAACGAGGGTGTAGATGACAGTCTCCAAGGACCTCAGGCCGGCGCCACGTAACTGTTCCTGGAAAGAGATGGCTCAGCGTCCTGTAATCGCCAGGCTCAGTCTGCATCCCGGGGACGTGGATGACATGATGATGAGAGGCAGAGACGCACGGTGCCGAGGGTGCTGAGAAGGCAGCCCCACGAGCCCAGGAAGAGCCTGCCAGGCCCAAGGTGGGAGGCGGTCTGCCAGCCTCTCCTCCTCTGAGCACTCAGGGTTCCGGCAAGGTGGGAGGACCGGACTCAGGCAGGCTGACCCAGGTCTGCATCCTGTTACTTGGGACCTATGGCCTTGGGCCAGTTACCTCTCCCACCCCCCATTTTCTGTAAAAAGGAGATAATAGCACCTACATGGGGGGTGGGGGATGGGGGTGGGAAGAGGATGCTCTTATGAGGATTAAATAAGATAACACGTAAAGAGCCTGGCAAACTCGTCTGAGGCACAGTATGTACCCTGTGGCAAACAGTCTTGCACATTTTGTCAGTCAACCTCCCTGTAACAGATTAAGTCTCATTCTCCCTTCTGTAAGATCCCCCGGAGAAGGAAATGGCAACCCACTCCAGTATTCCTGCCTGGAGAATCCCATGGACAGAGGAGCCTGGCAGGCTACAGTCCATGGGGTCGCAGAGTTAGACATGACTGAGTGACTAACACTTTCCCCGCTGTAAAATCTGTTGATGGGCCCCTGCTGCTGTCCAGAACATCAGGACTTTGTTCCCTGCGGGTGAGCTGTATGCAACCACGAGTCATTTTTGTTTTCAAACCTATTTATGCCAGTTATACTTGCTCTTGGAATTACATAATTTAATTATTTTTTGTATAAACTGCTTGCATAAATGAAGTTCTTTCTAGAACTTGCTGAGTGGCTAACACTTCCTTGACCCCTCCCTCCAGCCTTTTCACTGAATCCCCTTCACTGCCTCCTGATCAATCAGCTCTCACCCACAGGCTCCCACCTTTTAAAAAAAATTATTTATTCATTTTGCTGCAACAGGTCTTAGCTGCAGCATGTGAGATCTAGCTGTCTAACCAGGGAACAAACCTGGGTTCCTTGCATTGGGAGCTTGGAGTCTTAGCCACTGGGCCACCAGGGAAGTCCTGGGCTCCCACCTTTGATGGGTCAGGATTTCCTCCCTCGGAGCCCAAGGATGCTAAAGTGCTACCACCCGGGGAAGAGTCTGTGGTTCCATGGTGCACACCCCGATCTGGGGAAGCATCACTGGAGACAAGTGGTACCTGAACAGCTCCTCGGAGGCCTCCCTGTGGCCTTCACGGGGTGTGGCTCCTCCACTTTGGGGGGCAGCTGGCAGCAGTAAGGGGTCACCCAGGGGGACAGCTCCACCGAGGTCAGGATCGTCAAACAGCTTCAGGGCTGCAGAGAAGGGAGTGGCAGAGTGGTCAGAGGACGTGCTAGCCTGTGCTAGCCTGTCCTCGGCTGCCTGGGGGGTGCAGGGTGGAGACTATCTGGCCCAAACTCCTGGCCCAGCCGAGAGAAAGGGAGTAAAGTTGTCCCTTCAGTCTGCAAGGCAGAGTGTAGAAGAACCAGGCACTTATGGGGGCCTGGTGCACCTGTGTGCCTAGCCCCGACCCTACCTCCCTGCACACTGGGCCAAAAGCCACGTGGAGGCACCTCCCTGGCTTCAAGTCCTCATGGCCTCCCCACTGCTTTGAGGAAGAACCTGACTCCTCAGCTCACTGCCCCCGGCTCCCCAAGCACCCCTCCATCTCTTAGCTCAGCCCCCAGGGCTTGGCCCTGTCTTCCTACAAGCACTCACTGAGTCCCAACCACCAGCTCTGGAAGTCGAGGTCTGCTCCCCATCCCCTCCCAGTCTCAATGCTCAACGCTGCCCTTTGTGACAAGCAACTGCAGCCTCTTTGCCTGGAATCGGCTTTGTCAGAAGCTGTGGCAAACTCCGCTAACCCCTTGGGATACAGTTCCTCTATCCATCCCTTACCCGAGAAGCCCCTCAGCCTGGGGGTCCCCACAGGCACTGACATTCTGCTCGGACCTGTTACAGGCCCAGGCCACCCCATAATGGTCAGGAGATGTCCTGTCTATCCCATGAGAGACGCCGAGGCCGGGACTGCGTCTCCCTCTTCCAGATGTTCTTGGGCCCCCGCACAGAGCCTGGCCCTCAGCGGGTGCCTGGTACCAACTGAATTAATAGGTGACATCAATTCCCTGCCCTGGATGCAGACCTGGGAGCTGGGGAGACAGGTCAGACCCAGGGCTGAGTGCAGAAGTGCCAGGCCTTCCCAGCTCCAGCTCCACACTGGACCCTCTCATGGGGTCTCTGCAGGGGAGACACGGAGTCTCCTGTTACAATCCAAGCCACGCAGAGCCCCAGCACCCCCTCTCTATCTGGTGCCCACATCTGGCTATGGAGGTAACAAAGATACTTTCACACCAGTCACAACCCACACTTTTCAAAGCAACAAAGAAAACTACCCTTTGCTTCCGAGGGATGACTAGCATAAACATACAGCCCCGGAATGTTCCAGGCTGTGGGGACACAAGGTGCCAGACTAGATTTCTCCAGCAGAAAATTCCCACCAGCTGAGTCTGTATCGTATCAAGACTGGCATCCTGCTCGTGTGTGGTGGGCCTGACGCCCTTCACAGAGGTTGGTGGGTCACCTGGGAGACACTGAGAGCGAAGGGACACCCTGGGGATCTACTTACGGTCCCTGGGGGGTGAGTCCTCTGCCTGGCTCCGGGGAGAGGGCTTCCTGCCTGGGCCGAAGAGCCCCTCATCAGGATCAACCTCCTCATCAAAGATGGTGAGCCGGGGCGCGGCTTTTGGCTTCACGGCCACTTCGGGACGTTTCTTGGGCTTCTTGGAGCTGGAGAATCACAGACAGAACTCGAGGTAAGGCCCTCTCATGAGAGCCCTGCCAGCCGAGGGGCACCCTGGTCAGACTCACACAGGCACGGGGCAGGCTGGCGCTTTTGTCAAGAAGGACCTTGCCAAGAACCTGACAACGAGAGGCTGAGACGCTGCTGTGGAAGCAGCACAGCCCTGTGCCCAGGGAACGGCTGCGGTGGAGATGCATGCAGAGATCAGGTGGGCGTCTGCACCGCACAACCGGCTGCAGACAACTCCCAGCCTGGAAGGACCAGCAGGACGGGTCACAGCTCAAAGGACATGGCCTCCTTGCGGGGCGCCCAACCTCGGCACTCCCTGGGGCCAAACTCAGAGTCACTGCACAGACGCTCGGACACAGGGCTGAGTACACAGGAGGCTACCAACCTTAGGGCCTGGGCCCAGGGGAGAACAAAAGGCAGCCTTGGTCAGTGCTCCGTTTTTCCCGCAAAAATCCACCTCTTTGGTGGAACCTCTATCATTCTAGAAAACATTTCAGTCCCACTGAGCAACATTCCCCCCACCTCCTTCAGGAAACCCCTCTGGCTCCTCAAAAACCCAATCGGCTCTGCACCCCTCAGGTCCCTTTATGTCTCATTCATCAGCTGGCCAAGGTCCTGCTCTGGGCTGGACACTGCCACGGGAAACCAGGAGGGGGCTCGAGGGAAGTTTCTGGGCCCTGGGAGGGCTTTACTTCCTGCTTGGGTGGACATGTCAACCTTCAGGGACCCAAAAGCTGCAGACCTACATATGTCACTGGAAGTTATTCCGCCAGTAAATAAACAAACTCAGTTTTATTTTAACAAGATGATCCAGTCCCTGTTGGTGATGCCTAAATTAGCCATTTTAAGGTTCCTGCGAAGAACAGAAATAAGCTTTTAACTGGAAGTGGGATTTCCATGGGCCAATCTGCCTGCAGGGCAGTTCCCCTGGACCGAGGTCACCGTCTGAGCTCATGCTGGTGATAACTGTGCAGTTGAACTGCGCTGATAGCACGGTAAACAAGGGCACAGATTAACCAGCAGCAGATAAAAATAGCAGCGGGGCGGCCCTGGGTGCTGGAAGGCAGGGTGTTCAGAGGCGGCCATTCCCATGGTCTGGATTTAGATGTCTGGGAGAATTTGGGGGTCCTGGCGGAGATGGGGAGAAGCTGGGAAAGGTGGCGCGTACCTGCTTGAGGCTGCAGGACCCACATAGCTCCACACTCAGGGCCGAGACCCCAGTGGGAAGGTCTCTGTGGGTAGATGAAGAAACAGTGGTTCAGAGAAGCTGGGTGTCTGCTCAAGGCCACACAGCAGGTAGGGCCAGAGACTCACCAGCCGCACCCAGTCCCCGCTCTTTCTTCATCCCGGGCGCAAGGCAGACAGGCTCCAGCCCCAGGCCACGCCTCTGCCATGAGGCCAGCTGCCGGCCCTGTCCGTGATGCTAGGCGAGGTGAAAGGGGCCTGGGCTCCTCCAGAAACCTCATCTCTACTTCCTCACTCACCTTAAGGAGTCGGGGTATCCTACTCTTCCTGGGATGCTTTCCCCTTCTGTTTCACAGACCAGGCAGAGCCAGGGCAGCACGAATGACCCCTGAGAAGTGGGCACCGGGGAGGCCCTGGCCTTCAGGGCAGGCCTGCTGGAGACGGTCACAGCCAGCCGAGACCCACTGAGTCAGAACCCCAGCGGCAGGCCCTGGGCACTGCTTGTGTCCCTGTGGGCTCTAGTGACCAGCTGTATTCAGGAGCCACTGGACCAGGCTTTGCCCCATGGCTGACCCTCAATTACCCATTGCCGCCGCCCTTTTCTTGGCCCTGCTCCTGGATTCAGCAGGGGCTGCAGCAGTGAAGTGTGGAGATCCCCTGGCATCCCCCCAGCCGGGGTGCAGCCCCCAAGGAGGCAGGGTCGGGCCTGGCCACTCCACAGCCACCATCCGCAGATCCATCTCACTCTGAACCACCAGCTCTGAGGCCTCACGTTCGCAGCCTCCCCAGCAGACGGGCACCCGGGGCCAGGGCTGGGAGCTTCCCACTGACCAGAAACCAGAGGGAGCACAGAGAGGCAGGAGGGTCTGAGGAACAAAGGAAGAGAGTAAACAGGCATGATTGATTATCGCGGGAGAAGCCGCACGGAGACAGTGATGACTTCCCTTCCTGCACCTACTTCTGGTTCGGAGAGCACAAATGAGGCCTGGCTTTCCCGCTATGTAAGTTTTCCTCTCAAATTGTTCTTGTTTTTCTCCCTGGAGACATTTTTTAATCTTCTGTTGTCTTGAATTGAAATAAGCCAACTCTAACGGCACATGGGGCTGCTCTGTCAGGCACCATCTGAGCCCCACCCCGTTCCACCCGGGCCATCCCGGAGGAGACAAAGAACAAGAAGAGATACGGAGCTCTGACGGGTGAAAGCCCCGGGGTCCTGTCCTGGCTGGCCCCAGACTCAGTACCTAGGCACTCAGTAGTGTGCCTGGTACAGAGGAGATGCTCAATAAATATTAGGGGAAGGGATGGATGAATGGAGGGGTGGCGGAAGGATGGACACACGGACAAACAGATAGGTGGATGGACAGGTGACAGTACACCTCTAATTCAGACTTATTTCTACCTCGTCCCCCAGGGAGGCGGGGAATGGAAGGGAAGAGAGAGGGGATGCCAGCAGACAGAGACCCTCTGTTCCATGGCTCCTCCTCTCACCACCCCAGCTGGTCTCTCCAGCAGCCCCTTGCCCTTCTATAGGGAGCTCATCCTTTCACTCCGAGTGCCTTCTATGGCCCAGTGCTCAGTAAGTGCCTCCCAAGGGCAAGAACCTGTGCTGGGTGATGAGACCTGGCACTGTCCTTGGAAGCTCAGAGCCGAGCAGAGTCACAGACATATACCTGTCATCGCCACATGGGGCAACTGGACAGCCGGAGCCCAGAGGAAGGAGTCAACCCAGCCCGAGGGCTTCTGAGAGGAGGTGGCGGAGGGGTGAGCTGAGATCTCAGGGGCTGAGGGCAGAAGACTGACACAGGCAGAGAGGCCCTCAGTCTGGGAGAGGCTGCGGCAGGTATGACTCAGGCACGATCGGGTCCCCCGTGGAAGCTCTGCTCCTGGTCTCGGGAGAAATGATCAGGCCCCAAACGGGGCAGACAAAAGCAGGGAGAACGTCAGCAGGCAAACGGCCGGTAAATGCGGACAGCCGAAGTGACCCGAGGGTAGACGGGACAAGTGAGGATGGTGCTCAATTCCGATTCAACGATAGGATGGGCGTTTCACATAAGGTGTCACTCCGACTCCAGGCCTGTTCCTGCCCCTCGCTCCCAGGCCGTGTGAGCATAGACTGGGGCTGCACACATGAGCCACAGTCCTGGCATGCCCTCCATTCCCCTCTCAGCTCCACCTGCGTCCACCCATCTGTCCACAGGACATACTACCCAGCTCTGCTGAGCCAGTCACTGGCCATAAAGGGTTTCCCTCACCACCCTCTCTCTCCTCTAAAGGAAGGCGGGTAGATCAGACCTGTTACCAGGGATGGGGCAACTGAGCATCAAACAGAGGGGTCCACAGTGGACAGAATCGCAGCTCCTGACCCTGGGAGGGTTGTGGGAGGTCGTGGTGGTGGTTGGGGCAGTCCCTGGATGGGTACAGGCACGTGGAAGTGTGCTCCTGCAGTACACATGTGTGCACACGGACAGATGTCAGCTTTCCTGCCGTGTGTGCCTGATTGAAGACAGATGTCCCGGCCAGGCTGCATCCTGAGCTTGAGTGAGAGGCGGCAGGTGCCGCGGTTGACAGCTCTGACGGCCCGAGGAGCAGCCCTGCTCCACGGGGCTCAGGCGACCCCGTGACAGTGATTGACACCACTGCGTCCTCCCCTCTGGCCACCCAGGGGGCTTGTGTCACTGTTCCCGGGCGCACCTGCCCCCGTGGTAGACCCCTGGGGGGACCAAGAGCCCCAGGACCCGTGGGTATCGAGCAACAGAGGCATCTCTTAGACTACACGGAAGATGGCGGATACTTCTAAGCAAAGGCTCACACACAACATGACTGTTAACTTTCAAAGTCAGGGTGATGCTAAACCACACACAGAAATCGACCTCTTTTCCAAGCATGTAACTTTCCTGCTTCAAAATAAGGCACTTTTCATCTTAAATTTAGTTTTTTGGGTTTTTTTCAATTAGAGAAAATTCTCAGCGTGCCGATAAATGAACCTGTGAAGTTCATTCCAGGACAATGTTATCCTCAGCAGCCCTGGGCAATGGGCTTCCATGGTGATTGGATCAGAGGAGTTGTGAAAATCCTGGAGGAAAGGCATTGATGCTGTGCACCAACGTGGGCCTCGCTGGGACAGGGGTTCAGGGACACAGTGGACAGAGGGATGGGCAAGAGCCCTGTGAAAACACTGAGGTGGGAAGGGCTTGGCACGTCCAAGTGCCCAACAGCTGGATGGCAGGTACATGGAGGGAGGAGGGGGAGGGTCTGAGGGGAAGTCAGGGCCAGGAGAGGCGGAGGGGGACTCTGATCGTTCCTGAGAAAGGACCCCTGGGAAGGGATTCAGAACCTGTGTGTGACCCCGGGTTGGTCATTTCATTCTCTGAATGTTTCCTTATCTGTCTGGTGGGAATAAGGAATGCTCCAGAAACTGCAAAGTGGATCCCAGATGCCATCTTGCATCTTGCCATCTTGCATCCGAGGTCCACTTGCCATCTTGCATAGACCCCGGAGGCCAATGATCACAGGAGGACGTCTAGCTCACACTGTGTTTCAACCCAGCAGACTTCGCCCTGGGCCTGAAGAAGTAAGCTGGCCAGACCACGTGGCTACCCTGGACATCCATCATTTGCTGTTTTCCCAGAGTCACCCTCTCAGCAGCCCCAGCCTGCCTCTCCAGGACCTCAGAGACCTCTCCCTCTTCTCACTCATGGAGGATGCCATTTCTCTCTCTCTGCACAGGGGTCAAACGCTGTCCCTCACCTGGCCCAGCAGCAGCACCACCAAGAAACCAGGGCGCCCTGGCTCTGCCACCCCATTGCTCGAAAGCAAAGCACCCCTCGCTGGTCATCCCCACAATGGCCCTAAGAGACTGAATCCAGATACAAAACAGAACTCAGCCCCCAACCTGCAGCAACTGGCCCAGGAAGCCTCACTCCAACCTCCGCAGCGAGTGACCCCAGTGGCCAGGTGATTAATAGCTGCCGTCTTCTCTAGTCTTTCCTAGGGCTTCCCTGGTGGCTCAGATGATAAAGCGTCTCCCTGCAATGCAGGAGACATGGGTTCAATCCCTGGGTCAGGAAGATCCCTTGGAGAAGGAAATGGCAACCCTCTCCAGTACTCTTGCCTGGAAAATTCCATGGACTGAGGAGCCTAGTAGGCTATAGTCCATGGGGGTCACAAAGAGTGGAACACGACTGAGAGACTTCACTTTCTTTCTTTCTTTTCCTAGTCTTTACCCTGCTTCTCGCTTTCTAGGCCCACGACAAAGCCAAATATGCTCACATGACCAATCGCACAGGACACCCCACTTCCGGTTAGGCCTCTGGTTTTCCCATGTCAACAGCCTCCAATAGGGCAGACTTGAGTCTTCCCGTTTGCCACCAGTCATCTCTCCCACTCCCCGCCTGTCTATGAGTCTCTATAAAAGGGTGGCTGAACTCCTCCCTTGCCACGGCCCACCATGAATAAACAGCCTTTGCTGATTCTTATATGGGTGGTCTTTGTTTATTCAAACACCCCCCACAGCACTCCAGATGCTGGTATGACTAGTGGATGCTGGCACTCCCCGCAGTGGAGAATAGCCACCCCCACATCATCCACCATGGAGAGGAAATGGACCGGGTGAAGTTGGCACCCAGCACAGGTTGGGGCTCAGTAAGCGGTGACAGGGTAAGTCCTGGCCAGTAGGCAGGAGGCCGAGGCTCCTGCCTGGATGGTGCCCCAGACTGCGTAATTTTGGGAAGGTTCCTCTATTGCAACCACAAAGATGCTGGAAATCAATCCTGTATATACACTGGAAGGACTGATGCTGAAGCTGAAGCTCCAATACTGTGGCCACCTGACATGAAGAGCCAACTCAATGGAAAAGAAGACCCTGGTGCTGGGAAAGATTGAAGGCAGAAGAAGAGGGGGATAGAGGATGAGATGGTTGGGTGGCATCACTGATTCAATGGATATCAACTTGGGAAAACTCTGGGAGATGGTGAGGGACAGGGAGGCCTGGCGTGCTGCAGTCCATGGGGTCACAAAGAGTGGGACAGGACTTGGCGACTCAACAACAACAAAAATAGGGAGGTGAAGGCCTTTGTGAGCACAACTCCCAGGGCTGATATTTACATAACAACAGGAAGTGGAAAAGCTGCCTTTTTCATTTTAATTGTTTAAACACCCAAAGGCTTCTGGCTTCTTCAGAGCAAAGGAAACTTGAAGTAGTGATAATATCATACAAAGGAAATTTCCCGTATTTCATCCCATTTTATCTTTACAGCCACTAGGCCTGGACTTCACCTCTAATTTACAAAGAGAGAAACTGGAGGCTCTGGAAAGTCCAGCAACCCGCCCAGTGTCCACCGGCTGCTCACTGACAGAGCTGGAACTTGAACCTAGGACGGTCAGCCTCCAACCCTGCTCTAGACTGACTGTACACTCTAGGTTTTCCAGCTTGTGAAGTGGCTTTCAAACCACACTCAGGGGCCCTGGCCTCCTGCAAAACTGCCCACGGCCACCAGAGAGGTGGGCCGAGGCTGAGGGGATAGAGATCCAGAGCCCGCAGCTCCTGTCCCAACCCGGGCCAATGCTAGTCCCTGTGTTTTTTTATCCATCAGGGTTCTGTACGCAATTTCTCTTGCACCAAAGCGTCTGCTACTCAATGAAAGCAGTGGAAGGCGCTGTTTCCTGTGTTGTCCCTGACAGCGTTCATTCAGGCCAGACTCTGCACTGCTGCGGATGGAGAAACACAGCTGGTGCAGCACGCCTGGGCGGGGGTGGGGGGTGCTGTGGTCACCCCAACGGCAGCTGTTGCTGCAATCACCGTGATGGCTCTAGGGTGAGTCGAGGGTGCCCACCGTGCCGCCTGCACCCTCACTGTTTGGTCCCAGGACAGAGCAAGGGTAAGTGCTGTCTGTGGAGGTACAGTGCGACGCCACCAGCCCTGGGCCACAGCCCCAGCAGCGATCAGGAAGAACGGACCTCTAGCAGGTGACCAGAGAGGGAAACCGGGGCCTCAGAGTAACAGGAAGGCCTCCCTGAGCCTGCCTCCTGGAAGCCTCTGAAGGCGGCAGAGCCTGGCGGCTGGCGGGGCTGCTCTCTGCTGCGTGCCCTCCTGCTTCTCCAAGACTTTTGTTAGGCTCGGTTCTGGGGGCCCCTCAGACATGATTTTGCCTGCAGAGCACGTCAGGAGCTTGTGAAAACACAGGTTCTGAGGCTCCACCCAAGTTCCAGGGGGGCCTGTGAATCTGCATTTCTAACCAGCTCCAGGGTGGTGGAGAATTCCCAGCTGGGCTCCGCTACCCTAGGCAGAGCTGGAATACTACAGGGCCCTAAGCCCAAGGGCGACAAATGCACTATTTAGAAAGAGGCCTCCAAGGAGAAGTGGCCATGCTCCTGTCCTTAGGGGCTGTCTCACTTCTAAATCTTGGAAATAGTATTAATAGTTAGGTGAGGTGATAGGTGTCAGCTGACCTTAGCATGGTGATCATTTCGCATTGTAGGTGTATCAACATTGTATCCCTTAACCTTACACAATGCCATAGGGCAACTTCATCTCAATAAAGCTGGTGGTGTTGGTCATTCAGTCATGTCTGACTCTTGCAACCCCTTGGACTGTAGCCCATCAGGCTCCTCTGTCCACGGAAATCTCCAGGCAAGAATACTAGAATGGGTTGCCATTTCTCTTTTCGAGGGGATCTTCCTGACCCAGGGATTGAACCCAGGTCTCCTGCACTGCAGGCAGATTCTTTACCATCTGAGCCACCAGGGAAGCCCCTAATAAAGTTGGGGTAGGGGAGGGTGGTTGGATGAATAAACCTTGGTTAATAGATCTGGAGGTACCTTGGCAATGTGCCAGAAGCTTTCAAAACCACACAATCATCCCAGAGCAGAAACTTCATCCAAATATAGGAAGCAAGACATTTTTATGCTAAAAAGCATAGGGTCATTTTACGAAAGATAAAACAACATTTGGATAAATAATTAGGACAAAACACACGATTCACATCCCAAAGAAATGTCCAGCCTCACCACTCGAGGCCATGGCCCAGGGCCTGGGTACTTGCTCCCCATCTTCTGAGCGGACAAGTCCGGACAGCGGGAAGCCCAGTCTCAGGACAGCGTGTTCATGCAGGAACCAGCCTGTCTTTCGGGAAGCTGAGAGTCCTCAGGGACCTGGAGCATGGAGGGGGGCTCCCTGAGCACTGGGGGAAGAGGAGGAGGCAGCGGGTCTTGCAGATGGGTAGGCTTTGGAAAAGCAGAGAGGACATCCCAACACAGGGGAAATTAAGTCCCTAAAGACCCCTTCACTGGACAGGCACAACCAAGATCCCCACCACAGAAGCTTTTGGGACCTTGCTCTGGGGCAGGCAGCTGGGGGAAAAGCTCAACAGAATAAACACTCCATACACAAACAAGTTCATCATTGCCTGTAACTGCAAAAACCTACAGAAAACACCACAATGTCCCCAATGCCATTTACAGCATATCAGTCTGATGCACTAGCATCAAGTTAGGAAGGTAGAAGCCTATTTATTGATACGGAAAGACCTAGCTGAAAAAGAAAGCAAATTATGGAATGGTGCATATTAACACAATCGCATTTTGTTAATACAACATGAGGTTCGTGACATTGTACAGGAGGCAGGGAGCAAGACCACCCCCAAGAAAAAGAAATGCAAAAAGGCAAAATGGATTTCTGAGGAGGCCTTACAAATAGCTGTGAAAAGAAGAGAAGTGAAAAGCAAAGGAGAAAAGGAAAGATATACCCATTTGAATGGAGAGTTCCAAAGAATAGCAAGGAGAGAAAGGAAAGCCTTCTTCAGCGATCAATGCAAAGAAATAGAGGAAAACAACAGAATGGGAAAGACTAGGGATCTCTTCAAGAAAATCAGAGATACCAAGGGAACATTTCCTGCAAAGATGGGCTCAATAAAGGACAGAAATGGTACAGACCTAACAGAAGCAGAAGATATTAAGAAGAGGTGCCAAGAATACACAGAACTATACAAAAAAGATCTTCACGACCCAGATAATCACTCACACTCACCTAGAGCCGGATATCCTGGAATGTGACGTCAGGTGGGCCTTAGAAAGCATCACTATGAACAAAGCTAGTGGAGGTGATAGAATTACAGTTGAGCTATTTCAAATCCTAAAAGATGATGCTGTGAAAGTGCTGCACTCAATATGCCAGCACATTTGGAAAACTCAGCAGTGGCCTGGACTGGAAAAGGTCAGATTTCATTCCAATCCCAAAGAAAGGCAATGCCAAAGAATGCTCAAACTACCGCACAATTGCAGTCATCTCACACGCTAGTAAAGTAATGCTCAAAATTCTCCAAGCCAGGCTTTAGCAATATGTGAACTGTGAACTTCCAGATGTTCAAGCTGGTTTTAGAAAAGGCAGAGGAACCAGAGATCAAATTGCCAACATCCACTAGATCATTGAAAAAGCAAGAGAATTCCAGAAAAACGTTTATTTCTGCTTTATTGACTATGCCAAAGCCTTTGACTGTGTGGATCACAATAAACTGTGGAAAATTCTGAAAGATATAGGAATACCAGGCCACCTGACCTGCCTCTTGAGAAACCTGTGTGCAGGTCAGGAAGCAACAGTTAGAACTGGACATGGAACAACAGACTGGTTCAAAATAGGAAAAGGAGTACGTCAAGGCTGTATATTGTCACCCTGCTTATTTAACTTATATGCAGAGTACATCATGAGAAACACTGGGCTGGAGGAAGCACAAGCTGGAATTAGGATTGCCGGGAGATATCAGTAATCACAGATATGTAGATGACACCACCCTTATGGCAGAAAGTGAAGAAGAACTAAAGAGCCTTTTTATGAAAGTGAAAGAGGAGAGTGAAAAAGTTGGCTTAAAGCTCAACATTCAGAAAACTAATTATGGCATCCGGTCCCATCACTTCATGACAAATTGATGGGGAAACAGTGGAAACAGTGGCTGACTTTATTTTTCTAGGCTCCAAAATCACTGCGGATGGTGATTGTAGCCATGAAATTAAAAGACACTTGCTCCTTGGAAGAAAAGTTACGACCAACCTGGACAGCATATTAAAAAACAGAGACATTACTTTGCCAACAAATGTCCGTCTAGTCAAGGCTATGGTTTTTCCAGTAGTCATGTATGGATGTGAGAGTTGGACTGTGAAGAAAGCTTAGTGCCAAAGAATTGATGCTTTTGAACTGTGGTGTTGGAGAAGACTCTTGAGAGTCCCTTGGACTACAAGGAGATCCAATCAGTCCATCCTAAAGGAGATTAATCCTGGGTGTTCATTGGTGGGACTGATACTGAAGCTGAAACTCCAATACTTTGGCCACCTGATACGGAGAGCTGTTTCATTTGAAAAGACCGATACTGGGAAAGATTGAGCGCCGGAGGAGAAGGGGATGACAGAGGATGAGATGGCTGGATGGCATCACCAACTCGATGGACATGAGTTTGGGTAAACTCTGGGAGTTGGTGATGGACAGGGAGGCCTGGCGTGCTGCGGTTCATGGGGTTGCAAAGAGTCAGACACGACTGAGTGACTGAACTGAACTGAACTGAACCAGAAGCATATACCTTCATGATAAAAAGGCTTTTAAATGTGCTTTTAATTTTTCTACGCTAATTGTATATTATTTGAGTTACAGTTATCCTAGCAGAGTATTTCTAGCCGAAGGCAGAACTATTATGGGAGAACTTCACCTTTCTTAGAACTGAAATCTCTAAAACAGAAAGTTAAATATGAAAACTGTGTTCCACATGGAAAGCGATGGTGAGGACATTAAGTGAAAAAGCAGAGTATAAAAGGCATGTGTGCTATGTTTGCAGTTATGTGGATCAGCCTGGGACAGGGATGCAAAAAAAAAAAAAATCTGCAAACAGGAGAGTGGCTGGGTGGTGAGGGTTTTTTTTCTATCTTAAGGCACTTTCTAATGGTGTAGTAACGCCTCTTTCCCTAATCAAAACCAGGTTTAACAGACAAAGGAAAACCAGGCTTTGTGCCATGGCGCGCACCCTCCCAGCAGCCCTGCAGTGGAGCAACAGCGCCCCACAGTGGCCATAGCAGGAAGGGCCGACACCTGTCGCCTGGAAACGGAGCGTCAGAGCCTGGCCCAGATGGGCGCTCAGGGTGGGGTGGCTGGGAAAGCAGAGATGCTGCATCCACAGAGGAACTGAGAGCACAGGATGGAGAAATAAGCACGCAGAGCATATCATTCCTGCAAAGATCAGAGTGTTCCTCACCGCAGGGTGGGGTGGGCCGCACTGCACCAAGAGGGTTAACAGGCCCACCTGGGGGTCCCAGGAGAGGCCGAGAGGAAACCTGACTTCAAGGCAGGGCTCTGGCCAAGCACCCTCTCAGCTCTGTCCTCTATGTTCCCATCTGTGAAAGAGGGGGATAATCCTAGGGCCCTGCTTGGAAGACTGGATCAAGAGCCAAGGCAGGGAGGTGGCATCAAGTCCTAACTCTGCCATTTGGGGCTGGATGAATGTGAATGAATCACCAGACCCCAAACATCAGCCTCTTCATACACAGAATGGGCCTGATGCCAGGGCCAGCTTCCTAGGGCACCATTTCCCAAGCCAGATCCACAACAGATCCAGAAAGCAATGTGGTGAGTCATGACCTTTAAAAAAAAAGATAGAATAGAAAATATCTATCCATGTAAAGGCTAATCAATTCCTGGTATTTAATACATTCTCCAAAAAAATGTTAGTTGTTATTATTCCCAATGGAGGCAATAGCACTGACTATTGTCACATTGGTTAAGAAAAGACTGACAGAAGGTCAAAAGGCTCCGGGATTTCTTTCAGGGGCTCAGCTCTCCTCGGATTCAAGGAGGCCCCTGAGTGCAGAGCTGGGGATGGCACTGGGGCCGAAGTGGGGGTCCCTGGACAATCAGTACCTTGCCTGACAATCTGCTACTGAAGTAAAAGCAGGAAATTAAAGGCAGCCCTTGCCAACCCCAAAGAGCATTTTCCTACCCAAAAAAGGAGCAGCTTTGCTAAGCACGTCCTTCAGCCAAAGGCTGGCACAAACCACGCAAGCCGACCTCAGTCTGACGGCGAGTAATACGCAGTTACTCAGAACAACAGACAGGATGAGTTCAAACAAATACAGCCCAATATGGCCCTCGGGCTGCGCAAGGCTGATAATGAACTTCTCCCAACATGATCTCACTGTCGCTCCCACAGGGACACTGACCTCCTCCCAGGTCAAGGCCAGCATGGGGGGCTGGGAGGAGCCTGACTCCTGGGCACCAAGGGCTGCAGGGCCTCTGGCTCTTGTCTCCCATCTCCCTGAGCACCTGGAATCTTTCTCAAGTCTGGCTCCTTGGCCCCTCTAGGCTGGCCTCATGGTGACGCTGTGACCACATGTCCCCATGTATCCACCCTCACCATCACACAGGAGAGGAAGCCCTGTGGGCAGTGGGCAGAGCTCTCTGGACTGCACTTTTCATGCTGTTCAAGTTGAACTTGCCTCTGCCTCATCTCTCTTTGGCTCTAATTTCTTTCTGGAACAGGACTGGCCAGATGGGCAGAGACAACGTCACCCTGGGTCTGCAGTCCAACTCTGCGGAGGTGGAGAGGCAGAAAGACGTGGCCGTGACATCTAAGCCACTTACCCTACATGAGAGCCCAAAGAGACCGGTTGCCATCACTACCCTGAGCTTCCACTGCAGAAAACTGGAGGAGAGGGATAAACTGCCAGGCCTCCAGCCCAGGCAGTTGGCTCCGAGGTCCCGGACAGGATTCTGAGCTCCATTTGTATCCCAGCACCATTGTTCCCCCGCCCTCTGACAGCGGGCAAGGCATCTGGCCCCTGAAGATGTCAGTCTCTTTAACGTGTCAAGTGACGTGACAACGCCTGTTTGCGGGGCGGGCTGTCAATGAGATCCGGGAGACAAAGGGCACAGTACATCACCTGGTGCATAGTAGGTGCTCAAAACCAACAGTTCCCAGCTTGCTTCTTGCTCCTTTGGGCCAAGAAGTGAGGGTCCTGGGGGGGCGGGGGTGGTGATGGTGCTGAGTCTGTCTGGCTCCCCTATCTCCTTCTGGTTGGGAGGTCCTGCCCACTGCTTCAGCCGGTGCCCGCTGGAGGGGCCTGGGAAGCTGATGTCTTGCTCTCTGGTCTCATCTAGCCTGCAGCCCCTCCCCCAGCTCAGGGGGCTCACCATGGGGACTCACGGGCCGCTCACTGATTAGCTGAAGGCAGTCAGAGGGCCAGGAAAGGAGATGGAACAGGAGGGTGCCAGAATCAGGACACCAAGGGGCCTTCAAGACCACAGCTAGCTGTCTCTTCTTCCCCCGTGCACGTGCGTGTGCACGTGCAACGTGCACACAGAGGGAACCACAGTCTACACAGGGCTTACTCTACCTCCTTCCATCACTCTCAGCACCTTAGGGGTCATCAGTCCCCTCCAGCCTTACCTGGAGGCAGGGCCAAGGTAAACAGCCCCACCTTCAGGGCAGCGGGACCCCGGCCACGCGAAGCAAGTCACAGGCTCCATGATGAACTGGACAGAGAACCCAGGCCTCCTGGGCCGGGTTCAGGATGCCTGGGCTGCTGAAGTGTCAGGGTTGGGGTGGCAGCCTGCCAGGCCTCAGTGCAGAATGCTGGGGGGCCACCCTGTGACCAGGGAGGGGCAGGCGATACCTGGGCCCAGCCCCGAAGACCCAGGAGATGTTGAGGATGAACAGAGAGCCGGTCCCCCTGAGTACCAGGCCCCCTCGGGGTGATATTCTAGGGAGATGGGTTTTCTCTGACTCCCAGGAGAGAGGGAGGAGCCTGGAGCAAGCCAGATGGGGCCACCCCACCCAGAAGGGGAGACTTACCGCATGATGCCCAGAGGGTCCAGGGCCTCCTCCTCCTCCGAGGATTTCCCTGCATCCCCGTCCTGGTGGCCCAGCGTGGGGAGACCCTCATCTTCCACTCGGTCCTGCTGCTGGAAGAAGTCCAAAGCATCTTCGTCCCCTGCTTGGCTGTCTGTGTCCAGGACCGAGACATCCCTGCCGCTGAGATCCGCGGCCCCGGGGGACCTGGTGCCTGTGGAGGGAGACGGAGATGGTGCCTGGCACCTCCCGGCACCAGCACGCAAGCTCCTGCACCAGCACCCGGGGCTGGAGGCCTCCTTCCGCGTCCTGGGACTAGGATGGCAGGTCTGTGTGGGTGAGTGTAGAGAGGGAGGCCAGCAAAGCGTGGGGTGCAGCAGTTACAAGCGGGAGCCTCAGAAGAGAGATAGCAGTTCCTCAACCTCTGCAGCCCGGGGCCCGTCAGGACTATAGACTACAGTCCACGGGCTGATGGGAGACCAGACAGTGTCTGGGGTCCTCACAGAACAGCTCTGGAAACGACGTGCATGTGGTGGGGCACATCGGGGAGCTCTGCCTAGCCAACCACTGATGAGACCTGCTCTGAGGGTCTAGACTATGAACTCCATGAGGCACAGTGAGCAGGTGGAAGATTCCAGGACAAACTGGGACGGCGTCACCACAAACTGGCTTACGTAAGCGCTTCTCAAAGTGTGGTCCACCGGCGGGTGTCCACAATGAGGCAACTATAGAAAGCGGGAGCAAGATCCAGAAACTTCCATAGCACCCTGGGATGCTTGTCTGTGACAGATCGGGAATAAAAATAGTTAGCCCTTCCCCCACCAATGGTTTGAGAAACATGGGTTTAGAATGCTTGTTTAACTCTATCCAGTTACTGAACAGCATATTTTTGAAAGCAGTGAACTTCTAAGATATATCACCCTGTGGGTAAAGAACCCATCACCATGCCACAGAGTGCCTGGCACACAGGATGTAACGTGTACACTGATATGACATGTGGAACTAAGTGGTATTGATTATGTTGTATTACGTTATGCTTTGTTATTTTATTAAGACAAATGTAAAGTCCCTTGCAAAATCTCATGAACCTTCCATTTCATGGGGTAAGCATCACACAAAGAACATTTTTACAGGTATGCTCAGTTGCTCAGTCGCATCCAACTCTTTGCGACCCCGTGGACTGTAGCCCACCCAGCTCCTCTGTTCATGGAACTTTACGGCAAGAATACTGGAGTGGGTTGCCATTTGATAGGTATAAATTCCTTTAAATATTGAAAAAATCTCATGTGAGAGATCCTAATTGTACCTTTATTTTAGAAATAAGGAAGCCAAGGCACAGCGAGGCTAGGAAAGTCAGACCACCTGATCCTGCTTCTCCATAAGTGTGTGTGCATGTGCACATGTGTGTGTATGTGTGTATGTATGTGTGAAGGGGAGCTCTGGATGGGGCTGGCCAGGAGGGGAAAGGGAGGGGTCAGACTATGGAGAAGGCCCCTGGGTGAGCCCGGTCCAGCACCCAAGCAGTCTGTCCTCCGGGGCTGGGTCCCAGGCCCCTTCCACCCACCACCCACAACCCCGGCCCAAGCATGGCAGTGAATGAAGCCCACATGCCTCAACAGCTTGGCTGAGGTCTCTGGACTGCAGAAGGTGCTGTGGACCACACCCCGCCCCCTCCCCCCAAGCCAGGGCAGTGAGGCCTAGTTCTGGGCCAGGGGCCTGTAGGGATTTGGGACAGGGCCTCGGGTACCTAAAAATTCCAGCAGCTCGGGGCTGCCTGCCAGCTCAGCATCCTTGGAGACGCAGCGCAGAATCTCATCGAACAGGGCCCTCCGCTCCCGGATGTCACCCTCCCCAACAAACAGGACCTTCCTGGGGAGCGGGGGCAGGCTGGCCGTCGGGTAACGACTGCAAAGTTTCTGGTAAAACTCCTCAATGTCGCTGTACTTTTTGGAGACCTGGAATGAGAGGAACAGGTGGTTTCCTGAGTGAAGAGGGAAAACAGAGAGGGCTGTGCCCTGCCCCCCAACCCCAACAGAGGTCCCCACGAGGGCTGGGCTCCTTGGTGGGCCCTCCTCCAGGCCCAGATGGAGATGCCTCCCACCCGACTCTCTGCCCCATGCCCTAAGCCTCCTGATCAACACTGGGCACAAGCCCCGAAGTCCCAGAGGCCCAAAGGAAGGATGCAATCGTGGTGGATTCAGGGCCCTGTCACGGGTCTGGGTAGAAGCACTTGATACAGGGACTTGGTCTGCAGGTGACTGTGACCTACACCTCCATTCTGGGCTTCTGTGCATTAGCAGGGTGACCTCACGGTCTGGCCAGCTGTTAGGTCCTCTTCCGGCAACAAGTCACCTTTTCCCTGGGTCATTCTCCTGTGAACTAGCAAGAGCCTTCAACAAAGCCGGTCCTTACAGTGCTTAGATGGTGGAGAACAGATATTGCAAGGCTGGTTTCTGTCCTGGGGCCAGTCAGGACCCCTCTGCACACCGAAACCTCAGGGAGGCAGGCCAGAGCTCCTCCTGGTTGTTAGAAGGTGGTCCTCGGCAGTCAGAGTCACCCCGGGTCACTCGGCTTTCTGCGGAGCTGGGAGGTGACTGCTACTGCCTCTTGGCCTCTCCCCGGAACTCCCACTACAGCTAAGGGCTCGTCCACTCATCAGGCTCTTGCTGTGTGTTTACTCCGTATGGGGACATCCAGCGTGGTCTCTGTCCCAGAGGCTCCAGGTTTCCAGTTAAGGGATTGGTGCCGTCGCTGTGGTCTGTGTAAGCCAATGCAGGCACTCAGAGAAGTCATCCTCTCCACGCCACACCCCACAACAGCCCAGTGTCCTCCCTTGTCCTGGACTCTTCTGTGCTCTCCCCACACGTTGGGCATGTCCCCTCAACTCCTTGGGAGCATTAGGGATGAACACAGATATTCCCGCTTCTGCTCCCAGACCAGGGCTGTGCGCCCAGCACACGCTGAAACGCTGCCGTGGCTGATGGGCTGTGGGGCGTCTGGAGGCATTCAGACAAGGGACACCCAGCAGTCCGGTCGCTCAGCTCTGTTGGAGCACACGCTGTTGAGCATGGGCATCAGAGCCCCCAGGCTGGGAGAGTTCCAGATGCTGGCAGGTGACTGGGGCACTGGAGACTTCAGGAGCCCCAGCGGGGAGTCATCTGCGACAGGGGACTGTGGCCTGCAGTTGTCATCACAGAGCTTGACTCGGGAGCTTTGCTGACAACAGCTTTCAAGGAAGGCTTTCGAGGAAAGGTAAGAGCATCCTTTCACAAAAGTGACACAGGCTCCAACTCCTGGTTGTTCCCAAAACCTGACTCCACCAGGTGGGGGGGGCAGAGCGCCCTCTGCAGGCCTGACTGCTCCATGCAGGCCAGGCCACCAGGCCCACCAGGACCCAGGTTCTGGGAGCCAGCTGTCGGTCTCCAGGGCGCTGGTAGTATGGACAGCCTAGGGTACCACCCTCTCCCGGGCCCACACTCATCAGTGCTCCAAAGCGAGGGCTGCCACTCCTTTTGAGGAACAGAAAGCAAAATGCTCATTCTTTTTTAAAGCTAAATCATGAAACTTCAAAGAAAGTTCAGGTTTGGGGTTACACCCCCAGATCTCATAGGGTGTCAATGCGTGCTTGACTCCCACAGGTGGTTCAAAATGTTTGAGAGGCAACTCCCTGAATGGGCATCCTTGCACACAGCTACCCACAGGGCAAAGGTATCACTGGTCAGGAGAAAGTGGCACACACACCGTGGCTGGGAAGGCCAGCCAGGACCCAGCGTGTCGGCCGGGGCCTCTCATGGGCCCCCGAGTGCTGCCTCTCCATCTTGCCCAGGGCCTTGGGTCTCAGATATCTCTTCTTTGCTCCAACTCTGAAAAACATGGGTGCACTAAGCTCCACTGGGGTCAAATCAGATTTGAACCCACCCAGTGGAACAAAGCAGTTCCTACCTGCTATCACGTTGCATCTTGGTTCTCACCAAGAGTCTGTTTAAGAAGCCAATGAAAAAATCACACTCTTCAGACACTTTCCAGGATGTGCTGAATGTCTCTTAATCAAAAAAAACTGTGCCATAACTTATCTCTTAGAATCTTGTATGTGAAGTGTTAGTTGCTCAGTCGTGTCTGATTCTTTGCAGCCCCACAGACTATATAGCCTTCCAGGCTTCTCTGCCCATGGCATTTTCCAGGCAAGAATACTGGAGTAGGGTGTCATTTCCTCCTCCAGGGGATCTTCCAGACCCAGGGATCGAATCCCCATCTCTTGCGTCTCCTGCATTGGCAGGCAGATTCTTTACCACTAGCAACACCTTTTTGCGCTGAGGCAATTGGGTGTTCTCTTGGCTTCATGGACTTGTACACGCAATTCCTTTCCCCGGTTTGAGAGATGCTCTCCACTATCATTTCTTTAAATAAACTCTCTGCTCACTTCTCTCTCTCTCCTGCTTCTGGGACACCCAATATCCTAAGGTTGCCCTTCCTAAAAGATGTGGATAGTTCTTGTAGAATTTTCTCTCTGTTATTTTGAATCTTAATTCCCTTTCCTCTTCTAACTGTATCATTTCTAGATTATCTTTAAAAATGGTCTTCTCTACTTCTAATCCTTTTCTAAAGTATGTATTCTTCATCTCACTTACTGAGTCCTTCAGATCCAGAATTTCTGTTTGGTTCCTTTTTAGAGTTTCAGTCTCTTTGGGAAACCATATCTTCTGCTCATTAACTTCATCCCTGAGTTTTCTTGTCGCTTGTTGAGCTCCTTCATGACAGTCGTTTTGAATTCTCTATTAGGCTGTACTGTTCTGGGACTTTAAATTTGGTTTCTAGAGAATCATCATTTTCTTTTGTGCCAGTGTTACTGTGATTCTTCATGGTGCTTGATGAGTTCTTCCTCTTCTGGGAAATGTGAAGCATGAAACACCTTTCTTCTTTAGATAAAGCTTTTTCATTTTTTAAAATTTGATTTCTAACAAGTCAACAGGTGAGAGGCTTTTCTTTTTTTTCCAGCAGGTGGCGCCACAGCACAAGTTTTTGGTTTTCTGGGCTCCCAAAGCATTGCAGACGGTTGACTGTGGCCATGAAATTAAGACTCTTGCTCCTTGAAAGAAAAGCTATGAGAAACATAGACAGCATATTAAAAAGCAGAGACATTACTTTGCTGACAAAGGTCCATCTGGTCAAAGCTATGGTTTTTCCAGTAGTCATGTATGGATGTGAGAGTTGAACCATAAAGAAGCCAGAGTGCCCGAAGAACTGATGGTTTTGAACTGTGCTGTTGGAGAAGACTCTTGAGAGTCCCTTTAACTGCAAGGATATCCAATCAGTCCATTCTAAAGGAAATCAGTCCTGAATATTCACTGGAAGGACTGATGCTGAAGCTGAAGCTCCAATCCTTTGGCCATCTGATGTGAAGAACCGACTCATTGGAAAAGACCATGATGCTGGGAAAGATTGAAGGCAGGAGGAGAAGGGGACGACAGAGGATGAGATGGTTGGATGGCATCACCGACTCAATGGATGTGAGTTTGGGTAAGCTCCGGGAGTTGGTGATGGACAGGGAGGCCTGGCGTGCTGCAGTCCATGGGGTCACAAAGAGTCGGACACGACTGAGTGGCTGAACTGCACGCACTGCCTCTAGTTACACTAGAAGACTGGCACTCTCCAGCCTCCAATGCCCCTGCTGGAGGTGTGGCCCGGTGCCCCTGTTGTCACTGCTTGTGCCTCCATGGTTGCTGGTGCCTTGCTGCCATCACTGCCTAGGACATGGGGGTGATGGGCCCTTCCGCTGTGTCACAGGCTCGGCCTCCCATGGGAGTGGGTTGGGCTGAGGTCACCTGCACTTACGCCGTGTCTGGGGTTGTCAGGTTTAGGGATGCCCCCACTGTGGATGGGGAGTAGGGAGGCTGGAGCTGTGGGCCAGCCCTGCACCTGGAGGGACAGGGCTGCAGGCCCTGCTGCCCAGTTCCTGTGGCTGCAGGCGGCTGATGAGGCCAGGAGGCTGGAGGTGTGTGTGCCGCCCCCCTGATGCCACTGGGTACCGGGGGCTGTGGGCTTGGGCCCCAGGGCTGGGGATCCATGACTGCATGCATTGCGTCAACTATGCCCCCAGCTCCACCTCTGTGTGTTCCAATCGGCCTACCTCTAGACGGACAGATGTGCATGACTGCTGTGGGTGTTTACTGGCTCTAGATTGAAGGGGAGAGACCAAGGGAGTGTCGCATCTGCCCTAATGCGGATGGCTCCACCTGCTCTTCACATCACAGCTCAGCTCTGACCTCTCTCCGAACCCTTCCCCTAGGATGGCTTAGGTGCCCCCTCTCGACACCCCCACAGCCCCCGCCCTCCCCCCACCCCAGGCTCCTGTCTCTTCACAGATCTGTCTCCCCACAGACGGTCAGCATCTGATTCACTGGTGTCTTTAAGGCCAACGCACTCTGGCATCCTCCGATTGAGGGCTGGCTGGAGCACTGCTCGCACTCGGCTGCTACCTGAGCCCTGGTGGGAGGCGTGTGTGTCTCCTTTGGCCTCTGGACCCTGGAAGCACCTTGCCAGAGCCCCTGGCTCACCAAGAACTGGACGACGTCCTCGGGCCTGTGCTTGGCCGACTTGAATGCAGGCAGCCGGGTGACCACCAGGATCTGGTACTCCACATGCCCCGACATCATCTTGCCCCGCACCTCTTGGTGCTGCGGCACGCTCAGGTCCAGGCCCGTGTGGACATTCTGAACTCGCCTGCCAGAAGGAGAGAAGGCAGAGGAAGGTCAGGTTGAAGTCAGCAGGCTTCTCGAGTGAAATGCTGCTAAGTCCTCAGGGGGTCCCGCAGGCCTGGGTGCAAGGCTTCTCCGCTGGGCAAGTCCTCAGGCGTCCAACTCCAGGCTACCCACCCCACCACATGCCAGCCCCTCCTGAAGCCTGGCTTCCCAGGCCAGGGCCCTACCTGTGGGTCCCTCAAGAATGAAGGCCTGTTTCCTGTTTCAGCAGGAAAACAGCAGAGAAAATGGGGCTGTGGAAACAGCAAATTCTTTGCTCTGATGGTAAAGAATCTGCCTGCAATGCAGGAGACCTGAGTTTGATCCCTGGATCGGGAAGATGCCCTAGAGAAGGAAACGGCAACTCACTCCAGTATTCTTGTCTTTGAAATCCCATGAACAGAAGAGTCTGGCAGGGATTCGTCCATGGGGTTGCAAAGATTCGGACACAACTGAATGATTAACGCAGGCTTTGAGTGGATACTTGGCAAAACGTTACAGCTCTTTGAGAATTTTTAAATGCTACACAAATGCAATGAATTGCACAGTGAGCAAAGAAGTTATGAAATGTTTTCCCTGAGGTGAGAAGAAGGCTAAATATATTCCTCTTTCTGGGTGAGGGTATCATGGAGACCTGAGCACATAAACATAAACCACACAAACATCTATGACAGGATGCACTGGGCACCCTGTTATCAGGGTCCAAACCTACCCTCTACAGGGCAGGACTTCCAGAAGACAAGAAAGGGGAGGGCCCAAAGGGTTGGGCTGCCAGGGCGACAGCTGGGACATGGCCCTTCCCACCCCGGAACTCTGTCCCAATCCAACACGTGACACCCTGCGCCCTGCACTCCTTCCACACAGGTCCCCCCCTTTCCACACCGGGCAAGTGACACCATACCACGATGCCATTTGTTACCAGCTGGGAGGACAACCCACCACACAGCCACCTACTACCAAATGTAGCAACCTCTACACCCATGAACATTCTCACCGGGCGGAAGGCAGGGGTCCCCAACCCTGGACCACAGATGGTTACTGGTCCAGGTTAGAGACCTGCCCACACAACAGGAGGTGAGCAGCCTGCAAGTGAGGGAAGCTTCAACTGTATTTACAGCCGTTCCCCGTGGCTCACATTACTGCCTGAGCTCTGGCTCCTGTTGGATCGGGGGCAGCATAATAAATGTAATGAGACCAAATCATCCCCAAACCATCCCCACCCACCCCCACCCCAAATCCCTGGAAAAACTGTCTTCCACAAAACCGGTTCCTGGTGCCAAAAAGGCTGGGGGCTGCTGGTATAGTGAAAGAAAGTGAAAGCATGAATCACTGAGAAAGGCTCGGGCGAACCGCCCTTCAGGTGAGTGTTAAGTAAGTTCAGCATTCACGAGCCACTTGGAAAAACAAATGATCAGCCCTCCTTTCCTTTCGCTAATGACAAGACGAGCGTCCTAGCCTTTCCACTGGGCGCTAAGACCCTCTGCTCCTGGTGCTGTGCGTGGTGTCCCTGCGTGACAGTGTGACGGGCACAGGACAGCAGAGGGGACGAAAGGCAAGAGGCACCTCTGCAGGCTCTGCTGTGGGGACCTCGCCTGTCTAAGGTGCTCCTGCAGCCCTACAGAGGGACACCACCGCTGAGACCCGCTTCAAGTCACGGGGTGTTCTGAGCACTCAGTCATGTCTGATTCTTTGCGACCCCATGGACTATACAGTCCATGGAATTCTCCAGGCCAGAATACTTGAGTGGGCAGCCTTTCCCTTCTCCAGGGGATCTTCCCAACCCAGGGATCAAACCTGGGTCTCCCACACTGCAGGCAGATTCTTTACCAGCTGAGCTATCGGGGAAGCCCAAAGTCAGGGAGTGTGTTAGTTGCTCCGTTGTGTCCCACTTTTTGCAACCCCACGGGCTGCAGCCTGCCAGGCTCCTCTGTCTATGGGATTCTCCAGGCAAGAATACTGGAGTAGATTGTCATTTCCTTCTCCAGAGGATCTTCCCAACCCAGGGATTGAACCCTGGTCTCCTGCATTGCAGGCAGATTCTTTACGGTTTGAGCTACAGGGAAGCAGACGCAAAAAGGGAGTCACCTGTACTGGGCTCAGAGGGTCAGAGGTGGAGTCAGGGTTCACTGCAGGCTGCCCCCTGCCTCCCCGCTGACCCGCATCTCCTAACAGCCCTGCTTACTGTTACTGCTCCGTCTCGGAGCACCACACCCGGCAGTTTCTCCGGGGCTTCTGTGACACCCCCCCCACCACAATTCCACTGTACCCCTCATCACACCGCCCCAGTTGAGAGGCCTTGCCTCACAGCTGGGATCACAGACTCAGGTCCCCTGCCTGTTCCCCTAAACCCGCCAGTTCTCCAGGTCCTGGGCACCAGAGTCTGGCAGTGGCAGGTCACTGGGACACACACAGACACGTCATCTAAAGCGTGTCTCAGTTGTGTCCGACTCCTTGTGACCCCCATGGACTGTAGCCCGCTAGGCTCCTCTGTCCATGGGATTCTCCAGGCAGGAATACTGGAGGGGGTTGCCACTCCCTTCTCCAGGGGATCTTCCTGACCCCGGAAACAAACCCCAAGTCTCCTGCACTGTGGTTAGATGTGTTGACTGGTCCCACTTGAAATTCATGGCCACAACTGGCAAGCTGCGGCTGGGCCGGGCAAGCCCAGCTTGGTCTCAGTCTAGGGGGTTCTCCAAGTGTGGTCCTCGCTGCATGAGCCCCACCTGGGAGCTTGTGAGAAAGGCAGATCCAGGCTCTGCTGAATCAATCCTCACGTTAACAAGCCCCCCAGGGGACTCTCATGCCCCTGAGCCTCATCTACGCTGTTCCCATTCTCCTCGGGCCCCCAGGGAAACTTTTTTTGTGAAGAGCCACATAGCAAATATTTTAGGTTTTGCAGGCCACAGGGTCTCCATTACCACCATACCCAACTCAGCCGCTGTAGAGCGAAAGCGGCCACAGACAGTACATAAACTGATTTAAAAAGTGAGTAGCGGGTAGGCTTTGGCCCATGGGTGTAGTCTGCCCACCTATACCCCAGACCAAATTTCCGGAACTGTGATGTGCCTTCCCAGTTCCCCCGGTGATCTTGTCAACACACAGATGCTGATCCAGCAAGGCCTGAGAGTCTGCATGTCTAACCAGCCACCAGATGATGCAGGCACTGCTCCCAGGACCCTCCCCCACCCTGACGCACAGAGTCCAAGTTGCCTAAATCTGCGAACCCCCAGGACCTGCTTTCTCCCTACAACCCTGCTTCCTGTGTACTGAGAAACGAGAAGCGGTCGGAGAACTTCCAAGCACATCCCTTTGCATCCATACCTGTCCTGTGTCTGCCTCCCCTGCTGTTAGAGACAAACTGGCTGGCTCCTACCTGAGACAACCCCTCACCTACTCAAGGACGTCAAATCTTCTGTCTTCTCTGCGCCATCAATCTCCCCTCCTTACTGGATCACTCCCACTTCTCTGACAAACCAAAGCTGTCCTTCCACCCAATCTCCCCCTTGAGCTATTGCTCCATTTCTGCTCCCCCTTCAAGCAAAACTTCTCAAGAGAATGGCGTCTCGGGTTCCTCTCCTCTTTGATCTTGAACTTTTTCCAACTTTTTCTTGATCTTCAACTTTTTCTTGAACTTTTTTTGTTCTCATCATGCAACCGAAACAGCCCACGCCCAGGTCACTAGTGACCTCCGTGTTCAGTTCAGTTCAGTCGCTCAGTTGTGTCCGACTCTTTATGATCCCATGGACTGCAGCACACCAGGCTTCCTTGTCCATCACCAACTCCCGGAGCTTACTCAAACTCATGTCCATTGAGTCGGTGATGCCATCCAACCATCTCCTCCTCTGTCTTCCCCTTCTCCTCCTGCCTTCAATCTTTCCCAGCATCAGGGTCTTTTCCAGTGAGTCAGCTCTTCGCATCAGGTGGCCAAAGTTTTGGAGTTTCAGCTTCAGCATCAGTCCTTCCAACGAATATTCAGGACTGATCTGCTTTAGGATCTCTTTGATGTCCAAAGGCTAATTCTCCCTCTCCTCTTACTCCTGAGTTATCTGATGGCCCTTCTCTGCTCTCTGAGGCTCTGGGACCCATGCTCTCTCTCTCTTGATTCTCCAACCTCCCTGGCCACTCCTACTCAGCTTCCCTGGATGGTCTGCAATCCTGCCCCAAGTGCCCGCCTTAGACCTCTTCTCTCACTCACCTTCCCCTGCTGCTGCTGCTGCTGCTAAGTTGCTTCAGTCGTGTCCGACTCTGCACGACCCCATGGACTGCAGCCCACCAGGCTCCTCCATCCATGGGATTCTCCAGGCAAGAGTACTGGAGTGGGGTGCCATTGCCTTCTCCACACCTTCCCCAGGGATCTCAAATATGTCCAAGGTTTTAAATCCCATCTATGAGCCAGTGGCCCCTCATTCCTCTCTGATCTGGACTCTCCCCTCAAAGCCACACTCCTCCGAACTGCCTGCCCGATGTCTTCACTTGGCTGTCAGAAAGCTTCCTAATGGACATGTCCAGACCAATGGTGATTCTCACCTTCCTAAACCTGCTCCATCCATAGTCTCCTGGGTTGGTGCACTGCAATGCCCCTCTTTCAGGAACTCAAGAGAAGTCTTGTAGTCAATCTTGACTCCTCTTTCTTGCTCTCATGGTCCACATCTAATCATCAGCAACCCCCGAAAGCTCAATCTTCAAAATATAGCTAGAACCCGAATATTTCTAAGCTTTTCTGTCAGCATCAGCTGTCACGTGGATGACTGCCAGAGTCTCCTGAATGGTCTCCTCACTGCACCCTGCTCGCCTCCCTTCTGCTCAGCACAGCGGCCAAAAGACCTTTCTGGAGTCCAGAGCAGGTCCCACCATGTCCAGAGCCTCACCCCAGCCTGGGGAGCCTGTCCTGACTGTCCCCTGCCTCCAAGCCCCCAGATGTGGTAAAACTCTGCACCACATCACCCAGCTCTCTGCTGGCTCACTGCGCTGCAGTCATACTGGCCTCCTGGCCGATGCACAAACATGTCTCTGCCCCAGGACATTGGCTTCTGCTGTCCCCTCTGCCTGGCACCCTTTTTCTTAAGATTTCTCTTTCACTTGTCAGGGATCTACCCAGCTGCCACTCTCTATCAGAAAGACACTCCTGGACCACACCATATAAAACAGCATTCACTTCTCCTAGCATCCCATTTCCCTACCACTTTATTTTCCTTTATACCATTTATCATCCCTGGCGCACTATACATTTACCCATCTGCCCCACGAAAGCTCACAAGAGGGACTGTATGTGGTTCACTATCCTAGAACCGCTCACCTGGCCTTCACCGCCAGCACCTGCATTTGTTAAGAAGCCCTGTTCAGGTGGGGCAGAGAGGGAAGCCCCCTCATACCCTCCCTAGGCTCCCAGCACCAAGGTCACACTCCCACTGGTCTGCCGCTGGCCCTGCTCACACCTGCCAACCTCAAACCTCCTATCTGCATAAAAGGAAACAGGCTCAGCGAGAGGAGGTGATTCACGTGGCACTAGGGAAACCTCTTCTGCCAGCGAGGACACGACCAGCCACCACGGAGAGGAGACCAAGCAGGTTCTGACATCAGAACCTTAAAGAACCATACTTTTCTAGACCTGAAGCCACAAGGATGTTCAAATTACAGCCGGAAAAATTTTACATTCATTTATGTAAGAGACTGATGTCTTAGCCTAAGATTTTGTGTAGGGGGAACAAGGGTGGAGTGTGTGAAAACACTTGCACTGAGTCACTTGACAGATGTGAGAAAGGGGGAGATGGTAAAACCACGCCCACCCCAGCCTTCAGCATCCTTCTTATACCGAATCCCCCAGGCCTGGGTCAGGGTGGGTTCACCCTGACCCAGGGGTCCTCTGCCTTCAGGGACCCTCTGAAGGCCTCTGCGGTAACTGCACTTTTCCTGGGCTACCTGTTAAAGCAGCTGCCACCTGTCCCCTCCCCTTCCCCTGGAGGACCTGGCCTCACGCACCCCCACCTCGCAGAAGCCGGGTTACAACCGGCCCTGTGTTCCCATGGCAACCTGAAGCCGCCCCCGCCCCCCGCCTCGCCCCCCGGTTCAACATCTGTCCTCCGCCCGTTTCCCCTGACCGGCCGAGCCTGATCTGATTCACCCCGTCCCCAGTGCCGTGCCCCGGACCTGGCACACAGTCAGCGCTGCCAGGATGCATAACTAGATCTTGGAAAAGAAAGGAAGGCAGGTCAGCGGGAAAGGGGTGAGGAGAACCCTCTCTTTGACCACCGTGCAGGATCGGCCAATCCAGGCCTTCCACTAGGGTCTTGGATGAGTTCGTTACCCTCTAGGGACCACAGTTTCCCCATCTGTAAAACCCGGAAGGGGGGCGGGCTGCCTCTCCCGCAGGGCCGGGGAGCGGCCGAGCCCAGGTCCACGGCCAGCAGCGCTGGGGACGCCGGCCGCCGGGCGGGATCCTCAGGATCCTCCTCCGCCCGGGACACCTAGGGCCGCGGCTCCGGGCCCTCCCGACTCTCGGCGGCCCGAGATGCGGCCAGGGCGCGGGGTCTGGCTCACCTGGAGGTGACGAGCACCGCCGGGGACTGCATGACGGCGAGGGGCTCCGGGCGGGGCGTGCGATCACGCGACCGCGGGCGCCGGCGTCGCCGCGTCCCCGCCCCGCGCCCCGAGCCCCGCGCCCCGCCCGCCCTGGCTTGGGCTCGGGCTCGGGCTCCTGCCTGGCCCGCCGCCTAGTGGTCGCGGCGCTCGGCCGGACGTGGCCTTGTTTTTCCAGGCCTTTCTGGAATTCTGGGCGTAGATTCAGGGCTGAGGACCGTGCGTGGGCTCGGCGCTGCTGGAGGCCCCGGCCGCGCCGAGCGCGCCCCCGTCCCGCGCCCGAGTGTCCCGAGCCATCCCGAGGCGCGCGCGTCCTGGTTTGGGTCTGATGTCCCGGCGTTGTTAGTGACAGCGCCCCGTTCACTTTTAGGAGTGCCCCAAGCGTCCCGCTTCCGGACGATGAATTATTCCGTTCTGCTTCCTTGGGGAGAGTTTTGGGGAAACAACCCAACCGTGCACAGGGTCCCAAGGATGCTCTGAGAGATGTTTCCAGCGTCAAACGAGGTCAGAGAACCCATCAAACAAGATGAACACTCTGTGCGGGGTGATCTAAAGAAACAGCAGTCTGACACCCCACCCCCCACCCCCGAGGCCTTCCAGGGGCTTTCCTTAAAGAGGCCAACAGGCCCTTCCCAGCAAAAGTTTCTGAGAACTGGATTTCTTCTGCCTCACTAAAGAAATGTTCTGAACCTTGTTAAAACTCTAAGGAAGACTTTATTCAAGGCTGTTGCAACAGGAGTCAAGACTTTCCCAATGGGGACAGAGTTCAGGCTCAGCCCGGAATACAGCAAGGACAGTGGGACTGGAGCCAGGGGGCAGGGGGAGGTCCGTGATGGAGGTACAGGTAGCCAAGGGTGAGGATCCTTGCTGAATCCTAGCCTGAAGGCAGGCTGGGGGCTTAGAAGACACGAACCTGAGAGGTGAGGAACTTGATCAGATACCAAGGGTGATCAGGTATCAAAGGGAGCGAGCCTTTCTCAACTGACTTAGCAGGATTCTTGCTGAGACTGGGCTGGGCAGGCCAGAGACAGGGCAGGCACCAAGGTCAAGGGCTCAGTTGAAAAGAGGGCTCAGAGGAGCCTAAAGTTTGGTCAAGAAGAGGGTCTCTCTCTCCCAAAGTTTCCCTCTCGGAGAGCTGCTAAAACTAACCCCTCGCAGCCCCGCCCCCGCCCCCCCTCCCCCGGCCAAGAGGCGGGGCTTCTGCTGGACTGTATTCTTCCAAAATGCCAGTCTCCTGCCCCTCCTGCACCACCCTGAAACTCTAATCATCAGTGTCCTAGCTCTTTGCAACCACCTGTAAGACGCTCAGGGCCTGGCTCACAGTGACATCAGATCCGTGTGAGTGTTTGTGTTGCTAAGTGCTAAGTTACTTCAGTCGGCTCCGACTCTTTGTGACCCCATGGGCTGTAGCCCACCAGGCTCCTCTGTCCATGGGATTTTCCAGGCAAGAATACTGGAATGGGCTGCCATTTTCTACTCCAGGGGATCTTCATGACACAGGGATGGAATGCAGGTCTCTTACGTCTCCCGCATCGGTAGGTGGGTTCTTTACCACTAGTGCCACCTGGGAAGCCTGTGTTGCTCTAATGTTCAGCAGCTAAAATGACAGGTCTCACTGCTTCTGATACTAGTCAGAGTTCCTCACAAAGCCACTCTCCTCTCTCCCTCATGACCTTTTCATTCATTCATTCAACAGCTATCTACTGGACTGGGCCTCTGCTTGGGGCCCTGTGGAGGCTCCTGAGCTATTCGTGACAAGGACACCATGGCCCAGGGCTCCGTCTGTGGACTTGCTGCCTCCAGCTTCCCCTTTCCTGTCCTCTCTTCAAGGTTCTAGCTCCTTCCTACTGTCTGCTGACTCCCCTTTGTCCACAGAGGGCCACAGCTTGGTGGGTGATGGGTGTCCCTGTCCTGGCTCCCATGGCCGCCTTTGGGTCCACAGCTGGAGATCCTGATAGGCAAGGTCACAAAACTGTTGGAGCCGAGAGTTAGGCTGAACCTGCGGAGAAGGCAGCACAGGAGGGTGCAGAGAAGCACACACGTCCCAGGGCAAGCACAGGTGGGAGCTGCAAAGAATGGGACCCCGCACCCCCACCGGAGCTGGTGGCATGTCGGTCACCTGTGCTTTGCAGGCAAAGGAACCTCACCCCTGGCCCCAGGCTTCCAAGTGTGCACTGAGGGGGGACTTGGCACACCCGGCGCCTGCGGAGAATCCCACTGGTTCCCCATGGAAGAGTGAGCCCATCCGGAGAGCAATCCCATTTTCTGCCTCTGTGGGTCCCACACGCCCCTCTGTGGCTCCAGCGGATAATTGCATACAATGCATGGAATGTGGAATCTAAATCTGATATTTTCTGCTTCCTGCCTGACTCAGGGAGCCCTTTCCATGGCTGAAGCCGTAGTAACGCAAACCACATTGCAGGGAAGCTGACAGTTGCCCCTTCCCACTGCCCTGGGAGGAATGCTTCAGGCCTCAGTCACCCCCTGCCCCAGGGAAGTGGCTGGACCTCAGGGCCAGTGGGGTAAGTTAGAGGCACCACAGCCCACAAGGAGTCTTATCTGAGCTCTGGTCAACCTTGCCCTGGTTTCTGGTGGGGTGGGACTTCTGGGGACCTGCTGATTTGTCTCTGTTCTCTGTAGTGATGCTTTAGCGCTCCAGTGGGGAGATGGATACCCCAAGTCGAGCAAGGCCAACACCTCATCTGCCCTCAGCAAATGCTCCTGGGCACCGCTCTGGGGCTGGGACTTTATACCAGGCCCAGAGGATGCAGAAGACACAGGCCTCCCTGGCAGGGCTCACACGCCACTCAGGGACCCTTGGAGATGCCAACGCAAGTGCAGGCCCACAGAGCGCAGAGAAGGGCACATAGCCAACTCATCCAGGGGTTGGGGCATACAGGAGTTCTTCCAAGAGGAGGCGGTGCCAGACTCAGGACATGAAAAAGTAGGTTTTGTCTCTTTGAGCCTTGGTTTTCTCATTGGTGAAATGGACATGATGGAAATCTTTAATCCATAGCACTGCTGTTACTTAAATGAGCTCACCTGTGACTGAAATGAGAGGGGATGTATGGCAGACACTCTAGGTGAGCTACCCCAAAGCCAGTCATTGCTGTTTGCCTTTTACTACCATAGAGGCTGCAGTCCATGGGGTCGCAAACAGTCGGACACGGCTGAGCGACTGAACAACAACCATAAAGGCTAGACAGGTATAGCATTCATGCTGCTAAGGAACTGCAGTTAGAAGATGCTTTGTGACATAATTCTGGCCATATACATGCAAGTTCCTGCAGAGGGTTTACCTTGCTCGGAGAAAGCTCTTTGTACCTTTCCGGTGCTGAGTCAAAGAATTTCCTGCCTTAAAGTGTTGCGTCTGTCTGGAACTTCCCTGATGGTCCAGTAGCTAAGATTCCACGCTCCCAATGCAAGGGACCCGGGGTTCCATCCCTGATCAGGGATCTAGATCTTGCATACCTCAACTAAGACCTGGTGCAGCCAAATTAAATAAATAAATAAATATATATTTTTAAAAGTGTTGCTGTGTCACAGTGCTCTTGGGAAATTTCCCTGAACTTGAATTCCCACCAAGGGTATATATTAGAATGCCTACTTGTATCTCCTTTCACCAAGAATGCATTTTACGTTCTCGGTTTTACTAGCCTGAGAAGTAAATAAAAATGGTATTGTTTTCATTTGCAATGATTTGCTGGTGACTTTGGGGATTTTGATGTTGTCACCCTATATTTTTCTAACTCTTTGTGTCCTCAGCGATCAGGATAAGCCCTTTGACTAGAGCTCTCCAACTCTTTATTCAAGCCAGAAAAAAAATGCCTGGGAGGACAGGACCCAGCTGGGGCTCTGCCCTAAATTAAGGTATTATTCAGAGGTGGATCAGCTACCTAGGGAAGTGGGAAACACACACAAAGGGGCTGCCGTGGCCTAAGGCCAAGTCCCCAGTTTTGTAGGCAGCCTCACCCTTTGCAGCCTTAGAGCCCAGCCTCCTGAAGAGCTCACAGATGCCTTTGCCATGTGGACCAGAGAACCTGAGACAGGCCATCCAGGCTGAGGACACCAGGTCCCCAGGTCAGCTGTGTGATGTCCAACACTCTGCTATGGGAACACGAGACATTCTGGTCCCAGGGTCCTTATCCTCTGGAGTGTCTGCAAGATCTCACATTCTAGAATTAGGGACACATCTTCTGGATCCTCCAAGCCTGTTCTTGACTTCTGTTAACCCCTATTTTCCGAAGCAAAGAAGACAGTTTGGTTCTCTGTTCATTATGTGACTAGACTAGAAACCAGGGCTCCTACCTGACAAATCGGAGGATCCGGCATTCTGAATCACTGCACATTCTAAGTGCCACCAGTTTTTATTCTAAAAGGAGTTTGTTTTGTTTCAATCTCATGTGTCGACAAAGGTCTCCAAGAAAATCTAATGGAGGCATAGCTTCAGACTATTAATGTTCACGATGGGCCTGAAAGACCACATAGAAGAGACTGGATGGACAGGTTTGATCAGTCTTTGGACGGGTTAAACCAGGACTGACTTAATCAGAAAACTGTAAAAGCCAGCATTTATTGAGCCAGGCACTATGGTAAAGCTTTTACCTACTTTGTTTCCTTTGTCCTTAGGCACACCTGACAGGTAGGAATCTCTGTCTCCATTTAAAGGTGGAGGATAACAAGTTAATTAACTTAAGGTCACAAAACGAGTGCACTATAAAGGTGGTTTGGAAGCCAGTGTTTATCATGACTCCACCCTCTCGTTTCTCTCCTGACCTCAGTGGAGATGTGTGGTCCTTGTCCCCTCAACTCCCAGGATACCTTAGAGCTCCAGGTAAGCTGGTTCAACCTCAGGGTCCCCGTGCAGAGCTTCCTGAGTCTTCTCCTAGACTGGTTTTTGTAAATCTGAGCAGGAATGGGGTTCAGCCACACTGTGGTGCTGTTATAACCAGTGACCAGCAGATGGCACTATCCACCAGCCCTCTGCCATTTGTCCCAACCCTAAAGGAAGGGCCCTGAGAAACCCCTGTGAAATTTCTAGAAGGGACTATTCCACTCCCTTCTTCTCAGCCCCATCTCCTCCCCTCACTGAAGGATGGGGCCATGCCAGTGGCCGGGGACGGGCTGCAGCCCACCCCGGTGTGGATGCCGGAGCTGTTGCCTGGGGTAACCTGGGGGCAGACAAGCTCTGCATGGAGCATGGGAAATGCATAGCAGCCAGAGGAAGCCCAGACCTGGGCATCAGACGGGGCTGAGCCAGAGGCCTGCGGGGATCGTCCCACATCCACAGCCCCACCCCTGGTCTTTCCGTGGGGAGGTGGCTACAGCACATCTCCGGCTGAACAGGAAGCAACAGCGTGGATGCGGTGGTTGGGGGCGTCCTCTGTGAACCGTTGTCACCGTCCCCAGCCCTCTCAGGGACACCTTCTTTGGGGTACAGCCCCAAGCTGAAGCTGCCTCCTCAAAGCTAACCCTCTCCAGCTCTGAATGCATTCCAAACTGGGGGGCTGGCCCCTGCCTGGGTCCTTGGCACTGGGCCCCATCCTCACCTGCTCCCCACCTCTCACAGGTGGACCCTTGGTGGACATTTGATTATTAGCCTCACTGGGGATCGTTATCAGCGTCTGGGGATCAAAAGCCAGGAAGGGCCAAGGGACTTGCGGTCCGAGGTTAGAGGCCAGATTTGCATTCTGGTCTCTTGACTCTCTGGAACCATCAACATTATAGCCCAGGGGGGCATCTGTTTTACTTCCAAAATAGTGCTGGGCTGCAAGGGCCCACAACCACTAATGATGGGCAGGGCAAGGGCTGAGCCCTCAACCATCCTCTTCCTCTCCTCCAGGGTACCCAGGGCAGAGCTGGGCTGGGACCTTCTGAGCCACACAGAGAGCAAAGACACAGGATCACAGATGGCCCCCGCCCCCTTCCCTGGCAGCTGTGATACCAAATGCCAGGGTGCTGATCCTTTTCCCTCCTTGGGGACTTGGCTGCCCTGCATGGGCAATGCAAGGCGCAGGGCAAGGCATCTCTAAGGAACCTTCTCTTGTCTTGTCATCAGGGGCTCCAGGCTGCAGCAGAGTGGCTCCCGCTGGTGGAATCCAAGACTGACTTCCTAAGTGGCATCAACCCCAGTGCGCCAGTTCACGTTCCCAGGTGACATGTGAACTTCTGTCAGCAGAGGTGCCTTTGAGAGGTATGGTGGCTCTCACAGGCGCTGGGTACAGACTGCCTCACCTTCAGGGCTGTCAGGAGACTACCCGGGACTAGGAGGGAGCTCCCGTTCTGCAGGTATGCAAGCAGAGCCTCGGTAGCAGTTTGTGAAGAGTCCGGCATGCATCATATGAAAAGTTGGCCCAAAGAATCCCAATATTCTTTTAGACATCCTGGAGTGTAAAGTCAAGTGGGCCTTAGGAACTATTACTATGAACAAAGCTAGTGGAGGTGATGGAATCCCTGCTGAGCTACTTCAGATCTTAAAAGACGATGCTGTGAAAGTGCTGCATACAATATGTCAGCAAGTTTGGAAAACTCAGCAGAGGCCACAGGACTGGAAAAGGTCAGTTTTTATTTCAATCCCAAGAAGGGCAGCACCAAAGAATGTTCAAACTACTACACAATTGTACTCATTTCACATGCTAGCAAGGTAATGCTCAAGATCTTTCAAGTTAGCCTTCAACAATACATGAACTGAGAACTTCCAAATTTACAAGCTAGGTTTAGAAAAGGCACAGTAACCAGAGATCAAATTGCCAACTTTTGATGGATCATAGAGAAAGCACAGAAATTTCAGAAAAACCTCTACTACTGCTTCTTTGACTACACTAAAGTCTTTGACTGTGTGGATCACAACAAACTGGAAATTTCTTAAAGAGATGGGAATACCAAATCACCTTACCTGTCTCCTGAGAAACCAGTATGCAGGTCAAGAAGCAACAGTTAGAACCAGACATGGAACAACTGACTGGTTCAAAATTGGGACTCTGCTTATTTAATTTATATGCAGAGTACATCATGTGAAATGCCAGGCTGAATGAATTGCAAGCTGGAATCAAGATTGCTGAGAGAAATATCAACAACCTCAGATATGCAGAAGACACCACCCATGAAGAGGAACTAAAGAGCCTCTTGATGAAGGTGAAAGAGGAGAGTGAAAAACTTGGCTTAAAACTCAACATTCAAACAAACTAAAATCATGGCATCCAGTCCCATCACTTCATGGTAAATTGAAAGGGAAAAAGTGGAAACAGTGGCGGATTTTATTTTCTTGGGCTCCAAAATAACTGCAGATGGTGATTGCATGCACAAAATTGAAAGGCGCTTGCTCTTGGAAGGAAGGCTATGACAAACCCTGACAGTGTATTAAAAAGTAAAGACATTACTTTGCTGACAAAGGTCCATATAGTCAAAGCTATGGGTTTTTTTTTTTTTCCAGTAGTCATGTATGAATGTGAGAGTTGAACCATAAAGAAGCCTGAGCGCCAAAGAATGGATTCTTTTGAATTGTGGTGCAGGAGAAGACTCTTGAGAGTCCCTTGGACTGCAAGGAGATCCAATCAGTCAATCGTAAAGGAAATCAGTCCTGAATATTCATTGGAAAGAACTGATGCTGAAGCTGAAGCTCCAATACTTTGGCCACCTGATGCAAAGAACTGATTCATTGGGAAAGATCCTGATGCTGGGAAAGATCGACGGCAGGAGGAGAAGGGGATGACAGAGGATGAGATAGTTGGATGGCATCACCGACTCAATGAACATGAATCTGAGCAAACTCTGGGAGACAGTGAAGGACAGGGAAGCCTGGCATGCCAGTCCATGGGGTCATAAAGAGTCAGATACAACTTAGCTACTGAGCAACAACAGCAAATTCTTTCAAATCCTTGAATTCTAGGACCTGAATCAGAAACATGGTGGCCAGAGAAAGCAAACAGCTTCTGCAGAGGACAGATGGGTGGCCAAGTGCTCTCCAAGGCAAGGCTCTGGGACTGAGAATGTGGGGACCGCTTTTCCCCACCCCAACTAAGAAACACCCACCCCCCAACCAGGCTGCCTCTCTGTCTCCTCACCCCCACCACCCCAGAGCCAATCTCACCTCCGCTCTCTGAGGAGTTAACAGCTGAAGTCTGGAGTTCTTGGGACACTGAGGGGTGGCCTTCAGACTAATAAAGAACAGAAGTTGGAACTTGCAGCCCCCGGTTTTCTCCCAGCTGTCTCTAAGTTTCCTGCACCAGCTGCCCTCTGACTGCTGGACAACACGGGACCAGGAGGCCACCTTCAAAGTGCGCCACGCAGCAGGTAGGGCACAACGTCTCCAGGCCAGGAGAGAACACTCCCACCTGCCTGGCCCACCTACCAAAGGCCTCCCTGACCCTGGAGGAAGCCCCAAGTGAGCCCGGGGTTGGCCTGGCCCTGTGGGCCTCAGGAGGCCAGCCACTCGCTCAGCAGAAGGCCTTATGGGGGGACAAGAACTCCTGGTGTCACGTTCCCCTGTCCTCAGGGAGGGAGCCGCTCCAGACGGATGCTCAGTCATGGCTCCCAGGGAAGCCCTGAACAGGGCATGGGAGACCTGGTCCAAGTCAAGCCCTCGCCGCAGGCCTGACTCGCTAGGCCATCAGGTCACTTCATGTAAACTTAACTGTCAGACCACATGCTCCTACCAGCCGGTTCTGCTCTGAGCTCCGTGGCTTCTCCAGCCACGGGCAGGCCCTGCTGCTGCCAATGACAGACTATGTTCAGTTGGCGAGCTCCCAGCTGATGCCAGAGGCAGGAAGGAGTCCTCAAGACGATGCTTTCATAAGCCTCACCTGGACCTGAGAGTTCTTTTCTGCCAAGAATTTTCCAAAGAGCTTGCAGGCAAGACAGGTCTGCCTCTCCACTGGAGCTGAGCAGAGTGTTGCAGGTCACACCCTTATGATCCCATCTCCGCTGTGAGCAGCCAAGGGTTGGGCAAAGACAGGATGACTCCATGCTCTGCCATTCACCAGGTTACCTGCGGAAGGTGTTACATTTCTCTGTGACTCAACTTTCTCTGTCAATAAAATGGGAACACTAATGACTGACAGGCTTTCCAGGTGGCTCAGTGGGTAAAGAATCCACCTGTAATGCGGGAGACATAGGAGATGCAGGTTTGACCCCTGGGTTGGGAAGATCCCCTGCAGAAGGAAATGGGAACCCACTCCAGTATTCTTGCCTGGGAAATCCCATAGACAGAAGAGCCTGGAGGGCTACAGTCCATGGGGTTGCAAAGAGTTGGATACACCGTAGCGATTAAGCATGGGTGCACACACCTCACAGGACAGAGCAGTGGTGAGACTTAAGTGCAGTGAAGTCACTTAAGCAGTTAGCAACATACCTGGTACTTGGTGGAGAAGGAAAAGGCAACACATTCCAGTATTCTTGCCTGGAGAATCCCATGGACAGAAGAGCCTGGTGGGCTACAGTCCATGGGGTCGCAAAGAGTCGGACAGACTGAAGTGACTTAGCAGCAGCAGCTGGTACTTGGAGAACCATAATTATCATTTGGTTAATGGTAAACATTGGTTACCCTCATTATTTGAGAGGAAGGAGAGGGAGCCAGGCATGACCCAAGCTTCCTTCTGCCTCTCAATGTGGCCACTGCTGGTCAAAAAGACCCCCAGGGCCTGCTTCCCATCAGTTTACTTTTTTTTATTTTTGCCAGCATCAGGGCTTAGTTGTGGCACTCGGGTTAGTTGCTCTGCTGCATGTGAGACCTTCGTTCCCCAACCAGGGAGTGAATTGGTGTCCTGTGCACTGCAAGGCAAATTCTTAACCACTGGACTGCCAGGGGATTCCTCCATCACTTTACTTGGAACCACCTAACAGTGTACCATATATTCAGGTGCATTTATGCAAGTGTTTACCATCTCTTCTACCCTTACGAGAGCTCCATGCACTTGTCCTGCGTGTTGCTGAATTCACAATATATGGAGAGCCACTCACGGTTAAGTATTTACAGGAAAGAATAAATGAATAGAGGAATGGCTACATGATGAAGAAATGCATTGTTGTCTGACTTGACAGACCGAGAAACACAGGTGACGGTGGCTAAGGCCTGGCTCAAGCACACACATGATGGGTGGGGCTCCAGCAGCAGCAGCCCACCCCTAGCACTCTCCTCTAGAGCCTTCCGGTGCCTAGAAGCTGCTTCTTTCTCAGCCATCATCACCCTAGGGATCCAGAACAGACTGGGAGGGGCGAGGCTCTGAACCCCCTCTGTGCCCACCTGTTATCCTGGATCCACACCAACTTCCTGAATTGAGAATCTCCCTGTATTACAGATGAGGACATTCAGTCTCAGAGGAGCTTGCTGTCCCTGCTCCCCTAGGGACAGCAAGGGCCCAGGGATTCCAACCCACTCCTCATTCCTAAGCCCCTGAGTGACCTCAAGGTGGAGGTATCATGCAATCAACAAAGGTTTACTTGGCACCTGCTCTGCCAGGCCAGTGCCAGGACCCTTCAGGTTCTCGCCTTCACACAATTGGAGGAACTGAAGCCCAGACAATGCAACGAGGTCTGGTTGTTAACAGCAAAACCAGGACAAGAACCAGTAGTCTTACTGGACTCCAGCTCAGAGATGCCAGAGTGTTTGCATCAGGGTCTTGATGATATGCAAAATATCTAAAGACTGTTCACCGTGGCTGCAGGAGGAAAGGAGGCCAAGAAAGACAGCAGGGACCCAGTCGTGGCTTTCACAGAGACAGCTGTGCCTGAGGGGCCACTACTTGGACTGATCAGTGTCTCTCTCTAGGGGGTTGGTTCTGCCAGACAGCCTGCCTGGATTCCTGCAGGGCCACTCTGTACCCGCACCAGCGAGAGAGGAAGATTCCTGACCACGGCCTTGTCGAAGCTCTGGGTCCTTGGCCCCCAAATCCTGTTGGGTTAATGCAGTCCCAGTAATCCCAGCCCCCAACTGCCCTTCCTGCCCAGACGTTCCCATGCGAACCTCGGGCTTTCCCCCCCCTCCTCTGTCCACCTGATCCGCTTGGGGCCTGACCCCTTGTCTCTCCTGCCCCCCTAAATCCCGAGTGGTGAGTGACCCAAAGTCCCACGCTGAGCGGGCACTGCATCTTTGCAGTGGTCGGCAGGATGACGACTGGTAAGTTCACTTGGGACAAAGCAGCGGGTACAGCGGAGCTCGGGAGCCTGGGGCCGCCGTCGGCCCAGGAGCTCCACGTGGGTAATCCTCCGTGGGTCAGAGCGCGCGGTGGCTGAGAGAGAGTGAAACTCCTGCGACTTTGGGTCCCGAGGCGTCACATTGACGCTGATCACCTACTCAAAGAAACCGTGACTCGCTGCCCCCGTCTAGATTTAGAGCACGGTAGCAAATACAATGTTAAAAGAAAAAGATGCGCTTGCTCTGCTACGGGGATCCGTCAGGCTCCGGCCCTCTGTCCGCCACCAGCAGATCGTCCATCCGCTGAGCCTTCCGGCCCTCTACGGGCCGATGTCCCGGCTGCTGGTGGAGCTGAGCCGACACCCAGACCTCTCTCCCCGGCTCATCTCCCTGAGATGGCGGCCTCTGGACCTACCCCTGCCGGCTGCGCACTCAAGCACCCCGCCGCCCTTGCGACGGCGGTCTTGGGCGCCCCCTCCATCCTCCTTGCTACCCCCCAACCCAGCTCGAGAACCGCGGCCCGGGAAGGAATTACAAAGGCGCTATCCTGAGGCTCTACGCCGCCCGCCGTCCCGGCTCCAGGCGCTCCCCTACATACCCGAGAGCCCGTTTCCGTTCGCCGGGGCTCCCGGGGAGGCGGGCGGGCCGAAGGGGGCCTTACTGTCCACGCGCAGATGAAGTTGAGCCGCTCCCGAGCGGGAACCCCCTCGTCACCCAGAAATTGCCTTCGTAGTTTCTGAACTCCTTTAAGATCCTGGCGCCCGTCTAAGCGCGCGTTCCGCACCCCTACCTTTGCTGGTTCGACCGTCGGTCCTCGTCCAGCTGTCTTTCCGGCCAGTCCTTTCAGGCCCCTAACCCTCTCTTCCCTACCGGTCCTCTTTCCTGCTCCCGCCTCCCGCTCCGATCTTTGAAGGCTGTGCCAGGGTGGGGACCCGCGGGACCCATGAGCAAAAATGCACTTTGGCGGCCACCCCACGCGCCCTGTGGCCTCTGTGCGCCCTCGTGGCCTCTTTGTGCGCCCTGGCCACGGAATCGTGGCACTGACCGGCGGGGCGAGCCCCTCAGCCGCCCCACCTCCAGCGTCTCGGGCGGAATAGGAGCGGGGAGGGGGCGGGTGGTTCTCCGCAGGGGAGTGGGGAAGGAGCTGGGCGGGTACGCACGAGGCCTCGGAGCCTCTGACTCCCGAGGGCGCATCTGGCCCCGGGCGCAGCGTGGGCGGAGGGGGGTTGGTCGCCTGGCCCCGGGGAAGCGAGGCGGGGCCCAGGTGGGTGGCGGGAGCCTCGGGTCGGTGACACTCGCCTGGAAAGAGTTGGGACGAAGAGCTCGGGTGGGACGAGGAGGCTCCGGCCCGGGGCTCGCCTTTAGGCCGGAGTAGGGGGGCGCGGCGCTGAGGCTCGAGCGTTCAGCAGGGGGCGCTGCTCTGGGCGTTGGACGGGGGTGGGGTGGGGTGGGGTGGGAGAGGAGGGGGGTGCGCAGCTTGCAGCGCACACTTCCCCCATTATTAAACATTATGTTCAAAAGGCGCCGGGGGACTTCCCGAAGCCACGGAGCCCGCGCCGCCCGCCCGCCTGGCCCTCGGAGCCCATGGACCTGAGCGCGGCTGCCGCGCTGTGCCTCTGGCTGCTGAGCGCCTGCCGCCCCCGCGACGGGCTAGAAGCGGCCGCCGTGCTGCGGGCGGCGGGGGCAGGGCCGGCCGAGAGTCCGGGGGGCGGCGGCGGCGGCAGCGGGACAACCCTCGCCGCGGCTGAGGGCACCTCCGCTGCCCTGGCCGCCGCGTCTCCCGGGCCCCGCGGTGCGCGCCGCGCCACGGGCTCCGGCTTCAGGAACGGCTCGGTGGTGCCGCACCAGTTCATGATGTCGCTTTACAGGAGCCTGGCCGGGAGGACTCCGGCCGGGCCAGTCGCCGCCTCCACCTCGGGATCTGGCCGCCACGGCCGCGCGGACACAGTCACCGGCTTCGCGGACCAGGCGATCCCAGGTACTCTGCCGTTACCGCGCCCGTCCATCCTGTCTTGCGCCCCAGCACCATTCCCCTCGGTGTGGCGTGGGGGGACCTCGGTACCCGCACATCCCAGGCTCAGGTGTTAGAAAGTTCTCCGAGGCCCACGAACCCGACCTCGCAGCGCCAGGACTCTGGTTAGAGCCGCGGCAGCTGGCGGGGGCCCGCGGCCCCAGAGGGCTATGCCCGTTCTCTGCCCGGGGTGCCCTGGCCCTGCCAGCCCCGCGGGTCCCTTCGAGGAGGCAGGCTAAGTTGGAGATCCGGAGAAGCAAGGAGGGGATTCGGCCCAGAGGGATTGAGCAGTGGTGGCGGCGTTGGCTGCTTGATTGCTCTGCAGCTCCCAATCTTGCGGGGAGGGCCGTACAAACTCGGGGAAACAGAGGGGAACGCGGGACAGAGCGGGCATCAGACTAAAGTACAGGGCTCCGGAGAGGCTGGTGGCATCACCAGGTGCGAGGAGGGCCCTTCTCAGCAGGCTGATCTGGGTGGAGGCGGGTTCCTGCCTGGGGCTGGATCCTTGGGGAGGTAGAGGGAGAGGCGAGGACGTTATGCAGAGAGGAGAGGAGGGCCCGCGAACCTGCAGGAATACAGGCCTCTCTGAGACCAAGCACCCCACCTTGCTCCACCCTGAGCCCTCCAAAGGTAGGACTTGGGTGAGGCAGTGGTGGTTGGGGAGTGTCATCTGGATTTTATTAATCTCTATTGAAGCCATTAGAGCAGACAGATAGGGAAAATTTAACTAATTTCAGGCGGAAATGCAAGTAATTTCGGCCTTAATTCTATCCAGCCAGAGACCCAGCCTGGAAGGCAGGAGGGAAAGAAAGGCAATAGGGCTGGGAAGTAAGTGCTGCTGCCACCCAGGCCCTGCCTGGGAGCCACTGGGGGTTCCGTATGCCCACCACTAGCCTGGGAAGGCAGGCAGAGGGGGTGCAGTAATCAGGTTTCTCATTCCCTCCAGCATGCACACAGGGTCTACACAGGCCGCTTTATTTGGAATGTAGGGACAGTCTGGGCCCAAATGGCCCTAAAGTTTGGTGGAAATTTTCAAGCATTCTCTGAGAGCCTGGGGTGCCCCCTGGATGGGATGCTAGGGTACTTCTAGGGAGCCTGAATCCTGGTGTGCAGACCCTGGGGAGGGAGGGGGTCTCCCAGCTGTGGGAGAGGTGAGATGTGTATGGCCCTGAGCTTGTAGAGGCACCAGATCCTCTTCCTTAGATCCAGTTAGGCCTGCAGTGGCCTCAGCCTAAGCTAAATCCCAGGAAATTTCGGAGAGGATGCATCGGCAGAATCTCAAACCAGGGAGAGGCTTGCAGGGGAAGCTCAGAGAGAGTGCTGCCGCTCCCAAAGCCCTGGGGAGAAAGCATGGGGAGACTGAAGGAGCACTTGGCCCAGCGCCTCTCCTGCTTGCCTTCTGCCCTGAGCCTCCACTCAGAGCAGGGCTGCCTGAGGGCTCAAGAGGCCGGGGCAGCACACCCACACTTCGGTCCCGGGGAGTCAATGGCTTGGCGTCCAGTGGTTGGTGAGCAACGCTCCAACAGTGGGGGGAGTCTGCACAGTCTCTTCGCGTTTGGGGCAAAACGAAACCATATGACCTTCTTCAAAGGGAACTCCTTATCTGCTTCTTGGTGGAATTTTCAGCTGTTTTCTTCCTTTCTGAGCCCCCAAAGGAAAAAAGTGTCTACGACGAGAAGTAAAATCCCAGAGGCCGAGTTGAGTCCTAACGGAGGGAAAGGCTAGGTCTGCGAGGGGACCAGCGGGCCCTGGCGGGGAGGCCAGTCGGTCCTCTGCCTTCCCTGCAGCAAGGCGTCCCGGCCGCTTTAAGCCCTTCCCAGAAAGTGGCTTGCGCTCCATGCCGCCTTTCCCATCCGTCGGAGGTGGCGGAAACACTGGGAGAAGCTTGAGCCTGGAGTTCCCATTGTGACCAGGGGCTGAGCCGGCCCCTATTTGGGCCTCAGTTCCCCTCCGGCAGAGCGAGGAGGCTGGATGCGGGAAAGGGTGTCTGCAGCCCTGCGGACACGTGCCCCTTCCGGACGAATCTTGGAGGTCCAGCCTGCACGGGAGATCGTGTCCGGCTGGAATGTCCAGGCAGGGCTAGGGAAGAGAAGCCGCAGAAGCAGGTTTCAGGGGACAAGAACTTTCGGTTTTCGCCCAACCGAGACTCTGAGACTCTCCTGGCGGATAAGGAGGGCCATAACGAGCAGTCCCCGGACCGTGCCTGGCCTGGCCTCCAGGTCTTTAAGAGGTGCACGACTTCTGATGCGCCCACCAGGCCTCTTTTTCTGCCACCGGCCGAAAGTCTGGCCTCCGCCTTAGTCTTCGAAAACCCATGGCTCTGGGGCAGGCAGCCGAACTGTAGGAGCCGTAAGGCTTGGGTCTCGGGTGCCGACGAGGCGCGCTACGTTGGTTGGGTTGTCGGACATCATTTAGCTCGAAATAAAGCTCACATCCAGATAATCTGAGCGACGGCTCCCTCTCTTTTGGGCCAGGCTGACGGACTGGAGCCGAGATGTGCGAGTGGGCGCCGGCCCCAGCGAGCCTTGCTCCCACATCCAGGGAAGTTGGGACTGTTTGCAGTTACGGGGTGCACGCTTCGCTCTCACTGCCGTTCTTTATCTGTCTCTGCCCATCCCCTGCAGACGAATCGGCAGCCGAGACCGGCCTGAACTTCCTGTTCGACGTGTCCAGCCTTCCCGACGCAGACGAGGTGTTGGGCGCGGAGCTGCGCGTGCTGCGCCGCGAGTCCGGGGCGCGGGGCCCCGGCAGCGCGAGTCCCCCGTTGCTGCTGCTGTCCACGTGCCCCAGCGCAGCGCGTGCCCCGCGCCTGCTGCACTCCCGAGCCGCCGAGTTCCTGGACGCCGCGCGCTGGGAGGTGTTCGACGTGGCAGACGCCTTACGGCGCCACCGCCGGGAACCGCGCACCAGCCGCGCGTTCTGCCTCTCGCTGCGCGGAGTGGTGGGTTCGGCGCGGGTCCCGCTGGCACTGCGGCCGCTGGGCTTCGGTTTACGGGGCGGCGGCGGCGCGGCGGCGGAGGAACGCGCGCTGCTGGTGGTCTCTTCCCGCACGCAGAGGAAGGAGAGCCTGTTCCGAGAGATCCGCTCCCAGGCGCGCGCGCTCGGGGCCGCGCTTGCCGTGGAGTCGCGGCCCGATTCCGGACCCGGCGTGGGCTCGCCGACCGCGGTCATCGGCGGTCGCAGGCGGCGGCGGACGGCGTTGGCCGGGGCGCGGGCAGCTCAGGGCAGCGGCGGGGGCGCGGGCCGGGGCCACGGGCGCAGGGGCCGGAGCCGCTGTAGCCGCAAGCCTTTGCACGTGGACTTCAAGGAGCTGGGCTGGGACGACTGGATCATCGCGCCCCTGGACTACGAGGCATACCACTGCGAGGGCGTGTGCGACTTCCCGCTGCGCTCGCACCTTGAGCCCACCAACCACGCCATCATTCAGACGCTGCTGAACTCCATGGCCCCGGATGCGGCTCCAGCCTCCTGCTGCGTGCCCGCGCGCCTCAGCCCGATCAGCATCCTCTACATTGACGCCGCCAACAACGTGGTCTACAAGCAGTACGAGGACATGGTGGTGGAGGCGTGCGGCTGCAGGTAGCATGCGGGCCGCGGGCCAGGGCGGGGGCAGCCGCGCCACCCAGGGACTCCCCGCTGAAAAGCAGCTTGGGGCCGAGCCTGTCGCCTCGCTGGGGTGCGCGTCCGAGTCTGGCCCGGCCACCTCATGGAGGAGGGAGCGCGCACGTTCACATACCAGCACGCACAGCCGCACACTCCTCACTCGTGCGCACGTGCACGGTGGACGCATCTGAAGGCCTTGGGAAGAGAGGATCTGACGCTACCGAATGTCACAGGTCATGTGTATTTTGCAAATAGATATCTATTTCTGCGCCCACTGCCCCCTTTTGGGGAGAGTAGGGGGTTGCTGCGTTGCCGTGACAGTAACTGGCACTAAATCGAGTAGAATCGGGTTAGGGAATTGGGGTCTTCAGAGTGGGGGGAACTAACGGGATACTCGAATAAGTCTCATTTCACTCCCTTTTTGTTTCTGGCCAAGTGTGGGGCACAGCTGGCTGGGAGGGAGGGGGCAGAGTTCCCGGTGTTGCTCCTGGGGCAGACAGTAATGCCCTTTCTGAAAGTTTGCGTTGCATCCGCGTCATTAACTCTGGAGAGGAACCGCTGCAAAAGGCCTCATCTTTTTCCTTTAACTTCCAAAAGTCTAACATTTCCCAGTTTTGAAAGGGGAGTTTGTCGGAAAGACTGCATTGTGGAGCTTCCCAGATCTCTGCAAAGGTCAGCACCACTTTTTTTTTTTTTTTTTTTTTAATCAATTCCAATTGGGAATTATCTAGAAAGTGGAAAAAACAGTTTAGGAGGGGATAGGTGAGATGGGGGATAGGCTTTTAACTGCGGGTCTGATCTAACTTGTCATGGGATAGAGTGGTGTCTTCCAGGTCCTGCAGCTCCTAAGCTGGGTGGACCAAGGTGGTCCTAGGGCCTTGGGGGGACGCAGGAGGAAGCTGGTGCAATGTCTGGGGATTGGGAAAGGGGGTTGCTATAACTTTCCCTAAAGACCTGTCAGGAGGTTTTTCTAAGGAGCTGGGAGGAGGCTTCTAGGGTTGGAAAGAGGCACCGAGGTGGGTGGGGTGGGCAGGTTCCTGCCAAGGATGGAGGACTGGGGCTTGTCTGCCAGGTAGGCACAGCCCCCTCCAAATGGCACCCTCGGAGTGGCCCACATGTGCTTGTGCTTAGCTATCAAGTCTGTGTCGGCTTTTGCACGCTTTCACTGTGTTGTTGCTGTAGTTTTTGGCAGTGTGATAGTAACGGGAAGTGAAGCCACACAAAAGTGCTTTTGTGAGATTTCAGCTCCCCACAGCCCAGTGGTTCAGGGCAGGAGGAAGGTCGGTCCCTCCCCTCCTTGCTCCGTGGAGGGGCATCTGCAGTTTCGCTGCTGTGGTCCCTTCAGAAGGACCATGGTGTGGGGGTCAGAAGTGGAAGACTATCCCTGGTCTCTCTGTTTTGCCCCAAGAAGTCTTGCTGATAGTAGGATTGTCTGTCCCTGTAAAAGGGAGGCAGAACATGCTAGCCTTCATTGTTTTATTTGGTTCATTTCTGCCTGGGGGCCCTCTGTGGCCTGTGTAAATGATTGGGAGAAGGGAAAGAAACAGGTTGGATTCCACCTGCCTGGGGCTCCGAGGGCTTTCTTGAGAAACCCTGCAGCCCTCCTGGTCCTCCTGCTTAAGGCTGTGCTGGGCTTTTTCCTTTAGGGTCCCTGAGAGGCCTTCTTTGCTACTCTTCTTGTCTTGGATGCTAAGATCCAGGGCGATTTATACAAATCTTCATTCTCAGAGATTACAGTCTTAAAGAGAGATTTGAAAGATTTAGATATAACTCATTTATTTAAGGGTCCCCACCTGAGTCCTTTTTATCTTTTAAAATCCCCCCAAAGGAGGAGAAAGCACATTTATAATGTGAATTTATATGCTGTGACTATGTAAGTAGCTATCCATAACCAGAAAATGCAAGTCTCTTCTCATTAAAACAAAAATCCCAAAGCGGCTGCTGCAGTACACTTCCAGTCAATTTCAGTGACTGGGCAAACATCTATAAATTTTGCCAGAGAAGTGACACTCTCATTTTCTAAACTATGATTTGAATAGTATTTGCATAGTGATTACTCTGAGACCTGTCACAATGAAGAATTTTTTTTAAAAGGGCACTAAAGTATTAAAAGTCATGATATTAGAAGATTTAGAAAGGGAGCTGAAAAACTATAGCTAAATATTATTTTGAAGAAATTCTAGGATATTTAATCTTTTTGGACAAAAGCAAACATTTGATACTTTGTTAATGACTAGGAGAAACAATTGGAGGGGAAGAAATGCCTTGATTTAGTCTGAGCTTTCTGTAACTGGGAAAAAAAATAGTCCATTTTCTGTTTCCTCCTGTTGACCTGTTTCCACCAAGATGTAATGAAAGTGATGGAGGAAGTGGGGTGTCTCCCTCATCTGAGTCCAGGCTGCACCCCATGGTGGGGGGCATTGTCCTTAGTCACTGACAGTTCCTTCGATGACCCCTGATGCCCTCAATGTGTTCTTTGTTTACTGGATAAAAGGAATGCCACCTAGATTTCGTCTGGAGCTGCACAAACCCACCAGGGACCACCGTGTCCCGTCTCAGGCCTCTGTATCTCAGAGTTAAAAGGAGGTGAACAGAGAGGATGATGTGTTTTGCTTTGTAAAAAAGACAGCAAATGGGCCATCACACATGGAGACAGACAGATTTTTGCTGTGGAGATGTGGTTAGGATAGCTTTGTCAAGACGTGGACACAAGTGTTTTCCCTGCACGGTCAGTAGTACCCTGTACTGTCGTCTGTCTTCCAGGCAGTGGGGAGCAGGCCCAAATCAGCCAGCTGGAATCTCCGGTCCCCACGGATGGGAGAACGGGCTGCTGACAGTCATGGACAGAGTGTCAGGACTGTGAGTGAAGGTGGCCCTCCTTTAGCCTGGGGTCCCCGAACTCTTCCTCTCAAAGGAGACCCAGCTTTCCATATTGCTGGGGGAGAATCGAGATCCTGCAAACCATTCTTTGCTAGAGAGGAGGGTTTGGCATTACTGCCTGGGGAGCACAGGGCAGGCCAGCTGGGGCCATCGGGGATGGTGCCAGGTCTGCCAGACACCCAGGCAGTCTGGTCACTGCCGCTTGAAGCCAGACTTCTGTATTAAGGGTGACCCCAGCGCTGGCAAGTGGCTGTGCCCACCGATGCTGCCGTGCTTGCCTAGTTGAATTCTGGGTTTCCAAGCAGCAGGACTGGGTCCTCTGGAGAGGGTGGCAGGCCTTGTCAGCTTAGCTTGGAGAAGCAGGCTTGAGCTGCGCCGTTCATCCCGTACATGCTCCCCTTCGCCCTCCTGTCCTGGCCAGTTTTGTTGCTGCCATGGCAGGGGAGGGAGAAGACAGGTGGACAGTGTGATTGGCGAGTTGCCCCGTCAAACCTTCTACTGGGACTTCACAGCTCTCGGAGGAGGTGTCAGCAGGAGCAGAAACCTCACTCCCATTTGTGCTCAAGAGAGTCTGATTACCTTGTGGATGTCATCACAGTGTAACTCAAACCCTACAAGTCAGTTATCCTGTTTGCAATCTCATTCAAACTCAAAGCAGAAAATAACTAGGGACTGTAGACTGACCTTTTCCTTAAAGCAGAGACAAAAAACTGAATGCTTTCCAAGTGCAGCTCGTGCGAAGTCCGACTCTCCTCTTGCTTGAACTTGGGCTCTAGAGAATCCAATGAGAGGACCAGAAGGCACTGTAGCCTCCTCTGGACCAACATGCTGTTGGGGGCCTTGGGGATTCTTGGGACACAGAGCTTCCTGCAGGTCCAGAAAGCAGGGCCAGCTCAGTGGGCCTTGGGCAGAGGACCTCTGGGGGACGCCAGGTGGGCTGGGCTGTTAGGTGCTGGAAAGCAGGGTCCGAGAGGGCCTAGGTTGGATCGTGCTCTCAGAAAGGGTCTGGACTGGGGAGGAAAGAGTCATGGCTGAGTGACCCCAGAAGATAGAGGGCAGTGAGGTGGGAAGTAGCTGGACCCCTCCACAGGGCTGTGGGTAGTGCAGAGGCTGAGCCCACCATGGAAGTGCCCACAGGAAGGCCACTCCACTGGGCATCTCTGGAGAAGTCTGGCAAGTCATGGGTGGTTCACCTCCCTGCTCAGAGCGTCAGCAAAATGAGAAGCGCTTGGGTCCCGTGGTTTAGAATTGTCCTTCGTCCCCAGAGCCCATTCACGTCATTCAAAGGCAGAGCAGAGGTGACTTCCTGGAGAAGGTTCCCTCCAACCCAGCTCCAGAGCGGCTGTCACAGGTGCTGTAGCTTTTTCTTGTGTGTGTGTGTGTGTGTGTGTGTGTGTGTGTGTTTGGGTGTGTGTCTGTTCATTACACTCTTGGCCTCCATTGGTGCTTCTTGGATGTTGCTCTGGTATCCTCCCGGGGCAAGGTAGGTCAAGAGTCCTGGAGGTCGGGCTCAGCTCACCAGAGCCACGGCTTTTCTCACATCATGTCCCAGCTGAGGGGCGCTATCGGCCCCGCTGGATTCTGCCTGTGCTCCAGGGTGGATAGAGCCACACCTGGCTGAGATTTTTCTGTGACCAAGTCTTGGGCGGCGGCTCCTACACTGTGGGTACTCCTCTGGGAGGAGAGGACAGAAAAGGTGGCGCCTTGCTACAGCCCAGACAGGGACCTGGGCTGTTGTGGAGTCCTGGACAAGGCGGGCAAGCCCACCTGAGGATGAACTGCTCCGCCAGGGCCCTACCTGGCCCTCAGCCACGTCATTGCTGGGCCGGTGTGTGGCCCAGCTACTGGGGGTGTGACCCAGGGGCAGACGCCATAAAAGCTATGCTTCCTCTTCTTTTTGAAGCTCTGGACACCAGTAGCAGAGTTGAACACTAAGGAACATGAGAAGGGAGGAGAGAAAAAGATGTTATTTCTAACTTTTCAGACAGCTCAGCCTTTGGCTCCTGGAACCTGCGGCCCCCTTTATTGCAGCAGGTTTCTTCCTCCTTTTGTGCTGTCCTGGACTTTAATATGCACCCAGGGTTTTAACTGCACAAACAGTTAACTCCCACCGAGGCTCTAGGTTAGAGAAGCCTGTTCTGTCTGGGAAGGCCACACTCCCAGTCTGCAGACAGCTAGCTACGTGGATGTGGCTGCATGGAGAGGGTTGGAAGTCGGCCTGGTCCATCAGTGGGGGTGATTTTGGCCACGTGGGCTCTGGTCCGTCATTCAGGGCTGCTCTCTGCTTGTAACATTTGTGCTTCCAGAGCTCAGCTTCTTCCCACCCGCCCCACAATTGCCTCCACGTTGTTTGCTGTGTGTGCAGAGGGCCTGGGGCTTGGCGGCGGGCAGCGTTGGGAGGCTGGGGCTTCGTGGCTGCGGCAGCAGCTGTAGCAGGGCCACCCGGGCCTCCCAGGGTAAAATCAAGGCGTGTGAGGTCATTGCAAAATCAGTTTGCATTTCAAGTCATGCTTGTACTTGTTGAAAAGTACAAATACACCCCCAGAGAATCACAGGTAGTGGGCGGTGGTAAGCTTTCTCTGCCTTGACAGACCTTCCAGTGGCAGTCCGTTGGCCCCCGCTAGTACCCTCTAGTATCTAGTCTGTGTGCTGTGTTGGCAGAAGAAAGGACTAGCTTCTCTCTCACACACACACCCCTATGGAGTAAGAGGGCTGGAGTGTTCATAGAGCCTTCCCAAGAGGTGTTTCTGCAGGCAGGTGAGCCTGTGGGTAGGACAGTTTGACGTGTTACTTACTGTATGAAGCAGTTTTCACTCTTTTTTGGCCTGGTGAACTTCCCTCTGTTAGTTTAGGGCAGTGCAGAAGCTTTTAATCTTCTAAGTCAGTAATGGGATGTGAAATAAATTGTCTAGAAGAAGAAGAAGAAGCTTTGCACAGCAAGTTCCAGGTGCCTTTAGGCCTGGAGGTTCAAGACCTTCCAGACGCAGCGAGGTGTTTTTGCTTTTGCGTTTCTTTTTCACTGGCTTTTAAGATGTAGGCCAACAGGAGTGTGATGGTGTGGAGATCTGGCCAGGTGGGCATGGGCCAGTGGTGGTCTTCTTTGCAGCCGGTTCTTTTCTTCTCTGTGCTTTTCCACCTGACCGGCAGTTACTGCATCCAAAGGCGGGGGCAAATTATTTATCTGTTCCCAGCCTCGACTCCGCTCAGACACTTGGCTGCTAGAATCTAGAACCTCAGCTGGACCTTCCTGGGCTGAGGTGTGCTTGTGGCGGACAGTGACAAGACTCCCACCCTGTGGGGCTTATTTATGGGAGTCCTGCTGAGTTAGAGGTCAATACAAACCCATCTCTGCCCCGGAAGCACGCCCTTCCCTTGAGGCCACTCCCTGGGCTGCAGGATGGGGAAGAGTCATCTCTGGGTGGAGGTTCGCTGCAGCCACACACAACCATACCTGTTGTACATTCTTTGTGACGAGCCCGTTTTCTCTCACGCCTCTCAACCTGGAGCGGCCCTCACCTAGATTTTTCTGGGGGTGAGTGAGTCTGAAAAGCAGTGACAAGGTGTGTCAGAGGCCCTTCCTTGTCTGCATGTTTATCTCTGAGTGACCGAAGGCTGCCAAGGGCGGAAAAAGGTGCACGTGTCCCCGCGGCTCAGGGCAGCAGGAACTTGGCTTGAGGGGGGCAGGCTGGCTTGAGGAAGGCTGCACCCATTAGCAGGGCTTATTTTCTTTGCAACTTATATTTCCGGGTCAGGACCTGTGAGAGTCAGAGCAAAGTCAGCCATGTAGTACTCTGTTTCGAAGGTGATGATACAGTTCAGGGAGAAAGCAAGATCGTGATAAAATGTGTTTTCTGGCTGGGAAGTACTCAAGTTCCAAGCCAGGAACGGAGGCTCTGGAAAGGGGGAACGTCTCTGTCTTTCTCCACCTGGAGAGCATCTTTAGAGTAATGGTTTCATTTTGTTTTTTGGCATTTCACTTTATGCTGTAGCACGAAGAACTTTTATGTTTTTTATGAGGAAGAATCATCTTCGAGTCACTTCAGGTCTTTTAGCTGCAAGTATTTCACCCCACATGGAAAGTTAATGATTTCTGTTAGCAAGATTTCTGTAATGATTTTTTTACTTGCCTTCAATAGATGAAAATAGGAGATTCTGAAAAGTTTGGAAAGCATTTTCTTTCTTCTTCTTTTTTTTAAAATATATGAAGCAGCAGCTTTTCTCACTGTGAAGGCTTCTGCAGGAGTCCGGCACCAGCTTACCTGTGGTACATTTGCACAGGCGCTGGGCGGGCAGTGTGTCTGATGTGATGGGCACCCTGCCCTTTGCCAAACATGCCCTCCAGTGCTGATACAGTGATTTTAAAGGAAATGGGCGAAACTCAAAATGATGGCGATGCCATCACAGCTGAATGACATGCCATTCAGTCAGCTGCTAAAGACACAGTTAACGATCTGGGGGGATGGATAGACCCCTCTCTTGTTTTGCAATGACACTGTTTCTCAGCTTGGCTTGGGAGTGAGATGGGGAAGCTGGGGGAGGTTTTTAGACTCATTTAACACAAGCTGAAATTTCCTTTGTCACCTGTCTTCTAGCTCTGGTTCGGCCTGAGGCTTGGAGGCTGGTGCTTGGGCCGTTCATCTCCCTGCTGCCCGGCTTGGCTATCTGGGCAGCACGAGCTGACGTCATGAATGCCACCCCTGTGCCCAGGCAGGCTAGCAGGGAACTCTTCCAGGGCAGGTACAAACCCACTGTGTATATGTATTCTCAAATTTAAATAGACTGTACATATTGGAATGTAAATGAACTATAAAACAGCAATCTCTATTTTTCTGGACAGTTAGATAGCAGTATATATTTGTTAAATGTGCTTGTGTACTCTTCATTAACCGTCTTAATATTTTGTACAGATAAGTTGATTAAATATTTTATTGTTAAAACTGCTCCTGGCTGGTCTTTAGAGAACCACTTTTTGACTTGTTACCGTGTTTTCCCGTGTTGAGAATAGCAGTCAACCTCTGAGAGTTTAGGAGTGGGTACATTGGAACCGGAGGTTCTGAGCCCATGAGTCTTGAAGCTGACCGACTGCTCCCCCTTGAAACACCTCAGGCTGTGAGTCCAGGAGGGTGGGGGCTTGAGCCATGGGGCTGCTGCTCCCTGGGTCTTTGTGGCTGGTATGACCCTGCAGAGGACACTGTGCAGCCACACATGGTATGAAGCCATTGCAGGGGAAGGGAGGAGAATCAAGCTTGGGTTCAGGGGAGGAGGCCAAAACACAGAGGAAAACACCTTCTCTTTGGAAAACAAGCACTGGCATTGGTAATGAGTGATCGCTGTCATTCCAAGCACAGAGTGAGTGGACAGATTCTCTGTTTATAGATGTATCAGGCTCCTGCTGGACCTAGAAACCCAGGCACCCCCACCCTGGAGGCTGCGCAGTTGTGAATCCTAGCAGTAGAAGCCCAACTGCTGCAGCTTCCTCTGCAAGGCCAGTTAACATGCGTCAGGAAAACCAGAATGTCCTGCAGCGAGTTTGACGGGGCACTGCTTCTCGGTACTCTTCTGGACAAGTACAGAGATCTGTGCTTGGTGATGCTGTCTCGGCTCCTTCAGCAGCTCCCCTAGATTGGGCAGGAGAGGATGGACCACACAGTCTTCCTCTCCCAGCTGTTTCCCATAGTTGAGTGAGAAAGCTGTTGATTTCATCCGTTCCTAAGTATTTCTGGGGAACTAGTGATGAAGCAGCAGTTGTGGGATGAGGACTTGGCCTCACTACCGACTTGTGACGAGGATCACCTTCTCTGGGATATGGATTGGGCCAGTGTGACTCACCTTTTTGCAGAGCAATGGGGCGCATGTCCACTGCAATCCAGTGTTCTTGTGGGATTTTAATGCCTGTCCCCATGTCATGTGTCTTTCTCTGGTGAAAGGTAAATTGAGAAAGTTCCCTTTTTGCTTCTTTCTTTCATGACTACCAAATAAAGGAGCCTCTAAGTTAAAAAAATTAAAACAAAACAAAAAACATTTTGGCTGCACTGCAGGGCATGTGGGATCTTATTAATAGTTTCCCAAACAGGGATCAAACCTGTGCCCCCTACATTGAAAGCACAGGGTTTGAACTAGACCACCAGGTAAGTTCCAAGGAGTTTCTTTGGCAGAAAAATGTTCACCTTGTAACTAACTCATTTGGCAGGTTGTTGTAAACGCATAGGCTTCATGACTCTGTCATTGAAAAAGGTAAAGTATTACTTTGATGATAACAACCCTCAGTCAGTTCTTCATTTTAGTATTTTTCACTCTCCACTTAACCTACCCCGGAATTCTGTGGTTAGAGGAGTACGCTTTCAGTTGAGAAGGGCTAGTTATAGGGAGAAGGGGAAGTCAGGTGCCACATTTAAAATTTTATCCTATTTCCCAAACACTGATGAGAGATGGTCTAAAGGCCCTGCAATGACCGATGCTAAAAGGAGGCAAAGACAGACTTCTCTACTCCCCCAGGCCCCCGGCCCTGGTGTGCCCACTGCCTGCTCATCTCAAGGCAGGCTGAGGCCAAGATGCCACCACCTGCTGCCTCCCTGAGAGCAGAGCTGCCTGATCTGGTTGTGGATGCCTTGTGCTCCTGTACCCCAGGGAAGCTCTCTTCTGCTCAGAAGGAACAGTTATCTGGGGAGAAGCTCGTCCGTTGTGATGTGTCACCAGAGTGCAGCCACCGACCGTGAGGCTGGGGGCGTCCGCCGAGCCCTAATCACATGCAGGTGCTTGGCCCTGCAGCAGCGGCCAGCGGGAGGAAGCCCAGATGTGGTGCGAAGCCCGCGCAGCGTGGATTTGCAGAGGCGGGGTGCTGGTCCCCCTGTGGATGCGGAGGGAGGCCCTGCAGGTGCACCCACACCCCTGGCTGTCATGGCCGCCCAGTCACAGGGTCACATTCCCATCCCGGGAAGAGGAATTTTCCCATAGACTCACCCAGCAAGGGAGTCTGTCCCAGTGTGGGGAGGTCAGCACAGCCCCTCTGCCAGAACGTCTGAGGAATGCAATGCAAAATGAAAACGCTCTGCTGTCTCGGAGCCGGGGCTCGTGTATTGTTGCTTGTAATTCCCACTTGGGGTGCTGCACAGGGTTAGCTCACAACACATAATAACCACATATTTGGTCGTTGCTAATACCCAAAGTCCAGAGGTTTTCTAATCACAGAAGAATGGAAGTAACAGTTGCAGCCGGACAGCCAAAGAATGGGCCGCGGCATGCAGTGGCCTTGCTGAGAGTGGCCAGCCTGTGTCCTGGAATCTGACTCAGTGGTGCATAGTGAGGCTGGGGAAGTGCTTAAGGGATAAATAAGCAAGTCCTTGTCACAATTCCATTTACACACTCAGTTCTGAGGGACAAGGAGTCCCAGTGACGTGATCCTCTGACAAGTCTGACCAACTGAGGGAACTATATTTCTTGAGAGCTTGCATATTAAGTATGGCAACAACTTTTTATTAACTTAGAAAACAACAAGTTATTGACTCATCTGTGTGACAGGCCTTTTGCTATAAGCCCTGAGCATAGAGTAACTAGATACAAGGCCCATCTCCTAGGACTCTCTTTCAGGGGCAGGAAGGAGTGTTAATAGTGGGGCAGGGAGGATAAAAAGCCAGTTCCTGCAATAACAGCAAGTGCTTCACTAGGGATGGGGCCAGGGGGGCCAAGAGGGCTCTGATGGAAGGGAGAGGGGGAGAGGGCTCTGGGAGGCAGAAGCAGCTCATATTTTGGGTCAAGCCTCCAGGGGGTGGGGTTGAGGCCTGGGCACTCTCAAAGCTGGAGCAGTGTGGATCCCAGAGGTTCAGGGCACGGGGCACTTCTGAGGAGCAGATAGAAATGAGCATCTCTGGAGCACTAGGTGGCCCTGGACAGAGCTGCAGAGACCAGAATGTGGAACTGAGCCTCAGCTCTGACCCCCTGCCACCCCCCTACCCCCCATCGCCTGGTGCCTGAGACATCCCACCCCAAACCCCTCCCTGTCTCATCTTCCAATCTTTTAACGCTACTCAGTCGTTACCAACCATCTACTCTATACTTCCGCTGACAACCTGGCCCTCGAATGCCCTTCCGGGACTCCCTTTCCCAACCCTCCACTCTTGCCAGGCTGCCTGCCTGCTCTTTTCCTCCAGGAGGCAGCAGGATGCTGCGGGGAGGAAGGGGTGAGGCTGTGGCCCTGGGGCAGAGGCTGAGGGTCATTCAGCGGCTCTGAGGTCTTGACTGAGTCCCCTACTTGGCACCTGCGTGGTGGCACACATGGTCATGAGGCCTGAGTGAGATGCTCTAAATGCAGGGCGAGGAGCATGTTCCAAACCCACCCAAGGTCCGCCTTTCCACCTGTCCTTCTGGCACCAGGAACAGCACCCACCATCCCCCACAGAATGTTTCTCTTTACAGAGTTGCGGCAACCTGGAGCCCTCTGTGGCCCCCCACCTGTGAGAGGCCTGCGGTCTGCTGGAAGAGGACACACCCACGTCCCACAACGGCTCCCCACCTCGGCCAATGTGACGGCTCACCTGCATCTCCAGCAGGCAGACGCAGGAACTCAGCCCCTTGGAAAGGGAAATCTTTTCTGTCCTTGGCACTCCTCCAGGAGGGGCTCCAGCCTCAAGGCCTCAGAGATGTATTTGTTCACAGAGCACACGTGGTCCCAGGCACGGCCCGCTCCCCGAGCTCAACCCCACCAAGGAAGGGAAGAGCCCAGGGATATCTCTTCTCTCCAGCAGGTGGAGGCCAGGAACAAAGATGATGTCTCTTGTCATTTAAGAAACACTTTGTCATACAGAGTAAAGTAAGTCAATGAGAGAAAAATATCATACTAATGCATACATATGGAATCTAGAAAAACGGTACAGATGAACCTATTTGCAGGGCAGGAATAGAGACGCAGATGGAGAGAACAGACATGTAGACCTTGTCGGGGGGGCAGCGGGGGATGAATTGGGATTGACATATATATATAAACACTACCATGTATAAAATAGATAGCTAGTGGGACACTGCTGTACTGCACAGGGAGCTCAGCTCGGTGCTCTGTGATGACCTGGAGGGGTGGGATGAGGGGGTGGGGTGAGCCAAGAGGGAGGGGATATATGTATACATACAGCTGATTCACTTCCTTGTATAGCAGAAATACAACACTGTAAAGTAACTATACCCCAGACAATTAAAAAAAAACAAAACCAAAATACTTTGCTTCTTACATCTTTTCCAAAGGACTATAAGTTCCTCGAGGGGACATTTGGGTGCTTGGGGCTGTGTGTGGGAGGTCTGTATGGCCTGGGGTCAGAAAACTGTGTCAGGTGGGGGAGTGGCCCCCTCCTTTATCAATAGGAATCAGAAACGCTGAGACAATTAGAAGGTCTCAGGCTGGGTGAAACGACGCAGAAATGGGGAATCGCAGAGTCGTGCACAGCACCACAGGGAAGAGAGTACAAGACAAACAAGTGTGCTGTCGTCCTCTGGGTACCGGTTAATAGAACATCTACCAGACAGGGTGCTAAATACCATACGCAAGACCTCACCTGACCCCATTAAAGACAAATAAAAACCCTTCCAAGGTCCTAAGGCTAATGCAAGTGCTTTCAAGGGTGAGGACAGTGGGGGAGGGGAGGTGAAGCCTCTGAACATCACACACCTAATAAATGAAAGACCCATGATTTGAAACACAGTCGTTGTCTTCATTTACTTCCTAGAAGAAATAATTCACTTTCTGGAAAAGAAGCAATAAGAGACAGATGCAGGAGGAGAGAGCATGTTTTTTTTTTTTCCAAGTAATTATTTGTATACATTTCAAAATCATCTTAAACATACAGAAATGTTGCTAGAACGAGAATGTTTTTTTCCTCTGAACTATTTGAGAGCTGACATAATGTCCTATGGCTCCGAGGCATTTCAGTGTCTTCACTGAAAATAAGGACATTCTCCTACTTAGCCACAATAAAACCACTGACATCAGAACATTACCATTGATCTGTTACTCCCATTTAAAAACTTTAGATCCCATGCAATGAAGTTTTGCAAATGTCCCAACAATGTTTTTTTCTTTTTTTTTTTTTTTTTTAATATAACATCTAATCCAGAATCAGGTGTTATATTAAGTTGTTGTGTTCCCTCAAGTCTGGAATTAAATTTAATATAATGTAGGATAAAGAAAAATCAAGCCTCTGGAGGTCACTGGCTCTTCAAAGGTTGACTGGAAAGGCCTATGGTAAGTGGGCTGTTGCCTTGAATGTCTGGCCACAAAAAGCCACAGGGGTAGCCTCTGGAGCTTCTCCCTCGTGGTTCAGAGCAGACTGGGGACAACCAGGCATGATTTCCAGTGTAGGTCTTTCACTCAGCACTAGATAACCCCAGAGGAGGTTATTAAACCTTTTGACAAGGACCATCACAGTGGCACACTGGCATACACAGGCAGAAATGCTTCTGGAAAATGGATTTCACCTAGTGCCTACCAACTTTAGTCTTTTGTTTATTTTATGTTATGATGATGTTTAATAATCAGTAATACAGCCAATCTTTATTGAGAAGATACTCTTTGTCAGGCACTGTGCTAAATGCTTTCATTTAATCATCCCATTCTTCCAACAATATGAGGTACGTATTATTATTAATCCTATCTTATGAATGAGGACACAGACATGGAGAAATTAGATGAAGCTGTCTAAAATCACACAGATGGTAAGGCCTCCAGAGTTCACATACCTTATCACCTCATATACATGCATGAACACTTTTGTTTAATTCCTAATGAAATAAAACGAGCTTCAATCTTCTAAAATCTGACCCTTCCCTCTCTAAAAGAAACATCGAAAAAGTGGCTTTCAATTTAACTGAGAGTGTGCATGTGTGCTAAGTCGCTTCAGTCGTGTCTGACTCTTTGCGATCCATGGACTATAGCCCGCCAGGCTACTCTGTCCACAGGATTCACCAAGCAAGTATAATGGAGTGGATTGCCTTTTCCTTAAGAGATGGAGACCCCCATCTCTTAAGTCTCCTGTGTTGGCAGATGGCTTCTTTACCACTAGTGCCGCCTGGGAAGCCCTTAATTGAGAGGCTATGACCTGAGTCTACCTCAGGAGAACGTGAAGACTGTAACCCTCCTCCCCAACATACAGAGGTCAGGCCAGGCAAGATCATAAAGTGTGGGTAAAGTATTTGTTTTGAAAATTCATTTGGTGCTTAGATGATTAACAGAATTACAAGCCATTATCTTTTACTTTATCATTTTACTTATTATTTTTTAAGCTCTGGTAAACTTTGGTTTATCAGATATAATTTCATACATGTGGACTTCTGAAACATGAAGTAACATTGTAAAATAAGGCTAACAGAAACACTGGGCATGTTATTCTTGATTCTAGTAGCATGATTTACCTAGTTTTTGCTTAAGTGCTTCAGCATCTTATTGAGCATCTCCTGTATGCAAGGTACTTCAGAGCCCTGAGACCCAGCTCCTAACATTAGATTTCTAGAAGGCCTCTCCACACAGCTGCCAATAAAGACTTTATGTATGCAGCCTTCTGCCAATGGCTTATACATCTACTGGTCCCTTTCTGGGGCTGAGAGCACTGTTTGCCTGGAGCTTGGCTCCTCCCCTCTGAGACGTCATTTGCTCTGATGTGGAAGCCAGGCCAAAGGATCATATCTCATTTGACATTCACCACTGGGTTGGCAGCATATCAGAGCTGAATCTTTCATCAGAGGGCTTTAGGTTTTGAGAAGAAGGACAACATCCCCTTGTCCTTATGAAATGATAACACCGTGAGGGATTTCCTCCAGGAGCAAAAATGGAATGTTTCTATCTATCATCAACAATTACCTCAGTCAATGGGATTTACTGGCTAAGTAAATCCTAAGGTCCCAAGATTGAATCAGTTTAGGGAAGGAAGCAATATTGTTAGCAAGCTCTAGGTCAGAGAACAAGCTTCTTCGTTATTGGAACTCAAGGTGTTTGGAGAGGGTGAATTCACATAATTTAATGGGTATTTGTTGTTGTTGTTCATTAGTAAAACAATTTCTTTCCAACTAACTGGATAACTCATTTATGATGATCCTCTATTCAGCAATTTAAAGATGCCCTTTCAAAATTTAATTCCTAGAAGATTTTCAGAAGAAAAGAATCATTAATGTAGCTAACAGTCTATCCTCAATGTCTGTTATAGTACTTGGCTCACTGCTGGTCTGCAGTGGAGTTTGACTGAAAAAAATCACAGAATGGGCAGTTGCCTGTGGCAGGTATGAGCTTCATCGGGGGCAGCACAGTGTCAGCCCATGCTGGCTCTGGAGAACGGAAGCCTGCAGGGAGCTCACAATCAGGACTTACTGGTTGGCTGTGGAGGAAGGTATAGTCGGAATCCTTCAGTAACGCTTATTAGCTCTTAGTTGACCAGAGGAACGTCTGACGAGCTTTATTCGCTCATTACTGTGGGCACGTCTGGAAGTCACTCGCCTCAGGGAAGGAGACAGGCAGTGCGTCGTCCCCTGCCACTGGCTCTGCTGGGGCTTGCGCACCGGCGGCCAGACAGAAGGCTGACCTGGTGGTCTGAGACACGCTGCAAGGTAGTAAGAGGCAGGGTGTGCAGGCTGTCCTGGTATCCAGTCGGATTTTGGTGATTTCAGCCAAGATCTTTGCAAAGTTAGTTGGGCTGACCTTCAGCTTCTGTCCTTAAGAGAGACCCGGGTCCACTGCCAAGCTCCACTGCTTGTCACTTCCTGGATGAGTGTATTCTTCTCATAATTTCATTTTTCACATGTCTGACTACGCACTTGACATTCACTGGTCTTTTACATTTTCTAGTAGTTCTTTCATAATTTTCTCTGGGGGGAGGGTGCTATTCTACATTGTAAATTAAAATAAAAAATTTAGATTTCCTTTTGTGCAATGATCCTGCCTATCAAAATTAAGTTGATGGCGCCACTGGGCATTTTGTGCACACGTGAAAGACTTTGTTTAGATTGCTGTGTTCCCTGAGTCTTGGGAATGTGTTGTTAACTCCAGGGAATATTGGTCAACTGTGTTTGTTGCAGTCTGTAGCATGGGGAGCTGGGAACTGACAGTTTTTTAAGCCAAGAGGGTCTCACTTTTTTCTCTTCTAACATCAAATATTAAAATTAGACAGTCACCTATGAAGTATGCTGCTTACTGCTAGGAGGCAGTGTACCTACTGCCTGTATGTGCCAACTGTCGGCACTTGCACCTTATGACAATATCTCCATTTTGGACAGATCATCCTTTAGCCAGTCGGCTACCATGTCGGCCATTTCCTGGAAAAAATTGAGGATAAAAGCATGAGGTATTTTTTTCTCACAGAGTCGAATATCTCCTTCTGGAAAATCTTTCTTCATGTCGTCATAGTACTCTTTTGGACACCAACTGTCTGTAGCACCGTAGTAAAATATAAGCTAGAAGACAAGACAAAAACACTTTATTAGAAAACACTTTCCCCTCCCAACATGGATCTGACACAAGCCACCTACGATGCTTTGAAAACAGCCCCTGCACCTGGCCCTGTACGCTAGTCCCAAAGCTTGCTGCAGAGAGCGGCTCTCTCAAGGCAGTGGGCCTTCATGGTTTATGGGAGTGAATCTTGGCATCTGATGTTAAGAAACCCATGTAGGGAGAGCACTGTGTGATACATCACCCATGATCCACTAAAAGGACTCGCCAGCAAAGTAGTGTACATTGTGGTTGGGATGGACAATGGAAAGTGTGCCGAGAGGGGCAAGGAAGAGTTATTGAGACATGCGTGAACACTGAGTGACTTACAACCATTCATTACACATTAACAGTTTTCATACAGCCACATGCTAGGCACATGGGACATGTTTATTGAATGTACGCAAAGATGAGTCAGATGGACTCAGGTTTCTCAGTCCAGCAGACAACTTTGATCAGAACCCTGAGGGTGTCTATGACATTTCTACAAACAGGCTCCATGGAGCAGGGCGAGAATGCTGATTCGGGGGGAGGCGTTTCAACCACCCTTCAGGTGACAGCAAGCAGGTGGGATAGAGAGAGAGCTTCCTTTGAGGATGCATTCTTAGGATGCTTATTGATCTGCCCCAGCCTCTGATACACATACACACACACATCCATGTATGCACACATATGCATGTGTGCAGTTGTGGCCGACTCTTTGTGACCCCATGGACCGTAGTCCACCAGGCTCCTCTGTCCATAGAATTTTCCAGAATACTGCAGTGGGTTGCCGTTTCCTTCTCCAACACATATGCATATACACATACATATATGTATATATGCACACATACGTATGTGTATATATGCACACATATGTGCATATGTTTACGGGCACATAATCATATATATACACACATAAATATATATGTGTGTATGTATGTGTATATTCACATATACATTTATAAGTATATATATACACACATACATCTTTATCTTAACATCTAGCTCTAAGCTGCTGTTCTTCACCAAAAAACTATATTCTACTTCTGCATTTTGGGGGGGGGGGGAAAGCAACAAAAGTGAAATCTTATTCAGAAAGGTACAGACAGGTAATTTCTACACACACACACCCTAATTTTTTGGCCCCTCTGACATCTGTCATCACGGAAAAAAAAGAGTTATGCCTGCCTCTAGCTCTTAAGTGGCTAGTTACAGTCACTTATATTTCCACAACACACCAAATTTGCTCACTCATTCAAATGCTTAATCATTAAATGTCAGGCAAATACTGATTGAGCATCTTCTCTGTTCTAGGAACCTGGAAAACAGATAACGAGACGCAGTCTCTGCACACAAGGTGAGTAGCCTGGATGAGGGCATCTGGTGGGAACCAGTGGGCAGGAAAGGTTCCCCAGGGCACTGATGCCCAAGCTGAGTCTTCAGCCTGGGGCAGGGAGGCACACTGTGCAGAGCATACCGAGCAAGTAAAAAGTATGAAGGAGCATGGCACACTTGGAAACTGGAAGTAATTAGAAGTGGTTAGAAAATGGTGGTGGGAGAGGAGGTGGAGAGAAATGAAGTCCTGAACAGCCTCTGAGCCCCACTAAGGAGGTTGCATGTTGTTCTGAAGTCCACAGGAGCTAACAAAAGACTTAACACAATGAACTGACATGACTGAGTCTGTGTGGTAGGAAACTTACCTCTGGAGGGGATCAAGGAGAGATGGGAGGAGGATACGGGAAATAAGTGTTAGTGCCCACTGGGTTAATTTTCTCCTTGGACCATTAAATCCATTATCAGAATAAGGAGAGGTGAAGTCAATCTTAGTATAGTAACATTATGACATAACCAACATTCAAAGAGATGGTTAATTAAAAAACACTTTAAAGGGGAGAATATTTAATGTAGTACTCCAGAGAGTCAATTACTAACAACTCAACCTTGAGTTGTAGACTTGTTCTGAATCACTTCATAGAGATTCTTCTGGCTGTCACCTGGGATTTAGTCTTGAAAGCTGCAAAGGATCTGTGGCTCATAGATTTCTCACTTATTCTTCTTATTCTCCTATTTTTCTCACTACGACCATTTCTGGGCATGCCAAAGTACCAAAACCAGAATTCATTTTGCCAGGATTCTTAGCAGAGTATGAAGTTGCTTTTGTTTCCTAGAGAACAAGAGTTGCCAGGTTCTTTTTCCCTGGTGCTGGTCTCTCTGTGGCTCTAAAATGCTGCAACTTCACAACCAGTGGGTGATGATTCTGGCCGGCTGTGGACAAATAAGTTCCTCAAAATTTCTCAGCAACCACCCTACCATAGCTTCCCCTTGAAATACTGTTGGGAGTACAAGCTGTCTGCAGGCATTAATGATCTACCAATACAGCTAATAACTTCAGGTTCTCTCTAAACCACTCCCTACTCTTAGCACCAAGAATCCTTTAAATTATATCCAGGAAACAGCATCTGGAACAGTCATTATGCACAGTTGTTCAGCACTTCCTCAGAGTATGAAACATACTGTGTTAAAAAATCTGGAAATTCAAAATTCAGGCTTGGGTTTGTGGCCATCAGGTCTGTCTGTTCCTCTGCTCCAGAGTGTTCTCTTCTCTCACCAAGAAGAGTACTTTGGGAGTCCTAATGCCAATGCAGGCTATGGTGGTGAGGTTGTGTGAAAAACCCTAATACAAAAGGGTCAGTGAGAAAGAAAGCAAGGCAAAAAAGATCACTCCCAGTGAAGTCTCTGACAAGGAGGACAGCATCACAGTGGCACCTGCTATTTGCTTTCCACCTAACTAACTCTTCAAAGACTATTTCTATGATGCATTTACTTTTCAGTGAGGCAATTATAACTTGAAATGTCTCCACTGAGAAGTCCAGCACTGGGGAAACACCATTTCTTTCCTCATGCATGAAGGTGTCAGACAGTTGAGCAGGAATAATAAATACGGATTACAGGGACATACACCTACCTTCAGGTATCAAGAGACAAGTCCTGGCCAAGTAGTTATGGAGCAAGCACTGTCCAAGGCATGTACTAGGAACCTCAACACAAAGTGATGTCAGTGTTGAAGACAGTGTTAACAACGAGGATCATAGATACCTCATACGTTCATTTGATTTTATCTCTCAGTCCTCCATGACTATAATTATTTTGAGGGGGGCTGTATCTGGTTACATTTCTAAGTGAAAGTGGGGCAAGGTGTTTTTGTTTTTTAAGTTCTTCTTCAGGCTATATTCAATGAAGGGCTCTGTAAGAAAATCTTGTCTTATAAGTCAAACACATGGTCATTTCTAATGCCTTTACATATATTGGCTCAAGATACTTCCTGTTTCCTCTGGATTTTAAGTCACAGGCAATAGATCTGAACAGAAGACTCTGCACCTGTAGCCCTAAACAGGAAACTGGAAAAGTATGGGGTGTGTGAAGGTAGTACTGGGGGATGGGGAAGGACAGGTGAAGTAGAAAGAAAGAAATAACCAGACACCAAAGCATAGTGGTTAAGAGTGTATACCATTACTATTAATACACTGATATGTAAAAATGAATCTCAACAAGTAATGATGTCCTGAAGAAAACTGAGAATAATTTGCCAGGCCCTTGGACTGCAAGGAGATCCAACCAGTCCATTCTGAAGGAGATCAGCCCTGGGAGATGCTAAAGCTGAAAATCCAGTACTTTGGCCACCTCATGCGAAGAGTTGACTCATTGGAAAAGACTCTGATGCTGGGAGGGATTAGGGGCAGGAGAAGAAGGGGACGACAGAGGATGAGATGGCTGGATGGCATCACTTACTCAATGGACATGAGTCTGGGTGAACTCTGGGAGTTGGTGATGAACAGGGAGGCCTGGCGTGCTGCGATTCATGGGGTCACAAAGAGTCGGACACGACTGAGCGACTGATCTGATCTGATCTGATGTTAAGTTTTGTGTTCGCTGAGTTCTTACAATAATATTCTGAAGAAGGTATTTTAATCCTATTTTACAGAAAAGGAAATTTAGGCTTAGTGAGCCAATGTGCTTAAGTTGAAACAATTAGTGAATATAACCCAATGAAAAATTCAGTTATAAATCCAGAGAGAGCATTACTGGTCAGAACCTTATATCACTGTTTACGATTAAGAATAAACAGAACAATGGTATGAAAACACAAACCTGAAGACTGAGAAATCTTAAACTGGTTATGAAAACTAACTGAATGTGATGGTTAAGTCTATGTAGTTCTTCTAGGGTGCTGCATGTCATGGGGGTGATTACCACTGTGAAAATACTGGAACTGTTAACTAAGAATCTCAGGCTATCAGTAGGATGTTTAAATCAAACGATTACAAGAAAACACATATTTCCTATAGTATTTCTCCCTGGCACTTGCTTTGATATGCATGGGAATTGTTCAAGAGTATACATTATTATCTCCCATCTTCATTATTAGAGATGGAAATTATTGCATTTCTAAATTGTTATGTTAAGTAATCATTTCTCTATTAAATAGAAAGTTTAATTTTCTCAATTCTAGATTCTGATCGTCTAGGACTGTGCTTTTGCTTTTCTCTGGGTACCTTCCACAATAAGGTGGAATTATGGTTACTATCATTTCTGAACTCACAGACATATTTTCCTTTAACCCTTCTGTTGCCCCTAAGGAGATAATGTCCCTGTGAATTTTGAAGCTTTTGCCCCCATACAGGAGCCACAGTTGTCTTTTCTCATGTATTTTTTTCTTTTCACTTTTTGCTGCTGAATCTGACAGATTCACAGCATTTCCACCCAAAATGACTCTAAATTTATATTCCGCCTGGCACTGGCTAAGTGGTTGAAATTCAGAAGTAAGACAGCTCTGCCTTAGAGAAGCTCCAGAGTAGGGAAGAACGCAGGCAGGTACAAGCTGCCCTTGAACATAACAGGTAGAAAGAGGCACAAACAAAGCGCTGTAGGAGGAAAACCTGACTTCTGACCTGAGGGATGCAGCAAAGTTTTTTTTTAGTACACATGGAGTTAATGGCTTTTATGCATTACTACTAGAGGGGTTACTGTAAGAACAGAAGACATACTAAAAACCACCTTATGACACAAGTTTATATATTTAACTAATAACTAACAAAAATCACTTTCAATGATATATCAACATGTTAAGGTATTAAACACAAAGAAAAGCCATACACACAAATCTCTATCTGGTGATAAATATTATTCAGCTATAAATAAAGAAGGAAATCCTGCCATTTGTGACAATATGGATGGACCCTGAGAGTATTATGCTAAGTGAAATCAGACATAGAAAGACAAATATTGTATGATCTCACTTATATGTGGAGTCTGAAAAGGTTAGGATGTGAAGGAAATGGGTGAAGGTTGTCAAAAGCTATAAACTTCCAGCTATAAGACAAACAAGTTGTGGGGATGTAATGTACAGCATGGTGACTGCAGTTCACACTATACTGTATATCTGAAAGTCAGTAATAGAGTAGACATTAAAAGTTCTCATCCCAAGAAAAAAATTGTAATTGAGGTAATGGATGTTAACGAAACCTGTGATAATCATTGTGCAATATATACATATATTAAATCATAATGTTGTACACTTTAATACAATGTTATGTGTCAATTCTATCTCAATAAAATCAGGAAAAAAATCTATCCAAATTCCTTCTAAGCTGGACAAGAGCAACAGGCTCCTCTTTCTATCCTCCCCCCAAAGTCAGACACCTAAGCCTTGACCCTGCAACGTTAAAGGAAACCTATTTTGTAATACAAGCATCTCCTTTCAGTTACTTAAAAATCCCATCCCTCTTGGGAACAGAGGAATAACAATCACAAAACTTTAACTAACTCACTGTAGACTTTCTGAGCAATCATTAAAAAATTTTTTTTAATTGGTGGAAAATTGCTTAAATATTGTGTTGGTTTCTGCCATACAAGAATGCAAATCACTCATAATTATTTATATATATATATATATATACACACACACACACACACACACACATACCCCTCCCTTTTGAGCCTCCCTCCCCTCCCCCCATCTCACCCCTCTACGTCATCACAGAGTGCCAGGATGGGCTCCCTGTGTTATACCGCAGCTTCCCACCAGCTATCTATTTCACATGTGATAGTGTATATATGTCAATGCTACTTTCTCAGTTCATCCCACCCTCACCTTTCCCTGCTGTGTCCATAAGTCTATTCTCTACTAGGTTCATCAGTACCATTTTTTTAGATTCCATATATATGCATTAATAGACAATTCTTATTTTCCTCTTTCTGACTTATTTCACTCTGTATAAGAGGCTGAGCAACCATTTTTAAGAACCTGAACAACTGCCGAAGAAAGGGAGAGAATTTAGAAAATTCATTGACCAATTTACCTTGTTTCCTTTCTTTCCTTCATCTAGAACTGGATCAATTATCATTCTTAAAAAAAAATGAGAATTAAAATCCCTGAAGAAATGTGGCTGAGGACAGAGGTGAACACACGATCCTTCAGGAGCACTAAGCCCTACTCCCCCTGCAGGCACTGGAGGAGGTCCAAGCTGGTTACAGACTGGGCCACTGTCCAAGAAACTGGAAAAATCACACATCGAAAGCCCTGCAAAGTGGGGCTCTCTCCTCTCTGCACGACTCAAGTGTAAAGGGCCAGAACCTGCTCGTTCCCAAGTGGAAGTCACTGGGGCATCGATATCTAGTTCCATCTCTTCCTTACGTGGGACTGGAGTGAGGAGCTGACCCAAGGCGTCTATCTTCCTCTGGTGAAGCAACAGAGCTTGCGGTACCAGCAGCAAACTTATCTCCCCGTGTGTCTGTTTCTCCCTGGTTATACGCCTCAGGAAACCGGCAGATGAGAAGGGTCTTGCTTAACTAATGGAGAGGAGTGGCCGAGGCCAGCTTACCTGAACTCTCGGCGCCAGGGGACTGGAGGTTCTGGTGAGGATGAAGTAACACTGTGTTCTCCTTCACTGCTGCTCCCACACAATACCTCCCTTAGCCATCTTATAGGAAGAAGTGGCCAGAATGGGACTGGCTATGTATTTAATATCACGAAAATCTTTCATTACAGAATGAAAACATCTGAAGGGGTGGGTGAAAGTAGAAGTCGCTCAGTCATGTCTGACTCTGTGACCCCATGGACTATACACAGTCCATGGAATTTTCTAGGTCAGAATACTGGAGTGGGTAGCCTTTCCCTCCTCCAGGGCATCTTTCCAACCCAGGGATTGGACCCAGGTCTCCTGCATTGCAGGTGGATTCTTACCAGCTGAGCCACAAGGGAAGCCCAAGAATACTGTAGTGGGTAGCCTATCCTTTCTCCAGGGGACCTTCCCAACCCAGGAATTGAACCGGGGTCTCCTGCATTGCAGGAGGATTCCTTACCAACTGAGCTATCAGGGAAGCCCTGAAGAGGGTGGGTAGGGAGAGGAAAAGTTAGGCAAAGTCTTTTTAAAGTACTCAGAGGCATACCTAGGATATGACTAACTTTATAATAATAATAAACTTTTGTTCAATGCTTAGTATATACTAGATACTCTTGCAAGGTATTTATATGAATTATATGTAGCATTACAGTTTGAAACAACTGTATGAGAATAGATACTATTATTAAACCATTTTATTGATGAAAAAAAGGGGACACAGTGAAGTCCAGTAACTTAACCAAGGTCACCTAAGTAAGCAAGTGGCGGAGCTGGAGCGTGAACCTCAGGCAGTGACTCTCGGGACTCTGCTTCCCATACACTCATCCTCCTCTGGATCACGCTCCTCTAGAAAACTCCACCAGAAAAGTCCAGGGTGTGCTGACACAAAAGTGCTTCAGATGGAGGTCTCCAGGTCCAAATGACTGAGACCCAAACAGACTATCTATTTCCAGGATGATTATGGTATTCTGAACAGGTTTCAGATTGAACAGGCAGAACTAACACAATCAGTTTCAGGCTGAGGCTGGCGGAAAGGCAGTCTTAGTTAGCGGGGTCCAGGGAGCGCGTGCTATGCTCGGCTAAGCGGGACGTGGGCGTGTCCGAAGGATTTGCATGCCCAGGCCCGCAGAGAACCAGCGCAAGGTTTGTTCGTTCCCAAAGGCAACATGCGCCTCCGGGGTCGGGCGGGTTAAGCAGGAGGAGGCGAGTGTAGCAGAGGCGGGTCCCTGTTCCTGAGGACCCTCTGCCCCTTTCCCAACCACACCGTGGCCCCAGGCTGGCCCTCTGGAGGCAGGGGCAGCCCCATTTGCAGGCAGTCCTCCCACCGCTGCCCACCGTGGTCAGAAAGCAGCGTCTCGTGTGCTCTTGCTGGGAACGATTTCAGAGCCCTATTGACTGATAGTGATGCTCGAATTCCGTCTGGCAGTAGCACACACCAGCTGTTTCCATGAGCCTAGGCCAAGGATGGTCACGGCAGTTTAGAATTTCCCTCCTAAGTGAGTTTTAAATGAAAACTTCAAGTTTGTAAACCAAACACTAATTCACTTTTCTGTGAACGAGACATACATCCCCTTGTAGTTGAGAACAATGACAGAGCGAGGGAACGCTGACCCTCTGTTTGCCTCAGACGCCAGGTGCCTCATAATGCAGAGCATACCCCGGGGGCTCCCAGAAAGATTGGGACTGGGGTGGCGAAAATGTACAGTTGATGCTCTTGCTTTGGTTTACTCCATCCTGGCTCTCATTCCTGTCCCTGCCCCCCTCCACTCCCATCTTAGTCATTAGCTCCTCTCTTTCCTCCCAGTTTTTTAGCTGTGTTCCCCAAGGATGAGCCTTTATATGTCTTTTCTCCTCATTCTATGTACTTCCTTGGGTTACTATTACCCGTGCTCATGACTCTAAAAATAGCCTTATCATTCCCAAATCAAAGTTCAGCCCAGATTCCTCTTCTAGGCTTCCTATCCACATATATCCAGCTACCTGCCAGACACATGTCCCCCGGATGTCCCACAGGTATATCAAACAAAAGGACCGGAAGGAACTACTTTCTCAACCAGCTCCTGCGACTTGCTGGCACTTCTCCTCCCATATTCCCTATCTCGTTACAAAATCCAAATGCAGAAAAATAATCTTACTCCGTCTCCATGCTTTCATGAACTATGAGTGCTAAGTGTCTTTGATTCTACTTCCCAGATCTTTCCAAATTCTAACCCCCTCTTTACCCCCAACTCCCTTGCCTTAGTTCTTATAAAAGTCTTCTAAACGGTTTTCCCACCTCAAATTTCATTCTTTTCCAACATTCTGATATGCATTTTTCCAAATAATTCCCCTCACTGGTTAATGTAGCCACATTCCTTGGGCTAACTGATATGAACCGGTACCTCTGAACTGACTGTTTGTTCACAGATGGCGTATGTTCTGATGGGTCAGTGGTTAAGGGATATGGTTGTTAAACCTCTTGAACATCACCTTGATTACCCTCCTTCTTAAACCCTTCAATTCCCCAACAACTCAAAATAGTCTCTTTAGTGTAGCACATCATGGCTTCCTGTTCTTAGGCCAGTGCCCAAGCCAGAGTTAACACCATGTTGCCTAACCTTCTCCAGGGCCTCAAAGCAAAGCTTCTTCACCTGGGGTCCACAGGTCCACACACATTCATGGTTAGATGCAGTGGCAGTTGTAGGGAGAGGGTAATGTGAACTTGGATAGGAAAAAGAATGCATCCTTTTTCACTAACCTCTAAGCGTGATTTCAGAAGGATTAGAAATATCTATTGTTTGTCATCTATAAAATTACTGAAATCTTCAAATTACAGTACCCTGGTTGTAGCTAAACTAAAAGTTTTTATGTACATCACTACAAATTTACAACAGTAATTCTGACTGATGGCATATCTCATTTATTTTGTTAGAAAAGATGCACATAATATACATCACAAATATGCTTTTAATGTATTTGGATAGTGATACTTCAATATAACTTTTTGTGGTAAAAAATATACTTCATGTACTTAAAAAAATATTATTCTGAGGAGTCTATCCATGACACAGTCAAAGAGATCCATGGCACAAACAAGGCTTAGAATCTATACTCTCACAGCCTTCCTGTCCATCCATCTAGTCTACATCAACTGATTGTTCACCAAACACGATGCACTGTGCTAGGCCACACGGACACCGAGATGAGAAAAACCTCCAAGGAGTGTGGGGGTGGGAACATAAAAATCCCATGTAAGAAATGCGATGTTATAACTCTACATATGGAGCTAGGGGTGCTGAGGGGAGGCACTTCTAAGCAAAACTTGGGGCTGGGGAAGGCCTCTTAAAGATGACAGTGGAGCCAAGTCCTAAAGGGCAGGTAGAGTTTTGTCAGGTGAGGAAAGAACACAACCTATGATGCCACAGGCCCTGCTCCACTCTTTTGGAGACAACTGAGTCTGATATCTTTGCTTCAGGAAAAGGAAACAATTGTATGTAGTGCTGAAGTGCTGCTGACTCTGGGTGGAAAGTGTCCAGACCTTGGACAGTAGGAAGACAGTCAGCTCTGGAGACTTTCAGAGTTAAAAAGGCCCATTAGCTTCAAGAAGATTAAAAAGTTCTCTTCATATGGAAATGCAGTGGTAAAAAGTTTGAACTTAGATCCAAAGCCTGCTGATTATGACAGTCTTCTAGAGGAGAAAGAATCCAAAGGCCATCCACATGAGGCAGTAGAGTGACTGTTTTTAGAGGACTGTGGCTTCCTGCCTGGATGGCACAAAGATACATTTTCCAGAACTGTTTTAAAAGTTGAATAACAGATAAATTGAATGATTTTTGCAACAAAATGTGTGGCTCAAAACATCCTCACAATGTGCAGTCCTGAACAGGAAAGATGTTTCTGAATGCTTATGTTTGGGCTGAGATGGACCTAAAACAGGGATATGGGGACTTCCCTGGTGGTTCAGCACTTAGGAATCCACCTTGCAATGCAGGGGATGCAGGTTCGATCCTTGGTCAGGTAACTAAGATACCACGTGCCATGGAGCAACTAAAGCCCATATGCCATAACTAACAGAGTCTACATGTTGCAATGAAGGATCCTGCCAAGTGTTGCAACTAAGATCTGATGCAGCCAAATAAATAAACAAACATTAAAAAAAATAAAACAGGGATATGTCTAGTCTTGGGAACTGATTTGGAAGGCGTGGGGAAATGCCCACTATTTTGCTAGAACCATGTGCCCTTTCATTTCTTTACTTTCTCAGGCAGACTGGGACATATGTTGATTCAACTTTTTACCAATATTAAATTACAGCATGTTTCCTTTTTTTTTTTTTCATTACAGAAACAAAAAATTGCAATAAACTTCCTGTCTTTTTATACCTTGTTTCACTTAGCAATTGGAACTGTCTTATTCTGGGGGAGAATTCAAATGTGGCTGGTAGTGAGGGTAGTCAATTAACTGCGGGTAGTTTTGCATCATTAAACTAAACGTGCCTTGCTTTCCCAAGTTTCATGAATACATTCAATGCTATCTTAAAAACAAAATAAAACCATTCCCTCTAGCTGGAAAGGTTTAGCCCTGTGACTGTGTGTTAACATTAACCTTGAAATGCCTGCCATCTACCATATACCTCCATATTTCTCCCACAAAAGTTTCTGCAAAGTACAGTCCTGACACTGTTACCATGAGCCGCCCTCTATCTGGGAATGATTACACTTGCATATGGATTTAACTTGGGACAGGAATAAGTTAGCACCTTCCTTTGACCTCTCTCTGAGCACAACATACAAACAGAATCCAGGCATGATGAGTACTTCGCAGCAGCTGGCTTCCACAGGTGGTAAGACAGAATATGACACATGATGGGTCGAGTCACTCAGCAAGTGTCAAATGAGCATCTGCCAATCTTCTTAACTGGGAACTGAGCTGTTTTTATCAACTTCCAGCCTTGCGAACTTAAATGAGGCTTTGAAACACATTCACTTATAATTTAACTAAAAAATAAAATACTGTTTTTCTTGCATTTTCACAGACATCAGGGACTGGAAACAGTTGCAAGCCCTGGAAAGTGGGTCCCTATGAGGCCCCAACCTCCCCACTCAGCTAGTGAGGGTATTCTCTGTGTTCAAAATTTCAATCTCCAGCCAACTGCTATTTTAGAAATATGATGACCACTGTGGTCGTAAGACAAACAGACTGGCACTTTCAAAAGTCCTTTCTGGGTGAAGCTACAATAGATCAATATTCTAAAAATATTTTTTTAAGAATATACACATTTCTTGCTTTAAGATAACTTTATTGGGAGGTTATAGAAATATGAATTAACTGTAGGCAAGTTTAAGTCAAATGTCTTAAAGATTCTAAACACAGCAGGGTATTTAAGATTTTACTTGCAGATTGTAGGTTCCTGGGCCCTGTAAGAGTTGGTCACTCAGTGGGGCTCATTTCATTGCATCCAGCAAATGTCACAGTTCAGCACTGACTACAAAGTTCTATATTAGCACAGTCCAACAGAAATACAAAGGCACGCAGGTAATTACCAAAAAAACTCGTTAAGTATATTAAAAAAAAAGTTTAGTGTATTTTCTAATAACTACATTTTAAAAAGTATCATATAAAGGAATGGATGAAATTACTTTTAATAATATATTGGATTAGCCAAAATGTTCATTTGGCTTTTTCTGTGACATCACATGGAAAAATCTGAACAAAATTTTTGGCCAATCCAATATATTATTTAACCCAATGTATCTAAAATATTACCATTTTCAACATGTAATTAATACATAAATGTTAATGAAATATTTTACTTTTTTTTTTGGTACTAAGTTTCTAAAATCCAATGTGTATTTTATACTTATGGCACAGGTCAATTCAGAGGAGCCATGAATAAACCCATGTGGCTAGTGGCTACCATGTTAGATGGCACAACTCTATCCTATTCAGAATGGACAGACAGGTAAATGCTGCCATGGGAGTACCAGGGCCACCTAAATTCTAGGGTGCTTGACACATCCTAAACCATGGCCCCTCAGTTTCAGAAACTGGTACTTCCAAATATGCTTGTATTAAGGTTTTATCACTTACAGCAGCAACTTAAAAGTGCTAACTATTTCAGTCGTTCCCTTTCTGCACCTGCTTGTATAGAAAACTGGTCTTGATGTCAGAACTGGGCATTCCTACACTAGTGCATTGGAGAATAAGAAAGACGGGCTCACCGAGTCATCAGATCACAGGAATGTCAGTTCTTTTCCAATGTTTCGCTTATATTTTAAAATAACTTTTTTTCCCCATAAATATTATTGTGAGTCTTTTCAGTACAGCGCTCTAGAGAAAAGTATTAGTTCTAAAAATAAACCCAACAAAAACAGGCGGTAAAACATATTTAAGTAACTATGCAGTCAGCTTTACTTACTTTCTATGCAACTTTCAAGGACTACATTAACGTTAACTAGAACATGATCTGAAATTTACAAACTCTTGAGGTCTTATAAATTCTAACCAACTCTAGCCTTTCATCCACAGTAAGTACTGCCGCACTAAAGTGATTACCTTAGGTAAATGTTCTTTGATGGTTTCGTCGTCTCTCTTCACTACCTCCCTCATTTCTTGGCTCCCAAGGTAGGCAGCGTTAACTACATTAAAAAAAAAAAAAAAAAAAGACAAACATTTAGAATATATAAGACAAACACAAATGTCAAATTAATTATAGTCAATTCCTGTTTCACCCTTTTCTTTTGGCAAGTGCTATGTGATGGAAGATGTCAGTGAGGCCGAGAGAGGCGTGAGTCGGTGACATGCACTGACTCTGGAAACAAGGGCATGCCCTATGTAAGGCTCTCTCTTACCTTCACCTGGCTTTCTCAGCAGCAACATTTAGCTGTATGATGGCCTAATGTCAGATATCACAGCAGATGTGTATCACTGTACCTGATCAAGGTATTTTTATGACTTAAGGATTAGAATCACACATTTTAACAGCTAAATCATGCATACCAGGGAAACCACACACAGTTGCAAACATTAAAACATCTTGGTAACCTTTTTTTAGAAAGGACACAACTATAAAGAATGTCTGTTTTAAAATAGGTTTAAATGATCTTGAAGAGTTAGTTGTTAATGAAGGTCAGTCCTATTATACCTATTATATGCAAAATAGGTAGAGTGACTCCCATTTTCAAGATAACAAATATCTGGAAAAGAGGAAGAAAGCCAACGGTAATCCAAATTTGTGGGCTTCCCTGGTAGCTCAGTGGTAAAGACTTTCTGGTACTGCTACACAATTTTTCATTTGATTCTCTGTGCCCTGAATTCCACTTTGGTTGGTGTTATTATTGTTAGTTTGCTTTCTTTTTGGCATCATCCTCCTATTTGTCTTTTACTTTTACTCTTTTGTCATTTTAAGTACGTCTCTTGAAATCATAAATGGATCTTTTTAAAAACACAGTTTAAAGTCTCTCTCTCTTAAATATAGGACTTAACATACTTGTGTATATTGATATAAAAGATAGTTGGTCTGACTCCAGTCAGTAGGCAGAATAAAGTAATAATAAAGTTCACAGCAGAAATTAATCAAATTGAGACCAGAAAAACAAATTAGAAACTAAATGGAACTAAAAACAAGTTCAATAAAACTGATAAATCTCTATAGCCAGACTGTTCAGAAAAAAAAATGTGAGAATACATAAAACATTACCAATATCAGGAATGAGAAATGATAACCCTTCAGATACTACAGACATCAAAAGGATCAGTTCAGTTCAGTCGCTCAGTCGTGTCCAACTCTTTGCAACCCCATGGACCACAGCACGCCAGGCCTCCCTGTCCATCACTAACTCCCAGAGTTGGTGATGCCATCCAACCATCTCATCCTCTGTCATCCCCTTCTCCTCCTGCCCTCAATCTTGCCCAGCATCAGGGTCTTTTCAATGAGTCAGCTCTTCGCAGCAGATGGCTGAAGTTTTGGAGTTTCAGTTTCAATATTAGTCCTTCCAATGAACACTGAGGACTGTTCTCCTTTAGGATTGACTGGCTGGATCTCCTTGCAGTCCAAGGGACTCTCAAGAGTCTTCACCAATACCACAGTTCAAAAGCATCAATTCTGCACTCAGCTATCTTTATAGTCCAACTCTCACATCCAAATATGACTACTGGAAAAACCATAGCCTTGGCTAGATGGACCTTTGCTGGCAAAGTAATGATAATCAGGTAATTTTGTGGACTTTGCCATGAAATTTAAAAACTCAGATGAAACAGTCTGTACACAGACACAAATTTGAAGCTCACTTGACAACAGACGGGCTTCCCTGATGGCTCAGCAGTTAAGAATCTACCTGCAATGCGGGAGATGTGGGTTCGATCCCTGGGTTGGCAAGATCCCTTGGAAGGGAAAATGGCAACCCGCTCCAGTATTCTTGCCTGGAAAAAAAATCCCATGGACAGAGGAGCCTGGCTGGCTACAATCCATGGGGTTGCAAAGAGTCAGACACGACTGAGCGACTAAGCATTCATGACAATAGGTAACCTCAATAGTTCTCCTATCTATTAAAGAAATTAAATTTGTAACTTAACAGCCTCTCTATAAAGAAAACTCCAGGGCAAGATGAGTTCATTGGTTCATTCTACGAAACATTCAAAGAAGAAATAATATTGATTCTAAATAAATTCTTCCAGAAATGACTACACATATATGGTTATTCAATTCTTGACAAAGGTGGCATTTCAGAACAGCAGAAAACAGGTGGTCTCTGGTAGGCAGAATTCTCAGATGACACAGACAATCCCTGCCCTTTTATAATCAATCCCCTCTGAGTGTGGGTGAAACCTGTGAGTAAGATGACATATTGCTCCCGTGACTAGGTTATGTTATAAAGTGGAGATGACTTTAAGGGAGATTATCCCAGTGGGCCTGACCTAATCACATGAGTCCTTCAAAACCTGAGTTCTCTCTGGCTAGTAGCAGAAGAGAAAGTCGCAGATTCAAAGTCCCAAGAGGATGAAACGCACTGCTGTTGGCTTGACGACAGAGCCCATGTGAGAAGGATATGAAACTAACCTCAAGGAGCTGAGAGGGACCCCTTGTTGACAACCAGCAAGAAGATACGGACTACAATCAAAATGCCAAGTGAACTAGATTCTGCTGACAACCTGAATGAGCTCAGGAGTGGACTTGGGATATGCAGGGGGCATAAAAGAGGCTTGTGGTATCCAGGCAATGGTGATTCTTGAGCTGGGTAGAAGTTACATGAGAGTTTGCTTTCTGATCATTCATGGAGGTAAACATTTTTATGTTTCAGGCACTTTTCTGCAGTGTTATTCTTGAATTAGTGAAATGTAAAAAAATTCAAAAAACGTGTAAGGAATCTTATATTTCTAAAAAGCAAAATTTTCATTGGGGGATGTACTTCACTTTTATTCTCATTTTTGTTTTTCCAGGTAATTTCCCATCTATGTACACTTTTTCATTGTTTGCTTTTAGAAAGTAGAATAAAGTTTCCTTTCCAGTAACTGCTCCAAGGAAGCCATCCTTTTCTTCCCTCAGAAATGCTTGTAACACAACACAGTGGTCAGAAACAATAATACCAGATAGAAGTGTAATTTCCTAAGGGGAAAACACATTTCTCCTGGCAATGACTGTCGACAGCATTCCTGGAAACCCAGCAGAAATCAGAGTTGCAAGCACCACAGTGAAGGAAATATCTAGTAGTAGCAGTAATGGAAACAAAACATGAAGGGAAGAGAATGATTTAGAGGAATGGTACTTACTTACTTTCATTTCATAACAAATCTAAATACAGGTATAAAAAACCCTCACTGAGTCTAATGTTCTATTTTATTTGCTACCATCATCTTCTGAAACCTTAGTGTTTAAATATTACTACAGGACTTCAACTCACAGTGGAATGGCGAAGGAATGAAATGAAGGCGGGCTAAAACCGGAAGACCAATAGGACATTCGTGTCACAGGCTAAACGCTATCACTAAATTCTCCAAGTAAACACGATCTACAACAGAAGGCTGCCTTCTGTTTAATTAACCTAATCACCTACCTTAATGCCATTTTGTCCATCTGGAAAATTCCCAAGTCATCTTCAAGTCCGAATTCATTTGTCTTCTCCCTTATTTACCTAGGTAGAACTAGTTTCTCCCTTTCTCGTTACTATTTCTGCCCTGTATCTGTGTTCATATCAGTCTTAACTGTGATATATTAAAATTCCTCACACTTATGTACTCTACCATGCTATATACATATAAATGTAAATAGAAATATAATGTTAGGGTGATTTTATATATATATATATATATCTCAACAGCTATATTTCATTTATTCTCTCCAGTGATTATCCAGGTCCTTGGTTCATGGCAAGTGTCAGTAAGGGCTGTTAAATAAAATAAATAGGTAGGGACTGAGCTGGTGTTTTTCTTTTTAGGGGAAGGTTTGGGGGGAGGGTCAGGAGGAAAAACCTACTGCCGTCCTTGAGGGAGAGCAAGAGCTGATGTCACAAGGGAGTCTAGACGCTGACATGGGGAAGCCAAGTTGGCAGGTATTTGTTGATCTGATTTGTAAACAGATACTCTTATCAATGTGACAGAGTGTTGGGGGCCAGCGTGAGGCACTCCGCCCATGGCAAAGGTCATGAGGAAGGAGGATCGACATACGCAAAGGCGGGATCGAGCCTCAGGAGTCCCCCTGGAAATCCTCGAGCATCTACCCCCATAACCAGAGCCTGCCTACTTTACTACTTTGTGCTCTCACCTACACCTCTGACTTTATGGGGGGCTGTCCCCCACCACCTCTTTCGGAGAAGGAGTTAACCTAGAGCTCCAGTTAATAAAAACTCCTGGACGTGACAAGAGTGTTTTAACCTACAAACTCCTCTGAATGTTCTCTAGCCTGCCTGACAGGCTTGTCCGGCCACATGTGATTGCTCACAGCCTCCCAACCGTGAGAGGCACAAGATGCTTTAAACCTTCTAAAAACAGGTTCCTTAGAAAATTAGAAAAGCATAAGTATAATGGGCTGATTAGAAATTGTATTGGTGAAGGGTTTTTCATTTGTTGAGCCAATGTTTACTGCTAAGTCTCCACATCCCCTGCCCTTATACACATTAATGAATATATAGAAGAAATAAGTATTAACCTTTGATATAAATCACGTTAGACCTTAGGCCAAGTAAATTCTTTCCTTAACTAAAACCCACTACACCCTCACCCTATAGGAATGTAACTTTATTTGGGTGGCATCTGTTTTAAGAATAATCACCTCTGGAGAAATAAGTGTCCTGGTTGACTGACCGCTGTCACAAGGAGAGGGTCATAAATTGTCAGCAGGCCCCCTGGCCAGAAGATGATGTAACACCCCTAAGACCTCTACATTTGTATGAAGCACCTGACTTTGATAAAAGTCAGGACTGCTGACCCCGTGTGACTTTTGCATAACATCTCAGTGTATAAAAGTAGACCATGGAAAATAAAGAATTGAGATCAGTTCCTCAAAAGACTGGTCTCCCCATGTCTCTCTCTCTCTTACTCTGGCTGAGTCTCCATCTGGAGCGCGGAACCCGCCATGCTTACTAATTATGCCTGGGCTTCTAAGATCCGACCGGGGAGGCCTCAGTGTCTCCTCTCCTTCGGGAGAACGGAAGGACGCCTGGGGCCTATGTAAGTGGTGCAAACTTCTTGTCTTGAAGTTTTATTTCAGCCTCTTTTCTCCACTGAATTTTTCTACTGAGCTATCCTCATTCTATTACTCTTTATATCTTTGATGAATAAATAATTAAATAGGTCGCCAACGCCGTCCCCACTTCGAATACCCTGGATCAGCCGGGGCTGGACCCCGGCAACAGAGTTCATCAAAGTAAAACACACAACTCAAGGCATATGATTTTTAAAAAATAATACAACTTTTTAGAGGGGTAGATAATTTAAATACACACACACACACACACACACACACACACATAAACTTCTATAGAAAAAAATAATAAAGCCTTCACTGAGTCATTTAATTCTAAAGCAGAGGTGATATTCTAATACCATATCTAATTACCTTTTGCCTAAATCCTAATACCACACTCACACAAAATTTTTTTCCTTCACTGCTGAATTTAAGGCTAAACTTCCATGAATAATTAAAGCTGAAGTTGGCTTTTAATGGATTTTCCTAAGTTACATACAAAAATGAGAGACTAGGTAACATGTGAGTCTGGTTTTGTCTTATTCAAAATATTATTCTGGGATTAAGTCAAAAATATTCTGAGAAGAAATTTGTGATTCTTTAGTGAAGCTTATGTGTCAGCAGTTCATTGAATAGTTTTCAGTTCATATAACTGTACATGCTTTTAAAAGTTACTTCCATATTGATTAAGGAAAGGAAAGATTACAAAAGTCTCTTACAAGAACGCATGCAACAAAGGTAATGTAATCCACTAGGAATGCCCTTTGTCTGCACTATGTTTTTCTAATTAGGTAAGTGAAAGGAATTAAGACATCAATTTGGTCTAACTAACAAAAAGACTCTAGAATATTTTTAAATGTTAATTATCTTGACCTGTGATACTGCTAAGCTAAAATATATTTGCTTTTAGCTTTGATCAGAAAATCCAATTTAGCTGTCTCAGTGAGAAATCTATTTCTCATGAAACAGAAGAACATCTATTATAAAGAAAATACATAGTAGCAACTATTACAGAATTAAAGGAAAAAAAAAAACCCATACATTTTCTTTAAAAGTAATATGCAAGACAATCTAGTTACATAAATTGAATTGATGAACACTTGGTGAAGTTTATGAAGCACACTAACTGAATTAGGGCTACTCTATCTTGAATGCTGGATAGGAAAGGAGGTTTTACTCAGTCTGGTAAAGAGGGCTAATACACAGACTCTCAGCCTATAAGAACTGCTATTTTTGCCAAAAGGACAACAGCATCTGAAATATCTGAATAGTTTTGTTCCTTGAACTTTTCAGACCTTACTACCACAAAAAAATATGTGTATAAACTAAAGGATACAGAAAATCTGTTTCTATCCAGATAGGTCAGGATTTATTATCCACCACTTGGACTGGCAAATTTCCTCCGTTTGTTTCCGTAAGATTTCTACTGAAGCGCAGACATTACATAATGTGCAAACACTGCAAGTCCTCCTTTTAGGAGGTAAACTGGTCAGACTGGTATACTGGAGGTCATTGTCTGGATGATAGTCAAACCACAGAGAAGTAGGTCTGGAGGAGGGAGGTCTGCAGAGTATAGATTTCACCACTGTGAATGATCTCAGATCTGGTATTCCTTTCCCCCAATAAGCCCTCTCTTTGTGTAAAATGAAAATCATGTCATCAACTCAAGTGGTTGGTTGAAATATTGATTAACCTTCACCATTCATGGGATAGAAGCTCAGGAGGAATACACTAATCATCTTCAAGGGTCAGGGATTTAAGAGTATCAGCCTCTCTCAGCTGGGACCTTCTTCCATTTGTCCTAAGCAAGGTAACAGGAATCACTAGTGGATGGCTAGGGCAAGTCTGGGTAAAGGTACATTTTGTGGTAGCCATTGCGAGAAGAGGCAAGGGTGAATTGGTATCCAAAGTGGAGAGGTAAAAAGATGCTGGCTAGGATGATGGAGACGCTTGGTTAAGGATTAGCCTACTGTCATGAGTAGAAGATTGAACCTTCTTGTAGAGAATAAACCAAGAACACAAAGCAGAAAGAACACAGGTAATTCTTGCCTTCTTTCTCTTTACCCAAAGTTATTATAGATGGGGTGAGTAATGAGGGAAAAAAAGAGACTACTAAAGTATTGGTTACTTGGATGTTAGAAAGCCAGATCTATCAATAGAAGGAAGAGAACAGAAAATCAGAGAAGGAAAGGATGTCAGAAATACAAGGGCTGTGCTCCAAAAGTTTGTTTGCAAGTTGGTTGTTTGGAACAGAGATGAAGCAACGTGGCTGAGTGTTTAGTCTGGTTTACAGTCTATTTTGCACTGTACTATGGGAAAGAAATTCCACAGTTCCTCCAAGCAACAATGCAGATGGTAGGCTCTGGTTGCCTTGAGTCACGGAGGGAAACGTGTCCTATGCCCAAACTGTCTTGCTCCTTGATGCCTGCATTCAGGGCTCCCAAAGACTCAGGAGGAGTCAATCACTGCAGCTGAAAGGAAGATTCCTTTCTCTTGAGCACAACTTATGGAGCCTGTGTCTTCAAGAGGGTATTTATAATTCTGTGAAGTGTTCTATGTGGGTGCGTGCCTAGCAGCTCAATTGTGTCAGTCATGTCCAACTTGTTGCAACCTCATGGACTGTAGCCCACCAGACTCCCCTGCCCATGGCATTTCCCAGGCGAGAATACTGGAGTGAGTTGTCATTTTCTATAAATTAAATCCTGTTGGTTGATACTGTTGCTGAATTCACCTATATCCTTGCTAACTTTCTGTCCTATCATTCTACTGATTGTTGAGAGGGATATTTACGTATCCAGCTATAACTGTCCATTATCCTTTCAGTTGTATCAGTTTTTGCTTCATATATTTTGCAGCACACTTGGTTTGTACATACATATATTAGAATTACTATGACTCCTTAGTAGATTAACTCTTTTACCATTATCATTATGTAATATCCCTCTCTGTTCCTGGTAATTTTCTTTGCTCTGAAGTCTACTTTATCTGATAGTAATATAATCATTCCTGGTCCATTTTGATTAATATTTGCATGATATATCTTTTCCCATTCTGTTATTTTCAACCTACCTATATGATTATGCTTTAACTACATTTTCTGAAGATTGCATATACTCAGGTTATGTTTTTAAATTCATGTTGTCAATCCTTATCTTTTAATTGGTGTATTTTGACCATTTGCTTTAATGTAACTATTGGTAATGTTAGAGCTTGTTTGCCATTTTATTATTTGTTTTCTGATAGCTATCTGTTTTCTATTTTTCTATGTTCTTTCTCTGGCCTGTCTATGTGTTACTGAATGTTTTAGAATTCTATTTTGATTTACTTATAGTGTTTTTGTTTTTTTAAAACATGTCTCCTTATGTAGATTTTAAAGTGGTAATTCTAGGTATTTCACTGAGGGTGTATGACTTACAGTCATTGCCATTTTCACTTACTAGGCTATTTCTTTCTCTTCTATGAGGGAAAAATAAGGGGCTGGACCAGCAGGTCCTCAAGGGACATCTCCAACTTCAGTCTTTGGTGATTTTTATGACTGTTCCAAGCCTGGCTTCCCTTCTCCCTATCTTATCTTCTTCCCCTCCCTTGCTAAGCCTATAATAAACAATAGGTGTTGGTAGAACATTGTGGGGGGGAAGTCCATAAATACAGAAAATAGACTGAATTTTGTATTTGTGATGACTGCTTCTTGCTATTTAGGAAAACACGTCCCGCGTACGTCCCGCATAATCTGTGGCTGTATAACTATAAAGGCAGGGGTGTGACTTGTTTCTGAATTCACTATGCACGTGAAATTGTTGGAATCAATGTAAGTGAGCACTATAAACTTTAGACAGTAGTCCTGCTTTTATGCTTGACTGGAGCAAAGAGACAGCGGCAGCAGCTAGAGTAAAGGAAGCTTGACACAATGGCCTACTGCTGGAATATGAACACTACCCACTAGTTGTGTGACTTCAGGCAAACTATGTAACTTCTCTGAACCTCAGTATCTTCATCTGTAAAATGGGGACAGGAATACCCGAACTTCATTAGTTCTTCTGAGGACTACAGGTAAAAGCTTAGAACAGTGCTATTAGCTGCTGCTGCAACTGCTGTTATACCATTTATTGGAGGCTTATTATAAATAAAATACTAGATAGGCACTTTGCATAAATTATCACATTTAATCCTGTAATAATCTTTTGAGGTACAGGATATTAATATCTCCATTTTATAGACTATGGAGGTAGCATAATTTTATTATTAAAATCATTTGTAAATATAGTATAAACTAGTACTAACTAAAAGATAAATTACATTTAAAAATAACATTTGAAGCCAAAAAGTAAAGTACCAAAACCATTCCCTGGCATATTCAGAAACTATAATTACTAAAGCCTCCAATGTTATACTACCATGACTACTATTTATTACTTTTTAAAATTTCTCCAAAAACTTCTAAAGAGCAAAGCAAAATTATAGTTTATTCACTCTATGAGGATATTAGGCCTGGTTTCCTTGCGCTGATTTTTGCAGTTTATACACTGAGCTTAACAGGGAACACCGTGGATTCCTGTAAGGGACTCCATATATAGTAGATAGAGAAAAATTCTTTCTCATTGTCCTGCAGCTAGAGTACAGAATCAGAAGGATAAGGTTTAAAATTAAAGCCTGATGAGGCTTCTCTGTCATTTAGAATATCCCTCACTATTTTCATTTTGTTTCAAGTTTTAAACTTTTGGGAGAAAAATATAACAAATAATTCCTTGTTTGAGACTCACCCACTGTTTGAGGTTATTCTCTTAACACTTTCTGATATAAGAATAAACATATACATTTTAAAATGTGCTTACCAAGGCAGAACGGTTCCAACATATTCATACACAAATATTCCTTTGGTATGTCCATCATTTGAAGGACCATTCTGATCACCAAGAACTTGATTTTCTCAGGCCATGGTTTAAGCAGTAAGTAGCAAGGAACATAGAGAGCATATCGAAGCCAGCACAAAAGAGGTGTGGCAAACCTGCCTGTGGGTGACTCAGACATTCGCTCAATTGTTGGAAACAGCAGAATGGAGCGAATTACCTATAATGAAAAAAAAAATTTTGATGAGAAGTTTTCCTAAGGGATAAGTTACTGCTTTCTCATTTCTTCTATATAGTATCCACAAATGACTAGGTTTTAGAACATGGCTAATGATCTATTCCGGAGAAGGCAATGGCAACCCACTCTAGTACTCTTGCCTGGAAAATCCCATGGACGGAAGAGCCTAGTGAGCTGCAGTCCATGGGGTCGTGAAGAGTCGGGGACAACTGAGCGACTTCACTTTCACTTTTCACTTTCATGCATTGGAGAAGGAAATGGCAACCCACTCCAGTGTTCTTGCCTGGAGAATCCCAGGGACAGAGGAGCCTGGTAGGAGGCCGTCTATGGGGTCACGCAGAGTCGGACACGACTGAAGCGACTTAGCAGCAGCAGCAATGATCTATTCAGACTGAGAAGTACCATCCACTGCCTTCTCAGCCCTCAATCAATCTGGGTAGGATATAAGGATGTCCCTCAAGTTGAAGGGGTTAATTTTCAGGATGAAGAGGAAACCAGATATATAAGTTTTTGATTATGACAGCAATTCCCACTCCTTTTGAAAGATTGCTGAAAGTAGAAATGAATTTACCATTTTAGTGGATTACCAATTTGACTAATGATGCCCAAAGAGATTAAAACTACAAAAAATACTCTATTTCTAGTCAGAATTTCTTTTATTCATATTTGGAGATAGTTCACTTTTGAAAAGCTCCTCTATTCTGTAACCTTACTAGCCAAAGATAATCTTTAACAGGACCATATGTATATATGCTGCTGCTGCTTCATCGCTTCAGTTATGTCCGACTCTGCACAACCCCATGGACTGTGGTCTGTCAGGCTCATATATGTGTGTATATACATATATGTGTATATATATATGGGCTGTGCTGAGTCTTCTTATTGCATGGGTTTTTCTCTAGTTGTGGCAAGTGGGGGCTACTCTCTAGTTGTGATGCACAGGCTTCTCATTGTGGCAGCTTCTCTTGTTGCAGAGCACAGGCACTAGGGTTTCAGCAGCTGTGGTTTCCCAGGGTCTAGAGCACCGGCTTATCAGATGCTCCACAGCATGTGGGATCTTCCCAGACCAGGAACTGAACCTGTGTCTCCCGTGTTGGCAGGTTGATTCTTTACCACTGAGTCACCAGGGAAGCCCAGGATGAAATATATTTTTAACAACTGATTCAACTTCAATAAAGCATGCATGCTCAGTTGCTCAGTCATGTCTGACTCTTTGTGACCCCATGGACTGTAGCCTGCCACACTCCTCTGTCCATGGAATTTTCCAGGCAAGAATACTGGAGCAGGTTGCTATTTCCTTCTCAAGGTGATCTTCCTGATCCAGGGATCGAACCTGTTTGTCTCCTGCACTGGCAGGCGGATTCTTTACCAGTGAGCTCCTTGCGAAGACAAGGATAAGATTAGTGTCCTTAAAAGGACAGACACCGGAGCTTGCACTCTTCCCAAGAGCACAAAGAAAAGAGGTCTGGAGAACACACAGAGAGAAGATGGCCATCTATAGGCCAGGAAGAAGTATCACCAGAAACTGACCATGTTGGCATGCTGATATTGGGCTTCCAAACTCCAGAACTAAGAAAATAAATGTCAGTTGTTTAGGCCACCCAGTCTATGACATTTTGTTAGGCAGTTCGAGCAGACTAACACCTATCTCTTAATACCACAGTTAATTTTTGTCTGTTAATGAACTTGATACAAGTGTAATCATGCAGTGTGTTTTTATTTTACTTCCTTCAATCAATATTGTTTATAAGATCCATCCTTGTTGATGCATACAGAAATAGCTCATTATCGTTGCTATCTAGTTTTCCATTGTAAGAACACAACACAATTGATTTTATAGATAGATATCTAGGTTGTTACTACAAATATGCTGATATTTTTACACATGTCTATTGTGCATGTATTGCTGTTGACTATGTCATCTCAAAGTAGAAATATGTGGACATATGGTTGCACGTGTTAGCTGCAGTGTTAGTAGGTAGTTCCAAATAGTTTTCCAAAGAACTTGTACCAGTGTACTTCCCTACCATCAGACATGGGCTTCCCTGATAGCTCAGATGGTAAAGAATCTGTCTGCAGTGCAGGAGACCTAGGATCAATTCCTGGGTTGGTAAGATCCCCTGGAGAGGGGACTGGCAACCCATTCCAGTGTTCTTGCCTGGAGAATTCCATGGACAGAGGAACCTGTCAGGATACAGTCCATAGGGTACCAAAGAGTCACACATGACTGAGGGGCCAAGTATACACACATACCATCAACCATTAGGGTTCATAGTGTTATATATCCTCATATTTGGTTCTAGCAAACTTTGTAATTATAATTGTAATTGACTAACCTGTTATCTGGAGGTATTTCGTTATGGCTCTGACTTAAGGTTTTTATGTCTTTTTATATTTTGGGAACATTTTCTATACATCCTCTGAAAATGTCTTATTTAAGTCTCACATTTTTCTATTAGACGGTCTTTTTAAATTATTGATTTGTAGAAGTTACTTTTTAGTCTAGATACCAGCCCTTTGTCATGTTGTAGTTCTTGACTTGCCTGTTCTTTCCTTAACCTTATTTTTTTTTTAATGGAGATAAACTCTTCCGTTTGATACAACTGAATTTAACAGTCTTTTCTTTTACAGTTATGGTTCTCTGTCCTTGGTTTAAGAAATTCGTCTACAACCTCAAATCATGAAGATATTATTTTTTTCATTCAAAAAATATTTTAGAAATTAGATTTTTCAGAAATTAGGCAATGGTAACTTCTTATCTGTTCTACCATGTGGATTTAAGCCTTGGGCTGGGTTTAACTCTGGTTGTGAATCTATTCCTTTGATTTCGGGCATCAATGATTTATCATTTCTTTTAAGTATTTACATTCCTCCTTCTGGATGAACTGGATGTATTTCTCCTGGTAGGACCTGATAGTAAAGGTGGGGTTTTGTGGACTCAGTCTCTTTTTCACCTTCTACCATCGACGGTCCTTTTTCATAATAATCTATCTGATGGCACTGACCAAACGTTACATTGACCAGGTAACACCTGTCACTCTGCCTTCATGTCTCTCTCACTGATAGAGAACAGGGATTTGAGGGTAAAAACTGTGGAGGACCCTTCTTTCTAATAATATCTTCTTCTTCTTCCTTGGTCGTATCTAGCAGCTAAGGGCTTAGCTATTTCCTGCAGGCTTTTCCTTTTCTCTCAACAATATCTGAGATCTTTTCATTGTTTCTTTTTCAGTCACAATAATCTGATTTCTGCTACATGTCCTTCTCTGTCAGGTAAGTAAGAATATACTGTTCGGCCTGCATGATGACTAAAAAAAGATGTTCTTTGGGAGCTGAGAACCACAGCCTTTTCAGATGATTTTTAAAATGCTGGATGGGTAACAACACGTTGCAAAATGCTCATGATGTGCTTTCTGAATGAACGCTGCGTTTCTGCGACCTTGGCATCTTCTCAAGTACAAAGCAGAGGAGAAGCTGGATGGACTGTATTGAATCAAGGCCTTATGGAACATTCGTGGGTGCTTGTGATGCAGATCATTGTCATTCCAGAACGTCAGGGATGATCCAGAATCCTCCAGTCAGAGCCAGCTGCCTGCGTCTCAGTGGGTTTACACAAAGGTTATATATAAAGAGTCACACAAGGGTTACGGGGTCTCTGTGAAATCTGACTAGACAAGAAAAGTCAGTTAAAGGAATCATTCTCCCTGGATGCCACTTCCAGAGTGAACTCCAACTCAATGCATTTGAACACAAACAGAGGAGGAACGAGATCAGCTTCGGAATCGCAGGGCTTTACGGGTGTTTGGTCACCTTCTTCGTCCCCTTCTAGCTCACATAGGGCTACAGCATTCCTGACCCACCTGTGATGACGATTACATTGAGGACACAGGGTAAGCAGAGTACAGACACAAGCATCCCAGCGACAGGTGCCATCAATCTCGGGGAGCATCGGTAAAGAACCTGACAGCCTTCTGACATCTCCAGGGCTCCTGAACAGGCCTCCCTATTCTCACTGTCCACATATAGTAGGCAAGCTACTGCTTCACCTTCACCTTTCTGTCCAAAGATATTTTTCAGGACTGCTCCCAGTGGCTCAAACAGGGCTGCTGTCTCTCTTAGACATGTGGAATATATCCTTCAGAGTGGCAAAAATTAAGAAATCTAACAATATACCAAGTACTACCGATGTGGATCAATAAGAACACTTATTATGGCATAATTGCTAGCCTTTCCGCTTCAGTTTTTGAAAGTACAGTCACTTTGGTGGGTGTCTGGAGCTCCACACAGAAAGTAAATTTCATCAAGTTGTCTAACGTTAGCAGTTTGATTCAGGGCTCTAGCATTTCACTTGGATGCCAAACAGCATGCTTTTCTACGAGTCTGAGAGGGAGAAACAATAAAAAAAATCTTTTAGCAATTGGAGAGGTGCTACACAGTTAACCACTGACTTTACACCTTCAAATTCAGATTTCTTCCCCTGTCTTTTGGGTAATTTTAGTGTCATGAGTCCTTTAATTCCTATAAGAGCTACAAACGTTCGGCTGGTCTTAGGACTTGAGAGATTTCACACAGGGGTGGGTTTATATGGAGCAATCTTTGGTACTGAGAGAGGAAGGGCTTCATACTGCCCTGCAGGGTCCTCTCAGCTGAAGGGCTACGAAGGACCTCCTTCCCCATTGCACAGGAAGAGTTCTCCCTTGACGCTGGAGAGCGGGTTTCTTTAGCAGCTGCAGTGGCAGCAAAGACAATGATGAAGAAACCAACTTCTGAGCTTCAGCTGGGCTGTCTTTTGTTAGTCCCACCTGGAGCAAAAGTTCCCCGATCTGGTAAGGACGCCAGGTTGGCCAAAGTACAGTCACTGCAGGCTCCTTGGCAGGCAATATTCTTCAATAATATCTCCTAAGGGTTTGATGGCCTAGTCTTTCACTTTTTCAGTCCATAATCTACCTGAAACTGATTTTTACGTGTGAAATATGGGCCTAACAATTTTTCTCCATATGGAAACTCAATTGTTACAGCACTATTAACTGCAAAGGCAGTCCTCCCCTGCTTTTCTGGTGTGACGCTTCTGCAGCAAATCCTGTACGTGAAAGGTCCTTTCCTGGGCTCTCTAAGCTGTTTTATTGACCTACTTTTCTAACTCTGTGCCCAGAGCACAATGTCTTATTTACTAAAGCTTTAGATTTTGGTATTTGGTAGAGTAAGTTAAACCCCATTTTCTTGTTCTTCAAAAATGCCTTGAGTATATTTGGCTTTCTGCATTGGATATGGATATGAGTTTAATTTATAAAAACATAATTATTAAGTAATTAAGAGATGATACCAGTAAGTTTCAAGTCCTATGGTGGGGTAGGAAAGACAGAAGATAATGAAAAAAGACTGGAAACTGCTGGAAGTGGGGGTGTACCTCTAAACGAGGTGTTTTAGTGAAGGCTTCAGAGAAAGGTGACATTTATGCAAAGGCAGCTATGGAATGAGCAGAAGATATTTGGAAAAAGAGGTTTTCTGGGAGAGGGAAGAGCAAGTACATAGGCCATAAGATAGAACTTAATTTGGTGTTTAAGAGAGACTTCTCTGGTGGTCCAGTGGCAGAGACTCTGTGCTCCCACTGCAGGGGGCCTGGTCAGGGAACTAAATCCCACATGCCACAACTAAAGATACTGGTGCTGCAACTAAGACCCAGTGCAGCCAAGTAAATAAATAAACATTTTACAAAAAGAGAGAAGCAGGCAGGGCAGTGCAGCTGGAGCAGAGTGTGTGAAAGGAGAGCAGCTCAGTTGTGACCGTCATAATCACAGGGGCAGCAGCTGATGGATGGTCCAACGGCCTTTGGTTTCCACTCTGAGTCACCGAAAAGCTTTTGAAGGGTTCTGAAAACAGGGATGATATGTTTGACTTCCATCTTAATAAGATTACTTTGGCTATTGCATCATTACTAGTGTCCTAGAAGTACTGTATCAATGAAATTTTACGATTAAAAAAAGTAAGAGTTAGAAATATTGGTGGCAAAGAGTCAGACATGACAGCGATTGAACAACAGAAATATTGGAAGGTAAAATGACTATTTTTGGTTTATGTTTAAAACATTAACAAAATTTCATGTATAAAAATAATAGCTAAACACCACTACACTTATCTAAAGAGAACTTTAAAATCCAAAGGGATATTTCTTCTTCCATGGCAAAGGAGATATAAATTCTGCCACTAAGTTAACTGATCAATTTAATTCATTCAATCCCAATTAAATACTAAATAAGATGATCCTTATTTTGAAATTTGACAAATTATATTAATGTTCATCTGGAAAATGAAATACATCAAACCTAGGAATTCTGAAAAAGAAGAGAAAGAGGGCGATCAGCTCTACTGACAGTACACATTATGAAGCCATGATAGTTAAAACTGCATGATCAGAAAAGGATCACACAGCTCAGTGGAACAGAAATGGGTCTAGAAACAGATCTGAACATATATGGAAATTAAATTTATGATAAATGTATCAGTGGAGGAGGAAAAAAAAAAAGCTGATACATAAATGCAGGCAAATAGATGGGGAAACAATGAAAACAGTGACAGACTTTGTTTGGTCTCCAAAATCACTCCAGATGGTGACTGCAGCCATGAAATTAAAAGATGCTTGCTCCTTGGAAGAAAAGCCATGACCAACATAGACAGCATATTAAAAAGCAGAGACATTACTTTGCCAACAAAGGGCCATCCAATCATAGATATGGTTTTTCCAGTAGTCACATATGGATGTGAGAACTGGACTATAAAGAAAGCTGAGAGCCGAAGAACTGATGCTTTTGAACTATGGTGTTGGAGAAGTCTCTTGAGAGTCCCTTGGACAGCAAGGAGATCCAAACAGTCCATCCTAAAGGAAATCGGTCCTGAATATTCATTGGAAGGACTGATGCTGAAGCTGAAACTCCAATACTTTGGCTACCTGATGCAAAGAACTGATGCTGGGAAAGACTGAAGGTGAGAGGAGAAGGGGATGACAGAGGATGAGATGGTTGGATGGCATCACTGACTCAATGGACATGAGTTTGAGTAAATTCTGGGAGTTCGTGATGGACAGGGAAGCCTGGCGGGCTGTAGTCCATGGGGTCGCAAAGAGTCGGACACGACTGAGTGACTGAACTGAACTGAAATGCAGCTGGGAAAACTGGAGAACAGAATTATTTAGAATAGCAAAAGACTGGAGATGGATGTCCATAATTATGATTGGTTACATAAACTATGATATATCTATCTAATGGAATACTATGGTATAATGAACATTAAGTAGATCTGTATGTGCTAATAATGAGGGTGTTCTAATTCTGTTTATTCTTTGAAATAAACTGATTGGAATTGTGAGTAAAAGGGAATTAGCAAGCTGCAAAGGAGACATTCTAAGCCTTGGGGCTCATACGTTCTCTGAACTTTTTATCCTGAACGCACAAAGGTAATTTTGTTTGAAAATTAGGCATCACTGAATAATGTAATCCCCACTAACTACAATTTACCAACTCAACTCCAATCTAATTTTTCCCTCCAAGTAACTTTTAACCATGTTAGTAAATAACCAAACCAACTACTATCAGGGATTTGGTTAAAAAAATAATTCTAGGGAATAATGTGAGGTCAGTACATTTAATCCTAACCCTCTAAACCTTCTGCATTTATAATGGCACCAGAGATAAGAGAAAATATTCAGAACTAGTCCTTTCAGGTGCTACAAATTCTTCAGGAAAGTAAAACTAAATTGTGTTCTATTGTACTCTGCTCATCAAAGCAGGAAAATATGCTAAAACACATGACAAATATTTGAAATGGGAAAGTTAGAAAGAAATCCGCCCCCCCTCCCCGCCCCAGCCAATCCACAGTAAGCCAGAACAATCAACTAATGAAAATAATCTGTTTTTCCAAGAAGTCTGGTAAATGTGCTCTGTAAGGTAACTAACTCATTGTTTATTTTAGTTTCAAGTTTACTCACTTCAAAATAACGGGCTTCCTTGTGTTTAGTAAAATGTCCTCAAAGATTCAGAGAATATAAATGGTTAATACAGTTACTGTCATACTGAAACATGTACCATACAGATTCCATACTAGTTATGTAACCCACAGCACCTAAGGAACTTGGGACTGATGAAATCAGCTCGCAGAAACGGGAAGCAATTCATTACTTTGTATAAACTATCCATTACTGTGACCCGTGTTAAACAAAACTACCTGCAAAGAAAAACTCTAAAAATACACAAGTAACTACAGGCTTACATTTTGTTGATGTGTATCAATAACAAGCTGAGATTTAAAGTGCACTATGAAATCATGGGAATGTATCGAAAACAATAAGGAAGTTCTAATGTGCACTCTGAATGCATCATTACCTCTTAAAAATATAAGAAGACCAAAGATTGTGTATCACAACTAATATTTAGTTGACTATGCTGGTTTTCCTCTCTTGCCTTTGGAGAGCAACAGTTATTACCTGTTGGGTGAAACTTAGACTTTCCTACCTATCATGATGATAATTTCAGTGAAATTTATAGTCCAAATGTGATAGGGTAAGGCATAGTAATAAAAATTTCTTTTATTCATGGAGAAACCTATTGGCAAAAAAAAAAAAAAAAAAAATCACTGAGGTCAAGGAAATATACCTGATTTTATAACACAGCTGTGCAGAGAAAGTTTCCAAATTTGTGTATATGACAAAACATTTTCTTATGTTACTGTCTTATTAAAGAAATAATTTCTAGGCTGGCCAATTCATTCTACTCTAAGGAAACAATTTCATATATTTCACATTCTCACTTGAAATCTAACAGAGTCAACATTTGGTAATGAAGCACAACCACATTTTCTTGACTAGTATAGGAAAGTAAATATACACACTGTGACTTTTTATACAGGGTATGTTTGGGGGACTGGAGACAGTATTTTGATGTTTATTTCTCCTGAATTTATTATTATTATTAATGATCTTCCAGAAAGGAAGTTAGGAAACAATTTGAAGTATAGCCATAAGGTAAGGAGCATGAAGTTCAGGCGTGGTTTGTGTACAATTTGTTTCATAAAATAGGCATTTTATTTTTAAACAGAGTAAAATCTAAAAAAGAAACCTTCAATATACTTATACTGTTCAGAGAGCTTATGAAAGATGCATCCATTTTTCTGGAGTGCAGCAATGATGTCTATCTGTTATGGCTAAATGAAGCCATGATAAACGGTACTTCAACATCTTAAGAAGAAGAATGGCACTGCTACTTTCCCTATTTGCTTATCAGCTGAGCCCACCTGCTGTGATAATGGCAGGGTACTTCCTACAAGTTGAAAACAAGAACACATTGCACACAGCTTTTCCTTTCATATGACTGCCAACGTCGTTAAGACATGTTAGAGAACATGCAATAGAAACCAGGCAGCATTCAAAGATAAAGTTGCTAGTAGTCAAAACACAGACCTAGGAATAATCCTAGTTTATCTCTTCTCCCCAAAGGCCACGTTTTCCTCTCTTTAGGATAAGGCTATTCAGCTTACTGAATCATATGTATGCAGTTTATGGCTTCTCAGGTGGCTCAATGGTAAAGCATCCACTTGCCAAAGCAGGAGATGCAGGTTTGATCCCTGGGTCAGGAAGATCCCCTGGAGGAGGAAATGGCAACCCACTCCAGTGTTCTTGCCTGGAGAATCCCAGAGATGGGGGAGCCTTTTGGGCTGCCGTCTATGGGGTTGCACAGAGTCGGACGCGACTGAAGCTACTTAGCAGAAGCAGCAGGAACTATGCTAATGTATTTTATATACATAATCTCATTTAATGCGTAACCTTATCAAGTAAGTTTCTTTTTCCATAGATGAGAAAACTGAGATTTAGTTACAAAGTGATAAAGATGAATCCATGCAGGGTAACGTCAGAGCACACTGTTGTTATTGTTTAGTTGCTAAGTTGTGTCTGACTGTGTGTGACCCCATGCACTGTAAACTGCCAGGCTCCTCTGTCCATGGCATTTTCCAGGCAAGAATACTGGAGTGGGTTATCATTTCCTCCTCCAGGAGATCTTCTTGATCCAGGGATCGAAACTGCATCTCCTTTGGTTCACTGAGCCACCTGGGAAGCCTATGCCATCCATTAATTACACCATATACTTGCAGACAAAAGAATTTCTTAATAATTATTATTGTTTGGTGATGTAACTCTGTGGTTGAAACAACTGCTACCATTATTGTTAGAGACAGGCCAATATTTACAAGTGTTCCAAATCATTCAACTTCAGAAATAACCCTAAATCCTAAGAAAGAAGACCCTTCAAAGTTGATACTGAAAAAAAATTACGCCACTGCAACGTTTTGCATATGACAGATGACATTCATGAGACGGACCACTGTTACCATTTTTCATTCATGTGAATTATATTCAGATCTTCTAGGACAGATTTTTCTACACTTTAATTACCCAAATATAAAAAAAAAACAAACAAAAAAAGTCATTTCATGCTTTTAATCTACACTTCAGGGCTGCAAATTACAAGGAACACTTGCATATCTGCATTGATATTTACATATGATTACACTTATACATTTGAAACATGGCTTCAAAATCTTACAATCCATGCTTTTCAAGCTTTTGTCATTTTATACACTTCAGATTTATTTTATTTTGAATGTAAAACGTTCTTCTCCTCAGCTTAAGATCTCTTGGAATCTACTTCTTTTTGAGTCTTTCAGATTCAGAATAACTAGGAACTCAAACAGAAAACTAATGATGCTCAAGCTGCTCTGGAGTCCAGCAATCTATCACAGAGTCCCTGTTATTCTGAACTGAACAGTGTTTTCCAGGTAGCCCCAGAATTCAGTGAATGGTGACAATAGCAAAGCCACCCTCACGTCTACAGCTCTGATATTCTCACAACACCATCCTGGCCTCTGGCAACATCAGCTTTCTATTGGTTAATAACAGCAAAGTTACACAGGATCTGAAAGTATGGCTTTGCTGACCAAAAATCTTACTTGGCAATTTCTTAAGCTTGGAGTTGGAATACCCTAAGCAGGTCAGGAAGTAAAATCCTGAATTACTTGACGATGGAGTTGGAGCTTTTCTAAATTAGAAACTCCAGTCTTTAAAAGCTTGAATCACTGGAGAGGGAGGGAGGAGTCATTCATTGTGTTTATTGATTGTTTTCTGGCTTGTTCATTTGTTCATTCATTAAAGACATATTGGCACCTACGATACACCAGATGCTGTGGTGAGAGCTGGAGACAAAACAGTGAACAAGACAAAGAGTCTCTACTTTTAGAGAACTTGAAGTCTAATGGAAGAGAGATTTATGGCAAACACACACTAGGCAGAAGGCTATCGGAAATAAAGGTACAAGAGAAACATAAAATGGGCACAAGAAACCTCCTCATCATGGCCTAGGAACCTTTGAAAAGGGCCATGGAAAGAGAAATTATTTGACAAACATTCACTGAATACCTGCATAAGCAAAGTGCTGATGACAAGAACTCGGGGTCAGCCAGGGAGATCAGTAAAAAAGATTCTTCCCCGTTTAACCTTGATGAAAGATGCTGTGAAACGTGTACGCTTCAGTTCCACACACGAAAACACCACTGTATACTTGTATGAAGACAAAGCAATGGTATCCATCACAGGGTTTCAGACTAGGGAAGGCCCCATGGCAGGGCACATGCTGGGGGCAGCACAAAGCACCAGACAACACGGGATTTCTGCCACAGAATTTGTCTCAGGAAACCCTCCGAGCTTCTAGGAAGTCAAAGGAGAGGCATGGATTATGGCAAAGCACGTCCCATTTTATCTGGCAGCAGGCAGATCCAACAGTTGGGGAAGCTAAGACCCCATGAGATAGAGATTAAAACTCAGGAAAACAAGCTGTTAACACGCAGCAAAAGGTTAGGCCCAAATAACTGAAGGGAGTCCATAAACCCCAATACCAGCTTTGATCATAAAATAAGTAAGAATCTGTCCTCCTTTCAATTCAGGAAAAAATAACAATGTATCAGAGATGTACCCATGTTATCTTTTCCCTCACAGGTCTCTGAAGGGGGTGCTCCGGCTCCCATTGTCACCCAGACACACCAGCTCCCTGAGCAGACCAGCCTTCCTCGTGTAGCCACAGTATCTCCTAGGCTTAGTCGCTCCCCACCCTGGCTCCTGAGTCTCACCTCGGCCTCACTGCACTTCTAAGGCCTCTGTTCCTGCAGAGCACAGAGAAAGGCCAAGTGCCTCTGGGAAGGCCTTACCACCCCTACCAGCCTGCATTCCCAAGCCTTTACACATTCCTGCCAGCTCTTATTATGCTGCACCTGACATCCAAATATCACTAATTTATCAATTAAAAATGCCCCATGGTATCTGAAAATACTGCACGATGAAAATAGGAATCACATACTCTGTTACCAAGTGCAAATTTTAGTCACCAGCTTAAAAAAAAAATCGCTCACTTCAAAGGGCCATAATATATGTAACTAACTCTCAACTAGTTCAGAGATATATATACATTATATATATGTACGCACATGCACACACAACACACATACACTGACTCTCCCCATTCCCCTCATATACGTGTGTGTGTGTGTGTGTGTGTGTGTGTGTGTGTGTGTAGCAGGGCAGGAGAGGGAGAGCAAATAACAAAGAAAATGAGGTAAAATAATAACAGTAAGTCAGGATAAAGTGTATATAGCATTCTATGTACTATTCTTATTCTTGTAACTCTTTGGTAAGTTTGAAATGATTTCCACACAAAGTTATAAAAAATGAAGTACAGTCCACCACTGCCCTCTATCCCCCAGGCGTGGCACTTCTAATTCCTTTATCTTGCTCCACTGTTTTCATCAAGGTCGTCTCTCTCACCTTTGAACATAGTAATTTCTGCGTTCATTATCACCTCCCCCTGGCAGACTATGACCTCTAAGAGGGCAGGGCTTCTTCCCTGGTTCGTGGGCGCCTCAAGTCCGCACCAGGTACTCCATGACAGTGCAAGGGCGCAGCACACTGAACAAATGGAAGGCCGAGGGGCGGTGCCCCCAGGTCCACTGCCTCATCCAAGAGCCCCGAGCAACTCCCCTCCCCAGCCACAGTTCAGGGCTGGAGGTTTATTCTGTACACAAGTTGAAGGAGAGAGCTTTCCAGGCGTGCAGAAAGGCAGGGAAAAGGGCCGTTCATGGAAAGGAGGGCTGAGGGAAAGCCCAACATGAATGCTGACACTTTCACCAGCCTCTCACACTGTCTCACTTCAATGATGATGCTTTCGGGCAGGAGATTTGAAGGTTTTAGGGGAGATACTGAAGGGCTCTAGAGAAAGAATGCACTGATAGTGACGCTGGGAAATAACACCCCCCCCCAAAAAAAAGTTAGGATACCTATCCCATCATGCTGCTGTGAAGCTGCCTAGTTGACAAGGCCCACACCCACACAAACCTCCTAGGATTTCTGGTGCTTCATTCCTAAATGTGAACAGATAACAAAGGAATGTCAGACACTTGAGGAAGCTTCTATTATAGATCAACATAAGCAAAAAGTGATAAAGAAAATTCAGAATGAATAGAGACAATGCATGATACAGCAAAACCCCCCAAATCTGCTTTCCTCAGAGAGAGAAAGAAACACCCACAAAGTTAAAAAAGACTCCACAAAAAGAGAACAAGGAACAAGAAGTTATCTGTATGAAGGCTGAAATCAAAAGTTTAATTAGATGGATTCTAAGGTAAGGCTGGGAAATTATCCATTTCTCATCATATAGAACTTTAAAAAGAGTGAAAGATGAACAATGGAAAATGAAATCCATCAACAGAATCTTTTCTGAAGGTTTAACATGTGAACAATCAGAAAACAAGTAGGAAAAAAATACGAGAAAAGTTTTCAGGATGTAAGAATGCCAGTTTCCGGATTAAAAAGGATAAACAACCCAAGGAATGTCATCACAAAGCATAATAATGTGGATAAAGTGAAGATTCCAAAACTGTCCAGAGAAAAAACAGGTCACATGAAGAACAAAGAACTCGAAATGGCACACTTCTCAAGGCAAAGCTTGGAGAACGGGAAGCTAGGCAGAAGCAGTAATGGCGGTGATGGGGTGTGGGGATGCAGAGCCATCTGCCTGCCAAGAACAATTAGAAAAGCTGGAAAAAGTTTTTGTTTTTTTTTAAAGTGTCTTTGGAAGTATCAAAGGCAGAAGGGACCTGGAGGGCCAAAATTCTAGAGACAAAGGGAAACTCTGAGAAGTGTGCTGAAACAGTTCTTTTTAGTCATTTACCAATTTGCAAGCAATGGCTACACAGCCAAGAAATTGAAGAGTTTCTGGAAATCTTCTGTGGCTCAAGGGTCAAAACTTGGGCATTTGGTGCCCATTAAAGAAAAGGGATGCTGGGCTCTCAGTGGGAACTACTAATTGGCTACCCCTTACAAGCAGCGGTGTACCAGGCCCTGATTCAGCCCCATTCCTCATCGTATTAAAGTGACTGATCCTCATTATAACTGCTGTGCTAAGTCACTTCAGTCTCTTTGTGACTCTATGGGCCACAGCCCGCCAGGCTCCTCTATCTAGGGGATTCTCCAGGCAAGTACACTGGAGTGGGGTGCTGTGCCCTCCTCCAGGGGATCTTCCTGAGTCAGGGATTGAACCCACAACTCTTAAGTCTCCTGCATTGGCAGGCGGGTTCTTTACTGCTAGCGCCACCTGGGAAGCCTGACTATAACTGCTAGTCAAAAGCACAAGTAAATCCTCTCTGGAGGAAGACAGAAGCCTCATATTATCTTAATAATTTTTCATATATCAATATAATGATAGGTATTCAGCTGAAGAAAAACTTAACAAGCAGAGATGATTTATTTCAGTGTCAACTGGTCTGGGTCATGGGGTTAGCAGATATTTGGTCAAACATTACTCTGGGTGTGTCTAGGAGGGTGTTTTGGATGAGACTAACATTTGTGGCAGTAAGACCTAGTACAGCAGACTGTCCTCCCCAGTGTTAGTGGGCCTCACCCCATCAGTTGAAGGTCTGAGGAAAACAGACGTTGAGTAAGAGAGAATTCCTTCGGCTTGCTGACTGTCTTTGAGCTGGGACATTGGTTTTTTTCCTGTCTTTGGACTCGAACCGAAATACTGGCTCTTCCTGGGTCTTGAGTTGGCCTGTGTTTGGACTCAAAACTTCCACCACCAGCTCTCCTGAGTCTCCAGTTTACTGACTCCAGTTTTTAGGACTTGTCAGCCTCCATAACTGTGTTAGCCAATTCCTTATATTTAGTCACTTTCTATTGGTTCTGTTCCTGTGGAGAACCCTAACATACAAACATACTGAGGAACAAGACAACATAATTGAAAACAAAGAAGGAGAAAGCAGAAAAGAAATGTATAGACAAGACACTTAGACAATGGCATTATCAGGTACAGTTTTCATTTTTTATTTCAAATATGTCATCTCTGAATTTTTACTTTTTAAGAATAAAATTGTACTTTAAAACACTGTTGACAGTTCAAAGGAGAAAGTCAGACATGAACTTCAAAATAACCATGATTAACATGATCACAAAATTAAGTGACAAGATGTAGAATTTTAGGAAATGGTAACTATGAAAACAATAAAATAGAAATTCTATAAGCAAAAAATAGAATGAATGAAACTGAGAATTCAACAGATGGATTTAAAAGAAGTATATTTATAGCTGAAGAGAGGGTTACTGAACTAGAAAATAGGAAAGAACAGCCAGATTGAAGCAGCGAGAGAAAACAAGTTACTATGTGAAAGTTATACCTCAATTTAAAAATAAGCTCAAAAATCTAATAGGGAGAATCATATAAATATGTAATACCTATAATGCAAGTTGGAATACACAATAATTTTGAGAAAAAGGGTTTATAAAGGAAGGACAGTAAAAATGACTGGGAAGAATCACGGAAGAGTTCACAAAGAATTTGCATTGAGATGACTCGAAATGGTGGACAGAAGCCATCTGTTAGGTGTAGTAGGAAAAACAGAAAGGAAGTGCACATATGAGTTAATACGAGATAATAATAGGAAGGAGTACTAGGTATGTACAGGGCTGGCGTAGGGACTATGGCTGAAGGGGACAAGTTGAGACCACCTCTCTGAGGACCTTGAGGAGAATTCCCCTGGCATCATCAAGAATCAGCCCCAAGATTTTATGAAATCACTGCTGAATCCATGTCAATCAGCATTCATACGACATGACTGCCCTCTGCAGTAGGCACAAGCTCCTCAGCACTTTTCTGAGGGTAGCAAGTTATGAAAGAGGAAAAGGCTGACTCTCTAACACTCAGCTTGACTTACACAGAAGCGCCCATAACTATGCGGGTGAGAGAAACAATTATTGGTTGCAGTGGAGCTTCTGGACTGTCTACAGACTTCATTCGTGTGTTGTTTCCTCTGGTCTCTTATGACTGACAATGGGAAATTATTTACTGTCTGGTTTCCGAGCAACAGGTTGTCAGAAACAATGCTGGCCTTCAGTCTTTATCCATTTGTCAGTATATCTCCCCGATACCTGATAAAATCTAGCTTCTTCCCAACCAAACACAATTGGTCTGAACTGGCTCGTATTGTCAGATCTCAAAGCAACCACATTTCGTTCTTGTGAAGCATCTTTCATTTAGTGCCTGCTAGGCTTTTTCCACTTCAGGGAATTTTTTGAGGCCTACATTGCATATTGTTCACAGATTTTCCATAATAGCAAGAAGGGAGGGTAGACCAGCCTCATGCACACAGGGAAACCATATTAAAGAGTCTTTTCCTTTCTTAACCATCACATTCATAGTTCTCATCTCCACAAACTGACAGACTTGCAAAGAATCTTCTGGCTGGAATAAAAAATAGCCACAAAAAAACAATCTCACAGAATTTTGCTCATCTGTTTCCACTTTCTTCTATGTTATCTCTTCACTGACTGCTATGCTCCATCCACTGGGGCTCAGGATCTGTTCTTCTGTGAACATCCAGTTCATTGGCAAAATAAGGTCTGAACGTAGCAAGGTACGAGCTACGCTTTTCGGACCTGTATCCATCCAACTGCCAGTTTATTCACAAAGACAACAACTTTGACTTAGCATGTGCCACTTGCTCGCTCACACCCCAGGGCCTCTTAAAGTCCTAGCCCTTATGAAACTTACAGTCTGATGAGATTTGAAATAGGTCTGCTTCACCCTAGCAGCAGGATTGAACGATGATGCTGATCCCAACCTGTGATTTTGTTATCACGTTCAAAAACTAATAACAATCATGAGGCAAGCCAACAAGATATACACCGATCCACAACCCAAATTATTTTATGAAGGGGGAGAAAGCAGGGTTTATTAACAACAACAACCAAAAAAAAAATTGCAAGGAATGGAAAAAGCCTAACTAATTGAGTGGAGTTCAGTTCAGCTCAGTTCAGTCGCTCTGTCGCGTCTGACTCTTTATGACTCCAAGGACTGCAGCACGCCAGGCTTCCCCGTCCATCACCAACTCCTGGAGCTTGCTCAAACTGAGTGGAGTAGGATGAGTTAAAAAGCTAGGATGGCTGCTACTGAGATGCTGCTGCTGACTGAGAGCCACTGTTGCTTTCAGGGGTGGGTTTTCCTGCAGAGAAACCATGAAGTTGATGCTACCCTTTCTTTCCCCCTGTGATTGTTATCTCTTGCTGTGGAACAAGTTACCAAAAACTTTACCTCTCTGAACCAACTTTCTCTTATGAAGTCATAAATTCAAACTGCTTTTTAAAAAAGGAAAGATATAAAGGAAACATATAACCAGTAAATTATTACAAAAATACGTGCCGTTAAAAGAAAATTTTAAGGGTGAAAATTACTCTAAAACACAACATTCAAACACAATCTCTGTATTCATTTTATTTTCAAGCTTTTAAATGCATGTTATCTCTTGATATATAGTTGTGCTCTGTATTCTCTTTATTATTATAGCAACCTTAATATTCTACAATTATCTTTCATGTCTTAGAATGTCTTTTGTAAATATACTTTTAATAATTGCACATACCATATTCAAACTTTCCCTCATAGTTGGACATTAGGATGTTTACAATTTTTGATACAAATAATATTTGTACATGAATGTGTTACTTTTGAGATTAGTTTCTTAATATACATTCCAAAGAAAAGAATTAGTAGGCTCAAAGGCTATGAACACTTTTCATAGGAATTACTTTTTTCTGGTAACACATGATCATTGCAAAAAGTAGAAACAATATAGTCTCCACTTCCTATACACCCTTACTTCTACCTCCCCCAGAGACAGCCACTGTAAGCCACATGGTATTTACCTGTTCAGACTTTCTAAAAATGCATACAGAGGTAGACACACACAACACTGAACTTTTTCTTTAAAATACTGCAATAGCAGCAACTCATTTTGATAACTGTTGAGGTACATTCGTCAACATCAAGTAATACCATAGTCAATAGGGTCACTATTAACTACTACCATACGCCGGTTTATTAAGCACTGTGTCATACATTGTGCTAAGTACACATTTCTGGATAGACTTTATTCTAACTTCCTCAGTGAATTATCTGTACATGTCCTTTGCACCTTTATCTGAGAAGCTGCTATTCTTTTTCCTGAGGTCCAAAAATTCTTTTTTAATAATAAGACTAGTTAGTGGCTGAGAACATGGACTCTGGAGTCAAACAAATGTGGGTTCAAATTCTAGCACACCCCCGATAAGCTGTCTAACCTTGAACAAGTTACTTCTGTCCAAGTCTCAGTTTCCTCATGTATAAAATGGGAAAAGAATAGCCTCCTTCAAGAGTTGTTGAAAGAATTAAGTAAGGTCCTTAAATTATAATTATAGTAATATAATAAATAATAATTATTGTAAAATGGCTAATAATAATTTAATCTTTAATTATACTCAATATCTACAAGGAAATTAGATATCTTAAATACATCCTAATAAATAACAGTACACTTTTTAAAAAAACTTTTTCCTTACCTTCCTGAAATTTAAAAATATATTAACTTTTATGACTGGAAAGAAAAGCCTTTAATTTAGAGAAAGGACTCACAAACCAACTGTAAAACAACATTCTAGGGACTAAGAAAATCTGAATATGAACTATATTAGATAGTACCATTAATTTTGTTAGGTGTGATGACATGGTAGTTATATAAGAAAAAAATCCTTCTAAAAGATGCACAGTGACGTTTTTAAGGGTGAGATATGAGGGCTTTAATTTATCTGAAAATATCTGAAGAAAAAAAAATAGGTAAAGAGAAAATATTAGTAGCTATGTTACTTCAGATAATGGCTATCTGGATATTTATTATACATTTTTTTTCATTTGAAATTTTTCATAATAAAACTTTAAAGTCATCAATTTTAAAAGACGTCTCTTTTTCCTTTCTATTATTATTAGTTTAGATGATAATATTCACACTTCTACCAAAATGGACTGCAACTGAAGAATATACCTTAAACTGCTTAAACACCCCTCCAAGGCTATGCCTAAGTTTCACCCGTACAAGCTGGGGCACCAGTGATTAGATAAAGGTCCTCTTCTGTCACTAGGAGAATATTCTCAAAACTTGTTACAATGCCACATATATAATTACTTCATTGCCTAAACATATAAAAATATAGACAGTGGAGTTTGCTGGAATGCAGAAAGTCTCTGCGAAGCATATGACTGAGAACTTACACACAAAAAAGCAGGGCTTAAATCAGCATCCGCTGACAGACCTCTGCCACCTTGTTGCTTAAATCTTGGAACTTGACTTCAAAGAAATGAGAATGAAATATAGTCCCATCCCAGGCCTGAATCACTGAAATGAGAAAATCTGTCTTGGTAATGCTGTTTCCCTGTATCAACACCTTTACTCAAGGGGACTAGCTGTACCCATGGATAAGATCCTAGGTGCAAAGAACTACAACACATGAAATACAGAAAAGAAGATGTTTCTTTTAGATAACTTGATAAATATTCCTCTCGCTTCCAAGGAATGATATGAGAAGACAGAGATGACATGTCATGAAAAGACCAAGGACAGATTTAATTGTCCATAACATCTTGAATATTCTACATTCCAATCTTTTGGAGAAAGTTCTAGTTCTCAAACTAGAGCATGCACCAGAATCACCTGCATGCGTGTGTGCTTAGTCGTGTCCAAATGTTTGTGACCCAAGGACTGTAGCCCACCAGGTTCCTCTGTCCATGGGATTGCCCGGGCAAGAATACTGCGGTGGTAGCCATTTCCTTCTCCACGGGATCTTCCTGACCCAAGGATTGAAGCCAGGTCTCCTGCATTGAAGGCAGATTCTTTACCATCTGAGCTACCAGGGAAACCCCAGAATCACCTACAGTACTTGTTAAAAACACCAATTGGTGGGACCCAGGCCTAGAGTTTAAGATTCTTAAGTGGTGCTGAATAATTTGCATTTCTATCCGATCCCTGATGATACTGATACTGCTTTGAGAACTACTGGCTCAGATAGATGAATCTAAAACCTATGTCATCAAATATATTCTACTCACAACTACTCCTGGACCAAGAAGAGTGCTTAGTTGCTCAGGAGCATCAGACTCTTTGCAACTCTATGGACTGCAGCAGCCAGGCTCCTCTCTCCATGGAATTTTCCAGGTAAGAATACTGCAGTGGTTTGCCATTTCCTCCTCCAGAGGATCTTCCCAACCCAGGGATCAAAACTGTATCTCCTGACTCTCCTGCATTGGCAGGCCAATTCTTTACAACTGAGCCACCTGGGAAGCCCCAGGAAGAGGTGGTGATAAAATGTGTTTAAGCAGTAAATGTAAGGCTTTCTCTGGCTAATAGCCACTTCACTTCATCTGCCCTATCTGTAGTGAGATAGTAAACATATCTCACTAACTCCTAATACATACCGAACTTTTAAGAGGATGCGGAGAATTTTCCACATCTAATAGTCTATTTATTATGGACCACAAATACTAGAATGGCTCAATTTTTAAATCTGAAAAGTGTTCAGAAATTCTCAGATGAAATGCATTAGATAAAGTACCAAGTATTAACATGCATGAAGAATGTTCTATTATAAACTCCTGTTTTCACTTTCTTGCAGCTTTCCAAAAAATTAGCCCTTTGTGGTGAAATTTTCCATGCTTGGTTTCAGCCCAAAGGTGATTTTTTTTTTTTTTTTGCAAAGTTTGAGAAAAATATATTAAATAGTTTTTGAGTTATGAAAAGATGAAAAAAGCCCACACAATTTTTCCACTTTGAAAGCAATTTCAGGATCTTTTTTTTTTCATATGCAGATAACTGAAAAATGGCTGAAGCTGAAACTTTCCACGTGTCTAGTTTTCAACAAGGCAGTCTGTGGGTAATTCAGAAAAGACAACGTGTGTGTGCACACATAAACAGACAACAAATATGTATTTAAAATATACATACATGATTAGAAAAATAGCATTTAATCATACTCTGCACAAACCTTCCCTAGAACAGGGGATTTATGAGAGTCTTTCACAAGCCAGAGTAGTTGTTGACTGCCTGACCCCTGTGGTTTTCTTGCACCCGGGTTCACTAATGGGTCATGCAGACACAACTGTAGAACTACTGTGCACTGTGTTTGCAGAATCTTCCAATTCCCTTCACATTCTATCCTTCCTTTTGCCCCAGCTCAATTCTAGGTTTCTGTTCACCGTCTTTAATTTCTGCCCTTGCCTGTGCCTCAGTACCAACTCCCCTGATCTTCCATGATTCAGACATTCAGCCATGTTCTTGCTTCTCCCAGTTCTCTCTTACTTCCCTCAAAAGCATTCACCCACTTCCCACTAAAACCTCCTTGTGTATTTGAAGAACTCAAGTCTTAAATAATTAACAGTTGAAACCTTAAGTTTAGGTCAAATAGGTTTTGACGGTTTGTCAAAGTAACTTGCTCTAATTATTCATAATCATAACTTTCCTAACTAACTCACCTGAAGGCCAACGATAGGAAAGCTAGAGAACAGAATATAAAGTCCTAGTTTTGCCATTAACTAGCTAACTAACATATGGATAAGACATAACTCCTTGGAACTTTGTTCTCCTTACCTGTAAAATGGGAAAAGATTAGGTTGTTAATAGCTTTGTTACACGTGAACATGTTTTGTAAATTTCAAATGAATTTTGGATAAACTGTATGAGTAATGACAATAACTTCAATTTTTAACTGTTTCAAGTTTCTGGGCTCATATGAAGAACCAAGCACAAGGCACAAAAACCCTTTTGCAAGGACATGAAGATTCAGAAAAATCCAAGTATTCAAGTGTGTAGGCTTAAAGGACAAAGAGGAGGAAATCTGTTCCAATAAACATTTCTATTTCATTTTCAGCACCTCTCTCTCTGCATGGGCTATTCCCGCTAGATGCTAAATTCTCTCCCACTTACAGGGAAAAGATGTTTCCTAGACCAACTTGTTCCTTAAGTTATTATCTTATCTTCTCCACTTCACCGGCCAATTCCTGGAGCACCTAACTTTCTTCAACCTCCTTCTCCCATTATTTCACTAAAAATGTTCTCTTCTAGGTTATCATTGACCTTCCGATTACCAATACCATAAGCTTTAAATTTTCCTTCTCTTCAACTCCTTTACCTTATCCCAGTTATCTACTCCTACCTAACACACCATCCTCAAATGTATTGTTTCTGATTCTGTGGGTCAGGAATTCAAACAGTGCTCAGCTAGACTTTGGCTCCACATGGCATAGACTTGGGTCACTTACTTGGCTGCTTCCCATAGCAGATGGAAAGTTTAAGAAGGTTTCACTCACTTCTGGGGCCTCATGATCCCCTTCTGGGTGGCTAGCCTGGGCTTCCTCATAGTTTGGTGGTCTCAGGGCTGCTAAACTCTAATTTGGCATTTGGCTTCCAAGAGGGAGAAAATGGAAGCTCCCAGTCCCCTTAAGGCCTGGGCTTGGAAGTACCAGAATATCATCTCCTCTGTATCCCATTGGTGAAATGAGATCACATACCCAGCCCAAATTCAAAGGGGAAGGGAAGGAGACTAACCTCCTGAGAAAGGAATGGCAAAGAACCTGTGATCGTCTTTAATCTACCACATACCTTTGCCTTTCCAGACATTCTCTTTTCTCTTTTCTTCACTTCTGTGGCATACCCTAGTCGAGGTTAATGACCTTCAAGTTCCTTACCTTGACCCACAATTCTATATTGTAACCTAGGATTTCAACACATACTCGTAAAAACACATATTCAAAAAACATTCCACAATACATACCTTTAATAACAATAAAATTAATAGTTTCCATTCTATTTTACTTTATTTTACTTTTATCATTTTTAAATGCTGTTTTAGTGTTTACAAACATATGTTTCCCTTCTCTGAAGAGGACTATACTCCATGGCCTCCCTGCTGGCAGACTTGTTCATGTGACTTTCTCTGTCCAGTGTAGTATGAGGAGTGACAAATGTCACTTCCAGGCAGACATTTTAAAATGCAAAGTGTGGCTCACTATTTCCTCTTTATTCTCTGCCATGAGAAGCTATTTCATCAACCTGGGTTCTGGAATAAGAGTGCATGGAGAGAATTACACGAGGGCAGCCTATCCTCAAAGAGTGACAAGCAAATTTTTATTGTTAAAAGCCACTGACACTGTATTACCAAGGCATAGTATACCACATCTTGACTAATCCACAGGCTCCAACCCACTGAAGTGAATTCAGGACCCACCAATGGATTGCAGACAATTGTCTGGAAAATTATAAATTTTGCCTTTTTCTCTGCTTCCTTCTCTCCATCCTCCTTTCCATCAAATGAAGTCACTTTCCTAATACACATCTATGACCTGTTTCTTTTCTCTCTTTAACAATGTCCCTGGGTGAATCCTGTCTATTGTCTTCATTATTTCTCATCTGAACTAGCCAACTTGTCTATTCACTTGGTTGTTTACTTTTGATTCTATACTATTTCCTTTTCACTGAGAAGTTAATTTACCCAATGCATGACTACTATTATCACAGGTCCTTCAGTGGCTCCATGCTGTCCAGAAAATAGAGTCCAAACTCTCTTGTACTTGCACTCTATCAGCCTAGGTTCTCCTGCCCCATTGCTCCCTTCATGCACACTGTGCTGGTTCCCTTACAGTGCCCAGGGATAAAAACCGTTTCTTTTTTTTTTCCCCTATACATTTCCTACTGTTTAGAATGGATAGCAACTCCCACCTTGCCCAAAAAAATCCCCATCAAATTCTATTTCTAAATACTGACTCATCCTTCCTCTGCTCAAACACCTGCTCTTCAATGATGCTTTTGTCTGATCTTTTCAGTTAGAAGTCCCCTCTCTTTTCAAAACACTCAGAGCCTCATGATACTTCATTTTGCCTTCTGCTTCTTATCAATTAATCTAGGGACAGGACTCTTGACATCAGTTACTTTGAGAAATGAATTATCTTCTACTCTTCCCCCACCTCTGGATTATCTTGACTGTTGAACACAATTTAGTGTAATCATATAAATGTTTCTCTCTAGCATGTCTAACTCTGCAGACAAGCAGGTTCACCAGAATAGTGTAAGTGTACCACAAGCTCAATGACCTCATTTCTTTCAGAGTATTTGAATTTATTTTTTTCCTAACGTAGATGAGATGTACTTCTGATTCAACACATAGATGAGATGATCCAACATGCTATTTTAACTCTTCTGGTAAAGTTTTTCAAGCTTCTTAGTTGTACTTGTGGTGTGTTTTGAGTATCTCACTAAAATACTAAAATTTTGATTATCTACATACATCACGGGGGTGCTTATAATAAACCAAAGAAAGTAAGCTATTTTATTATTTCTCTAAGAAATGTCAAAATCCATTTATTTAATTTTGCCAGTTTTACTCTTATATCTTCATTTAAGATGTGTCCATTTTTTACTTGAAAAGAAATTCTATGATTATGTTTTCTCTATTTGCAGAAAATCAGGAGCAACAAAGTATAAGTAGGGAGGAGAAATGGTACCTAACACTGACAGAGGAGATGGAGTAACTATAAAATAAATAGACATGAGAATTCTTTTTTAAAAAAGCACTGTCATCTAAGAAATTTCAGGACATGGGCAAAATCCCTTTAACTGTATTTTATTGTATAATAGTATCAAAATGATGTCCTTGAATGAAAAGTTCTTCTATAATCAACATACACTGTTGAAGAAGGCAGATAAGTTAAAAATATGTTTTAGACAAGTTTTTACCCATAGTCTAGGGTTTTAAAGAGTAAATTTAAGTAATCTGGAAATTTCACTTAGAGAGAAGGTATTTTTGCCAACCAGATAGACAAAGGAAGCTCTATGGTATTGTGCATTTTCCCCAAGGAAGGCCAAATAATATAAAAAATTAAGTTTTGAAGGATCTGGTACCCTTGGAAAGGGAGGAAGTGTTATCATTAAATGACATATAAATTGTTAGAGGAAAATAAAAGTTAAATTACTTGAATTTCACTTTATGACTTAGTGCCCAGTTAAGAATCCGGGGCTTTTAACTCTCAACCTTGAACTTTATGCAATTTTTTTGGAAGAATCAGATGGCACATTTTGAACATACAGAAGACTGATTTAAAGGAAAGTTCTAGATAGTGAGATGATTACATTTTTATCCCCATGTCACCCCTTCTGCCCCACATTGACAGAGCAGTAGTCATGTGGTTCAGATAGTAAAGAATCTGCCTACAATGCAGGACACCAGGGTTCAATCCCTGGGGTTGAGATTCCCTAGAGGAAGGCATGGCACTCCACTCCAGTATTCTTACCTGGAGAATGTAATGGACAGAGGAGCCTGGTGAGCTACAATCCATGGGGTTACAAAGAGTTAGACAGGACTGAGCAACTAATGCTTTTTTCTTTTTCATTCATGGGGTCTAATCTACTACTTCATGAGCTACAATGTAATGAATTGCATGGAGCTGGTTGTGTACACTCTAGGAACATTCCTTACTATCTGGAGGCTCTGCCACCATCCAAAGATTTAGAGAACCATCAGAAGGCAATGGCACCCCACTCCAGTACTCTAGCCTGGAAAATCCCATGGACGGAGGAGCCTGGTGGGCTGCAGTCCATGGGGTCGCGAACAGTTGGACACGACTGAGCAACTTCCCTTTCAGTTTTCACTTTCATGCTTTGGAGAAGGAAATGGCAACCCACTCCAGTGTTCTTGCCTGGAGAATCCCCCAGGGACGGGGGAGCCTGGTGGGCTTCCGTCTGTGGGGTCGCACAGAGTCGGACACGACTGAAGTGACTTAGCAGTAGCAGTAGCAGATATCTTCTTTAGACTTTCTTTATACCCACAGCTGGGCTTCCCTGGTGGCTAAGTAGTAAGAATCTGCCTGCCAATGCAAGAGACATGGGTTTAATCCTTGGATCAGGAAGATTCCCTGGAGAAGGAAATGGTAACCCACTCCAGGATTCTTGCCTGGGAAACCCCATGGACAGAGGAGCCTGGCGGGCTACAGTCCATGGGGTCACAAAAGAGTTGGACATGACTTAGCGACTAAACAACAACAATATATCCACAATTATTGTAATCATATCTTACCCCTAGATTGAGATAGAGCCAAGGCTGAATCCTGGCAAGGCACTTTTCTCTCCGTTTCTACCTATAAAATTAAAGATGGGACTAGACTGTCTCTAAAGATCCTACTAATCTGAAATTGTGTTTATTATTTTGAATCATGACAGTGTTATTGAACAATCTTCCAACTATCTATTTTCTCAAGTTTCTTTTAAAAATTCTTTATTCTGGACATTCATGTCAAAATATATGAAGACTTTTTATAATTCTACCAAATTTGCTTAAAGAAACAAAATTTTTAATACGAGATTTTTAAGAGTGAGTCAATTATTTCCTTCAGTATATTAAAAAATAGGTCAGACATTATGTGTAAAATATACAGTAAGTCTTTTAAAATGATTTTATGACCATAGTTTCCTATCATTAGTTACAAAAATATTATAAAGAACTGAACCAAAATAAAACCAAATAAACCAGCTACTAAACTACACATATGTCCTCAAAAATCTTATGGGAGTCAAATATTCCAGTAAAAATAACATAAGAGATGGAAACACAAGTTTCTTATTATCACACTTCATATGTTGTAAAACATAACAGCTAACTTATTTTTGGCAAAATGATTAGGGATTGCAACACTCTGGCTAATACAAACTTATTTGATTGTCAAATACATCTTAAATGGAGCGTATCATGCTAACTTCAGGCATGCAGGCACTGTGCCGTCTGAGATTAGGCCAGAGACACTGAAATTTCAACACTTCAGCAGGGATCACACCACCAATATTAGCTGGGCCAGGTGTTTAAAGAGGGGTGTGTATTGGGGGGAGGACTTCAACAGTGCAGTTAATTGAAACCAGATAAAGCTTTTGAATAATAATTAAAAAAAAATCATACAGATGTTCACCTTCCTCCTCGGGTAAACTTTATGGACAATTTATTGCATGCGCTATTTTCTAGAGTACACCCTTTATAAGAAAACACAGCCTTTTGTGTTTCTCTGGAAACTCTATAATCACAGCATGAGTTATGTCTCCACAATTAGACTAGGTTAAGCTCGTGTTTCATCTGCCTTTTCTCTTTTCACCACTATTCCTGCAAGGGCAGGAACACCTGAAAGCAGATCCTTAATGAGAAAGTGATAGAGCTGAGGAAGCTGCAAGAAGCTACATTAATTGTAAGATGCATGGGACTACTTCTTTCCCAACAGATATGTGAACACAAGCCAAAAAAGAGAGAGAAGTTCAAAACAAATGTGCTCAACAACTATCTTCAAATATGCACAGGAAAAATTAAACAGTACATGCAGAATGGATGTGGAGCAAACGAACAAAAACTGAAAGGAAAGATCTCTAAGTTAACAAATCGAAGGACTCAGAAATGGATCTTTTCTTTCCTATGTTTACAGAATGGTGTATTTGCCAGGGTTCCCCAGAGAAACAGACTCCAAACATTTATTATAGGGATTGGCTCACACACTCAGAGAGGCTAAGAGGTCCCACACCATATGCTACCTGCAAGCTGGAAACCAGGAAAGTGAGTTGTATAGTTCAGTCCGAGTTCAAAAACCTGAGAACCAGGGGAATAGGTGAAGCTGAAGGCTTGAGATCTGGAACTACAAGGTCACAGGGCAGGAAAAGATGGCTGTCTCAACTCTAGGAGAGGGAAAGAAAAAATCTGCCCTTCCTGGAGTTTTTGCTCTATTTGTGCTCTCAACATACTGGATGATGCCCACCCACCATGGTCAGGGCAGATCTTTTTTACTCAGTCCAGTTCAAATGCTGATTTTCTCTGGTCCTCACAGACATACTTAGAAATGTTTCACTAACTATCTGAGTACCCCTTAGACCAATAAGGCTGACATGTAAAACTAACCATCACAAATAATAATGCTATTATTATTTCAAACATGCAAGCACACTTTCAAAAATGGTTTTAAAGCTTTTGAAACACTTGGAACAACTAATAACCAAAAATTATACTTCATATCAGTTTGCTACATTTTATTTGACAGGACCAAGTTACTTCCTACACCAGGAAATGTATTCGGTATTTTAATTTATATATATGCCTATATATCCACATGCTTGACAGTACATGACACAAGTGAAATACTAACTGGGATACTGGTGGGGTGGGCAGCCTCTGACTTGGCCCCCAGTGACCCTCGCCTTTTAATATTCATGCTTTAGTATACTCCACTCCCCTTGAGTTTGGGCTGGATTTAGTAATCTGTTTCTAACAAAGAGAATACTGTAAAAATAGTGAGATATCATTTCTGTAATTAAAGTTATGGTCTGTGACTTCCATCTTGCCAGCAGACTCTTTCTCTGGCTCTTCTCCCAGACTTGCTCTGATGGGGCAAGTTAGAGAGGCCCACATTCTAACGAACTGAGGGTGGCCTGTACCCAACTGCCAGTGGTGAACCGAGGCCCTCAGTCCAACAAACTTGAAGGAGTAAACTGAGGCAGATTCTCCTCAATTCAGCTCTTCACATGAGACCACGGCCCTGGAAGACACTTTGATTACAGTCTCGTGAGAGACCCTGAACCAGAGGACCCAGCCAAGTTATGACCAGATCCACAGAAACTGGGAGAGAATAAATGTATAGTGCTTTATACTGTTAAGTTCTGAGCTGAGATTACTAACACAGTAGTTAACCTAATGACTGAGCCAGTGCTTCCAGTTATCTCCACTATGATAATAATAGCTAATACTTACGTAAAACTTTTAAGTTCTAGGTATCATTCTTTATATGAAAGAAAGTGAAAGTGAAGTTGCTCAGTCGTGTCCGACTCTTTGCTACTCCATGGACTGTAGCCTACTAGGCTCCTCCGTCCATGGGATTTTCCAGGCAAGAGTACTGGAATGGGTTGCCATTTCCTTCTCCAGGGGATCTTTCCAGCCCAGGGATCTAACCTGGGTCTCCTGCCTTGTAGGCAGACACTTTTACCTTCTGAGCCACCATTCTTTATATAATTTCTCACAAAAGTCCTTTGAAGAACATATTACTATCCCCCTTTTACAGATGAGGAAACAAAGGTACAGGGAGACTCAGTAACTTGCGCAAGGTCACACAAGCAAAGTACGACAGCAACTGTCTGAACCTAGGTGTCTTGTTTCCAGAGCAAGGAGTCGTAGCAACCGTGCAAAGAGAACTGCTAAGGGCTCGGACTGGATATTATGAAAACAGTAACCTCATAAAATGGTACCAGAGGAGCTTCAGAGGCATAACAGAGATGAGAAGCCATGCTAAATGCTAAAAAAAAAAAAAAAAAAAAAAAAAAAGGGAAGCCTGCTTTCTGATTGAAATGCCTTATCTAGGGGGGTAAAAATAGAGTAGAAGCAATAATACAGTGAATGGAATGTGATCTAGAATTGATTGAATTCACACTTAAAATGAAATATATACTTTCTTATACCCAATGTGAGAAATTAACAGCCCCCATTTGGTATGAAACACCATACCCCAGGCAGTTACAGTTGTAATTTTCCCAATGGCAATTATAAGTAAGAAGTTAAGTGTGTTAAGCCGGTGGGAAAAGGAGCAAATTTCTAGTGAGCTCTGAGACTAAAGGAGATCAGTCCTGGGTGTTCATTGGAAGGACTGATGTTGAAGCTGAAACTTCAATCCTTTAGCCACCTGATGCAAAGAGCTGACTCATTTGAAAAGACCCTGCTGCTGGGAAGATTGAAAGCAGGAGGAGAAGGGGATGACAGAGGATGAGATGGTTGGATGGCATCACCGACTCAATGGACATGGGTTTGGGTGGACTCCGGCAGTTGGTGATGGACAGGGAGGCCTGGCAGACTGCCGTTCATAGGGTTGCAAAGAGTCAGACACCACTGAGTGACTGAACTGAACTGAACTGAGACACCACTGAGGATGTTTTCTCACATGGAGTGAAAATCTCCCAGGCTAGGGAGGTTCCAGGAAAGAATCATTCCTGTCTTGCCTTCAGATTACCAGGTTAAATAGCACTCCTTCATGCTCCCACACACTCTCTATTCACATAAGACAGTAGGTACCACACCTATGGGTTAGTCTGTGTTTTCCACTAGGCTTCAGGCTCTCTTGGCCTCACAGACTATTTTATTCACTGGGATGTCATCAAAATGCAGCATGAGGCCTGTTACATGGCAAGTGCTGAATATGTAAGTTTGTTGAATGAGGAAATAATTTATGTTGTGAATCGCATTTAATGCATCATTTCAATGGTATATGTCAGTAAAGGTATGAGGTTTGGTTTTGTTTCGAAGTGTTGTATAGTTCGCTAGCTTTCCTGGCACTTTAAACAGGTCTTTATGTCTCCAGTGTCTCACTTATTATCTGGTGCATAGGGGCACACAGTATTTATGAATGAGTATCTCAAAAAGGCTGCCAAGCTACAAAGCAGATAAGGATGCAGACTTATGACTAAATAACAATCTAGTGTTCCTTAAGCATAGCTGTTTTCCTGTCAACAAGGATGATGATAAATCTTCCTCCTTTTGAGAGGAGATATGAGAATTTACTGGACATGAATCTGAGCGAACTCCAGGAGATAGTAGAAGACAGGGAAGCCTGGCGTGTTGCAGTCCATGGGGTCGCAAAGAGTCGAACACGATTTAGTGACTAAACAAGAGCAAAAATGAATATTTATACAATTCTCTTCCTAGACAAGATTCTTGCCTCAGTCTTAGTTGGTGACTGCCTTTAAATAATCCTTTATGAACAACAGCAGGTTATATGTAACTTAAAAACTCCAGATCACCCTAGTTTAAGACATTTGCTCAACTAAAATACTATAAATTAACTATCTGTTGTTTAGTCGTTCAGTCGTGTCCGACTCTTTGCAACCCCATGGACTGCAGCACACCAGGCTTCCCTGTCCTTCACTGTTTCCTGGAGTTTGCTCAAACTCATGTCCACTGAGTCAGGGATCCCATCTCAACCATCTCATCCTCATCCAACCCATCTCATCCTCACCCCCTTTTCCTCCTGCCCTCAGTCTTTCCCAACATCAGGGTCTTTTCCAATGAGTCAGCTCTTCGCATCAGGTGGCCAAAGTATTTGAGCTTCAGCTTCTGTCTTTTCAATGAACATTCAGGTTGATTTCCTTTAGGATTGACTGATTTGATCTCCTGCAGTCCATGAGACTCTCAAGTCTCTCCAGCACCACAATTTGAAACCATCAATCCTTCGGCATTCTTTATGATCCAACTCACATTTGTACGTGACTACTGGAAAAACCCAGAGAAGGCGATGGCACCCCACTCCAGTACTCTTGCCTGGAAAATCCCATGGACGGAGGAGCCTGGTGGGCTGCAGTCCATGGGGTCGCTAGGAGTTGGACACGACTGAGCGACTTCACTTTCACTTTTCACTTTCATGCACTGGAGAAGGAAATGGCAACCCACTCCAGTGTTCTTGCCTGGAGAATCCCAGGGACGGGGGAGCCTGTTGGGCTGCCGTCTCTGGGGTCGCACAGAGTCGGACATGACTGAAGCGACTTAGCAGCAGGAGCAGCAACTGGAAAAACCATAGCTTTGACTATATGAACCTTTGTCAGCAAAGTTATGTCTCTGCCTTTTAATATGCTGTCTAGGTTTGTCACAGTTTACCTTCCAAGGAGCAAGTGTCTTTTAATTTCATGGCTGCAGTCACCATCTTCAGTGATTCTGGAGCTCAAGGATATAAAATCTGTCACTGTTTCCACTTTTCCCCCTTTTACTTGCCACAAAGTGATGGGACCAGATGCCATGATCTTAGTTTTATGAATTTACTATGCTTTAATTTTTTAAAACACAGGCATTTAGTCAGAAAATTCCTACCTCGTTCAGCATTATTTTTGAAACACGGTGGGAAAGGTATGAACATACATTCAACACAGGCCCACAGTACTACAGAGATAGAGTAAAGGTAGCCACCAAGGATCCCTCTCTGTGTTCTACTTATTAATTAAAGAAGAGACAAAAGCGCAAAGGACATTTGAGAGGACTTGTGCAAGCGCACAATAAGTACCGACAGTCACCTTCGGAGGCATACTTACTGGGAGCTCAGGTGCGTGCTTCAGAATCTCAAGGGAAAAATAGGAGCCTATGGAATGGCCAATGACCACAAGCTTCATTTCCTTTGGCACTTGAGTTCTCAGGAAAGCTAATTTGTGTTCTACTTGACCACGGACTCCATAGATGTCCTTAATTTCTTCAGCATTTGGATCTAAAAGGAAATATGTAAGTACTCTTCATTCAGTAAATGAAAGCAATTATTTCACCAGGGAAAATATCTTAATGAAAAAAAAAGAAAAAACAATAACAAATAGTAGTAGCTATTATTTATTGAAAGCCTACCATGTGCAAGCCACAATGTTGGTGTTTTACTTAAATTATATCTATCAATCTTCACAACAACCCTGGAAAGGAATATTCTTGTCTTCATTTTATAGAAGAAAATATCAAAGCTCAGATGTTAGGAAATAGATTGGCAGTTACACAGCTATGAAATGGGACCAGTGAGATTCAAACGCAGGTCTCTGTCCTTGAAGCCCGTGACTCTCAATTATTCCCTGAACTGTTGTAGTTTAGGTCAATGGTTTTCAAATTTTAGCATGCGTCAGGATCCTCTGGAAGACTTGTTAAAACACGAATTGCTAGGCCCCATCACCAGACTCTGATTCAGTGGGTCTGGGCTGGAGCTGGAAATTTTGCATTTCTAAGTTTCCAGAAAATGCTGATACTGCTGGTCCCAGGACCACACATTGAAAACCACTGGTTAGGCTCAGTTATATGACTAGTAGACAGCCAAGAAAATCTATGACACTGCTTTGATAATCTCTGTTTGTTTAGAGAAATCAAGACTAAAACATTTAAGTAGAAATGTTTCAAACTGTTCCTTTTAACCAGCACAGTCCTGACCGAAAACATTCTTTCTTCCTTTCACAAGGAAGAGCTGTCTTCTATTCTTCAAGATCTAATCAAAATTTTATCTAGCTAATTTTTAGGAAAAGTGAATGAGCCTTCCTTTGTGTTTAACTCGTATCCCCTTCTTATTTAGCATTTTATTATACTTGTATAACTGTCTTTTCATTTCCTCCTTTAGACCATGAGTTCCTTGAAGGCAAGGTCCATCTTTCATTTCTGTGTCCTCTGTGAATAGCACCCAGTAAATATCATTGTTGAATGAAAATATGAACTGACTAGACAATCTCAGAGCATGCTGCCAGCTCTGATACTCTATGAGCAGAGAAAACTTCAATAGGTTTTCCCTATGAACATGTAATTGAGGGCAGGAGAAGGGGACGACAGAGGATGAGATGGTTGGATGGCATCAGCGACTCAATGGACATGAATTTGGGTAAACTCCGGGAGTTGGTGATGGACAGGGAGGCCTGGCATGCTGCAGTCCATGGGGTCACAAAGAGTTGGGCACGACTGAGTGACTGAACTGAACTGAACTGAATGAACATGTATCAGTGTTTTAACCTCAATGACAGGGTGTAGAATATTTCAAAATTTCACAAGGTAGTCAATAGCTTTCTAAAATTTGAATCATTGGAATACTAAAGTTCTTGCCTTCATGACTCCTATAAGGTACTGATGCAAACTATAAGTATCTAAAACTCATTTTGAAGAACTGCTCTTCAGTTTCATCTGTACATGCTGGTTTTTCTTCCTTCAGTGCTCAGCGGCCGCTTAATCTAGTTAACTCCTTTTCATCCCTCAAACTCTCAACCAGTGTTACTTCCTCTGAGAAGCCTTTTTATGGTTCAGTCCATGAGGAGTAAAGTAGCCCTCCCTCTTTCAGTTTCCGCAACATCCCATGTCTGTCTCACCACATGATTCCTAATCTACTACTGCTGTACTATTCATGTCTTGCTTATCTTTTTCTACAATGCCTGGCATACAGTTACTGAAAAGCCTTTTGCTGGATCAGTGAGGCTTAGTTCCCTATTTCAGAGGTACTATGGAAATAGGCGATTTCCATCGGTACTATGGAAATAAGCGATTTCCCCGGTGACCCAAGTTCTGCTCTGATCCTTCTTTCCAGGTCAGTCTAGAATTCATTCTCCATTTAACAAGGAAGTTCAACATAAAACAGAATTGGGAAGAGACAGAATTCGATTTTCATACGGCCTCTGATGTCTCCAAATCCAAATTTTGATTTAGTTAATATTCTATTTGAGTTCTTTACACTCACTACGCTCATAAATTTTCTCTGATCACTCTACCCAGGAGTGATCACATTGTTCTGATACCCCAAAACAAATACCTATAATATGTGCCATCCAAGTTCTTTATTTTTCAAAATAGACAACTTTTGAAAATGTTGAAGTTGTCCTTTCATTGGGACAGTATAGTACAAAGATCAGGAGCACCAGAGACAAGATAAATCTGGTTCTAAATTCCAGCTAAGCCCCTCACTAAGTGACTCATGCAAATCCTTCAACCTCTGGCTGAAGTCTCTTTACATATAAACAGGAGATAGCAGTTTTAGCCTCTGAGGAATGTTGCTTGCATAACACTTTAAAGCACAGAGGAAGGGTCTGGCATAAACTATTTCAGAAATGAAATTTAGGATTGCTATCATTCCAATTCCTGTCATTTAAGGCCTCCCTCAAATAGACACCAAAAACATTTACATGGTTAGAGCAAAGAGAAAGAAAATGAGCTAAATATAATAAACATTTAAAAACTTCATTGATCCTAGAAATAAGGCTCTATAACATATTTAAGGATCCACTGCTGCTGCTAAGTCGCATCAGTCATGTCCGACTCTAGGCGACCCCATAGATGGCAGCCCACCAGGCTCCCCCGTCCCTGGGATTCTCCAGGCAAGAACACTGGAGTGGGTTGCCATTTCCTTCTCCAATGCATGAAAGTGAAAAGTGAAAGTGAAGTCACTCAGTCGTATCCAACTCTTAGCGACCCCATGGACTGCAGCCTACCAGGCTCCTCCGTCCATGGGATTTTCCAGGCAAGAGTACTGGAGTGGGTTGCCATTGCCTTCTCTGTATTTAAGGATGATTATAATTCAAATCATTACTGAAATGAATATTTCAGTAATGATCAGAGGTAAGTCTATCTTTAACTCTGGGAATTGCTCAGTAGATTGGCAAGATAAACACACCATTTAGTGTTTTCTGAAGTAATGAGATTAATGGGGAAAGTACTTTGTATAAATAAACAATCAATAATAAAAAATTTCAATGTGCCCTCTGGATATTACTTTACTAGCAAAAACTAAAAGCTAAAAGCGTATCTATATACTTGACTGTATACTTTCTCTATTACTAATATACTCTGAAAAAATTCCAGGAATCATTAGCTTATTCTCCATAAAACACTGCAAAAAAATCACATTCCAATTGTATCAAAAATCAGGATAACATGGAAATGATTTATAGCATTCTTATTATAGGGAAAATGTCCTCCAAGTTACAGTCAACTAAGTATATTTGGAACAAACTGTTTCTAAACTGAAGATTGCCTGAATTAATGGATGGGATCGCTCACCTAGAGCCAGACATCCTGGAATGCAAAGTCAAGTGGGCCTTAGGAAGCATCATTATGAACAAAGCTAGTGGAAGTGATGGAATTCCAGTGGAGCTATTTCAAATCCTAAAAGATGATGCTGTGAATGTGCTGCACTCAATATGCCAGCAAATTTGCAAAACTCAGCAGTGGCCACAGAACTGGAAAAGGTCAGTTTTCATTCCAATCCCAAAGAAAGGCAATGCCAGAGAATGCTCAAACTACTGCACAACTGCACTCATCTCACACGCTAGCAAACTAATGCTCAAAATACTCTAAGAAAGGCTTCGACAGTACGTGAACCATGAACTTCCAGATGTTCAAGCTGGGTTTAGAAAAGGCAGAGGAACCAGAGATCAAATTGCCAACATCCGCTGGATCATAGAAAAAGCAACAGAGTTCCAGAAAAGCATCTCTTTCTGCTTTATTGACTATGCCAAAGCCTTTGACTGTGTGGATCACAATAAACTGTGGAAAATTCTGAAAGAGATGGGAATACCAGATCACCTGACCTACTGCCTGAGAAATCTGAAGGCAGGTTAGGAAGCAACAGTTTGAATTGGACATGGAACAACAGACTGGTTCCAAATAGGAAAAGGAGTACGTCAAGGCTGTATATTGTCACCCTGCTTATTTAATTTATAAGCAGAGTACATCATGAGAAACACTGGGCTGGATGAAGCACAAGCTGGAATCAAGATTGCCAGGAGAAATATCAAAAACCTTAGATATGCAGATGATACCACCCTTATGGCGGAAAGTGAAGAACTAAAGAGCCTCTTGATGAAAGTGAAAGAGGAGAGTGAAAAAGTTGGCTTAAAACTCAACATTCAGAAAACATGGCATCTGGTCCCATCACTTCATGGCAAATAGATGGGGAAACAATGGAAACAGTGACAGATTATTTTTCTGGGCTCCAAAATCACTGCAGATGGTGACTGCAGCCGTGAAATTAAAAGACGCTTATTCCTTGGAAGAAAAGTGATGACCAACCTAGACAGCATATTGAAAAGCAGAGACATTACTTTGCCAACAAAGGTCTGTCTAGTCAAAGCTATGGTTTTTCCAGTAGTCACGTATGGATGTGAGAGTTGGACTATAAAGAAAGCTGAGCACTGATGAATTGATGCTTTTGAACTGTGGTGTTGGAGAAGACTCTTGAGAGTCCCGTGGACTGCAAGGAGATCCAACCAGTCCATCTTAAAGGAAATCAGTCCTGAATATTCATTGGAAGGATTGATGCTGAAGCTGAAACTCCAATACTTTGGCCACCTGATGTGAAGAACTGACTCATTGGAAAAGACCCTGATGCTGGGAAAGATTGAAGGCGGGAGGAGAAGGGGACGACTGAGGATGAGATGGTTGGATGACATCACCAACTCAATGGACATGAGTTTGAGTAAACTCTGGGAGTTGGTGATGGACAGAGAGGCCTGGCGTGCTGCAGTCCATGGGGTCGCAAACAGCTGGATACGACTGAGCAAATGAACTGAACTGAATCCAATTTACTAATTCTTTATCAATATATGGCCCTGAATAGGATATTGACAACTCCCTTTTAGAACCTGAGCCTCTTTCTTAGACCCATCTCAATGAAATCCACTTCATAGCTCATTTACTGATTATAGAGTTTATTTCAAAAGGTATATAAAATCTGTTCTTTGAGAAATTAAGTAATATCAATACTTCACCTTTACTTTTCATCTATTTGTTCAAACTGATTGATCCAGTTACTAAAATTCTGTCAATTTTGGATCAAAATTGACATTGTATATCTTCAGGTACACCGGTAACTATTATTTTCTTTCATTTCACATGAACTAAATTGACTATTCTGACAGAAAACAGTGACTAACTGGCCTATGAAATACTGAAAACACAGATGTAAATACAATATATTCCCTTGTCTTCAAGGAGCTCATAGTCTAATAAGAGGAAACAGAAATAGATGAAAATACCATTACAAAATATTGAAGTAAGTATAGCTCAAGCATTTCCTTAAGAAAATAGAGTTTTATTGGATCACAATAGGAAAGTAACACCCTCTTGAATTCATAAAAAGTGAAAGAAATGTTGCCATGTTTTCACAGTACATAAAAAGTACTGTGCCTTTCTCCACGTAAACCAAGTGAGATACCTGGAAAATACATTTATTATATTCACACTACTATAACTGTAATTTTAACTACACATTTGAACACTATCACAATGGTCTAAATTTAACAATACATATTTTAACAAAACATCCACATACATATTTATCTTGATACGCACTGAATCTAAATGCATATGTTTTACTATATATTGTCACACAAACAGTATTTACAAGTCACCAATGACCACAGAACTAACAAGCCCAAAGATTAGTGCTACATGAGCCTTCTGCTAGGACTGAGCCTGCAGACAAACTCTCTAAATCTTACACCAGAATTTTCTCAACCAGTGAAGTCTCCTATCCTGCGCCCATCATTACTCCAAATCTACACCTTAATGATAACTTTAATTAAATTAAACAGTTTACACATGGAGATTAAGGGCTAAAAACAGCACTTCATATTTTAAAGAATACTTTAAGCAAGATGAATGTACAGCTTGCTCTTTAGGTCAAGCTTTAAAAAACACACAAAACAATATCATGTGTTGCTTAGCATTATCTATACATAACTAAAAAGAGAAATGAAATTCACTCTAAATTCATGATAGTATAACACAAAGGCATAAAAGTGTGAGTATAATTTTGGACACCACGATGAGTTCTGTGTCTGTTTGTGGTTATGGGAAAGGTAGAATGTATAAGGCTAGAAAGGAAGGTTGAGACTAGATCAAGTAGAACCCTGAACATCACCCAGGAGTCTGGACTCCACTGTATAAGCAGTGAGAAGAGACCCAGGGACCTCAAAGGGAAGGACAAAGGTGCCATATGCGTTACAGGACCTCAGCTACAATGCTGGACTCCCTGCTCCTGTCTGCTGCTTTCTTCTGTCTTCCATGAGAATCTAACAATTTGCTTGATTCTCAACATTTCTTCTTGCTCTACCCTTTGGTTTTCTGCCTCTTTCTACCACTGACTCACTTGTTTATTTCTTGTGAGCCCTGAGACTTGACTGACTGTCCCTGCCTTGAGAGCATGTAGTCGTTCCCTCTAACCTCCATGTTCCTCTGCCAATCAGTCCTGGCAAGAGAAGGCCTACTGGTTTTTCTGTTTCTTTCAGTTTTGGGTGCTAGAATGGGAGTGGTTTAATGATTCTCTGGATAAACATCGCCCAAATTCATCATTCGTTGAAAGACTGTGTAATTTTTTTAGTTCATGTTTTATCAGGTGAAACTAACCCATGATTTCTAGCTTTTATGTTACACGTTTTGAACAAATGACTTAAAATAGTTGATAATGAATCTGCCATCAAGTAAGTTGACTCCATACTAAATCAAAGCCAGAAAGAGTTTATACTCCTAATTCCTCAAATTTTCTTTTCACACTTTTTTTCTCCCTTGAATCACCTCCTTCTGACATTGGTGAACATCTGTTCTCCCAATTATACTCAATTTATGACTGTGATAATGTGGCGCAACTAGAATATTATTTCCAACTGTTCATAATTTTAACATGTGCTAATATGAAGCAAAACATACTTTCAACATTTGATGTGTGGTTAGAGCTTATGTCTTTTCTCTCAGTAGTTATGTATTTTTCACACCATATTTTGCATGTCAGAAAACCTGTACTTTAGAACAATAATCTTGGATGATGAATAATATATCTGTCCAAATCAATCGACTGTAGCGTGCGTTTACAAATACAGCCTCCAGTATGTAAAACGGATGAAAGCACAACTGCTCTGGTTGAATGCGGGGGTGGGGGTGGGGGTGGGGGGGTGACTGGTGAAGCTCAGACCCCCATCTGCCCTTTATAGAACTTTTGGGGTACTCACAACATGGGTGGAAATTCACTAAAAGGCGGCATTCTCATTTCTTCGTATACATCTGTAGCACCACACACAATAACCTAGTAGGCTGTTGATAAATCCTTGAGGATGGATGAACTGCCCTTTCACCCTCCTCTAGAAACCAGTTTCCTTTGGCCCTGTGGTGGCCCTTTGGGCTAATGCCTCTAGATGGCACTGTTCTCATTAGTAGCAAAGGACCCAGGCTCTAATTATTGTCATTAACTCCAAGAGCACACAAGCAGCATAAGCTAAGGAAATTCAAACATAACAACAGATACTTTCTACTGGTTTTCCCCACCAAGACATCTTTACTGGTGAAGATCTATGGCAGGACTTCTGAAAATGTGTTACCAGGACAGATAATACTTAGGAGTTTGTTAGAAATGCGGAAGATTCTCAGGTCCCATCCCACATACACTGAATCAACAGCTCAGGAGGTGGCACCCAGTAATCTGTGTTCCAATAAATTCTCCAAGGGATTCTGATAACTGCCAAAGATTGAGAACCATTGATGGAAGGTTATTCTTTGAGTCTATTTTCAACTTTCAAAGTTGCTACTCATGTTCTGTTCAATGTTTTTGTCTTCAAGTATGACTTAAGGGCTTATTATGATAGCTGAGCTGGGACTCTTCTCAATAGGTAATTCAGTACAGAGTTTCTATTATGATGGTATTTCTCACTGAGGTCTGAATGTAGGAATATAACACACTAGCTAATCATCATTAAATTTTAACACCATGAAAGAAGTGTACTGTGAGGTATTTTCACTACTTCCTATCTCCTCCTGTCCGTGGTTATCTCTTCTCATTCTGGACTTAAGATAACAGGCCAGTTGGCAGCTTTTCGAGATTTAGTATGTAAAGCAAGCCTGTTTCCTAAGAATTCTTTTAACACCTCTGTGTTCCAACACAACACAAAGATAGTCAAAGCACATTTTAAGCAAACATAAATTTCCTGACAGGAAAAACTGCTGTAATAAACCCCCAACTTTCTTTGAGTATGTATGAAGAAATAACTTAGAACAATGAAATACGTATCTTTTAAACTATTTCAAGGTAAAGCAAGTGTATACCACACATTTGATTCACTTTCAGTCACATTTGAAGGTGATAGTTGTGGAAATAGAAGTTTTTAATCAAGGCAATGAAATCTTATATTCAATTTCACTTCACAAAATCTCTCATTGCTAGGTAATCCATAGTTACTTGCCTTTCAAAGCATACCCTAGTATTTAAGCAAAGTGTAAAAGGCTCGCAAGTAAATTGCATTCACAGAAAAATATATACACACATACATGTAAAAAGAGAAAGACACTATGAAAAATAGCATTTTGAGGGATTTAGGCAAGCATTTGCCGAGTTGCATAATCTCATCAATACTCCATTTACCCAGTCCCCCTTACAAGTCACAGCGGAAAAGGATGGCAGACCAGGATACAATCTGTGACCACGAAGGGCTATTTGCTGCACCAGCCACCTGGGATGAGCTACCACAGGACTAAAGCACTGGCCTCAGGGTCAGCAGTGCTGGCTTCCTGTCTGGATTCTACCATTCACGGACACAAGGTCATTTAGCCCTGTTGGGCCTTACTTTCCTTCCTTGAAAAATAAGGGTTTAAGATGGAATTTAATGAAGATACTTTTAGCTTTAGGGGTTTCCCATGTGGTGCAATGGCAAAGAATCTGCCTGCCAATGCAGGAGACTCAAGAGATGTGGATTTGATCCCTGGGTCGGGAAGATTCTCCAGAGGTATAAACGACAACCCACTCCAGTATTCTTGCCTAGAAAATCCCACGAACAGAGGAGCCTTGAGGGTTACAGTCCATGGGGTCACAAAGAGTCGGCACGCCTGAACAACTGAGCATAAGCACCCACTTTCAGCTTTAAGATTCTATATTTCTTTTTCTTTCTTTAAACTCTTTTTTTTAAGAGTGGAAGTTTTCAAACGTGCACAAGTCCAGAGAATAGTATAATAGATCTCTATGTATCCATGGTCTAGCTTCAACAATTATTCTTTTTCTTTCCAGCTTTACTGAAGTATGACTGACAAAATTTGCATATAGTTAGGTTGTACAACATTACTGTTTTTAAAAGTGTACAAGGTAATGACTTAATATGCATATAGACTGTTTATGCATATAAACAGTCTCTTTTTATTCTTTTGTATGTGGATATCCAGTTTTCCCAATACCATTTATTGAAGATACCATCCTTTTCCTATTGTGTATTCCTGGTGCCCCTGTCAAAGATTAGTTGAGCCTTTATTCATGGTTTTTTCCTGGGCTCTCTGTTCTTATGACACCGCCACACTGTTTTGATCACTAGCTTTGTAATATAGCTTGAAATCAGGGAGTGTGATACTTTAACTTTGAACCTGAACTTCAATCCTCTTCCTCCAGATTATTTTGCCTATTTGGTGTCTTTTGTGGCTCCACACAAATTTTAGGATATTTTTCTGTTCCTATGAAAAAAAATGCAATTAGAATTTTTGGAGGAATTTATAGAGGGACTACACTTAATCTATAAATTTATCATTCTAAACAGAACATGATTAGGGAAATAAAAAATATAAAGTAGATGAAAATGGTAATGGAAGAAATATGAGCAACTTTAGAGCTGAAACAGTTTGGATGTTCTTGCTTATCAAGGACCTGATCACTACTCAGTGTGGAAACTGTTTTTGAAGAGAGGAGGACATTAGCCAAGATAAGGGAATCTTACATGTAATGCTTTAAAAAGGGAGTCTGGGTGGTGAGATAATACTAATACTAAACAATGTAAAGTACATTAAGCACAGAGGTATTTTTCTGTAAGTGCTAGCAAAGAGACAGGCTCAAAGATACTCAAAGGCAGGTACTCAAAGATTTAGTGAGTAAATTGAATTAGGAAAAAAGAAATCTCAGATTGCACTCTCAAGAGTTGGCATCTGGCTTCCGTGGTGCCTCAGTGGTAAAGAATTCACCTGCCAATGCGTGAGATACAGTTCAATCCCTGATCCAAGAAGATTCCACATGACACAGAGCAGCTAAGCTCATGTGCCACAACTGCTGAGCCTGTGCTCTAGAGCCAGGGAGCTACAACTACTGAGCCCTTGTATCCTAGAGCCTGTGGTCTGCAATAAGAGAACCTGCCACAATAAGAAGCCCGTGCACCACAACTATAGAAAAGCCTGAGCAGCAATGAAGAAGCCCCAGCACAGCCAAAATAAGTAAGTAAAATTCTTTTTAAACAGAGTTGGAATCACAGTAGAGGAAGCTCAGAGGCAGCCAAGGCTGCCTCCTCCTCCTTCCTTGCCGATCCTGCACCCTAGGAAACGCAGGCTTCTGACTTTATCTTCTTCTGCAACCCTGACAGCCATCTGAAGAACTTTCTTTCCCCAGGGCACAATGTCAACCCTTAAAGAAAAACTGATTGCCACGAGTTGCAGAAGAAGAGGCAACGGTCCCAAACAATAAATCACTGTAGTGAGTGTTGGACAAGTTGGTATTGCATGTGGCATCAGCACTCTGGGCAAGTCTTTAATAAGCTTGCTCTTGTGGGTGTTTTGGAAAATAAACTCAAAGGAGAAATGCTGCACGTGCAGCACGGAAGCTTATTCCTTCAGACACCAAAAACTGTGGCAGACAAAGATTACTCTGTCACTGCCAATTTCAAGATTGTGGTGGTAACTGCAGGAGTTCGCCAGACAGAGGGAGAGAGTCGTCTGAATCTGCTGCAAAGGAACATTAATGTCTTTAAGTTCATCATTCCTCAGATCATCAAGTACAGTCCTGACTGGTGGTTCCAACCCAGTGGATATTCTCACGTATGTTACCTGGAAACTAAGTGGATTACCCAAGCACTGTGTGGTTGGCAGTGGATGTAATCTGGATTTTGCTAGACTTCACTATTTTATGGCTGTAAAACTTGGCATTCATCCCAGCAGCTGCCACGGATGGATTCTAGGAGAACATGATGACTCAAGTGTGGTTGTGTGGAGTGAAGTAAATGTGGCAGGCATTTCTCTTCAGGAACTGAATCCAGAAATGGGAACAGATAATCACAGAGAAAATTGGAAGGAAGTGCATAAGATGGTGGTTGAAAATGCCTATAAGTCATCAGCTCAAAGGCGACACCATCTGGGCTATTCGATTAAGTGTGGCTGATCTTATTGAATCCATGATGAAAAGTCTATCCAGGATTCACCTAGTGTCAACAACTGTGAAGGGATGTATGGCTTTGAGAATGAAGTGTTCCTGAGTCTTCCATGTATCCTGAACGCTCAGGAGTTAACCAGTGTTATCAACCAGCAGCTGAAGGATGAAGAGGTTGCCTAACTCAGGAAAAGTGCAGATACCCTCTCGGGCATCCAGAAGGACCTAAAGGACCTGTGGCTTCTGGCTGCTAGGCTATAGAAACCTAAAATTACAGTGTGATTAACCATGAGCCTTTAGTTTTCACTCATGTACGTGGAGCACAGTTTGCTTTTATCTTCCTAAGTATGTGAATCTGGACTCCTAGAATCAAAGCTCATGCTTGCAAGACAAGTTCTTGAACAAATCAAATAAACTAGTGTAGTGTGGGGGGCGGGGAAGAGTTGGCATCTGACGCTAAAGTCAATTTAAAATTAAGACAGTATTCTGGAAGACTAACATTTCAGGAAGCTGATCTATACTATGAAATGTAGGAATCCAGAGGAGAAGTCAAGAGCCAGCGAGTTGTGATGTTCACAGTGAGATGACCCATGAATAGTTGGATCTATGAACAAAGAAAAGAGAACCAAATCCCATACTAACTACAGAACCAGAGTATCTACTCTGTATGCACAAGAGTAATTTTGTTTCTCAAATTCTGTAATAACTACCTTGTGTCTTGACCATATGTATCAGTTAAAAGCCAAAAATAGGACATGGATAAAAATAGAAATGACCTCTTAACTGTCACTCACTTCTTCAAATAAAAACAATTTAGCATGCCTGCAGATGTTCATGAATGTGGAAAGAATTTCCACTTATAAGAGAAACTTATCCTTTGCTACTCAACAAGAGTGAGACTTCAAAGGGCCTGCTTCTAACACCTATAAGGTAATACTTCTGGGGATGGACTGAAGGGCAGCTACTAAAACTTGAACAAATATTTAGTAAAAATGTATTAAGAGATAATTTCTATGTCCTGCTATTGCTTTGGTATAATATTATATACATACCTTGACCAATACTTGTGATCGAATTAATACATGGATACATAACATTCTTATTCATGACTGTGTAGACTGAATATTTGTGTCCCCTAAAATTTTTGTGCTGAACAACTGCATGCCCACAGTGTGATGATATTTGGAAATGGGGACTCTGGGAGGTAACTAGGGTTAGAGGAGGTTACGAGGGTGGGGCCCTCATGAAGGGACTGGTGCCTTATTAGAAGAGATACCAGAGAGCTTGTTGCCTGGCTCTCACTCTTGCTTTCTCATCCTTCCTCTCACTCTCTCTCCCTCCCTCCCTGCCCCTCTGTCATGTGAGGACAAAAAGAGAAGGTGGTCACCTGAAAGCCAGGGAGAGGGCTCTCATTAGACCACAGTTATGCTGAAACTCTAATTTTAGACTTACAGTCTCCAGACTATGAGAAAATAAACTCCTGCTATTTAAGCTACCTAAGTTTATGGGTTTTGTTATGGGAGTCTGAACTAATACAATGAAAAAAGTATAATGCAAATATTAAAATAATTAAAAACTCTATTATTTGTTTTATTAAGAGATTTTATTTTTTGAATGATTTAGAGTTGTAGAAAATGTAAGCAGATTAGCCCAGCGAGTTCCCATATCACCTATCTCTTCATCCCTCCCCTAACCACACATGGTTTCCTCTGTCATTAGATGCTTGATAAGTACAAGAAGATGCTCAGACCATAGAAGCAGCATACCAGAAATAGGGGCAAACTAGGCAATGAAGCCAGAGCCACCTCTCTCCCAGTTCAGATTAACAAAGTGGTGCCCTTAGGAATAGGCTTTCCAGGTAGCTCAGTGGTAAAGAATCTGCCTGCCAATGCAGGAGATGTGGGTTCAATCCCTGGGTGAGGAAGATCTCCTGGAGGAGGAAATGGTTATCGACTCCAGTATTCCTGCCTGAAAATTTCCATGGCCAGAGAGGCCTGGCTTGCTCTATATAGTCCCTGGGTTCACAATGACGGAGCGCACACACACCCTTAGGGAATGCCTACAGAGAAACTGTTTATCTTGTTTCTAGTCATTTTTTTTTTTTTTTTTTAAGAGAGTGAACGTGCTAGAATACTCATGAATTAAAAGCAGGTAATTTGTAGCTCTCTGATCTACTTCCTCCATTTAAGGCTTCCAGCAATCTACCACACAGTTCTACCCTCAGCTTTCAAGGCTCCTCTGAATCTGGCCCTGCTCAGCGCTCAAGTACCTACTAAATGTCTCTTCCTGCCCCCATGTTAATCCTTCTGCCTATTACACCTCTGCACCCACCTCCACCCCTCAAATTCAAATTCTACTCAACTGTTAAAACTCGTTTACTCTCTCCTTTGTTTACTCTTTAAGTATCCACATGATCACAGGCCAGGGAATATCACTTAGTCACTCTACAAATGTGGGAATGAGAGCTTCTCTAGGGTAAGAACCATGGCTAAGGACCATGTCTTGTAACACTTCCCCATTCCTCTTAATACAATCCTGCAACTACAGTACATGACTGATAAATATATAGTTGATTACTAGTTGGTAAACAGAGATGGTAAGTCCTAGACAAACTATTTAATTTGCCCAAACTTTAAAAAAATTACCTGCAGAATAATTAAAATGACCCCTCAAATCCTAAAATTACCGGAATGTGGCATCATGGGTGCAATGCCACAAGCAGAGGTTTCCACTGGTGTAACTCTTAACCTCAGCAGGCTTTCTAGAAATATGAACACCCATTCACCGTAAAAGAAAGCAAATGTTAACGAAGACGTACCTTCTGAGCTTTTAAGAATCTTCTTGCCTCTGGGGGCTAAGGCATGCCCAGCATGACTGATAATCCAAATTGGAAAGCGTCTTTTTGTTGCAGAATACAAAGCCTTTGCAAATGGCACATACATGGCAGAAAAACCTGGGTTACCTATGAAAAGAAACACAGACTTTTAGATTAACCAAAACAATAAACTTACACAAGACAAAATACAGACTGAAAAAGAAAGGTATCTCCTTATACTTTCCCATACAAATTTAGTAACAATTACCTGTACAACTCAATTTTCATATCCTTTATACCTTAAGTCTGGGAATTATCATTTAGAAAATTTCTCCTACTGCTCTGTTCTCCAGTGGCTTCAAACAAACTCATCCTCCATGTTCCTCTACTTAATAGGTGGAACCACCAATCATAAACCAAGTCCTAACAGCACAAGTCTTTCTTGGTTCCTCCCTGTTCTTTATATCCAATTCACCAAGAGGTCCTGTTGACTTTGCTTCCAAAATACACCTCAATTTTGTCCAATTCTGTTAGTGTTACCACTTCCCACTGTGTTTTTCATGACAGCCTCCTAAAGGCTATTCTATCTACTCTTGTCCCCCTGGAATCTATGCTTCAGGGTGCTTGGATAGATTTCTCCAAACCTCAAATAGAATCGGAGCAGCACCCTACTTAAACATCTTTGAGTGTCTTTGCATCGCCTAAAATCATTAATACTGCCTGTAAGCCCCTTCAACATTTGCCTGTGAGCAGTTACCAAGCTGCATAAAAACCAGTGTCAGAATCATTCACAATGAGAATGTTAAAGAGTCTACTAAGTGTTTTCTGGTCTTTTATCACAAGTACTTATATTGTAAAGATTTGATCTCTGGAGGGAAAGACCACCAACTAATATACATAGATTTTTCTTGTGTATGTACAGAACGTATTTTTGACATGGGTTTGCTATAAAGAAACAGAATAAGTAATTAAAAAAAAAAGTCGATCTGATACATCTTTAGGGGCAAAAGAGTGAAATGGGGTTTTCATCTAACAATCATCATCTGTACAATGCCTTTGTAAATACTAGACCATTTCCATCAATATCTGTCCACTCAATGTATCTATTTCTTCATGCTACTAGGTTTTCTCCTCTTTGCGATTATGACAGGGTTTTGCTGTACTGATGTAACCTCTGTCATCCTTGTCAAATTTTACTGATTTCTTCTTCATTATATGTTTTAGTTTCCTACACAAGCAGTGTAGCAAAGTGGTTAAGGGTATAGACTCTGGAGCCAGATTAACTGCGATGGTATCCTGGCTTTGCCACTAGCCAACTGTGTGACCTTTGGCAAGTTACTTAACCTCTCTGGGCCTTGGTGTCCTCACACATAAAGTGAGGATAAGAAGCATACTACCTCATGTGAGAACTAAATGAACTAAAATGTGTAAAGTCCTTAAACACTGCTCAATACATTGTTCGCTGTATGTTAGGTATTCAAATTCATCATCAGTGTCCAGCCATGATAGTAACATATGATGGCCTTATCATGGCTACTGTTGCGTTCTGACCTAGTGACTCAAGTTCCAAATTCCTTTTTGGGATGGTGCTAGTGTCATCTTTGTGTTCTTTGGTCAGCTGATTAACTGCTGCTGTGCAGCAAGAGGAGAAAGAAGGGAAGAGGGGTGTATCCGAACAGAGTTACTGTAACATCAGTGTTGGATGTGATGACACTGTTTCATGTTTTATTCTTGTTTTATGTTTAAATCTTCAGTAAGGTTGGAATATTTTTGAATGTAAAGTACAAAGTAGCAATCCGACTTCTTTCCAAGTGAATGGCAGTGTCCCAAGACCATTTATTACATAACTCATTCTGAATTCTTACATTCATTCAGTGAGTCAGTACAGCTGCTCAGCTGTGTCTGGCTCTTGCAACCCCATAGATTGCAGCACGCCAGGCTTCCCTGTACATCACCAACTCCTGGAGCTTGCTCAAACTTATGTCCATAGAGTCGGTGATGCCATCCAACCATCTCATCCTCTGTAATCCCCTTCTCCTCCTGCCTTCAATCTTTCCCAGCATCAGGGTCTTTTCCAATGAGTCAGTTCTTTGCATCAGGTGGCCAAAGTATTGGAGTTTCAGCTTGGCATCAGTCCTTCCAATGAATATTCAGGACTGATTTCCTTCAGAATGGACTGGTTGAACCTCCTTGCAGTCCAAGGGACTCTCAAGAGTCTTCTCTAACACCACAGTCCAAAAGCATCAATTCTTCGGTGCTCAGCTTTCTTAATGGTCCAACTCAACATCCACACATGACTTTTGGAAAAACCATAGCTTTGACTAGAAAGACCTTTGTCAGCAAAGTGATATTTCTGCATTTTAATATTACATTCATCAGCTAATTCTAATTTCAAATAATTTCACTTATTTTTTCACTTTCTTCTCTGCCAGCACCATATTGTCTTGATTACCACATTGGGTTTTTTTTTTTTTTTTGATGTTTCAGTAACTGGTAGGTCCTTAGAATTGTTTTCACCAGTTTAAATTGTTAAAACTTTTCTTGGAATTCTGATTGAATTTTATCTCATTTACATACAAACAGAAATATTTTATATTTTCTACATTACTGAGTATAACCTTCTAGAAATGTCACGTATAATATTCAAATATTTTATGTCTTTCAGAAAGCAAAGTTTTGGACTTCCCTGACAGTCCAGTGATTAAGACTTAACCGTTTAATACAGAAGGTGCAAGTTCAACCCCTGGTCAGGGAGCTAAGATCCCACATGCCTTGCAGCCAAAAAAACCAAAATATAAAACAGAAGTAGTATTGTAACAAATTCAATAAAGACTTGGAAAATGGTCCACATCAAAAAAGTCTTAAAAAAACAAACAAAGCAAAGCTTTATAGGTTTCTTCACAGGGCAAGACAATAATAATAACCAACATTTTAAAGTGCTATAACTGTTTACATGGCAGGCAGTATTTAAGCGTTTTACATACATTAACTCATTTAGTACTATTATTATTTCAAGGTTATGGGATGTAGGCAACTGAAGTTGAGAGGTTAAATAGCTTGCCCAAGGTGTTACCGGTGCAATCTATCACACAGATGATAAATGCTCAGATAAATAAATATCTGAAAATTGAAAGAATATACAGAAGAAAATAATACTGATATTTAAAAAGAACATAAAATTACCTAGTCTAGGATCTTCTGCATACCTTGTTTTAGTTAATCTCACAACAGCTCTATAAAGCAGCTGACATTATCATTAAGGGTAATGAATGGACAGTCATTATTATTTTTATTACTACTACTATTATCACTACAATTATTATTACTTTTTAAATTTTCTGAGAATGTTAAACAGGTTTAACTTTAAGGAAAATCCAAAAATACAACTACATGATTTAGACACAATAGTCACAATGACGGGATAGATAATACCAGAATGAATAAGTACTAATAATTGAACTACTAGAAAACAATTTTTTCTCCCTATCTCCAGGTTTAAGTCTGAGTTCTTTCCCTAAATGACTGTAAGATCTTAAGCAAATCCCCTTAATCTTTCTAATTTAATATTTTATCTCCAGCAAGTAAGTGATCATGCCAACCACTCCATGTCCATTCATTCTATTCAGAACATAGTTTCTTTTTTGTATATTCTTTTATAGTTATTTTTTGTAATTTATATTCTAGTAGGCAAATATATTCCTATAACTAAACAGGAAAATAGCTCAAGAGTATGATAACTTCTATGAGGGAATACATAGGATCATATGACAGAGGAGATTAGGATGGCCTGAGAAAAATGTCTGAGGAGGTGGCATTTAGCTAAAACTCAAAACATGAGAAGAAATTCACCATGTAAAGATTTGATGAAAAGAATACTAGAATGTAGGAATAGGTGCAAAGGCCCTCAAGCAATAAAGAACTTGGCTCCTAAAGAGTACACAATGGCCAGTAACAAAGATCCAACTTAGAGACGGAGGTAGAAAATATAATGCAAAATGTTTAAATGTCATTGCATACTTCACCACTTAAATGTTATGGCTTATGTTACACTTTATGAACCATGAACTAAACTTCCTGGTTAGGAAACCACAGAGAAAATTAAAAGGGTCTTGTTTATACAACTAAAATCAGATGTGTGTGTGTGTGTGTGTATCCATCTCCAGGTGTAAGAATGCTCAAAAACATTCCAATACAGAAATGAAAGTCATAAATTTTATCAAAGGATATCAAAATGTGTTATAAACACCGGCTTGAACATACACAGTGAAATGCCTGAGCAACGGATAACAGAGGCTGTGGTGATTATCTCTAGACTCCAATTGCCAAAAAACGCTTACCACTGCAGTTGTAGACTTACGCCTTCTATTAATAGTTAACCTTGTAGGGGACAAAAACCACCATATATCAAGTTAATGTGGTATAGCATCTAGAGAACGTTGTCATGTGGACAGAACTTTGGGCTTTGAGTTTTCCATAAAGTCTTGTCTTCTCCAACTCCACTCTGTGTACTCACAACACAGAACATGCCACATGATTCCACTATCCCCGTATGACCACTTGAGAACTATAATGATTCAATATATTCTATGTGAACACCCACACTGTCTCCTTTTGCTTATTTCATTACTTAAAGTCCAAGTATGTTAGTAGCAGAAATTCTACAACAAAAGTTCATTGGAAAAGATGAAACTAAATTAAAAGCTCCTCAGTCTGTGGATTCCAATAAAAAATTCCTCATTATCATCATTACTAACTTAAAAGTCATGGACAAATTTTGCTATGTGTGTAAGCAAAGTGATTTAAAATAAAAGGTTTATGTCAGTCTACCTGAGATGGACTAAACATGAGGTCTATAGAGGCTTAACAATCTTTGAAAAACTGTCATCCTAATTCTCCCCACAGTACAAACAGACAGCCCCCAGATAAAATACAATTCTGAACTCCACAAATTAAAGAGCAGCACCAGTCTACAGCCTGCACAAAGTCCAAGGAAAAGGGCCAAGGGTGGCAAGGAGAATAGAAGGGTAAATATAAAAGAACACCAGGAAATGAAACGATATGAAAATGATCAAAGCACTAGAAAACGGTGAGACAATTAAGAAACAAATGTTTTAAGCTTCCCTTTTTCCAGTGTCTTCAATGAATGCTCCTTCTATCTTTTCACCATATCTTAAACCTGGCTCTCTCTAAACGGCCTCTCTTCCTTTCAGTTCAGTTCAGTCATTCAGTCGTGTCTGACTCTTTGCAACCGCCACAGACTGCAGCACGCCAGGCCTCTCTGTCCATCACCAACTCTCGGAGTTTACTCAAACCCATGTCCATTGAGTCAGTGATGCCATCCAAACCATCTCATCTTCTGTTGTACCCTTCTCCTCCTGCCCTCAATCTTTCTGAGCATCGGGGTCTTTTCCAATGAGCCAGTTCTTTGCATCAGGTGGCCAAAGTATTGGAGTTTCAGCTTCAGCATCAGTCCTTCCAATGAATATTCAGGACTGATTTCATTTAAGATGGACTGCTTGGATCTCCTTGCAGTCCAAGGGACTCTCAAGAGTCTTCTCCAACACCACAGTTCAAAGACATCAATTCTTTAGTGCTCAGCTTTCTTTATACTCTAACTCTCACATCCGTAAATGACCACTGGAAAAACCATAGCCTTGACTAGATGGACCTTTGTTGGCAATGTCTCTGCTTTTTAATATGCTGTCTAGGTTGGTCATAACTTTTCTTCCAAGGAATAAGCGTCTTCTACTTTCATGGCTGCAATCACCATCTGCAGTGATTTTGGAGCCCAGAAAAATAAAGTCTGTCACTGTTTCCACTGTTTCCCCATCTATTTCCCATGAAGTGATGGGACTAGATGCTATGATCTTAGTTTTCTGAATGTTGAGCTTAAGCCAACTTTTTCACTCTCCTCTTTCACTTTCATCAAGAGGCTCTTTAGTTCCTCTTCACTTTCTGCCATAAGGGTGCTGTCATCTGCATATCTGAGGTTATTGCTATTTCTCTCAGCAATCTTGATTTCAGCTTGTGCTTCCTCCAGCCCAGCGTTTCTCATGTACTCTGCATATAAGTTAAATGAGCAGAGTGACAATATACAGCCTTGACGTACTCCTTTCCCTATTTGGAACCAGTCTCTTGTTGCATGTCCAGTTCTAACTATTGCTTCCTGACCTGCATATAGGTTTCTCAAGAGGCAGGTCAGGTGGTCTGGTATGCCCATATCTTTCAGAATTTTCCACAGTTTGTTGTTATCCACACAGTCAAAGGCTTTGGCATAGTCAATAAAGCAGAAAGAGATGTTTTTCTGGAACTCTCTTGCTTTTTCAATGATCCAGTGGATGTTGGCAATTTGATCTGTGGTTCCTCTGCCTTTTCTAAAACCAGCTTGAACATCTGGAAGTTCACGGTTCATGTACTGTTGAACACTAGCTTGGAGAATTTCGAGCATTACTTTATTAGCATGTGAAATGAGTGTAATTGTGTGGTAGTTTGAACATCCTTTAGCATTGCCTTTCTTTGAGATTGGAATAAAAAAAAACAAACAAACTGACCTTTTCCAGTCCTGTGGCCACTGCTGAGTTTTCCAAATTCGCTGGCATATTGAGCGCAGCACCTTCACAGCATCATCTTTTAGGATTTGAAATAGCTCAACTGGAATTCCATCACCTCCACTAGCTTTGTTTGTAGTGATGCCTCCTAAGGTCCACTTGACTTCTCATTCCAGGATGTCTGGCTCTAGGTGAGTGATCACACCATTGTGGTTATCTGGGTCATGAAGATCTTTTTTGTATAGTTCTTCTGTGTATTCCTGCCATCTCTTCTTAATATCTTCTGCTCTGTTAAGTCCATACCATTTCTGTCCTTTACTGTGCCCATCTTTGCATGAAATGTTCCCTCAGTATCTCTAATTTTCTTGAGGAGATCTCTAGTCTTTCCCATTCTATTGTTTTCCTCTATTTCTTTGCACTGATCACTGAAGAAGACTTTCTTATCTTCCTTGCTAGTCTTTGGAACTCTGCATTCAGATGGGTATATCTTTCCTTTTCTCCTCTGCCTTCTTTTCTCAGTTATTCGTAAGGTCTTCTCAGACAACCATTTTGCCTTTTTGCATTTCTTTTTCTTGGGGATGGTCTTGATCCCTGCCTCCTGTACAATGTCATGAACTTCTGTCCGTAGTTCTTCAGGCACTCTGTCTATTGGATTTAATCCCTTGAATATATTTGTCATTTCCACTGTATAATTGTAAGGGATTTGATTTAGGTCATACCTGAATGGTCTAATGGTTTTCCCTACTTTCTTCATTTTAAGACTGAATCTAGCAATAAGGAATTCATGATCTGAGCCATAGTCAGCTCCTGGTCTTGTTTTTGCTGACTGTATAGAGCTTCTCCATCTCTGGCTGCAAAGAATATAAGCAATCTGATTTCGGTACTGACCATCTGGTGATGTCCATGTGTAGTAGAAACCTCACTATTCTCTAACACTTCCTACACCTCAATAACAGCAAAGGCTTTTGCAACACTGTATTCCTGACACCTCATACCAGTGAGTGAGTGAATGAACATCTCTGAGTGGGTAAGTATAGAGTAAGCTGTTTCTCCATTACTAGTTTATCCTACTGAACAACCTCTCTTCCTCTAAGGTTGAAGCCATCTACTTCCATCCATCAACTTTTTAGTCACTCTTACACATTCCTTGAAAACCCTGACCCTTAAAAGAGATGTCAGTTTCACTTGTCATTCCAAAGACTTAAGTGATTTCAAAATCTGGGTGGACTAACTGAGCCAACACCTTTGTCCCATAATTCATTATCCTGATCATATTCAAAGAACTTCACCTATATCTGACGTAAGCAACCAATTCAAGTAGCCTCGGCCTAGACCGGTGGTGTGCATAAACTAAAAGCTGATGCTCTGTGACAACTAGAGGGGTGGGGTGGGGAGGGAGGTGAGAGGGAGGTTTAAGAGGGAGAAGACATATGTATACCTATGGCTGATTCACGCTGATATATGACAGAAACCATTGCAATATTGAAAGCAATTATCCTCCAACTAAAAATTAAATTTAAAAAATCCACTAGAGGACTTCTTAAGAATTGTACCACTCCCAGAGTTTCTGGTTCATTAGGTTTAGGACAGGGTCCCCAAATTTGCATTTGTAACAAGTTATTAGATGATACTGTTTGTTCTGACAACTTTAAAAATCACAGGTCTGTGTCTCTTCATTACCCAGAAATGGTTTACATTCAAAGCATCCCAACTCTGATAGCCATTTTCCAGCTTGACCTTTGGCCCTTTTAGACTTCACTCCCAATATACCTGTATTTGATCACAGCCCTACTCAAAATCTACCTACTTGCTTTTGGTCAATAATTCCTTTCATTCTGCATATTTGTGTCAGTCCAGCATATTTGCTATTTTTAATGCTGACCAATTTCCTCAAGGCCACAATCACCCTCTGCCATCCTTACTCCCCACAGATCACCTCAACTCTTAACAGAGAAAACAGAGGTCAAAAGGCAGGAACTACTTCATTTCCTCTGAACACGCCTTCACACTTCTTCATTTCAGTAACCAACTTCACCTCCTTCATTCTAGCCTCAGAAAGATATCCCTTCTAAAGTCCAAGACAATATTTTTGATTATTTTTTCAATCCTACATTCTACCATGGTCTCAAACCTCTGCTTCATCAAAAGAACACTTCTTATGCCTATAATTTCAAACTCTCCCTCACTACAGGCAGAGTAAATGTATTTTTAATTTTAATAGAAAGCTGACATACTGCTTTTCAAAAATACTGTAACATTGTAGCAGAACATGGGAAGTTTATTTTCAGAAAAGGTTAAACCAAAGAGAGGTTCTGGATCAGAAATCATAGCCCAGCTGAGAACAAAAGCACTATACTGAGAAGAAACGCTGAAATTCTAACCTCTTTTCCCTTGTTCAGCTCTAACACCAGCAGCCAGGCATCCATGCCTCAAATGCGATGCTAGGAAGAGTCCTTCCTGGGAAAAGTGAACAATTCAAAAAACAGGTACAGATACTGAAAGCTAGAAATCCTCCAGTGAATGCTAGGTCCCTATCAAATTACCTTAAGGTGAGGACAACGTAGGGTGACCAACCGTTCTATTTTGCCCATCCTGTTGTCATGGTTTTAGTACTGAAAGTTGTGTGTTCTAGAAAACCCCTCAGACTAGGATGGTTGGCCATCTGTGGACAAGCTCCACCTCTGAATACAAACTTCCAATCAACTGTTGATGTCTTCCTTTTAAAAATGAAACAGTAGTCAAGGATTATCAAACATTTGAGAAAAAACAAACACTAGTGGAAACAGAAAACAGAACGCAGCAACAACTAATAATGCAAGAAGCCAAAAAAAAAGGTTATGCACCGACAAAACATGAAACAGAAGAGTATGAAAAAAAGAAAGAACACAGAGCTTTGAGAATTGAAGTACAATTTCTGGTTTAAAAAGGTCCACCGAAATCCAAATACAATGCATGAAAAACACCGACACCTTGGGGCTTGGTTGTAAAATTTCAGAATCTTAGAACAAAGAAAAGATCTAAAGTATTTTTTTCCCAGCAGAGAGGGATAACTTCACACATAAAAGATAAAAAAAAAAAAGTCAGAAAAATACCAAGACTTCTCAAAAACAGTTAAAACCCTGGAAGACACTGAAAATTTACTCCAAGTTCTAAGGAAACTACCATCTCTAACCTAGAACTCTAAGACATTTTCTGACAGGCTAGACCATCTTTCCCATGCTACATGGGAAGATGAATACATGTAGCATGGGAAAGATGAATTCCCATGTACCTCTTCTCAGGAAGTTCCTAGCAGGTGTGGTCTACTGAAAACAGGGAAATAAACCAAGAAAAATATGGGATTGGGAAACAAGGAATACAACCCAAGAGAAAAGTGAAACGAGTCCTCAGGATGGCTTGTGTAGGAGGCCCAGAGAGCAACCAGTCTAGACTGGAATGGAAGAACATAGAATTCTGGGCACAGTGCCAAAAAATGAACTAAAACAAAACAGAAAACTGATTACTCCAAATATGAGAAGATTTTTTCACTTCTAGAGAATAATTTTAGGATAAATTACTGATTGAAACAGATAGCTAAGCAAATAAAAGAGAATTATTAACACAGGGAAAACAAAAATGTACAAGAAAAAAAATGTAACAATACTCCATAGGCCTAGCTGTGTACATGATATGTTGTGCTATAAAATGATACATATTTACAGTTTCATTTTTAATCTTTGAGCCTGATATATATATATATATATATATATATATATATTTTTTTTTTTTTTTAAGCTCATAACTTTAAATAGTGCAATAAAGTATCTTTCCCTATCATTCTATTGACACTGATTCAGCCAAAGATCACATATTACCCAGTTGACAAATTCCAGAATAAATGTTCTACCATAAACTTATAATCATCTTGAAATGAGACAGTAAAAATTATTTAGAAATACTTGATAAAGTTCTAATTATTCTAAGTATTGCTGAGGAAATTTTAAAGCAGGTTATAAAATGATATGTATGGTATACATCATGATTTTTAAAATGTGTATATTATATATATTATTAATGCACAGAGGATTAAAAAGTCCAGCCACTAAAGTATTAAGGGTGGTTATTATCAATGGTTTGAGTGATTCTATTTCCTTCCACAAGGATTTTTATGTTTATCAAATTCTCTTTAAAATCAGAAATAGTCACATGTATCTGTATACAGTCATCTTATCCAACTTTTTAAACTTACCAGGAATAATGAAAATAAGCAGCTTAGGCCTCGTGCCACTTTGATTATTAATGAGGTCAGTCCAGGGCCCACACTTTAGAACCTGGGTTTCAACTCCACAACATAAAATGAATTCCTCATGCACAGGAATTTCTTCCTTGATTTCTGAGTCCATTTCTAAATAAGGGGAGAAGAACAATATGAAGAGTCACTAAAATATAAAACTTTGAGCCAAAGGCAATATTCGAGAATAAAGAAGACAAAATTCAATATACCTAGAAGGAAATGTCACAAAGAGTTATGGGAAATATATGACTATTTCGCTACCCTAGATTTTTGGATTAAAAAAAAAATTAAACCACAAGAGTATGGAGATAGAGGGACACGTCTGGTGAAATTAAAGACAATAGAGGAGTGTGAATCAAAACAAAAACCCCGCCACTCTCTTCTACAGTCTAAACTGACAATATCCATGGCTAGCTTTTATTTTCCCTCTGCTGGAATTCTCCTATAGCTATATGCTCTACCAGTGAGACCTGGTGAAGTCTGATGAAGAAACAGAGGCTCTCGCTGCACTTGTACTCTCCCAGATAAGAAGGTAAAGAAGGACAGTGAACTCCTTGATGAGCTCTGAGTTTTTCCTTTATTTTATATTTTTATGATATTAAAGCATTATATTATTAAATTATGAAATGGGTAGATAGAAAAAAACAGAATATCAGATAGCATCACAAACAATTTTCTGAATAACCATAAAACAATTTTCTGAATACTTAAGATACGTGCAAAAATGCAGTCCCAAATTATTTCTATCAGCCCTCCAAATCTGCCTCTGCCTCTAAAATAGGACCATGTCCCAGACTTTCACTGCTCTTTCTAGCCTCCTCTTTAACTATCTTCCATTCATTCAAAGCCCTCCAGAGTCTAGATTATAAATTCCCCTCATTTTTTCTCCTCTTACTGCTTTACCATTAACCTTGCACTCGGGTCTGTCTTGTCCCTGCAGTTCCTCAGTTGACTTCATGCTTTTCTGGTCCTAGAGCTTTGCCAATGTTTTACTCCCTCACCATTTTTCAGACGCTTTCCTCCTTGTGCCAGTTATCAATATACTGCCTCCAAATCCACTCTTCATTGCCTTCTCTGGACAAATGGATCTGAGTTTTTAAAATATTTTCCCTCTGCCAACTGACATGATGTTAACCTTGAAGAACGGGCTGGAAGAGAGACACTGCAGAAGAAGGGATTTTTCCCCCCTGGTTTCAGTATACTCTCCCAGGAGATTTCTCGAGGACTCATCCCTCCCACTTCCACGCTCAGGCTGTGAGGTCTCTCTAGAGCAGTGACTTCCAAGCAGAGACAATTTTGTCCCCCAGAAGACATATGGCAAAAAATAAAAACAGTTTTTATTGTCACTTGGTATCAGCGGAGGTATTACTACCAGCATCTAGTGAGTAGAGGCCAGGGATACTGCTTAACACCCTACACTGTACAGTACAGGCCCCCACAACAAAGAATCACTAGCCCAAAAGGTCAATAGTGGAAAACTGTCTGGAATGAAAAATTTTCACTTATGAAGTGGGGACTCCTTTCAAAATTATATTAAAATACATTGACTGACTAAGTAAACAAAAGTATCATCTCACCTTTTCAACTGATTTTTGGTTCACTAATAAATGTCACTGTAGCCCAATCTCTAAAACTATCACAAAATACAATATATTTATAAAGGTCTTATGACATTTATAAAGTGTTAGAAACAATTAGATTTAACTGTTATACACAGTAAAAAATTAGAGTGCTGACAGAGAGGACACTGGCTAAATTTAAGATTTGCACCAGAAAGAGAATCCAAAGTTATTAACTATATTCAACTCATAAACACTTAATTTCAAAGTAAATGACATCTTAGGAGTTTAGCCACAGAATTAACAAGAAAGCAAGCAGATATGAAAGTCAAACAGTCTATGAAAATTGGAAAACAAGCAAAACACTAACAATAACTCTAAACACTTCAAGTAAAATACCACTGAGAAACCTGGAGTTAATGTACATATTGTAAAGCATCTTTTTATTTTACTTCACTCTTATGTTTCTGAATCTTACACAGCCAAATAACAACAAAGTAAAGAAAAATTTTACTTTCTTCCTTACCTAAGAACCCAGGGTAATTCAATGCTGCAAACAATGGGCAGATTATCAGGAGACAATGTGTTCTAATATAAATTATTAAAGGTTGATGGCCCTGCCCTCAGGCATCACCTACAAGCAATTTTTAATGATCAATTTTGGCAAGCAGCAAGACTTACTCTGGATTAAAATCCAGGTACACAGTGTAGCTACAATCTGCACAATTTAGGTAAGCTTTACTCAGGTAAGCATAGGTGTTTATCTGCTTATATTAATTGGATTCTAACTTTATTTAGGTCAAAAGAAAGAAAAAGAAAACTACACACTAACACCTCTCATATCTATACCTTAACAAAATATTAATAAATAGAATCTAGCAACATAGAAGATGAGTTATGTGGGATCTATTCCAGGTATATTTAACATTCAAAAGTCAATCAATGTAGTTTACCTATTAAGATACTAAAGAAAAAAAACACATATTCACATGAGTTAACTAAATGCACATCCTGTTACCCAACAATTGTATTACTGGGTATTTGTCCGAGATGTATAAAAACATATTCATGCAAAAACATTCAAGCAAAGATTCACAGCAGTTCTATTTGTAATAGCCTATAACTGGACACTACAAAAAAGTGAATGGCTAAACCAACTATGGAGAAGGCAATGGCACCCCACTCCAGTACTCTTGCCTGCAAAGTACCATGGACGGAGGAGCCTGGTAGGCTGTAGTCCATGGGTTCGCTAAGAGTCGGACACGACTGAGCGACTTCCCTTTCGCTTTTCACTTTCATGCGTTGGAAAGGGAAATGGCAGCCCACTCCAGTGTTCTTGCCTGGAGAATCCCGGGCTGGGGAGCCTGGTAGGCTGCCGTCTATGGGGTCGCCTAGAGTCGGACACGACTGAAGCGACTTAGCAGCAGCAGCAGCAGCAAACCAATTATGATAAGCCATACCATAGAGTACTACTCAGCAAGAAAAAGGAACAAACTATCGACTCACTCAACAGTTTGCATGGATCTCAAAGGACTCACACATCCTGTCTGGTGTGCAAAAATTAAAAAAAAGAAAAAAAAAAACTCAAAGGTGAGAGATTACAGTAAACTCCCAGTGAAAGTGAAGTCGCTCAGTCTTGTCCGACTCTTTGTGACCCCGTGTACTGTAGCCCACCAGGCTCCTCCGTCGATGGGATTCTCCAGGCAAGAATACTGGAGTGGGTTGCCATTCCCTTCTCCAGGAGATCTTCCGACCCAGGGATTGAACCCAGGTCTCCCACACCGCAGGCAGACACTTTACTCTCTGAGCCACCAGGGAAACCCAAAACTTCCTGATGGCTCAGACTGTAAAGCGTCTGCCTACAATGCGGGAGAACCGGGTTCGATCCCAGGGTCGGAAAGATCTCTTGGCGAAGGGAATGGCAACCCACTCCAGTATTCTTGCCTCCTCCCACCTCCCCACCCCAAAACACGGGCTCAAAGAAAACTCCCAGTAGCCTGCAGCAAAGAACTTCAAGAGAGCTATGAAATCGGTGCAGGGGTGTGGGCAGGTCATGCTTTACGAGTTGACATTTACTGAGTGCTTATTACGTGCAAAGTACTGTTCCAAGTGTTACATGAACTATCTCAGTTAAGAAAACAATCTTATCAAGTGGCTACTAATGTACCCCATTTTATACATTAGACAAAATGAGACACGGACTATTTCCGAAAAATACCATGATGCATCACACGCGGTAGAGGCAACAAAAGTCACAACTGTTTTCCCAAAATGCTGCACTCTTTAAGTTCAAGGCAGCAAGTGCCATTCTGACCTTGGCGTCACGGAGAACTATTAGACCAACTAGAGTGAACCTCAAACAAAGGGTGGTGGCGGTTGTCCAGTCGCTAAGTCATGTCCGACGCTGCGTCCCCATAGACTGCAGCACGCCAGGCTCAGAGGAGTGCCAAGTTCAGAGATTGGTGCAACATTCAGTTCTCAAGGATACCTGGTGTAGCAAATTTGAGAGAGGCGGCGGGAAGGCGGTTGATCCTGAGGAGAAACTTGATTCCAAACCAAAAGAGACCATCAATGGACAAGGTGGGAAAATGACACCCAGGGCGACAAGACAGCTGACTCGCTCAGGGCTAGAAGCTTAAGTTGGTTCAAGAACTCAGACCTTTGGACTCCCTAGCCCAGACTGTGGCCACTTCTAGTCACTTGTTCCCAACCAGCCGCCCAAAGTCCGGGCCCCCTACTCCCTCAAAGGGGCCGCCATAAGACTCCCTATAGACAGGCTGCCCTTAGCGGTCCACATGGTACGTTCCCGCTGGGCCGGCAGCCAAAGGGCTCCGGGCCCCCAAGCGGTCGTAGCACCATTATTCACGCTCCTACCGGCCGTCTGGCTAAGGGCGGCACGGGCTCTGCGAGAGCCATTAAGAGAAAGGGCTCTAGCTCCCGGGTGCCTGTCCCACCATCCTTCGCCTACGAAGGCACCCCCAGAACGTGGGAGGAAGCTCCTCACCTGTCCACCCGGAAGGCACCACCTTCTGCCAAAACCTCAGGCGTCACAGGGTCCAGAAGTCCCGCCCCCTCCGACGTAATAGAGCCGCGCCGCGCGCCGCGCTGGGGAACCGGGCCCCTCCAGGTCACGGGGTGTGGCGAGTTTTGCAAGATGCTTGACTTTGGCTTGGACCCGGTGGCCCGGATCCAGCGAAAGCGCCGGAAAACTTTATCTGTGCTGGAACTTTCTTTCCTCCTTCATTTGAATTTCACCTGCCTTTTATTTTAAGCATCCTTGATACACTTAAAGCTTCCCTTTCTCCAAGTCTTCCCCGTGTTTTCCTCTGCCCATGTTTCCTTTTCCTCCCTTACTGGTTGCATCTTTTTCTGTAGTTTGCCCACATTCACGGGAAAGTTGGGTCTCAGCTGACCTGTTTGTTAGCGTTAATATACCCAGCCTCTGCTAGTCGGCCCTGTAGCAAAATGATGAAGATCCCTATTTCAGAAATATTTTAAGCTGTGGACTGAAAAAAGGATGCACAACTTGAGAGTTGCCTGTTAACGTTTATTTGGGGGCAAAATGAGGACTGCAGCTTGGGAGGCAGCGGCCTCAGATAGCTCTGAGAGACTGCTCCAAAGAGTCAGTAGTGGAAGGTCGATATATAAGATTTTGGTGAAGGGGGGAAGTTCAATACAATTAGGCACTCCTTTTTACAAAAGGTTTTCTGCTTGTCATGAGCCTCTGACTTCACCATGAAGGGATTTAGTGCTTTTTTAAGGGCTTGCCAGATAGCTCAGTTAAAGAATCCACCTGCAATGTAGGAAGGAGATCCTGGTTTGATTCCTGGGTCAGGAAGATCTGCTGGAGAAGGGATAGGCTGCCCACTCCAGTATTCTTGGGCTTCTCTTGTGGCTCAGGTGGTAAATAGGCTGCCTGCAATGTGGGAGACCTGGGTTCAATCCCTGGGTTGGGAAGATCCTGTGGAGAAGGGAAAAGCTACCCACTCCAGTATTCTGGCCTGGAGAATTCCATGAACTGTATAGTTCATGGGTTTGCAAAGAGTCAGACAAAACTGAGCTACTTTCACTTTCACTTCTGTTGTCACAAGGCTCCAATGTCACCATGAAGGGATTTAGTGCTTTTCTAGATATGAGGAGATGCAAGGATTGAGGTCATAAAATCCGTTCCTAAAAACATCCAACCATCTAAAGACCTGTCCCACCAGATTTCCTGGAGCACAGAGTGCCTCACTCCACACTGAACTCCCTTGTGCTGTTTCAACAGCACAGGGTTCAATCTCCACGGAGGCAGATGGCCAATTCCCTTATTGATGTTCAGTTGTTGGCAAATGCTCCTGGCAAGTGCCAATTTATAGTTGACAGAGCTTACATAACTAAACTTCATGAAGACAAAAGCCATATTCATTTTGTGAACTGTTGATATCCTCAGCACCTGGCACATAGGTGAGTGGCATATGTCTGTCCAAAAATGCAGTAGAGAAAACGAAATAGTTTTCTAGCACCAGGGAGAAACAGACAAGTAGACTGGTGAATCTGTAATCTCCCCCACACATAGAAAAGAAGACTTGATCCTTTTGTATTTAATATCTCAGTGGAGGCACCATCTTCGAGCTGCTAGTTGGAAGTTGATTGGTACCTCTTCATTACCTTCTCTGCTTTTGGTTTACTTCTAAATATAATAGTTAACCCAAAGAGTTTAGAAAAGGCCACTGCTTGTGCTTAGAGCTTCTCATGGATCAACATTTTGAATCCTCACACAACCCCAATGAGGTCAATATTAATACATGACTGTAGAGTCTGGAAATCGACAAATGCACAAAATAAGTGAATAATGACAATGCAATCACGCTACATGGGGGCTTCCCAGGTGGCACTGGTGTTAAAGAACCTGTCTGCCAGTGCAAGAGATTTAAGAGATGTGGGTTCAATCCCTGGGTCCGAAGATCCCCTGGAGGAGGGCATGGCAACCTACAACAGTATTCTTGCTTGAAGAATCCCATGGACAGAGGACCCTGGAGGACTACAGTCCATAGGGTTGCACAGAGTCAGACACCACTGTAGCAATTTAGCACATATGCATGGCACTAACATGACTTGTTCAAGGCGTTGTTGTCCCTCATTACTAATGCACAGCTCAATGTGTGCAAAATTCCAGTGAGTGTGGTTAAAGTGCAGCAGTTTTTTCAATTCTTGCATATGCATTTGTGGTGCATTGCTAAAGTGATTTTTGTCTCCAATTTCATTAAATAAGTCTGTGCCAGAAAAAGTAACCACAGGGGTTCCATCTTTTTTTTTTTTAATCTATCTTTCCAAATCTTTGGCCAGTCTATGTTCAGTTCAGTTCAGTCGCTCAGTCGTGTCTAACTCTTTGCGACCCCATGAATCACAGCATGCCAGGCCTCCCTGTCCATCACCAATATCCCCATATTATTTGCTGTTCTACAAATAGTTTCTACTTTTGACCTTGAAGGCATTTGTTAGGATTGCACTTCTCTTATAGGCTAGGGGTGGGGGACTTGTAGGAAGGGAGCGGCCAAGGGGATGTGACTATTTTTGGCCAATGAATTGTGAGGAGAAATACTGTGTCACTTCCAGGCTGAGCAGTTGATATTTCTTGTGTGAAATCCTCCAAAATATCACTGTATCCTTTGTCGAGGTGATGGCAACATTTGAATGATGTCTGTCCCAACAGCCTGTGTCTTTGAGTAGCTGCTGCTACATAAAACCTGTTGACCATCCTGTGATGACTATTGGAGAAAGAAACCTCTGTTGCTATTTTTGGTTCTGTTACAATGTAGCCTGTCTGCGTTGATACAGAGGGACAGCCTGCAGCAGAGAGGCTCTCTTTCCTCACTCTCATGATTTAAATTCCAAATACTCAGGAGAGACTTTCTGATTGGCTGGGCTTGGGTCTGGTTGTCAGTAGTTGTTTCATCGTCAGTGACAAGCATTAGGGGTCATACTGTACCTTGTAGACAAAGACCCTCTGCTACAGTTAAGGGATTTAGTGATCAGGCAAACGTTCCACAAAGGTGTCCGCTACAAGCACACTTGGCTATAAAATTAGACCATTGTATACTGATTTAAAAAACAATAAACGGAATTGAAACATTTTCACATTTTACATAAAAAATTTAGACTGCTATTACTCATTCAGTGTTTGCTGCTGCTGCTGCTGCTGCTGTGTCGCTTCAGTCGTGTCCGACTCTGCGACCCCATAGACAGCAGCCCACCAGGCTCCCCCGTCCCTGGGATTCTCCAGGCAAGAACACTGGAGTGGGTTGCCATTTCCTTCTCCAATGCATGAAAGAGAAAAGTGAAAGTGAAGTTGCTCAGTTGTGTCCGACTCTTCGCGACCCCATGGACTGCAGCCTACCAGGCTCCTCAGTCTATGGGATTTTCTAGGCAAGAGTACTGGAGTGGGGTGCCATTGCCTTCTCCGCATTCAGTGTTTACTGAGTACCTGTTACATTCCAAACATTCTTCCAGGCACTGAGGACACAAAGGCAGCCTAGAGAGAAAAACACTTGCTCCCACTGCATGGAAAATAAACAAATTTAAATATATTAATATAATAAGGACAGTGGAAGGGGAACTAAAAGGTGGGGTAACAGAGAGTGAGGAGTGCATTTATTACCTACGGCTGCTTAACAAATTACTCCAAAACATAGCAGCCTAAAGCAAACATTTATTATATTGCACAGTTTCTGAGGGTCAGGAAAGCCAGAGAGCCTACCTGGAGCTCAAAGTCTTTTATAAGATTTCAGCCAAGATGGCTGGTCAGGGCTAAAGACATCTCAAGCTCCACCGAGGCTGGGAAATCCACATCTAAGCTCAGCCATGTGATTGTTGGCTAGCCATTATTCCTCACTGGCTGTTGGCCAGAAGCTGATCTCCTCCAGTGGCACCTGGGGACTCATAAAAGCATTCAGGGCTGACTCCACATTTCATTAATCCAGCAGTGTCCACAAAAAAGATGCAATTCAGGGTCTTCTGATTGACTTCATGACTATTCATCGCTATTATGGGTCCTCCATTCCTTCTGCAAAGTGTCCCCAACAACTGTTGCCATTTCTAAGTGTTGCTTTTGAAAATCTCTGCATACCTAATTTGGACAATATCAGAAATGCAAGCTTTTTTTTTTCCCTTTATGATACTGCCCATGAAATGGCAGGAAGCTGAGATACTATTTCCACTGCAACTTCCTCCCTGTCAGTTCTGTATATGGTTGACAGTCTCCTTAAATCATTCTGTGTCCATGGGACACTGCACGGAGACTTCTCTGCTCAACAGGTACTCTGTTATAGTGGTTCCTGAGAGTGAGACAGAGAAGTGGGTAACACTTAGATATTTATGATAGTAAAGAATATTTCTGGTGGATGTTGTGAGATTGTTAGAAGGACCTTCATTTAATAATAAAATATGTTCCCATCTATCTGATTATTCCACTACACAGAAAGTTGAAACTCTTTATTTAGACTTTAAGTTGAGATATGTACATTACATATTATATAAAAAAGAACAAGATAAAGAGAAAAAAGAACAACGAAATAGGAAAAATAAAGATTTATTTCTAAGTGTTGGAGACAACTAAGATTTGTCTTCAGTATATATTCTGGAGATAGAACTACTAGTCAAAAACATCAATGAATTCTGAATTGTGTTTTTTCACTAATTCTAATAGTGAATTTTCTCATTTGTAAACCTTTAAGTGTAAGTAATTCTAAATGCATGTAAACATACCATTGCTTCATGCAGCTTCCTTAAGATGGCTCTGGTGTATCCAGAGATCCATGTAAATATCTTTTCTCAAACATTTTAGGTCAAGAAAATAGATCCACATAATGATTCATCTTAATCATAAATTAGAAACCAGTAGCTAAAAGTTGACAAAGTCACATTTAACTCCCATATTACAGTTATACTGTTCCTCTTGGCATTTAATTACACAGAAACGCAAAGAGATGGATGGTCCTAAAAGCTAGCATACTTAAACTTTGAGACTTGGAGTGTCTCACTATGGGACTGTTCACTGATAGCAATGCCTTCATGGAGGCACTTGGCTTGTAAAAGAAATGAACTAAAAAATATCTGACAAACATCAACATTTAGATGTTCAGGTTATCAAAAAATACATACACATACTCACACACATATATAAATAAATATATATATATATATATATATATAAATGAGAGAGACTAGAATAGTATTTTTATTTTAGGACTCTCAAGGTCATTCACCATATGCTCTGTAACTGCAACTCCAAATGTTTTGTTGTAATCCTCTGATGTGATTCATTAGTCCCCTTCAATGAAGCTATACCATAAAGATGCTTTTAGTAGTAGAGCAGGGTATCTTAAGAATAAGAAAAATATGGGAAATGTAGTTCAACTACCTCTCTAAATTAAGAAATAAGTAGAGATTGGAACTAGCTTCAAGGAGATCAAACCCGTCAATCCTAAAGGAAACTAGTCCTGAATAGTCATTGGAAGGACTGATGCTGAAGCTGAAGCTCCAATACTTTGGCCGCCTAATGAGCAGAACTGACTCATTGGGAAAGACCCTGATGCTGGGAGAGATTGAGGGCGGGAGGAGAAGGAGATGACAGAGGATGAGATGGTTGGATGGCATCACTGACTTGATGGACATGAGTTTGAGCACGCACAGCGAGTTGGTGCTGGACAGGGAGGCCTGGAGTGCTGCAGTCCATGGGATCCCAAAGAGTTGGACAGGACTGAGTGACTGAACTGAACTGAAAATAAGAATGGAATTTGTCATAAACCAAAATGTCTACCTGTATTGTCCAACTGTTCAACTGTCATAGACTGAGTAATGGCTCTCTGAAGATGTCCTTGTCTTAATTCCTTAAGCCTGTGAGTATTCTCCATTATGTGACAAGAAGGGTTTTGCAGATGTGATTGAAATGTGTTATGGATCTTGAGATGGGGAGAGTAGCCTGGTTTGTGCAGGTGGACCCAATGTAATCACAAGGGGTCATAGAAGAGGAAAATAGGTAAATCAGAGTCAGAGAAGATATGTGATGATGGAAGCTGAAAGAGGGAAGAAAATGTGATGGTGGAAGAAATAGTCATAGTCAGAGAGACAGAGATTGAAAGATGCTATAATGGCACCCCACTCAAGTACTTTTGCCTGGAAAATCCCATGGACGGAGGAGCCTGGTAGGCTGCAGTCCATGGGGTCGCTAGAGTCAGACATGACTCAGCGTCTTCACTTTCACTTTTCACTTTCATGCATTGGAGAAGGAAATGGCAACCCACTCCAGTGTTCTTGTCTGGAGAATCCCAGGGACGGGGAAGCTGGTGGGCTGCCGTCTATGGGGTCGCACAAAGTCGGACACGACTGAAGCGACTTAGCAGCAGTAGCAGCAGCATACTGCTGTCTTAAGAATAGAGGAAGGGGCCACAACCAATATGCAGGTAGCCAATAGCTGGAAATGGCAACCCACTCCAATACTCTTGCCTGGAGAATCCCAGGGACAGGGGAGCCTGGTGGGCTGCCATCTATGGGGTTGCACAGAGTCGGACACAACTGAAGTGACTTAGCAGCAGCAGCAATAGCTGGAAAAATCAAGGAAATGGATTCCCCCCAGGCCTCCAGCAGGAATGCAGACCTGCCATCACCTTGATGTTAGCCCAATGAAGTTGATTTTCAAGTTCTTCCCTCCAGAACTGAAAGATAGTACATTTGTGTTGTTTTAAGCCAATATATATAAGAAATATATATAAGAAAAGCAAAGGAGAAAAGGAAAGATAAAAGCATCTGAATGCAGAGTTCCAAAGAATAGCAAGGAGAGATAAGAAAGCCTTCCTCAGCGATCAATGCAAAGAAATAGAGGAAAACAACAGAATGGGAAAGACTAGAGATCTCTTCAAGAAAATTAGAGATACCAAAATTCATGCAAAGATGGGATCGATAGACAGAAATGGTATGGACCTAACAGAGGCAGAAGATATTAAGAAGAGGTGGCAAGAATACACAGAAGAACTGTACAAAAAAGATCTTCATGACTCAGATAATCACGATGGTGTGATCACTCACTGAGAGCCAAACATCCTGGAATGTGAAGTCAAGTGGGCCTTAGAAAGCATCACTATGAACAAAGCTAGTGCAGGTGATGGAATTCCAGTTGAGCTATTTCAAATCCTGGAAGATGATGCTGTGAAAGTGCTGCACTCTATATGCCAACAAATTTGGAACACTCAGCAGTGGCCACAGGACTGGAAAAGGTCAGTTTTCATTCCAATCCCAAAGAAAGGCAATGCCAAAGAATGCTCAAACTACTGCACAATTGCACTCATCTCACATGCTAGTAAAGTAATGCTCAAAATTCTCCAAGCCAGGCTTCAGCAATATGTGAACCGTGAACTTCAGATGTTCAAGCTGGTTTTAGAAAAGGCAGAGGAACCAGAGATCAAATGGCCAACATCCGCTGGATCATGGAAAAAGCAAGAGAGTTCCAGAAAAACATCTCTTTCTGCTTTATTGACTATGCCAAAGCCTTTGACTGTGTGCATCACAATAAACTGTGGAAAATTCTGAAAGAGATGGAAATACCAGAGCACTTGACCTGCCTCTTGAGAAACCTATATGCAGGTCAGGAAGCAACAGTTAGAACTGGATGGAACAACTGAGTGGTTACAGTTAAGAAAAGGAGTATGTCAAGGCTGTATATTGTCATCCTGCTTATTTAACTTATATGCAGAGTATATCATGAGAAATGCTGAGCTGGATGAAGCACAAGCTGGAATCAAGATTTCCAGGAGAAATATCAATAACCTCAGATATGAAGATGACACCACCCTTATGGCAGAAAGTGAAGAGGAAATAAAAAGCCTCTTGATGAAAGTGAAGGTGGAGAGTGAAAAAGTTGACTTAAAGCTCAACATTCAGAAAACTAAGATCATGGCATCTGGTCCCATCACTTCATGGGAAATAGATGGGGAAACAGTGGAAACAGTGTCAGACTTCATTTTTTTGGGCTCCAAAATCACTGCAGATGGTGATTTCAGCCATGAAATTAAAAGACACTTACTCCTTGGAAGGAAAGTTATGACCAACCTAGATAGCATATCAAAATCAGAGACATAACTTAGCCAACAAAGGTCCGTCTGGTCAAGGCTATGGTTTTTCCAGTGGTCATGTATGGATGTGAGAGTTGGACTGTGAAGAAACCTGAGCACTGAAGAACTGATGCTGTTGAACTGTGGTGTTGGAGAAGACTCTTGAGAGTCCCTTGGACTGCAAGGAGATCCAACCAGTCCATTCTAAAGGAGATCAGTCCTGGATGTTCTTTGGAAGGACTGATGCTAAAGCTGAAACTCCAATACTTTGGCCACCTCATGAGAAGAGTTGACATTGGAAAAGACTCTGATGCTGGGAGGGATTGGAGACAGGAGGAGAAGGGGACGACAGAGGATGAGATGGCTGGATGGCATCGCTGACTCGATGGACGTGAGTCTCAGTGAACTCCGGGAGTTGGTGATGGACAGGGAGGCCTGGCGTGCTGTGATTCATGGGGTCGCAAAGAGTCGGACACGACTGAGCGACTGAACTGAACTGAAGCCAATATATTTGTGGTAATTCATTTCAGCAGCTATAGGAAACTAATATACCAACTAAATAAAGGCTTAGGCATTTCTGTTTTGTAAACAATTGAATACTATTAGCCAGGTAGACTAAGACTTCTTTTAGCCAAGACTTTTAGTCAAGACTTTTTTTTTTTGAAGAAGCAGCTCTTGGATTTATGCAATAGTTTTACATGTTTTTTTCTTTTCAAATTCATTATTGAATACTTTTAAATTTATGATCCTTCCCTTCTGCTTTCCTAGACATTTTTTTTCCTACCTTGAGATTCATTTGTAAATATAAACTTTGCAGATATCAATCTTCTTCTGAGCTTTGCTTTGCTTCTATTTCACATTTCTGAAGTACTGATCGCTAAAACAAGCATTTGATAAGCAAATCTGCCTAGTTGAGAGATCTATTGTCCTGTGAAGAAGAGAACTGAACAGTCTGTTGTTTGGATAAACATGTTTCCAGGAAGTCTCTGAAGCAATAAAGTTGTTCCCAATAATTTTCTGCCCTTCCCACTGAGAAGTTGTATTTTGTGTCCCATTGGTATCAAATTAGGACATGTGGCTTGTTTTGGACAATGAAATGTTAACAGATGGTCCATTGCAGGTTTCTAGCCTTGTGGATTTCTGTCATTTCTCTCGTCTCTCTGCCCTAAGATCAGTATATCCCATGTGAGGGTTGTTTGTTTATCCAGGGTCCCAGAATGAGAAAGACATGGAATAGAGGTGGAAGCAACCAGTGAATGACATGTAATGGGAGCAAGAAATAGATCTTTGTTGTTGTAAACTGCTGAGATTCATGGGTTATCATTGCATGATCAACTAACAAAAACTGTCTGATACAGCATATATTGAATATATTTATGTATATATTTCTTTATATGTGCTTTTATATATTGTATTATATATACATATAATACATCATGCATTCTCAAATATGACATAGTATTGGGTTGACCAAAAAGCTTGTTGAGGTTTTTCCATAAGCATCTATGGAAAACCCAAACAAACTTTTGGCCAACCAATAACATCTTTTGAACAAATAATGGATAAGTATATTTTATGGAACTTAAGATATAATTTTGCTAATTAACTTTTATAAAAATTTATCATTGTGTCTTTGCTTTTATGAGACATTCATGGTCATAGTCATAATTTGTTTGATGCCAAGCCTTTGGTTCTAAGGAGTTTTTTCTCAAAAAGAACTCTCAAGAAAATCCCATTGCTCGATACCTATCAGTTTTGGGACACAGTTATAGAAATTCATTAATATGAAAAAAAGGAAACTGCTTTAACTTGTTTGCAATTTTTAAATTCTTTTTTATTACTCCTTTAAAACCAGCAAAAATGATCTATAATCATAGTGACCTAATATATTTTTATAGATGTTGTCTCTTACAAAAGAGAAAAAATGTTCTTCTATAGCCATCAGATACACAAACAGTATGAGATATGTATGTATGTGAGAGTTGGACTGTAAAGAAGGCTGAGTGCCGAAAAATTGATGCTTTTGAACTGTGGTGTTGAAGACTCTTGAGAGTCCCTTGGACTGCAAGGAGATCCAACCAGTCCATTCTGAAGGAGATCAGCCCTGGGATTTCTTTGGAAGGAATGATGCTAAAGCTGAAACTCCAATACTTTGGCCACCTCATGCGAAGAGTTGACTCATTGGAAAAGACTCTGATGCTGGGAGGGATTGGGGACAGGAGGAGAAGGGGACGACAGAGGATGAGATGGCTGGATGGCATCACCGACTCGATGGACGTGAGTCTCAGTGAACTCCGGGAGTTGGTGATGGACAGGGAGGCCTGGCGTGCTGCGATTCATGGGGTCGCAAACAGTTGGACACGACTGCGACTGAACTGAACTGATGAGAATGAAGATAGTTTAAAAAATTCTAAACAGAGCAAAGAAAATACTCAATTTTCTTCTTCAAAGCATAGTTAAGAAGTCAGGCAGTATTTAAAGATTCCAAAATATGCATCTTATTTTTAACACAATAAATTGAGTTATGCCTTTGATTTAGCAATTTCTTATATATTTTAAAATTATGTAATATTTTATAGAACATTAATATTTAGTGATAGATCTGAGCAACAGTGTAAGATGCTAAAAGTATTTGAAAACCATGTTTTTGGTTCAGTGCCCTCTGCTTTGTACTGTCATTATTTTACATAGCAAAGCTGGCTTAAGTGAAAATTTGGTTAGTTGTCTAATTTTGTTCTTTTATACCCCAATTCTCTGTATGTTAGTACAAATCTGAGTTTTAGAATGCTAATCTCTGAGTAATCAAATATGCCTAGGAAAAAATAATCTGCAGGGGAACCGTAGCTACAGACCATATGATTTGCATTATTAGTACTTTCCATGTAATAATTCTACACATTGTTATCATTAGCAACACTATTTCAATCATGAATATCACCAAGTTCATAAGAAATCATTTCTGAATTGTCTCTATTAGACCATGATCAAGAGGAAAAAATACAAGACCTAGCTTTCCTTTAGTGTTGTATCTGACATTTTTAAATAGACTCATTTTCTGTGGTTTCATGTAACCTATTACATTTGTCACTGAATGGCAAGGAGGCCTGTGTCTCATTAGCACTTCCGCTGGTACTTGAGAAAAATATCCTGGAAGAAAAAAAGATTCAATTTTCCCTGCTGGATTTGGAGGCATTTGATTTTTTTGAGAATTTCAGTGAATATCATCTCTAATTTTAGTTGAATACCCCTCACCATACGATGTTACAAGATATAACTCACATACTATCCGCCTAGAAATATGTTTCTCTTTGATCCTAAAAATGGCTTTTGATTAAAAAATTGGTTCTCCATTATGTTAAGAGTGAGATAGGATTTAAGTGGTGGTGGGGGAGATTGATCTATAAAAGACAGAACAAAAGAGTAGACTATAATTAAATGTTACTTTTTTATCCGTCTCTTAATTTCCCCCTCCTTTATGTTCATCTGAGCCCCAGGATTCTCTGTAAACTTCTGCATATTTGGAATGTGTTTATATTAGGTTTGTCTGTAGTGTGTTGCGTATGTCTGTGTGTGTGTGTGTGTGTGTGCATTTGGAGGGAAGTGTTGGAAAGTGTTTTTAGCTCAGTTGTTTGCCTTGTCCTCCTTTCTTTTTCTCCCAGCACTAGAGATGTTCTTAACATCTCTTAGCAACTCTATTGGGGTTAGAGCCATTTAGGATGTGAGAGAATTCCCTTGTATCATTCATTAATGGACATACCCTAATGTGAGTGCTGAATGATCTTTCAGTCATAAACATTAGGCTGTGTCACTCTGATGCTTAATATTGCTTCTTGGCTCCCTCTTACCTAAAATATGAAACCCACACTCTATCTAGCATTATAAGGTCTTCATAATCTGGTCCTAATGTTCCATTTTGACCTCATCTCCCGCCTCTAGAAGTCTAAACTATCTAGTTTCCATACAAACTATGTTCTAATCCCTCTGTCTCTGCACATACTATTTGTGTGGCCTGGGATGTTCTTTACCAACTGGGGAAGCCAATTAATTCCTTTTGTTTTAACTCATTCTGAATCTTTTCAGTGAAGATTTTCCTTGCCTCAGGCATCCTACAGAGTTCCCACTGTATTTTGTACACACCTGCTGAAGCAAAAACGGCTAATTTACAGCCAATTCAATATCCTTTCTCCGTCCTTCCACTCATAAGAGATTCCTGATTTTATTTGGAGTGGCAGTGTGCCCAGTTCCCAAACTTCTTGTGGCCAAGTGGTCAATCTCTGGCCAATGAAATACAAGTAGATGCTGAGTGGGACCTCTAAGAGATCTTCTCAAAAGGAGAAAACTGGAACTGGCCCTTTTTATCTCTACATATTGCCTAAAATGTGGGTGTATTGGCTGGAGCTCCAGCATTCATCTTGGACTATAAGGTTCCCTTGAGAAAACACCACATGTTAGAGATGGTGGGGCAGGAAGAAGGAGAAATCTAAGATTAACATTGTGACATTGCCTTAACAGCCGTGGACTATGTACCTCTGAACACTTTACATGAGAGAGAGAAATTTATTTATTGTGTTTTAACTTGGCCCTGTTTAGGTTTTCTGTTATGTGCACCAACTCTCAGTTCAGTTCAGTCACTCAGTCGTGTCCAACTCTTGGCAACCCCATGGACTGCAGCACGCCAGGCCTCCCTGTCCATTGCCAGCTCCACCTTTAATCTTTACTAATATTCCTGCCTTACAGCAGTTACCAAAGAGTATAATATTGGACTATTTTCATATATATCTTTCTTACTCTGTTATGTCCTAGTAGGAGAGCTGGGTTACTGTATGTTTTAAAATAATATAAGTATCATATGGCGTTCTGCCAAGGCATGACTCTTGAATTGGTGGTGGGAGTGAGGGTGACCAAATGAATGACCAAAAGATCATTCATTTCTTTTCTTCCTTTTTTTAAACCACCTGTCACTATGCAAAGATATTATCTAATTATTGACTATATTCTCCCACACTGTACATTATATACTGTGATTCATTTGTAACTAGAAATGTTTACCTCTTTCTCTTTTCCCTTACTCCTTCCCTTCTGGCAACCACCAGTCATACTTTGTATCTATGACTATGTTTCTGTTTAGTTATACTTGTTCATTTGTTTTTGTTTTCTTGATTCCACATATAAGTGAAATCATCAAGTATTTGTCTTTCTCTCTCTGACTTATTTCACTTAGTGTAATACCCTCTAGGTTCATCCATATTGTTTCATATGGCAAGATTTAATCCTTTCTTTATAACTGAGTAGTATTCCATCAAAAGCATGTGCTCCATCTTTGCTATCCATTATGAACATTTAGGTTGCTTCCATATCCTGGCTATTGTAAGCAGTGCTATAGTGGACATAGAGGTGCATATAGGTTTTCAGATTAGTATTTTGTTTTCTTTGGATTAATAACTAGAAAGAGAATTCTTGGATAGTATGGTAGTCCTATTTTAATTTTTTGAAGAATTTCCATACTGTTTTCCATAGTGGCTGAATCATTTACGCTCCCACAGATAGTGCATTAAGGCTGCCTTTTTTCCAATACTCACCAACACTTTGTCTTAATTGTTGTCTTTTTGATAATAGCCATTCTGAGGTGATACCTCATTGTGGTTTTGATTTGCATTTCCTTGATGATTAGTGATTTTGAGCATGTTTTCATGTGCCCATTGGCTGTTTGCATGTTTCCTTTGGAACAAAAGTCTATTCAAATCCTGTTTATTTTTAAATATAGGTTTTTTTTTTAATGTTGAGTGTATGAGTTCTTTGTTTATTTTGCTATTAAGCCTTTATCAGATATATCATTTGCAAATATCTTCTCCCATTCCATAGGCAGCCTTGTTCATTTTGTTGATAGTTTCCTTTGCTGTGAAAAATCTTTTTAGTTTGATATAGTCCCATTTGTTACATGAACTCACCTATATCAATGGCAGAGCCAATTCAATATTAGTATGCAATATCGATACCAGGTTATCAAACAAATCAATTTTCAATGAAATAAGCAAATTTGAAATTTGTTTATGATTTTTATAGAGAAGAAATTCACAGTTTTTTTAAAAAATCAATGAGCAGTAGCATATCCATGAGCAATAATAGCATAAATAATAAATGTTGGGAAGATTATAGTTTTCTTTCTTTTTCCTTTTTTTGGCCATGCCATGCGACTTGTGGGATTTTAGTTCCCTGACCAGGGATCAAACTTGGGTCCTTGATAGTGAGAGTGCAGACTGCCAGGAAATTCCCCTAAATTTTCAACACAACTTCTTCACCAGTGTTCCAAGCTCCTATGAATGAGATTCCAACAAGTAAGTCCCTCTCACCCCTACCCTCAACTCTATCTACCAACTGATTTTTTCCTGAAAAAAAAGTAGCTTTTATTCTACAGAAATCTTTTTCCTTTAATGTCTCACCTTACTTGTACTTAAGACTTTAACAGGAAAATACCTTTCCTACAGTGGATGCTCAATTCAGAGGCACATGGGTTTTCAGTATCTGACTTTACCTGCATGGAGATGGAAATTTTCTTCTATCACCATTGATTGTATTGAAAGGTCCAGTGAACTTTAGTCACTTCTTATATTTTCCCTTGTTCTTCACAAGTATTTTCTCAGTTAAAAGTGACAATTTGAACTCTGAAGTTCTCTTATCCACTATGGTTTCTGACCTTTGTTGACTCTGAACATTGTATTCCTTTACCAAGTGATTTTTTTTCTAATTTTTAATTTGATATTTTATGCATAATGCTTCCTTTACTCAGACTAAGTAGTCAACAGAATAAAATTGCAAAATGTTAACATGTTGAATGAATAAACAAACAACTTCTGTTTTGAAAGAGAAGCACTGACCCTGAGTGCAACTGTGGATGGAGTAAGCTCTGTTGCCCTGTCGTCTTGGCTGGGTATGTCATCTTGGCTGGGTCACTGGTGTCTCAAATCTACTCTGTGCTTTTGAAACAATGCTTGTGGTATAGTTTTGCTCCTATTGTGTTCCTCTGGCCCTTTTCCCACCTGGTCAAGTGGGCATTTCATATTCCCTGCCTCAGGGTAGAAAAGACACAGCAAAAAACAGAAACAAAGCAATCCTTGCTTTTGTGTTTCAAAACTCTAAGCCTCGGTGAAAGGGGAGAAACTCAAAAGACTAGACTATAGGTTGGAAGACTTTTTGATGAGAGAAAACTTGAAGACATTCCTTAGGCTGGGAGGGTTGTGAGAGGAAGGTGAAGACAGCTAATTAGAGGAGAGCTTGGTGGAACTGGGATGGACCATAGAGGAAGGAAGAAAGATGGCTTCCAAAGATCACCCCATATCCTGCTTTAGCAAACAACCGAAGTATTCTCTACCCATGAGCCATAAAGGATTTAGGCCAGTGCCCACAGGAAGACAAGCCTCCTTTTGATGAGCATATCCTGGACTGAGGCGCTTTGCTATTTGCCCTTGGGTTTAGCTTCCTAATGAAAAACTCCCTAGCCGTGATCAACTTGCCACTCATGGCCCTTCGTCAGGAGGAGTCATGAGCTTCTGTTTGGAATGTACCCAACCTCCCTGTGTGGGATTGCCTCTTCCTTGGTGTCCTAGGACATCCACAATCCCTCTGAAGGAAGGCAGCATCCTGGTCTGGAAAGCTTGCGGTGAGTGAGAGTAGAAGACTTGTGACTGAAGTGTAGTTTGAATCGAACAGGATCCACTCAGGATCGCCACCACATCTTGGCCTATGGTAAAACATCTCTACCGTCTGGATGAGCTGGGAAGTTTTTAGAAAGTTACAAAAGGGAGTCTGGATTGTTTGCAAGGTCTTGGTGACAGTAAGAAAGGTCCAAGAGGTAGAGGACTGACAACCAATCTGTCACCTCGGTCCACCCAAAGCACTGTAGTGAGGCATAAGCTTTACTTTGCCCCTTCTCTTTTTCCATTCTGTGGCCTTGGCCCATCCAACCAGAGACCACCTCTGCTCTTCTTCCCCCATTACACTTGTCTGTGGAGTGTTGCCTACATGGGGGTCACCAGAAAACTTCCCAGACATGGAAATGGGCAAAAGAGATCGATGGATGTCCTTTCAGTGTAGTGCTGGATGTTGTCTAGTGCGCATTTGAGGCTTGTCTAATTGTAAACAGGTGTGCTTCGGGGAGCCTGGTGGGCTGCCGTCTATGGGGTCGCACAAGTCAGACATGACTGAAGCGACTTAGCAGCAGCAGTGCTTCTTTCACTGGTTTTCTGTGGGCCTTCTGTAGGGGTAGAAGGTAATTTATAAAAAATTGATTATAGTAATATGATTGTTATCTATATAATGTAAATGTCTTTGGTAGAGATAAAATTGATTTCTGTTTGTGAAATAGAGAAGCGTAAACATTAACATTTTATCAAGCTTAAGAATACTAATCAGTTTTACATCTAGTAGCTAATCGATTTCAGCATTCCAAAGATATTTCAAAAATATAAACTCCATATACAATTATACATATATATGAACATATGTATATATATTCAAATTCTCCTTTAGCTGATCTTAATATCTTAATGTTTCCCTTATTAATTAATAATGAGTAAAATAAAATAATGAATAAGATCTTTGACTTACATTCATTTTGTATTTGCATGAGTCATTTTAACTTCTCAACATTATACTTTAAAAGGATTACTTCCAAAGAAGATGCAGACTTCTTGAGATGATCTTCTTAGATTTTTTCCTTCTTGTTTACTTTATGCTACTTTTAAAACATTGCTTTCTGTTCTAGAACACGAAATCTTTTCCATTGCTCTAAGTGTTCATAACTTTAGATGTAAACAGAGAAGAATGTGGTTGATTGCTTCAAGTACTAATTTTTCTTAATCATGGAACATTTTTGTTCAATAAAGTATCTTTACCCTAGTTGGCTTAGTCTTGTAGGACAAGATGTACTTATAAACCTGATCAAGCATCTTGCTTGGATTCATATGTACAAAGAGGTTAGATGTTAGCAATGCTGATGGAACTAGTGTTATTATGAGAGCAGACAAAAATCAACATTTCCTTCTTCTAATGATTTATGGCTGAGCTGAGCACTATAAACCACATTAGACTTTTTTTTTTATAAGAATGGGATAAAGCAAGGATCATCCAGTATAGAATAATAGTATAAGCAAAGTGCTGGAGATTATGAGCAGTCAAATGACTAAGACATGAGGAAATTTTACTGATTTACAAATTATAAAGCAGAGCAGTGAAAGATAAGATAAGTGAAGGCCTTTATCCTACAGGTCTCGTAATTCTTGAGTAGGGGAATGGAATTCTAAATAGAGATGGTTTAAGAAGACTAATATGGCAGTTATGTGTCATGAGGATTAGATTTGGAGGTGGCTAACTGAGGTAGGTGGGGGAGAATTAAAGATAGCTTTGAGAACCTCCTAGATGGAATATAGGGGATTTTTCAAATGTTTAATGACTTTCAGAATAGAAAATGAAAAAGTATGATATTGAAAATGACTTTAAAATTTTGAAACTTGGGATGGTTGATGCCATTGAAATGGAGGGCAAACAGAATTTCTGTTTTCTGAATTTTTTCAGGATAAAGCATCTGACAATATAACAGTTTATATTTTATGATTTTTCTTTGCTTTTTAAAATTTGAAACATTTCCCCCTAGTTTGTCTCATCTGATAGTCACAACAGTCTGTAAGGCAGACATAGTAATTGCCATGTTACAAGTGTTACTCTTACAGAAGAAGCTGAAGCTCAAAGATGTTAAGGGGTTAAATGGTTTATTCAAACTTCAAGGAGGTGGCCCGACTTAGACGGATTGTTCTCTTGATTAAAGAAATAAGATCATGTACAAGCATCATAGGAATTGGGTGAGTATCCAGTTAGAGAAGACATTGGGCCTAATGGATACTCTCTTCGAGATGTGAGCTATGGGTATCATAGACATAAAATAGTTGGAAAGTAAGGGTCCAAGGATCTGGAACTTGACTCTGTAGTGTTAATCTAAATTGGAAGTAGAGTCTTACCTAGTAAAAGCAGACATATTGCAAGATATAACATATTAATTGCTCTCTACCCAAATTTCTGGAAATATTCTGGTGTGTGGTATAAAGAGTATTCCTCCTTTTCCTTCAAGGAGGAGAAATTGACTTGACTAAACAAGTAGAGGGATGGGGTCAGCATGTGACTTAGAGGTGGAGAGATAAGAGAGAGCTGTGCACAGGCCTCCCTGGAGCAAGACACCCCTCCATCCACCATAGGATTTTTGCAAGGTGGGAAGAGAAGCTTTTGTCACGCCCATGCCTTTTTGGGTAGGTTCCAGAAACATGTCTGGAGCAGCACTGCATGTTCTCATCTCCCTGTTTTCTATTCGTCAGGGGTAAGTGAAAGTACCAAGGGCAGTGAAGTACTAACTAACCCTCACAAGCATTTTCATCTCTGGGTACTTGGTCATTAGTGTCAAAGCCTTAGAGCATGTGTATCTATCATTAAGGCTATACTTGTCTTTATCTCATTCTTCATGAGATTCTGATAAAGAATCCTGCAGCTCAGGTTAGTTTCTCTATGCACTGAAGGGATTTTTCAAATCTGTTTTGTCACCAAATGAATGTTACACCCCCAGAGTTGCCATCTAGGTACTTAGGATCAGTGCCAATCAGTGGTGAATTTTGGCAGCAAAGAGTTATGTTATGTCCAATGAAGCTGTACACAATAGAGTGTCAAGGCCTCTCTAGGGCCCAGAAGAAAAGCGCTGGAATCCTGAGCTATGAGTCTTTGATGTGTGTGATGCTAATTTTATGTCAACTTGACTGAGTCATGGTGCCAACATATTTGGTCAAACAATATTGTGGATATTTTTGTGAAGGTGTTTTTTGGATGAGATTCATGTTTGACTTTGAGTAAAGCAAATTACCTTCCATAACATAGGTGGGCCCCATCCAGCTAGTTGAAAGTCTTAATAAGACTGACCTCTCCCAAACAAGAAGGAACTTTGATAGAAGTTTGCCCAAGCAGCTTTCTCTGGGTCTCCAGCCTGCTGGCCTACCCTGCAGATTTTGAACTTTACAAGCTTCAAAAATCATATGAGTCAGTTCCTTAAAATCTCAATCTCTCTCTATTTTCCCTCTAGTTTTCTAGTTATCTTAATAGTACGTAGCAGACAACCCTGAATCCCAACTGGCACAACTGGGATGGCTCAACTGTGGGCTGGAGTAAAGATCCACTTTTAAGGTAGCTCTCACACAACTGCATGACTAGCAAGTTGGTACCAGCTGTTGTCTGGGAGCTTAGCCAGTGCTATTGGCCAGCAGGCCCTGTTCCTCTCCATGTGGGCCCCTCCACAGGCTGCTTGGATTTGCTCAGAGCATGGTGACTATATTCTAAGTACAAATGACCCAAGAGAGGAACTAGGCATCTGTGCCTCCTTTTATGACCTAGCCTTGGAAGTCACATAGCTTCGTATCTGCCACAATCACAGAGCAACTCAGAGTTAAAGGTGGGGAATTCTAGGGTTGCCAGATAAAATATGAGATGCTCAGTTAACTTTGAGTTTCAAATAAATCATATCTGCACATGACTAATGGAAACCCCATAGCTTTGACTCTATGGAATGTTGTCAGCAGAGTGATGTCTCTGCTTTTTAGTATGCTGTCTAGGTTTATCATAGTTATTCTTCCAAGGAGCAAGTATCTTTTAATTTTGTGGCAGCAGTCACCATCTATAGTGATTTTGGAACCCAGGAAAAGAACATCTCTCACTGTTTCCACTTTTTCCCCATCACTGTTTGCCACGAAGTGATGGGACCAGAAGCCATAATCTTTATTGTTTGAATGCTGAGTTTTAAGCCAGCTGTTTCACTCTCTTCTTTTACCTTTATCAAGAGGCTCTTTAGTTCCTCTTCACTTTCTACCTTTAAAGTGGTATCATTTGCCTATCTGAGATTGTTGTTATTTCTCCTGGCAATCTTGATTACAGCTTGTTAGTCATCCACCCCAGCATTTCTCAAGATGTACTCTGCATATAAGTTAAGTAAGTAGGGTGACAATATATAACCTTGACGTACTCCTTTCCCAATTTTGACAAATGTGCTCCACTGCAAAAGGGAATGGTAAACCATTTCAGTATTCTTGCTTCAAAAACACTATGAACTGTATAAAATATATATTTATATATATTCATTTTCAGAAGCCATGCCTGTGGGGCCACCCAAGACGGGCGGGTCATGGTGGAGAGGGCTGACAGAATGTGGTCCACTGGAGAAGGGAATGGCAAACCACTTCAGTATTCTTGCCTTGAGAACCCCATGAACAGTATGAAAAGACAAAATGATAGGATACTGAAAGAGGAACTCCCCAGGTCAGTAGGTGCCCAATATGCTACTGGAGATCAGTGGAGAAATAACTCCAGAAAGAATGAAGGGATGGGGCCAAAGCAAAAACAATACCCAGCTGTGGATGTGACTGGTGATAGAAGCAAGGTCCGATGCTGTAAAGAGCAATATTGCATAGGAACCTGGAATGTCAGATCCATGAATCAAGGCAAATTGGAAGTGGTAAAACAGGAGATGGCAAGAGTGAATGTCAACATTCTAGGAATCAGAGAACTGAAATGGACTGGAATGGGTGAATTTAACTCGGATGACCATTGTATCTACTGCTGTGGGCAGGAATCCCTTAGAAGAAATGGAGTAGCCATCATGGTCAACAAAAGAGTCCAAAATGTAGTACTTGGATGCAATCTCAAAAACAACAGAATGATCTCTGTTCATTCCCAAGGCAAACCATTCAATATCACAGTAATCCAAGTCTATGCCCCAACCAGTAACACTGAAGAAGCTGAAGTTGAACAGTTCTATGGAGACCTACAAGATCTTTTAGAACTAACACCCAAAAAAGATGTCCTTTTCATCATAGGGGACTGGAATGCAAAAGTAGGAAGTCAAGAAACACCTGGAGTAACAGGCAAATTTGGCCTCGGAATACGGAATGAAGAAGGGCAAAGGCTAACAGAGTTTTGCCAAGAAAATGCACTAGTGATAGCAAACACCCTCTTCCAACAACACAAGAGAAGACTCTACACATGGACATCACCAGATGATCAACACCGAAATCAGATTGATTATATTCTTCGCAGCCAAAGATGGAGAAGCTCTATACAGTCAGCAAAAACAAGACCAGAGCTGACTGTGGCTCAGACCATGAACTCCTTATTGCCAAATTCAGACTTAAATTGAAGAAAGCAGGCAAAACCACTAAACCATTCAGGTATGACCTAAATCAAATCCCTTATGATTATACAGTGGAAGTGAGAAATAGATTTAAGGGACTAGATCTGATAGATAGAGTGCCTGATGAACTATGGACTGAGGTTCGTGACATTGTACAGGAGACAGGGATCAAGACCATCCCCATGGAAAAGAAATGCAAAAAAGCAAAATGGCTGTCTGAGGAGGCCTTGCAAATAGCTGTGAAAAGAAGGGAAGCGAAAAACAAAGGAGAAAAGGAAAGACATAAGCATCTGAATGCAGAGTTCCAAAGAATAGCAAGAAGAGTTAAGAAAGTCTTCTTCAGCAATCAATGCAAAGAAATAGAGGAAAACAACAGAATGGGAAAGACTAGAGATCTCTTCAAGAAAATTAGAGATACCAAGGGAACATTTCATGCAAAGATGGGCTCGATAAAGGACAGAAAGGGTATGGACCTAACAGAAACAGAAGATATTAAGAAGAGGTGGCAGGAATACACAGAAGAACTGTACAAAAAAGATCTTCATGGCCAAGATAATCACGATGGTGTGATCACTCACCTAGAGCCAGACATCCTGGAATGTGAAGTCAAGTGGGCCTTAGAAAGCATCACTATGAACAAAGCTAGTGGAGGTGATGGAATTCCAGTTGCGCTATTTCAAATCCTGGAAGATGATGTTGTGAAAGTGCTGCACTCAATATGCCAGCAAATATGGAAAACTCAGCAGTGGCCACAGGACTGGAAAAGGTCAGTTTTCATTCCAATCCCAAAGAAAGGCAATGCCAAAGAATGCTCAAACTACTGCACAATTGCACTCATCTCACATGTTAGTAAAGTAATGCTCAAAATTCTCCAAGCCAGGCTTCAGCAATAAGTGAACTGTGAACTTCCTGATGTTCAAGCTGGTTTTAGAAAAGGCAGAGGAACCAGAGATCAAATTGCCAACATCCTCTGGATCATCTAAAAAGCAAGAGAGTTCCAGAAAAACATCTATTTCTGCTTTATTGACTATGCCAAAGCCTTTGACTGTGTGCATCACAATAAACTGTGGAAAATTCTTCAAGAGATGGACCAGGCCACCATCTGCTAGACCACCTGATCTGCCTCTTGAGAAACCTATATGCAGGTCAGGAAGCAACAATTAGAACTGGACATGGAACAACAGACTAGTTCCAAATAGGAAAAGGAGTATGTCAAGGCTGTATATTGTCGCCCTGCTTATTTAACTTCTATGCAGAGTACATCATGAGAAACGCTGGGCTGGATGAAGCACAGGCTGGAATCAAGATTGCCAGGAGAAATATCAATAACCTCAGATATGCAGATGACACCACCCTTAAGGCAGAAAGTGAAGAGGAACTAAAAAGCCTCTTGATGGAAGTAAAAGAGGAGAGTGAAAAAGTTGGCATAAAGCTCAACATTCAGAAAACAAAGATCATGGCATCTGGTCCCATCACTTCATGGGAAATAGATGGGGAAACAGTGGAAACAGTGTCAGCCTTTATTTTTTTGGGCTCCAAAATCACTGCAGATGGTGATTGCAGCCATGAAATTAAAAGACGCTTACTCCTTGGAAGGAAAGTTATGACCAACCTCGATAGCATATTGAAAAACAGAGACATTACTTTGCCAACAAAGGTTCGTTTAGTCAAGGCTATGGTTTTTCCAGTGGTCATGTATGGATGTGAGAGTTGGACTGTGAAGAAAGCTGAGCACCAAAGAATTGATGCTTTTGAACTGTGGTGTTGGAGAAGACTCTTGAGAGTCCCGTGGACTGCAAGGAGATCCAACCAGTCCATTCTAAAGGAGATCAGTCCTGGGTGTTCTTTGGAAGGACTGATGCTAAAGCTGAAACTCCAGTACTTTGGCCACCTCATGTGAAGAGTTGACTCATTGGAAAAGACTCTGATGCTGGGAGGGATTGGGGGCAGGAGGAGAAGGGGACGACACAGGATGAAATGGCTGGATGGCATCACTGACTCAATGGACATGAGTCTGAGTAAACTCTGGGAGTTGGTGATGGACAGGGAGGCCTGGCATGCTGCAATTCATGGGGTCACAAAGAGTCAGACATGACTAGCAACTGAACTGAACTGAATCATACTATTTTCTTTTATAGATATTGATTTTTTGTTGGTAATTTGCTTTTGGCTAATCATACTATTTTCTTTTATAGGTTTTATTTTTTTTAATAGGTTTTTTTTTTGTTAACATGTTGCATGTTAACTTTTTCTAAGGGTTTCTATGTGTAAATGCTTAAATATGATAAAATATACATTAGTTTGTTGACTCTATTTTAAAAGGAAAGACCTTAAAAGCAATTTGAAAATATGATGCTTGAATTCTGTACATGATCAGCAAATACTAATACAATTCAAATTTTCCTCAATATGTAAGCCCAAGCAGAAGTGTATTATTCAGTGTTAGAGATATTTAACAGAGGAAATGAAATTCAAATAATATTTTAATAAGTTAGAAATATTTAAATTCTTCTTATCAATACACAAATGCACTTCAGTAGATCACTAGCAGTTAGGAGATGTCCATACTGCTTTCTCTGTGAACTAGAGTTGACAAGGCATCAGATCAGATCAGATCAGTCCCTCAGTTGTGTCTGACTCTTTGCGACCCCATGAATTGCAGCACACCAGGCCTCCCTTGTCCATCACCAACTCCCGGAGTTCACTGAGACTCACATCCATCGAGTCAGTGATGCCATCCAGCCATCTCATAATAGCCTGTATTTATTGTATATGTGGCTCTTTTATAGCCAAAAAAGTGCCAGTATTTCACATAGTAGCCATTCCATTTATTAGCAATATAACAGATAAAAAGGAAACTCAGATTTTTTTGAAAATCCCTCTTTCTGGTCCTATTATATGTTCCTGGACCTGATCTAATGCAATTGTTGTTTCTGGCACTCAGAGCTTCTGAATTCAACTCCACAGACATTGCTCTGAGCAGTTCTATACATAAGTGAAAAATATTTTACACAGGCTCTATCCAAGTAAGGATTAGCTTTCTATCAGCTGATTTGGGGTCTACTACCCTCCAAACCTCACTGTAAGTTCTCTTATGTTGTGGATTTGGTAAATGGTTTTAGATGAGCTGTTGGTTAAAAAAGAAAGCTGCTAGGACTTTTACCAGATCAAACATAATCTCCACTGCCAAAGACAGATTTTGAAAATCATTGTAAATTTTATGATGAAGTGTGGAAATCTGAAAAGAAGCCTTGTTTCAAAAAATGGAAAAATTTCTCTGTAAAATCTTCCAAAAGTTCACAATCTATAACGCATGCTTCTCCTTAATTTCCTCTTTCAGTCACTTCCTAGTTCCCAGCAGCTGCATGGGCTTTGCAGCCAACACTCTTCAGAGAGTTTGCCTCATCAGAATTTGTGGACTGAAAGAATAATCCAGCCCTAGTGGACAGTATAGGAAGACATGTTGGCAGATCCCTTAGATCGGAAATGGTCTGAATGATGGATGGTCTGATGCTATATAATTTAAATCAATTTTAATATGGAATCATATCCACTAAAATCTTTAATTCCCGGGTGAGAAAGTTACTGTTTTCAGGATTGGTTATAAATATTGCAGGAAGCACATGCAGCAAATTATTATTAAATTAATTCTAAGAATGTGAACTATTTGAGGGCCAGAGTTATGGTTGCTATCAAAGGAAACTAAATACATCGAAACTACATGATACTTGATGTGAAATATCTGTGGGAAATATGAGGCTCCTTTTCTTTGCTCTGGCTCATAGTGGGTTTTAGACTTCATTCACAGACCTGGTTCTTGTCTGAGGTTCACAACCATCTTGTGAGGCATACGGTCCAGAAAATTTCTGTCTCCTTTGAGGAGAGAGATCTGACAATTATAAGGGTTAATTGACCTTCTATAGTTTCCAGTAGTATTAGCAGGGTCCAGGCTGAAATACAGACCTCTGGACTCTTCACTGTGTGCTGCTCCTATTATATAGTGAAGTGAAGCTGCTCAGTCATGTCCAACCCTTTGTGACCATGGACCGTAACCTACCAGGCTCCTCTGTCCATGGGATTTTCCAGGCAAGAATACTGGAGTGGGTTGCCATTTCCTTCTCCAGGAGATTCCTAGCCAGGAATTGAACCCGGGTCTCCCGCATTGTAGGCAGGTGCTTTACCATCTGAGCCACCAGGGAAGTCCTGTTTCTGTTATAACTTCAAGAGAAAATAAAACTTGAAGCAGGAAAAAGAAAGGAAAGGGAAAACAAGTTCAATTTCATAGGTTGTTAGAAATAGTAGGTTTATGTTAACAATATTTTTAAATGTAGTTAATTTAGTGAAACTTGGAATGGACTCCCTGCCTGGGGTGTAAGTGAGTGGGGAATGTCTTGATTTAAAAAAAAACTCAGATATAAGGTAAAAATAAGATTTGTGGAATAATAAAGCTCTCTGAGGCGTAAATGATGCCATTGACTCTACAAGTTAGGTGGGTCGATTTTCATCTCTTACTGGAGATCCTTAGCCTACCTGCCCACATGCCATGAAATTGCCCATCCTTTCAGACTTTGTGGGGATTTTCTGAGAGAAGGCAGGTCCCATCCTCACTCTGCACCAAGGGAATTGATAGCCGTGTTCTGGATAGCCATCCACTTACCAAAAAGTCCCAGAAACTATAATGGGACTTTAGTTGCAGACCAGGGGAAAGAAGATGCTGAGAGTAAAGGAAGGCACAGACGGCATTCAGAAGGCACGTGCCTGAGTGTCATTATTGTTTAAAAATTTCCTGATGTGGAGCCTCACCTAACATCTATGTGGCATAGATGTTGTACCACACACTGTAACATAGATTAAGGGCCAGATTAAGCAACGTATTTTTATTCTTTAAGAGTAAATCAACAGGTAGAAGAAGATTCCCAGGGAGGCAGACAACAGCCCTTTTCATGGCTTCTGTTTGTTGCCAGACATGCTAACGCTTGTGCATCTTAAACTGTGGAATAAAATCCCTCCATTGTTATTTCTTGGCTCTTAAGAAATTACTGTAGAAATTCAATCTCTAGTTCATTTGGTGACATATGTGCAAAATGCCTAACACGTGTGTGAAAAGGCAGTTAAATGCAACATCAATTAAGTCAGCACTTAAAAAATGGTTTTGGATAGTTAAAACTCTTGAATCTGATGAGGTGGTTAAGCCATATTTCAAGATACAATCTAAAGGACTGTATTAGGTCTAAGAGCTCTTTGCAAATCCGACTTGAATTTCATAGCATGATGGTCTATCTGTGTTAACAGAGTCGTTAAAATGTAAATCACCAAGAGTAAATCCTGATGAAAGGAGCTATGCCAAGTTGAGGTTAAGAGAGCTTTGAAATTTTCCCCGTAGCTGTGGCTGGGTCTAGGGCTGGGGCTAAGCTGGGGCCCAGCTGGGGCCAGTCTTAACACATAAGGCAAACTCTTCTTAGAATACAGAAGGGGCTTTAGAAAGTTAAGTGCAAACCTAATAATGATTAGAGGAAATCTTATTCATGATGAATTAAGACTTGTAAGTACAAATTAGACCAAACCATGGAGCTATTTTCTTGAGCAGCCTCATTTTCAACCCCCACAATGACGAGTCTGAACCCTCCATGCCTTCTGCTGACTGCTAATACATTCATGTATACATGTAGGTCTGAACCCTATTCTAATGGTTCAAAACCCATATGCAAATGTCAGTCCTCAAAATCCAGCCCTCCTGAAGCCCTTACGTGGCAGACGAGAGGATGGAAAGGAAGGCACCTTGGGATAAAGTTCTCTGTTTAGGCATCTTTCCAGGCTCTAGCCCAATGTCTACACTAGCTGCCAGAAGGGTCTTCCCCAAACACAAATCCAGTCATGTTACACTCAATTTAAAACCCTTCTGGGATACTGCACCAGCTTCCTCGCCCACCTTTTTCAAGCAGTTCACACTCAGGCCCTCTCATGTCTCATCATCTTTGCTTACGTGGCCCCTTCTGCCTGGAAAAAAGCAATAACCAAAAACCCTCCAAGATCTATTTAGTTCTCAAGGCTCTATTTTTGCTCCTTTTCTTTTGTGAAGACTTCCATGATCTTTCACCTCTGTCTCTGCTTTTAAGACATGACTATGCTGTTCACTGTTCTCTGTGTGCCCACAGAATACAGATTCTGTACTTACTTACAGATTATATTATGAATGAATATTCATGCCCATGTGTGCATATGAATGAGTATGCATACATTTGAACTGTTTGAATGTTGAGCTTGTTGAGGGCTGAGCCATATTGTATCATATGTATTGTATTGTATATACAATATACCTTGTGTGTGTGTGTGTGTATATATATATATAGTATAGTGCTAGCTCTTAGAAAATGATTAATTGGTCAGTTAGATGAACACTTGCAACAGTCCCAGAAGAACCACAAAGTTTCTGGTTATATGAGAGTTGTCTTTACAGAAGAGAATGTTAAGAATGTCCCAAGTTCACTTGGATGTTAACTGGACTTACCCTGGTGATTATTTTGCAACAAATACAAATATCAATCATTGTGTTGTACTCCCCAGGTTGGCAGATGCCCAATATGCTAGTGGAGAAGGGCAGAGAAATAGCTCCAGAAGGAATGAAAAGGCTAAGCCAAAGTGGAAACAGCGCCCAGTTGTGGATGTGTCTGGTGGTGAAAGTAAAGTCTGATGCTGTATTGTATGGAGAACAATATTGCATAGGAACCTGAAATGTTAGGTCCATGAATCAAGGAAAATTGGAAGTGGTCAGACTTCCAATGACAAGCGTGAACATAGACATTTTAGGAATCAGTGAACTAAAATGTACGGGAACAGGCAAATTTAATTCAGATGACCATTATATCTACTAACGTGAGCAAGAATCCCTTAGAAGAAATGGAGTCAACAAAAGAGCCCAGAATGCAGTACTTGGGTGCAATCTCAAAAACAACAAAATGATCACTGTTCAACTTCCAAGGCAAACCGTTCAATATCACAGTAATCCAAGTGTATGCCCCAACCAGTAATGCTGAAGAAGCTGAAGTTGAAAGATCCTGTGAAGACTTACAAGACCTTCTAAAACTAACATCCAAAAAAGATGTCCTTTTATCATAGGGAAATCGAATGCAAAAGTAGGAAGTCAAGAGATATCTGGAGTAACAGGCAAATTTGGCCTTGGAGTACAAAATGAAGCAGGGCAAAGGCTAACAGAGTTTTGCCAAGAGAACACACTGGTCATAGTAAACATCCTTTTCCAACAATACGAGAAACAGCTCTACACATGGACATCACCAGACGGTCGATATCGAAATCAGACTGATTATGTTCTTTGCAGCTGAAGATTGAGAAGCTCTATGGAGTCAGCAAAAACAAGACAGGGAGCTGACTGTGGCTCAGATCATTAGCTCCTTATTGCCAAATTCAGACTTAAATTGAAGAAAGTAGGGAAAACCACTAGGCCATTCAGGTATGACCTAAATCAAATCCCTTAAAATTATACAGTGGAAGTGACAAGGGATTAGATCTGATAGACATAGTGCCTGAAGAATTATGGATAGAGGTTTGTAACATTGTACAGGTGGCAGTGATCAAAACCATCCCCAAGGAAAAGAAAGGCAAAAAGGCAAAATGGTTGCCTGAGGAGGCCTTACAAATAGCTGAGAAAAGAAGAGAAACAAAAGGCAAAGGAGAAAAGGAAAGATATATCCATCTGAATGCAGAGTTCCAAAGAAAAGCAAGGAGAGATAAGAAAGTCTTCCTAAGTGAACAATGCAAAGACACAGAGGAAAACAAATGAATGGGAAAGACTAGCGATCTCTTCAAGAAATTAGAGATACCAAGCGAATATTTTATGCAAAGATGGGCACAATAAAGGACAGAAATAGTATGGACCTAACAGAAGCAGAAGATATTAGAAGAGGTGGCAAGAATACACAGAAGAACTATACAAAAAAGATCTTAATGACTCAGATAACCATGATGGTGTGGTAACTCACCTAGAGCCAGACATCCTGGAGTGTGAAGTCAAATGGGCCTTAGGAAGCATCACTATGAAGAAAGCTAGTGGAGATGATGAAATTCCAGCTGAGCTATTTCAAATCCTGGAAGATGATGCTGTGAAAGTGCTGCACTCAATACACCAGCAAATTTGGAAAACTCAGCAGTGGCCACAGGACTGGAAAAGGTCAGTTTTTATTCCAATCCCAAAGAAAGGCAATGCCAAAGAATGCTCCAACTACTGCACAATTGCACTCATCTCACACGCTAATAAAGTAATGCTCAAAATTCTCCAAGCCAGGCTTCAGTAATGCGTGAACTGTGAACTTCCAGATGTTCAAGCTGGTTTTAGAAAAAGCAGAGGAACCAGAGATCAAATTGCCAACATCCATTGGATCATAGAAAAAGCAAGGGAATTCCAGAGAAACATCTACTTCTGCTTCATTGACTATGCTAACGCCTTTGACTATGTGGTTCACAACAAACTGTGGAAAATTTTTAAAGAGTTGGGAATACCAGACCACCTTACCTGCCTCCCGCAAAACCTGTATGCTGGTCAAGAAATAACAGTTAGAATCAAAGATGAAATGACAGACTGGTTCAGAATTGGGAAAGGAGTACATCAAGGCTGAATATTGTCACCCTGTTTATTTAGTTTATATGCAGAGTGCATCATGCAAAATGCCAGGCTGGATGAAGCACAAGCTGGAATCAAGATTGCTGGAGAAATATCAATAACCTCAGATATGCAAATGACACTACCCTTATGGCAGAAAGCAAAGAGGCCTTAAAAAGGCCTCTTGATGAAGGTGAAAGAGGAGTGAAAAAGCTGGCTTAAAACTCAATACTCAAAACACTAAAATCATGGCATCTGATGCCATAACTTCATAGCATATAGATAGGGAAACAACGGAAACAGTGAAAGACTATTTTTTGGGGTTCCACAATCACTGTGGATGGTGACTGCAGCTATAAAAATTAAAAGATACTTGCTTGCTCCTTGGAAGGAAAGCTATGACAAACCTAGACAGCATATTGAAAAGCAAAGGCATTACTTTGTCGACAAAAGTCTGTCTAGTCAAAGCTATAGTTTTTCCAGTAGTCATGTTTGGATGTGAGAGTTGGACCATAAAGAGGCTGAGTGTCAAAGAATTGATGCTTTTGAACTGTGGTGTTGGAGAAGACTCTTGAGTTCCTTGGACTGCAAGGATATCCAACTAGTCAATCCTAAAGGAGATCAGTCCTGAATATTCCCTGGAAGGACTGATGCTGAAGCTGAAGCTCTAACACTTTGGCAACCTGATATGAAAAGCTGACTCATTGGAAAAGATCCTAATGTACACCTGAAACTAATATAGCTATACTGATTATACCTTAATAAAAAATTACTCCTAAAAAAAGGATGTTCCAAGCTCAAAGGACTTTTGTTTTGCCTTGACTCCTTGCTGTGCTGTGTTTAGTCACTCAGTCATGTCCGACTCTTTGCGACTCCATGGACTGTAGCCCATCAGGCTCCTTTGTCCATGAGGTTTCCCAGGCAAGAATACTGAAGTGGGTTGCCATGCCCTCCTCCATGGAATCTTCCTAACCCCAGAGATAAACTCAGGTCTCCCGCATTGCAGGCAGATTCTTTACCATCTGAGCCACCAGAGAAGCCCTCAACCCCATCTTGACTCTTTAAGTGAATACTAAACACAAAAATGTTGCAGATAGGGAAAACTCAATGGGAGTTGCAGACACTGTGATAGCTGAGGTCACTACAAAGCTTGACTCTGAAGCTTTGTAAAGCTTTACATGACATCACTTCATTCTCTTAAAGGAGAAACCACAAGTAAAGACAGTATCTTGGTAGAGAGCTGATGCTCAGCAAAGGTAAGGTCTCATTTCTGTCCCATCCCTCTCCATTCCTCTGCTGAAGTGCAGACTACCTGGTCCTTGAATTCAGTCATTCTGCTGCTCGACAAATGTTTATTGAGCATCTACTCCTTTGCCAGGACCCCCCAGGCTCTGGAGATATCATGGGGAAAATGGTGGGCATAATGATGCCTTCGCAAAGTATGCCATCCCACAAACATTGATGTTCCCCGAAGATCCCTCCTGCCCTCTGTTTCCTTCTATATGTACTTCTCGGAAGATATAATTTATATTGTTCGTTCACCTGTGCTTTCAACATTGATGATTCCATCTTTATCCCAAATCTCCCTCCTGAGCTCCAGATTTGTATATCCAATGCCAGTTAGCCATTCCCACCTAGAAGTCTTTTAAGCATGTCACATGCAACCTGCCCATGGCTTAATCCATCATTTCCTTCCCAATGCCTAGTTTTCTCTTTCTGATCCCAGTGAGTATCATCACTGTCTCTTCATACTCCAAATTCTGGAACCATCAACTTCAATGAATATTTGTTGGGTGCCTCCTTTGAACCTTGCACAGGGAGGATATTTTGATATACATGGTCTAATCTTTGGCTTTCTTCTTCTTCTTACCAGCCTTTCATCCCTTGTTTGCATATCCAACCTGACTTGAGTCTAATCAGTTTGATGACTCCATAGTTTCTTTCCCCCTCCTCTTCCTCTCTGAAGCTGGTGTCCTAATTAAAGTTTCAAAACCTTTCACTTTTATCACTGGAATCCATTGAGAATAAAGTCTTTGCCCAGCTTGTTATCTAATGTCCTGCATGACCTGACTCAGACCCAACTACATAGCCTTACCTCCCTTTCTGCCCTTTTCCCAGAGACTTGATCTCTAGCCACACTGAATGACTCTTTCTTAAATATGTCCTTCTCTACCATGGTATCTTGCCAGAGGTGGTTCCATTTCTCTGGATGGCTTTTTTCCTGTTCTAGACTTTTTGAAATTCTACCCAGGCTTAAAGATCCTCTGCTGTTGTTGTTCAGTCGCCAAGTTGTGTCCTACTCTCTGCGACCCCATGGACCGCAGTGCGCCAGGCTTCCTGTCTCTCTTTCCAGTTTTCTTGCATTTTCTTAGATTATAGTAGGCTCTGTTTCCCCTGCACTTCCAGAGAGATTGCTTTGTATACTGGTGGTCACAGCCACCTCAGGAGAGCTTAGTGTGGAGTGCTAGAGGGAGCAGGCTCTATCTAGAGTTGGTGTGTCTGGTGCCACTTCTAATTTGAAATAGGACAATGCATCATTGATCATAATCTGCATGATGCCCTCAATGGAGATACATCATGGATGCATCTGGATGGAAAACATACCAAACCAGCGCACCTTCAGGAGCTTTGCCACTTGATTTAGTTAAAAAAGGAAGAGTTGTTTGTAACACATAAATGTCCTGTGAAAACAAAACAAAGCAAAAAATTGGGACTAAGTATAATCAGATCCCTGTGGGAGTTTCAAGACAAAGGGCAGGGAGCAGACAACTAGGTTAAGGCTGTTTAGCCAGAGAGTAATAAAATGAGATCAGCGCAGCAGTGATAACATCAAGGCAAGGTGCTCAATACTTGTCACATCATTTGTCAGGGTGTGTTAGGTAATCGCTGTCCTATTTTACTGCAGCTGTGAGATAAGGTAACTTGCCTATGATTGTTGAGGAGAAACACGATGGCATGCAGGCAGTAGTGGCCAGGATCTTTATCATGAATCAGATGAAGTTCAATCCAGGGTAAAATTCAACAGGCTGGAAAAGCATAGACAGAGCATAATTTGGACGAAAACAACAACAACACAACACTTTACATTTTTCTTAATTATATTTTACCTTTGAATTACATGGGAAATCATTTCAAAACTTTGATTTTTCTAGTTAAGCAATGCAGCGTGCCAAGAACACTGACATTTGGAGTTTATATATTGGGAAATAAAACCACCTTACTGAAGTAGGGGTGCCATTGAAACAGGCCAAAGTTTCTCACCTGAGGATGCTGTTATTACTTGATAATGATAGCAGGTGACTCTGTTCTGGGAAGGTGTCCCTACGTCCCTGCCACCCTGCCCAGGCATTCTCTCCCTCCTCTGGGCACCCATCACCTTGCGGGCATATATCAATTTTAACATTTTTCAGGCCTTACATAAATAATTGTGTTTTTTGTTTCCCTTCTAAACTGAAGGCTCCTAAGGGATCTCCTGGAGATTTTGTAAATGATTTGAGTTTCACCCAACAATGAAATTCTAAGTTTTGTTTTGCCCCCCCCCCTTTTTTTTAAATAAATTACCCTTACTTTAGTGAGGCAAGAAAGCTAAGTGAGAACTCAGAAGAAGAATGTGAACCATTTCATCTGGGGTCCTCCTCCCTGGCCAGGATGGAGTGAGAGGAAATTCAGACATTAAACATGTGAAAGCTTGCTGGGTCTTTTTGAGCGGGTGAGCATCTGCTGAGAATTGCTCCTCATGAGGAAGAAGGATGCTAACTGCACAATTCTGTCAGGGTCTAATAAGGAAAAGACATTCAGGACCCTGAATTGCACCAAACCATGCAGCTCTGGAAAAGACTCTGAGAGTCCCTTGAACTGCAAGGAGATCAAACCAGTAAATCCTAAAGAAATCAACCCTGAATATTCACTGAAAGGACTGATGCTGAAGCTCTAGTACTTTGGCCACCTGATGCAAAGGGCCGACTTATTGGAAAAGACTCTGATGCTGGAAAAGATTGAAGGCAGGAGGAGAAGGGGACGACAGAGGGTGAGATGGTTGGGTGGCATCATCAACTCAAAGGACCTGAGTTTGAGCAAACTCTGGAAGACATGAAGGGTAGGGAAGCCTGGAGTGCTGTAGTCCATGGGGTCGCAAAGAGTTGGACATGACTTAGTGACTAAACAACAGCAATGCAGCTCTGAGGGCCAGGACACAGGAGCAGCACCCACCCCCCCCCCCCACCACCCCACCCCATGAAGCGGAGCCTGGATTCCCCTTCTGGGTTGCTGGGCTGGCTGCCTTTTGGTGTCTGCATAAGAGGGACTGTGCTTATAAGGAGGAGCCTGGGTGGGTCCTGCAAGGGTTCTACTCTTCCACCCCTCCCTGACCCCTCCACACAGGTGTCTCTCTGCTGAAGAGACCAGGCTTGGGATCTGCAGCCCTTGTTCAAACAGGTACCACCAGCAGCCAACTGGGTCACCTGGAGCTCTGAACACTTTTCCCCGTCTCCCTGCTGAGCATTAGAAATGCCTTGCTCTCTCAGTGTTAGAGAAGAGATCTGAGAGCCAGTGAGATGAAGGATGGAAAGGACTTTGTACGAGAATGTCTGATAACCCCCATTAGCCCTTTACTCCCTGAACCAAAGCAAAGCCCTTTGTGAGAAGGTAGCTTTGCATGGAAGGGGTCAGACACTAATCATCAGTCAGTAACCACTTCTTGCTCCTTCCCAGGTGGCTCAGTGATTAAGAATTTGCCTGCCAGTGCAGGAAATACAGTAGATGCAGGGTCAATCCCTGGGTTGGGAAGATCCACTGGAGAAGGGAATGGCAACTCACTCCAGTATTCTTGCCTGAAGAATACTGTAGACAGGGGAGCCTGGTGGGCTACAGTCCATGGGGTCGCAAAGAGTGGAACATGACTGAGCACACACAAGCAGTAACTTCTTGACTCTTCCCTGAGTGACCTTATCTGAGAATGGGGTTCAAGGGGAAGATTGAAAGAATGTACGCTTCAGTAGGGACACCAGGTGGGGCAGGCTCGTCAGGCAGCCAGGATAAGGATTCCACTCGCTGTCTGAAAGAGAAGTGAGACAAGACAGAAGAGATGTTGGGGAGTACGGTGTTGGAGAGAAGGACAGAAAGGAACAGAAAACCCTCCCCTGCCTGGGATGGTTCCTGGGCTGACCTTGGCCTAGAAGGGAGTAGATTGAGCCAGAGACCCCTGCTGCTCTGCCTGACCTGGGAGCCTTGCCCAGGCAATGCGCTGGGAGCAGGGACAAAACTCGAGGCAATAATGGCCTATCTCTTCACTGAGCGCGAGAGTCAAGCTCATAAAGAGAGTTGGTGGAGAGGGGATCGTGCCAGAGAAAACAGGCAAGCAAAACAGAACTTCACCCAAGACTGCAGGCTGACTGAATATAAGAACGTGGATTCTTTCTGAAATAGAAACTGGGCTATAAACAGCTAAACATGTAAAGGGGAAAAGATTGCACAGAGGAAACCATTCCCTTCAAGGTGTGTGTTGTTAAAACTGGGCCAAAGAACTAAACAGACATTTCTCCAAAGAAGACATACAGATGGCTAACAAACACATGAAAAGGTGCTCAACATCACTCATTACCAGAGAAGTGCAAATCAAAACCAGAATGAGGTACCATCTCACGCCGGTCAGAATGGCTGCTATCAAAACATCTACAAACGATAAATGCTGGAGAGGGTGTGGAGAAAAGGGAGCCCTCTTACACTGTTGGTGGGAGTGCAAACTAGTACAGCCACTATGGAGAACAGTGTGGAGATTCCTTAAAAAACTGGAAATAGAACTGCCATATGACCCAGCAATCCCACTGCTGGGCATACACACTAAGGAAACCAGAATTGAAAGAGACACGTGTACCCCAATGTTCATCGCGGCACTGTTTGTAATAGTCAGGACATGGAAGCAACCTAGATGTCCATCAGCAGACGAATGGATAAAAAAGCTGTGGTACATATATACAATGGAATATTACTCAGCTATTAAAAAGAATGCATTGAATCAGTTCTAATGAGGTGGATGAAACTGGAGCCTATTATACAGAGTGAAGTAAGTCAGAAAGAAAAACACCAATACAGTATATTAACGCATATATATGGAATTTAGAAAGATGGTAACGATGACCCTATATGCAAGACAGCAAAAAAGACACAGATGTAAAGAACAGTCTTTTGGACTCTGTGTGAGAAGGCAAGGGTGGGATGATTTGAGAGAATAGCATTGAAATGTGTATATTATCATATGTGAAATAGATCGCCACTCCAGGTTCGATGCATGAGACAGGGTGCTCAGGGCTGGTGCACTGGGATGACCCTGAGGGATGGGGTGGGGAGAGAGGTGGGAGGGAGGTTCAGGATGGGGAACACATGTACACCCATGACTAATTCATGTCAATGCATGGCAAAAACCACTACAATATTATAATTAGCCTCCAATTAAATAAATTAAAAAAAAAAGTATGTTGTTAGTCTTCAGAGTACATCCCATTTTTACCTCCCTAAACAAGTGGCCCTTAAAACAGGGTTTCTTGGCCTTAGCAACTATGGACAACTGGGGCCAGTTAGCTCTTTTTTGTTTGCTGAGGGGCTGTCCTGTGCATTGTAAGCTATTTAGCAGCATCCGTGGTCTCTACCCAGTAGCACCCTGTCCTCAGAGTGACAATAAAACATGACTCTGGATGTTTCTAGAAATGCCACAAAGGTAAAATTCAGCCCTGTCTGAGAACCACTGGCTTAAATGTTCTTTGTTACTTTGTTCAGCTCTTTCTAGATGTCAGCTTTTCTTTTTTTCCATCACTGGTCTAACTTTATACACCCTGCTTTACATAATTTGCTCATCTCTTCAACCACGTTTCCTCCTCCATAGAGTTTTAATGTTAGTAGGAAATGACATTTTGGAAGCTCAAGTAAGATTGTGTTTCAGCAAGTGGTAGATTGACCATTTAACTAATTAGCAGCATAATTAGCACATTTTTGAGTTTACTGATAGGAACAATCTGGAGGGGGTAGCCGTTCCCTTCTCCAGGGGATCTTCCCAACCCAAGGATCGAACCCAGGTCTCCTGCATTGCCGGCAGATTCTTTTCCATCTGAACCACCAGGGAAGTCCAGGAACAATCTAGAGTGCTTAACAGAAGCACTGAGCTTGGAGTCAGAAAACCTGTAGTCTGGTCTCTGCCCACACATGTGGGTTCTGGCAGTTCAATCTTCCAAAGTATTAAAGCCAAATGGGTATGATGTGAACTTGTGTGGCACACCTACGCAGGTATCGTCATTTTGTTTTGCAACTTTTATTATGTGCCCAGATCAGATCAGATCAGATCAGTCGCTCAGTTGTGTCCGACTCTTTGTGACCCCATGAATTGCAGCACGCCAGGCCTCCCTGTCCATCACCAACTCCTGGAGTTCACCCAGACTCATGTCCATCGAGTCAGTGATGCCATCCAGCCATCTCATCCTCTGTCGTCCCCTTCTCCTCCTGCCCCCAATTCCTCCCAGCATCAGAGTCTTTTCCAATGAGTCAACTCTTCGTATGAGGTGGCCAAAATATTGGAGCTTCAGCTTTAGCATCATTCCTTCCAAAGAAATCCCAGGGCTGATCTCCTTTAGAATGGACTGGTTGGATCTCCTTGCAGGCCAAGGGACTCTCAAGAGTCTTCTCCAACACCACAGTTCAAAAGCATCAATTCTTCGGCACTCAGCCTTCTTCACAGTCCAACTCTCACATCCATACATGACCACAGGAAAACCATAGCCTTGACTAGACGAACCTTTGTTGGCAAAGTAATGTCTCTGCTTTTGAATATGCTCTCTAGGTTGGTCATAACTTTCCTTCCAAGGAGTAAGTGTCTTTTAATATTATGGCTGCAGTCACCATCTGCAGTGATTTGGGAGCCCAGAAAAATAAAGGCTGACACTGTTTCCACTGTTTCCCCATCTATTTCCCATGAAGTGATGGGACCAGATGCCATGATCTTCGTTTTCTGAATGTTGAGCTTTAAGCCAACTTTTTTACTCTCCACTTTCACCTTCATCAAGACGCTTTTTAGTTCCTCTTCACTTTCTGCCGTAAGAGTGGTGTCATCTGCATATCTGAGGTTATTGATATTTCTCCTGGCAATCTTGATTCCAGCTTGTGTTTCTTCCAGTTCAGCGCTTCTCATGATGTACTCTGCATAGAAGTTAAATAAACAGGGTGACAATATACAGCCTTGACGTACTCCTTTTCCTATTTGGAACCAGTCTGTTGTTCCATGTCCAGTTCTAACTGTTGCTTCCTGACCTGCATACAGATTTCTCAAGAGGCAGGTCAGGTGGCCTGGTACTCCCATATCTTTCAGAATTTTCCACAGTTGATTGTGATCCACACAGTCAAAGGCTTTGGCATAGTCAAGAAAGCAGAAATAGATGTTTTTCTGGAACTCTCTTGCTTTTTCCATGATCCAGCGGATGTTGGCAATTTGATCTCTGGTTCCTATTATGTGCTAGCACTTTATAAAAAATTTCTTCTAGGAAGCTTTCTATGGAATAGTTTGTCTCAGTCTCAACAGTTATCTGCATTAATTGCATTTAACACATGTGGAGCTAATCGATATGAAAAGACAAAGAAAGATGTAAGACAGAGGCAAGAAATCTCAAAAGGGGTCAGTTTGATAAGTCATATGTGAATGACTGCATACATGCTATACAGTTCATGGAGTCTTCCAGGCCAGAATACTGGAGTAGGTAGCTTTTTCCCTTCTCCAGCGGATCTTCCCAACCCAGGAATCGAACCAGAGTCTCCTGTATTGCTGGCAGATTCTTTACCAACTAATCTATCAGGGAAGTCCCATACATGCTTATTAAAAATAAGACTGAAATACCTTCAGCAAGTGACTGAAACAATTAGAAAAATACAAAACTTCACAGGAGGTTAAAACTGACTTCAGTAGAAAATGCTCTAAATGTTAAATGCATTAAAAAAAATAGGTGAAGGCCTTCCTTGGTGGTCCAGTAGATAAGAATTTGCCTGCTAGTGTAGGGGACATGGCTTCGATCCCTGGTCCAAGAAGATCCCACATGCCTCAGGGCAGCAAAGCCCATGGGCCATAACTCCCGAGCCTGCCAGTTACAACTACTGAAGCCGGAGTGCCTAGAGCCTGTGCACCACAAGAGAATCCCTCTCAGTGAGAAGCCACACTTGCCACAACCAGAAAGCCAACATGCAGCAACAAAGACCCAGCACAGCCAAAAATTAATTAGTTAATTAAAAATTTTTTAAAAAGCAGGTGAGTGTTATCATATGGTACGTAGACACCTGAACAAGTTGCCTCTGTGAAAATTGATCTAAAATCAATTTTAGGATTGATTTTAGGATAATGGTCATAAGTCAAACTGGTTTCTTAGAAAACTGTGCTACTCTGGCGATTCTGGTTAGATGGTCAGGTTTTGGAGTAAAAAGAAAAAAAAAAAAGGTCAGCAGATACAGCAGAAGTAAAATGAGGCAGTGTCAAAGGCCAGGTTTTTGTCCAAAGGTTATATCCCTGGAGGCCAAGCACATGCTAGAGAGGAAACGTGGCTGTGGTGCCCCTCAGTGGGGGTCCCTTAGTGGAGAAGCCTTTCCCAGCCAGTTGGGCTACTTGCCCGACTTTGTATTTCCTCAAGGTTCTCATCCTGTCCTGAGTTAGTACTTATTTGTTTATTTACTTATTGATTGTCTTCTGCATCCCTACCCCCCAAGCAACACACACGTATACATACACACACACACACACACACGCACACACGTACACACAAACAGAGATATAAACTCTTTAGTCACTGCTGACTTCGCTAGGACTTGTCCTTCTGATCTCTTCGGAACTCTTAGGTGCTGAGTATGGTTTATTTGTTTACTTAGCATTAGATCGTGAACCACTTACACCCTGATCCCTGATCCTCGAAACAGCTCTGCCAGGCAGGGATCGCATTACATCTTCAGAAAACTCACAGATTTTGATCAGTTGCTCAGTCATGTCTGACCCCTTATTACCCTATGGACTGTAGCCTGCCAGGCTCCTCTGTCCATGGGATTTCCCAGGCAAGAATACTGGAGTGGGTTGCCATTTCTTTCTCCAGGGGTTCATCCTGACCCAGGGATTGAACCTGTATCTCCTGCATCTCCTTCATTGGTTGCTGGGTTCTTTATCACTGAGCCACCAAGGAAACCCCACTCAAGACATGGTAGATTCTTAATAAATATGCTGTGAATGAGGAAGAAAAACCCTCACAGATTTAGGAGAATGGGTTAAACACATTCACAATAAATCTTTTTTGTTTTTTTAATGTGAAGAATCTGATGTTCAGAGAGGCTCAGAAGCACACCTAAGATCATACAGCTAAGAATGAGCCTCACTGCTATTTAAAGCAAGGTTGTATAACTAAAATCTTTATAAGATGCCATTGTGCCCCAAAGGAGCAATGGACATCTGCCAAAGAGGTCCTGAATTTCTTTTCTTTAATTAATTAATTAATTTTGGGGGCTGGGCTGGGTCTTCGTTGCTGCACTTGGGCTTTCTCTACTTGTGGCAAGCAGGGGCTACTCTTTGTTTCTGTGTGTGGGTTTTTCATTTCAGTGGCTTCTCTTGTTGCAGAGCAGAAGTTCTAGGGTGCAGCCTCAGTGCTGTGGTATAGGCGCTTAGATCCACATGGCTGGAGGCATGTGGGATCTTTCCAGACCAGGGATTGAACCTGTGTACCCTGCAGTGGCAGGAGGATTCTTAACCACTGGACCACCAGGGAAGTCCCTGGATTTCTTTCTGTTGTAATATGTCCTTCAACTTCTAACAGCATCCCCTGGGAAATTTAGGTCTATTCCATGCTTGGGTGCAGAACGGAGCCCTGGAAGGCCCATGGAAGGTCACCTGGTTCCTGTGGCTGACTTAGACAAGGTGGAAGATAACTGACCAAGTTCCCCAGTTCTGGTTTTGGAAATAATGCTGGATATATAATGTGAGCCATAATTAATTAAGAAATTTCTAGTAACTACATTAAAAAGGGAAAAATAAACAGGTAAAATTAATCTTAATCATATATTTTACTTAACCCAATATATCCAAACTATTATCATTTCAACATGCAATCAGTATAAAAACTATTAATGATATATTTTGTTATGTTTAATTAAAATACACTAAAATTTAAAATTCAGTTCCTCAGTTGTTCCAGTCACATTTCCATAGAGGACAGTAATAGAGAGTACAACACTAGACAAGCATTTAGGGCTGGTGGCAGTTCTTTGTGAGTCTCCGCATATAGTATCTCATTAAGGTGTTTGGAGCCTCTCCTCCATGGCAGCTCACATGCTTACTCAGTGGCTCAGTGTTCCAGAAAACAAGTTAGAAACTGAATACCTTTCATAACCTGAAAGTTACATCGCGTCTCTTCTGTTGTATTCTATGGTTGTCCATAAAGTTTTATTGGTACATAGCTATGCTCATTTGTTTACATACTGCCTATGGCTCCTTTTGTACTACAGTGGCAGAGTGGAGTAGCTATGAGGCAAAACCTAAAATATTTACTGTCTGGCCCTAGACAGAAAAGGTTGGCTGACCCTGGTTGTAGAATAGTAAACAGTTTTTAAACATCAGAGTAAAGTTAAGACAATGGTACTTTCTTGCCTTGGAAATATCCTCAAAGCAACAAAGAGAACAGAAGTCAGACATATAAACTCCATCTTTAACAAAAAAAGGAAACATCTATAACCTTGAACCACAATCTATGAGGAAATGCAGTGGAGATCAAACAGGGCCAAAGGAGAGACCAAGAGATTATACTTGTGCCTTGGATGTCACAGAGGAAGCTGGCAGAACACAATTCTTCAAAGTGGATGGCCCATCATGAAGAGCAAAAAATCAGCAATTCCTTACCTGGAACAATGACACTATCCTAAGTAGAATGAGGGCAGGGGCACTCTTGAACCTGATTTGACACCAAAGATAGGGATGTTAGTTGCTCAGTCGTATCCGACTCTGCAACCTATGGGTTGTAGCCCACCAGGCTCTTCTGTCCATGGAATTATCCAGGCAAGTATACTGGAGTGGGGTGCCATTTCCTACTCCTGGGGATTTTCCCCCAGGGATCAAACCTGGGTCTCTTGCATTGCAGGCAGATTCTTTACTATGTGAGCCATCAGGGAAGCCCTAGGCTTTCCAGGCAGTACTTGTGGTAGAGAACCCAGCTGCCAATGCAGGAGACATAAAAGACATGGGTTTGATCCTTGGGTTGGAAAGATCCCCTGGAGGAGGGCATGGGAACCCACTCCAGTATTCTTGCCTGGAGAATCCCATGGACAGAAGAGCCTGGCGAGCTACAGTCCATAGGGTCGCAGGGAGTTGGACACAACTGAGTGACTTAACATGCACGCACGCACAGGTATAGTCAGGGATGACAGGGCTGTATCCTAGGGCATTGGCATACTGTGAGAGGAGTGGAGTAGAGAGATGCTGTTCTGCAAGCAGCATCCCCAAATCTCTATTGGCCAGGAAACAATAGGAGCTAAAAACTGACACCCACAACTCTTTATTCCTTTGGAGTTGTGTCTGTTTCCCAGTGCTGGCTGTTACAAACTGCTACCATCTTGGGGACTTAAGACAACAGAAATTTATTCTATCACAGTTCTGGAGGCCAGAATTGTCAAATCCAGGTGTTGTTGGGGCCACGTTCTCTCTGAAGTCTCCAGGGAGGGGAATCCTTCCTTGCCTCTCCCAGCTTCTTGTGGGCCTGGCATCCTGTGGCTTTTTCACAGTTCTAGTCTCTGCCTCCATCTCCACATGACTTTCTTCCCTGAATCTATTATTTTAGGTATATGCCTATGAGTGGAATTGCTGGGTCAATGTGGTGATTCTATGTCTAGTTTTTTTGAGGAACCACCAAACTTTTCCAGAGTGTCTGCACCATTTTACATTCCCACCAACCAGGCACAAAGTTTCCAGTTTCTCCATGCTGTCACCAATGTGTTTCTGTGTTTTAATTACAGCAGAGAATTGGACTGTGAAGAAGGCTGAGTGCGGAAGAATTGATGCTTTTGAACTGTGGTGTTGGAGAAGACTCTTGAGAGTCCCTTGGCCTGCAAGGAGATCCAACCAGTCCATTCTGAAGGAGATCAGCCCTGGGATTTCTTTGGAAGGAATGATGCTAAAGCTGAAACTCCAGTACTTTGGCCACCTCATGTGAAGAGTTGACTCATTGGAAAAGACTCTGATGCTGGGAGGGATTGGGGGCAGGAGGAGAAGGGGACGACAGAGGATGAGATGGCTGGATGGCATCAAGGACTCAATGGACGTGAGTCTGAGTGAACTCTGGGAGTTGGTGATGGACAGGGAGGCCTGGCGTGCTGCGATTCATGGGGTCGCAAAGAGTCGGACACGACTGAGAGACTGAACTGAACTGAACTGAACTGAATAGGTATGAGGTGGTATCTCATTATGATTTTGATTTTCATTTCCTTAATGACTAGTGATGTTAAGCATCTTTTCATCTGCTCATAGTCCATTTGTAAGCCTTCTTTGGAGAACTAAAGTCCTATGCTCATTTTTTTTTGTTGTTGTTGTTGTGAGGAACAGATTTTATTTTTTTTATTTTTTAAATTTTATTTTATTTTTAAACTTTACATAATTGTATTAGTTTTGCCAAATATCAAAATGAATCCGCCACAGGTATACATGTGTTCCCCATCCTGAACCCTCCTCCCTCCTCCCTCCCCATTCCATCCCTCTGGGTCATATTGGGTTGTCTTTTGGTTAATTGATTATGGGAGTTGTTTATATATTTTGGATATTAAACCCTTATCAGATATGTGATTTGCAAATGTTTTCTCCCATCCTGTCAGCTGGCTTTTCATTTCGTTGATAGTGTCCTTTGATGCATAAAAATTCTTGATTTTAATGAAGTCCAGTTCATTTTTTTCTTTTGTTGCCTGTGTGCATGTTGATTTTGATCTTTATAGTGACTATTTGTTCATGTTAGGTAAGCAGAGTGGGTTTTGCTGAACATTTAGATCTTTGATCATGACTAGACTAGACTGAAAAACTTGTTTATGGAGCTATTTATGGACCCGCAGCACATTCACTCTGCACAGCTGAGCAGGCTGGACAGACCAGATGTCACCTTTGTCTCATCAAGGAATACTCTTTGGGACCAGTATTCTTTCAGTGAGTCCCAAATGGCCTTTGTTTGTCTAAGAGGCTGCCCCAATGATGAGGGGAAGTTATCTCCAGTCTGTTTTAAATCCTCTTTGAAAGTCCCTCTTATCTAGAACTTACCTTCTTAGAGATACATGAACACATAGAGAATAAACAGTAGCTAGTTTGTACTTTATTCTTCACCAGCTAAATTGAATCTTCTAAGGATCCTATCAGTTCAAATTAAAACTATTTTCTGTATCATCCAGAGGGCATCACCTGAATTGTACAACCAGTGATGTATTTTCAACTGAATTGTCTTCATTTATTCTAATGCCTGTAAGAGGCATAACATCATTAGTTTTATGGTTGATTTTTCTTCCCAAAGATAAACCTTTGTGTCTGTTTCATTTTTCAGTTTCTAAAGTGGACAATGAGTGTAGACAATAAGGTATGGCCGTTGTGTGCCTGTGTGTGTATTCAGATAAATGCCTTATCTGTGTAGGCAGGTGGATTCTCCAGGTACACCAGAAATACAGAAAGTCATCTTTTTTCCCTTTCTGAGCTTCAGATGTAATTTCTTGCCACATTTAGGAAACAAAAACACACTTGCAAAGTACATCCAAGAACCTATGGAAATATTTTGGGGGCCAATTCCAGATATGCTTTCTTTCAGAGTAGATTTAATTTGTGGAAACTGACGGTATAATGACAACTGGTATAGAAGTTAGAGGCAAACTGGACATGCATCTCATGGTTTCATTACACTCATATTCTCACACAAGAGATATCCACGTGGAAGAAGTGGTCTGAAAGAGCAGACTTGGAAAATATTTAAATAAGCCATTAGTCCTGCCAATTCATCACTAGGGCATCTTGACCGCACATTTGGAAGTATAAGAAACAAGTCATAAACCTCTGAACTCTGGGAACAATTACATCTGGCATGAGAAGAAGCAGGGTGGGGCCCTTCAAGCCAGCCATAGCTGATCCTCAGGGTGCATTTCCAGCTGCTAAGGGAGGGTAAATGAGCCAAGGAGCCTGCCCAGCCATTTGTCAGCAGGAAGGGAAGGTCAAGGTCACAAGAAAGGGCAACAGATAACCGGATAGGGTAGGCACAGGAGTACAAGTGCCCAAAGATGGCTTTGTGCAAGGCAGAGTCTGATGAGCCAGAAGGAAAGAGAAGGGGTAGAGCTTTTCTTTCTAGACACCCAGCTAAGAATGCGTGTGGTGTGAATAACTGGAGCTGGGGATCCAGAAATTCTGTGCTAAAACCTGTAATTCTCCAACTTTACTGTGTTTCAGAGTAACTTGAGGATCTTGGTAAAACACAGACTCTGATGAAGCTGGTCTGGGGTGGGACTGAGGTTCTAGATTCCTAACAGACTCCCAGGTGATGCAACACTGCTGGATTCCCTTTGAGCAGCAAGGCTGTAAAGTGTAAACAAGGTAGAAAAAGAATTAAGAAGGAAATGAAGGTGGGCTGGAGCGTCATAGACCCCAATACTTTCCTTGCAGCTCATGCCATGGTCATGTCACTTCTAGACGAGATCCTTTGCATTCCGGGGCAACTGAATTTCCTTAGTAGGGCCAATGACAGAATTCTCCTTTGTGACAATTGTAGCCTTTTGCTGTTTTTGAATCTGTGTGATGAGGGTGACACAGAATGTTGGAGCGATGAAATCCTTGAAGTGGAGACACTGGTGTTCTAAGGAAAGGCTGGAACAGAACTAAGTGTATGAGTGAGCATACGTAAGACATCCTTTGAGCTGCCTATCGAGTTTGCATTTTCTGACAGCAAGATGGAAGATTTTGGAGTCTGTTCTGAGGCCATTCTGGCCCAAGCATCACTGGAAAGTACAATTACTCAGAAACTGTAGCACGACTGTGAATGGTGCCAGATTCTTACTGCACACACCTGCACTCTTAAGGCGGTGGAGGGGTGTTTGGTGGCATCCTTACTCAGTTCCGTGTTAATTCTGTACAAAACAAAAACTGAAGCTGAGATAAAAATCAGAAACATAAACAAATCTCATCTTCCAGCATTTGTGACATCTCATATAATTAATGGACAAAAGTGAAAACTTAAATTGCACTCATAAAATGAAAATAGTTATTGGAATAAACTTTATTCCCCCCATTTAATAGGAATCATTAGACTTTTATTTTACATGGACAAGGCAGATCAAGGGCATTAAAGACCCATTATTTAAAGTCAAAACAATGTTTTATTGGGTTTTCATGAATTAAAATAGATAAAGTTCCTTTCAAAGTTCAGAAACAAAAGTGAATAAATTTAGGAAGAGGATGTAGCACAGGAGAGAAGAAAGTTAGTGTATTAGAAGTTCTGTAGTTAAAATAATAGTTCTTTGCCACTCCTCCAACTCTTGTATTTGATAGAAAAACAGAGATGAATCATTTTCATTAGCTAAGCATATTCTAATGTTCTATTAGCTAAATGGAAATCTTATTATAGTCCCTGGTGGAATAATTGAAGCTAGTATTCTTTATGTGGCTCTGCATATAAATATCTAACTTCAGAATTTTAACCAAGATCCAAATCAAACAAAATTAGTTAATTTCATCTTTCAGTAAGACACCGTTCAACTAACACACAGGTGTACTCTTTGGAAAGAAGCCAGCTAAAAAATACTTGAAACTCACTACAGAGAAATTACCAGAATTTACTAAAGACCATAGGTTACAGTTTTAATTACTTAAAGAGCAGTTTATTCAAATAGCCGGGAGGAGTTTAATCTCAGCTGAAAATATTTGGGTGGGTTCCATTTTAGTTTCACTTTATTCTAGAATCTAAATCTTGTGGGGGTTTTTCCTTCTCAAAGTACCATATTGCTTTTTGGGACATGCCAATAAATACAAAGTTCTTATTAGTTGAAATATGGGCAAACAAGAAATACTCACTCACTGTCTAAATATTCTTGATTCACATGTCTAAAGTACTTAGGATGAATGATACCCAGGCCTCTTTGTTCTGCAAATAGAGCTGAAAATCTCCAAAGGTTAGATTTTCTTGCAGAGCTTCCAATAATAATACTTGATTACACAAAGAATTGATGTAATAATAGTTTCAGATAATAATGCTTAGCACTTGAGCATTTGTCATCTTCAAAGTGTTTTAACTATTTATTCCTCATAAAACCCCTGTGAAGTGAAGAAGTCAGCAAGCAGTATATTATTTTCACTTCATAGTCTCGAACTCAAACCACTGAAGCATGTTTGTCTCCTCCTATATCACTTGGATCCAGCTGAGTTGGATGAACTGTGAGAAATGTCTCCTTCATCACTTCATTTTGTCTCACATAAACCATGAAGCTGGTAGAGAGCTGCTCTGTTTTTATTTCTGTTTCTTCTTACATTATAAATACTAGCTCAATTATCTTAATGTCACAAAAATATCTGGCGAATACCTTCTATAATACAAGTGGAACAACTCCAAGGTCCCTGCCTTCTAGTTCAAGAACACAAGATTTGAGACTGTCCATATCAGTTATTATGGAAAGTCCCTTTGCTTGAAAGTTAGTCTGGCTAGAAGAGGAACTTTGAAGACTTAAAAGCATTTAAACCTCATCCAGATTAAAGTGTTTTGTAGTTTGAACAAATCGGTCCAGATTTAAGGGGAAAATATGTCAATACTTTTAGTAAAATTGGGCTATAATCTGTATTTTACCATCAATTTGAGAAAAGGATAATAGAAGGCAATCATTGCATAAAGCCTGCTGCCCTTGACTCTGAGTTTAAAGCTATAGTTGAGGCTTGGTTTAGAGAATTATGAGGAATAGTCTTGGACTTAGCTAGGGCTTCCCTGGTGGCTCAGCAAGAAAAGAATCCACCTGCAATGTAGGAGACGCAGGAGATGCAAGTTCCATCCTTGGGTTGGGATAATCTCCTGGAAAAGGAAATGGCAACCCACTCCAGTAGTGTTGCTTGAAAAATCCCATGGACAGAGGAGCCTGGTGGGCTACAGTCCAAAGGATTGCAAAAAATTGAACACGACTGAGTGACTAAGCAAGCAAATCAGCCAGGATAGGGTAGGTTTTAACATGATAGCAAATTAATTGCAGCATTGCAATGTCTTAACATGGCAAAGGTTTACCCCTTGTGTTACCTGTCCATTGTGAGTCAGTAAAGGGAGGAGGTGGGAGAGGACTCTGCTTCTGGGATCCAGCTGATGGATACTCCATCACCATCTTGTTGCTACATTGTTTGGAACATCCCTTGTTCATCAGTGCAAAAGAAGAGAGAAGCATAGAGAATCACATCTGCTCTTCTACGATTGGGTCTGAAAGTGACAAGAGCATTTTTGACCAGAGTCCACTGGGCAGAAGTAGGCTAGAAGGAGAGCCCATGGACCTCGTGGTGATCATTACTGACCCTGCCACAGTTACTACATGATTTTCATAATATTTTATATAGAAATGTATTATAATTTATATACACAAAGCACATTATGTATATAATACAGTATTTTGGATATATGTAGTGGTTCTACATTGCATGTATATTGACTGTATTTTTCTTAGATTTGTTATGCAAAATTGAATATAAAGTAAATATGTCTTTCCCTTTTAATGTCCATGACCATTTAAGTGGGTAATCCACTGGGAAAATCATTTTCCCCAATAGAAAATATAAAGAATAGTTAAAAAAAAAAACTCATTCTAACATCTGTATTTTAGAACACTTCACCTCTATCCCTATAAGTCTGTTGAATGAAGAGCTTATCTCATATTTTTTGCACATTTAACCAAAACCCAGAACTGAGATAGTTCTGACTATGGAACTGAAAGTGATGCTGCTAAGGAAGGGTAATATGTTATATCTCAATCATTTACCGCATGCAATTGAGAGACAAACCAGGATTCCCTTACACTATGATGAGGCATACAATTTACAAGTCCAGAGTTACATATCAAGGAATAGTGTGCTAAAACAATAACCTAAACATTGTTTAATATCAGTGAAGAAAAGGGGGCGATGAGATCTATTTTAAAGTTATTTTATAGTTGGTAAACCACTGTAAGGAAGCACGACTGAACATCTATAGATGTTAACTGGGTTTTGCCTGGTTTTTGAGTTCACTCAAATTTCTAAGGGATGTCTGACATTTTGCTCCAAGAAACATAATTAAAATGCAAGAACTCCAGATCCATAAGTAGAATGACCATGTCTATTAAGAGTTTACTGTATGCCAGATATATTGCTAGATATTTATAGCATTATCTTATTTAATATAGATCCCACAATGATTATATGAAATATTGGATCCATTTTATTGATGAAGAAATTAAGACACAAACACTTTAAATGAACTTGTCCATAGTCACAGGCTGTAAATTACAGAAATTTATATATTTATTAACCAAATGGATGAAAGGATCTGGCCTGATGTGGAGTCCAGTTAGACTTGACTCCATTATTACCACATCACTATCACAAGGCTTCTTCAAGTGCATCTGCTTAAGGGGTCTGGATGACTCTCCTAAGTCAGCTTGAAAGGTTGTTGTTGAACCACAAAAAGACGCCGGGATTCTTGGCCTCTGGAGGAGAGGAATTCAATCCGGGGCCAGAGAGGAGGCTTGATCGCTCAGAGCTTTTGTGTAATAAAGCTTTATTAAAGTATAAAGGAAATAAAGAAAGCTTCTGACATAGGCATCAGAAGGGGGCAGAAAGAGTACCCGCTTGCTTAGTGTTAGCAATGGAGTTATATACTCTCCAATGAATCCAAAGAATGTCTGGAGGTTGTAAAGACCTCACCAGATCTACTCCCATAATTTACATTTTAAGTTAACAGGATTAGCCCGAAGGTTTAATCCAGAGACTGTCCTCAGGCAGGATACATTATTGTTATATAATCCTTGTAAAGACCAGACCTACTCCCATAATTTACATCTTAAAATAACAGGATTAGCCTGAAAGTTTAATCCAGAGACTGTCCTCAGGCAGGATACATTATTGTTATATAATCCTAAGGAATGTAGAGGAAAAAAAGTTTGTTCTTTCTTCCTCCTTGAGAATTCCAGACCCCTCTCTCCTTGGGGACCCCTAGACTTCTTATCAACCTGCCTAGGAAATGACGTTCTCAAGCCTAAGAGGAGGCTCAGATCTCAGAGAAGCTGGAGAAAATCTGAATTAGAGGCTAGGTATTCTCCAAAGACATAGCTCTTAGTCTTTTCTTCATTCTTAGCATCTTCATATAATTCCTCTTCATTTTTTAACGTACAGTTTGTGATTTTTTTTTTCTGTTTGCTGTTTCTTCCTTTTGATCTTACACTTCTGTACCTTCCATGTAAAAGCTATTCCTCTCATTCCTGAGTCTCTTTTTCTTGTAAGAGATCAATTTCTATTCCTTATTAAGATGTCACAATGACATTAAGATACTTCCAGATGGGGCTAGTGTTTTTTCAATCCCTCAAACCTTGTTCTCTTCCCACATCATCAACAAGTGCTCCCAGGAGGCCAAAAGCTTCTTTGAAAATGGTGTCTGCTGCCCCCCTGGATTCTGCCTGGGTCCTAACACTAGGACATTGAGCTTGGAGGGCAAGCATCTCTCGGTGTACCAAAGGAACTTGACTTCCACCCTGTTCATTTCTGCACACTTCCTTAGTCCAGCTCACCTCCTAATCACACCCAGTAGAAACACAAGTCCTAAGATAACCAGGAAATGTTAAATATCCCAGGAGCTACCCTGTAGGAACACCTAAGGGAGGACTTACAGAGTGAAATAAAGCTGGAAGAGTGTATGCTTTGGAATGAGGGCATCCTGGATTAGAAGCCCAGCTCCCAGGCCACTCATCAAAACTGAAGCTGAAAGTGGTCTCAAACTGTCCTCTGAAATCTGCTTTAAGTGCAAAGGAATTTGCCTGTGAGAAATTTGTCAAGTCTTTGAACTCTGTAGGCAAGTCTGTATCCTGTTCTGAGCTCCCCAGCTCACTGTCCACCACCACACATTCAGCTCTCACTGTCAGAGAAGATCTGGAACTCATTCCCAGGGGAAAGCCATCTCTAAGGGGCACTTGAAGGTAAATCTCTTTTGGGGTCTCGTGCTTTAAGCAGGTGCATGTGTGGACTCAATAAATGTATTTCATTGAATGAATGACTGTTGCTCACAGAGGACTGTTCCTCACAGATAATTGTTCCATGAAGAGGGACTTGCAGTGTAGGAGGTCTTGCTGGGCCTCCGAGAGTCAGGGGGGACTAGGGGAGAGGGCAGGAGTGTCTGGGCCACTTATTCAATGCCAGGGCTCCAGCCACAAGGCACATTGGATCTGCCAGGGAGCCTCAGAAATGCTGCCATAATTTCCCAAGGAGAAACTCAGAAATGGGGCATTTAAGCTTCTTTTCTTAGGGGCTTATTTCTGCAGGTGAAACCCACCTCATAATGATGGCTCTTGCCCCCTTGGGTTTCTTTCCCCTTTGCTTCTATCTTGGGCCAGCACAGATGTCTGTGGGCTGAAGAACAGGGGTGACCTTGAGCCAGGGTGCCTTCCTCCCCAGTGCTAGACCCTATGCCCCCTGTTATAGCAGCCTTGAAGCTTCTTGCTTCTTGGGTTTTCTGTCCTTAGAGTCTTGCTCGGGGCCTGGGGTTTGAGTCATGATCACATACTAGAAGCAGAGATCAAGATCCCACGGTTGCAGGTCTGAACAGCTTTAATTAGAGGCTTCTCCAGACCACCTGTCTGCCAGTTTCCCCAAGCCCCTGCCGTCTGTATCCCAGAAGGGTCCTTGTCACTGTGGGTGGCAAACCACAGCAGGACGCCTGAAGGTAGTCAAGTGGGCCAGAGACAGCCCTCAGACCTCAGCTGGTTTTAATCCTATAAAGCTGAAACTTAATATATGAGGCAGGCAAGATAAAAAGTGATTTTTTGTTGCATCAGTGTGTTCCACATTGGATTCCAGATTCCATTGAGTTGAAGTCAACGACAATAGTGAAAAGAGTAACAGTAATAATAGCCATCAGAGCAGTCAGATGATGACGAAAGCAGGAAGCAAGGGGAGCATGCTGACACTTGTCTGGCAATGCTTGGTGTGTGTTCACTGTCCTGGTTGAGTAAACAGGCCCAAGGGCTCAGTGGCTATGGTCCTCCTCGTCCCAGCCGCTCTGCTGGAGGCGAGGCTGACATTGCACCATCCTCAGGCCTGTGTCTGGTTGCCTGAAGCTGAGCCTGGGAGTCCAGTCATAATCCTGTTGCCTTCTCCGCAGCTAGGTTGGCCTGGAGGTTCCTGGAGGCCCTGGCTGAAAGGGCTGAGGGCATTTGTCAACGTTTCTTCTCAAGGAGACTCCGGCAGCTGGAGTCAGGGTAATCAATTCACAACGGAGAGCAAGCCACCAATAGCAGACAGAAGACTCACCAGAAAAGGCACTTCCTTGTTTCCTCTCGCTACCTGATAAACTCATGCATCTCTAGGGAGCTCTTTCATCCGGCCCCACAGTGGCCGTCCTGAGCTAGTCCACCTTGCCATGCCCTCCCCAGAAGCCCATTCTTCCTTCTCACCTCCCTCCTTCCTCTCAGAGCCAGCATTTCCTTTCCACACCCTCCCCTCTTCTTTCCAAGGACAGTCACTGTACTTTGCCCTTGACTTTTTCTCCATTTGTCCATATTTGGGGTGTCAAGTCTGTTGTGTATTTTCATCAGCTCCTCCCAGTTGGCCTATGAACATACTCATCACTCCTGCCTTCAAACAAAGTAGAGTCATGACCTCATATGTCTTCCATATCCATCCTTACCTTCCATTTATACCCCCCTATTTTTTTTTTTTACTGTTTTATTTCTTCATTTTTGAGGTAAAAAAATATGTAGCCTAAAATTGACCATTTTCAGCCTTTTGAGTATATAATTCTGGGGTATTAAGTAAATTCTCCTTGTTGTGCAAGCGTCGCCACCATTACTTGCTCTCTGAGTCGCTGTAATCGGGCTGCTGCCTACATCACTGCCTTAAAACTGTGCCTACTGAGCTCATAAATGGCCTCCTGACTGCTGAATCCAGGGGAGACCCAGCCAGAGTTGCCTAAATGACCTCTTTGAGACATGTGAAATTGCTTCCTTTTCAAATGGCTGCTGCCTTTCACTCCTCTTCTTCCCGGAAACCATCCGGCCACACACACTCTCCATCATGCAGTCCTTGTCCTCTGCTTCAAGTATCACAGCTCCTTACGAATCCATCCACAGCACTCTGTGCCTCCCCCACATGTCAGTGATCTCTTGTGCTTTGGTCAGGTCCCTACCATGAAAGGCATAACTGGACACTCCAGTCCCAAGGTGGAATGTACTAAGCCCAAGGCCTACTGCAGCTGAGAGAGGATCCAGAGAATATTATGCAACCAACACCCCCAGTCCCCTAAAGAAGCTTCTCCAGTATCCATCAGCTAAAATCTGCAGGTTACCCAAGTGCTCCTGGTGGTAGAGGAACTTGGCAAGTTGGGACATTTGGTCACTGATAGCTCAGACTGGAGATAAGTTAGTTTTTGTAGTTCTTATGAAGCAAAGAAGAAGTTTCCTGATCAACACAACGGGCAAAATAGTTGGCATGCCTATGTGGGAAAATATATTATTTTTGCATCTTTATACCATTCTCAAAACTTTTTCTGATTCATGTAAGTAGAGCCTCAGTTCCCCAGCTTCCAGCCTTATAACCCACTATTTGAAGAACAGCAGGAGGGAATCATGATGTTCCAGGAAGCCCAGTGTGAGAGTAAGGGAATCGAAAAGAGATCTGAGGTCAGATATGGGCAGGAGGTAGAGCTGATGGGAGGCTGGTCCATAGGGACCTACATCCTTCTTTTCAAAATTGAACATTGACATTAACACAGCCAGACGATGACTGGAAATACACAAGCCCACTTGCTCAATTGGTGCTTGGAGATCTTTATAGAATGTGATGGACCCAGAAGAGTCCTTGTCTAAGACTAGCTGACTCAGGGGCTTGGCGTTGGCAGAACCAACAAAACCCACCCACTCACTGCCAGAACATTGTGGCTACAATCAGCTCTGGCAGTAATTGTTGGCGTATTAGGAAAGGACTTTTGAAAGTTTAATATGGGTGTAATTGTAAAGTGTTTTGTGATCAGGTCTCTTGGGGAATAGAACCCAAACCCCTGGAAGTGATTGATAATTCTCTGGATAATTCCTGTACATCTTTTAAGGCTGAGCTTATGTGTACCCCTCTTTATGAGGTCTTCCCATCCCACACCAAATGAATTTTATAGCCCTTTCTCTGCACTCTCTTTGTATACTCTTCTGCTGTATAATTTCTTTCCATTTGTCATAATCATCTGTCAACCTCTACGTCATCTACTGAACTTCACACTCCTTGAGGACAGTCCATCTGTTTCTGATGCCTACCATTGTTTCTGGCACGTAGAAAGTCCTCAGGAAATTTTTGGATAAATGAGTGAATAAGTGATGAATAAATGAATAAAGATCTAAAGTGATTGGTTCTCAGGGCCAGACTGGGAAATCATTCCTTAATGATGGACACCCATTGTTGGGTGTGCATGAAGCCTTAGGTGGTTAAGGAACATCAGAGTGATGTCAACCAAGAGAGACATGGGGGTATGTAACCAGGAACTCAGAGAAGGAGCACATGCTCGAGATGACATGAAACATGGGTGCTCCCTGAATGACAGCCTCTTTCCAGTGTATGACCCACACTCACCAGAGCACTGAGCTGGTCAGGCCAACTCGTGCTGGTTTTGTTTTGTGTAGTTCTGAATTATTTTACTACTTCCTCTCCCCCTAAAAAAAAAAAAAAAAGGACTGATTGACTTAAGAAGAGTGTCTCTGATAAAAGCATGCTTATAACCTAATGAATTCAATACAAAACACTTAGAGAATGATTGCAGGTCCTGTCGATGATGATGGCAGGTGCTGGTTCGCTTATCCTGGGTCAGCTCCTTACCTGGTCTGAGCTAGAGCCCAGGGTTGCCAATGTAACATCCCCTCCACTGTACCGAATGGTCAGAGTGCTGGCCCGAAGATGGACAAACATTAGTCCTGTCAATTTATTTACTTATTTATTGTTTTTGGTCCCACTGGGTCTTCACCTGCTCACAGGCTTTCTCTAGTTGTAGTGCACAGAGGCTACCCTTCATTGCAGTGTGTGGTCTTCTCATCTTGGTGGCTTCTCTTGTTGCAAAGCCCAGGCTCTAGGCTCAAGGGCTCAGTAGTTGCAGCTAGCAGGCCCTAAAGCATGGGTTCAGTAGTTGTGGTTCACAGGCTTAGTTGCTCTGAGGCATATGGAATCTTCTCCAATCAGGGACTGAACCCATGTCCCCTGCATTAGCAGGCAGATTCTTATCCACTGTACCACCAGGGAAGTTCAGTCTTTTCAATTTTTATCAAACTGTTTTTTTGTGTGTGTTTGCTTGTTTTGTTTTCAAAAGAAGACTCCAGCAAAGGGGAGAAAGTATTCAAGTTGTGTGACTGTTGGGGCAGAATGAGAAAAAGGCAAAATCTTCACTGAAATGAATCTCTATCTCCCTGGCTCTGAGAGCTGAAGGTTTGTCCTGGAGCAGGGAAGGAAATAGAGCCCAGCTTGCTTGAGCCTGGTGGGCCTCTTAGCACCCCAGGTTGGAAGATCTGGGGCTGGGACACCCTCCCTCTTTTGCATTATTTCATTAGGCTGTTGACAAATAAACACATGGAAACAATCCATAGCCGGGAAGTGATTACATTTTCCTTCAAAGGCATGGCAGGCCCTGTGTCTTCTGTGAAAAATTATCTTAATCCCTCATTGACATCTAACCCACCCTCACATTTTCCAAAGTTTTGTAGTCATGCTTTTCAGAGGGTTTGATGGCTGTTCTGTTCCTTCTACAGGACTATGTGCAGTGTTCACCCCGCTCCTCTCTTCCATCCTGGAGTCACTCAAGGCAGGGGGGACAGCAGAGCTGATCTCCGGTACCATCATCCTCACGATGGAAGCCCTCCCCACCCCAGCCATGGTGACCCACTGAGTAACCCCACCCCAGCCATGGTGACCCACTGAGTAACCCCACCCCAGCCATGGTGACCCACTGAGTAACCCCACCGCCAGGAGCCATTGCTGCAGAGGCAGAGTTCGTTCTCTTTGCTCAGTTATATGGGCAAATCCAGAACCTTCTCAGTCAGACTTTAAACACTCAGTGTATCAGTACTTCTCTATTACCCTCTTCCCAAATACTCTGCAGGCTATACAATGGGTCCCAGTCTATGCCTTTTCATTCCCTGATTGAGGGTCCAGCGGCCTCAGTGGTGTATAGTGAACTAATTGTGAGCCTATAGAATGGTGGTTGTTATTCAGTTGCTCAGTTGTGTCTAACTCTTTGTGGCCCCATGGACTGTAGCCTGCCAGGCTCCTCAGTCCATGGGATTCTCCAAGCAAGAACACTGGAGTGGGTTGCCAGTTCCTCCTCCAGGGGATCTTCCCAATCCAGGGACTGAACCCATGTCTCTTGTGTAGGCAGGTGGATTCTTTACTGCTGAGCCACCAGGGAAGCCCAACTAGAATGGTACTAGTTATGTACTGGGATGGTCAAAAAGTCTGAGTTTTTCTGTAACATTGTGTGGCAATACCTGAATGAACTTTTTGGCCAACCCAATACCCTCTTTGGAAGAAGGGCAAAATGGTCACACCGGTCATTTTTCGTGTTCAGATGGTATCAGAACTCTCCTCAGGTTGAAGAGTTCATTCCCGTAGTGTCAACAGCAACCTAGAGTCAGGTTAACTTGGCAGCTTGCACAGCAATTTTCCACAGGGTCGTTGTAAGCGGGGACAGGAGGTGTTTCTGAAGGTGTATCATTCCACGTGTGTTTATGCAGGCTCTCCGAAAGCGCACAGGGCCTCAAGCTGACAGTCCATTTATGCACAGGCCTCCTGATAGACCATGTACCAGTTAAAACGTCCAATGTGGAAAGTATTATAACAGCTATGCAACCACCTTTGATTAGAAGCAGCTTTTGCTTCAGATATGATCGGGGTTACCAGAAAATTGGGCTTGTGCAGGGGCTGGCTTAACAACTGTATTCTTTTTTCGGCTCTTGTTTATCATTTTTTAACCTTGGGAGGTGAATTCTAAGGCTCTGCATTCCCTATACAGTGTCCCATGACATTTAGATGAAGGAGCACAGATATACAGACACGTGAAAACCATTTAGAGTAGCAGGTTAGTGTTGGAGCACGGAACTTTCTGAATGTTTCATTCTCAAGCTTTGGCTCCTTACTTGGGAGGTGGAGATCTCTTCCACAAAAACAACAAACCAAGGCTAGCCGAGGACTCAGGTAGCCCATGTTTGATGGCCTTGGCATTCTGCGTCTGGAGTTCCTTAACTACCCGGGATTACTGAGTGTGGAGCCATGCCCTCCTGCGGGTTCCCTTGTAATCTTATCTGAAGTACAACATGGTTTTACAGTGAAAAGTAGCTGGAATACTACTACTGGTCATGAGTTTATGTGAGGAGTAAAACTGGTTGGCAGAGGGGCTTGCTGGACTGGAATACAACCCTCCTTCTGCTTGCTGAGGCCCTGCTGTCTGCATCAGCTCAGAGGATGGGACATCCTTTTTGGAATTTGTTATCTCTGGGCTTCCCTGGTGGCGCAAATGGTGAAAAATCTGCCTACAATGCAGGAGAACTGGGTTCAACCCCTGGGTGGGGAAGATCCCCTGGAGAAGGAAATGTCAACCCATTCCAGTATTCTCTCCTAGAGAATCCCATGGACAGAGGAGCCTGGTAGGTACAGTCCATGGAGTAGCAAAAGAGTAGGACATGACTGAGCGACTAACACATACACATTTCTGGGCTTCTTTTTCCTGGAAGTGCTGCACAGTGTGCCTGCCATGTCGCTCACCACGCCTGGTTTTCCCAGAGACCTTGGCCTCCTGACGTTTCTCAAGCTTCTGTACTCCTACCCAAGGAGAGAGGACCAGGGTGGAGGAATTTCTCCCCTATTGCCATGCCCCCAAAGCCCCTCATCTCGCCTATTCATTTTTCAGCCTCTTGAGTGATAGTCAAATATACACATGCCAAGAATTTTCTTGCATATCCACACCCTATAGGAATGTGATAGATAGTACAACAGCATTGTGTGACATTTACTTCTGCGGGATTTCCCCCCGCCCGCCCCCCACCCTCCCCATAGTTCCATGTTTTGCCCATCCCTCTCTACTCAGCCAGTGTAAACAATGGGCTGTTCTGTGCTCACTCCCTCAGGAAAGGGCTGGGGAAAGCAGGAGGCAGAGGAAATGAAGAGTTGTCTTGACATATGTTTTCAGAAGCTGGTACTCTTAGGGGAGGAGTGAGGACTCTGTGTGTAGACAAGATGGAACAGACACTCTGAATGAGCACAGAGATTCCCACTTCTGCTTTCATTAGAAAGGGTCCCCCTGGGTGAAGGATAGGCAGAGTGTCTACAGAGTGTCTGTAGTCTAAGATTCTCTTGCCACAACATGGCATGAAATGAGTCCTGTGCCCTCCAGGGTGGCACAGGAAAGCTAAGGTGATAGTTGGAGCTAAAGTACTTTTGTGCCTGGAATGAGGGATGTCCTCCTTAGGACTTGTGTGGGCTGGAAACTGACAACCAGATGGGATGATGGGCACTTTGGCAATGTCTGCAGGGCATGTGACCTCCTGTCTGGCCCCTCCGCACTATGGAAACTTCCCAGGATATACACACAGTCCAGAACAAACAGAGGTATTTGAGGTGACCCTTCTGCCACCCCAGCACAGTGGAGCTCAAACATGAAGTTATAGGAAAGCAGGTGAATTGCGTACCTCAACAGTAAGCAGGGATCCAAAGCTGCTGTTGCTGTTGTTATTCAGTCACTAAGCCGTGTCTGACTTCTTGTAATCCCATGGACGGCCCCACACCTGGCTCCTCCGTCTTCCACTCTCTCCTAGAGTTTGCTCAAATCGTGTCCATTGAGTCAGTGATGCAATCCAAAGGATCTGTGTAAACCAGATGATGCTCTCTCTGTACTTTCCTTCTTCCTCATGGTACCCCATCTCTCTGCCCTTCTCGCAGTGGTTGTATCATGCACCCATGTTCCATCAAGGAGACCAAAGAATGTGGTGGGGCTGCTACAGTAGGGTGTCAGGTGAGGGACTGCAAGCTTGAACCCAGATGTCACTGGATGTAAAAAGAGTTTGAGGAAACGTCTGGGCATGTCAGCTGAATTTAGATCTTCTCCGACTCCCTCACCATGTGGCCAGAGTGAGATGTGGGCACATGTTTGAGCATTGAGAGGGAGTTCTGGGCCCCTGCTGCCTCAGGCAGTCCTCCACGGAGACTCCAGCTTTGTCTCAAGAGTCTGGACAAGAAGCTTCTTTGCTGCGGGTACTCCAGGTCCGGCTCTCTTGACTTCTGAGCGAGGTCTTCATAGCACCAAGGACTTCTCAGCCAGCAAGGCTGGTGCATCCAGGCTGCAACAGGATATGCAGAAGTGAGCTCTGGGCTGGAAGCAGGCCATCATCACCGAAATCTGAGTCCTGGCTCTGGGAGTGGCTTAAAGAGTGACTAGAGTATTTCCCCAAACTTCTCTGGGTCCCTGCTCCTTCCTTGGGAAATGAAGAGATGGGGCTAGAATAATCTGTCAGATTCTTCCAGCTCTTCGATGTCTGTAACTGACAATCCAGTATTCCCCCTCTCCCTATTTGGGGAAGCAGTTTAGCTCTTTTAAAAACCTCATGGATGGGTGGATGAGATGGGGAGGGAGGTGGTGTGGTGGATGTTCAAATGGGAGAGGGCATGGATAAACCTATGGTTGATTCATGTTGATGTTTGGTGGAAACTAACATAATACTTAAAACAATCATCCTTCAGTTAAAAATAAATAAATTAAAAACAAAAAACCTCGTGGAGATCCTGTCTCTTTTTAAATTCCTTAATGGGAACCCTGTTCTAGATATTTTGTATAAGTGGAATCATGTAATATTTGTCCTTCGTGTCTGGCTAGCTTAACTTAGTGGAATGTTTTCAAGGTCCACCCACACTGAAGCATGTTTCAGAACCCCATCCCCTTGTATGACTGCATACTATTTTAGTACACCACGTTGTGTTTATCCATTTGTCTGTTTGTGGATACTTGACTTGTTTCCACTTTTTCAGCTGTTTTGAAAATACTTCAGTGAACACTGGTATGCAAGTTCCTTTGGTCAGTTTTCTTAAATTAAACTGTCTGTTTCATCATCTGTAAAATAAGCACCAGAGAGTAACTGCCTCATAGGCTGATAATGGAGGTAAAAGGAGATCATGCATGTTTAGTCTTGAGTATGGGGACTAGAGGGACTTCACAGGTGGCTCAGTGGTAAAGAATCCACCCACCAAGCAAGAGATGCAGGTTCAATCCCTGGGTCAGGAAGATCCCCTGGAGAAGGAAACGGCAACCCACTCCATGGGAATCCCATGGACAGAGAAGCCTGGTGGGCTACAGCCATGGGGCTGCAAAGAGTTGGACAATGACTGAGCACGCACCAGGAGGGTATGGTGACTAGCACAGTCCAGGCTCAACAAATGCACCCATAAGTCTGTGAAGAAATTGGACTTGTTTTCCAATAATTCTAGTTTTCCAAGAGCTTACCTGCTATGTAAAGTTAGGAAAAGCTCTGTTTCTGTCTTACCATCTAATTATTATTATTGATAATACAAATCTCACAACTTTCCCCCCCTCATGTCTTTGTTCGTTTCCCCTGCTCGGTCTGTGAATTAAAGCATCTAGGACATGAGTCTGAGCAAGCTTCAGCAATTGGTGATGGACAGGCAAGCCTGGCGTGCTGCAGTCCACAGGGTTGCAAAGAGTCAGACACGACCGAGTGACTGAACTGAACTGAACTGATCTAGTTATTGGATGCACTTCTCAGATGATTAGCCTTCTACGGAAGCATGGGAGACAGGGGCATCAGGAGGAAGGGAGCACCACTGGGTGCGGGGGACTGTGACATGCGGTTTACTGTGGGCTCATTTTGTGATTTTTATGAATGGGTCTGTGCATGGGCTGGGGGATCCAGTCCACCTTAGTTTCTTGCTGTGATGATGGTGCTCATCATCATATATCCTCCCTTTGTCTAACTTATTAAGTGCCAGATGTCTTAGGGATATTTTCTTACTAATACAGCAAACACATGAGATATGATTTACTATTGACATTTATCAGATGAGGAAAAGTGAGACTCAGAGAGGCTAAGTTAATTAGCTCTGCATTGACAATAGTAAAGGCAAGTAGAAAGCTGTGCCAACACTTCTACCATCAGTCTTGCCATCTGTCCACACCCCTCCCTGCCTGATGGCCTGTGTTGATAAGAGAGAGCACTTCAGCGGCACTCTAGTGCTGACTGTGCTGCGTCCCAGTGATGCCTGGCTTGCCGCAACGAGAGCACCCTTCTGTCCCTTCAGTGTAGGCAGCTGTGCTTTCTGTGGTTGTAGTGGAAGAATTCCATGTTTTCCCCTCGGATTTAGCTCAGAACCTCTGATTCTAATGGGGCTCTGACACTTTCCTGCTGATTTTTCTTAACCAAGGTAACTATTCTAAACCTTTATTTTTCTCATGATACCCTGAACAACTCCTTCCTTTATTACTTTAAGGATATGACCTCCTTTTAAAAAAGTTTATTATTTTTTTATTGGAGTATAATTGCTTTACAATGTTGTGTTGGTCTTTGCTGTGAACAAAATGAATCAGCCATATGTATACACATAACCCCTTCCTCTTGGGCTGCCCTCCTACCTGCCTTCTCCCCATCCCCATCCTACCCTTCTAGGTCATGTCAGAGCACCGAGCTGAGCTTCCTGTGATGTATAGCAACTTCCCACTAGTAGCTTTTACACAGTAGCGTATATACATCAATACTCATCTCACTATTTATCCTACCCTCCCCATCCCCCCACCATACTCACAGGTCTGTTCTCTATGTCTGTATCTCTATGCCTGCCCTGCAGATAGGTTCATCTGAATCATTTTATGTGTGCGAGTGTGTGCCTTTTCATACTGTTCTTGGGTTCTCAAGGCAAGAATACGGAGGTGGTTTGCCATTCCCTTCTCCAGTGGACCACATTCTGTCAGAACTCTCCACCATGACCCGTCTGTCTTGGGTGGCCCTACATGGCGTGGCTCATAGTTTCATTGAGTTAGACAAGGCTGTGGTCCATGTGGTCAGTTTGATTAGTTTTCTGTGATTGTGGTTTTCATTCTGTCAGCCCTCTGACATATAAGAGGCTTATGGGGGCTTACTGATGGAAGAGACTGACTGTGGGGGAAACTGGGTCTTGTTCTGATGGGTGGGGCCAGGCTCAGTCAGTTGAGTTCGGTTGCTCAGTCATGTTTGATTCTGCGACCCCATGGACTGCAGCATGCCAGGCCTCCCTGTCCATCACCAATGCCCAGAGCTTACTCAAACTCATGTCCATTGAGTTGGTGATGTCATCCAACCATCTCATCCTCAGGCATCCCCCTCTCCTCCCGCCTTCAATCTTTCCCAGCATCAGGGTTTTTTCCAATGAGTCAGTTCTTCCCATCAGGTGGCCAAAGTATTAGAGCTTCAGCTTCAGCTTCAGCATCAGTCCTTCCAGTGAATATTCAGGACTGATTTTCTTTAGGACACTGGTTGGATCTCCTTGCTGTCCAAGGGACTCTCAAGAGTCTTCTCCAACATCACAGTTCAAAAGCATCAATTTTTTGGTGCTCAGATTTCTTTATAGTCCAACTCTCACATCCATACATGAAGTGAAGTAAAAATAGCTCAGTCATTTCTGACTCTTTGAAATCCCATGGACTAGTACAATACATGGAAATCTCCAGGCCAGAATACAAGAGTGGATAGTGTTTCCCTTCTCCAGAAGATCTTCCCAACCCAGGGATCAAACCCAGGTCTCCCACATTGCAGGTGAATTCTTTACCAGCTGAGCCACAGGGGAAGCCCAGTGGAATTGCAGGCAGATTCTTTACCAGCTAAGTCCAAGGGAAGCCAAAAGGGAATCCATATAACTACTGGAAAAACCATAGCTTTGATTAGATGGATCTTTGTTGGCAAAGTAATGTCTCAATAAAGGATGGAAATGGTATGGACCTAACAGAAGCAGAGGATATTAAGAAGAGGTGGCAAAAATACACAGAAGAACTATACAAAAAAAAAAAAAAATTCACAACTCAAATAATCATGATGGTGTGATCACTCACCTAAAGCCAGACATGCTGGAATGTGAAGACAAGTGGGTCTTAGGAGGCATCACTATGAACAAAGCTATTGGAGGTGATGGAATTCCAGTGGAGCTATTTCAAATCCTAAAAGATATTGCTGTGAAAATCAGATCAGATCAGATCAGTTGCTCATTCGTGTCCGACTCTTTGCGAACCCATGAATCGCAGCACACCAGGCCTCCCTGTCCATCACCAACTCCCGGAGTTCACTCAGACTCACGTCCATTGAGTCAGTCATGCCATCCAGCCATCTCATCCTCTGTTGTCCCCTTCTCCTCCTGCCCCCAATCCCTCCCAGCATCAGAGTCTTTTCCAATGAGTCAACTCTTTGTATGAGGTGGCCAAAGTACTGGAGTTTCAGCTTTAGCACCATTCCTTCCAAAGAAATCCCAGGGCTGATCTCCTTCAGAATGGACTGGTTGGATCTCCTTGCAGGCCAAGGGACTCTCAAGAGTCTTCTCCAACACCATAGTTCAAAAGCATCAATTCTTCAGTGCTCAGCCTTCTTCACAGTCCAACTCTCACATCCATACATGACCACAGGAAAAACCATAGCCTTGAGCAGACGGACCTTTGTTGGCAAAGTAATGTCTCTGCTTTTGAACATGCTATCTAGGTTGGTCATAACTTTCCTTCCAAGGAGTAAGCGTCTTTTAATTTCATGGCTGCAGTCACCATCTGTAGTGATTTTGGAGCCCAGAAAAATAAAGTCTGACACTGTTTCCACTTTTTCCCCATCTATTTCCCATGAAGTGATGGGACCGGATGCCATGATCTTTGTTATCTGAATGTTGAGTTTTAAGCCAACTTTTTCACTCTCCTCTTTCACTTTCATCAAGAGGCTTTTGAGTTCCTCTTCACTTTCTTCCATAAGGGTGGTGTCATCTGCGTATCTGAGGTTATTGATATTTCTCCCGGCAATCTTGATTCCAGTTTGTGTTTCTTCCAGCCCAGTGTTTCTCATGATGTACTCTGCATATAAGTTAAATAAACAGGGTGACAATATACAGCCTTTTCGAACTCCTTTTCCTATTTGGAATCAGTCTGTTGTTCTGCACTCAATATGCTAGCAAATTTGGAAAACTCAGCAATCGCCACAGGACTGGAAAAGGTTAGTTTTCATTCCAATCCCAAAGACAGGAGATGCCAAAGAATGCTCAAACCACTGCACAATTGCACATATCTCATACGCTAGCAAAGTAATTCTCAAGTTCTCCAAGCCAGGCTTCAACAGTACGTGAACCGTGAACTTTCAGATGTTCAAGGTGGGTTCAGAAATGGCAGAGGAACCAGAGATCAAATTGCCAACATTTTTTGGATCATCAAAAAAGCAAGAGAGTTCCAGAAAACATCTACTTCTGTTTTATTGACTATGCCAAAGCCTTTGACTGTGTGGATCACAACAGACTGTGGAAATTCTGAAAGAGATGGGAATACCAGACCACCTGACCTACCTCTTGAGAAATCTGTATGCAAGTCAGAAAGCAACAGTAAGAACTGGACATGGAGCAACAGAGTGGTTCCAAATCAAGAAAGGAACATATCAAGGCTGTATATTGTCACCCTGCTTATTTAATTAATAGGCAGAGTACATCATGAGAAACACTGGGCTGGATGAAGCACAAGGTGGAATCAAGATTGCCAGGAGAAACCTTAGGCAGATGACACTACCCTTATGGCAGAAAGCAAAGAAGAACTAAAGAACCTCTTGATGAAAGTGAAAGAGGAGAGTGAAAAAGTTGGCTTAAAGCTCAATATTCAGAAAACTAAAATTATGGTATCTGGTCCCATCACTTCATGGCAAATAGATGGGGAAACAATGGAAACAGTGACAGACTTTATTTTTTTGGGCTCCAGGATCACTGCAGATGCTGACTGAAGCCATGAAATTAAAAGATGCTTGCTCCTTGGACCAGATGTCATGATCTTAGTTTTCTGAATGTTGAGCTTTAAGCCAACTTTTTCCCTCTCCTCTTTTACTTTCATCAAGATGCTCTTTAGTTCTTCTTCACTTTCTTCCATAAGTTTGGTGTCATTTGCATATGAGGTTATTGATATTTCTCCTGGCAATCTTGATTACAGCTTGTGCTTCATCCAGCCCTGTATTTCTCATGATGTACTCTGCATATAAGTTAAATAAGCAGGGTGACAATATACAGCCTTGATGTATTCCTTTCCCAATTTAGAACCGATTTAAAAATTTCTAAATTTCCCGATTTAGAAATTTAGTCTGTTGTTCCATGTCCAGTTCTAACTGTTGCTTCCTGACCTGCATACAGATTTCTCAAGAGGCAGGTCAGATGGTCTGGTATTCCCATCTCTTTCAGAACTTTCCACAGTCTGTTGTGATCCACACAGTCAAAGGCTTTGGCATAGTCAATAAAACAGAAGTAGATGTTTTTCTGGAACAATCTTGCTTTTTTGATGATCCAAAGGATGTTGGCAATCTGATCTCTGGTTCCTCTGCCATTTCTAAACCCACCTTGAACATCTGAAAGTTCACAGTTCACATACTGTTGAAGCCTGGCTTGGAGAATTTTGAGTATTACTTTATTAGTGTGAGAGGTGAGCAATTGTGCAGTGGTTTGAGCATTCTTTGGCATCACCTGTCTTTGGGATTGGAATGAAAACTGACCTTTTCCAGTCCTGTGGCCACTGCTGAGTTTTCCAAATTTGCTGGCATATTGAGTGCAGCACTTTCACAGCAACATCTTTTAGGATTTGAAATAGCTCCACTGGAATTCCACCACCTCCACTAGCTTTGTTCGTAGTGATGCTTCCTAAGGCCCACTGACTTAACATTCCAGCGTGTCTGGCTCTAGGTGAGTGATCACACCATCGTGGTTATCTGGGTCATGAAGATCTTTTTTTGTATAGTTCTTCTGTGTATTCTTGCCGCCTCTTCTTAATATCCTCTGCTTCTGTTAGGTTCATACCATTTCTGTCCTTTATTGTGCCCATCTTTGCATGAAATGTTCCCTTGGTATTTCTAATTTTCTTGAAGAGATCTCTAGTCATTTTATTGTTTTCCTCTATTTCTTTGCACTGATCTCTGAGGAAGGCTTTCTTATCTCTCCTTGCTATTCTTTGGAACTCTGCATTCAGATGGGTGTATCTTTCCTTTTCTCCTTTGCCTTTCACTTCTCTTCTTTTCATGCTTCCCCAGTGGTTCAGAGGGTAAAGCATCTGCCTGCAATGCCGGAGGCCTGGGTTCAGTCTCTGTAATGGCAACCCATTACAGTATTCTTGCCTCGAGAATCCCATGGATGGAAGGGCCTGGTAGGCTATGGTCCATGGGGTCACAAAGAGTTGGACACAACTGAGCAGCTTCACTTCACTTTCACTTTCTCTTCTTTTCACAGTTCAGTTCAGATCACTTCAGTCGCTCAGTCGTATCTGACTCTTTGCGACCCCATGAATTGCAGCACGCCAGGCCTCCCTGTCCATCACCAACTCCCGGAGTTCACTCAGACTCACGTCCATTGAGTCCGTGATACCTTCCAGCCATCTCATCCTCTATCATTCCCTTTTCCTCTTGCCCCCAATCCCTCCCAGCATCAGAGTCTTTTCCAGTGAGTTAACTCTTTGCCATGAGGTAGCCAAAGTACCAGAGTTTCAGCTTTAGCATCATTCCTTCCAAAGAAATCCCAGGGCTGATCTCCTTCAAAATGGACTGGTTGGATCTCCCTGCACTCCATGGGACTCTCAAGAGTCTTCTCCAACACCACAGTTCAAAAGCATCAAATCTTCAGTGCTCAGCCTTCTTCTCAGTCCAAATCTCACATCCATACATGACCACTGGAAAAACCATAGCCTTGACTAGAGGGACCTTTGTTGGCAAAGTAATGTCTCTGCTTTTGAATATGCTATCTAGGTTGGTCATAACTTTCCTTCCAAGGAGTAAGCGTCTTTTAATTTCATGGCTGCAGTCACCATCTGCAGTGATTTTGGAGCCTAGAAAAATAAAGTCTGACACTGTTTCCACTGTTTCCCCATCTATTTCCCGTGAAGTGATGGGACCGGATTGCATGATCTTAGTTTTCTGAATGTTGAGTTTTAAGCCAACTTTTTCACTCTCCTCTTTCACTTTCATCAAGAGGGTCTTTAGTTCCTCTTCACTTTCTTCCATAAGGGTGGTATCATCTGCATATCTGAGGTTATTGATATTTCTCCCGGCAATCTTGATTCCAGCTTGTGCTTCTTCCAGCCAAGCGTTTCTCATGATGTACTCTGCATATAAGTTAAATAAGCAGGGTGACAATATACAGCCTTGATGTACTCCTTTTCCTATTTGGAACCAGTCGTTGTTCCATGTCCAGTTCTAACTGTTGCTTCCTGACCTGCATACAGGTTTCTCGAGAGGCATGTCAGGTGGTCTGGTATTCCCATCTCTTGAAGAATTTTCCAGTTTATTGTGATCCACACAGTCAAAGGCTTTGGCATAGTCAAGAAAGCACAAATAGATGTTTTTCTGGAACTCTCTTGCTTTTTCCATGATCCAGCGGATGTTGGCAATTTGATTTCTGGTTCCTCTGCCTTTTCTAAAACCAGCTTGAACATCTGGAAGTTCACGGTTCACATATTGCTGAAGCCTGGCTTGGAGAATTTTGAGCATTACTTTCCTAGCGTGTGAGATGAGTGCAATTGTGCGATAGTTTGAGCATTCTTTGGCATTGCCTTTCTTTGGGTTTGGAATGAAAACTGACCTTTTCCAGTCCTGTGGCCACTGCTGAGTTTTCCAAATTTGCTGGCATATTGAGTGCAGCATTTTCACAGCATCATCTTTCAGGATTTGAAATAGCTCAACTGGAATTCCATCACCTCCACTAGCTTTGTTCATAGTGATGCTTTCCAAGGCCCACTTGACTTCACATTGCAGGATGTCTGGCTCTAGGTGAGTGATCACAGCATCGTGATTATCTGGGTCATGAAGATCTTTTTTGCATAGTTCTTCTGTGTATTCTTGCCACCTCTTCTTAATATATTCTGCTTCTGTTAAGTCCATACCCTTTCTGTCCTTTATCGAGCCCATCTTTGCATGAAATATTCCCTTGGTATCTCTAATTTTCTTGAAGAGATCTCAGTCTTTCCCTTTCTGTTGTTTTCCTCTATTTCTTTGCATTGATCCCTGAGGAAGGCTTTATTATCTCTTCTTGCTATTCTTTGGAACTCTGCATTCAGATGCCTATACCTTTCCTTTTCTCCTTTGCTTTTTGCTTCTCTTCTTTTCACAGCTATTTGTAAGGCCTCCTCAGACAGCCATTTTGCTTTTTTGCATTTCTTTCCATGGGGATGGTCTTGATCCCTGTCTCCTGTACAATGTCACGAACCTCAGTCCATAGTTCATCAGGCACTCTATCTATCAGATCTAGTCCCTTAAATCTATTTCTCACTTCCACTGTATAATCATAAGGGATTTGATTTAGGTCATACCTGAATGGTCTAGTGGCTTTGCCTGCTTTCTTCAATTTAAGTCTGAATTTGGCAATAAGGAGTTCATGATCTGAGCCACAGTCAGCTCCTGGTCTTGTTTTTGTTGACTGTATAGAGCTTCTCCATCTTTGGCTGCAAAGCATATAATCAATCTGATTTCAGTGTTGACCATCTGGTGATGTCCATGTGTAGAGTCTTCTCTTGTGTTGTTGAAAGAGGGTTCTCAGAAAATCTTTAATCCAATTTTCTGTTAATGGGCGGGGCTGTATTCCCTCCCTGTTGTTGACCTGAGGCCAAACTATGGTGAAGGTAAGGAAGATAATGGTGACCTTCTTCAAAAGGTCCTGTGCAAAGGACTTCAAAAGGACTGTAAAGAAAGCTGCTGCTGCTACTGCTGCTTCTGCTAAGTCGCTTCAATTGTGTCCGACTCTGTGTGACTCAGGAGATGGCAGCCCATCAGGCTCTGCCTTCCCTGGGATTCTCCAGGCAAGAACACTGGAGTGGGTTGCCATTTCCTTCTCCAATGCATGAAAGTGAAAAGTGAAAGTGAAGTCACTCAGTCGTGTCTGACTCAGTGACCCCATAGACTGCAGCCTACCAGGCTCCTCCGTCCATGGGATTTTCCAGGCAAGAGTGCTGGAGTGAGTTGCCATTGCCTTCTCCATAAAGAAAGCTGAGCACCAAAGAATTGATGCTTTTGAACTGTGGTGTTGGAGAAGACTCTTGAGAGCTCCTTGGACTGCAAGGAGATCAAACCAGTCAATCCTAAAGGAAATCAGTCCTGAATATTCATTGGAAGGACTGATGTTAAAGCTGAAACTCCAATACTTTGGCCACCTGATGTGAAGAACTGACTCATTGGAAAAGACCCTGATGCTGGGACAGATTGAAGGCAGGAGGAGAAGGGGACGACAGAGGATGAGATGGTTGGATGACATCACCAACTTGATGGGCATGAGTTTGAGCAAGCTCCAGGAGCTGGTGATAGACAGGGAGGCCTGGTATGCTGCAGTCCATGGGGTTGCAAAAAGCTGGACATGTATGAGTGACTGAACTGAACTGAACTGTGTGTGTGTGTAAGGTGGCATCTCATTGTGACTTTTGATGAACATTTCACTAATGATTAGTAAGCATCTTTCCATGTGCTTATTGGCCATATGTGTGTCTTCTTTGGAGAGGTGTCTACTCAAGTCCTTTGCCCTTTTAAAAATTGGGTTGCTTGAAATAAATTTATTTTTAAAAATACAAATCTGACCACATCTCTTCTGCTTGAACTTTTCATTTTTTCCCACTGCCTACGGAAACCTGGCTGAAATAACCTCTTCCTTTGTTCTCCTTTGACTCATCGGAGCCTGTATTTTCTGCTGCATAATCTCTTCCTTTATAACTCAGGCCCACCTCACTCATCAGTTCCACTGGGAACTTGTTTTCGTTTACCCTAATTGGATAACAGAATTTTCTTAGAGCTTGCTTTGATTGTTAGGTTTATTATTTTATATCATAAGTAGCTGTTTTCTTCATCATACTGTGAGCTTCCTGGGGGGACGTCTGTATCTTATCCTTCTCCATTTCCCCAGTATTCATCTGAGAGTCTCCTATGTAATAAGAGGCTTAGTAGGTTCGATGAACAAGTAAATAATATGACAAAATTTCTGTAGAGTAGCAGTTTGCAAACATTTTGTCCTCAGGAGCCCTTTATACATTTCAAAATTATTGTGGACCACAAAGACTTTTACTTATGTTGGCTTCTTTTTTAATTTTTACTTTTTGATTGTGCCATGCAGTATGTGGGATCTTAGTTCTCTGACCAGGGGTTGAATCCATGCCATGTGCTTTGGAAGCATGGAATCTTAACCATTGAGCCATCAAGGAAGTAGCCAGAATTTCTAACTTAATGTGAGTTTTATCTATCAATATTTACCATATTAGAAATTAAAACTGAAAAACAAAAAATGATTAATTCACTAAAATGCCAGTCAAACAAATTGTGCTAAAATAGTGTATTTTAATGAAAAATAATTCTAGTTTTCAAAAATAAGTGAGAAGGGGGACATTGTTTTACATTTTTGCAAATGCTTTAAAAATATGGCTTTATAAAGGACTGTTCGGTTTTCATATTTGTTTCTACATTTAGACTGTTGAGATATATTGTTGTGGTTGAAATAGTGAAGAAAATTCAGGCTTGTACAGACTCATCACTGGAAAAGGAAGGACTATTTTAAAAGCTTTTTCAGATAATTGTGAATAGTCTTCAGTGATTCTACACCAAAAGTCAACCAGTGGTGTTTTTGAAAACCTAGCTGCCATGTGGAATTTGAAATCACGTTAACTAATTTTTGTACTTGGTTACACTATTGATGCTTTGGAACTGTAGTGCTAGAGAAGACTATTGAGAGTCCCTCGGTGGATCAGACAGTAAAGCGTCTGCCTGCAATACCAGAAACCCAGGTTCAATCCCTGGGTCGGGAAGATCCCCTGGAGGAGGAAATGGCAACCCACTCCAGTACTCTTGCCTGGAAAATTCCATGGACTGAGGAGCCTGGTAGGCTATAGTCCATGGGGTTGCAAAGAGTCAGACACGACTGAGTGACTTCACTTGGATATCAAGGAGATCAAACCAGTCAATCCTAAAGGAAATCAACCCTGAATATTCATTGGAAGGACTGGTGCTGAAGCTGAAGCTCCAATCCTTTGGCCACCTGATGCAAAAATCTGACTCATTGGAAAAGACCTTGATCCTGGGAAAGATTGAAGGTGAGAGGAGAAGGCAGTGACGGAGGATGAGATGATTGGATGGCATCACTGACTCAATGGACATGAGTTTGAGCAAACTCAGGGAGATAGTAAAGGACAAGGAAGCCTGGCACACTGAAGTTCATGGGGTCACAAAGAGTCAGACACAACTTATCGACTGAACAATAGCAACACTGTTCCACTGGTCTTTCTTTCCCTTTAAATAGAAACTTTGCACATTTACAGTTTTGTAGCACACTATATGGCCATTTTGAAAACACTGGCATGCTGAGTTATACCAATCTTCTGAATGTTTGACTGAGGCATTTCATTACACAGTATCAAAATGACATTCATTAATATCACCATTCACCTCCCCAGAAAAGTGTTTAAGTGTTGGAAAGCAGTCATGTTCTGAATGGCAAACACAAGTTTTCCAAATGTCTCATTTTTATTTAAAAGCTTGAATCTTATCATTGGCGATAAAAACCATGAGTTCTCCTTGAAATGATAGGTTTACTTCATTTATTTTCAAAAAAAATATCTTGTCAAGTACCCAAGTCTGAGTAACTAGAGTCAGTCTTTCTGTCAAGTAAAAGTGATGTACTGTTAAACAAAAATGACATTTAGCTTGCAACTGTAACAGCAGTACAACTGTTTGTTTTTAAATTTTTATTGGAATATAGTTGCTTTGGGCTTCTCCATTGGTTCAGAGATAAAGAATCCGTCTACAATGCAGGAGGTGTGGAGATTTGGGTTTGATCCCTGGGTCAGGAAGATCCCCTGGAGTAGGAAATTCAACCCACTACAGTACTCTTGCCTGAAAAAAATCCCAGGGACAGAGGAGTCTGGCAGGCTACAGTCCAGAGGGTCACGTCCAGAGGATGACTAAGCAACTTAATATTCAATATCTTATATTAATCTGTAATGGAAAGTAATCTGAAAAAAATATGTATGTATAACTGAATCACTTTGCTGTATGCCTGAAACTAACAAAATATTGTAAATCAACTATATTTCAATAAAACATTTAAAATTAATAATAATAATAAATAAATAAACCAAATAGTTGCTTTACAATGTTGTGTGAGCTTGTGCTGTACAGCAAAGTGAATCAGTTTTTTTCTCGAGCCAACCATGGTACTTTGGGACACAGTATATGTGTTAGCTAATCACGTCCCATTTCATTACATGGAATATTGAAAAGATCAGCTTTAATAAAATTAATAATTTTTACTGCTCATTCAAGAACATTCTTTTTATATATTTTAATCCAGTAATAATAATACTCACTATATTATTTCAACATTTAATCAATATGAGATAATTATCAAGAAATTTTACATTTTTTTATTGTGTCCGGTCTTTGACATCTGGTGTGTTTTTTACACTCACAGCCCTTCTCAATACAGACTAGACACAAGTGTGCATAAGCCACTAAGACTATCGGATTAGATAACACAGCACTAGATCTTTCAAGAACATTTTGAATCAAAGCTGTTATTTTTTTCCTGTGAGTGTAAGTAGGTGAAGATCAGATTCTGATGCCCTAACTTTGGCATTTTGCTGCTTATGTGAGGCAACAATCCAGAACCACTTATTCCAAGGATCATGTTTGTATCTCTTCATTTTGGACACATCTAAGACTGAGTCCTGTCCATGACCTTGCAGAAAAAAGTTAACTGGGTCACTTCCAGAAAGCAGCCTTGAGAGCTGATTTCAAAGCTGGCTTTGTATTGTGGGGTATCTGCGAATCCCACTGAGGGGAAGAACCACAGAGCTGGCTGATGGCTTGGGAAGCAGTTATGAGCCTTGCTGCAGCTTCCACGTGAAAGCCAAGATCAGGACAAAAATGTTAGTCAGCCCCAGTGCCAGTGAGCTTATAACATGTGGGTCAACGGAAGGGGTCCTCTGTGGGAAGCGTGGACAGGCCAGGTGGCAGCAGTCTTCTACGAGCCTGAGTCCCCAGCAAGCCTGTCCTTGCCTCAGTTTCCATCAGGAGCCAACACAGGGGAGGTTGTGTTTTGGCCTGTCCCATGCTGGTGTATGGCTGCATGTTTCTAGGTTCTTCCCCCCGTCTTTTAAAGCTTTTAATTTTGTATTTGGGTAACATAAGCAGAAGATATTAAGAAGAGATGGCAAGAAAACACAGAAGAACTGTACAAAAAAGATCTTCACGACCAAGATAGTCACGATGGTGTGATCATTGACCTAGAGCCAGACATCCTGGAATGTGAAGTCAAGTGGGCCTTAGAAAGCATCACTACAAACAAAGCTACTGGAGTTGAAAGAATTCCAGTTGAGCTACTTCAAATCCTGAAAGATGATGCTGTGAAAATGCTGCACTCAATATGCCAGCAAATTTGGAAAACACAGCAGTGGCCACAGGACTGGAAAAGGTCAGTTTTCATTCCAATCCCAAAGAAAGGCAATGCCAAAGAATGCTCAAACTACCGCACAATTGCACTCATCTCACACGCTAGGAAAGTAATGCTCAAAATTCTCCAAGTCAGGCTTCAGCAATATGTGAACCATGAACTTCCTGATGTTCAAGCTGGTTTTAGAAAAGGCAGAGGAACCAGAGATCAAATTGCCAACATCTGCTGGATCATGGAAAAAGCAAGAGAGTTCCAGAAAAACATCTATTTCTGCTTTCTTGACTATGCTGAAGACTTTGACTGTGTGCATCACAATAAACTGTGGAAAATTCTGAAAGAGATGTGAATACCAGACCACCTGACATGCCTCTTGAGAAACCTGTATGCAGGTCAGGAAGCAACAGTTAGAACTGGACATGGAACAACAGACTGGTTCCAAATAGGAAAAGGAGTACGTCAAGGCTGTATATTGTCACCCTGCTTATTTAACTTATATGCAGAGTACATCATGGAAATGCTTGGCTGGAAGAAGCACAAGCTGGAATCAAGATTGCCGGGAGAAATATCAATAACCTCAGATATGCAGATGATACCACTCTTATGGAAGAAAGTGAAGAGGAACTAAAAAGCCTCTTGATGAAAGTGAAAGAGGAGAGTGAAAAAGTTGGCTTAAAACTCAACATTCAGAAAACGAAGATCATGGCATCTGGTCCCATCACTTCATGGGAAATAGATGGGAAAACAGTGGAAACAGTGTCAGACTTTATTTTTCTGGGCTCCCAAATCACTGCAAATGGTGACTGCAGCCATGAAATTAAAAGACACTTACTCCTTGGAAGGAAAGTTATGACCAACCTCGATAGCATATTCAAAAGCAGAGACATTATTTTGCCAACAAAGGTCCCTCTAGTCAAGGCTATGGTTTTTTCAGTGGTCATGTATGGATGTGAGAGTTGGACTGTGAAGAAGGCTGAGTGCTAAAGAATTGATGCTTTTGAACTGTGGTGTTGGAGAAGACTCTTGAGAGTCCCATGGAGTGCAAGGAGATCCAACCAGTCCATTCTGAAGGAGATCAGCCCTGGGATTTCTTTGGAAGGAATGATGGCTCAAGCTGAAACTCCAGTACTTTGGCCACCTGATGCGAAAAGTTGACTCATTGGAAAAGACTCTGATGCTGGGAGGGATTGAGGGCAGGAGGAGAAGGGGACGACAGAGGATGAGATGGCTGGATGGCATCACTGACTCGATGAACATGAGTCTCAGTGAACTCCGGGAGTTGGTGATGGACAGGGAGGCCTGGCGTGCTGTGATTCATGGGGTCGCAGAGTCGGACATGACTTAGCAACTGAACTGAACTGAACTGAATAGCTGGTTAACAATGTTGTGGTAGGTTCAGGTGAATAGTGAAGGGATTCAGCCATACATATAGCTGTATCCATTCTCACTCAAACTTCCCTTCCATCCAGCTGCCACATAACATCGAGCAGAGTTCCCTGTGCTATATAGTAGGTCTTTGTTGGTTATGTATTTTCAATATAGCATGTTTAAATATAACATGTCTACCCCAAACTCCCTAACTATCCCTTCCACCCATCCTTCCTCCTGAAACCATAACTTCATTCTTTAAGTCTGTGAGTCTCTTTCTAGGTTCTTTTTTAAAGATCCATTATCTTGTCTGATTTGTCACCCATTTTGGAGCGATACCATTTCATAAGGGATTTGATCTAGGCCATACCTAATGGTCTAGTGGTTTTCTCTACTTTCTTCAATTTAGGTCTGAATTTGGCAACAAGGGGTTCATGGTCTGTGCCACAGTCAGCTCCCAGTCTTGTTTTTGCTGACTGTATAGGACTTTTCCATCTTTGGTTGCAAAGAATATAATCAATCTGATTTCGGTATTGATCATCTGGTGATGTCCATGTGTAGAGTCTTCTCTTGTGTTATTGGAATAGGGTGTTTGCTATGACCAGTGTGTTCTCTTGGCAAAACTCTATTAGCCTCTGCCCTGCTTCACTCTGTACTCCAAGGCCAAATTTGCCTCTTATTCCAAGTGTTTCTTGACTCCCTACTTTTTCATTCCAGTCCCCTATAATGAAAAGGACATCTTTTTTGGGTGTTAGTTCTAGAAGGTCTTGTAGGTCTTCATAGAACCGTTCTACTTCAGCTTCTTCAGCATTATTGGTCAGGACATAGAATTACCTGATGTGAAGAACTGACTCATTTGAAAAGACCCTGATGCTGGGAAAGTTTGAAGGGAGGAGGAGAAGGGGATGACAGAGGATGAGATGGTTGGATGGCATCACTGACTCAATGGACATGAGTTTGAGTAGACTCTGGGAGTTGGTGATGGACAGGGAGGCCTGGTGTGCTGCAGTCCATGGGGTCACAAAGAGTCAGACATGACTGAGTGACTGAACTGAACTGGGAGAGATACGCAAGGCAAACCTTATTCTCATTTTTTACCAGGAAGAAGCCCAGAAGTCTTCCCTGATAGCTCAGTTGGTAAAGAATCCACTTGCAATGCAGGAGACCTCACTTTGATTCCTGGGTCAGGAAGATTTTCTGGAGAAGGGATAGGCTACCCACTCCACTATTCTTGGGCTTCCTTTGTGGCTCAGCTGGTAAAGAAACCCAGAAGAGATGTGCTTTGCTGAAGGCCACATAGGCAGTCTCCTAGTGACTTTCCCAAGGCACCAGCAGTAGGGGGATTGGAATGTAGACTTCCTCCAGATTTCAGGTGTCTGAAGGCTTTTTCCACTGTCCCCACCTGAGCAGGTGTGGATGTTTTGAAGCATCCTTGGGCCACTATAGTGTGTGTGTGTGTGTGTGTGTGTGCGTGTGCGCGCATGTGAGACAGACAGAGAGAGAGAGAAAGTGAGCTGTTAACCCTTCAGGTCTGTGCAGAAAGACTTCTCCTGGCATCTTGGGTGGGGGTTTTCCAACCCAGGTTACTCCTTGGCATGTGTGGAAGAGGTGGGTGGAAATAGGGCCCATTTGTCTCTGCCTGGGGAGTTCCCTTGATAGAAAAGCAGGCTTTGATTGAGAGATGTTCGATCTGTGGGTGCAGCTGTCTTGAACTTGGTTTCCTGCTGGATTTCAGACGCATGGTGAGACAGCTCAGAGTGTTGCATGGACTTCCCGGCAGGTTCCAGCTCTTTTGGTTCTCATCCTCCATACACAGTGACACAGGCCTGGGAAGGATCTGCGAGTGGCTGACCCCGGCCTCTCCCTATAGAAATTTCTCAACAGTCCTGCCATCTAGACGCTTCATGATTACAACCTGCCTCGTTATATTTTATTAGATGTCCAGGTCTTCACTTTGCTCTCTGTGGACTCCGGAGGTAACTTTAACGTTTTTCTCAGGGAAAGTGTCTGGGTGACAAAGAAACAATTTTCAACAAGCCATGGCCCTCAGCTGACCGCTTCCTTGCCTTGCTCAGCTCACACACAGAGCAGACTGCCTTGCCTCCCAGTTGCCTCAGCTCAGCCATTAAACCCCGTTTGAAGTTTTATTTCCCTCTATTCTTGCTATCTCAATGGGCAATCACTCTTAGGACATTTTGTAACAAATAGCATTTCCAGTTCTGCTGAGAACACAGACCCCTGGCCTGCAGCCTGGTTGTATTGAGAGCCTAGCCCATCTCCTCCCCCAAAATCTGAACCTTATTCTTTCTTGTTCCTTGTTGTTTTTTCAAAAAATATTATTTTTTCTCCTAAGAGCCTCAAGCATATGGAATTGAGGTATACGTATGCTCCAGTTCACGTCACACCAGCGTTAAGGCCTGTCTTTTATTTTTCCCCATCTCTATCTCATTCTCTCTCTTCCCTGGAGCCTACTTGTATAGTAAGGCCTGAAGTGCTGTTTGCTTCCTGGACACCTCTAGAGCCTCACAGGGCGCCCCCAGGGCCTACTACAAGGTCCCAGCTCCCTCACCAGATATGCCCATACCTCGAGAGAAAGACGACCCCCCATCCCCCCACCCCGCTCCCACTAGTTCTCCTATCAGCTGGACCAACCACCTCCTACCAGTCCTCAGCCTCCTGCCAGCCTCTGAAACTATTCAAGCAAGCCAACCACACCTTCCTGTGGGCACGAGGGAGCACCCGCCCTCCTGTTACCATAAAGCCCACTTCCCACCGTCCCTTCTGGTTCTCTTCCCTCCCGAGTGCAGCCCTATGGGGCCCTCCATGCTGTGTGGCGACTGTCAGGGTATGTGACTGATAAACTGCTGTCAGTCTCAGCTCTTCAGTGTTGAGGGAGTTGGGGGAGTCCCTTTTTCACCAATACACTGGATAGTAAGTGGTGAGGATGGTCCTTCAGCGCTGGGGAGATGAGGGGTTCCTTGGACCCAGAGAGCAGGGACCTGCGCCTGTGCTTACCGGGAGTCTGGGCCATGGATGACTTTCTCAGGAAGTCCTCCTCAACACCCACCGTGTGCTTTCCCAGCTCCATAGCAAGGGGGCTCCCTGCCACTGCCTTCACTCCAGCTCAGCACCCCTCCTCTGTAATTACTCTAACCTTGTCCCAATAGCCCCTGCCTGCCCCCGGCTCTCCTGTACACCTACTGCTGCTACTGCTAAGTCACTTTAGTCGTGTCCGACTCTGTGCAACCCCATAGACGGCAGCCCACCAGGCTCCCCCATCCCTGGGATTCTCCAGGCAAGAACACTGGAGTGAGTTGTCATTTCCTTCTCCAATGCAAGTGAAATGTGAATGCAATGAAAGTGAAAAGTGAAAGTGAAGTCGCTCAGTCGTGCCTGACTCTTAGCGACCCCATGGACTGCAGCCTACCAGGCTCCTCCGTCCATGGGATTTTCCAGGCAAGAGTACTGGAGTGGGGTGCCATTGCCTTCTCCTCCTCTACACCTACTGAATTCCAAATAGACTTTACTTCTTAAATGCAAATCTAGACAGCTCTTGACGTTTCAAAACCCTTCAAAAGCCCCTTGCTTTTACTAATATTTTGGTCATCTAGGGAGGATAATTGGTTGGGGTCATTTTAGCTTTGCCGTTGCTGTTTAGTTGCTTAAGTCCTGTCTGACTCTTGCGACCCTGTGGACTGTAGCCTGCCATGTAGCCTAGCAGGCTCCTCTACCCATGGGATTCTCCAGGCAAGAATACTGGAGTAGGTTGCCATGCCCTCTTCCAGGGGATCTTCCTGACCCAGGGATCAAACCTGAGTCTCTGTGGTCTCCTGCTTGGCAGGTGGTTTCTTTACCACTGTACCACCTAGGAAGGCCATTTTAACTTTATATGATGGATAAAAATATATATGTTCCTCACTGCAAAAGAGAAGTTTATATACCATTTAGTTGTTTAGAATTGTGACCTTTTAGGTTATTAACATTTAAAAATCTTAAAAAGGAATTCTTTTTATATTACTGAGATTGTTTTTGGATTACACTAGTCTGAAATGGTTACATTCTTTGTTTTACATATTTATTGTTCACAACTCTGGATCTGAATTTTGTTTTTTTAAATCTGCCAAGTATAGAAGTGAGAGGTTAAAATAAAAAGTTGCTCCTTATTTCCTTTTTAAAAATTTATTTTTAATATTTATTTATTTGGCTGCACTGGAATCTTTAAACTTGGTTGCGGAATGAGGGATCTTAAGTGGTAGCATGTAGGATCTAGTTCCCCGACCAGGGGCCCCCTTCAGTGGAAGACTGGAGTCTTAGCCACTGGACCACCAGGGTTTGCTGTGTGTGCTTAGTCACTCAGTCATGTCTGACTCTTTTCGACCCTATGGACTGTAGCCCACTAGGTTCCTCTGTCCACAGGGATTCTCCAGACAGGTATACTGGCGTGGGTTGCCATGCCCTCTTTCAGGGGATCTTTCTAACCCAGGGATCGAACCCAGGTCTCCCGCATTGCAGGTGGATTCTTTACCGTCTGAGTCTCCAGGGAAGCCCATCCTCCTCATTTCCTACAGCATAATGTCCCTTTATGGATCAGCACACAAGATCCTCCTTAGATTGGCCCCAAACTCTCATTCCTTGCTCTACAACCCTCCCATCTACCCTTTGTCTCTCCTTCAAGCCTAGGGCATCCTCGCATCCATGCATTTGCTCCAGGGGATCCCTTTGTCTTGAATACCTTCCCATTCTTTCCTTAGGGGTCAGTTCCACTGTGAAGTTTCCTGGATTCCTAGTGGGTCCTCCCACTGAGTTTTCTGAACAGGTGGGGCTTGAAATCACAATGAAGTAATTAACCAGGTGACCGACTTGTTTGAAAAGACCCTGATGCTGGGAAAGACTGAAGGTGGGAGGAGAAGGGGATGACAGAGGATGAGATGGATGGATGGCATCCCCGACTCAATAGACATGAGTTTGAGTAAACTCCGGGAGTTGATGATGGACAGGGAGGCCTGGCGTGCTGCAGTCCACGGGGTCACAAAGAGTCGGACAGGATTGAGTGACTGAACTGAACTGAACTGAGTAAAGGGAAAGCAGAGCGGGCATCCCAGGCCAGGGGAACTGCAGGGGCTGAAGCCTGAGGTGGGAGGGAACACCAGCAGGAGGTAGTTCGGGAGGGCTGCAGAGAAGAGTGGGTATCATGGACATGTTGGGGGACCAGGGTGGCCAGGAATGAGAACAAAGAGGTAGGGGTGGACTTAATAGTTGAACTCTGGCAATGGGAGCCCGAGAGGTTAAGCAGGCCGGAGCCTCGCCAGCTTGTGATTAGGTTTCATCAGTTCGTCCTGTGGTTCCACTCAGCAGCTTATCCAGCTGGGACCTTTTTCTTGCCTCCTCTGCCTCAGTGAGCTCCTCCTCATCCCCGGGCAGAGAAACCAGCCCTCCTTGGCTCCTGAAAGCTGACTGCATCGCCCCCAAGGTCCTGGATAGCTGAATACAGGTAAAGGCTGGACTCACTCGTGAGGCTTCAGCCTGTGTTAAAGTTGCCCCTCGTCTGAGTGGAGTGGTTCCCGGGGAGTTGGGATGAAGGAGTAGGCATGGACACTCCGTGGCCAGGGGAACTCCACAGTGGAGCTGAGGCCCAACTACCTTTTGTGTCTGTACCACATGCACTGCTTGCGTCAAATGGCTTTTGAAACTCAGGCCCTAATCTAGGTGCCCCCAGGAAGAAGGACAAGGAAACAAGGACCCCGCCTGAGCCGTAAGAGCCCCGTTGGGACGAGCTTGTGCTTCAGGGGCCCCACAGGAGTCTGTGTTTTCATTACTAAGCAACTTAGAAGGAGTTCATCTTGGGGGAAAGAAAGACGGTGGGTAATAAGTCTGTAATAATGGCTGCCATGTGGAGGGAAGGCAGTGTTACCCAGCTAAGGACTAGAAAACATGGTTTATATTTTCAACAGTTGGAGGAAGAAATGAAAACTGAATATTTGCTGCACCTGTGAAAACATATTTGATCATGATGGCAAGTCCAGCGTTCTTAGTGCAGGATTCATATTTCATAACTCGTGTTCAAACAAGAAAAATGATTATAATGTTAAGTATTTCCTGAGTTTATTTTGATGGATGACAGAATAAGTACTGTATCTTTCACTCATTAAAATACAGATTGGTGTAATTTAATAAATGAACTTAATACACAGATGTTCCAGGCTGTTTTAGCAGGGTGTATATTAATCAACTTCTTTATATATGATCCTCTTTTATATTTTTTAAAGAAACTTGCAGGAGCCAAGAATTTATTAGATTTGCATGCTCTAGGACGAGTATCCGATGTCAGGTACATGCAGGAGTGTATTAAGATGAAACGGAGCCAGAGCCTGCAGACCAGCCAGGTCCCCACAAGGGTCGTCCCTGGGCTCCCGGCTGGCTCCCAGGGTCGTCTCAGAGCCCCAGGCCTGTGCCAGGTTCCTGGGTCTTTTTGCTGAGCTTGCTTGCTGCTTCCACGGCCTCAGGGCCTCTCAGAGGTGCCTCCAGAGACCCGGATGGAAGGTGGTGGCCTTGGAAGCTTTGGTGGCCCGGAATGGACAGTGGCCCTGCATGGGCAGAGGCTGGCAGCTCAGGGGGGCCTCAAGGGCCCTTCTTGTCTTCCCTGACCTCCCCCAGCAGGCTCATTCTCCCTCTCCTCCCTTAGCTGCACCCTAAGGGGCTGTTCTTTGTTCTGCTTATGCTTGTTCCACATGAGGGAAGCTTGCCTCGCTGGCCCTAGGCTCCTGAAGGTAGGGGCAGTGCCTTCTACAGCCACACAGTCTGTGCTCAGTGAACTTGGTAGGTGTGTGCTGAATCCTCGTGTCAGAGACTCAGAAACCCTTGTTCAGCTGTCCTAGAGGGTGTGAGTTGGGAGGAAGGAGGCAGCCTGAGGACGCAGTGCTAACTGACCTTTCTGGAGAAAGGACAGAGAACGTGTGAGAGCAGAGGCTTCACGTCAGCCACCCAAATGGCCGTCGCAAATCCAGGCAATACAGGGGTTGGTGGGGGGTGTTATGTCGGGCTGGCAGCAGTGGTGGGTAGTAGGGAAGGCTGAGAAGGGGAGGTGTCTGAGGCCAGGGAACTCATTTTTGCAGCCTGCTCTATCTGCTCCCAGCACTTAGCGGTCTCTCAAAGCATCGTGCACCCTTTTGCTAGTTATGGAACTACAGGCTCCTATGATGTGCCACACAGGATAGGAACCTGCAGGTCCGGGGGCTCCAGCTCTTCCATTTCAGCACCTTTTTCTCATTAGAGTTGAACTCAGGCCTCCCAGATCTCCTTCTATCGCCCAGGTAGCTACTCAGTGCCGGCCGGCTTATGAGTTGTACATGAGGTCAGCCAGCCACCCAGAACACAGGCCCTGGCCTCCCTCCAGTTCTCCCCAAGGATGGGTGCTGCCTTGTGGCTGCAGCCTGAGCTGTTTCCCCTGCAGCCCGTCCGCATCCCTCGGTGGCTCATCGATCACATGGGCAGGTCCTGTGGGAGCGTAGTGGCTCTGCTGTCACATGCCTGTTTGCAATAAGCACTGGCCATAGTCATTAATCATTCACGGAGGCTGTGGTTAGCGGCCCTCAGTCAAGGGGATGGTTTCAGGTTTTTCAGGCTAAGTGCCTCTCCAGCAAGCATCCTCCTCAGCCCTTTCATATCCGGCCATTTGATGTTCCGTGCACACTGAGCCAGCCACCAAGGCCAGGCTTTGTTTTTGGAGGGTTGCTCTGAATGCTTCCCCCCCGGCCCAGTAGCAGAGAGTTCTGGGTTTCCAGCTCCTCATCTACACAGGAAATAGAGCTTGGAGAATGAGTCTCTTTCTCGAGCACTTCCTGGGCACCTAGTTCTCTGCCACACCGTGGCGATCTGTGAAGCTACTCACTTTGCCCTCCGTGCCCCATTTAGGGGCGGTGCTCAAGCAGGACAGTAGGCCTGCAAGAGTGAATCCATCTGGGTTAAGAGGTCCAGGACAGCCCTCCAGCCTGCAGGTTTCTCACAAGGGTGGGTGCTCAGGGCTGGGTGGTGTGGGGAGGGGCCAAGAGAATCACAGGCTAGGAGGCCACAGGTGTGTGCAGGGCGGCTTGGGTGGCTCTTCTGTATGGCCTGAGCTGGTCCTTGAATGCATATTGAGACCTATGGATAATGGTCTGGAAACAGAGGCAGCGATTAAAATGCTTCCCACCCACCCCCCCAACTGGGAGAAATGTGAAAAAAATGAACTTTACATTTAATCTGCAGACGATAATATTTTCTGCAAGTTACTAATACGGTTATATGTGTTACTTGAAAAGATACATAATATATCTGTGTGAGATAGAATTGGGAGAAGCTCTAACTGAGGCTAGAGTTCATTTGACTTCAACAAATACTGCTCAGGCACCTCCTAGGTGCTTGGACCTCAACCTCAGGGACAATAAGTGTTCTGACGATACACAGTCTACCCATGTGATATCCAGAATCACAGCTCTGAGGGCAGGGATTCTAGTGTCTGGAGCTACAAGGGCAGGGGTGGGGGTGGAGGATGGCCCTGCTGAAATGCAAAGTTGACACACAGCTGTTACTGAGGCTGATGCCTATCCTCCATTTCAGCATCTTTCCCAGAAAACGTGTCTTGCGTGTTCAGCTATTGAGGCCTTAGAGTGAACAAATCAAAGAACTTTGGGTGTTCAGAGGCAAGAGAGATGACATCTGGTTGAGAGCATCAGGAATGGCTTTATAATGCATGGGTGGGATTTGGCAGAATTCTGAAGTCCAGGAAAGACTTCTCCAGGCAGAAGTGGGCAAGGAAGAGATTGCCAGGTAAATGGAGAAGGGGGTGTAAAGGCACAGAGGGTTGCCTGAATTGCTGGTAGCTGGGGTCTTGGGCCAGGGTGGTGGCATTTGGAGCTGGGAGGGCAGGGTGGTATCACCTGCCTGCTCCATCCCTGTGTTCTCAACACAGCCCTCTCATTCCTGCTCTGCCACCTGAAATGTCATTCCCCTGAAACTTTTCTCTCTGTGCTCTTCTCACACTGTCTCTGCTTGGGAATCTTTTGCTTTCTTTGCTGCATGGAGCATTTCTCCTCATCCTGAAGAATTCAGCTCCAGTGCCAGCTTCTCTTTGCAGCCTTTCTCTCACTGGCATGGTCTGTGCAGATGCTGTGGCCCTGCCTCTGGAAGCCCACACTGGGGAGCTGGCAGTACTGTTCACCACCCACTGGGAGTTTGTTTTAGGGTGAGAGTGGTGAAGATCTGAGACCTGCTTCTGCCATTCACTGCCTAGATATCCACCTTGGTTTTCTCATCTGGATGAAGGCAAAAGATTGCAAAGAGTTTTGAGAAGCAATAAATAGAAGAAATCAAGTGACATGTGTCATGCCAGCTACTGAGCCAGCAAGGAGTAGATGCTCAGAGGGGTTGAGGCTCCTTCCCGCTCCCCAACCTCATTCTCTCCCACTGTCAGCCATCTGCAGGCAAGTCTCTGCAAGTGGAATGTGAGATCCATGGGGCAGAATCTGACTCTTGCCCGGTAATGGACAACCTGCTTCTGCAGGACTTCCCTGTGGAGGAAGATCCGAGCTCTTCAGGGTGATTTGTAGACTCGGGAATCAAGTTTGTTTGTTTGTTTTTCTTAGGAAGGTTCTGATTAAGCCAGAAACTTCCTGAAGTCATACAATTCTCCTCTCCCCGGAGAAGGATTTGCATAAAGTATCCTCTTGCTGGAAGGAAAATTAGAGATAATTAGTCCAGTGGTTTTCAAAATTTGTAAAGGACTGGAACCATTTTTTGAAATGAAATTTTATGTGGAACTTGAAGCTACACAAGCAGTCAAAGCATTGTTTTTGAATATATTAATATTTATTAATTAATGATTAAATCACAGTAGAAACATGGGCAAACGTATTTATCACATAATTTCAAGCTTTTAACAAAAAAGCACAATGAGACTGTTCTGATCAATGCAAAAATTAGAAATTAAAGCCTTATGGTGATTTTGTTTTTCACTTTCAGAATGAGTTCACTTATGTATTTTTTTAAATATAATTTTACTTATTCATTTGCTAGCTGTGCTAGGTTTTCATTGCTGCTTGGACTTTTCTCTAGTTGCACTGTGCAAGCGTCTCATTGCAGTGGTTTCTGTTGCTGAGCACAGGCTCTAGGTGCACAGACTCAGTAGCTATGATTTCTGGGCCTCTGAGTGCTGACTCAGTAGTTGTGGTGCTCAGGCTTAGTTGCTCCTCAGCGTGTGGGACCTTCCTGGACCAGGAATCAAACTCCTACATCGGTAGGTGGATTCTTTACCACTGAGCCTCCAGGGAAGTCCTCATGTATGTATCTTATTTCATATTCACAGTGTATAGGAAGTCCTGATTCACAGTGACAGGTTAATTCAAATGATTGCCATTTTTAAGTTTTGTCAGTTGCAGTCTCCACGTCCTTCAGTTAATCCAACAGGTGGTAGGGGAGCTCTGATTTGAAGTGGCCACAAAACTGAGTGAACTTGGCCACATAAGTTATTGTCAGTCTGCATGGCGTTAAAAGTGGCCACCCTTCTTGTTTTTAATGTCACTCTTTCATCAATGACTAAAAATATTTATAAATATAAATTTTTGAAATAAAGTAACTTCTGGGGTCCTTAGGGCTGAGAACGTGTGATAGGAAATTGCTGATTGAATCCACCCCCTTTTAATGCCACGTGTGTAAACTGAGAGTGGACTGTGACAAAGTCATGTCAAGGCTAAATGAGAATGGGTGCTGGGCTGGCGGAAAACTTAGGTCTCCTGCATCTCACCCCTGAGACTTTTCGACTATATTCTCTACCTTTCTTTCCTAATATGAATTAATAAAAAAGCATCCTTGTTGTTATTGGTTTACACTAGCCAGGACATGGAAGCAACTTAGATGTCCATTTACAGATGAACGGATATTTGTCTTTAAATAAGTTAGACACCCCGACTCTCTAGTTTGATTTATATTCAAGGCCTTCTTATATTCCAGGGAGGAGCATGAAACAGGCCGCTTACTGGAATGAATAGTACGACCCGGAAACCTCCCTCCACGTCTTCCTGTCTCACCAGGAGAATTCTGTTCGGGTGATAGATAATTGGAATGGATTTGGCCAGCCGGCCTGCATAGAAATGATGATGCTATGTTTGTTCATCTGTCAGGAGAGTAAAGAGCAAAGCTGGTAATTTGTGTTAACTAAGCACTTCCATTATAAGAACTCAAGGGAAAGGGTGGGGAACCGAACATCTTGTCATCCAGCTGCCCCGGATCCTAAGGCTGATTTGTGTAGTTAAGAAGAAATTCTAATAATGTTGAGCGTATGGAAAAGTTTAAGGCAAAGATGATGGGTCATTTTCTAAGTGTTCGGGTTGAGTATCAAGAGCCGTCAGCTTCCTTTCCCAACTCCTGCTCTTCCTGGCGGGGCGCATCTCACACTGCGCCTCCCACGTGCTGCAGATGGTGTCACCCCAGTAAGCTAAGAGTGTGAGTGTCACAGAGGGAACCCCAATCTCCCCCTCTTCACCCTAGAGGGCAAGAAAAAGCCTTGCCCTGGAGTGCATTGGATGCTTCTTCACAGCTGTTACAGTTTCTTCTCCAACCTCCCCTGACCTCAGGTTCTTCCTGGCCAGGTGCTTAGTATCCAAATCCACAGAGCATTTTAGGGGTGACCGCTTTGTCTTAAGGCAGCCCTTTCTGAGATTTGTTCTAACCTATAGGGAGAATTGGAGAAGGCAATGGCACCCCGCTCCAGTACTTTTGCCTGGAAAATCCCATGGACGGAGGGCCTGGTGGGCTGTAGTCCATGGGGTCGCTAAGAGTCGGACACGACTGAGCGACTTCACTTTCACTTTTCACTTTCATGCATTGGATTAGGAAATGGCAACCCACTCCAGTGTTCTTGCCTGGAGAATCCCAGGGACGGGGGAGCCTCGTGGGCTGCCATCTATGGGGTCGTACAGTCAGACATGACTGAAGTGACTTAGCAGCAGCATAGGCAGAATAGGCTACTGGTCCCCATCAGACCCCTCTGTCCTTGGCATTCTTTCTCCACTTGCCCATCCAAGAAGTCTTGAAACACTTTCCCCAGAGATAGAGCTTCTTCTGCCCTAGAATTGAGCTTAGGGATGCTGGTACCCCATAAGAGGGAGACAAGGGTCTAATGGTCACACTGGGGTGAGTGGCCTGCATTGCCTCTTCCTTTAGAGCAGACATTTCTCAGGGATGGAAAGCAGGGGGGTTCAGAGAGGCTGGAATCCCAGGACAAGATCATGGAGAAGAGAGGAGAGGAAATAAAGTGAGGGGAGGGGGTTTGAGATCCTCAGATGGACTAGGCTGCCTGGCTTGTTTTGCCCAAGGAGAAAGCAGGTGAAGAAAAAAACCCAGTCTTGTGGGGGACTTTGAGGCGGGGCTGTTTTCTGCTCCTTGGAACAAGGATAGCCTAGGTCTTACCATTTCATTCTTAACTAATAAAAGTGATGGTTAATTCTTCAGCTTTAGTCTCTCTTCATAAAAAGGCTCAGAGCTGAGATTTTTAAAGAACAAATTACAAATAGGATTTGAGTCAAATACAGAGAAAATGATTTACCTTCATACTTCTAAGAGCACATCTGTTATGAGATGCAAAATTCTAATTGGACCTCAAAAGTAATCAAATAAAAACAAAGCATTTTTTTCTTTGTTAGAGAAAAAGGCATCTGTACCTATAAACTACCTTTGCTCATTCTGAATGGTGTTACATTTGACTCAGATGCAGGGACCCAAGGAGGAAGAGAGTGTGAGGAATTTGAACTTATTGGTCTTCAGTATGGGGTACCCATGGAGCCTTGAGTTGTAGCTGGTCCTGTATGGATAAAGATACAGCTAAAGATGCAACACAGAGTGATGTACCACAAGCCAACTTGAAGGAGAATGTTATCCATTGAGACCAACACATGCATCATTTCAGCTGCTGTTTGATCACAGCTGTGGATGAATAAACCTCTCCAACATAATTTCCTAGGCTAATTGGGAACATCTTCCCTTTATGGCCAAGTCTGTCAGGCATTTGGAGATGAAGGCAAAGCTGAAGGTCTCTCTCTCTACTGGATTCAAATCTTCTTTATAAAGACTTTGTATATGAAAAGTTAAAGGTAAGCTTGACAGAATAGACAGGGATCAACAATGTTTGCCTGTGAGTCTTTGTTAAAAAGGAGTGCTTTTTCTCTTGAAGCCTTGGTTGAACTTCAAGGGTAAGGAGGTGGAAATGTCCCCAGGAAATCTTAAGAATCTCAGAGGAAGCTGTTAACAAGCTTCCAGTGAACTGGGTTTTTGCTTGTGCTCTGGAGACAGTGTTAGCTTGTGCTCAGGTTGAAGAAGAGACTGAGTAACAGATGGACTTGGACAGACCTTGGGCAGATGAGCATAATCTTCAAAAGGTAGTTTTCTTTCATTTTGCTTTTTCACGAGTGGTGTTACAAGCCCATGCTGCAGTGTTTCTCAGCACTATGGTGAGATCCTGGTCTGTTGGATGTTTTTAAGAAATTATAAAGGGCATATAGCTGGAGTCAAGAGTCCTGTGTGTCGAGACTTGTTGGTAAGCAGGGATGACCAAAAAAGCCCCTCTGTATCTCTGAGTTGTTGTGAAAACTGGATGGGACCCTGGAGAATGGGAAACACTTTGTCAGCAACTCAGATGCTGTGATGACTCAGCAGTAGGACTCAGGAGGGTCATCACACAGAGAGCACAGGGCTAGAGCTGAGGGAGCAGAGGCAAGTAGAGGAGCAATTGCGTTAACTCTGAAGAGAAAAGGCAGTTTCTGTGACTGCCCAGACATAGCTGTCTTCACATGGAGCTCCATCCCTCCATCTAGTTTTGGCTTAGAGGCTTCTGGTCAAATGGGAGCAAAGAGCAGCCCTGGAGAAGAACCTAGTGTATTGATCTCGGAGTTTCCTGAACATGCGACCAGAGGCAATATCTCCTCCCCCAAATGCATAAGGCCCTGCTGCATTGAGCCAGAGGTCAGTTGAAGCCTTCATGTCCCTGAAGTCCTTGCTTCCCAGTTCATCCTCTGATGCTGGGGCAGAGGATGCTGGAAAGTTCACAGTGAGAACAGAAGAGGTGGGCTCCACTAACAAAGAGCAAATGACAAGTAGTTCAGAAAGATGAGGTAACTCCCAAAGGTGACTTAACTTTTCACTGGCAATTAACCTGAAATGAAACGATGAAAGCTGTGGAATTCTGTGCGGTCTGAGCACAGAACCTTGAGGGAGCACTAGTTTTTAGCATCAAACTGGCTTGGCCAGGACTCATGATCATGACCATCTGCCTCTCATGGACCATCTGAGCCCCTGAAACCCAAGTCTGGGACCTCAGGGCCATTCGTGTTTTTCAGATTCCTGAAATCGTTAGGCTGGTTATCTGGTTAATGAGATGTACAGCATCAACCCTGTCCTTCCCTGCTACCACTCCCAGAAGAGTCCAGGACTCTGGTCCAGTTCACTCCCCAACAGAGGTCAGAGCTCTCCAAGGTGCTGATGGTCCAAGCTGGCTTATCCGGAGGGGCACATTACACTACAGTTTTGCCTTGAAGCCCAACCAGGTCACCTAGGAAACCTGTTTCTGCCTCTCTTGTTGTGACCAGGAGGGCCCTCTGATACAGTTAAATGGAAGAAGATGCTGGCTAGGCTGTCTAGATTGGTGTGGGAAGACTGACCAAAGGCTCCAAGCAGACCTGAGAATATAAGAATGATGTATCTACAAGTTGCTTGGAGCCTGGCTGAAAATGCCTTGGAAGTAGCTACCCTTGAGTCAGATATGTTCACACCAGCATATTATCATCAACCCTGAGAAGTGAAAAATGCTGCTTTTTAGAATCTAACTATGAAGGGGGCAAGTTGGGGCATCCTCCTGGTAGATTTTAGATGGGACTAATGAAACAGATTGGTGGCTGTTTGAGTAGTTAGACCAGAGATGAGTGCTGAATTAGGACAGTAAGTTTATCACTGGGAATATCCTCACAGGTGACACCAGCAGGAGTTCATGATTATTGGGTGGGTGAGTGGGGGGAGTGCAGAAAGGAGTTATCCTTGACTCTCCAATTAGTGGCTTGGGAAACTGAATAGATGGTAATGCCATTCACCAAGAGGAGTATCAGGGTTTCTTTAGGGGTGGCGAGGGAGGAATGGTAAGTTCAGATTATATTTGTTGAGTGTGAGGTATCAATGGTACTCTGAGATGGGTTGTCCGGTAGGAGTTGGGGATACAGTTTTAGAGCTCAGCAGAGAGATCAGGGCAGTGATAAATGATAAAGATCTGGGAATCACTGAAGAAGAGGACATGGTTGAAAAGATGGGAGATGACAGATGAGATCAACCAGGGGAAAATGTGTAGAGAGGAGAGGAAGGCAAGGAGTGGGCCTTGGTGGAATAACTGCATTTTCCAGGTGTGTTGAGGTCCAGGTGCTGATAAACAAGCCTGCCAGAGGGCTCTCATCACCCGCTTTCAAACCACTTCACCACCAATCTGATTTCATCCCAATCACTTCTTCCCATTCTCCCTCTTCTGATACATAGATAGATATAGAACTTAGAGTTAGATTTAGCTATAGATACTTAGAGGCAGGTTTATCTTAAGGAATTGGCTCCTGTGATTATGCAGGTTGGCAAGACCAAAATCTGCAGACTTGGCCAACAGTCTTGAGACCCAGAGAGGAGTGGACGTTGCAATCTTGACCTGTAAGCAATCTGGAAGCACAATTCCTTTCTTGGGGAAACGTCAACTTTTTTTCTCTCTTAAGAATGTTGGAGTGAGGCCCATGATGGAGAGAGCAGTCGGCTTTACTCAGAATCTACTGATTTAAATGTGAATTGTGTCTAAAAGAACCATCAGAGCAGTACTGAGTGCCTAGTATCTGGGTGCTATGGTCATGTTGATACATAAGATTGGTCACCACAAGGTGGGGCACCCCCTGGGAGCCTCACATCCATGTTCAGATGAGAGTAAATAGATACTAAAGCAAAACCTGTCTCTTTCCCAGTTGCTTTAATGACCCAATGGCCCCTCCTTCCATCTCCACACACACACGCAGGGCATGGAGGAGCAGGGGGTATTGGTGTCCTCCTTGGAATCTGTCCACATTTCTGTTCACTACCATTTGCTCATTCCAACCTGATATTTCCAGATTCTCCAACCTAATTCTCACCTCAGTCCCACTTTGGACTCTCTTCTTTGTTCTTACCTGGAGAGTCTCACCTTTGATTGCGGTATTTGGTACCTTGCCCCTTCCAGCAGGTAATGGAAGCGTCAGCTCCCCCTCTGTCCCATCCAGCCTCCCAGGCACAAGAAGGTTTCGAGACAAAGAAATTTCTCATTTCCATTTCAAAGTTGGAAAAATGTGAGCTAGAAAGGAGTTAAATTACTTGCCGCAAAGATCTTTCAGAGAAAGTCTAGTGTTGCCAACAATGGGGTTTTCTGCACAGCCACACCATTCCCCATCTGTGTCAGAATCCTTGGTGCATTTTTCAAGCTTAGTGTCCAAGACATCTCCAGCCCTAATAAGAATAAGGTGCCCCAGGCTGGTTCCCAGCCAGGGCGGGAATGAGCAGAGACGCATTCCTTTGAAGCTGGTTTCAGGTTCTGGAATGCTTTCCTGGAAACCACACAATCTCAGGAGAGATCCATCACCTGCCAATGCTGCCTTAGGTCCGTGTCAAGACAGGGGCCCTGGACCTCCGAATGAGACAGTGTCTGCCCCCGATTAGCCGCTTCCTGTGTGGTGGCTGCAGGATTTACTCAGAGCTGGTCTGGGCAGACCTGGCTGAAACTTGGTATGAACCCCCTACCTCATCTTTCTCCCCACACTTCTCTCCCAGCTCAGCCCCATCCCTCCTCCAGAGATTTTTGTCCTTGGATATCAGAACAGAAGGCCCAGGACCCAAGGCACACACAGAGAAACACTTCTCTGGCTCTAGACCTAGAAACATCCTCCTGTCCAGGGCCTGGGGAGAGGGGTGGGCTGCCCCCTTGCATGATGGCACTGAGGTGTCTTAAGAAGGCAGCTGTAGACGCAGTTACATGAGTACTGAACAAGGAGTCAGGGCCCTTGAGACCATGACCCCTGATGCTGCTGTTCCCTTCCTGGTGACCTCAGGCAAGTCACAGAGTCAGAGAATGGTAATGCCAGGCGTGCCTTCAGAAATCATCTTTCTACTTCCTTCACTTTAGAGGTGAGGAGGCTCCAAGAAGGCAGGCCAATGGCTTAAGGTCCCAGACTGAAGTGGCATCAGAACCAGAAATAAAATATCCTGACCATTACACTTCCAGTGATTGCCTCTGTCCCTTCTCAGTTTCTCTGGACCTTAAATTTTCTCACCTGTCAAGTGGGGGCCAATGACATCTGCCTCTTGGGCCCATTGTATAGATCAAATGCGATTGTGGATAGAAAGCAGTTCTAAAAAGGTGAAAGAGTTGAGTTCTCAGGAGGCTCTTTACTCCCAGGAGTAGCACGGGTTGCCTTCCCATATCTGATGCAGCCCAGAAAGGATGAGGGTCTGAATTCCAGGATGAAGGATGCCAGTGATGATGCCAGCTGATGCTTGTGAATGTGTCCGTAACTGTTTAGATACTGAAACATTTGTGGCTCGGGTCTCCCTGTCTCCCTGTCTCCCTGTCTCCCTGAGTGCCCTTCTGCTGCCCTGCCCCTCCCCCAGTCATCACTGGGCCTCACATTCTGGGAGTTAGAAGGTAAACATCTGGCACAGCAGGAGGTCTCTAAGACTCTGCTCCATCCCTACTGCCCATCAGCATCCATTCTGATTGGTCAGGGCTCATACAGTACCTAAATGTTGGTTAACTATTGATATGCAACAAAACCACTCTGAAACTCAGTGGTTTAAAAGATGAGTTTATTATCTCTCAAAAGTTCTGTGGGTTGACCAGACTCAGCTGGCTGGTTTCCCGCTATAGTCCCACATGTGATTGCACTCAGTTGGTGCTTGGGGCTAACATTGTTTGAGGCCTCAGCTGGGCGGGTTGTCTAACACGGCTTAGTCATTTCTAAGGCTGGCATCAGATGGCCGATGGCCCTGCCATCAGCTGGGAGCTCAGTGGAGGTGTCAACCCTAATGGAGTTCCTATACTTGGCCTCTCCGTGTGGCTTGGGCTTCTCACAGCAGGGTAGCTGAGATCCCAGAGAGAGCGTCCTGAGAGCCAGTGAGCCAAAGGCAGGAAGCCAAACTGGCCTGGTGCCATGTCCACCACGGTCGACTTGTCAAAGCCGTCAAGAGCCCTCCTGGACTTAAGGGAGTGGGAGAGTGCCAAGATCAACTTGCAGAAAATCCTGTGGGTGGCAAAGATTGTTGCATTAATCTTTAGAAAAGAGAGCCTGCCCCTATCCCTGAGGGAGAAGCTCACCTGGCTGGCATGTGGTCTGTCTGATGTCCCCCTGCTCTTCCCGTTGCAGCCTCTTCTCCTTCCCAGGAAGGCCACCATCAGCTCCAGTGGGAGCATCCCTTCCGCTCTCCAGCGCTTGCTCTCCTCTGTTCTCATGTCTCCATCTGAGAACAGAGCTACCAGCCCCTCTTTATGCTCTCACACCAAAGGCAGGTACTTTTGACCAGACTCGCATCGGTGACAACATGGTGCCCTTTCTCCTGGCCAAACCAAAGGGTGATATTGACCTTGGGAACCAGCATGGAAGCTCATCCCTGTATGTGTGTTAGTGAGGGGTGGGGGGCTTGGCAGAAAGCACTGCTGTCAGTGGTCTTTGGGCAAAGATTGGTTCCTGCCAGAGACGTGAGATCTGAGAAGATGACTGAATTCTGAGATGAATCCAGTGGTGCGTCAGGAACAAGCAATCTGAGAGGGCATTGCCCTCCCCAACCACCCTGTATGCTTGTCATCCATCCTTAGCCTTGTTTGCAGGCTTGTCAGCCTAGGCTGAAATCTGGGTGGTGTCTGGACAGTTTCTCTTGTTGCTCAGAAAGGCTCTGTTCTCATTTTCTGCAGGTTTGAGCAGGGCTTGGCATCCCTATCAAACCACCATTGCACTTTAGAGCATTCCATGTGCCTCATTTCCCTCTCCCGCCTTGAAATGTGGCTGCAGCTGCAACCCGGATTTCTGCCATGGACTTCCTAGCAATTCTCTGCCAGCCTGTCTTTGGGAGAAGACTTTGTATGACCTTCCATTCCAGTGAAGGAAAAGCAAGTGCCTCTAGGTCTCTCTCCCATCCACCCAACCCCCGATGTACTTTTTAGCTGAGGGAAAAATCTGTTATTCATAAAGAAAAACAAAGGATGATAAATTATAGGACCTTGTAAAATATATTAACATGCATCCACACTTTCTTCTGGATAATTGAATTTAGAGCGACAGCGGCCAGGCTCTGCAGCTTACGCAGGAAGGCCAGCTTTGCTCGGTTGTTTTTCATTCTTCTGGGGTGATCCCACAAAGGCCTGGCTAAGTCCGAGGCCTCCACTGTCTCTCGGCCAGCATGTGTTGTAACTTGTCTGCAATTTCATTTCTCTCTGAATTAGGGGCTTCATTAAAATGATATGTCTCTCTCAGCGTTGTGAATGACAAGTGACCTTCTAACCAAATGTGGCCTCATTAGATGACAGGAAAGAATTAAATGTCAGGATGCAGGGTGGTAAGGTTTTGATATTTATGAAGGTCAAATGAAGGGTGAGTAATATAACGAAGTATTCCACTTAAAGTCAGACCAGTCCTCCTGGGAACCACTGCCCTGGCTGCTCTTTGGTGCTGTAAGAAATGGATTTTCTGTAGACTTTGCTTGCATTGCAAGGTTGTGGACTGTTCAGGGTTTGCGTGAAACCACAGCTATATTCTAATTGTAATTGGAAGACTGGTTGGAAAAAAACCTGGAAAACGTCCAGAAATAACTTGTTTCTGCCATCTGTCTTAATCTTCCACTCCAACCAGTTATTGATTGGTTAATTGGTGTTTTGCCAAAGAAGAGGTCTCAGGAGGCAGGCAGCTTTGCTCATCCAAGAATCCCTTTGATTTGTCTCTGCTAGATTTCCTGTCTTCATAGACCTTGTCTTTATCTCTTCGGGTAAATAGAAGTCTGTTTTTAAAAGCCATGCTCAGTGCTGTTCACTGGTTTGGGGCTGCTCAGTGGGATGAGGAAGAGGCCTTGGGGCTGTAGGGGACTTGCTTTCTAATTGGCCTGACCCTAAGATCTGGAGGCCATGGGAGTGGGAGAGAGTTGGGGATAAAGGAGGCTAAGACTCACTGGGGTGGTCCATTCGAGGTCTAAGAAGTTTGTCTCCTAAGGTTCCCAGACCCTGGGGATTCAGAGAAGGGCCACCATGAAGGATTTTGTAGTTTTTGTACAAGAGCATCTAGTCAAAGGGAGGAACAGTGGATGGGTTTTAGCCTGTGTCCCATTTACCAAGCGCTGGTGCTGGGCTGCATTCACCTGGAGCAGTGGCTAGGAAACAATAGTCCATGAGTCGAATCAGGTTCACTGCCTGTTTTTAGAAATAAAATCATTTTGGAACACAGCTCTCCACCCATTTGTTGATGTGTTATCTCTGGCTGTTTTCATGTGACAATGGCAGAGTTAAGGAGTTGTGACAGAGACCTTCTGGCCTGCAAAGCCTGAAATATTTACTACCTGGCCCGTGATAGAAAAAGTTTGCAGACCAGTGATCTGAAGGTAGGGGCACCTTTTTCTAATTTGGAAAGGCTCTGTCTGCCTGCCAAGCCAGAATTACATCTGAACGATGGGGGCTGGCTTTTTCTGATTTGCACAAAGGTGACTTGTGAGCAAGTAGGGCCCTAAGGAGGAGGTCCCAGTCCTTCTTCTGAGGGTGGGCGCCTGTGGAGCAGTGCTCACAAGGCCTCACCCCAACCCATCACAGGCTGCTGGCAACTGGGAGTGAGCGCTGCTCAGTAGAACAGCTACAGGCTTGATGCCCGGAGGGGCTGTCTGAGTAGAGTGGGGCTGGTTGTAGAAGCTCCCAGAGGTAAAACAAATGCTTCCCTTGTTCTTTTTCCAAATAACCGTAAAAGAGCAGGTTGGTATGGGGAGTCTTTGTCACTGGCCACTCCGTAAAGAAATGCAAACTGTCTCAAGAGGTATCATCAATCACATGTTTACACAGCGGGGCTGATTGACACGGTTTATTTTTCTGCGGTTTTTCTCCTAATCGAAAAGTGAAACATGAACTAGAGAATTCATGGAGTTCCCTTCACCTCTTGCAGCCCAGAACATGCAAAGGAGGTGACTGTTTTCACTTGTACGAACACACTAGGCCCCATCTGATCAGGTCGCACATCTATGAGATATCTGCTCAGCGATGCCTGCAGGCGCTCTTGTCCTCCCCAAGGAATCCATGTGTGAAGCAGGACCAGTGACTGTAGAACATCAGGCTGGGAGGGAACTCAGAGTCGTTGTCTTTTCACGACTCTGGGGTCCCTCCGTTGAACCCAGGAGAATCAGCTCCAGTGAGGTGCAGTGACTTTCCCAAGGATTCACAGGACCCAAGAGTACTTGCTCTGGGCAAGCTCCAGTAGGCGGGATTTGAATTCCAGGCAGGACACGCTTGTGGTGGGAAAGAGGCCCATGATGGTCCAGATAGCAGGGACCTGGTGGGAATAATTCTGTTAACTTCAGCATGCCCAGCACCAGATCATTTACAAGGCTGTTATCTTTCATGGTCTCATTTACTTTCCCCCACTATTCCATGGTGGCTCAGTGGTAAAGAATCTGCCTGCCAGTGCAGGGGGTTTGGGTTCAATCCATGGGTTGGGAAGATCCCCTGGAGTAGAACTTGGCAACCCACTCTAGTATTCTTGCCTGGAGAATTCCATGAACAGAGGAGCTTGGGTGGCTGCAGTCCATGGGATCACAGAGTTGGATGCGACTGAGCATTCATGCATGCATACACTATCCAGTTCCAGTTCAGTCGCTCAGTCGTGTCTGACTCTTGGCGACCCCATGAATCGCAGCACTTCAGGCCTCCCTGTCCATCACCCACTCCTGGAGTTCACTCAGACTCATGTCCATCGAGTCAGTGATGCCAAGCAGCCATCTCATCCTGCCGTCCCCTTTGCTTTTTAATATGCTGTTTAGGTTGGTCATAACTTTCCTTCCAAGGAGTAAGTGTCTTTTAATTTCATGGCTGCAATCACCATCTGCAGTGATTTTGGAGCCCAGAAAAATAAAGTCTGACACTGTTTCCCCAACTATTTGCCATGAAGTGATGGGACCAGATGCCATGATCTTCGTTTTCTGAATGCTGAGCTTTAAGCCAACTTTTTGACTCTCCTCTTCCACTTTCATCAAGAGGCTCTTCAGTTCCTCTTCACTTTCTGCCATAAGGGTGTGGTCATCTGCATATCTGAGGTTATTGATATTTCTCCCGGCAATCTTGATTCCAGCTTGTGCTTCTTCCAGCCATGATGTACTCTGCATAGAAGTTAAATAAGCAGGGTGACAATATACAGCCTTGACATACTCCTTTTCCTATTTGGAACCAGTCTGTTGTTCCATGTCCAGTTCTAACTGTTGCTTCCTGACCTGCATATAGGTTTCTCAAGAGGCAGGTCAGGTGGTCTGGTATTCACATCTCTTTCAGAATTTTCCAGTTTATTGTGATCCATACAGTCAAAGGCTTTGGCATAGTCAATAAAGCAGAAAGAGATGTTTTTCTAGAACTCTCTTGCTTTTTCCATGATCTAGCAGATATTGGCAGTTTGATCTCTGGTTTCTCTGCCTTTTCTAAAACCAGCTTGAACATCTGGAAGTTCATGGTTCATGTATTGCTGAAGCCTATCTTGGAGAATTTTGAGCATTACTTTACTAACATGTGAGATGAGTGCAGTTGTGCAGTAGTTTGAGCATTCTTTGGCATTGCCTTTCTTTGGGATTGGAATGAAAACGGACCTTTTCCAGTCCTGTGGCCACTGCTGAGTGTTCCAAATTTGCTGGCATGTTGAGTGCAGTACTTTCACAGCATCATCTTTTAGAATTTGAAATAGCTCAACTGGAATTGAACCACCTCCACTAGCTTTGTTCGTAGTGATGCTTTCTAAGGCCCACTTGACTTCACATTCCAGGATGTCTGTCTCTAGGTGAGTGATTACAGCATCATGATTATCTGGGTTGTGAAGATCTTTTTTTTTTTTTTTTAATTTTATTTTATTTTTAAACTTTACAATATTGTATCAGTTCTGCCATATATCGAAGTGAATCCACCACAGGCATACATGTGTTCCCCATCTTGAACCCTCCTCCCTCCTCCCTCCCCATACCATCCCTCTGGGTCGTCCCAGTGCACCAGCCCCAAGCATCCAGTTCTTCTGTGTATTCTTGCCACCTCTTCTTAATATCTTCTGCTTCTGTTAGGTCCATACCATTTCTGTCCTTTATCGAGCCCATCTTTGCATGAAATATTCCCTTGGTATCTCTAATTTTCTTGAAGAGATCTCTAGTCTTTCCCATTCTGTTGTTTTCCTCTATTTCTTTGCATTGATCGCTGAGGAAGGCTATTGTATGAGACTAACACACACTATCGTGTGTTAGTCTAAGGCATAAGACTAATACTTTTTCCCATATTCCATTAGTTGTTATATAGAGTTTAGAGGTAATCTCAATTCCAGCGAGATGGGATGGAATGATACATCTAATGGTCTGGTACAAATTAAGGGAATTATACTATGGGTGCTTTTTCCTTTTTTTTTTTTTTTTTGACAAAAGCAAATATAACAACTCTGCAATTGGTAACTGTGAAATAATCTAATTTTTAAAAGTTGATTACACAAAGTCAAAGCAGGAATGGCCGGCTATGGAAGAGGCCATGAGGACAGACCTGGGGACCTGTGATGGGGGAGCGTGTATCAGGATGAAGGGGCGGCCGTAGATGACACTTGGGACCTTACATCCAGAGATGGAGGAGAGAGACAGTAAGCTGGGCAGGATCCTCAACCCCCAGAACATTAGCAAGCCACTTGCTGGGGCTGCCGTCACTCTTGTCAGATCCCAGGGAGACATACTCCTCACTTCCCTCCCTCCTCTCCTTGTGCCACCAGCTGGCTCCGTCTCTGGATGTAAGGTCCCAAGTGTCATCTATGGCCGCCCCTTCATCCTGATACACGCTCCCCCATCACAGATACACCCTACTGGAAATGTGGAAGCCTAGAATTTGGCCTGGGTGTGTTATAGAGGACATTATTGTTGTTGTTCATTCACTAAGTCATGTCTAACTCTGCGACTCCATGGACTGCAGCATGCCAGGTTTCCCTGTCCTTCACCATCTCCCGTAGTTTGCTCAAACTCATGTCCATTGAGTCAGTGATTCCATCCAACCATCTCATCCTCTGTTGCCCTCTTCTCCCACTTGCCCTCAATCTCTCCCAGCATCAAGGTCTTTTCCAGTGAGTCAGCTCTTGGCATCAGGTGGCCAAAATGTTAGAGCTTCAGCTTCAGCATCAGTCCTTCTGATAAATATTCAGGGTTGATTTCCTTTAGGATTGACTGGTTGGATCTCCTTGCAGTCCAAGGGACTCTCAAGAGTCTTTTCCAACACCACAATTTGAAAGCATCAATTCTTCGGTGCTCAGCCTTCTTTATAGTCCAACTCTTACATCTGTACGTTCAAGATGTATGCAATCCTAATATCTGTTTGGAGCCTACTTCCCTTAGGATTTCATGGCAATTGTCCAGTGCCCCCCATGTTCACACATCCCTTCGAATATACACAGTGTTACTCACAGACACTGTATTGACTTCAGAATCTTTTGTAGAAGGGTGGCTGGCTCTGTTTCAGTTAACATCTTTATCATAAGTAGAGCACACTAAGTAGCCTTACTCAGCAAGTGAATGAATTCCCCCAAAGTAAGCTGGGGAAGTAGCGATGCTCTAAGACATACTGGGCTGGATATGCTTGTGATCATGTATGTGTGTTTGTGTGTATGTGACATTTCAACTGAATGAGGCAGGCTTTGAGGCTTGGGAGAGGATGGGAACATTGGGACATTTCCTGGAAGACATCTCTTATTCTGTAAATCCCAACTTTGGGAAAGGATCTTATTTATCTGGGAGGTTTGACTGGGCTTTTGGCCTGCTCAGAGGCAACAGAAGAATCTGTTAGTCTGTGAAGGCATGTCCTGCTCAGCAGTAGAGAACAACCAAAGTTCCTTACATTCAAGTTGTCTATGAAATCCACACTTGGCTCTATAGCTCTAATCAGAAGCAATTCTGGCAGGAAGCTTTGTCTTTGCAAGGCCAGCAGTTGAGAGTCCTCTGAGCAGTTCTTCCCTGGGAGCTGACTGATTCATCTGACTTCAGCAAAGGCCACTTTAGGGCCCCAGAGCACCAAAGCTGCAGTTTCTGGAGCCCAAGAGCCGGGATTGTGGTTCTTTTGCTTCTTATGAGGAAAGAGCCCAGTCCTGGGGTTTGCCTCAGCTGGACAAGGGTACCCACCATGATTTACTTCCCCTGAAGTCAGAGCTAAAGGTTCTGAGGGTGTCATTCTGGGCTGTGCTGGGAAGGAAGGTGTGAGCCCTGATGCAGGGCAGGAGAGATCAAAACAGATTCCAGCCCTTTTCAGAGGTTAGAAGAATTTCTTCAGCAAACAGTTTTGCACTATGGAGATTCACCTAGCTATGGAAGCACAGATGCTCACATGTACCCAAATTTTCTTCTGAGTCAGACAATTTTATACAGTGAACATGTCCATCCATCCCTCTGCAAATACACTGCAAGCAGGGTGCCCCCCTCCCAAATCTCAAGTGCTGCCTCTCCCACCTCCCTCCTTCCCCAGGCCTCTTCTTTAGGAAGTCTTCCCTGGTGGTCCTAAGTCAGAGTATTCACCCTCCAATAGTATGGAGTCTCTTTGGTCAGGAGTGCCTGACAGGGTGAGGCCAGCATGGGAAATAGCTCAGATTTGCTTCCAGACTTCTCTTATAGAAGGTCTTCTCTTTCCTAAGGAACTAAATCTGGGCTAGTTTAAGGGGAAAAGAGACTTAGATCCAGGAGATTAATTAGGTGGGTGGGGTTGATGGAAATGAGGTCACGTGTACCTTCTCGGGACACCTGATTAGGAAGGTCACACTGACTTGCCCACCCAGTGCCCAAAGTGTGGTTTGATCCAGGCTCCAGATGCCCACGGATGGATCTCAGCTCTTCCCAACATCCCAAAGCCTTCTGTCTTGCCATGGGTGTAATGGAAAATTTTAGGTCCCAGGGCTACATCTTTGTTAAAATCATCAGTATTTTAAAGAGATTATTTATGCCAACAACTGTTCATCTTTTCCCTTAAATGACCTGGGGTCATGACCACAGTTGCTTTTAACCCTGCTTCCTTTGGCCTCTGGGGTTTTAGGAGCTGGTGAAAGCTTCCTGACACTGAGAGAGCCTTTGAGCACTGATTACACGGCAAGGAGGTGAGGGCATCATAGAGAGCTTGGGCGTGGGGTATGGAGCGTTTGTCTCTCCAGAGACCGCATGAATGATTTTTACTGTTTGATACTTGGATTGCCTTTTCTTCTGCTATTGGACATCACCAAACATTTTGGGAATGAGGGAAAGACAAATATCAGTCTCTTGCCATTTGGTATAAAGTTTTTTCCTTCTTTCTTTGGTTTCAATGTCTGCTGCCTCTTATAATGCCTGGATAATCAAAAGGCATCTGACTGATAAAAAAATATTTCTCTCTGGAGCCCAGAACCATGAGTTCAGAGATAGTCCTTGCCAAGAGTGCATAACTGCATAATGGCTGGCATGTGTGACAAGGGCTTAGTAGTCTCGCTGACAGAAGAACCCATTAGTCCAAGGAAGATGGAAAAGCCTTAATGTGGCCAGCAGTCATTTGGATTCTCACTCAGTGCATGGGAAGTCACAGGACATATTGCATGAGAAAAAGATGATTCAGAGGGACTAGGCATGGTCTTTAAATCTCTCTAAAGAAAGAAGGAGAGGAAATAGGCTGTGTACCCTGGAGGGCAGGTGTAGGACTTGCAAGATAGATGTGCAGAGAGGCAGATCTGATGCCAATAGCAGACAAAACTTTCTAAAGGTCAAAGGGCAGTGTTGCCTCCAATCTGGAGAAAGATAGTAGAAGCTGGAGGAATTCTCATCCCTGATGTTGCTCCAAGTGTTCCTATCACTTGTAAGAGCTAAGAAGCCAAGTATGTAGCAAGACCATACAATGTGGTGGTCCTTAATAAAAGTACACACATACTAAAAAAACCCCCAAAACAACAAGCCTGATGATGCCTGACCTTTTAAAAAATAATGATGCTGCTCATGTTTAGTGCAAAAATAATGAAGCAGGAGGGAGGAAAGAATGGTACAAATTTAGAAATTTACAAGACGTTTGATTATCATGTATCTTGTAAAAGAAGTGATGATTTTTCATCCAAAATTAGAGTAACACTGGCAATCTTGGCCTGTATTCAGCTCAAGGGTGAACAGCTCCTACTTGAACAAAGTCAAGCCTGTCCCAGCGTGCTGGAGGGGAGGATTCACAGGACAGATCCCTCTGGGAGATGAGGGTGGCTGTCTCAGTTTCCATCTATACCTCCTGCCACACGCAGCCCATTCCCAACATACGTGACAGCAGACAGGCCAAAGAAGGCTCCCGAGGACCTCACCACATGGCAAACCTCAAAGGCCCACCTGGTGTTCTCCATCACCCCTGCCCCCACCCCCTGCCACGTGTCCCCTCGTCTCGGAGATAACGCTGGTTGTTGGGTTGCAGTCCCATCCTGCCGCTGCTACACAAAGGGCATACTCAGGCAACTCAGCAATAAAAGCAACTCGAAGGGAGACCAGCTGGACTTATAAATAAACATCCCGAGCACATTAATCTGCTGAAGGTTTTTATGAGGGGAAGCATAAAATTTCAAATAAAGGGCTAATGGGAAATATGTCCAAAATGTTGGAACTGGTGATGCTCTACAGTAGGGAACTGCCCAGATAGAGCCATAAAACAAAACGTAACTAACAGCTGATTCAGTTTTAAAACCCCAGCCCTCTCACTCCCACACCTGAGTTGTATATTTTATCTGAAGGGCTGTTTCATGTTCCAGAGCCAGCTCTGCTTGCAAGCGAGCTGTCACAATTTTATGGCCCTGACTTTAAAGAGCAGGACATTTCTTTCCTGGAGAAGAAGGCTAATAGGAGGTAAACTGCAGGGATTATGGGTTCTCCCACAAATCCAGGCTAGCAGATGCGCCTCTTTTCTGTAATCAAAATGAATGTTTTCTTTGGACCCAGCTAGGAAGGCCCCTTAAAACATCCCAGGCACAGGAGACATGTGCCAGGCCAGATCACAGATTGGAAGCAGACGGTGAGGAAAGCAGGTGTCTAGCCCTTTGGAGTACCTGCTCCTTTCCCCCTTCAGGAGAGGTAATTTTAAAAAATGACAAGGTGATTTTCTTCTTTTTAAGTGAAAAATGGGAGATGGCATCTGGTTAGCGTTGCTCCCTGCCCTACCCTTCACCTCCGTTAACAATCTGCTTTCTTCCCCTGGCTGGGACTATGAGGAGCTCTCTTTTGTGTTCTTTTCCTCCTTAACTTTGTACCAAGCCATTCAAGTCTGCAGAGGAGGACACCCTGCAAATTGGGAGTAGTGGAAAGAGCTTGGGTTGGGGAGTGAGACTGTGTTCAGATCCTTATTCTGCCACCTACCTGCTTGTTGGACAGATCCCTATTCTTCTTGTTGGACCTTAGGCAGGTCACTTATTTTCCATTTTCTCACTGGGAAGAAAAGGGGGATAAAACCCATCATCACAGGTGCATTGTGGGCAATTCATGGAGGCCCCAGAGAAAGCTCCTGTTGGTGCAGAGTCCAACTGCCGAAGGTCAGAGTTTGACTGTTGATCAAAAACAAATACTTCCCCGCTCTGAGCCTCAGTTTTCTCATCCATAAAATGGTGATAATGACCCCTTACCAGGTTGTTAAGAAGATTAAAGAAAATATGCACAGGAGGTGCTTAGTCCCGTGCCTGCCACGTGAGAGCTATAGCATCTTGACCATCATCACTGTTAGTTAAGCAGAGATTAGGTTGTTTGGCAGACAGTCTGACTCACCCAAATACCACATGGCTTAAATTCAATAAAGGTAAAACCAAGCATTCCTTCCCCTGCTCCCCTTGCTCGTGATGGAGCCCTTGTTTGATTACAGTTCAACCCACATCTGCCCTTTGGCTGCTTCTCACTCTCAGGCCAGCCTGTACATATGGAGCTCAGCGTATGAGCTTTGTTTGCCAAGATGAGTGGCACTCTGTGCTGTCCTGGGATTTGACTGGGACACCCTTTGGGCTGTTTCAGCCCCCAGATACCTTAGACAAGGACTTATAGATTAGCCTAGTCCCTGCATACCACATACCAGCTTTGCACTGCCCTGCCTCCTTCAGGTCAGTGACCTCAACCCCACAAGAGAAGAACAAATGCTTACAGGTGGGCAGGAATTAGTGCATCCTGGATCTTTCCTCTCCAATCCTACATGGGGGGCCAAACTCCTTTCATCACCTGCCCTACTCACTCCAGTTTGACAGCAACACAGAACAAAAGGAACACAAGCAAAATAAACATCCTTGCTCACAGCAATGAAAAAAAAATGGCATCACTGAAGACAGTGCCAGTGGTGTAAGTTTGTGATGCATTCCCAGCATATTCCCTTGGTGGGTTCACGCCTCCTCCAGGCTGAAATCGACTCATCTCACCCTCTTTGCACACGCTGCCTCCTGGGGTTCTTTAGGTCTTCTTGATTTTTTTTTTAATGGTGCCATCTCCCAAGTGGATACCATGATCTAAACCTCCTTGTTCACTTTATCTCTCATCACAGAGCAGAACCTTAATAAAAACTGAAGTAAGGGGAGCCCAGGTCACATGGACAGGTTGTTCTGGGGGTGTTCAGTTGGAGTCCCAGTTTCTTCCCTTAGTAGAAGAAGCCTCAAAGACGTCTTCTGCCCCAGCCACTGCCTGCCCACAATAGCGTAAGAGACCTGGCTGAGAACCATCTAGCTGGGCCCATTCAACCCCTCTACTGCTAGTCACTCAGTGTACGACTCATGCAATCTAGCCCGCCAGATTCCTCTGTCCCTGGGATTTCCCAGGCAAGAATACTGGAGTGGGTTGTCATTTCCTTCCCCAGATCTTTCTGACCCAGGGATGGAACCTGGGTCTCCTGAATAGCAGGCAGATTCTTTACCATCTGAGCCACCAGGGAAGCCCAAGTTTTTCTAGGCAAAAGCACAAAAGGCTCAGAAGAACAGCAAGGGACCCATAAATAATAATAATAAGCAATCATTGTATAATGCCATTGGGTTGAAAAGGCTTTTTGAGTAATACTTACATCACTAGTCACTTAAACAGCACTTTGGCTGTCTGTATGGCTATGAGAGCCATAAGCCATGCCCCTTGGAGAGACCTAAAGTGCTACCACCAATTGGTGGTGGGCAGTGGTTCCAAGCTGCAGCAGCAGCCTCCTGACCGACCTGCATGCCTGGCCTCAGGGCTGCCAGGGAGCCTGGGCAATGGAATTCCTCTGGCTGGACACCTTGCCTGGGGAGGCACTGGCTGCCTGGCCCTTGGGGAGTGACCCACCCTTCCTTCTCCGGCAGAGCTGGGAAGATATCCAGGGCCAGCTGTGTGCTTTGGAAAGCTACTTCTCTAGCTCCTCAGCTCTCTCCTCTGTGCAGCAGAGAGCTGCACAATTAACCTCCAGTTTTACACCCTGGAACTCCAAGTACCAAAGAAGATTCAGGGTTTTTCAGGTGCAATTTCTTTTTTTGACTTTTAGCAAATGGAGACAATAATAGAATTCAAACATGCAGGTCCTCGGGGGTGAATCTTATAACCACAAATGTAGAGGGGTTTCTAGTTACCTTTGGCTTGTGTGTAAAGTCCTTGGTCTCCCTGAAGAATGGGTGTGAAGGTTCAAGTTATGCAATGGTCTGGGAATGGAGATTTGGAAGAGAGGACTGCGGTTCCTCAGAATTATAGAACATGCCATTAGCCAGCAAGCAGGTGGTCAGACAGAAAGGATAGGCAGGCAGGGCTGCCATGGGGGGTTGTGCAATAAGCATGGCACACTCTGTCAAGGTGTGTTTTCCATAGCTGTACTCAGCCATCAACCCTGCTGTGTACTGAATGTGTGTGTCCCTCCCACACTGATAATTGGAAGCCTTCATCAGGGATGAAGGTCATGTGGGTGGAATCCCCATAATGGATTAGTGCCCTTATAAGAAGAGAAAGGGACCAGAGCCCTCTCTGCTATGAGAGGGCATAGCAAGAAGATGGCCATATACAAGTCAGAAGGTGGGCCCTCCCTAGACACCAAATCTGTTGGCATTTTGATCTTGAACTTCCCAGCCTTCATTTGTTTAAGTCATTAATATTTTAATTAAGTATTTAGTTACGTATTAATATTTTGTTAAAGCCACCTGTGCTATCTAAGACAAGCCCTAAAATCCTACATTTAATTTTGTTTCATGGGCCCAGATGAACCTATGAGATTCTCACTTCCAGCCAGATCTGCTCACAGTTGAAGACCCTCGTGGTTTGGGACTTTGTGACTCCATACAGCCACAAAGCTGTGTGGAGAATGCCCTCCACATCGTGAGTGTCCCACCTTGTCGAAGCCTTGACTTTCAAATCAGAAAGACATTGGCCTTTACTGGACACTGAGTCCATCTACACTGAAGGAAGTGAAGAACAGAATCAATTATCCAGCTAACCCACCAAGCAAACCCCATTGATATAAGAGGGAACTTCTTGACAAGGATTGGTTCTCTATAGGGTTGGAACTCCCTGGATATATGCTCAGGATTCCATGGCACTTTGTAGGGATTCAGCCAGGGATGTAAATAATCATGCCCCTGTGTAATGGAGCTCAATTCTCTTACACCTTTAGAATTCACAAGAAACCCAATTTCAATGGCTTTGCAAGACAGACTACAAGCTGTGTGATCTTGGATGACTTACTTAATCTCTCTATGCTTCAATTTTCTCACCTGTAAAATAAATAGTAGCACCTCCCTCATGGGATTGTTATAAGGATTTTTATTTCATTCTCTATCTTAGAGAAGTTTTTGGTTGTTAAGTACAGTGCTATTGTTTGTCATTATTTTTAATGAAAACTTTTAGTTGTCGTTGTAACAAGCCATGGGAAGCTTACAGCCTTCCAAAGTTCACAAAAATGTGTTCTATTTTGACAGCATGTTGTTTAATCAAAATTTGAATTTGTGCTTGATGAGGTACCCACTCTCCATCTTGTCACAGTCCCCACCACTTACATTTCAGACATTTTTTGTTACCAGCTATGTCCCTGTAGACCCTAGGGTTTGTAACATATGGTCTTCCGGAAAAGTTAATTGGACAAATTGAAACATAGCATTAGAACCTGATGCAAAGAGCTGATTCATTGGAAAAGACCCTGATGCTGGGAAAGATTGAAGACAGGAGGAGAAGGGGGCAACAGAGGATGAGATGGTTGGATGGCATCATTGACTCAATGGATATGAGCTTGAGCAAACTCCAGGAGATGGTGAAGGACAGGGCAAGCTTGGCATGTTTCAGTCCATGGGGTTGCAAAGAGTCAGACATGACTGAATGACTGAGCAACAGCAACAGAACATAGCATTCATGGGTGTAAAGGTCTCTAGTAAGCGAGATGAGGTTTGAAGTCAGTGAAGGCATTTTTGGAGTGCATGGGTGCAGTCTGTCACGTTCCCTCTTCTCCTGTTGCTGCACACCTGCATGTGGTGGAAATGATAAAAGTCTGGAGAGTCTGAAGGGGTGACTGCCCAGGACAGACACATGTGTGTGCACCAATGGTTCAGTCCTAGTCTGAAGGCTGGAAGAGACCAATGTTCCAGTTCAAACAGAGGGGCAGGAGGAGTGTCCTTTTACTTAAAAAAAGTCAGCATTTCTGGTCTGGTCAGGCCTTCAACTGATTGGATGAGGCCCGCCTATGTTAGGGAGGGCAATCTGTTTCACTCAGTTTGCTGATTCACTTGTTAATATCATCCAAAAACACCCGCCACAGACACAGCCAGAATGATGTTTGGCCAAACATTAGGCACCCCATGGCCCAGTCAGGTTGACACATAAAATCAACTATCACACATACCTTTATACCCTCATAGATATACCCCTACTGCATAGCTATACAATCTGGCATTGTGGGCAGTGCATGCTGTGTGGCTTCTTCAGCAGCTGCACTGATCCACTCGATCAGTGGATCCAGTGGATCCAGCAATGGATATTCCTGGTCCTGACATGCACTGTGATGCCTGCTCTCTGGGGGCCATTGTCAGCTCCAGGAGTGGAGCTTTGTGACTGAGGCTTCCCACTGATAAATGGCCCTTAGTGAACAACTTCTCTTTGCTGTGGTTTCTTCACAGGATGATTTTCTCCAGATTCTAGTGGGATGGAAGGGGTATTTCCTCACCTGCCACAGTAGCTGGGGAGTGAACAGACAGGAGGGTGTGGCTTAAAAGCCTTTTATCTTCATTTGTAGCTCTGAAGCACGAGCTGTGAAGAGCAGGACATGGATTTTCCTGTCCTTGGACATGTCTGCCTCTAGCATTAGAATTTAGCAGATCCAGCCTCTTCAGAGATCAGATCAGATCAGTCACTCAGTCGTGTCTGACTCTTTGCCACCCCATGAATCGCAGCACGCCAGGCCTCCCTGTCCATCACCAACTCCTGGAGTTCACTGAGATTCACGTCCATCGAGTCAGTGATGCCATCCAGCCATCTCATCCTCTTGTCTCCTTCTCCTCTTGCCCCCAATCCCTCCCCAGCATCAGAGTCTTTCCCAATGAGTCAACTCTTTGCATGAGGTGGCCAAAGTACTGGAGTTTCAGCTTTAGCATCATTCCTTCCAAAGAAATCCCAGGCCTAATCTCCTTCAGAATGGACTGGTTGGATCTCCTTGCAGGCCAAGGGACTCTCAAGAGTCTTCTCCAACACCACAGTTCAAAAGCATCAATTCTTCGGTGCTCAGCCTTCTTCACAGTCCAACTCTCACATCCATACATGACCACAGGAAAAACCATAGCCTTGAGCAGACGGACCTTTGTTGGCAAAGTAATGTCTCTGCTTTTGAATATGCTATCTAGGTTGGTCATAACTTTCCTTCCAAGGAGTAAGCGTCTTTTAATTTCATGGCTGCAGTCACCATCTGTAGTGATTTGGGAGCCCAGAAAAATAAAGTCTGACACTGTTTCCACTGTTTCCCCATCTATTTCCCATGAAGTGATGGGACCAGATGCCATGATCTTCGTTTTCTGAATGTTGAGCTTAAAGCCAACTTTTTCACTCTCCACTTTCACTTTCATCAAGAGGCTTTTTATTTCCTCTTCACTTTCTTCCATAAGGGTGGTGTCATCTGCATATCTGAGGTTATTGATATTTCTCCTGGCAATCTTGATTCCAGCTTGTGTTTCTTCCAGTCCAGCGTTTCTCATGAAGTACTCTGCATATAAGTTAAATAAACAGGGTGACAATATACAGCCTTGACATACTCCTTTTCCTATTTGGAACCAGTCTGTTGTTCCATGTCCAGTTCTAACTGTTGCTTCCTGACCTGCATACAGATTTCTCAAGAGGCAGATCAGGTGGTCTGGTATTCCCATCTCTTTCAGAATTTTCCACAGTTTATTGTGATCCACAATAGTCAAAGGCTTTGGCATAGTCAATAAAGCAGAAAGAGATGTTTTTCTGAAACTTTCTTTTTCCATGATCCATCAGATGTTGGCAATTTGATCTCTGGTTCCTCTGCCTTTTCTAAAACCAGCTTGAACATCAGGGAGTTCACAGTTTACATATTGCTGAAGCCTGGCTTGGAGAATTTTGAGCATTACTTTACTAGCGTATGAGATAAGTGCAATTGTGCGGTAGTTCGAGCATTCTTTGGCATTGCCTTTCTTTGGGATTGGAATGAAAACTGACCTTTTCCAGTCCTGTGGCCACTACTGAGTTTTCCAAATTTGCTTAGTTAGTAAGTTTTTCCTCATCTCTGATCCTTCTTTTGCTCTTACCTCTCCTGCATGTGTGTTTTGGGATCTGGCTACTCAAAACCTACTATGCTGATAGCCCACCGGGCCTGTCCACTCTCCCCAAGAGTCTTAGTTCCAAAATCAGCCTCTTCCCAAACCCACCAAAGCATGACACCAGGTCCCCACTGGGTGAAAGGTACCCATTAGGGAAAATTCACATTAAGTGGGAAAACATAGATAGCCAGCCTTACTCATCCTATGGGTCCTTTTCATCATACAATGATAAAAAAAAAAGTGGGCATCTTATTCACCTTATCCCCTGCCTTCCAATTTCTTTCTCTAAAGGAACCAGTTTCTTATGTGAACTTCTAGGAGGAGTCTATGCATATCTAAGCACATATATTCTTTTTTTTTTAAGAACATAGTAGCATTCTGTACAAAAAAAAATCTGCATCTTTATTTCATTTTACTTCCTTGGAGATCATTTTATACTAGGATGTATAGAACTGCCTAAAAATATTTATAGCTCTGTATCATTACATTGCATTGATATACTTCAATTTATCTTACTGGTTGCCTGATACACATTTGGCTTGGTTCTAATCTTTTGCATTTATAAGAGCAGTACTGCCCTGAATAGCATGGATCTCAAATCCGTGGGATAAAGACCTAAAAGTGAATGTGCTGGGTCAAAGGTAACTGCTTTGCAAATTTGACTCCTACTGGCTCACTGCCCTCCATGAAAGCTACGTCGTCTCCCCAGCAGTGTCTGAGAGCACCACTTGCCCACACGTGTACCAACACGATGTGGTGACAGAATGTTTGACAATTTGATGTGTACAGAGTGATATTTCATGGTGGTTTTAATTTGGATTTTTATATCATGAGTGAAGTTTTGCATCTTTCATATATGTTTGTCTATGTGCCTGAGTTTTCTTTTCCCTCCACTGTCTGTACAGATCTTTTCCCGTTTTTCTATTGTATTATGCTATTTTTCTACTGACTTAGGGGGGCTTCCTAGGTGGCACTAGTTATTGGAACTCATCAAAAGAGGATGAGATGGTTGGATGGCATCCCTGATTTGATGGACATGAGTTTGAGCAAGCTCCAGGAGATGGTAATGGACAGGGAAGCCTGGTGTACTGCAGTCCATGGGGTCGCAGAGTCGGACATGACTGAACGACTAAACTGAAAGAGGAGGGAGGATTTATTTCCCTTTTCCATGCTTTATATTTCTGAGTTCAAGGACACCAGTAAATGTAAGTCTTGTTCTCTTTCTGACCCCCACCCCCGCCCCCACCCCCGCCACTCATTTCAACTGTGGAGAAGAGAAGTAAATTACCTGGTTGGTGAGTCCAGGATGAAGAAGGGGATGGACTTGCCTCTCTCTCTCCCTGCCCTTTGGGATCTGCTTACCTGCAGAACACAGGTGCTTCTGGTGGCCTTTGGCTCTGCTGTCAGTTTAGTGACAAAGGCCCTGCTCTGGCCAGGTGAGGCCTGTGGGTTTCCAAAGCTGTCTGTGATCTGGGAGGAGATCTGCTTCACTCCAGGGTCTGGCATTAGGGACCTATGGTTTGCACACCTAAACCGTGTTCTCCAAAAGCTCTGTAAGGGGACTTCCCTGGCAACCCAGTGGTTTAAACTATACACATCTGATACAAAGGGCGTGGGTTCAATCCCTGGCTGGGGAGCTATGATCCCACATGCTGTGTGGTATCGGCCAAGGAACAAATAAATAAGATTAATTAAAAAAATACTTTAAAAAAGCTCTGTCAGTAATAAAGCTGGTTTTGGAATCCTCATTTACCTATTCCGGTGTCTATTACAAGTTGGTTTGGAATTTTGGTAGGGAAAGAGATTCTGTGATACTTATTAGATCTCTCAGACTCCAAAGAAGCTTTATAAGTCTTAAGGAAATTAATATTTTACCTGTGATACAAGTTCCAAATATTTTTCCTGAGTGAGGTGAAAGTGAAAGTCTCTCACTAGTGTCAGACTCTTTATGACCTCATGGACTATGCAGTTCATGGAATTCTCCAGGCCAGAATACTGGAGTGGGTAGCCTTTCCCTTCTCCAGGGAATCTTTCCAACCCAGGGATTGAACCCAGGTCTTCCACACTGCAGGTGGATTCTTTACCAGCTGAGCCACAAGGGAAGCCCAAGAATACTGGAGTGGGTAGCTTATCTCTTCTCCAGTGGATCTTCCTGACCCAGGAATTGAACTGGGGTCTTCTGCATTGCAGGTGGATTTTTTACCAACTGAGCTACCAGGGAAGCTGGTTTTCATTTATTTTTTCTTTTTCCAGTCAGTGTTTTTCTCCTTGATGTGGCAATCTAATCAAAATTATCGATCTCCTATTTTATGGATATGGAGGTTTTGTGACCTGCCTAAAAAGGCCTTTTTCACCCTGCTGGATTATAAAATATGTCCTTCTGAGTTTCTTTCATCTGCATTTATTTTTCATGTTTTATTATTCATGTGAGGTCCTTCTTGGGGTGGTGGGCTACCAAGAGCTTGGGCTGACTCTGAGGGAATGGAACTTCAGGAGGTGGCAGGAGAAGGAGACCCAAGGCAACATCAGCTCCATGTCTAGGCTCGGGGCCAGTCCTGTGTGGGGCATGTGGTTATGGATCAGGTATAGGTCTCTGGAGTATCCTGAGCCCTTCAGCAGCCACCGAGGGGAGGAGGACCTGCTCGAGGAGCCTCCATCTGGGGCCAGAAAGGGAAAGGCTTTCTCTGCCTACCCTGTGAGCTGGGTGGCGGCAGGACTAGGCCCCAGGTCTCCCAACCACAAGCCAGGGCCCTGTCTTCTGGATTCAGTGGCCCAAGTCCAGCTTGATTCCAGTTGAACCAGAGCTCAGGGGACAGCGTGCCCAGCTCTGAAGCCGATGGTCCCACAGGTCTCCTGAAGTTGGATGTACGCTCTGGACCTGGCTGAGTTCTGACTCCTGCTCCGGACGTGGGGTCTGCTGGGGACTCCTGCTCCGGACGTGGGGTCTGCTGGGGTAACTAGAAAACCAGGGCAGGGCTGCACTTGTAGCCGCCGAGAGAGAAGTGGTGATTTGCTTTCTTTCTTCCGAGTAAAATCAACAACAGGCTGCAAACGTGGGATCACTTAGAGACCAAAGGCTTCTGCATCGGGTACTTGTTACTCTGTGAGCTCCTTTCACATGTTATAAAGGAACATGCCTTCAGGGGGCCATGTGCTTCTCTACTCTCAGCCCCTTGTGACTCAGTGACCTGAGGACCAGGCCGCTGAGCTGCTCAGTGTCGTCCCACCTGTCTACCAGCAGCCCCTCCTTCTTCTTACCAGTGCATCCTTGAATGATGAAAAGATCTCCAGCGTTTTGTTTTTCATAAGCATAGTTAAACACTATGAAGATTCTTCATGAATTCGGGTGGGTCTAGACAAATATGAAGATGCCTTATTATAAGTATTCTTGTGCTGTGTGTATGTTTCTGTGCTTAGTCGCTCAGTCCTGTCTGACTCTTTGTGACACTATGGACTATAGCCCACCAGGCTCCTCGGTCCATGGGGATTCTCCAGGCAAGAATACTGGAGTGGGTTGCCATGCCTTTCTCCAGGGGATCTTCCCAACCCAGAGATCGAACACAGGTCTCCCACATTGCAGGTAGATTCTTTACCATCTGAGCCACAAGGGAAGCCCACCAGGAAGTATATACATTTACATCTTATGTATTACAAGTTATCTTATCTCTTCTCCTAGTGATAGATTAATTCTATGTTGTCTTTGGTATTGTTTCTTCCTAGTGTTCTTCTCTTGCTGTTCAGAGAGCCCTGAACAGTCTCCACTAGGGCTACCATGTACAGTTGCACAGGTTGTACACTGCACAACCCAAGAGGTACCACTGATTGTATAGTCTGTAAGCTGAATGTCTGGGCTTCCCAGGTGGTGCTAGTGGTAAAGAACCCACCTGCCAATGCAGGAGACATAAGAGATGTGGGTTAGATCCCTGGGTCAGGAAGATCCCCTGGAGAAGGAAATGGCAATCCACTCCAGTATTCTTGCCTGGGAAATCTCATGGACAGAGGAGCCTTGTGGCCTACAGTCCAAAGGGCTGCAAAGAGTTGGACACGACTGAAGTGACATAGAACCCCCTAGCTGAGAGGACTTATGGACTATGGCAGCCCTTTCTCCATTCATTGTGTAGTGACAATCTACACAGGCAATTCTAATGCCTTTCTATACTTAATGACTCATATGCTATATCCCAGAGCCACATGGAAATATTTCTTGGATTACCTGCTGTTCTGAATTATCCATGCTTAACTCTTCCACTAATGTATGTGATCAAGAATTACTCCCACTCTTTTAGTTGAGCTGAATGAAGAGGATAAGAGGAAAATGTCAGGTTAAACTGATCCACACTAAAGTGTGAGTGACTAATATGCCACCCGAGCCCTGGAGGAATGGGGGAAGGGTATTTCATTTCAGAGAGGGATCTTATTCACTAAAAGGCAAACTGGGTTGTAAAAGGTCACAACTAGGTGGGCAGGGAGGGAAGATCTTACGTCAGGGTGGAGGAGATTTGAGGGTAGGGCTCCTTAAGGCCCTCACTCTCCACTGCCAGCATAGGACCAATAACTCAGTAGCTCACAGACTGAGGGGAGCCTTCCTGCAGAGGGCATTTTCAGTGTTTCATCTCTCTGGGAAATCCACTAATGTTGTCAGCTTTCTACTTCCTCCTGCAGCAGCAGAAAAGGCCCGAGAGTTGTTCTTCATGACCCTGACCCCTGGGAGCTATAGATATGACTCCAAGTTAGGTAATCAAATGCACCCATTCAGAGCCAGAGCAAAGCATGTTAAAGAGCAGGTGCAGTTAGAATTCTCTCTGAAGAGGGGGAAGCGATCGGGGTCGAGACGTAATGCCCGTGGCAGGAGGACCGAGATGCAAGCATCAGCTGCCTTCTCTGCCTGGTCTGGCACACCCTGCCTGACCATACTCAGTTCCACCTCTTTCCTGATTCTGATTCTCCAGATTGGCTGTGGATTCTGTAAGTGATCTGATATAGCCACCCTCCCCAATCTCACTACCCAAATCCTGCCTTACTAGAGTCAGCTTCTTTGTCTGCATGGTGAATCCTGAGAGAAATGCCCTCTGCTCACAAAGTCCTGAGGTCTTTTTGAAATCAGTGATTCTTTCTGGCAAGCAGTGATGTGCTGATGAGCCATCTCTCTAGGGAAAAAAAAAGTCCCTGATGTGTGGCATTTGGCATTTGCTGGTTTCCATGGTATAAATACTCTCACGGTGGTCAATTTCAAAATTGTTGTTGTTCACTCGCTAAGTTGTATCTGACTCTTTGCAACCCTGAGCATCGTACCATGCCAGGCTCCTCTGTCCTCCACTGTCTCCTGGAGTTTGCTTAGATTTATATTCATTGAGTCGGTGATGCTATCTAACCATCTTATCCTCTGCCACTCCCTTCTCATTTTGCCCTCAATCTTTCCCGGCATCAGGGTCTTTTCCAATGAGTTGGCTCTCACATCACTTTCAAAATGCCAACCTTTAAACACCTGACTAGCAACATTCCTGAATATTTAACAACAGGCTTTCAGGAGCCAGGATGAGCCAATTTCAACAGAGTACTGGCATCGGAATGTGACCTTTATAGCCAAGGTTTGGGGTCTGCCAGACTCTGAGCAGGTGGCATGTGAGGAGGTCAGTGTTGAGCAGGGGTCAGCCCCCAAACTGGGCCAGAGAGCAGAGGCAAGGTCTTGGTTGATGATACCCCCTGAGGTCAGGAGAAGGCCTTCTGTGGGTAGAGTAAGAAAACTGTCCTTGCTTTTACCTTTACCCTTGATTGACAACTATACAGGATCCCGTGACTGGGTCAGCTGGGCCTCAGTTTCTCCCTACAAAAAATGGGGTGGCCCTTGCCATGCTAACGTCAGAAAGCTCTTGTGAGAACCAGGCGTTTGTGCTGAGGGCCAGGGTGGGTCAGTTCTGCAAGGACAACTTAAGTCTTCTGGGGTTTCGGCAAAGGGATTGAGTCTCAAGGGAGGCTTCTGGCTTCGCATGCTTTGCAGCATCTGGGTGATACATGCCTGGAGCGTGTGTCTCTGTGTGTTGTGTGTGATGTGGGGAAACCAGGCCCTGGGGACCTCCAGCCCAGTGTGGCTCCAGGCATGTGTGTTGGATTACTGGCGCTCAGCGGGTGAGCGGACAACAGGATCCAGTTTTAGAGAACATGAAGGGGATTTGAATGTTTAATAAGGAAAGGATGGACAAAACATGCCACAAGCACTCCACAAAATGTCGCTGGCATCCACTGGCCTGCTCCCTCCGGCTTGTGTTGACAGCAGTTGGTAAATAGTCTGATTAATCCGTGTCCTCTCGTGACCTAGAAATTCACAATTTGAGTTGGAGTTTGTTCCTGCGACTTCATGTGTAGGCCAGTTGCAGAGAGAAACAAAGAGGACCCTACATGATTTCCTGGCCTCACATCAGAAAAGCCCTGTAAATAGCTCATTGGCCTCTGAGGGTCACGGGGCTCTCGGCGCTCTCTGTATCAGCCAATGTCGCCCTCCTTGGAGGTTCTGAAATACCTGTACTTTCTGCCTTGCCAGGTCCCAGCCAACCTGACTGCACAGCCTGAAATTAGGGTTCAGTGCGAAACTCCAAAGGTCTGGGGCAATGTCACGGCCCTACTTAAGGGCCCAAAGTCTACTCCGGGGCCTGGGCCCTTCTTCTCTCAGAGCCTTCTCCCAACAATGAACCCTGAAACGATCTGAGGAGATTCATTTATAAACCACATCAATCCAACACTCTATTTCACATCAGCCTTTCCCAAAAAGGACTGTGGGTCAGCTCACAGGGGCTGATACCAGCTGATTCTTTCCAACACCCTTGGCTCAAGCTGCCCCTGGCATCTACCAGGCCTTAAAGCTGAATGGGAGCAGTGATGCCCAAAGGGTTACTCGCTGTCACAATTTGGCCCCAAACGTCTGTGTGAACCTTGTGAGTCAGGAGGCCTTGGGACCAGAAGCGCCTCCAGCCCCAGGGTGCAGTTGCCCTAAACAGAAGCACAGTCAGGCAAAGCACTAGAAGCTGGTATGAGATTAGGTCTCTGTCAGCAGATTCACTCAATTCTTGGTTCATATCTGCTTGCTCCTCCATGAGAAATATGGGTATCTGCATTCTGAAAGGAGCCATGGGGTGGGGGTGGGGGCTGGCCTATCCCCCTACAGGCAATATCCCACTGTAGATGCAAAGCAGAGAAAGTCTGTATGTCACGTTTAGAGGGGGCAGGAAATTTCGCCAATCATCTTTTTTTTTCCCCTTAAAAACACACTACAGCAATAATCTAGCTCTTCACTTAGCCTTGAATTAATGTGACATCATTCAAAATGACTGTTAGTCTGAAGTTAAAACTTTCAGGTCCTAAAATAAAAAATCCCCTTTCCACACAAATAAACATTACGTATACTCAACTGTGGGCTTCCCTGGTGGTTCAGAAGGTAAAGAATCTGCCTGCAATGCAGGAGACCTGGGTTTAATCCCTGGGTCAGGAAGATCCCCTGGAGAAAGACATGGCTACCCACTCCAGCATTCTTGCCTGGAGAATCCCATGGACAAAAGAGCCTAGTGGGCTACTGTCCACGAGGTCACAAAGAGTTGGACATGACTTAGTGATTAACACTATACTTAACTGTAGAAGTAAAGGATTATAGACTTGGGGAGCTGGAAGGAATCTTAGTTTATTTTACAGAAGAAGAAACTATGGAGCAGAGAGAAGGAGACTCTCTGCCTGGAAGCAGGATGAAAAGTCAGGCCTAGGGCTCTTGTAGCATCTAAATGGGTAGTGACCTTTGAAAGTATCTGGAGCCACAGCTGAGCTGAGTCATGTCAACTTCATTTGTATGCTACAGGGGTTTGGTCACAGGCTGTGATGGCATGATGTAAGCCTCATCTGTGCCACTTGGGACACCCAAAGTCATTACCTCCGTTGTGGCAGGGAAAGCTCATAGTAGAGAGTTGGGTACTTCATGTTTTTTCCTCCAAAGAACCAGAAAGAAAATTAGAAGGAAAGGTTCCATAAATTTATGTCACCTGGACCTTTGGGGATGAACCCTTACAAATGCCAAAGGCAGGCTGGCCAGGCCAGGGAAGCATACTGGGTGGGGGAAGGCTATTCCTTGGATCCATGGTGCTTGAGAATGACCGAGAAAGGCCCATGAGAGAAGTGGGGAGGGGTTCTCTTCTGCTTTAAGGACAGATTTCCCCCAGAGCAACATAGCACATGGTGTTGGAGGGGGTGAATTGGGTGCAGGGCAAGGGGACTTCTCTTAGCCCTGGAGACCACTGATGTTTTGATGGGGCCATTTGACACAGGAACATGTAGTATCAGCAGGAAAAAAAAATACCCTGTGAAATGCTCTGTTTTTTCTTTTAGTTACCAAGTCATGTGGGTAAAAGTTTTCCTCTGCATCCAGGGTGGGGACAGTGAAGCCTGGGGCTGGGGGAGGTGGACAGGGGTGTTAGATATATTATTGGCAAAACATAACTAAAAGAAAAAAAATCTGGATTTTTTTCTATACAGAGGAGATATTCATCCCCAAACCCCCAGTCACAAGGGGTTGCATCAAATTCCTCTGAAGCCTTGGTGTGTCTGGCTGAGAGACCACAGCCTGACAGTGCTACTTGGCCATTTACTGCCAGCTGGGTGCCCAGCACCCCAGAGCTCTCAATCCCTGTCCCACGGCCCCTCCCCTGTGCACACTGCTCCCCCAGAGTCCCCGTCAGGTCCTTGTTCCTCTCCTCCAGGGCTCCACCTGCTCCTTAGTGTGGATGCAAACAAAGCCCTGACTTAGAGGTCAGGCGAGGAAGCCTGTTCAAAGGATGCCCACCTGCATCCCTGAGGCTGCCAGGTGAGGCCAGCCCCGTCTCTGCTGCTGATCTGCCCATGGCTCCTCCGCCTAGAGTCTGAGACCTGGGTTCCATTTCTCCCAGTTCAGCACTTTCAACTGAACCCTGTGAATTCCTGAGAACGACTGCCTCCAGGGATGTGTCTATACCTCTTGGGCCTCCTATGAGCTAGACAATGGAGACCTTTGTTTCAGAAGGATTGCACTTGAGTTCGTGTGAATTGCTTTGTTGGTGAGAGCACCAGGGCCTTGACTCAGCCTTGAGGCACCGGGAGCGTCCTAGTCTGATATGTGTCCTAGGTCTTAGCTTCATGTGTGGCATAGATTTGAAGGGAAGAGAGGGGACCAGGGCTACAGGCCCCAGATGGCTGGTGCTATTAGGCTCCCATCTCTGCATGGAATAGAAAACCTGCCCAGAGACACAGATGATGAGGGCTGGGTGTACACTGGCAGGGATCTCCAAGTTGGAGAACAAACAGGCTGGCAAACCAGAGTGCCTGTACACAGGAGGAGCCTAATTCACACTTGTTGAACAAAAGAAGAGCCGATGATTCCAGTGAGCTTGGCCCAGTCACAGGCTATCCTACCCATGGAGGCCAGGCCTTCTGGAACATACCCTTACCCAGATGCTGGTGTTTAACCATCTCTGATGGTCCATCAACCTCAAGATTTTCCAGCTCCAGTGCAATTACCTTAAACTTAAGATTTGCTTATGTTGCTTTGCTGTTCAGAAATCTTTGCTGGCTCCCCAGTACCTTCGGTGGTGTTTCCTAGTTATTAAAAATTGGTTTCAGTGATTACGCTCCCCTCTTGAGAATTCACAATGCACGTTAACATACTCAAGGACCCTGAGAAGACCTGTGGGGAGGAAACTGGTTTCCCCAACCTCGACCATGGAACGCTAGCGTCTGTCTTTTGTTTGCTTAACATCCATTAGCACACAGCAGACGACAGGGTTTGTTTTGATAACATTAACCAATAGCATAAAAGCAAGATGAATTAGTTTTACACTCAAGAGATGATGAAATCTGACCTCAGCCTAAGGTTCTTATCACCAACCTTCTTGACCTAACATCTGTCATGGGATGAATTATGTCTCCCTAAAATGCTGACAAAGGTCCATCTAGTCAAAGCTATGGCTTTTCCAGTAGTCAGGTATGGATGTGAGTTGGGCCATAAAGAAAGCTGAGCACCGAAGAATGGATGCTTTTGAACTGTGGTGTTGGAGAAGACTCTTGAGAGTCCTTTGGACAGAAAGGAGATCCAAACAGTACATCCTAAAGGAAATCAGTCCTAAACATTCATTGGAAGGACTGATGCTGAAGCTGAAGCTCTAATACTTTGGCCACCTGATGTGAAGAACTGACTCACTGGAAGGGACCCTGATGCTGGAAAGGATTGAAGGCGGGAGGAGAAGGGGACAACAGAGGATGAGATGGCTGGATGGCATCACTGACTCAATGGACATGAGTTTGAGTAAGCTCTGGGAGTTGGTGATGGACAGGGAGGCCTGGTGTGCTGCAGTCCATGGATTCAGACACGACCAAGCAACTGAACTGAACTGAAAATTCATGTGCTGAGGTCCTAACCCCAGCCCCTCAGACTCTGACTGTATTTGAGTATTTAAATAATCTTTAAAGAGGAAATTATATTAAAATGACGCTGTTTGGGTGGACTCCAAATGCAGTCTGAAACTGACGTCTTTATAAGAAGAGGACACACGGCGGCTCCCCAGGTGGCGCTGGTGGTGAAGAACCCGCCTGCCAGTGCAGGAGACGCAAGAGACGCGGGTTCAATCCCTGGGCTGGGAAGATCCCCTGGAGGAGGGCGTGGCAACCCTCGTCAGTATTCTTGCCTAGAGAATCCCATGGGCAGAGGAGACTGGTGGGCTAAGGTCTGTAGGATCGCACAGAGTCGGACATGACTGAAGTGACTTTGTACATCACAAGACTCACAGAGAGACAGCAGACAGTGAGATGAATCACGTTCAGGACACAGAAAGAAGGCAACCATGCACAAGCCAGGGGGAGAGGCCTTAGAAGAGACCAGCCTTACCAACACCTTGGTTTCTGACTTCCAACCTCCGGAGCCTAGAGAGAGGAATTTCTGCAGTGGAAGCCCCCAGTCTGGGGTGATGTATGATGGCCGCCCAGGGAGACTAACTCACGGTGCTCCCCACTGCTCCTCAAACATGCCCTAGGATTTGGTCAGCATTCCTATCCACAGTCTGGCTAGTCCACTCTTCCTCCAGGCTCTGCCTCTGCAATTCTTTTAGCAACAGACAAAACCACAATAAAATAACTGCCCCCCCTTGTCTTTTAAGGCCTCACCCACATGCCTCCTTGCCAAGTGGGCTCACCGTGGTCCATTGGCTACATGAGTCCCTCTCTTCTGTGCTCCCAGAGTTGGTGGAAAGTTCTGTTCACCCTTCACTCACTGGCCTTCTGTGGGGTGAGTTGAGCGTGTCTATTCTACCCCCTGCATTGTTAGACCTCTGGGGGCCGAAGCTTGCCCAGCACGTGACAGGTGCTCCATGATGATTTTCTGGATGGAACTGCAGCCGTGTCTCTGCGTCCACCAGGTCAAGAGAAAGGTGGGCACCATTGTCTGCCTGGCATTTTCCAGCTCTTGGCTGCTGGGACCAAAAGCACAGTGTCTGCTCCATCCCCAGGGGGAGGGGAGGATGTGGCCTTGGAGGCAGGCCTTAATGAAGCTGAAGTTATGCCTCTGCGGAGCGAAGGAGCAGAGGCTACTTTATCTGGGTTTCTGAATAATTTCATGCCTTTTGACTCAGATGCATAGGAATCCTGTGCCTTGCACACTGAGGGGACTCTGTAACCGTGATAAAGGAAAAGACAGGCCATATGCCAACACATCAGGCTCTCGGGCTCTGCTCCTTGGGGAAGTTCCTTCCAGTGACCCTACTGGAGCTGGAAGCATGGACGATGGTGCAGCGGCCAAAGCCAGGCCCTCCGTCAGGAGGCCACGTGTGTGCCAGGCCACCATGCTGTCACCGGGCCTCATGTGGCGGTTGTCAAGCATGGCTACAGGGCTCATATCTCCACGCCCTGTGGCCTTGGGGAGAAGGGCCCCCTGCAAGGGGAGCTTTGACACCCTCCACTCTGATCTGAACACAGGTTTTTAATTTCCCTGTAATTTGCCCTTTCTCCCTCTCCCTGGGCTGGCTTCCCTGTCATTTCATTTCCTGCACCATTCTCATCTTACAGCAGAGGTGAAGAGAGTTGACCTCTCCTTGCCCCAGAGCTGAATAAAATACAGAACAGATTTTTTTTTTTTTGGTGAATAAAAATAGGCTCGAATACCACCAGCCAGTCACTCCAGGCTCCGCCGGCCCATCTGGCCTCGCTCTCTCTCCCATCCACTGGCCCACAGCACAGGGTCACTGAGAGAGAGGGTGTCAGGTCTCCAGGGCAGAGCCCAAGGGGACTGTGGGCAGGAAGGAGGTCAGGACCATGCCGGAGCGAGGCCAGGCCGGGGGCTGGCGGGGCGGGGGCAGCTGGCCAGCTTCATCTTCTCCCGTGAGCAACGGCTGTGAGGGTGGAAACCTCCTCGGGCAGTGCCCTTGCCAGGGGACCAAGGAGGAAAGATCAAAATGTCAACACCTAGCGGGAAAGAAATTTCTGTCTGGAACATTTGGGTCAATTCCAAGAAGGATGCAACTGGAGCCCTTATGAGCAGAATAGAAAAGATTGCAGCTTTAGAGCCAGACGGACCGCACGTCGGCCTGGTCCTCTTTCTTTTGTGGTCGGCTGTGTTATCTTAGACAAGAAACTTGGTCTCTGTGAACCTCCGTTTTCTCATCTGTAAAACAGAGAGGATGCAGATTCTATAGGTCAGCTGGGAGAATGAAATGAAACAGCACACGAAAAGTGCTTTGCACATAAAGGGTGAACCCTGATCTACCTGCATCCTATTTGTCATTCAGGTCAAAGGTCAGATGGGGCTGTCTCTGACACCCCAGCCCCTGATCTAATGGTTGACCAGCTCCAGTCCACTGAGTGTCCATTGGGTTCTCTGCAAAGTACAAAGGTGTCCTTGTTTCTTTGTTTATGAGTGTACTTTTTTTTTTTTTTTTTTTGCTGTCCGGCTCCTCCTAGAAAGAAAGCCAGTGAGAATGGGTCTCTGTGTGAGTGACGTAGAATTGTTTCCATCCTTTAGCCTCAGATTATAGCTCCCTAATGGTGGCCTCTTCCCTTCAAGGAACCAGCTTCTAACCCCTCTCCCATTAAGACAAAGCTCCATAATCCCCCTTGTGGACGTGGTGTTCAAGAGGTCCCCTTGTGTCACCTGACCATGTCTCCTTTTGTTCTGAAACACAGAGAGATGCCCACAGGGTCCTGGCCCCAAAGAAAATGACCAAAATCTACATTAGCTTCCTTTCGCGGCTGTCACGAATCACCACCACAGGGTGGCTTGACATAGTTCATGCTGATTACCTTACGGGTCTGTAAAAGTGTGACGCCAGGCTAGAATTCAGGCATCAGCAGGGGTGGATTCCATTCTGGAGCCTCTCGAGGTGGATGAATTTCCACCTTCTGGAGGCCATCCACCTCCCTCACCTCCTGGCCCCAGCGTAGCTTCTCTCTGACCTACTCACAAGGTACCAACATTCTATGACAAGCAGACAGGTGAGCCCAGAAATGCAGTCCTATGTGGGAAGTGAAGAGTGGTGTTCCGCAGAGAGCAGGGTGGGAACACGCATGGCAGGTGGTCCCAAGTCACAATGGGTGGTCCCAAGGGGTGGTACCCAAGTCAGTGCTAGGCTTCACTCCTCCATGAACCTGTGGAAGAGCGCAAAGTCAGGACTGGACCAAACATCCTCTTCCTTCTTTTGAAACTCAGTTCACTGCTTTGTGCCTGGTGGACACCCAATGAACACCGATGCCACTTACAATGAACAGGTGCCATCTTTCAGTCATTTTTGTCTTTGGGGGCCTCAGTTTTGGATCTGTGATGTGATGGGAAATCAGCCAGCATCTTGGGACACAGCCCTGGCCTGAGCGTTTGAAGGATTTTCTTTACTGTGATCCACTTGTGTCCATCAAAGATGAAGAGCAGGACTGAAGTGACAGCCTTACATCCAGCTGTGAGGTCTCACCTGGAATCTCCCCAGACATCAGGGAACCAGATTTGAGACACTGCCCTTGGTTTCAAGCAGGACTTTAGGATCACTGGGGCATTGATCAGTGAGGGATGGCTTGTCCTTTGAATTTCTTCATAAAATCACATGCTAGGAGCAAAGGGATGAAGTCAAGCAACTGAAATACTTGGCAGAGTGTCAGGAAGGACTTTCTGGGCAGATCTATCAGCTGTGCTCCAGGGGGAGGGGGCTGCTGCCAGAGTTGGGGGATATGGGGGTGATTCTGGTCTCCAGAGGAAAAGTTCCCCTTGCAGTGTCCACCTGGTAAGGCCCCTTGGCTCTGAGTATCTTCTGCCCTCTGGCCTCAGATTATTCTCCTTCATCCTTACTTTCTTCTTCACTCAGAGCTACAGAATGGGGACCCCATACAGTTCCAGGAGCCACAGACTGCAGGGGAAGGCTGATCACAGGGATGTCTGAAGCCAGAAATTCTGGCAGGGCAGGCAAAGCCTGGGGCTGAAATCTTGGGGGGACTCAATGTTTGCTGAGAGGATGGGTGAAGGCATGATACAGACCAAGTAAGGCTGGATGGTGAATCAGGGTTGCCTTGGTACTTCCCCAGGCAATCAGCTTCCTCCTCGACTGGAAAAGCCCAGCATCGTCAGCCCCTCCGAAGCCTGCAGGACCTGGAATGTACAGGGGAATCAACACAGTAGACTTTATCCTCCATTCTTGGGAGATCATTCTCCAGGCCACCCTTCAAACCAGGCTTGACAACCAGTTAGTGGGTGGTGAAGTCAATGTGGTGGATGGAGATCCACCTCGCATTAAAAAAAAGAGACTCAGAATCCAGCACAGTTGAAAATATCAAAGTGTATCTCAGGAATAAGGATATTACATTGTGAAAATGTGTTTCAGTTTTGTGTATGGTTTATAGTATACTAAATGAGGGCTTCCCTAGTGGCTCAGTGGTAAAGAATCTGCCTGTCAATGCAGGAGATGCCGGTTTGATCCCTGGATTGGGAAGATCCCCTGGAGAAGGAAATGGAAACCCACTCTAGTATTCTTGCCTGGGAAATCCCATGGACAGAGGAGCCTAGTGGGCTACAGTCGGTGGGGTCACAAAAGAGTTGGACGTGACTGAGTGACTAAACAATAACAACATGCTAAGTGTGGGTTGCAAAGTGCGATGTATTTCTTACTGTGGGTCAAGGAAAAATAGAGCATTCAGGAATCACTAGGGGGATCCAGTGACCCCTGGGGGGAGATGTTGCAGGTTTGACCAGGCAGCTTTATCAACTCTAAATAAAGATGCATAAAGCACCCAAAATGTTCCTTTCTGGAGACCTTGGGGGTCAGTGGAGGAGCACTGGCTAGGAGTCGCGAGGGTGGGGTTTGAGTCAGGGGGTTGGACTGGATCACAGTTCTCCCTGTGAGCTGTGGGCGCATCGCTAAGCTCCCTTCCCACCTCAGTTTTCTCCTCTCTTAAATGGGGCAGTTCCGTTGTGTCTGTGCGCACTGCTGCCCTCTGGCGGTAAACTCTGCAACTTGCTGCAGCCCTGACTTCCAATATGGGATTGCTGATAGGCACGCGGCTTTCCATCTTCCAGGAGAGCCTCATTCCCAAGTGGAGTTGTACAGCACCCCCACTTAAGTACTGTGAGTTCTCCAAAAAGACCCCAGCTGCTCAAATGCCCTGCCTGCTGAAACACTCTCATGCGATAATATACAGTACAGACTTTTCACTCAAAGATCCATTTGTCCATGGTTAATATTGAATGACCCTTCACAGTGTGTGAAGTTCAGCTATGGGAGACTTCAGGCTATGGATAGCAGTCTTCACCAGCCTGGTCAATTGATAACTTTCCTTACTGTTGGAGTTCATTGTGGGTCACTGCCTGGCACAGCCAGGTTCAAAGTCAGAATTTCTGGGGTGGCAGCCATGGGGCCTCTATGTCCCAAGATGGTGATGTATCTTCTTGATCTTTGCCCACAGCTGGCCTCCTTCCCTGCAGGTATTTTTACCAAACATCAACTGCCAGGGCCATGGGGCGTGGCTTCCTTCCCAGGAGAACTTCCTTGTAGCCAAAGGTGTGATGGGGTCCACCTGCTTTGGGGTACTTAGCTGTATGCCAGGCATCTGGATACACCTGTTGGGCCTAAATTGTATTTTTTGAAGCTGCTATGAGTGGGCTCAAACATTTAGAATATGAACTTTGTCTTGTCACTTTTCTCAACTTCTTCTTTTCTGAATGGTATCAGCACCTATTTGCATCTCCAGTTAAGGCACTAACTAAATCCTTTAGTCTTTGACTCAACCTCTTGCAAGAAAAGTGGTTTTTGGAAAAATTTCTTGCTTAAACAGCATGCTGCATTGTTCTGAGATTTATGCCTAGGAAACTAAAAGAGGACTGAATGTTCCTGGCATTGTCTCTGGATTGAGAAACGTCAACTGCTGGCATGAGTAAGGCATCTTCAGATCCCCTGAAGTGAATATCTTGGATCACTGCATTCAACAGGTGCCTAATAATTGTTTGTTAAAAGGTTGCAGGAATGAATGGAAGGAATCGCAGCAGTGGCTTGAACGAAGCCACTGCTTCATTCGGATGAAGCTTCTGAGCTCTGCAGTCACAGTGTAAACCCCGCTGTTACACAACCGTTCAGGGTGGCCTGCAGCCAAATCAGGGAACTTATATCCATGAGGCTGGAAGACGCAAGCAGACATTTGACAAAATGGAGTTGAAGTACATTTCAGAACAGTTATTTGGATTTTTAGACCGCTGTCTTATGGGCAGTCTGAAGGCCTGAAGCAGGAGTGTTTTATTTTCAAACAATTCACTTCCCTTCTGACTTCAGGAATCCCCAGGATGGCTTGGTTTTGAGGACATTACCAGTCAACCGCAGCCAAGAAGTGATTATCAAGTGCCTGTTGCACAGACATAGTCTGACTTCTGGGCTGAGTTCAAAGCAGAGTTCTTAGTTTAATAATAATACAGGATTAGCTTTCCTTTACAACTTCCCATGCTGGATCTATTTTGGAAAAAAAAAAGAAAAACACTGAAATGTCCGTGGAACTTTGGGGCACAGTGAGGACTCTGAGAAAACATTTAGTCCGTGTTTGCATTCTTGTTCACGTCCTCTCATAATGAATCATGGAGGAAATCTCCCTCCCTTAATTCTCTTGGTGGGAAATGGTGGTTATTTCTAACAGGATGAGAAAAAACAGGTCTTGAACTCCTCCTATCACTGGACAACTTGCTGAGAGGTGGTTCCAGAGCTCACGGAGGCAGGCAGAAGGAGTGACGCAGCCTTGTGTTCATGTATTGCCATGTCATCTAAAGGAATCTGATGAAGGATTCAGAAAAAAACCCACCAGGGTTCTACAGAATAATTGTCTAAAGCTATTGACAAGTACTGATGGTACTTGTGAGAAGATTTTAGCCCAAATATGGATAAATATTTCCATCTCAATGGCATATGTTTAACACATAACTAACACATCTGTGATTTCTTGAATATTTTAGAAAAGACTAAAGAATCCATTTAATTGAAAACAAATAAGAAAGGTACGAGTATTAATTCAAAGAAGACTAATAATAGTGAAAACTGCGAGGCTGGTGCCTAAATAATGAAGTTTGGTGAACTGATGCGAAGTGAGCATTAAGCTTTTGCAGTGCTTTTAGAAGCAATACTCAGATTCATAAGTACTGTTTGGAACAAATATTTAGGACTTACCATCTTCTCGGGGAAAGGCTCAGGTACTGTGGACATGCTTGGAAGGACGCCTTAAGGGCATGGCTATTCTTTTTTGGTTGTGGGAAACATTCTAGCTCTAGGATTTTGGGCTTCCCAGGTGGCTCAGTGGTAAAAAATCTGCCTGCCATGCAAGAGATGTGGATTTGATTCCTGGGTCAGGAAGACTCCTTGGAGAAGGAAATGGCAACCCACTCCAGTATTCTTGCCTGGGAAATCCCACGGACAGAGGAGCCTGGTGGGTTATAGTCCATGGGATCACAAAAGAGTCAGATACAACGACTAAAGAACAACAGTCTTTCTATTAATAGAATGAATCTCTGTGAGTCCCCCAGTGAAGACCCCCAGCAATCAGTTATGTCTGCTCAGGAGCAGCTGCTGCTAAGTTGTTTCAGTCGTGTCTGACTCTTTGTGACCCCACGGACTGTAGCTCACCAGGCTCCTCTGTCCATGGGATTCTCCAGGCAAGGATACTGGAGTGGGTTGCCATTTCCTCCTCCAGGGGATCTTCCCAATCCAGGGACTGAACCTGTGTCTCCTGTGGTTCCTGCACTGCAGGTGGATTCTTTATTTCTGAGCCACAGGAGAAGCCCCTGATTGGGAGAATGGATCTTTTCTCAGATTGAGCCGGGATCTCAGAGGGAAGGTGATAACTCCAAAGTCTTCCCTTCTGCCCACCGGTCAGGGATGTCATTGCCAGGCCTTTGGAGAATCTTCCATCGGGTCTGTCACACCTGACAGTGCATCAGAGTGGAGAACAAACTGTCAAATGTGCCTTCTGCTCACTCAGGCTCCTATACCACCTGGGCAGGGAGGCTGGCATGCAAATCCACTGCATCTCCTTCAGGATAAACACCACAAGGAGAAAGAGCTCTGTCTTTATTCACGTTTCTGAGTCTTTGGCAATAGTGAGGTGTCTTGGGGAGGGTGCTTAAGAGGACAGCATAACTGTTGAAGTCCCTTTTTTTTTTTTTTTAGTGTGTGTGTGTGTGTGTGTGTATATGTATGGAACCTCAGTCTCTACCAGAGAATCTACTCCTGAGCCTGACCTTGCTTGGGACCCTGGTTTTCTCAGGGAAGGAACTCAGAGAGTGCCCAGAGCTGGTGCTGGCAATACCATTTGGTGGTCTGGGAGTTGTTGATTGCTTTCTCTGTCACAGAGCCTTTGATTTCCACCGGCTCGTGTGTACACATGTGGGTATTCTTGGTGGCCTGACCATTGAGCATAATTAAAAGAAATGATTGGCTTTCTCTTGATGCAAACATCTGGTTTTACTTGAAACAAGATGACTTAGCTGTTTCAGAAACATTCTTGTAACCCTGGATTCACATTTTCTTCTTAAAATATATATTTTCTCTGTTAGGGCAGCATGTTAATGTAAACACTCCATGTAACTGACAACCGACAGTTTCAGAAGTATGTGGGGCTCCAAGCACCGGAGGAACCGCAAGTATGATTGCGTTTTTGATTTGATCACTGGAAATCTGTTTCAACAGTCACTCTGATTTAAACAATTACTCTGATTTATACTCCAAACGCTGTAATTTGCAGAAAATGTAACCATGTGAGGACATTTTTCTAGAGTATGTCTTGGCAACTTTGTTTTGTTGTGATGTCATTCCCTTCGGCTTCAAGGAAGTGCTAAGGGAATCCAAGAAGGAAAACAGGGTCTTTTCTTTCTGATGGGTTTTCCTGGCCGCCAAGGGGAATGTTCTTAAGTCTTACCACTCTCAGCCCTGGGGCCAACTCTGCAGGGCTAAGAATGACAACCAGGAGAGAAGGAGACCCAAGGTTTCCTGAAGGTCAAAGAGTTAGGGACCAGGAGAGGGGTGACTGGTTGTGTGGTCATTCCCACTCTCTACAGTTAAGGAGGCCAGGTGGGAAGCCTACTTGTGTACCACGTTCATTCTTCAAAGTCCAGGCTGGTGGGACTGGAAGACTAACAGAAGGTTTAATCTTTAATCCCTTCATTGCCCAGAAAGGAAGATCCAGAGATGGAAAGAACGCCACCCAGGTTCTAGACCACGTGTCAGAGCAAAAGGAAGAACCAGGTCCTTGGATTTCTAATTTATTGCAAGTTAGAAATGTAGGCGTGAAAGAGTCAGTGCATAGCTGGCACTCAGCAATGGTTTGCTGAACAGCCCTGGATTGGCTGGTTGACCAGTACGTTCTGTAGTAGTCAGTTTATCCATGCTAACCACACTGATGAAAGCAATTGTTCTTTCTTTGTTTTCCCAATACTGATCTGATGCTCTATGTGAGCTCCCACACATGGCTGGTAAAAGAAGAAATAAAACTAAATTTTGGTCCAATTGAAAAATTTCAAACTGATTCCAGCTCTCTTCTCCTTTCTCTGACCCCGTATGGCACTGGGATGTGGGAGGAGGAATATTGTGTTCTCAGACCCCTCACACATTGGTGATCCTCTGATTTCTGAGCCAGTGGCCCTTGGTCTGGTCACTGCTTACCTTGCTGTCTTTGATGGCTGAGGTCCCAGACACGCTCCCCTGTTCCCCTAAAGAAATTGAAAATGGCTCAGAAACGTAATTCAAGCTTGATCTTCCCTTAGTTCTAGTATGCTTCACAATTAAATTTACTTTGGTGTGGTTGCTGCCATGTTGGTATAAGATTTAAAGTAAAATTAACCCAGAGTCCCAACCAAGAGATAGGACAAAAGACTCTTCCTTCTGGTTTTCCCCTCCAATTATTCAACACATTGTGTGCTTTAGTAATTCATTTATGTCCGACTCTTTTCTGACATGGACTGTAGTCCACCAAGCTCCTCTGTCCATGGAATGCTCAGGCAAGAATACTGGAGTGGGTGGCCTTTTCCTCCTTCAGGGGATCTTCCCAACCCAGGGATTAAGCCTGTGTCTCCTGCATTGCAGGCAGATTCTTTACCGTCTGAGCCACCAGGGAAGCCCAGTTCAACAGAGGAGCATCGTATCTCACCTCCTGCCTCTTCTGCATTTTCCGCCTTCTCCTCCTAACCCCTCAGGACTGGGACAGGTGAACTTCTAACTTTTCTTTCCTCTATGTATTATTCTCCTTCTGAATTGGACAGCAAGTCTCATGGTCTGAATATACTATAGAAAAAATATCCTATAGTCTGAATTTCTTCAACTGATATGTGGGTTACTCTCTAGTTTATACTCATCTTTTGCCTGAATCTCTACGTAGCTATCTGTCTAAATTGCTTCTCAATATTTACATTTGGATGTCTAAGAAGAATCTCAATCTTAGAATAATCAACACCAGAACTGTTTGGCTGCCTGTCCCTGTTTCTGTCCCTTATTCCAAGGATTTTTAATTTTGGTGACAGAACTGCCATTGTCTTAGGTGCCCAGACCAAAAATTTAAAGTCATCTTTGGCTCTTCTATCTCTTGCATCACACATCTAATCCGTCAGAAAATCCCATTGGCTCTAACTTCAAAATAGAGCTTGGACCCCAAACATTTCTTATCATCTCCATGGTTACCATCAGCATCTAAGCTGCTGTTTCTTCTTCTTGGACCGCAGCTACAGTCTCTGAATTGGTACTCTTTCTTCTACTTGGGTCCCCATAGAACTGAAGTTCTCATCTGGGGGTGACTGTGTTCCCTAAGGGACATTTGGTGACGTAAATGGCAACCCACTCCAGTGTTCTTGCCTGGAGAATCCCGGGGACGGGGAAGCCTGGTGGCCTGCCGTCTATGGGGTCGCACAGAGTCGGACACGATTGAAGCGACTTAGTAGCAGCAGCAGCAGGAACACTTTTGGTTGTCTCTACTGGAAGCAAGGGGGTGCTGCTGGCATCTAGTGGAGGGAAGCCAGGATGCTGCTGACAATTCTGTAAGACACCAGACAGCCCCCCACAACAAACAATTACCTAGCCCCAAATTTTGATAGTGGTAAGGTTGAAAAACTCTGCCAAACTCCCAACATAGTAATCAGGGTGGTCTTTCTTAAGTATGAATTAAACTGTGTCACTCCCATGCTTCAAATAATGTGGCTTGCTAGTGTAATAAGAATAAACCTTAAATTATTTATACTAGTCTTCAAGTCCTCCTATGGGAGGACCTAGCCTCTGTAGACCTCTCCTATATCCTATTTTTCCATTCTGGTCATTTACAATCCCCCAGCAGCAATGATACTTTGTATTTATCTTCAATATCCTAAAAACATTCCTGTCTCAGGGCCTTTGCACTTGCTGTGATTACCGTGTTCTCTAGATTTTGCTCAGTTACTATGTTATCACTCAGGTCTCAGGTTAAATGTCATCTCTTCAATCAGTCTTTCCTGACTTCCCTAAGGGTGACAGGCCCTATGCCCAACCCTGCAAAACGTACACATCACATTACCTAATTTTATCTCCTTCTTGAAGGTGAAGGTGAAGTCGCTCAGTTGTGTCTGACTCTTTGTGACCCCGTGGACTGTAGCCTACCAGGCTTCTCCGTCCATGGGATTCTCCAGGCAAGAATATTGGAGTGGGTTACCATTTTCTTCTCCAGGGGATCTTCCCAACCCAGGGATCGAACTTGGGTCTCCCGCATTGGAGGCAGATGCTTTAACCTCTGAGCCACCAGGGAAGCCCTTTTAGCACCAGGAATCTCCTCCTTTGCACTTATCAATGCCTAGTATTTATCTTGTTTACTTGTGGCCTGTCTCTTTTCTCTAAGTTTCTTAAGGATAAGATTATTCTTCTGGAACATACAGAGAAGGGCTCAATAGATATTGCTGACTGCATGCCTGACTGATTGATTGTCAGTATGTTGAATAGAACCTAAAGAGATTTAGAACATCTTTTCTCTCTGGTCAATGCCTAGCTTTCAGGCCTATTGTCTTACTGTGAAATCGTATTTCAATAATATGAGCTGAATATTAACTCTTTCTCTATGCATTCCTGTTATAACATTTCTAGCTACCCCCACACCACTCCATCCAACCAATATATACCTTTGCCGGTTTAGAGACTAGGTCATGCTCAGGGGAATATGAAAGAGAAAACACTAATCGCTGTTTTCCCAAATATTACTTTAAGAAATATAAAACAAAGTGTTCAATTTATCATTAAAAAATCCCCTTTTGTTCTTAAAAAAATGCTTTTCAATGATTAAAAAAAGACTCATTCTTCTAGGAGGTAAACCTCGTTCCCCTCTTTCCTCCCAGTGGGTACCAGGCTGGTCCCAGCTGGTTGCATTGGCACTGGTCCTGGCAGCTGAACATTTTCTGCTGCTACCTTCCCCACAGCACAAACCTAAGGCTTTATCTAAAGCATTATCCATCATTGCCTAAGACTGTTTCTACTCTAGTGAAAAGAACAGGCTCCCTTGCACAGAAGCAGAGGAGGCTAACTGTGGATGTGCTGGAGTCACAGGTACGGTTTCAAATATTAGGCTCCCCTTTGTCAGTGGATAAGCAGCTGAGATTTCACAGACACAAGAGGTAAGGTTGCAGGAGTGTGCTTTTTGTGCATGAGTGTGTGTCGTGTATACAGGTCTGCGGGCAGGCAACACGTGTGGATCTGTACCTGTGACACCCCAGAGGTCACAAGATCAAAAATGGGAAAGGATATTTCATGTTTCAGTCCAGGAAAGGGTGATGGGAAGAGCACATTCATGTCATTAATTTAGTGCTGGCCATAGGAACTGGTAGCGTTGGGCTCTGTGGCTCTAAGAGGGTGATTTAATTCTTTCCCAGTCCCGCAAGCTCAGGAGCAACAAGGCATCCAGGTGTGGCCAACTTTTAGAGAGAAATCTGTCCCCAGGACCTCCACAGTGTCTGACCCAGTGGAAACCTGCTTTTCATGTTGTGACTGGAAGGTGGAGAGGCCTTCTCCAGCCATCGGCTACCTTTCAGACCTCTCTCTGCAACTTCCCTTTCACTTAATCCTTCAGGCGCCTGCTGCCTTGTTCTTACCTTGCTCCTTGGATGTTGGTCTCAACTGTCCATTCATCCCAAAGGCAGGAGGTCCATCTCGTTCATGAGGAGTTTCACAGAGGGATGAAGAGGACAGACACAAATACCAGATGCTCAGGGAATTCCAGCCTCACCCCTTAGAAACTGGTGACCCTGAGCTAGTTGCTTAATGTTTCCGTGTCTCAACATCCTTGTCTGTGATATAGGGGTATTGATAATGTCTGTCCTGTAAAGTTGTCCTAAACTTGCATGAGATAATATTTATTTAATTCTGCCTGGCATGTAGTGATCAACATGTAAATTTTTTAGAAGTACCTATTTGATACATTTTAAAATTCTCTTTTGAAAACAATTTTCTTTCTTTTTGGCTGTGCTGGGTCTCCCTCGCTGCACGGGCTTTCCTCTAGTTGCGTGGAGTGGGGCCTTCTCTCTAGTTGTGGTGCACAGGCTTCCCGTTGCAATGGCTGCTCTTGTTGTGGAGCACAGGCTCGAGGATGTGTGAGCTGCAGTAGCCGCAGTACGTAGGCTCAGTAGTTGCGGCTCCCGGGTTTTAGAGCACAGGCTCAGTAGTTTTGGTGCATGGGCGAAGCTACTCTGCTGCATGTGGGATCTTCCCAGGTCAGGGACTGAACCTGTGTCTCCTGCATTGGCAGGTGGATTCTTTACCACTGAGCCACCAGGGAAGCCCATCGCTGTGTAAATTTTGTGGAGGTGATGAAGGTCATGATGATCGTGGTTATGATGCTAATGGTGAGGATGGTGGTGGCGAAGGAGATTGTGGTGGTGATGCTGGTGGTAGGTAGTGAGGCTGGTGATGGTGGTGATGATGGTGGTGATGTGCTGATGGTAATGATCCTGAGGGTGATGATGGTGGTGATGTGATGATGGTAATGATCCTGAGGGTGATGATGGTGGTGATGATGGTAATGATCCTGAGGGTGATGATGGTGGTGATGATTTTCTCTTCGCTTGTGGTCTGCAGCACCTAGGACAGGCCTGGGTACAGAGCTGTTGGTCTGGAAAGATCTATTGCTTCTCACAGCCTGGACCTGCAGCTTGCCCTGAGGTATCTGTGAGACGTGGTGGCACCTGGGCTGGCTCCTTCCTGGGGACAGTTGTGGGTCATCCCTAGGAAGTAAAGGCAGAGGAAGAGTTTATGCTAATGGTTCAGTGAGCAAAACCTGGAGGGGATGAGTGAAGGGCAGTGGGCCTGAGAGGACACGTAATGCTGAACGGATTCACGTGGTAACAGTTACCTACAATGCCAAGGACTCTTTCCTTTTGGTCATGAATTCTTTTTCCTTCCTGGGACCAGGCTGCCCATGTTTCTGTGAAAATACCCCAAATATGCTTCAGTCCAAAAATTTGACAGCTGTTGACCAGGGCTGTCAATGGGCTGGGCATGGTGTGTCCTGCCCCACTACCAGCCCCTGTACCCTGAGAACAGGGTTAGAATCCAAATACGAGGTTTGCTCTGAGGGGAAAATCCAACACTTTAAAGAAAAGCTGTATTTTCTGTATTAGGAAGAGGCCAGCCCCTGCTTGGGGGAAACTGGGTGGGAAGAAATGAGCAGGGGCCCACAGAGGGAGGCTGGGTCACCCAGGGCAATTTGGTTCCTGGACTAAAGCAAATTTCATCTAAATTCTGATTTTCTCTGTCATCAGCCTGTTCTTAAATGTTGTAGTTCTTTGATGCAAAGATTTACTGAATGGACAGGGACCTCATAGCAGGGAAGGGAGCATTTGGAACTGTCAGAAGAGAAGGCCCTAGATTAAGAGCTGGGCCAGGTTCTGAGTGGATACAGTGACAGATTTCTTCTTCTTGGGCTCTGAAATCACCGTGGATGGTGACTGCAGCCATGAAATTAGAAGATTGCTTCTTGGAAGGAAAGCTATGACAAACCTATGAAGTGTATTAAAAAGTAAAGACATCACTTAGCCAACAAATGTCTGTATAGTCAAGGTTATAGTCTTTCCAGTAGTCATGTACAGATGTGAGATTTGGACCATAGAGAAGGCAGAGTGCTGAAGAATTGATACTTTCAAACTGTGGTGTTGGAAAAGACTCTTGAGAGGCCCTTGGACTGCAAGGAGATCAAATCCGTCAATCCTAAAGGAAATCAACTCTGAATACTCATTGAAAGGACTGATGCTGAAGTTGAGATGCCAATACTCTGGCCACTTGATGTGAAGAGCCAACTCATTGGAAAAGACCCTGATGCTGGGAGAGATTGAGGGCAAGAGGAGAAGGGGGCGACAGAGGATGAGATAGTTGGATGGCATCACTGATTCAATGGACATGAACTTGGGCAAACTCTGAGAGGTGATGAGGGACAGGGAGGCCTGGTGTGCTGCAGTCCGTGGACACAAAGAGGCAGACACAACTGGGCGACTGAACAACAACAGGTTCTGAGCATCATCATCTGCAGATGGGCCTTTCCTGAGAGGACTGTCTTCTCTAATTGACTGCAGAGATGATCTAGCTCCATGAACCATATGGGAATATGGACCTTCCTAAGATGACCTGATTGACTTAGAGGATTTAAATGTGTTATATTGTCCATGGCTTTTCAGAAATCCTAGATACCTATGATCAGGCAGTGCCTGGGAATCAAACAGAGCCAGCAATGACCAGCAACCTCAAAAGCTGGTCTGCCTGGTCTGTCTGCTGCTACCCTTATCCATTTGAGTCAGGAGCTCTGCACACAGGTGATTACTGAATGCTTACTTTCCACCAGCATCTGTGTATCTACTATCCCTGCCACCACCTCCGCCCCATTGCTATCCCCACCATTAATAGTTTTATCTCCCCTATGCGTGCTATGAGCCCTTACTCTGGGACCTTTTCTATCACAAGAGGCTGCCATCTCTCCTCTCCCCTTGCCCTCCTGCAACAAATAGAAGTTGGTCTTGTGACTCCCTATAGGATCAGATAGAATGAGCTTCAAGAACTTGTTCCCCTGGGAGGAAGCTGCAGGTCAGGAAGCTACATGGCCCGCCCTGCAAACAAGCAGTGGATCAGCAGGATACACTTTTGACTGCCGATGCCTCTGGTTGGTTCAGAGTGTTGTGGGTACAGAAACCAGTTCCTGGATCAGAAAGGTAATGACACGTGTTCATGCATGGGGCCAATAGATTAAGTTTTTGAATTTTTGTTTGGAAAATCTAGTATGGTAGGGGACTGAGGAAAAAGTCAAGAAGTGTGAGTTCTGTTCCCCAGAAGACTCTGGTGGTTCAAGGCTAATGTGTGACTTCTCAGCCTTTGGAGCTATTCTCTGAGCAGGTGCTCGAGAGAACATTCAGTGGTTCTATATATACAGCATGGATGGATGAAGAGGTGGATGCGTGGATGGATGAGTGGATGAATGGATGAATGGGTGAGCAGGTGGATAGATGTGTAATGAAAAATGAACAATAAGCAATTTTCAGGGCATTTGTAAGTTTCCTGCAAGGTAAATGATGCCTGGCCCCTTTCCCTGATATTTGCCACCCTAGGGATGTCTCTGGGGACAGGAAAGGTTGAAATGAGGACAAAGAGAATCTGGGAGGGGACCATATGGCTATGCTGGGCCATGGTCAATATTCCATGACTGATTGGCAGTAAAGAGATTTGAAGGAATGAATGTCTTCTTGGTGAATATTGAAGCTGCTGGCAGATGCCTCAGGGGATGCCCAGGTCTGCTGCTTGTCCAAGGAGACTCAGAGGAGCAGGGCATGGGACCTGCCTTGGGGAGTCGCCCAGTTTGGCTGAGTCTGATCATGAACATGTAAAAGGTAAATACTTATATTAAGCTTTTGGCTCAGTTGAGGATTATTTGATTATAAGAAACAAACAAACAAAAACTACTCAAATGAACTTAAGCAGAATGGGAGGATAAACAGTGAGCCGAGAGAGAGGCTGAAAGTACTGCCTGGCTTCATGGAGTCGGGAAAGTTTCCAGCTGGTGCCTGTCAGACTCTCTGTGTCTTGCTCTCTGAGATGACACTGTCTCTCTTCTTTGTGTCTCTTGGCTCCAGCCTCCTTCCCTGGAGCTTCCTCTACAAGGCTGTTCATTTCTCTTCACTCAGAATCCCAGCTTGCTCACAGTCCTGGGTTGCCCTGACACCTATCCTAGTCCAAACTGTAAATGACCTTTAGAGCCTCAGACAATTTTTCCTATAGTTTCTGTATCTCTTAGTTCAAATTCTGGAGAGAAATAAAAAGGAGAGAAAGAGAGAAGGCAGATTGGTTCAGCCTAGAGGCTTCTCTCTCCCCCACCCCCAGTCACTAGTTCACAAATGGGACTGTGTCAACACAGGCAGGAAAGGGCCATGCGCGGTGAGGGGGAGGTTCAACAAAGATGGATGCCAGAGATATCACAAGTGTATGCTGAATGGATGAGAAAAATGCTCTGCAGGTGTGTCTGACTGGTGATGTGTCGGGGTGACTCTAAGGTGGCAACCTGTCCCGTGGTTAAGATTCTGTGCTCTCACTGCCAAGGGTCTGGGTTCAGTCCCAGAGAACTAAGATCTCATAAACCCTACAGTGGCAAAGAGAGAGGGAGACAGAGACAGAGAAGAGAGTGGGGCGTTAAGTAGGCTTGGTGCTTAGTGGTGGGTGATGATGGGAAAGTTGTGTTTAGATTACCTGAGATTGACCAGGTAGGCAGGTCAGCCTGGAGGCATAGAAGCCACACCCATGCTCCCTCTCGGGGACAGGGGTTGGGGGGTGGGTGGGTGAACTGACATATAAGGGTAGGTCCTCCAGGACCCACACCTGGGACAGTCTCCTGGGCTGCAGAGATTAAGACCCTTCAGTATAAATTGGGCTTCCCTTGTGGCTCAGATGGTAAAGAACCCACCTCCAATGCAGGAGGCCTGGGTTCAATCCCTGGATTGGGAAGATCACCTGGAGACAGGCATGACTTGCCTGGAGAATCCCCATGGACAGAGGAGCCTGGCGGGCTACAGTCCACGGGGTCACAAAGAGTTGGACACAACTGAGCAACTAAGCACAGCATAGTATAAATTAGTCTAGCAATATTAAGAAGCAATTTAAAAAATAAGTATCAAGAAACTTTAGCCAGTATTTAAGATCATGAAACATATGGACCATAGGCAATACTTTGGAAATAACATTAAGTTTGAAAACAAAATATAAACTATAAATGCAGTAAGAATTATTACTATAGAACATCAATTCAGTTCAGTCACTCAGTCTTGTCCGACTCTTTGTGACCTCATGGAGTGCAGCACACCAGGCTTCCCTGTCCATCACCAACTCCTGGAGCTTGCTCAAACTCATGTCCATTGAGTGGGTAATGCCATCCAACCATCTCGTTCTCTGTCTCATTTACTGTAGAATATAAACTGAAACAAAGTGTGAAGAGTATTTGGTTTTAGGTGGTGCAATTCTAAGGGATATTATTTCTTACTTGCTTTTCTCCTTTATACATTTTCTTATCCTATTCTTTTTACAGTTGAGGTAAAATTTGCATAACATTCCAGTTGTAACACTCTGGCAACCACTGATCTACTTCTATCTCTATGTATTTTCCTTTCTGGATATTTCATATAAATGAAATCATACATACATACCAAAAAAAACCCCAAAAAAACCCTTCTGAGAAAAGGTGAGACAAGGGTGTCTCGCTGCAGGGAGGGAGAGGATTGAGTCCCACGGTTTCCTCCAATCTTGCCCCTGAAACCTGTCCCAAGTTTCTTTTTTTTTTTTTTTTTTTTTTCATTTTTCTTTTTTTTTTTTTTTAATTTTATTTTATTTTTAAACTTTACATAACTGTATTAGATTTGCCAAATATCAAAATGAATCCGCCACAGGTATACATGTGTTCCCCATCCTGAACCCTCCTCCCTCCTCCCTCCCCATTCCATCCCTCTGGGTCGTCCCAGTGCACCAGCCCCAAGCATCCAGTATCGTGCATCGAACCTGGACTGGCAACTCATTTCATACATGATATTTACATGTTTCAATGCCATTCTCCCAAATCTTCCCACCCTCTCCCTCTCCCACAGAGTCCATAAGACTGTTCTATACATCAGTGTCTCTTTTGCTGTCTCGTACACAGGGTTATTGTTACCATCTTTCTAAATTCCATATATATGCGTTAGTATACTGTATTGGTGTTTTTCTTTCTGGCTTACTTCACTCTGTATAATAGGCTCCAGTTTCATCCACCTCATTAGAACTGATTCAAATGTATTCTTTTTAATGGCTGAATAATCCAAGTTTCTTAAGGAAAGAAACTTTAGAAACAGAGCCAGTTTGCTCTGGGAACACCCTCAAAAGAGCTCCACTCATGAAAGTTATCTGCAGTTTGGCTGGAAGCTGAGCTGATAGTTGGGAAAACCTGGGTTTCAAGGCCATTTCAGAGGCAAGATGGTAACCACAAGGATGAAGAAGTCCAAGGAACATATTGGAGGAAAGAGCAAGGCAAATTCTAGAACCGCAGAGGAGAGTGTGTGAGCCCCTGGGCTCCAGAAGAGGAGTGGACAGTCTTAGGGGATTAAACTCCAGAGACATTCCAGGATGGAAACACAGGATCAGGGATCACCAGGAGTGTGCTCAAAGGCCTGAGTAGTCCCCAAGAACAAAGTGACTCAAAGGAAAAACCAAACCTATGATCTCCTAGAGACCAGCCCAGGAGAGCTTTGTCCTGTATGTAAAGGATCCAATTTAACTCAGAAAACATGTTCAGGGCTGAGCTGATAGCCTGAAAGAGAAAACACCATTTTTCTCCTTCAGAGACTCCACAATGGCATGTCAAGAAGCTGTTCAACCCGCCTTCACCACCTAATTCAGGTGACAGCGATGGAGGATGGCATCACAGGTGGCAGTTGCCCCTTTGGTCTGGAAGTTCTCGGGCAGCCAGTTCAGAGGCATTTGCACCAGCCGGGTTCAGGTTCTCCCTGGCTCCGGCCACTCACAGGGCCCTGCAGATGTAGAGGAAGCTGGAAAGAAACTGCGGCTGGTGACGCCTGCTGGTGGCAATGGATCTATCTAGAGAGAAACAGTGAGTCATGAACCGAGATCCGTGACAAATTTCTCCATGTTATTACTTTATATTTGTATTTGAAAGTCATCACCCTGGGCTGTGACAGAGGGGTATGTTCAATATAGAATTTCTGCTTTGCCTGGAAAACCAGCTTTTGGCTGTGAAAGTGGCACATTGTCAACTGTCTGTATTTTGGCCTTCACACTGCATTTCCTTCCTGGCTGTGAGGCAGTAACCAGGCACAGACCTCCTCTTTGCCTGCTCCGGGCTCCTCAGAAACACTCCAGTCCTTCTACAGCTGAGACAATTCTGAGAGCGAGCCTGGCACTCAAGCCCCTCTGCTGTCCTGGGCAGCTGGAGGCCCCACCGGTGGAACAAGGCCCCCAGACTTCCTGGAAGAAGGACAAAAAGGCATCTCTTATTTGTTGAGGAGCTTAGAATCTCTGTGACTCAAGTAATTGCTCGCTGTTACAATGACAGGCTTCAACGGAAACCCTCTGGGCATGAAGTGGACAGAGTCCATAAGTGTGGCCTCTAGCCCTTAAAAAGGCACTTAACAATTAAGCTGGCACACACTAGCAGTGAAGATAATGGTTTTTGGTTCAAATCCTTTCTGTATCACTTACTAGCTGTATGTGTTCAGGCAATTTGTTTAATCCCATTAAACCTCAGTTTCCTCATTTGTAAAATGGGAAATAGTAAGAATAAAAAACTTCAGAGGGCTGAAGTGAGGGTTACATGAGAAAATGCAGCCAAAATGCTTCTATTAGTAATGAATACTACCTAATATGTGGGCTTCCCTGGTGGATCAGTGATAAAGAATCTGCCTGCCAATGCAGGGGATGTGGGTTCGATCCTTGGGTTGGGAAGATGCCCTGGAGGAAGAAATGGCAACCCACTCCAGTATTCTTGCCTGGGAAATCCCATGGACAGAGGAGCCTTTTGGGCTACAGTCTGTGGGATCGCAGAGTCAGACACGACTTAGCATCTGAACAACAACAAACAACAACCACCTAGTTTGTGTTTGAAAAGTTATCAGCTTTATCGGTGCTACATTTGGGTTCCGCCTGACTCAAAATCTGGTGTAGGCAGCACATCAAGGAAGGAAAAGCTCGCTGCAAGCTTTACATAGCATCTGGGAAGAAGCTGTCATGTTTTGGAGATGCCAGCCAAAGAACATCTTATTTCTAGCCAAGTGCCTTGTTTGTCCAGCTACAGAGTGTGGCCTCTTTATCTGAGACCAAGTCACCCCAACCCCATTTTTCATATTTATTTCGTGAGAAGTACAGCCAGAAGAGGAAATTAAGTTGTGGCTTGGTTGCAGCCCAAGAGTCAGACATTCTCCTTTTTGATAGGCGCATCCGCCCTGCCGGTGGCCCTGTGAAACATGCAGGAACATGTAAGGAATCACTTACTACGGCTGTTGGAGGAATTGATACCCTTCGAGAGATGGTTGGGAACAATGTACGTGTCACGTGGTATCTGCTGTGCACAGACTAGAAGGAACAAACCAATTAACTGATGGAATGCCAGCCATCCAGGGGAACTGCAGGGGCTCTGAAAGGCCAAAAGAGAAAAGTGCAGAGAGGGTCCCCAGGTGGACAGGAGTCAGCTGCTGGTGCTGAGTCTGGGCAGAACTAAAGCCAGTCTAGTGGTTTTGGATGGGCACTGGGGCAAGCTCCCAAATTCTCTGGCTCCTTCTTATTATTTTTAATATATATTTTAATTAATTAATTTAGTGGTGACTGTGTTGGGACTTTGTTGCCTCACACGGGCTTTCTCTAGTTATGGTGAGCGGGGCCTCCTCTCTGGTTGCGGTGAGCAGGCTTCTCATTCAGCGGCTTCTCTTGGTGCAGAACATGGGCTCTTGGTGTGCAGGCTCAGTAGTTTTGCAGCTCATGAACTCATGTGGAATCTTTCTGGACCCAGGACTGAATCCATGTCCCTGCATTGGCAGGTGGATTCTTTTTTTTTTTAAACCCAAATTTTAAACTTTTCATATTGTATTCGGTTATAGGCTATTAACAATGTGGTCATTTCAGGTGAACAGCGAAGGGACTCAGCCATACCTATACGTGTATGTATCCATTCTCTCCCAAGCCCTCTTCCCATCCAGGCTGGCATATAACATTGGGTACAGTTCCATGAAGGGATCCTTAGGGACTTTGGGAAGGTCATGTACACACCGCTATATTTAAAATGGATAACCAGCAGACAGATTCTTAACCACTGGGCCACCAGGGAAGTCCAGGCTGCTTACTTTCTTCCTAGTGTGGGCACATCCCGCTTTGAACTGGTAAGTTCCTGCACCAGAGCTCAACATCAAGCCCCAATTCCACCCTTTATGGAATCTTGAGTTTCCCCTCACTTGTGGCTTCACTTTCCTATTGCCTGCTGTGTGGTAAGAGTGTCTCTTCAGTCAGCTTGGCAGCTCTGCTTGAGAACACCAAGTCATGCTCAGATTTGGATCTCTGAGCAGGAGTAGGTTTTTAGTGGATGCCTAGCGCTCTAAGGGAAAGATCTTTGGGAAAGTGCACGATCACGGATGAACAAGGTCCGTGGTGCCCAAGGACACCCACAGCATGGGCTAATCAGGAACTAGTGCACAGTCAATGAGCTGGCAACATTTGTACAGTGAACAGCCATGAATAGAATGCACAGGGGAGGTGTCCTCCTGGAGCTCATAGACAGTTTGTTGTAGACTGTGGACCAGAAAGCTGTCCTTTGATTGTTAGCACTGAATTCTTCCTCCGTGCTTCATTTGCTCTTGCCCATGGCTCAGAGCTTGGGGGCTGTGAGAAATCATCTAAAGCGGGAGAGAGAATCTGGTCAATGCCAGAGTCCTCTTTCCAGTTCCTGTTTGTTCTGGTCTGAAACAGAGACATCTTGAGCCAGGCTAGGGAAGAGACCTCAGCTGAAAAGAGATGGACAGGACCAGGGAATGTCTGGCTTCTGTATCACTCAAACAGAATTTGATGCAAGTTTCAAATGGGGACTGCGAGTCACATGTATTCTCCATCTAGAAATCATTTGTTAATCAATGAGTGTGCTTTTTTTTTTTTTTTTTTTGTATTTTGAATCACATCTGGAAATGATCTCTCCCCATAAATTGATGCTCAGGAAGATGATTAAAAAATTCTGATTGTGCTCAAATGAGTATGGAAAGGTTTAATAAGGAGCTGGGGTCTGGGATCCCTGTGAGGCACATTCTTGAGTCCTCATGGCCCGGATTTCACTCAGGGCAAAGGGACCAAGGGGAAGGTTAGGAAAGAGTGGTTTAGTTTGTTTCCCAATCTAGGGTAAGTGAGCACCCTCTCTTGCCTGGCTCGCCTTTCTGGAGCCCAAGTTCCATTGCTTGATTCTTAAACACATCACCAGCCTGCTTCCTGGGATAGAGGAAAGACCAGGATGAGTGTGGGGTGGTCGTGGTGTTGGCATCTCACAGACAGGCCATGAGACTTCTGGGCCATGGGGATTACCATCCATTTTCACTCTCAAAGAGGTCATGGTGATCACCAGTCTTTTGAGCTTCAAATCCCATACGACTCACACATACGTTAGAATGAGCTGCCTCGGGACTGGTTGTCTGGCCCTCTGCCTGGGAGAAGCCTGCCCTGAGTGACGGGACCACGTTGGCCAGTGCCCCTTGCTAAGGAGCACAGATGCCCGTGTGCAGCCCAGGTTGCTGCTCTGGGGACTTTGCTGCAAGCAGTGACTCAGGAAGCCTGCTCTGCACCCCAGAGCTGGGAGAGGGGGTCAGGGGGCCCTCCAACCTTATGAATCCCTGCATCTTCTGTGTGAGTCTGAGATCCCAACTGCTTGCAGGGTTCCCAGAGCCAGGGAGAAGGTTCTGGCTTCACCTGTCAGCCAATACGGTAGCCACAGCAATTAGTAGTCCCTAAGCTGGGAGGGACTGGGGGCAGGAGAAGAAGGGGACGACAGAGGATGAGGTGGCTGGATGGCATCACTGATTCAATGGACATGAGTTTGGGTGAACTCCAGGAGTTGGTGATGGATAGGGAGGCCTGGCATGCTGCAATTCATGGGGTCGCAAAGAGTTGGACATGACTGAGTGACTAAACTGAATTGGGCTCCAGCTGCCTCAGCATTTTCTTCCAGGCAGGTCCACTCTCCAGGCCCCTCAGAGATTGTCTGCCTTTTGGCCTCCCTCTGAAGAAGCTGGGGACAGAGAGGCCTGGCTTGCTACAGTCCATGGGGGACACAGAGCTGGACGTGACTGAGCGACTGAACAACAACAACAAGTGAACAAACTAAGTAAACGGAAGACTAGAAGGTGTTTCCCAAGGTTTTGTGGAAGCTGGGGGCAGAATGAGGACTGGAAATAGAAATCCTGCCCGCTTCCCAGTTCCATCATTTGCTGTTGGTTGTTGTTGTTCGGTCGTTTAGCCGTGTACCCTTCCATTTGCCAGACAGGCGTTTTTCTTAAGTTCCCCAGACATTTGGTGAATTTGGGGATACCTTGAGTTTTTTCATTTTCCCAAAAGTTATTGCCCAGACAGAACTGAATACAAAGCTAGAAGCAGGCACAACCTGATGTATGGAGAGCCAAGGCCATAGAAAGAGTCAGAGTCTACAGCCTCAGAAGAGAAAGGAAGTAATGCTCACTGCTTTTAGGAGATTGTAGGGCACGGCACCCTCAGCCTGGGTTTGCGTTTCCTCCCGCAGATTTCCTCTGGATCCGCGTTCTCACCCGCCCCATGACGCCTGTCTCCTTGGTGAGGGCTTTCTCTGTGGGGCACGAACTTAACATAGTGAGAGGCGTAAGAGACAGACAAAACCCCCAAACCAACCAAACTGTAACAATGTGGCTCTTGTCAGTCATTAGAGAATGTGAGCCAGTGACCATCTTGTTCTGGGCTTAAGATCAGAGTACAAAGTTCAGACTTCGATCTAGGTGTCATTTCAATGGGCACACTTTATATTTTGCAAACTCTTGATGTTAATGAGTGGGCTGAAGTTTTTAATGTGTGTTTTCCGGGGTTGGTAGGTCATTTTGAGGGAATGGGAAATACTGTTACCAAGACGAGTCAAAGCAACATTTGGTTCTTGTCCTTGTTCTACTTGGGGTTTCCTAGGTGTTGCTAGTGGTAAAGAATTTGCCTGCCAATTCAGGAGACATAAGAGACACAGGTTCAGTACCTGAGTTGGGAAGATCCCCTTGAGGAGGGCAAGGCAACCGACTCCAGTATTCTTGCCTGGAGAATCCCATGGACAGAGGTTCCTGGAGTGCTATGGTCCATAGGGTCACAAAGAGTTGGACACAACTGAAGTGATTTAGCATGTAAGCAAGCTTGTTTTACTCTATGTAAGTTAAATAAACAGGGTGACAATATACAGCCTTGATGTACTCCTTTTCCTATTTGGAACCAGTCTACTGTTCTATGTCCAGTTCTAACTGTTGCTTCCTGACCTGCATACAGGTTTCTCAAGAGGCAGGTCAGGTGGTCTGGTATTCCCATCTCTTTCAGAATTTTCCACAGTTTATTGTGACCCACACAGTCAAAAGCTTTGGCATAGTCAATAAAGCAGAAATAGATGTTTTTCTGAAACTCTCTTGCTTTTTCGATGATCCAGCGGATGCTGGCCATTTGATCTCTAGTTCCTCTGCCTTTTCTAAAACCAGCTTGAACATCTGGAAGTTCACGGTTCACCCATTGCTGAACCCTGGCTTGGAGAATTTTGAGCATTACTTTACTCGTGTGTGAGATGAGTGCGATTGTGCAGTAGTTTGAGCATTCTTTGGCATTGCCTTTCCTTTGGATTGGAATGAAAACTGACCTTTTCCAGTCCTGCGGCCACTGCTGAGTTTTCCAAATTTGCTGGCATATTGAGTGCAGCACTTTCACAGCATCATCTTTGAGGATTTGAAATAGCTCCACTGGAATTCCATCACCTCCACTAGCTTTATTTATAGTGATGCTTCCTAAGGTCCACTTGACTTCACATTCCAGGATGTCTGGCTCCAGGTGAGTGATCATGCCATCATGATTATCTGAGTCGTGAAGATCTTTTTTGTACAGTTCTTTTGTGCATTCTTGCCACCTCTTCTTAATATCTTCTGCTTCTAGTACATCATGAGAAACGCTGGGCTGGAGGAAGCAGAAGCTGGAATCAAGATTGCTGGGAGAAATATCAATAACCTCAGATATGCAGATGACACCACCCTTAGGGCAGAAAGTGAAGAAGAACTAAAGAGCCTCTTGATAAAAGTGAAAGATGAGAGTGAAAAAGTTGGCTTAAAGCTCAACATTCAGAAAACAAAGATCATGGCATCTGGTCCCATCACTTCATGGCAAATAGATGGGGAAACAGTGGCTGATTTATTTTTCTGGGGTCCAAAATCACTGCAGATGGTGATTGCAGCCATAAAATTAAAAGACGCTTACTCCTTCAAAGGAAAGTTTTGACCAACCTAGATAGCATATTAAAAAGCAGAGACATTACTTTGTCAACAAAGGTCTGTCTAGTCAAGGCTATGGTTTTTCCAGTGGTTATGTGTGGATGTGAGAGTTGGACTGTGAAGAAAGCTGAGCGCCGAAGAATTGATGGTTTTGAACTGTGGTGTTGGAAAAGACTCTTGAGAGTCCCTTGGACTGCAAGGAGATCCAACCAGTCCATCCTAAAGGAGATCAGTCCTGGGTGCTTTTTGGAAGGACTGATGTTGAAGCTGAAACTCCAATACTTTGGCTACCTGATGTGAAGAGTTGACTCATTGGAAAAGACCCTGGTGGTGGGAAAGACTGAGGGCAGGAGGAGAAGGGGACGACAGAGGATGAGATGGTTGGATGGCATCACTGACTCGATGGACATGGGTTTGGGTGGACTCCGGGAGTTGGTGATGGACAGGGAGGCCTGGTGTGCTGCAGTTCATGGGGTCACAAAGAAGCAGACACAACTGAGCGACTGAACTAAACTGAAGCTTATTTTGCTCAGAAGGCTGTTCAATGAGGCACAGCCTCCTGCTGGCCAAACTTAAGGCTTTCTCATGTCCATCTGGCTGTGTGGAACAAGGACTGCCATCCAGGACATGGAGGACCCCCCATCTCGAATTTCAAGGTTGGGTGTTGAGGCCAGGGGAGAAGACACCCCCACCCCTCTTGGGAGGACTTGGGGGGTCTGAGAGTAGTTCCAGGACTAATCCATGCTGTCCTCCATCCAGTGAGAATATGCAGTCAGCCTAACACCTGTGACCTGCTCTGCAGATCCTGGTCTTGAGCTGAGCATTTTGGGCACCTTTTGAGCTTTAACTCCAATTTGAAAGTTGTTTTGGAGCCAACAGTGGGCTGTACACTGAACCTCAAAGTTGTGTATAAAATATGAGTCTCCTTGGGTGAGGGATAGCCAGGGTGCTAATGTGATCTCTGCCTGGAGAGGGGCGGTGCACAGGGAAGATGGAGGAGAGCACTGAGGATGATGCAAGTCAACCCCTCAGAGGCAGGAGCAGTGCAGGGGAACTGGCTCCCTGCCCGGACCCCTCAGCTGGTTGAACTGGAGCAAGAGGGCACAAATGATGGGGGTGGGAGGGATACAAGGGGTGTGGGAAAGGGGTTCAGAACAGAGAGAGGCCTTGCCTTTATTGAGCTGATTCTGTTGAAGGCAAACAGGCAGTGTGTTTAGGGGCTTGTTACTCTATGCCTGATCCTGGCCTGGGGGTAAAGGTGTTATGGGCATTCTCATTGCATGCAGGGAGGGGTGCAGACCTCTTCTAGACTGGTGGGTGGTCCCAATGGAGAATGACTTGGTCCAGTGGCAGCAGCCCTAATGAATGACTCTCAGAGTGCAGACATTTGGCTGGAAGGCCCTCCAAATAGTCCTGTTGGTCTTGGCAGCCAGGCCGTGTGTGTTCCATTCATCAGTGTCACCTGTGAAATTCCCAGGAGCCCCTCTGGGTGGAGTGAAGCAGAGACAGCACGTGTATGGCTGGAAGTGCATTTCCCAGCACTCAGGGTCCTGGGAGGCCCTGGAATGGAGTTCTTGGGGGGTGGGAGGGGGTTTATTTCTGGGACATGTTACTCAAGTGAGAGACTCTTCCTGGAGAAAGGTGAGCCTGGGGCTGGCACTGGGTGGGAGTGCTTTCTCCAGCAGAGATGGTTGTCTGCTCAGACCCTCCAGGCCTGTCCTTGGAGGCTCAGCTAGCTGCTCTCCTGGCCCTGAGAAATGAGCCATCTCTGGGAGTAACCCTGATAAAAGTCTGAGCTGGGAGGGACATGAGAGGCCCAGATACCTCTCAGGACACAAAGGAAGTTTGTGGCCCCAGTGGAAGGAGTCAGAGGCCAACAGGTGACCTGATGTTGCAGCAGGTGGGCAGCTTTGCAGGCAGAGCCCCTCAGGCAGAATGGAGAGAGCTCTCTCCTGGAAAAGCAGCAGGCACACAGCAGGTGCTGAATAAGTGTCTGTTGCATGAAAGAGCACAGCCCACCTGCACTTCTGGGCCCGTCTCAGCGTCACATGACTGGAGGAGGCGGCAGGGAGGTGAGGTGGGTCCGGGTTTGTGCTCTGGGAGGGGTGTGTGGGCTGACCTGCATAGTTGCACCTTTGAGAGCAAAGTGCTGTGACACACTCTTCCGAAAATTCTAGAACTGTTTCAGGAGCTGCACCCATGGGGAGTAACAGGCCAAGTGAGGATGCCCCACCCTGCCCCATGGCCAGTGCCTAGGGGGCCTCACCTGGAGCTGGCAGAACCCAACCTTCTTCATCTATTTTCTGATAAGAGGCTGAACCTGTGGACTTAGCAGGAACTTGGAGGCTGTGGGCAATCAGGCCATCACCCTGGCCTGCCTGTAATTGTAGGACGTCTCTCCTGGGTGAGCTGACATCTAACAAGGGGAACACCCAGCCAGGGTGACAAAGACCTTGTTCTCAGCTCCCTTTCTGTAGGACCAGCCCTTTGACCGTGGCCGTGGAGCTGCAGTCTGCTTCCAGGTATCAGGTGGCATGGCCCTGGGTTTCAAGGGAGCAGCTGAATGTACCATGGAACAGGAAAAGGAGAATTTCAGAAGCAGCAGTGGGTGGTGGGCCTGGAATGGGGCATCTCTGGCAACTAAAGGGAGGCATTGAGGAGGAAGATGTGCTAGTGGAGTTGGGGGGTATGCATGGGGTACATCTGTTCACATGTGTGGGTGCATGTACATTCATGCAGATGTTTATATCCACTCCACGCATATTTGTGCCTGATGCCTGTGTATAGGTGTTGAAAAATACACTAGGCATACTGAATGTTTTAAGGGTTTATGGGAGCAGAAGCTGTTAGAAGAGTTCCATCGAGAGAAGCCAGGGCAAGACTTCTGTAGAGAAGAGGCAGAAACGAAGCGAGGACGTTATCTGATTGGCTTCAACTGAAGCGTTTGCCGTGTTTGGGAGAGCCTAGTTGGTGGCTTGTGTTTGGTTCTTAGGTTTTGATTTTGGTTTGCTTACATGGGCTCTGAAGGCATTGGAACCACCTTGGCATGTTTAATTTTTCATATAGGCATTTCTGCATTCCTGTGTCCTGTGTTGCACAAATGCATAGAGCCCTGGTCAGTCAATGTAATGGGTGTGCTTACACACCTGTGTATGTGCTTGGGTTAAGGTCACCAGAGGCCTACACTCAGCCCAGCACTGGACTGACCAATCAGAATGGACACTGTCAGACACATGGCTGTGGCTGGAGTCCAGCGGAGGCCCAGCGGGCCCCCTGGAGGGGGTGTTATAATGACGGGGGCAAGAGGGAGGTGTGTGAAGAGGTATCCTTTGGTTCAGATGTAGTTTCACTATTTTAGCTGGTGTGGCCTTCCTAGTGCTAGTGAAAAGAGCATCAGTTCTGCTATCCTCCCAAATAAATTGGGTGAGTAATTAGGAAAATACATTTTGACTAAGATGAGTTAGATTTTCAACAAAGGGAGTGATAGGATTGGATTTACATGAAAGAAAGTGTTTTCTGTTGGCTCTGGACAAGTTACTTAATCTCCCTGTAACACTGGGATGACCACACTCACCTTTATGTAAAGTTGGTGTAAAGATGAAACTAGAGAAACCCATATAGGGTGCCTGGACTGGAAAGTTGTTAAAATTATTGATGGCATCATTTGTATTATAAAAATGGCCCAGTATCTGCTTCCAGGTATGGTTTTAGAGGTCACACAGACCTGGATTTAAAGCCCAGTTTTATGTGTATAAGTTGTAACTTTGAAGTTACTCTGGGAGCCTCAGTTTCCCTGTCTATAAAATAAAGACCACAATGGGCTATTCTGGATTTGTTGTATGAATAGTCTCACACATAGAAAGTAATCTACTTCCATTAATATTCCTGATGATGATGTTGGTAAAAGAAGAGAGAGAGTCTGTCAGAAACTGAAGGCCTTTAGAAATTACCTGGTTCTGCTGTGGTCTGGAGGAATATGGCAAGGGACTGACCTCCGAGGGGCCCACAGAGGCACGAGAAGCCCAATGGGCCTTCGGCTGGGATGGCTTCCTTCACTTTGCTGAGTTCTGGGACTTAGTGACCTTGTGAACTTTGTGACCATAGCTGACCTTGGGACTTTGTGAGACAGAGGTGCCATATAGGACTTTTATTACTTCTGATCAACTTATCAATGATTGCTTGTCACTGAGAACTTAGTCCTGTTCTTCATATATATATTGAGGCATCAGCCTCCCTGGAACCTGTTCCTAGTAACCTTGGTGGGCGGGGGGAGGAGGGCATGACAGAGCCCCTTCTCTGCTGGACACAGCAGTAGCCTGGCTGGCTTACCCAGGTTGGTGTTGGCCCTGGTCCCATCGCCTGAGAAATGTTCTCTACATGTAATGAGGCCCACGTCAATGCCGTCTTTAAGTTAGAGGCCAAAGCAGAAACTCAGCCAAGACAAAGACTCCCAGTTTGCTAGGTACCAAGCGTTACAGAAACTTATGGCTCCTTTTGGGGTTAGTGAAGGAGGGAGGGACTGATGGCCCAGGAAGAGTTCTATTGGTTGTCCAGGAAGAGTGGGTTTCAGAAGTCAGATCATCTGATACTAATGACAGCAAGTATTCCATAGCCTTCACATTGCATCAGTCACCACTCTAAGCAACTGACACGTTCAGTTCAGTTCAGTCGCTCAGTTGTGTCTGACTCTTTGCGACCCCATGGACTGCAGCACGCCGGCCTCCCTGTCCTTCGTCAACTCCCAGAGTTTACTCAGACTCATGTCCATTGAGTCAGTGATGCCATCCAACTGACACATATTAATGCCTATAATTTAACAAGAACCCTCTGAGGTAGGTATTTTTTTTAAAATTTATTTATTTTTGAATAGAAGGATCATTGCTTTATAGAACCTGTTGTTTTCTGTCAAATGAGGTAGGTTACCTTTATTATACCCACTTTACACTTGAGGAAATGAAGATTCAGAACAGCCCAGAGAGCTCAGGAGATCAGAGCCCTGGCACAAAAGGGAGCTGGAATTACATCCAGGTGGCCAGGCCTGTTCTGTGTCTTCTCCTGGAGGATGGGATCAAAGGACAAAGCCCCTTCCTCCCCACTGAAGGAGATCTGGGCTCACCGTTGGGAAGCTGTAAGCCTGGGCGTTTCTGATACACAGGAAGCCCTGGAGCGCCTCGCTGGCCAGCCACTTGGAAGCCGCTTGCCCTGCATTCCACGGCGGCCACACGCAGTTGCCCGGAGAGCCTCTGGGAGCCTCATTAATCACAGCATGGCCCCTCGTGGGGACTGGCCCCACCGCACCCCACCTCTCGTCTCTCACATGCTGAATTCTCACTTTGAAAGGGAGCATGGCCTTCCCTTGGAGAGGGGCTCCCGGCCTCCCAAAGGTGGGGAGTAGGAACCACCTCTCCCTTCACGTTGAGCTTTTAGGTTTTGCTGTGTCCTTGCCAGGGGACCAGACCTAGGAGGCCCGGTCGTGGGCAACAGATTGGACGAGATGTGTGAAACCCAGGCCTGGCCCAGGGCACCCACAGGCCCCACAGCCAGGAGAAGGGAGGACGGATGGCTCACAGGAGCATCGGGGGCCCTGAGGGTTGGGGTACTGGGTCAGAGAAGGCCTCCTAGAGGAGGGGGAGTCTGGGGGCTCCGTGGCAAAGAGGATGTCACTCACCCCTCTAAGCCACTGTCACACATTAATGCCTATAACTTAACAAGAACCCTCTGAGGTAGGTAGTATTACTATCCCCAAATAATATCTCCCAGAGCAGATAGGTGTGGCATGTCACTGGGAAGGGAGTGGCAGGGCTGGAGGCTGCTGGTGAAGCCCTGGGGCCCCACCTGCTGAGCCCTTTTCCTCCCGAGTCAGGAGGCCTGAGCCCTCCTGGTACCCAGCCCCAGAGTCCCCTGGTGCAGGCTTCTCTATTCACCCCTGTGTGCTTGCCTCACCCTTCTGTGTGCCCCATGGGGCAGGCCCCAAAGCATGGGGGCGGCACTTGAAGGGACCAAAGAACTAAGGACAAATTACCGGTTGGTGGCCCACCTGGCCTTGGCGCCCTAGCAGGGCCGCCTGGAGCAGATGGCATGGCCAAGTCGAGAGGACATAAGTGTAGGCTTCCCCTCGCCTTAGCCTCCCTCATGAGCCCCAGATTTGTGTCTGGGGGCAGCTGGCCCTGGTGGCACTGCCTTCCCCTCTAGGGTCCCCCCTACAGCCTGGGCCCCTTGTTGGGTGCCCTGGGGAGCCCTCAACACCCTTCCCTCTCACACCTTGTCACCAAGCAGGACTGGGGGAGATGCCCTGAGGTGCCAGCAGTAGGCCTCAGCCTTGACCAGTCCTGACCAGCACCCCTCACTCGGCTTCCAGGGGTGGGGTGGGGCACCCTTGGCCCTATCTTGGTTTAAGCTGATCTCAAAGCAAATACAGTCACATCTCCTGGGAGCCAGGCTATGGAAGGAAGACGCCTTCTTCCTCATTACCAAGGGACAATCAGAAAATTCAGGATTATGCTTTTCTGGTCCTCTCTGGAGTCTATGAATCCCTAGTAGGGAGCCATTCAGGATTTGCATAGGTGGCGCTAGTAGTAAAGAACCCACCTGCAAATGCAGGAGACATAAGACCTGCAGGTTCCATCCCTGGGTCGGGAAGATCCCCTGGAGAAGGAAATGGCAACCCACTCCAGTATTTTTGCCTGGGAAATTCCATGGAAATTCCATGGACAGAGGAACCTGGTGGGCTACAGTCCATAGGGTCGCAAAGAGTTGGACATCACTGAAGTGACTTAGCACGCACACACAAGGACTTTTTGATTTTCTGTCTGTGGGTTGCTGGCAAAGTCAGTGGAGAGTCTGCTCAGTGGGCGATGGGGTCCTTCCTCCTTGCCCCCCAGGAGGCCTCAGTCAAACCCAATGACCCTGTCCCTGCCAGGGTGGTGACATAGGAAGGAGGCAGCTGGATTCTTGGGGGTCAGAGAGCATTGAGAGGTAATGTCCCCTGGGGCCGTTTTACATTCTCACCTCCAGCTTTATATTTTGTTCAGAGCTGTTCACATTACACTTCAGCACTTAATTCAACAGCCATAGAAAATACGCTCTTTTTACTTTTTTCATCTTTTTGACCTAAGATCATGTTGGTGCCAATTTCCTTGAAAATAATTCATTACCTGTAGGCCCCTGGTGGGAAATCCCAGCAGTCACCCACACCGCCCCTCTCTCTGTAATTCCATGGCCTCCTCTTGCTCACCCTCCCCTCGGGAGCCCTGGCCTCTGTGTGTATACACTAACGTTTTTTCTCACACATTCATTGTGCGGCTTTCCTTAATTTGGTGTCCCGCCGGGCACCGGCAGGAGGCCACTCAAACATTATGTCAGTGATCTCAAAATTGAACCCCAGGGCTTTCTTCTGCCAGCGGCCCGAGCAGATGTGTGGCACACTTTATTAACTCAAGTACCCACGAGTTGAAAATTTCATTAGTTTGAGGGGAGGGCTAAGTCCCATCCAGAGACCTGGTCTGGACAGATTCTTTGTGTCGACCTGACCCCTAGCAAAACGGATTATTGTTCTAAGTGAGACAAGCGACCCAATGTTCTGCCTGTTACGCACACATGGTCTGTAACCTTTTAAAATACGAGTGTGGGAAAACAGCGCCTTCGGCCACGTCCCCAACTGCACATTCCTGACAGGTGGCAGCCGGACTCCTAGCAACGCCACCAGGGGCCTAGAATTATCCAGGGGCCACAGTGGTTCCCTCAGGGCAGGTACAGGCCGGGACAGGAAGAAGGGAAGGGGGAACCTTGGGGAACCTCCAGTGCCCCCGAGACTTGGCCCAGGTCGGGTTGTGGCCTTAGCCTGGGGTGCAGGACAGCCACCCTCCTAGGCCCTCTTGGCCTAGGTCCTGTTTTCCAGAAGTACTGGAGAAGCTTTGCCAGGGAGCTTGGGAGACAAGCAGGGGAGCGTTGGTTGGTTTGTTGTGTAAAGAGTTTACCAGGGTGCTGGGCATTAGGTGAACCACATCCCTGCACAAACCCACGTGCTCACCTGAGCCCCCCATCCCCATCTAAATGATCTTGTGTTCTACCTGTTAGGTGGCCACGCTCTGTAATGTTTCAAAACATGGGTGGTGGGGAGGGGATCAGCACCTTCTGCCTCCTCCCTGATCATTGATTCTGGCTCAGGGGCAGCTGGCTCTAGGGGAGAAAGGGCTTGGTAAAGTCAGCAGCCCCTGAGGTTCCCTAGCAAGGCCCTGAACTGTGTCCTGTGTGTGAAACGGGGCTGATCCTCAATGGCCCGGTGAGCTGCAGGCAATAATCCGGCAGTCCAGGATGAAGCAGGGCTTCCCAGGTGGCACGGGTGGTAAAGAGCCTGCCTGTCAATGCAGGAGACACACAAGATGCAGGTTCGATCCCTGGGTCAGGAAGATCCTTTGGAGAAGGAAATGGCACCCCCCTCCAATATTCTTGTCTGGAAAATTCCATGAGCAGAGGAGCTTGACGGGCTACAGTCCACGGGGTCACAAAGAGTCGGACATGACTGAGTGACTGAGCATGCCAGGATGAGAGGATGGATGAAGGACCAATTGGGCCGGGGGTGCAATCTCCATTTTATGACGTGGCAGGAGGAAGCAGGCAATTCTGACCAAGGGACCCGGGAAGCAGGAGTTGACTGAGGCTTGCTGGACATGGAACAACAGACTGCTTCTAAATAAGAAAAGGAGTTCGTCAAGGCTGTATATTGTCACCCTGTTTATTTAACTTATATGCAGAGTACATCATGAGAAACGCTGGACTGGAAGAAACACAAGCTGGAATCAAGATTGCCAGGAGAAATATCAATAACCTCAGATATGCAGATGACACCACCCTTATGGCAGAAAGTGAAGAGGAACTAAAAAGCCTCTTGATGAAAGTGAAAGTGGAGAGTGAAAAAGTTGGCTTAAAGCTCAACATTCAGAAAACGAAGATCATGGCATCCAGTCCCATCACTTCATGGGAAATAGATGGGGAAACAGTGAAAACAGTGTCAAACTTTATTTTTCTGGGCTCCCAAATCACTGCAGATGGTGACCGCAGCCATGAAATTAAAAGACGCTTACTCCTTGGAAGGAAAGTTATGACCAACCTAGATAGCATATTAAAAAGCAGAGACATTACTTTGCCAAAAAAGGTTCGTCTAATCAAGGCTATGGTTTTTCCTGTGGTCATGTATGGATGTGAGAGTTGGACTATGAAGAAGGCTGAGCACCGAAGAATTGATGCTTTTGAACTGTGGTGTTGGAGAAGACTCTTGAGAGTCCCTTGGACTACAAGGAGATCCAACCAGTCCATTCTGAAGGAGATCAGCCCTGGGATTTCTTTGGAAGGAATGGTGCTAAAGCTGAAACTCCAGTACTTTGGCCACCTCATGCGAAGAGTTGACTCACTGGAAAAGACTCTGATGCTGGGAGGGACTGGGGGCAGGAGGAGAAGGGGACGACAGAGGATGAGATGGCTGGATGGCATCACTGACTCGATGGACGTGAGTCTGGGTGAACTCCGGGAGTTGGTGATGGACAGGGAGGCCTGGCGTGCTGCGATTCATGGGGTCGCAAACAGTCGGACATGACTGAGCGACTGATCTGATCTGAACATGCAGAGGAGTGGGCAAGGGAAGGGTCCTGGGAAGGAAAGCAACAAGGTGTGGATCTTGGTTGGAGTTTTGGGGACACTAAGGTGGCTATGACTGTCTATGGTGTACTGGCTCTGGGCTGTGTGGCTCAGAGACAGGGCAGTTCCTGGGCTGAGAGGTTTCCATGGGGAGCCCGCAGGCGACCTTTCTGGTGGTACTGAGCTCTCCCATGGGGCCTGTCGTGGGTATTCACCTGTTGACCATCCCAGATTTGGTGGCTACAAGCCTTGAGCCCTAGGGACATGGCTCCCCACCCCCCCGCCCCCCCAGCCCCCGGCCGGGGCTTGGCTCTCCCCAGAGGCTCCGTGACCCGGCCTCCCAGGGAGCTGAGGAGAGGGCGGCCCTGGCCTCCACCTTCTGACAGACACAAAGCAGAGCTGGTTGTAAAAACTTAATTAAATGAAATATTTTAACAAGAAATTCCGAGAACAGAATGCCCTGCTCGTAAGCAAGCCCCCACTGAAATAAAAGCTGACGGGAAGCGTGTGTTCTGTCTGACAAGAGAAAGCTTCTGCGGGAACCACGCTGGTGCAGAGAGGCAGCCTGTGCTGGGCGGGTGGGTGAGCCGGCCCGCCTGGGTCAGAGCCGTCCAGGGCTGGCTCGGCGCTCTGGGAAAGCCTGGACCATCCTCTTCCCAGAAAACACGGTGCTCAGCATCTCCTGTGCGCCAGGTGGTGCGCGGACGGAGTGTGTGCCGTTCCTGTGCTCCTGTTGGAATGATCTTTATAAGATGAAGAAATGGAGACTCAGGGAGGATACGTGACCTCCCAGACTTAGGTCAGAGGTGCGAGTGAGGGGGAGCTGCGATCAGAGCCCAGTCCGCCTGACCCACAAATTCAGTCTTGTTTCCACCTAACTTGCCCTTTCTTTTTTTTTTAAATTAGTTTATTTTTGGCTGCGCTGGGTCTTTGTGGCTGCCCATGGGCTTTCTCTAGTTACAGCACAAGGGGGCTGCCCTCTAGCTGCAGTGGGCAGGCTTCTCGTTGCAGTGACTTCTCTTGTTGCAGGGCATAGGCTCTAGGGCGAGTGGGCTCAGTAGTTGTGGCACATGGGCTTAGTTGCTCTGTGGCATGTGGGATCTTCCAGAATCAAGGATCGAACCCATGTCCCCTGCATTAGCAGGTGGATTTTTAAACCCTTGGACCACCAGGGAAGCCCCTGACCTGCCCTTCCTACCACAGAGAGATTGCTGGCTGGCCCAAAGAAGTAGGGCCACCTCCAGGGTGGGATGTGTCATCATTCCTTCTCTTGGGGAAGCACAGCCAAACTTTCTCCCCACAGGGGGCTGAGAGGAGCTGGGAACTTCATTCCCACTCTGAGGAGAGGGCCCCAGGGCCAGTATGGCTGAGGCATCACAGTGAGATCAGACCGTGTCAGGCCCAGTGGTCACATCATAGATGGGCTGCACTGTGGGCAGATGGATGATCAAGGCTGACAGAGCTCAGGAGAGTGCTGGAAGGTTCTGGAAAGCTTCCTGGAGGAGGAGACTCTCTAGGGGACTCTGAATAGTACTTACAGAGTCGAGGGAATGTGTTCCAGGCTTGGGGGAGGGAATGAGCAAAGCCTGGGGGTGGGTGGCAAAGCTCGCTGAGTAGCCAAAGGGGCAGGAGGAGTCAAGATCCGATGACTGACCCCTAGGATAAACTTGCCCTCGTGTATGTGTCAGTGGTGATGGGGTGCTGGGAACCATCTGCCTCCCTGTAGTCTGGGGCCTCTGTGAGGAAAATGTACCACATGTACAAATCAAGTGACCGGCTTGACTTTCTAGAATAGAAGTATTTCTGTAACAGTAGAAACGAATCCTTCCTGGCATAAGCTGGTATATTTACCACATGCCATCTCAGTGACCTCAGTAGGACCTGGCTGAGTACCACCCTGATTGAAGAAAGCTCCATAAAACCCTGAACTGCAAAGAACATTCATTTTAGGTAGAATGGTTCGCAGGATACGAGGACACTGCTTTACAAGAATCTTCTCCATCAGTTTCTCTTATACCGTAAAGTTAAAATATTCTTTGATTTATCAAAGTGAACACCTGCATTTTCTTGAACCTAGTGAATGTCTTGGAGAAGGCGACGGCACCCACTCCAGGACTCCTGCCTGGAAAATCCCACGGACAGAGGAGCCTGGTGGGCTGCAGTCCATGGGGTTGTGAAGAGTTGGATACAAGTGAGCGACTTCACTTTCACTTTTCACTTCCATGCACCAGAGAAGGAAATGGCAACCCACTCCAGTGTTCTTGCCTGGAGAGTCCCAGGGACGGGGGAGCCTGGTGGGCTGCCGTCTCTGGGGTCGCACAGAGTCGGACACGACTGAAGCGACTCAGCTGCAGCAGCAGCGGCAGTGAATGTGTACTGTGAGTCAGGAATGTAGTTGGTTTAGAAATCACCTTCCAATGAAAGTGACTTTTTTTGCAGAAGAAAAATTGCCTGCAAATTCCATCCTCCACCATCCTCCACATGTTTCTTTCCCTTAGACACCAAAAGGAAACACACAGAATATTCCATCAGGAACCTGCATCCACAGGACCCATCTCTTACCACGAAACCAAAGACTTGACTAAATCTTCCCTGTGTAAGGTTTTCATCTCAGCCTTTTGGGAGTAAGCAAATACATGCAGGCTTCCATTACCCATCTACCTTGTCCCAGGAAAACTGCATGAAGAATTCTTTTTTTAAGTTAATTTTTTAATGTATGTTTCGCTGTGCTGGGTCTTTGTTGCTGTGTGGGCTTTCTCTAGTTCCAGTGAGCACAGGCTGCTCTCTCGTTGTGATGCTGTGGGCTTCTCATTGTGGTGGCTTCTCTTGTTGAGGAGCACAGACTCGAGGGTGCGTGGGCTCAGTAGCTGTGGTGCACAGGCTCAGTTGCCCTGCAGCATGTAGGATCTTCCTGGACCAGGGATCGAACCCGTGTCCCCTGTATTGGCAGGCAGATTCTTAACCACTGGACCACTGGGGAAATCCTGAGTAAAGAATTCTTGATAAACAGATTCTTTTAAAAATATGGTAGGATGAATCACTGCCGCATTTAATTTGTGAAAGGTAGAAAAAATTTTAATATTTTAAAGCTGGCTGCAGTTGGAACCTGTTGGCCTAAAAAGAAGGCAAAGTGTTTCCTTATAAGAAGATGCCTTGTTTTATCTTAAAGTAAAATAGGTCAAAGGACCTTTGGGTTATAAAACGGGAGGCCCTAGTGCCTCCCCAGACATAATCACAGAAGAGTCAGTTGTTCTGCCCTCTGCAGTGACAGGAGTCTTCCTCTGTTGCGTGGGGCAGACAGGGTTTGGAGACCTGGGGAAAGTTGAAGGGAGAGGGGGAAAGAGCCCTAGAGGGATGGGACAGCCATGTGTTAGGCGACCTCAGGTGGGGTGCTATGTGAGCCGGAGCTCAGTGAGTTGCTCAATGTTATGTGGTAACGTGGATGGGAGGGAGGTCTGGGGGAGAATGGATACATGTATATGTATGGCTGAGTCTCTTTGTCATTGGCTCTACCCTAATACAAAATAAAAATCTCAACAGAATAAATAAAAAAAAGAGGGAGACCTTGGAGGCTGGATAATGTGGGCACATCCAAGCAGCCAACACACGGTTGCATAGTGAGTTTCAGGCTTGTATTTTGTGTATATTGGATTTGCTCAAAGAGGGGCACATCATGGTCAGTCCTGTCAGTCCTGGAAGGACCATAGGAGATGGGGCTGGGGACCTGTGCAGCTTCCCAGAGGCAGTCAGGCCTGCAGCAGAGATGGAGCCAGGAGCCAGGCCTGCAGACTGCGTGGAGAAACTCTTGCAAGCTTGGAGATGGAGACTGCCCCACTGGCCAGATGGAGGACTTCTAAAGGGTAAGATTTCCACTGGGGGTTCCCAGGATATGGTGGCCCGGTGGGGAGCTTGGAGAATCTGAGTGGCCTCAGAGAAGGAGTGGGGGTTGGGGCTGGTGTGTCCCACGTTTGGCTCATTCCCTACTGTTACTGGGGAGTTGAGGCTTCATGTGCCTTCCATCCAGCCCCATGGCTTTCCCCCTACACAAGAGCCGAGGGGAGGCCCTTTACCCCAGCTTGCACCTGTGCCTGTATAGAACGAGAGCCAGTCCTGCGTGGCTTAGGGGACCAATGACTGGGGAGGCTGGATGTCAGGGCTGGGGAGGAAAAGCTGAAGTGTAAAAGCACCGAATTTGGCATGGGAGCAAGAACCTAGAGGAAAGGGAAGAAGGTGGTCCAAAGCCTCAGGCCCCAGTCAGCGAAGGTGACCTCCCATTATCCATCACCCATGGTATTAAGACCGCTGACCAGAGGTCAAGATAACAAAGCAGGTAGAGGAAGTGATCTGAGACATCAGAGAAAGGAGGTTCAGTGGGAAATGCCACAAGAAATGGACCAAACGAACTGGCTTGAGGATCAAGAGGCAAAGTGACACTCCCAGGACCCCACATCTAGTTTCCCTCCCTGCCCCTACTGTCCCCTGGGACCCTAGGGTGCCTGTGAGTCCTTCTCATCTGGGCCTCCCCCAGCCTCCCACTGCAGAGCCTTTCTTCATCTCTGAATGCTTAGGAGAATGCCTGGCTTAGAGATGGGGCTTAACAAATAGCTGCTGAGGACATGAAACAATTCTCTTTTTGAAAGGGGAAGAGTTTGCCCATCCAAAAATCCCAGGTTGATGCCATAAAGAAAGGGAACCACAAATTAAATTAAGTATTTAATATGTGTCAGGCCCTTGGAAATTTTTCTTCTCTCTTTAAATTTTTGAATAAAAAAGCAATATATTTAAATTAATTAATAACATTAAAAAATAGTTGTTCAGTCGTGTCTGGCTTTTTGCAACCCCATGGACTGTAGACTGCCAGGCTCCTCTGTCCATAGAATTCTCCAGGCAAGAATACTGAGTAGGTAGGCATCTCCTTCTCCAGGGGATCTTCCAGACCCAAGGATCAAACCCCAGTCTCCTGCATAGCAGAAGGATCCTTTACTATCAGAGCCACCAAGGAAATACAGTAAATGGCCCTGAACTCATCGCTCAGCATGAGGGTGAAAGCATGATGTAACTCACACCTACCTCGTGTGTGTCCTCACCTTTTGTGATGGTTAATTTTATGTGTCAACTTGACTGAGCTAAGGGATACCCAGTAGCTGGTAAACATTATTTCTGGGCATCTGTAAGGTTGCTTCCAGATGAGATTAGCATTTGAATTGGTAGACTGAGTGAAACAGATGGCCCTCACCTCTACATGTGAGCACCATCCAATCTGTTGAGGCCAGGATGGAACAAAAGACAGAGGAGGGTGAATTTGCTCTTTCCTGAGCAGGGATGTCCATTGTCTCCTACTCTTAGACATTGGTGCTCCTGGTTCTTGGGCCTTTGGACTCTGATCAAGTCTTATACCATTGGCCACCAGAGTCTCAGGCCTTCAACAGACATTGTTGGCTTTCTTGGTTCTCCAGATTGCATATCGTAGATCATGGGACTTCTTAGCCTCTGTTTTCTAGACAATTTCCTGTTTTATCTATCAATTCTGCTTCTCCTGAGAAGTCTAATACACCCATTCTTACCCCTGCCTCTCCACCATATGTTACCTCTTTTGAGTCTTGAGTTTACCATTTTTTTCCTTTAAAAGTATAATTCCAGAAGATAAACTTGGTTTTAGTTGATTTTGACTTTATTGAACAGGTATCATGCTGTGTTTAATCTTCTGGGACTTACCTTCTCACTCCATTTATGTTGGTAAAATTCCTCTATATGCTTGTGTGTAACTGTAATTATATTTTGCTTACTTGCTTCTATCAAAATGATGCAATCAATTAGTTTACTCACCATGTGCCAGGTATTTCAGGTACCTTATTTCATTTCGTCTTCATTACAACTCTATAATGTAAGGGGAACCACTCTAATCCTGCTCAGAGTACTTCAGACTATTCTTTTATGATTCCCATTTTAAAGATGAAACTAAAAAATCAAGTAACTTTCCCAAGGTTATATAACTCATGAGAAAGGAAGTCTGAATTTGGCTCCAGAGCTTAGCTTTCTTTTGAGACAAGGGAAGTAGTGGCTGCCAGACTCTGTCCTCTTTCTAACTCTTCTTTCCATGAACTTCCAAGGCATTGTGTAGGAGTGTTCCAACATTCCAGGAGTGTTCTAATGTCCTCAGCTCTGATCCATCTAGCCCAACCCTTGGGACAAGGCTCCTGGAGCTTCCCTGGAGTCTCATTGCTCTATAGGGACCTACATGCCAGCCTGAATTGGACTCACTTGATGGGAGAGAAGGAGTGGCAAGTCCACTTGAGGATCCAGGGGTAGCTGGGCTGCTGACCGAGCCACCCTTCCCTCAGTCTACGCTCTAGCTGAGAGTCTGAAGTCTGATTGTCTCTGCTCCATGTGGTGCTCATGCTACACAGCTATGGCCCAGCCACAGCTTAGAAACAAGTGTGGGGCCACAGCTCCTGGGCCAGCCTACCTTCCAAGGCCATAGTTGTCTTTCTTGATTAAAACCGGGCCTCAGTGGTGCCAGCGGAAGGTGAAGTTGACACAAGGATCAGAACTTAGTGCGTGGTGCCCTGGATGTCACTGACGCAAGGCACTGCTCAGACTTGGAGGAGGAGTGAGCCAGTCTTACAGGAGGAGGAGGGCAGGGCCCTCTCCTCCTAGAAACATGTGTACCTACTCCACCAGCTTTTATGAGGCCCTGGAATGTTATTTGTTGGTGACCACCCAACCATCCCACCAACAAACAGAGTGCTTGAAGGGAGTGCAGTTGACCTCTTAATGTGAAACAGTGAGACAAAGGGATGAGCTAAGAGGTAGGGTCTGTTTCTGCACATTTATCTCTGGTTATTAGACACTTTTAGAGGGAACATCTGTTTGTCCATCCTGGCTCCCATGTTACAGGCCCCATTTGAGGGCCAGCTTGGCCCCTTCTCTGACTGAATGGGGACTAAGTCATAAATTAGAGGCAGAAAAGGGACCTAGAATAAGAAGTCAGAGGGGACTTTGCTCATCTCATAGGTAAAGGGCAATTGGGTTCCTCAACTGACCAGCCTTCGCAGGAAAAGCAAAGAGAATGGACAGAGCTCCTGAGGCTCCAGGTGGTACCCACTCCCAAGAGACTTAATTATTACAAGGTTTATTCTGGGTACAGAGCCACTGGCCTAAGGCAGGACCCGGGAGTCCAACCAAGCACACAGCTTGGTCATGCTTCCAAAGTTTGGGACCTGGGCTGGGGTCTATTATCTCATTTCTTCGTTGGTTTTCAACTTCGGATATTTGTTTTACAGGAGGAATAGCTGGGTTTATAGTAGTACTTTCCACATTATCTCACAGTATGTTCTCAGGACATGTACATGTTGGCTCACTCTCAGGTCAATAGGGCAATTATACAAGAGGAAAAACTCTGTTTTCTTGTTACGTTTCTAAAGGTAGGTATAAGGACACAAAATCAATACAATTGGTTTAAATAATCCCTCATTCCCATTTCTCTGGACAGTTTCTCTAGCCCACATCACCAATATAATAATGGAGATATTTCTGCATGGACATACCATGCAACCTGAAGCACACCATGTGATCCCACATGACCGGGTATAAGTCCATGCCTTACATTAATAATCTGTCCCCCACACATTCCTCATGTTTCTGCTGATGCCCCGTTAGTCTTCAAGTTATGCAGTTTCAAAATTTCTTAACTCTGAAGTCAGCTTGACTCATTCTGCTTCCTTGTTCTTTGGGTCATCCCAGCCATTTTTGTCTCCAGTGAATCTTCCAGGCAGTTCCAGCCCTCAGAGCTTTTGTACACATCCCTTCTGTCCTTAACAATCAGCCCTACAGCTCTGTCAATTTGTCAGTTATGTCTTCCTGATGCTTCTTGTATGCACCCCATCACCATTCTCAGCAGCTATGACTTGACTGAGATGTTTGGTATCTTTTACCTGGACCTTGCAACAGCCTCAAATCCAGATTCATCCCATGATAATTCATCCTGTAGAAGCTGTGATACCAGTTTTCTTAAGTCACAACTCATTTCGCCCTCCTATTCAAACACTTTCATTGGATGCCCTCTCCAGTCAGGAAAGTACCAGCTTTCAAGACCTCTGCTGCCTTTCTAATCCTGTCTCCCCTCGATTTGGCTACCTTCAAACATACCTAACTCTGTTTCTTTGCTATGTTCTTCTGTAATGTCATTTCTCCCTTGCTGCTGCTGCTGCTGCTGCTAAGTCACGCCCTTACCTCTTGTCGAAGTCTGTGTATCCTCAAGATCCATTTCAACGGTCTCCATGAATACTTCTTGGTTTTTATCCTTTCCTGTGATAAACCCTCATAATACTTTGTATATATCCATGATGGGACAGCACATTCCACCCCTGATAAACAGATGGACAGACATCCAGGGACTGTATCTTACTGATCTTTGTTTCCTCTATAGAGGTTTTGTGTGTAGCACATAGAACCATTTAATAAATGTTCACTAAACTGTCTGGAGAAGGCAATGGCACCCCATTCCAGTACTCCTGCCTGGAAAATCCCATGGACGGAGGAGCCTGGTAGGCTGCAGTCCACAGAGTCGCTAAGAGTCGGACAAGACTGAGCCACTTCACTTTTACTTTTCACTTTCATGCATTGGAGAAGGAAATGGCAACCCACTCCAGTGTTCTTGCCTGGAGAATCTCAGGGACGGGGGAGCCTGGTGGGCTGCTGTCTATGGGGTCGCACAGAATCGGACACGACTGAAGCGACTTAGCAGCAGAAGCAGCAAACTGTCTAGTTCTCCTTGCTGCCATTCTCTCCTTGCCATAAACTTGCTTAAGTAATCATCTAATAATAAGGTACTTGGTTTCTATACAACAATAAAGGTTACAAAATTCTTTCACATTTTATTATTTCAACTGATATTCATGAACAGCCTTTCAAGGCAAGCAGGATAGATATTATCTTTATCTTGTAGATAACAAAACTGAAGTTCACAGAGGGAAAATTAGTGGCCAGAAGCTCCAGACAAGTAAGAAATGTAGCCATTAACTGAACCCAGAGAAGTATCTTGATATGCAGTGGAAGACAAAGGAAGAGAGCAGGAAAAGTCCAAGTCACTCAAGAATCCCCTAACTTCACTGAGCATGTTAAAGACATGCTAAGGCAGCCAGGGTACATCATAAAAGGGATACCAGTCAGGGAACTAGGAAGGTGGCACTGTGTGATTCTATGGTGATTTTGAATTTGTGTCTATTTTTTGTCTCCACTCATGCCCCAGACAAAGGTATCAGCACATGAGTACTAAGAACCTTGGACTTCTTCCCCTCCAAATTAAGCCATAATCCCAGGCTTCCTTTCAGTTTGAACACTCAGTAGATTCTTGCTGCTCACAGCTCATCAGGGAAAATCTCGTAGCACTATGCCAGGAACTACTCATGTGATGTTCTGGGACCTGGGCCTAATTTCCCTCCCATCTCATCCTTGGAACTAACCCCTCATTTATTCTGTCGTTCATTCACTCAAAGATCCCCATCCATCCACCCATCCACTCATTCATCTGCCCACACATCCATCCATCCGTCTATTGATTCACTGGCCAAAAGACTTTCTTTTAGTATCAGATCCAGATGTATTCTACCTTCCTGTGACTCTCTTTTGGAGAAGGCAATGGCACCCCACTCCAGTACTCTTGCATGGAAAATCCCATGGATGGAGGAGCCTGGTAGGCTGCAGTCCATGGGGTCGCTAAGAGTCGGGCACGACTGAGCGACTTCACTTTCACTTTTCACTTTCACGCACTGGAGAAGGAAATGGCAACCCACTCCAGTGTTCTTGCCTGGAGAATCCCAGGGATGGGGGAGCCTGGTGGGCTGCCGTCTATGGGGTCACACAGAGTCGGACACGACTGAAGCGACTTAGCAGCAGCAGTGACTCTCTTTGGCACCTCAGTTCTAGACAGAAGAATCCTGCAAGGGTACCAAGAGGCTAATGTGTTTCCTAATGCTGTGCATTTTAAGAGTAGCCTTCAAGAAGGGAATGTGAAGGCTTTATGAAAGAATGGTACAGGTTGAAGGTATTTGGGAATAAGAAGGGCCTTTTCCAAATAGGCCTCATGTAGGACTTGGGTAGGGATGAGAGTCTGCAATTTCCTACTCTCCAATGGTCACACCCTTCCTATGTCCTCAAGTGCCATTGAAATGAATGTTATAGCCGCCCTTCCCAATGATATCAGCTTCTAGCCTTCCTTCAACAGAGCTCACCTTGGATGCTCTGGCTGGATGATGATGTTGTTTAGTTGCTAAGTCGTGTCCAACTCTTGTGACCCCAGGGACTGTAGGCTGCCAGGCTCCTCTGTCCATGGGATTTCCCAGACAAGAATACTGGAGTGGGTTGCCATTTTCTTCTCCAAGGGATCTTCCCAACCCAGGGATCGAACCCATGTCCCCTGCATTGGCAGACAGATTCTCTACCACTGAGTCACCTGGGAAATCCCTGACTGGATGTTACCAGTGTTTAAGATCAGAGTTTGAGGTGAGTGGATGAAGCAAGGGAAACACTTAGGTTTTGATTACACTTAGGATGGTTGGATATTAAGTTTGGAGAAATAAAGAAACTCAACAGCATAAATGTATGCTTTATGCCAATGTCTCCTCTCTTACCCTTACCTCCTCGGCCATGAATGGATCCTGGCCAAGCTTCAGGGAGCCTCTAGGGTCCCTAGTATCATGAGGTCCTTGGGGGCTAGGACTTCTTAGCCATTCCTTCTCCATTCCTGGCAGGTGAATGAAATAAAGGGCCTGGTGATTTATCTCAGAGCCTAGCAGAGAGCCTTGCCTGGCAAATGCAGACTGATTGCTGAGGAAGACTGTGTGTCATGTAATGAGATGCTCCTGTGGATCAAATTATGTGAAAGCTTCTGCAAATAATTTTTCATTCTTACTTGGCAAATACACTCTCTGAGATCAGTTACTTCCTTTCAGGTGGCAAAATATGTCCCTTCTTAAATTCTCCTTTTCCCCTATCACTCAGAACAGTATGTGTTCCAGAGGTTTTGAAATGTCAGACAGTTGAATAAATACTCTCATTTTCAATGCGAATGAATCACAATGAGTGTTATGATACATGATAAAGAATTTATTTGTTCTCACTGTCTCAGAGTTTGGCAAAATAACTCAGATCCTGGTTTTCTTGAACTTGCAAAAAATGTCATTCCCCAGAGTTCAGAGACCTTCAGAGAACTGAGGCCAGCTTCAGTGCAGGTCCAGTTCATATGTGCTTCTGCTTGGAGCCAGCTGCCTATAACTGTTATAGGGCTGGCTTGGTCAAAAGTTATATTAATACATACGGTTTGAGTTTTTTCCCTACTATGTGAAAGTCTAATTGAAGAATTGCTATAAAAACTCAGAAGGTGATAGTAAACTCTCCTGGAGCAACCTTTATGTAGGGGCTCATGTCATTGACTGTGGCTGATTGTAGCTCTTTCAGCAACTCCATGATATAGTTCAGAAACATGTGGTAGTTTTGACTGGACAGGTCAATCAATCTTTTAGACTCAGAGATGAATTTTTCACAGTAATCAGAGAGCTGGTCTGAAAACTCCTGTAGTTTATATGTGAACTGCTGGTGGTAATCAGAAATGATTTCCTTCACTGCAACAGCCCAGCTTTTAATTACTTCCTGAGCACTGGTAGAAAGCTCTGTAATCTTCTCTTTCCCCCTTCCCTCTGCGTTGGCAAGGATGCTAAGATACTCCTGCAAACTTTTCTGTATCAATGGTTCAATCTGACTTGAGAGTTGGGAAGCAAAATCAGTAGCACCGACAATGTATTTGGAATGGAAGTCCTTAAGGACATCTACTAGGTTCTTGATCAGGTTGATGATCTTTTCTTCAAATTCATAATATTTCGCTGTCCAGCCAACCGTAGTTGGATCAAAATATTCTTGGTGAAGAGCCTGCACGTACTGAAGGAGCTGCTGTAATTCTTGAGAAGCTACCTGAAGTTTGTTTTGGATTAGTTCATTAAACTCAACAAAGTTATAGCCTAGGTTTTCTTTCAGGAATCTAAAAACAAATGAAATGTATATGTCGGAGATTGTATTGATATTCTGTAGGGTTTGATTAATGAAATCAGTCAATTTCTTCTCCTTGAAGCGTTTAAGTTCACTTTCTATCTCTTGGAAAATGTCTTGTAGAGACCTCTGAAGATCACTTAGCATCTCTGTCATCATGGTAGATTGGAGGTAACTAAGTGCCTTTTGGATCTCTTGTGAGAAAAATAGAAACGTTTTCATACACTCCAAGACCATACCTATTAGTTGATTGCACATTGATGTAAAAGAAAATTTATTGTTTAGGTCCTTGTATGACTCAGACTCCTCCATCAGGTATAGTAAATAGGAAAACAGTATATGTAATCCTTTATGGATATTTGAATGTACCTGGGACAGTCGCTTCGCTATTTCCTGTATGACCACAGTGCAGAGCTCATCTGCAGTGTAGTTCCTGGCTCTTCCTGGGAGCTGGAATCTGGTTACATTCAGGAGATCAATGAGCAAGTCAGTCGCGTGCTTGACTGTCACGCTGTATCCCTGAGTAACTCCTATTAAGCTGTCTGACACCTTATTCTGGAGTCTCTGGAAACCACTGCGGTCCTCCTGAGCCAACAGTTCCTGGTACAGACTCTGGGCCTTGTCCTTCCACTGCAGGTAGGTTTCAGTGGTGCCTCTGGCCATCCTTTGGAGCTCCATGTCCACTTCATCAATCTGCCTCATGGCCCCTTGATACACCTGATCAGCGCTGTCCTGTAGGCCTCTCCTCAGTTTTAAAGAAGCATCTTTCAGATCAAGTCCTGTGTACTCCTGGTGGTACTTGTTGACATAGTCATAAAAGGCTCCTGTGGCCCTGGGCACACTGTCTTTGAGCGAGCTTAGCAATTCGGACACAGCTCCTTCTTCCCAGTTAGCTTTGATCTGAATTTCATCATCCAATTCCAGGACCCTCAACTCAGTTTTGAATATGTTGAGTATTTTATCTGGAGAGGCCTATGACCAGCAGAAAAGGATGAAAAGAACATGTTTTCAATTATCCTGATTACATAATACACTACATTAAAACTTCATTAGCAATTAAAAGTAAAGATCAGAGGATCTTTCATATTCTGATGGAGATTTATCTTTCACATGTCATATCTTTCATATGTGTTTGTCTTATGGTTAAGCAAATACACTCGTTAATTCCTCTTTAACACATGCCCCAGAAAGGATAAAATTATGTACGGCATTTGCACAGTGACATTTAACATCAAGGCTTTTCTAGGACTGAAGATTGGAAGAGGAGGTGCAAGTGGAGGAAGAGGGAGGAGGAGGATAGAGAGAATGGGGAGAAAAAAAAAACAGGAAAACACTAATTCAGAGAAAGAAGATGTAACAAAATGAAAAATGTCCAGGGTCCATCTAGGAGAGACCTAGAAAACCAATATCAGGTGCCATCCATCCTCCAAGCCTATGACAAAGTTTAATAATAGAAACTGATTATTTCTTCTTCTCTACTAATGGCATCTTTGATTTGGCCCCAGCAGAACTTGTATGGTAGGTGAGAGGAATTTGGCATATCTCACTTAACAATCCTATCATGGGGAAGAATTTTGAAGCCTCAAATACTCCAGATGCCCCAATCTGAAAAATGTACTCAGCATATGGCAGAGTTTGTCCATGATTTAGGTGATGAGGCAAAACTCTCATCTTTCTAGAATGACCCAAATGTAATAAAATAATAATGGTAATAGGAAGTCATATGTGCATTTCATACAATCAATAAAATACTCCTAACACTTTCTGGAGAATAGTTCCTCAGAAGAGAAGTTTAACCAGTTAATTGCTTGTATTTTACCTGGTTTTGGAAAGCCCAGGTAATACTTTGCATGGGCTTCAGTTTATTTGCCCATATTCTATGTTAGCTCTTGATATGTGTAAACCACTAGACAGGACTCACCTGGGGGCGGTAGTAGAGGTTCCATCCCAATACGGTATCGCTAATGTTTTTCACGTCGATGACCACAGTGCCTATGGCTGGGGAGGCTACTGATGAGGAGAAGTGGTTCTCATTTTTTTGGTAGTGCAGACGGACATCAGTTAATGTTGGGCTGGTGATGTTAAGGTCAACCTTTCCATTCCAGTACCTGAAAGCAAAAAAACCCCAAACCCCCCAGGAAACAGATGGGCCATCACAAAAAGGAGGTGGAGATGGCAGACACCACAATGACTAGAAAAAAGATGAAATTAAAAGTTCCCTACCCAAGTCCTTGATATTTGCCATCTTCTTCATATTCTGCACTGAAGTCACGGTGTGCAAAGGATGCGTTAGTCTTACACACTAACATGCCACCTTCGATTTTGTGTGTTCCTACAACTGTATGGGACAGATTTTATATTTCATTTGATTAGTAACTGCAGGATATAAATATTTTCCTTGTGAAAACAGAGAATTCTATCTTAACTATATGTCTTATATGTTTGCAACATGCAGTCCTCATTTGAAAAAAAAAATAGAAGGAGACCTTATTCATCCTAAAATGATTACAGAAACACCTATTTTCTCTGAAACTATTTCTGTAGAATGTCAGTAGGTTTTCAACAGGATGGTTTTCACACATGGAGTATAAATGTATCTCCTTCCTGCCTCTTTTAAATTTTCCTATAGATAGCAGCTTTGCCTCAAGTCCTATCTAAATACATAATGATTTATTTACAACTCTCTTTGAAGAAATGCAGCACGTGCAGAGGGCGGGGGAGCTTCCCTGGTGGCTCAGTGGTAAAGAATCCACCTGCCAATGCAGGAACCATGGGTTCGATCCCTGACCTGGAAAGATCCCACATGGCAAGGAGCAACTAAGCCTGTGTACTACAACATTTGAGCCTGTGCTCGAGAGCCCGGGAACTGCAACAACTGAAGCACAGGCTCTGCAACAAGAGAAGCCATGGCAATGAGAAGCCCACGCACCACAACTAGAGAGTACCCCTCACTCGCCACAACTACAGAGAACTCCATGTAGCAACGAAGACCCAGCACAGCCAAATATAAATAAAGTCTTTTAAAAAAAAAAAAAAAGGAAATACATCCTGGGGGTGGGGGGTGGGGTGGGGAGTCAGGAAATTTCCTTACCATTTAGGTCATATTCCAGGAACTGAATGGTTGAGCTGCATGTGGAATCAAGGAATGTTTCAACATGATCTCCTTTGTTTTTCAAGCCAGCACTCCAAGTGGTGTTATACAAGGGCGAGGCCACCTCAAAACGCGCGGTCAGTGTTCCAAAGGAAGGAACGAGAATTCCAGCAGGTACAGAGAACTTCATGGAAGGAATCTCAAGAGTCTGCTCAGGCATGGTGATGGTCGGCAGCTCAGAGTCTGCGATGTTACTGGCCACTGTGTTTAGATCCAGAACAGTGCTGCCAACTGAAATACTTTTGGGAAGGGTGAATTGGGACACAGTCAACTGAGATGCAGGCACAGTTATCTCAAAAAAGGGAACAGAGGAGGCTTCTGGTTTAGAGTATTGTATTAACACATCAACTCTGGGGAATTTTACTTTGGGTAGAGTTGATACGTTGAAGGTCAATGGAAGAGTACTTAGCTTCTTGTAGATTTTTATTTCACTAAGGTCAAGTGTGTAGGATGGAACCTGAAGATCTGTAAAGGGGACTTGGAATGTAGGTGTGACATGAATGGAATTTTGATTATTTCGTTTCAGTCCAGGAATAATGAATTTATCATCCAATTCTTGCATGGGGATAGAAACAAGATAACCATTGGGGTTTTTGGTATATATGAGGGCAGTTGCAGCACGGAGATACTGTTTCCTATTAAGGCTGGTGGTGACATTCAGCTTTAGGAGGTCCCATAAGCTTTTGTCATAAACCGGTAGGACAGTATCTTTGAGGAACCGTAGGTACCCTTCTAAGGAGACTGCCATGTCAAAGCGAGCCACTTCTTGGTCATTAGAGAGCTGTATATTGTTCTGGAGAGACCCAGAATGAACCTGGACCTCACTGTTCCAGCTGATTTTCTGGTTCTCAGTGTTAACATTCAAGGAGACTTCCTGGCCAAGGAAATTGATTTTAAGGAGGGAACTGGGCTGATGTGCACGGACCTGAATGAGGGCTGATATTTTCCACAGGGAGAGCTCCAGGGTGGCTTTGCTTGTATGCTCTCCAGATGTTAAAATGAGGCCCCCTAGCTCTAAATGGTTTTTCATATTTTGTTCCCAGATGGTATATATGCGTTGGAGTGTGGCTTCTCCAGCAAAATTTTCTTTTACTTTGAGGTCCCAGAGACCATCTGCTTTGGAGTCTCCTTGCAGTGTCACAGAAGATCTGGTGCCCTTGGAATTCAAGTAAGTGCTGGCTTCACTGGCAAGAGACCCTGAATATCCCCATGAACCAAAAGAACCCTCAACACCTCCTTTGGTAGATGACTCAATGGAAAAGTAAGAGGTGAAGCTTTCTAAGGTGAGCTTGTGGGTAACTGCTCCCGTAGCAGCAGAGAGCAGTTTGGGGGAATTGAAATTATACTTTAATTCAATGGCTGAAGAGACAGTAGGTTTTGACTTGGTATTCCCATGAAGCTCTTGCTTGAAACTCATTTTCAAAATTGGAATTTGGACCCTTGCCGTTGTCGTCACTGATGCGTCCATATTTTTCTTGGTGAAACTAACGGTACTGTCATGATTGCCCTCCACAAATCTGTTACTCAGGGACAAAGCGGTGGCTAACTTTAGTCCTCTTTTCCTCGTCAAACTTGAGGTGCCCTCTAATTTGTACTGCAGTGCATCCATGACAGAAGACGATGAAGTAAGAAAATGAGCGACAATATCTGACTGGTTATACAGACCAACATTGGTATTCAGTGTGATGACGCTCGATTTAAAGGAAAAATCATAGGTAATATTGCCCAGGGCTGGAATTAAAATTTTGTTTATGGTACTCAATACCTTGAACTCTGGAAGAGAAAGCTCAGAAAGTTCCTTAGGGACACGAAGGGCCGGCAGCTCTAAGAAGGGCAGGGCTAATGTGTATGAGGGTACGGAGATGCCAGAACCCAGGACAGTGATGCTGGGGGTGCTGATCTCTTTGGGGATCATATACTCAAATGTTAACATCTTCACTGTGAAGGGAGACACTTCAATGTTGGCAACTGGAATAGTGTATCCAGGAATTTTATAGATCTTGGGTTGCTGGTTAAGGGATTTTTCAACTTTGTACTTATCAAATGTAGTTTTTGCTTCATTATAGGATTTGATAAAAAAATCTAGTGCCTGGTTTCTGACTGTCTCGAAAAGCCTGGAGAAGGAATTGATGTTACGATGAATAAGAGCGTAGAAGGCATCCAGAGGAACTGGGATGGAGTGCTTGTCTTTGTTTTTCTTATACTGAGCCCTTACACTTAAATCAAAAGATTGCTTTGTTGTTTTCAAGAAATCCTTCAAGCCTGTCTTTTTCCATAAGGAGATTTCTTTTATCTGGGGAGTTGTGAGCTTTGTGTAAGGTAGAGTCATTTCAGGGATTGTTAAAGGAATGTTTAAGAAATCCAGGTTGGCTTCTCCATTTATTCCTATGTGGGCTTCGATGCTTTTCTCATTGTTGCCAGCAGAGAAATTTTGATGGTACTTATATTGATTGAACCTGCTACTTGCTTGCCAACTGGCTTGCTGGGTACTAGGACTCAGAAACAGTGCATAATTATTCAGAAAGTCTATCTTCCCTGTCAGTTTTAATGGAAAGCTAACTCTCAAGTTCCCTTCATTGTTTGTGGATGCAGTCATCTCATATGGCTGTGCTGAAAAGAAAAGAGAATTTCTCAAAGTTCCAACAACTTTCCCATTTAAATGAGCATCATGGTTGCCAGTTATCTCTGCCTTCCCCTCTTGAAGCAGTGCCAGGCCTTTAGCAGTTAGAACACTGCGACCCGCATGCTGACATTCAGCTTGTGACTGGATTTCAAACTTAGAGAAGTTGAGGAATCGAGACTCATACAGTATTTTTTGGTTCACTCTTAGGTGTTTGCTGTTGATCTTATTAGACAATCTGAAGGAAGTGATGGACTCCTCCACAGTAAAGCTGCTTTGGGATTCATGTGTTCCCTCATCTGAGAATTCGTGGCAGGCCAATTTCCAGGATGCTCTTCCAGAAGAAGTCCATGCTATGTGTCCAGCTTCCAACAGGGTCTTGAGGTCACTGTGCAGGTCAGCCTGGCTGGAGAAGTCCAGCTGGGGGATGTTCAATTTGTGGAAGTACTTTGTGTTGCTGTCCAGGGTAAGTTGATTATTTATGTTGATGAGCACACTGCTACTGAGCTCCAGTGTATTTTTTTCTGTGTGTATACCTGCCACTGTGTTTGACTTTCCCTCGATAGCATTTCCAACCCAGAGCACCTCACTCTCATGCTCTGTCTTCAGGTACTTGCTGGAGAACCTCACAGATTCCTTCAGAACCAGTGGATTAATTGTAGGGTCCAAAAGTTGTGCTTTTGCTTGAAAATCAAAATTGAGCACTTCTAATCTGGATGCTCCTTTGGCGGTGATGGAAGCCTCGATCTCCGCCTGGTTTGCCAAAGCTGTTGCATTCTGAATGTCAGCATTTGCATCTAATGTGAAAAAAGGAGACTGGATTTTCAGAATGCTGTACAGCTTGCCAAAAGCAGGTACTTCAATTGTGTGTGAGATATGGGGAAGCTGGAATTCTGGGATGTGAAGGTCAGAAACTTGAAAATCTGTAAGGTTGAGATTCGGGATGACAAATTCTGGAATAGTGATTTCTGGTAAATGGAAGTCTGGCACAGTGATTCCAGCAAGAATGGTATCCACCCCACTCAGATCCCCCAGGTACACTTCCGGGACTGGCCACTGCAGCTCACTGTTCAGCATCTGGTCAATGGTTCTGATGATCTTTATTTTTATTTCTACGAAGTCAATTGTAAAGGAAGGGATGTGGAGGGTATTAAGGATGGTAAATTCTGGTGTGGAAAAGCTGGATGGGATTTTCACATCCTTCAGTGTTTTGAAGTTGATCTGAAAGGATGGGATCCTCAGATCTGTCAGGGGAACGATGAAGTCAGGAGTCTGATATGTAGCCTCCTGAAGGGCACGGAGACCGATTTTGAAGGCAGGTATGGTCCCAAAGGTGGTCTGGATTTCAGGAACAGTGAACCCTTGTTCTACTAACGTTTTCAGGTTTTCAGCCCAGTCTTGGATCGAATACTGTTCTGCAAAGTCAGTAAGGTTCTTAGCAGCAAGAGCCCACCAGTCAGAAATGTAGGTGACGAGTGTGTTGTAGACCTGGCCCACTAGGAATAGGTACCGCTGGAGTTCCTGCTGTACATCCATTTGATATACTCGGTCTCGAAAATCTTCCAGGGTCTCCTGAAACTTTGCTTTCATGTAAGTTACAGATGTTGAACTTAGAGCCGCCTGTAACCAATCCAAGACTAAGGTGATTTTGGTGGCCTTTAGGTTTTCCAGATAGGTTGAGACCACAATCCTAGCATCCTCTACAAGCAGTCTGAGTGCCTTTGCTTTCTGTGGGAGTTCCAGGGCCTGAATTTCATCATTGATTCGCTGAGTCACCTCATGAATTTTGTTATTGGTTTCATCTACAAACTGGTGGTAATCAAATGACCTTAATTTTTTTACCAACATGTCAAGGAATCTGTTTACTTCTTCAAGGAATTGATTAAAAGACAATGCTTCAAGCTGCTTGAGAGCATTGTCGGTAAGCCCAATCAATTTTTCAACAATTTCTGCCATCTTGACTTGCTGTAGGACACCGCTTAGCTTCTGAACAGTCTCCTGCAGCTTATATTGTTGGGCCAACTGCACTGATTTATCCATTAAAGCCTGGATGTGTTGATCTATTTTATACATCTTAATGAACTCATGGACCATGACTCTGAAAGCATTGATTTCCTCAGTTACTTTAAAACCTTCAGAAAGACTTGTAACACGGTATTTGACATGCTCAATAATTTCCTTTATTCTTTGAAATGGGATTGTAGTTCTCAACCGATCTAAAAGCACTCTGACGTCAACAGCTTCAACCTGCTGTTTGAACATTTCAGCAAGGTGATGGATGTCTACAGTCTGAATCTGTACCTTGAGCTGTTGCAATTTTTCTTGTATCTGGATTCTGATTTGATACTTAGTATCCATATTTTGAATCCAAGATGCAGTACTACTTCCAATTTTGTTAAAATCAAAATTTTCAATAAAAAAATACAGATCACGGATTTTTTTTACTAAATTGACACGGATATGATAATGTTCATCAAGAATTTTCAATTTTTCAATGATTTGATCAATAATCTTAGCAATAGTTGTCTTAAAATCATGCAAATCATAATTATCTTCAATATACTGATCAAATTGTATCACATATGTTTGCAGCTGAGACAGTTTTTCATTAAGGTTGATTTTGGCATTGTCTAATACAATTTGCAGGTCATTTTCTGTCATTCTATGATTTTCTGTGAAAGCAGTTAGTTTCTCCTTGGCACTCAAAACTTGTCTCTCCCAATTGAACGTGCTCAGATAATCACTAACTTGCTGTGAGAGTCTGTCCAAGGCTGCTATATATTTCCTCATGTGTTTATCAATATGGGTGCGCTTCAATTCTTTCTGTACAGCCTCCAGTGCACCTATGACTACGACCCGAGTCTTCTCAAAATATTTTGGCAGGAATTTAAAGAATGGGAGATGGATGGCGTGAGCATTTTGGTTCTTATCATATTTTACAGAAGCAACAAGAGTGAATTCTTGGGGCTGGCCAACAGAATCTCTCATCTCGAAAGTGTCAATGACATTGATGGACTCGCTGAGTACAAGTGGCACTGCAATAGGGAAGTCCAGCACAGTGAGGTCAGCCAGGGCTCGTCCACTGAGCTCAACACCAACTTTGTCTCTTGTGTTGTAAGCACTGAAGTCCTGGCTGTATTCATTTTGGTTCAACCGGGTCCTGAGTTTCCAGTCGCCTGTCTGCTCGGCCAGAGTGAGTAGGGCACTGACTTTGTGATCAAGAGCAGTGGTGATGCTCCTCTTGGACATGAGACGGTGACTTGTGGATCCTCTGTAGTCATGGGAGAAAGTAAAGGCCAGAGGTTCAGCTTTCAACAGGAATTTGCTGTACAGCTGCCCCGTGTGTTGTCCCCAGAGAACCAGCTCCCCATTGCCATTTGTATGTGTGTCGATGGTCATTGTAAATGGGGCCACTGCAGAGTGGAATGAATTGCTGAAATGCAGGGAGTCTGAGTTGTAGTTTGTACTGATGTCCACAGTTGAAGCAAGCCCAGCAATGTTCGTGTTGAGCCGATGGCTAAACTCTATTCCCTGTACCTTAGCTACAGTGTCTGCTTTATAGCTTGCAGATAAGTCAGCATAAGAAAGAGTGTAGATGTGTTTTATTTCATCATTTTGGTAGGCTCCTTTTATGGTCCCACCCACATTCAGCTTCAGAGGTTCTAGCCTTAATTTTCCATTGTTGGTCATATCCAGAGCATTGAATTTCAAGTCACTGTTTAAAGTAGTTACCAGGGAATAGGGCTCTAACTGTAGATTAAAATTTTGCTTATAAAACTTGTCAGAGCTATAAATGTTGTCAAGTTTGGAAGAGAAGTCCAGTGAGAACCCTACAACGTTCAAATTGTTTGTGTAGTCAAGTTTCATTTCATTATATGAACCCATTATGTCATTTGAAAGCTTGAGTCCTTCCTGGTTGATTTTGAAGTGGAAGATGTTTTTGCTGTCGACACCCAGAATCATGGCCTGATAAGCACTTCCCAGCGACACCTCTGTGGGGGCAGCTTTTCCATCTACACTGAATTTCGCATGGTGTTCTCGAAAGCGGCCGTTTGATGTTAATTTCAGAGATGCCCCAGAGAGGCTGACTGCTGCGTTGAGTTCATTCTCCAGCACCAGGGGACTATACTTCAAGCTGGTTGTCGCACTGGTGGACATTCCGTCCCGGGCAATCCTGAGTGTTGCCTTGTGAGCGCCACTATTAATCTTGTCAGTGCCCAAGATATCAGCATTTAACTCAAGGCCGTGAGAATTTAGAGATCCAGAAAGCAGGGTGAAGAACCTCAGTGACTTGTAATCAGCCTGATACTCAGAACGGAGCAATGCATTCTGCTTAGAGAAGGTCAGATCTACTTTGTTTGAAGTGGCAAAGTCCTCATACTTCCCGTTGGTGTCAGATTTCAGTGTCAGCTCATAGTTCTCATATTTCAGGGAAGCAGTATTTTTCACGAGGCCATCTTGCAGATCCGAGGTGGAGGTAATGGAGACAGTGCCATCATCGTACCTTCCTGTTATCTGATTGGTGCCCTGGACGTAGGAGGAGTTAAACCTCAGGTTGGATTCTCCAGTGAGCTGGCCCGTGGCAGGATCTCTCTGATAAGACAGGTCATATGCGCCTTTAGCATAGAATGCAGAGGCTCTGAACTGTCCGTCAATCTTGACTTCCTTGACGTACAAATGCTCTTTCTTCTTTGAGTCCAAATGGACTGACGCAGAAATCTGTGGGCCCCAGGCACTGGATGCGTCAAATGTTAGCAGACCTTCTGAGGCTGGACTGTTTCCCCTTTTCTCTACGTGACTGAATTTGACATTTGAATCCAGAAATTTGTGGTGTAGAGACCCATCACCTGATAAGGTGAGTGTATTCCTGTGGTCATACGCTGTTTTTCCAGATCCTAGCATAAAAATCAAAACACACTAATTAAATGAAGTCATGCATCTCCAGAACAATTTCTATGGTGAAAGGCTCTCAGTAATAAAGTCCCATTGGTCTGGGTCAGTTGTGCCACAGTGTCCTCTATCTGTAGTGTGAGCATAAAATCTGACGGCAAAAGGCCTTCCTCCCAGAAGCCCTCCCTAACTACCACAGACCTTGCTGGGTTTCCCTTTCAAGTGCCTCCACTTTATACCTAGACGGTATCACAGCATCTTTCACACTGAAATCTAACTGCTAGTTTATCTGTTCATTTTCTCTCTTACTGCCTAGTAGGATACTTGATACATATGTGTTTAATAAATATTTCCAAAAGAAGAGAGGCAGGGAGGGAAAAAGGTAAGAAAGAAAAAGTATAGGGTTCCCTATTTGCAGGGCAGCAGTGGATACACAGACATAGAGACCAGACTTATGAACAAGGTGGTGGAGCGGGAGGAAGGAGAGGGTAGGATATATGGAGAGAGTAACATGGAAACATATACATTACCATATGTAAAACAGACAGCTAATGGGAATTTGCTGTATGACTCAGGGAACTCAAACTGGGGCTCTGTAACAACCTGGAGGGGAGGGGTGGGAAGGGAGGTGGGAGGGAGATTCAAGAGGGAGGGGACATAGGCATACCTATGGCTAATTCATGTCGATGTTTGGCAGAAACCAACACAATATTGGAAAGTAATTATCCTTCAATTAAAAATAATAATAATAAAAAAAGAACAGGGTTCCAAGTAGCAAGAAAAATATCTGTAAGGAAGTTTTTCCCTTCCTAGAGGAGGTTCTCCCACTGGGACATGCAGCGAAGCTGTTCTGTGACCCTCCCCACGAGCATGGCTCACCTTGCACGTGGTAGGAGAGCAGGTCAACCACAGAATCTGCCTTCACGTGGTACTGAGCCTGAAGGCTCCAGTGGTCTGTGCTGGTGTTGCCCCCAGTATAGGAGGCAGACCAGTTGTACAAGTTGCTGTAGATACTTGTGGAGAGGTCTAGCACACCCAAGAGGGGCAGCCGCAGTGGATACAAGTTGGGGATGGTAAAAGTGGGGATTTGGAACTCTTGCGATGGCAGGTGGAATCCCAGAGGCTGGAAGTTGAGGGCTGGAGTCTGAATCGTCTTGAACATCTTTAGATCTTCGGAGGATTTGCCACCAAAAGGCAATGGGATCTCAATTTCCATACTGTTCTTGTTCAAGGTGTATTTGATCCGACCGTCACTGAAATAAAGAGCAAAGACAGTGCCCACAGTCAGACGGCAAGAACTTTGCTGCCTCCTGACCTTCCAAACAATAGTGCAGGTGTCCCACTGTCAATCCAGTACTGCACGTTGCTCATGCTCTTCCCAAGGCCTGGAGTCCTTGGTCTTAATCCTTACCTATCAAACACTCAGATTCATTCAAATCCCTTCCAAGAGCTGCGTCCTTATGACTACCATCCATCTAAGTCATAGTTGTGTGGGCTAGGTTGCTTCAGTCTTGTCTGACCCTTTGCGACCCTGTGGACCGCCAGGCTCCTCTGTCCATGGGATTTTTCCAGGCAAGAACGCTGGAGTGGGTTGCATGCCCTCCTCCAGAGAATCGTCCTGACCCAGCGATAGAACTGGAGTCTCTTACAGCGCGTGCATTGGCAGGCAGGTTCTTTACCACTAGCACCACCTGGAAGCCCAAGTCATCGTTTTTCTTGTTCTTACAGTGACATAATCACTTACCTCCAAAAGCGTTTCATAACCTTGAAACATCTTAGGGACAGAGTACTAGAATCTCCTAATTACTTGCTTAGGATTCTTTTTGTTAACTGGGTTGGTGTTCACATTCTGACCTCATATTTACTAATGCAAAAACGCCATAGCATTTATGCTACAGTTACTAATGTCTTTAAATTGCTCACATCACTTCCATTAAAAATGTAAATTGAAAAAAAGCCTAGATCATGCTAAGTAAAATCTTCCATTTACGTCTCATAGTTCAAGAAATTTTTCTGGTTCATTTTCTCACCTTTTCAAGAAGAGGTTGTCTGGGATGTGGAAGTCTGGCAATTCCATTTTCTGGAGGCACAACTCTTGCAGGCCATTGAGTTGATCTTGTATATTCTGGGCATAAGGAAGACTCCTCGATGTCTCCTGGAGCCAGGTGCTTGCTGCCTACAAAATAACAGGAGTTTTAAAAGCAGTGGGCATGGACAGGCATCAAACACAATTCACATTAGGTGATAATCCAAATTTGACAGCTCTATCATTAAGCAGGATGATATACTCAAAGTTAAAATATAAATCATAAAAATTATTTAATTTTGGTTGGCAGTAATTCATCTCTTTCTGTATTTTATAAAAGGAATGCATAGCATAGTCAACCCTCTAGCCAGTATCCTGTAGTTCCCTGTGATGTCTTAGGCACAGGTAACTCTTCTGCTTAGTATTCATTTGGTATTTAAAACATACAGCCTTGTATAAATGGGTAACTAGGCACATGTTAAGGGCTTCCCTGGTGGCTCAGTGGTAAAGAACCTGCCTGCCAATGCAGAAGAAGCAAGTTCAATCCCTGGGTCAGGAAGATCCCCTGGAGTTGGCAACCCACTCCAGTATTCTTTCCTGGGAAATCCCATGGACAGAAGAGCCTGGTGGGCTATAGTACATGGGGTTGCAAAACAGTTGGACAAAACTTAGCACCTAAACAACAACCGTGTACATGTCAATGCTTCTTTTTCTCCCCAGGAATTCCCTGGGGGTGGGAAGCATACCTTCTCCATCTTTGGATATTCTCTTTCACCTAATATAGGGTTGACTATGTAATTATCACTGTGTATTTATTGACTGGCTGACATGTACTCACAGCAACTAATTTGGAACCCATGTGCCGAAAAGTCAGGTCTGTCTGAGGAACTCGGCGATCCAGGAGAATATTGGCATACGTATGCAAGCTTTTAGGAAAACCAGAGAGATCCACAGGGAAATTGGAAGTTGCTTTTTTAGTATCCACATTGGTGCCTGTGTTCCATTCAAATTCAATCTTATCTCCATCTGAAAACACACATGGGAAATAGCTGTCAAGAGCACCGGGTCAGTCCCGACCTATGGCCGTCAGCACTGCCCTCAAGTACACGGAGCTCTTCTTGGGTGTGGTCACGTAGGAGGGATATACACACCATAACGCCACGCCACCTTCTTGGATATTGTTGAGCCGTAAGCCGTGGCAGAGGAGTCCATCTGAAGGAGCAGTTTTGAGGGAGACCAGAGGCTGAGAATCTCACTTCTGGCTTCCGCTTGCAAACGGGGTATGGAAATCACACCTTTGATTTTGCCTTCTTCCCTCCTGTCATAGCTATTGAAAAAGAAAAGGTCAACATCAATGATACCATTCATTCCAAGGAGATACACAGGATGAAACACGGGTTCTATTTGTGGTGATACATGAGTGGCTCAAAGAAGTGACCAGAGATTAAACTCCTTAACTTCTAAAGCTAACTCAGCACAAATTCAGGACTTTCCAGGGAGGTAGGGGAGAGGTTTTCAAAAACTGAATCCTGCTCTACCCTTTACTGTCTCTGCTGTCTTGGCCAAATTATTTAACCCCTCTGAGCTGCCATTCCCTCATCTATAAAACAGAGAAACTCATACCTACCTTGCAGTTTATCACATGAGATAATTAAAGTACCCAGCACAGTGCCTTATGAATAGTAATACCAATGAATGGCAGGCAGGTCCAACCAGACATGATCAGAGAGTCAGAATGATGAGGGTTCTATCTGTCCCTTGCACTGTGGACTGTGGGTACCCCTGGCCTGGTCAGCTTTAAAGATGAAAAGGAAAAAAGGGCAGAGCCAGGAAGATCCACAGCTCTGGCCAGACCCCCCAGAGAGTTCCTTACCTTATGTGGCCAGTGAGGGTGACCTCAGTGATTTTCTTGTTCTGAAAGTCCAGGGTGAGCTTGTAAGACTTCTTTTCCTTAGAATGTTCATAATTAACTTTGAGGACTGTCCCAAGGTCAACGTCAAAATCTGGAATGTGGAGTTCACTGGACAAGGTCTTACTCTGCCGGTTGTATCTAAACAGCAGAGTAGCCTCGGTCTGCTTCACACCTGGGAGAGTGTACAAGAGTCAAGATGCCTATTCATCAGCTCCGTATAGGAAGAAAAGAGAACAAGGCAGAGAAACCTCCAGAACTTAAAGCACTCAACTGAGGACACAGTTCAAGGATTTTACCTTAAATTTTTAAGTCTAGGGTACCTGGACATGTGTTCAGTTTGTAAATATTTACTGATTACTTATCATGGGCGAGACACTGCTCTTGGCACTGGGATTCCCAGTCCTCATGGAGCTGACATTCCAGTGGGAGGTGTACAGACAATAAGCAAGTACATTGTGTCCGGTGGTAATAAATGTTAAGATAAAAAGTAAAACTGGATAAGATGATAAAGGACAGACAAACATAGAAGAGGTGCTGTTTCATGCGTGGTGGCCAGAGAAGCTCTGATAAGAGGATATGTGGGCAGAGGCTTGAATGAAGAGAGAGGGTGAGGGACTTCCCTGGTGGTCCATTGGCTAAGATTCCGAGCTCCCAGTATAGGAGACCTAGGTTGCATCCCTGGTCAGGGAACTAGATCCCACATGCCACAACTTGGAGTTCACATGCGGCAGCTAAAGATCTTGCATGCCGCAGCTAAGACCTGGCACAGCCAAATGAATAAATGAAAGTGAGAAAGATGCTGAGCCAGGCTGTATCCTACGGGGAGAGCAGTCCAGGCAGAAGAAATCAGAAGCGCAAAGGGCCTGACATGGGGAACGTTTAGCATGTTCAGGGATCAGTAAAGGCTTGGCTCTGTCAGGCACGCATCTCTATGTGAGCATCTGCCTATGACATCCTTCCTGGTGCCCTGCCTTCCTCTCTCCCAGCTCCTCCCTTCTTTGTCACAAGATTTCCAGGTTTCCTTCAGTTCACAGGTTTACCCATTTTACAACTCTTGTAAAATTGTTAAATGACATTTTTTTTTCATACATATCCCCTGTGAGCACCCCCTTTCCTGGGGGTTTTGTTTTCCTTTTGTTTTTAATCTTGTGACTTACTGTTCCTGCATAAATAATCATCCACAGTGAATATCTCAGTTTCTCCTAAAACCTAAAACCTGCTTCTCCACTGGCCTTTTCCATCTCAGGACATGGCAACCCTGATCTTCATCTGCTCAGGCCAAAATTTTGAGTTGTCCTGAGAGCCTTTTTTCTTTTACACTGAATATCCATTGTATCAGGCAAATTCTGTCCGCCTAGCCCTCAAAATATGGCCAGAATCCAACCACATTTGCCACCACCAATCCAATCCAACGCACCACCATCTCTGGCCTGGATTATTGTGACAGGCTGCACCCTAGTTTCTCTGCCCTTGTCCTTCTAAAGTCTTTGCTCAGCATAAACGCAAATCAAATAGTTGCTTCTTCAAAAGTAAACAAATGGGACATCATCAAACTTAGAGGCACAGCAAAGGAAATCATAAACAAAATGGAAAGAAGACCTACAGACTAGGAGAAAATATTTGCAAACCACAAAGAGCTTAATTTCCAAACTATACAAACAGCTTATACAGCTCAACATCAAAAAGCAAACAACCCAATCAAAAAATGGGTAGAAGACCTAAATAGACATTTCTCTAAAGAAGAGATAGAGATGGCCAAGAGGCATTTGCGAAGATGCTCAGCATCACTAATTATTCAGTTCAGTTCAGTTGCTCAGTTGTGTCCGACTCTTTGTGACACCATGAATTGCAGCACGCCAAGCCTCCCTGTCCATCACCAACTCCCGGAGTTCACTCAAACTCATGTCCATCGAGTCGGTGATGCCATCCAGCTATCTCATCCTCTGTTGTCCCCTTCTCCTCCTGCCCCCAGTCCCTCCCAGCATCAGAGTCTTTTCCAATGAGTCAACTCTTCGCATCAGGTGGCCAAAGTACCGGAGTTTCAGCTTTAGCATCAGTCCTTCCAATGAACACCCAGGACTGATCTGCTTTAGAATGGACTGGTTGGATCTCCTTGCAGTCCAAGGGACTCTCAAGAGTCTTCTCCAACACCACAGTTAAAAATCATCAATTCTTCAGTGCTCAGCTTTCTTCACAGTCCAACTCTCACATCCATACATGACCACTGGAAAAACCATAGCCTTGACTAGACAAACCTTTGTTGGCAAAGTAATGTCTATGCTTTTTAATATCATTAATTATTACAGAAACACAAATCAAAACTACAGTGAGGTATCACCTCACATTGGTCAGAATGGTCATTATCAAGAAGTCTAAAAATAATAAATGCTGGATAGGATATGGAGAAAAGAGAACCCTTCTACTGCGTTGATGGGGCTATAAATTGGTGCAGCCACTATGGAGAACAGTATGGAGGTTCCCTAAAAAACTAAAAACTATAAACATATGATGTAGCAATCCCACTCTTGGGCATATACCCAAATTAGACAAAAAAACCTAATTTGAAAAGACAGATGAACCCCAATGTTCACAGCAGCACTATTTACAATAGTGAAGACATGAAAGAAACCTAAATGTCCACCAACAGATGAATGGATAAAGAAGATCTGGTATACACATACAATGGAATACTGCTGCTAAGTCGCTTCAGTTGTGTCTGACTCTGTGTGACCCCATAGACGGCAGCCCACCAGGCTCCCCCATCCCTGGGATTCTCCAGGCAAGAACACTGGAGTGGGTTGCCATTTCCTTCTCCGCTGTATGAAAGTGAAAAGTGAAAGTGAAGTCGCTCAGTCGTGTCTGACTCTTAGCGACCTCATGGACTGCAGCCTACCAGGCTCCTCTGTCCATGGGATTTTCCAGGCAAGAGTACTGGAGTGGGGTGCCATTGCCTTCTCCGACAATGGAATACTACCCTGTCATAAAAAAGAATAAAACATTGCTATATGCAGAAACATGGATGGACCTAGGGATTATTGTTCTAACTGAAATAAGTCAAACAAAGCAAAACAAATATTATATTATATCACTAACATGTGGGATCTAAAAAAATGATACAAATGAATTTACTGATAAAACAGACTCACAGAAAACAAACTTATGGCTACCAAAGGGCAAGGGGGGTGGATGGGTAAATTAAGACTTTGAGATCAACAGATACACACTATTATATATAAAAGAGATTAAAAAAGGACCTACTGTATACTGTGTACAGGGAACTATAGTCCATATCTTATAATAATGTATAATGGAAAAGAATCTGAAAAAGTATATATATATATATATATATATATATATATATATAACCAAATCACTTTGCTATATACCTGAAAGTAACACATTTTAAATCAAGTATACTTCAATTTTAAAATAGTAGCTTACTTCACTCATTGTAAAAACTAACATCCTTACACAGCCTACATGACCATCCTTCGCCCTGCCCCTATTTCTGAGTTCATCTTCTACAGTTTTCCTCCCTGATCTCTGCTTCAACCATAGCGACTTCCTTCCTTTTCCTCAAACAGAGGCCATACACTTGCCCCAGGACCTTTGCACCAGCTGGGCCCTCAGTCTGTAACACTCTTTACATGTGCATTATCCCCTTACCTCTTTCAGGCCTCTTGTTTATGCTCCCTTTACCAGTGAGAGCTTCTCTTTTCAATCCAAATGGCACTGGCTTCCCCCATCCTTTGTCCTGGCTGTCACTCCTGACATCCCCTAGGCCCCTTTGTGCTCTATTCTTCCCAGCACTAATCTGACCTTCTGAATATTTACTTGTTTGGTTGTTTACTATAAACTCCACAAAAGACAGTGACTTTATCTCTGTTTACTGTTCTGTCTTCAGCTCTTAGATCAGGCCTGACACTTAACCAGCACTCAGTAACTATTTGTTAAATACATTAAATGAAATGCGTTCTCCTTGTGAGTCCTGGACTTGAGACTGAGGGCAGAGATGGAGGGGCCCTTTTCTGGATACTTGCCTTCAGTCTGAGTTACAAGCTTTAGCATGTCCACCAAGGCTTCATCATCTCTCCGCAGTTCATAGAATGCCTTGGCAGAATACTGTTCCACTTCTCCTGTGGGTTTCAATTCCAGTTCAAATCTAAAGATGTTACAATGCATGTGATGCATAATGTTAGAGCCTTCGTGATGATAATAACATTGCCAAAACAACTCGGCCTCAACTGCAACAAAAATCTGGTCCTTATTTAACCCTGTCACTTGTCCTTAACTAATGATGATCTTTAAGGTCTCTTCATTTCCTCCAACAGCCCAAGGCAAGGGCAAATCCCAGGATGCCTGGGGTTTTTGGACCAGCAGGGGTTGGCTGGTTAAGTCAGCAAAGCTGAGAATAAGGAGTGGGAAGTGAAGTGAAAGTCACTCCGTCATGTCTGACTCTGCGACTCCATGGACTAAAAGATCCATGGAATTCTCCAGGCCAGAATGCTGGAGTGGGTAGCCTTTGCCTTCTCCAGGGGATCTTCCCAACCCAGGGATTGAAACTAGGTCTCCCACATTGCTGGCGGATTCTTTACCAGCTGAGCCACAAGGGAAGCCATGGGGTGGGAGTGGCTTCAAGAAAGACCTTGCCCGTGTGTCGGGAGGTAACGGAAACATGGATACTGAACTGGGAGCAAATCAGCATATGTCTATGATCTCCTCTAATGCATAAGGGAGAAAAAGGGGGCGCCATCTGCAAACAGATGCTTTTAAAGGAGTGATTCTCAGTGGCAGTGGGTACAGTTTCCTTGAGGGAGTTTGATAAAATTTCCTCTGTTTATTTTTGGAGCTAAGATCTCCCTAGGGGTTATGACACCTCACCTTCCAATACTGCCCTCTCCTCCCCACCTATGGAGATGCCAAAACCTAGCCACAAAGGTTAGGTAGGTACCGTTCTGGTGTGTAGGGCAGAGGACCACAGTTCTAAATAACCAAGGCACAGAACAAGTTCCTGAGGCTGGTGACATAGCAACACAGCACGCAGCATTCTTCCTTGGCCCTGTTTGCACATGAACGGTCAGTCATGTCCAACTCTGTGTTGCCCGTCAGGCTCCTCGGTCCATGGGATTTCCCAGACAGGAATACTGGAGTGGGTTGTCATTTTCTTCTCCAGTGGATCTTCCCCACCCAGGGATGGAACCCATGCCTGTTGTGTCTCCCGCACTGGCAGGTAGATTCTTTATCACTAGCACCACATGGGAAGCCCTGCTAGGTGGTCATAATCTAGGAGGTGAGCGGATGCTGGGCAGAGACACTGAACATTTCTGACCTGGTGTCCCCAGTCAGCGGGTAGTAGGAGGAAGAGTCTGTGGAGCTGGCATTGGAGTAAGCACCCGTGATGCAATAGTTCAGGCCAATGAAGAAAGGCTTGCAAGTTGACCAGGACTGCCTGTTCTCAATGAGAGGTGGGATCGCTTCCGTTTTGGTGGTAGAGACCAAATGCAATGTGTTACTAGTGAAAGAAGGAAAAAAAAACCTAGTTATTTTCAAGTCATTGAAATGAACATCACTGATTCTCCCAATGTAAATGCCCCCTTACCCTGGCCCCTATCTTCCCTCTGTTCATATCCACCTCAAATTCTTTGATTTACTCAGAAACACAGAACTGTAAGAAGAACATCAATAAGGTGAACAACCCTGTGACTCTTAACATTTCCCAAAACAATTTGCACTAAGACATTGCACTAAGTTGGTCACATTTCCTATCTGTAGTTTCCATGACAGTAGGAATTAAGAGTCTCCCTTTACAGATGAAAGAGACTCAGAGAGGTCAGTAACGGACACTGGGACCCGACTTCACGGCTGCCCCTTCCTTCCTAAAGTGCAGATAAAAGGTGTCCAATGTGTTTTTCACCTGAAATCCCTCCCCACTAGTTTTTCTCCACCAGCACTAAACATACTCAAGTCTCTTTTCCCACTGTGTACACACACTCCACACCCCTTTCCTGCCCTTCTAGCCCCCTCTTGTCTCCCTCACAATCAAGAAATCTGTCTGCCTCTGTAGTCACCATTTTCATTCAACACCCTTCTCCTGAACAGGGGACTGACGGCCACCCTCCTGGTGCTTCTGAACTGCCTTCATCAGCATCTCCAGTCACCTCCAATGGACATTTTTCGGCTTTGTCTTCTTTGATCTCTTGGAAGCATTCAGTAGAGTTGCTTACTAATGGCCAGATTAAGACTTTAGAGTCTGAACTAGATCTGAAAATATCTGGTATCCTCCTCCCCAGTATGCTCTTAAAAAATTAGTAAGTGCAAGAATATTTCATAATGTCCTGATTCCACCTAAGGATGGTCTCTTTGATATATCATGTTCTTTTCTCAGGGCTGTTTTCTCATTTTAGGGGTGTGCTGAGACCAACCTTTGCTGGTGGGCTGGAACCCTAAGTGCCAGTGATGCCCTGTCCGTGGGGTGATCCACCCCTGTAGCTGCTCCTGGGCTTCTATGACCGTATATGGCTTTGGTCACCCCTTATCACTCTTTGCTGTGTGTGCCTTTTCCTTTTACATGTGTATATTCTATCTGTTCTTGTCCTAGTTTCTCATGCCTTACTCTACATGAATCACTGTTTGATTTCAACAACCTCTATGTGCCAGTGATGCCCAGATATGTATTTATAGTTCAGACATTTGCACTGAGCTCAGACCCATGGATCTGACGACAGCTGGGTATTCTCAGTCTCCCAGGACTTCCAAGCCAGTGTGCTGAAAATGGCATTTGTCCTTATCCCCCTCACCAACTGCTTTGCTTCTTTAGTCTCTACTTCAATGATGAGCACCCCTGACTCCTCCTGACTCCTTCTTTTTCCTCACCCCGCCCCGTCCACTCCACTCCCTGCATCCAGTCGATCACCAAGTTTCCACCTCCTAAGGATTTCTGGGGTCAGTTCATTGCTCTGTCTGCCTGCCCTCATCAGGTGTGGCACTACCATCTCCCCCAGCATGGGGTTGTAACCAGTCTCCTGACTCATCTTTCTGCTCTGGCCATGCCTCCTCTCGACCCATCTCCTACTCCAGAGTCAGAGTTTTCTAAAACACCAACCTTACTTCATTTACACACCCACTTTCAACCCTTTTGCCTTCAGAAGAGCCCACACTCCTGAAGATGGCTCACAAGGCTGACCCCTGCCAGCCTCTCACATCCTCTTTCATTGTATTTCCCATGCACTTGACCACATGGAACTTTTCTTGTAGTTCCTGGAACCACATTTTTCCTTCAGGTCACTGCACATGCTTTTCTCTGTGCCTGGGAGCATTCATTTTTTTCTTTTGTCTGGGTAACTCCCACACGGCTTCCAGGGATCAGCTGAAGTGTGGCTCTCTTTCCCTAACTGCCACAGGCTCCACAATACACAACGTCATGGTCCTCTCCTGCTTCTTCTAACTCAGCCTTCACTTGACAGTCCCCTCTTATCTCACTATATTTGAACTGATAAATTAATGTGTCCTTATATAACAATTATATTGTGGAGGCAGAAAGAGAATGAGAGTAAAATGGTCTCCGTTTGTCTTATATTTGATAACACTCTTGCAAAGCATTCAGGGGGTTAGAGTTCAGTGAACATAATAATTATTAATTAAAAAGTGTCCAAAATATGGAAACACTGAGGTAAATCCATGTTTGAGGATTATATTTACCATGGAGCTCTCAATAGGAGGTTGCCTCCCACAGTCAGTAGATTGGGACTTTTATGCTTTATGTACTGAACTTGCCATTGTAGATCAGTATGACTTTGGTATTTTTCTTGGGAAAAATGTTCATTTCCCATGGATGTTTTCTCTATAGTTAGTGGTTTTTTTTTTTTTTTCATTCTCAAAAGAAATCACACAAGAAAATACAACCTAATAGCAACTAATTAATCAGTAGGTCTGAAGTCTCAGCTTAGTGGAATATGAAAAGTCTAGGAAACTTTAATTATGCAGTGAGTCTAGGACAGGTAATCCAGTATGTTCTCTGAGGAAACTGTAGTGAGTCTAGGCAGGTTAAAAGCAGGTAATCCAGTACCTTCTCTCACCCCATTCCCCCCGCCTCCCATCAAGATCCACTGGGGCCTGAATTTTCTCAATCAACTGTGTAGCTTGGCCAAACCCTGCAGTCATAATTTCTTCTACCAAGCTGGCTGGTCAGATCTAAGTGAAAGAATTACCTGCCACTGAACAGCCTGACTGGCCTCTTGGGAGAAGGAATGATGAACTTCAGCTGCCCGGCTTTTAGGACTACTCGTGCCTCCAGGCCTGTTTCATGGAAGAAGTTGGTGTTCATCTGCACCCCGCTCCTGGCAAAGTCTGGGATGACAATGCCCATGTTTGTCACAAACTCCACAGACACAGACGGCTTTGTCACCAGTTCTGCCTGCATCTGTAAGTCAGACAATGACCTAATCAGCTTGGTTCAATAACCTCAGTCCCCTGCAGTCAGATCACCACTCCCCCCACATCTTACCACTTCTGGGAAGAATCTCTGGATGGCTCACACCAGAGGAAGCGTTACTGAGATGTGTTTGTGGGAGGAAAAGCCATGTTCTCAGTCCTTCAGGGCCAGACTGATACCCAGGACCAGGAAGTGCCCAAGTTAACTTTAAGCATAACAGGATACAAAGATGACCGAAACACTTAGTTCTCATGTTATAGCCATGCCTGAGCGGAAGTTGCTAGGTGCAACCTGGTGGAAGCCTAATGTTCATCAACACATACACACTACCATGTGTAAAATAGACAGCTGGCGAGAAGTTGCTATATAACACAGGGAGCCCAGCCTGGTGCTCTATGATGACCTAGAGGGGTGGAGTGCAGGGAGGGGAGAGGGGCTCAAGAGGGAGGTGATATATGTATAATTATGGCTGATTCACGATGTTGTATGGCAGAAACCAACACAACACAGTAAAGCAATTTTCCTCCAATTAAATTAAAAAATACATTAAAAAAAGAAAAGTTAATGAGGTGATTCCAGTGATGACGCACTTTGTTTTGAATTGCAAACACCTTTTTAAATTGCACAAGACATCTGCCCTGGAGGAACGTGAACAGATTCTTACATCAGCTACTTCCAGTTTCACTCCAGCTTTGATTCCAGGCGTGATGACGCCGGAGGAGGACACTTGCAGTTGTAATCCAAGTCCAGTGGGGAGTTCAAAGGCGTTGTCCATGAAGACGTAGTGAAGGAACAAGTCGCTTGCTGAACCTTTCCTTATGAGCTCTTTAATCTATGTATCATACAGGAGAGAGTAAAAGTAAGCCTCACTGAAGTAGGCTTTCCGAAATGCAGCCTCCCCCATGTCAGACAATAGTTATTCTTCTTTATCCAGAATGAAAGGGACTGGTATATTTTAATTAGCTGAATAGCTTAATAAATAAAGATGAATGATTATTGATTTCAACAAATTGGAATACAAAAATTTGCCCTGGATAGATATCATGTCATTTTCAACTGAGGATTCAAAGGGCATTTCAGACTATTTCTGGGCCTCTGCATGGCATGACTTAATTCTGATTATTTGGCATTGGAATACTTGCAGCACAATATATTATGGCCAAACCAGTTTTTTTTAAAACTGACAAGCTATTTAGATGATGTACATATCAGTATGCATTCGTTTTTATTCTTTATAACACCTCTGGAAAATAACTTGAGATCTCTTTTATGAAAGCCACATTATTATTCATTATATCCTAGGGAGTATATTTGGATATTTTCTCCCTTTTAAATAAACTAATAATTATGAATATTTAGACAATGGACTGCAGTTTTTACATACTTTGTTTCATAATCACTTCATCATTTAAATATTAAAGGGAATATTAAATATTAAAGCATATCTCTCTAGGTAGAGAGATACACTTAGTACTGTTTTCCACATGAACAAATGACTGCTGTTAATAGATACCTGATGAATAGCTTAATTTCTAAATGCTATCAATTCCTTAGGAATCCAGGAATCTTCTTCACTGACATTTAAGACAAACTTGCGTCTCTGAAGGAAGCACAAGCACTTTCTCTGGTTTGCATGACTGGGATCTTAAGGGAGTCTGGGAGATCTCCACAGAGCCCAGGCTAACCCATCACTCTATGATGGTCCACTTACCATCTGAGGGATCCCCTGCAGGGTACGAACACCTTTCAGCAGCAACTTCCCCAGGAGCTGGAGGTCGTGGAGTTTGACAAAGCCAAGCTCTTCTCCCAAGATGCGGAGGTAGGCTCTGGCTTCTGGGAAGTCTTTGGATTTCAGATCTTTGACCAGCTTCTCAACGTTGAACATGATTCCATTGACCATGTCCTGGATTTTAACAATAAAATGTCTAGTGAGGTGTGAGTGCTGTCAAACACCCTTGGGTTAAGGCGTGGGGCCTCCCTGTTGCAGCTGTGATGAGCCTAAATATAAACCCTTGTGGTGGGGACGTGGGGCAGACACTGAAACCAGGCCCCCACCTTTTATCAAAAGACAGACAGCTCCTCCAAACTGACATTAAAAAAAACCAACAAAAAACTAAGGTCTCGTCAGGGACAGTGGTGCTTCCACACTGTTCTTAACTTGAATGATGTAGGCATTCAAGTGATCTATGATGTAGGCATAGGTGATCTCTGTTCTCCAGCATGCCAGGATCCCTATGGCTCCCCAAGATTAGAAGATCCTCTGTCCCCCATCCCCTCCCCTGCTTACTCCTTCTCTCCTCCAACAAAGAAAAACCACTAGGGATTTCCTGGGAAAGCCTAGCTGCTGTATACATTGGCCAAAAGCTTGAAACACATCTCATCTAGGGAAGCTCTGATCTAGGTAAGTTCTTAGAGATAAGAATTCCATAGACTGGTGCTTAGGCATCAGAGAAAGAAAGAGTGATTGAGAGACCCAAAACAGATTAAAGACCCTCAGCCTCAAGTGGAGGTGAATAAATTAGGAGATGGAGGTGAGCATCGGGGAGTAAATTACCACCCTGCTTCTCAAATTGAAATGTGTACACTGGTCACTTTGGGGTTCTCATTCAAATGCAAGTTCTGATTCCATACAGCCCAGTAGGGCCTGAGAACCTGCATTTCTAACAAGCATTGCTGTGATGCCAATGACTGGACCATGCTTTGGACAGCAAAGAGTTAAAGAATAAGAAGGTCCAGATCACACAATCTATTTTCTGCTCCTTAAGTGGAGGCTTATGCCAACTTCAAAGAGGATTCTGCCTCCATCATCTAGTGCACAGATGTGGGTGAGAGCCAAAGAAAGTAGTTAATAATAGTGAAAATATGAATTTCAGAATTAGTATCTGCTTCTTGAATAATCAACACAAGAGTCAGGGGCTTTGTTTAGCTTTTTACATACTTTAGTTCATTTAGTCTTTAAGTCTCCTTGTGAAGGATATAAGTTATTATTAGCATTCTGGGAATGTGGAAACAGATATAACATCCAGCAACTTGCCCAGGTATGCAGAGCTTGAAGAGAGTGAGGTTAGATTTCAAACCCATGCCCCAGAGTTCACATTCTTAATCATTATGCTAGAGAGCCTCTAATGAGCCTGGACTCTGGGCAGACTGAATCTCCAGAAGGCCCATAACTGCAGAGGATACTGTCTCTTATTCCCACTGGACTGGTTAGTAATAGGGATAGTTGCCACTTTGGTTAGATAGTGCTTTGATGATTTCCAGGCTTAGATAAGGACATTTTCGCATTGAGACCCAGAGCTTTCCTTGAGAGGATATGTAAAACATACCTGCTCATGTTTATCATCTTTGGTGTAGCCAAAGTGGTCCACCAAGACCTTGGAGACATGATCAGGAACTCGACCGTTAACCCAGTACAAAGCCTTGTTGACACTGTCTGGGAAAAATCCTTCCTTCCCAAAAAGAGCTTCAAGTGTCGGTTCAAAACCTTTTCCTTCCAAACCAATCTGAGAGAGAAAATCAGGCAAGAAACACCATCAGGTTTCTCTGTTGTCTGTCCATCTCCCATTCCCCTATTTATGCTCAATTTATTAAACAAGTACTTGGTGAATGCTACTGGGCAGGAGTTGACCTGAGTACTCCACAGGAGTTGTCTTATTTAAATCTCACCAGAATCTTGCAAGGCAAAACCTATCATGTGCTTGTTTTTTGGAAGAGGCAGCTAAGGTTCAGAGGGCATATATAGTTAAATTGAAGATTCTGGTTTGGGGGTAAATTTGGGGTTTGAACCCTTGGATTTAGGGTGTAAGGGCTTTTCTGAGACATCGCACTTCCATTCATATAAGGAGTCGTGCTCCACATGGCCCCTAGTGGGGAGGCAGGAAGAAGAGGAGGGAGGGAAAGAAGTGATGGTATCACTGCCTGATGATTCTTGTTCCTCCTGTAACTGGCTCATGGCTCCCTTGACTTGACTATTTATGATGTAGGCCAGAATGGGCTAGAAAACATAAGACTCTGGTTCAGGCCCACACATACCTCAAAGAGGTCAGCTGAAGCAAATCCAAAGACTTTGAGGGTCGTTTTCAGCATGCTTTCTTTAGGAAGGTAATTGTTTGGATCAAATATAAGATTTCCTTCGATTTTGGTTGAGACCAGGTCAAGTGATGGCAGGGAAATTGATTTGGAAAACTGATAGCTCCGGGAAAATTTCTTGAAATCCATGATAGTTGGAAGCTGAGATTTTTTCAGAGCTTCTTCCACTAAGCTTTTCAAGCTAGATAAAAAGAAGAAGAGTATTTTGAGCTGACACACATCATGTTACTCTCTCCCAAGTCAACGTGGATTTCCATTCTCCACCAAACTCTTTGGGTTTTATTTGCCCCCAAAGCTTGGCTCAGATCTGCTGCACTTTCACACAGATGTTGGTTCCAGAAGAAAGAACAGCCTGTAAAGGGCAGGCAGTGGCTAAATCAGAATTGAGGTTTGGAATTTCAGCCCCTTGAGGCAGATGCAGGAAAATAACTTTACTTACTCCTGGACAGACAAATCTTCTGAGTTTAAGATGTTGGCGATGTGGGAAGCCACAAAGTTCTTCACTTGCTCATTCTGTTCCCGAGGGAGAAGTTGGGTGATTTTGCTAATATCCGACTGGGAAGGACTCCCCATCAGCATGAGATAGGCAGCCAGCCGCTTATCCCCTGGAGAGGTGTCATCGAGGAAAGTCTGAAGGAGGACTTCCCGGACCTGTAGCCCAAAGACGAGACTGTCATCACTGTCAGAACGTGGAACATGTCTGGCAAGCATGCTTGATCTTATTTTGCAAGTGGAATTTCTCTCTATGAATTCTTCAAATGCTGTTACTGAACCTTCTTCACCCAGAGCAACCAGCTCAAGGAAGGGTTCTCAGAAGACACCTGTCAAATGTATGTTGAGGGGCTTCCCTGGTGGTCAGTGGTTAAGACTTTGCCTTCCAATGCAGGGGGTGTGGGTTTGATCCCTGGTTGGGCAGCTGAGGTTCCCAAATGCCTTGTGGCCAAAAAACCAAAACATAAAACAGAAGCAATATTGTAACAAAAATCAATAAAGACTTTAAAAATAGTCCACATCAAAAAGAATCTTAAAAAATATGCATGCTGAATTCAACTGCATTAAAATACACAAGTTATGGCCAAGTTATGACTTGTTGGAGATCTGCCACTAACTGAAGATAAAGATGTTTTAACATAAATTATTTCAATATGAGGGTAAAGGTAAGGAGGAATCAGGAGAATTTGATGCTAATAAGTAAGTCAGGTTATCTGCAAAGCTGTGGAATCACCATCACCACCTTTGGGGGCCAGTTTGACTCTCTTAGTCTAGGGAAATTGGGGGAAAAAATCAGACATGTTTTCCCAGGATGGGAGTGATGGTCAATCTGGTGAGAGGACAGCAGGTAGTGAAAAAAATTACACTTCGCCTGCTGAAATAGCAGGAAGGTCAACTATTTTTCTCATGTCTGCATATGGCTAGGCAGTCAATTGTTTAGTCTCTTCTTGTAACCCCATTGACTGTACCTTGCTAGGCTCCTCTGTCCATGGGATTTTCCAGAGAAGAATAGTGCAGTGGGTTGCCATTTCCTTTTCCAGGGGATCTTTCCCACCCAGGGATCAAACCTGTGTCTCCTACATTGGCAGGAATATTCTTTAGCACTGAGCCATCTAGAAGCCCCAGGCAGTCAATAGGTGTATTGAAATTTGCAATTAAAAGCAGTAGAATAAAGTCCAGAGAAGGCAATGGCACCCCACTCCAGTACTCTTGCCTGGAAAATCCCATGGACGGAGGAGCCTGGTAGGCTGCAGTCCATGGGGTCGCTAGGAGTCGGACACAACTGAGTGACTTCACTTTCACTTTTTACTTTCATGCATTGGAGAAGGAAATGGCAACCCACTCCAGTGTTCTTGCCTGGAGAATCCCAGAGACGGGGGAGCCTGGTGGGCTGCCATCTCTGGGGTCACTCAGAGTTGGACACAACTGAAGTGACTTAGCAGTAGCAGCAGCAGAATAAAGTCAGTAGAATGGTGAGATTTAGAATCTCATTCCAAATCTTTGTCAATCTGAATCAACTCGTCATTTTCAGCCTTCTTCTGCTGACCTTACCTCGTCACTAAGCTCCATTTTCCGCAGGGCCTGGATGGCAGCCTTCTGAATCACCAGGGATGGCCGTTCACTTCTGATACATTTCAGGACTGAAGATGTGAGTTTGGGGGTTAGTTGCTCCATGGTTTTACCAATATTTCCTATGACCTGCATTGAAAATAAACAAGACAGAATCAGGGCACAGAAGGTGCAGCGAGGGGTAGACAGAAAAAGTGCGTTTGAAATGATGCCTATTATACAAAACCAACACACAAAAAACTGAAAATACCCTCAGAATCAGGTAGGTGAGATCTTCGTTCCCAGTGCAGTCACTGCCAATCTGTTCTGACAGGTAATCAGCAATTTCCAGCAGGTCCTGTGTCCGTGTAGGGTTTGTCTTATGATAGCTACAGAAGAAGAGTTAGGATTCAGCAAGCATAGCCAGGTTTATCTTAAAATATACACTGATGTTCGCTGATTTCTTATTTCAAGTCATTACTTTCAAAATTGACCAGTAGACAAACGAAAGGGTAAGCATCAGAATTTGCAAGTGGAGGGAGGGTACAAACAGAATACTGACATGTGGGGTCATCCTTCGCTCCTATGAGGAGAACCAGTGGAAAACTCACTTGTTGATCATGTGACTCAGAGCATAAAACGTGAGCCGGCTCTGCTGCACTCTTGCGGTGTTAAAGACCTCCCGCAGCCTCTCGGCCGAGGGCTCTGGGATTAGGGCCACCAGGTAGGTCGCGGCGTCTATCAGAAGGGGGTTGGCTCTCTCAGTTTTCAGCCACTGGAGGATGTGAGTGTAGCACTGGGGCTGTCCACACTGAATCAAGGCTTGTAAAGTGATGGGGCTGGGAAGAAAAGGGCAGAGAAAGAAAGATCACCTTCTAGGCAGCTAAAACCTCCTTTGCCCACAGTGTTCCCTCTGTCAGGAATTCCCTTATTCAAGATCCAAATCCACCCATCTTCCAAAATCTAACTCAGATCCCTAGAGAACAGAGAAGCCTTCCCCAAAAGTAGCATCCCCTGGATCAGCACCATGGAGCAAAGTCTGAAGAAGGACCCCCTGGACTCAACACCCAGGGAGGACCGTTACCCTTTGGTCAGAAGATAGAACATGCCACATAAACACTCGCCCAGTCCCCAGTCCCTTCTCTGACCTCCACAGCACTAAGACTGCACTTAAGTAAAGAGAAGTCACGGTATTTTGTTTGCTTGTGTTCTCTCTCCTGTAGCCTACAGGCTTCCAGAAAACACAGACTTCTTTTCCTCTCACACTTCCCAGGGTACTCATTATAGAACAAGGGATTAAAGATACCCATCAAAATGTGGGAAAGATTTCCCTCCTATCTCAACACATAAATATTTATCTACCTTGGATGCAATGTATGTGTTACATTGTTACCCATGTGTTCCCATGTTACCCATGGAACTCTAGACACCTTAGCTGACATTTCTCTATGGAGCAAACATTTACTGACTGACTCAATTGATTAAATGGGTTGAAATTTCAATGGTTCCTGAGATTGGCTGACGTCTCAGCCAGCTCCCATGGGCTCATAATCTATGAAGGTTTGAGCTGCGACTGCTCGAGAAATACCTGGACACCTCGATCAGCTTCGGCAAGAGGGAGGTGACCGCCTCACTGCTGAGGCCTCGCAGCTCGGTCACTAGTTTATGGAAGAGGTTGGCTCTCTGGGCATTCTGCTCAGAGACGTGCAGTTTCTGCAGCTCCTGGAGTGTCTTCACAATGGCCTCAGCGTGGTTTGGAGGTGACGTGGACCTGGTGCTCTCAAAGGCAAGACCCACTGCCTCAGTGCCTGGAAGGAGGAGTGTGTCAGAGGGATTCCAGCTTACCCCTGCATCTCAACCTCATCTTTCTTCTAGAAGCTGGAGATCCAGGAGGGGTCAGCAAGAGGGGGGGCGGAGAAAAGAAGCCTCTGACTTCAGTGTTTCCCTAACTCGCCACCCTCTCTTTGTGATTAGCATGAATATTGTGCATACCTGCTGTTGCTTCATTCGTGTCGGACTCTTTGCAACCCCATAGACCGTAGCCTGCCAGCCTCCCTTTTCCATGGGATTCTCCAGGCAAGAATACTGGAGTGGGTGCCATGTCCTTCTCCAGGGGATCTTCCCAACCCAGGGATTGAGCCTGAGTCTCTTACATCTCCTGCATTGGCAGCTGGGTTCTTTACCACGAGCACCAGTTGGGAAGTCCAGTGTTAATATTATTCCTCAATTTAAAGATAAGGGAACTAAGACCCAGAGGTGAGCCACTTACCATGCCCAAGACCTTTCTGGGTGTAAGAGGCAGAGCTGGGATTTAATCCAGGCTTGTTAGACTTGGATTGAATGACCTTTTTGCCCAAAAGAACTGGTGAGGAGGTGCTGCTGACTTAACAGTGGAGGCTAGACTCACTGACCCTCACCCGTCCTGTCTTCCCACTGGGTCTAATGGCAGTTTGTGTGTGTGTGTGTTGGGGGGATGTTTTGTGTTCCCTCCATCACCCTGCTCTCACCTCTGCCCAGGAGGTGGGTGAATCAGTGGTGCGGAGGAAGGAGTCCTGACTTAGACTAGACCTGGAGGCCCATTCTGTACCGCCTCTGACAGTCTGTGACTTTGAATACATCACCAAGCCTCTCTGTGTGTCCCTTTCCTTCCGTAGAATGGGTGTAAAAGCACACGCTGCCAGCACCTGACACCACAGGTGGCTGAGAGCGAGGTAGGGTGCCGGTTCAGACATACAAGACAGGTGCAGGGCCGAGGTTGGTCTAGAGGCTTCTGTAGTTCCCTTCAGCTCTGAAGACCGATTCCTGACCTTTCCCATTTGCCCTACCTCGCTCAGGCCCGGCTGTCCGATTTACCAAAGGTGGACTTGGGAGGCCAGTTTCCTACTTCCTAAACCCAGGGAACTTTGGAAGTACTCTCCCCTTTCCTAAAGGGGAAAGGGATAAATCCCATTGCCACCTGATATTCTGAAATGAACAGGCTTTCTCAGTAGAATGGCCCATGGCCAGAAGCCCAGAGCCCAGGACTCTCACAGCGCCCAGCAAGGAGCTAAGCCGTGGTTGGTACCTTGTGGGCAGGTTTCCCAACCCTGGCAACCATCACACCTTACCTTCCTCAAAGAAGCGGCTGTTGATCTTAGGTGTGTTTTCAAGTTTCAAAGTCTGTGTGACCTGTGCCATCATCCCGTATTTGTTCCTGGCAACACAGGAATCACAGCATGTCACGGATGGCCAGGCTCCCCACTGCATTCTCTGCTCTTCATGTGGAATGTCTCCCCTATCTCTGCTCCTCCCCAAATCCTGCTCCCCTTTCAAACCATACTTATTTATATCCAGCTGTCCTTGACCCCCTGTGAACAGCAACAGCTCCTTCTGGTCATGCTGGCTGTCCTTCCATCAGAAGGACACATATACCTTACACTCTCCACCATTCCGGAGTGCCCAGAGGGAATGAACTAACACTAAGCTCCAAAATTCTTTTGTGATCTCCCATAGTTCAGTGCCAAGAATATAGATAGCAGTTACTCAGTCAACACTAGTTGACTGACCAGTTTTCAAAATGGATATGTAAGTCTCTAGGCCAATTCCAAAATCTTCTGTAAAGCCTTTCTAACCTGAGCAGCTAGTAATGGTTCCAGTTTTTCCTGATCTCTAGCCCTTAAAGTCTGGATCTCAGATATCTTTTGTTGGTTTTGAATTGTTCCTCATGCCTAAGTCTTTCCTACCAAATGGCCTATTAGCTTGAGACAGGAGGACAGAAATACATTTTGTTTTGTATCTTTTCACACCTCCTCCCAGGCACAGCCTAGCTTGCAACAGGGCCCCGAGAAGCATTCAGCTTCTAATGGCCCCATAAATAAGGAATCAGGGCTACAGCCGGGGACCTACTTGTAGGAGAAGGGCAGGAATAGGTGTTGCTCATTGCAGATGGCTTCTGACACGTGCTTCTTCCTTGGGTCCAGGGTGTACCGGCAGGACTGGCTGCTGCCAATCAGTGTTGACAAGGGGCGGGTCTGTGAATGGGATCAGGGGAAAAGCATTTTCATCAGTCCCTGGGGCTTGAACCTGAGTCTTCTCCCATGTGTATTTCCCTTCAGGGAAGTAAGTGGGGGAACAGGGGTTCTGTACCACTAGATAAACTCAGCGAGAGAAGAGAGCTTCATACTTGACTTTTAGTCAAGGGGATGAAAACCCAAAAGCTGAGTCCGGCTGTAGACTTTTCTTATTTCACTCCAGGAGACTTCTGATCTGTACAAAGTATTTATAACCGGGAATCCAGCACATGGGGCTTCCTAGGTGTCACTAGTAGTAAAGAACCTGCTTGCCAATGAAGGAAACACAGTGAAACATGAGTTTGATTGTTCCCAGGGTTGGGAACATCCCCTGGAGAAGGGCATGGCAACCCGCTCCAGTATTCTTGCCTGGAGAATCCCATGCACAGAGGAGCCTGGCAGGCCACAGTCCACAGGGTTGCAAAAAGTCAGACAAGACTGAAGCGACTTAGCATGCATGCACGAATCTAACATGACTCCCTGTCCTACCACACACGAACACTTCACACCTGTTCCTACTGCTCCTTATGTTTTCTCTGCCTAGAATTTTTTCTCTGGGATCCCTTCTAGCTCTAACATTCCATAATGTTGATAATGAAGAGGCTGCTGCCAGTGTGCATAGCAATGCTGATGTGAAACTTACCATGCCTCTAATCAAAGCGAGTGGGCTAACTCCCGTGCTAATGGGCTGGAAGTGATCACACTTCTCCAGGTTTCTTTCAATAGATATTTCTGTTGCCACATTTCCCTTCTTCGTTTTAACAGTAAAGTCTGTGGAGCAGTTTCCATACACGGTATCCTAGGGCAGCAGGAGATACAACAAGTGTACTCAATGCAGGGAACCATCTTTAGGTGCTTGGGGTGGGGCTGGGAAAGAAGCCTGTAAGAAAAGGCAGGGGCAACATGTATCTGGGAGAAAGCTTCGTCCTCTTGGACAGAACGTGGGTGTGGTTGGTTCCTGGGCAGCCAGGGTGGGCGTGAGAAAACCTCTTAAGGGTGGTCCTGGCTCTGAGGTACACCTCCCTGCCCTCCTAGGGTCCGGCCAACACTGGTTGCATATTCTGTGCTCTCGGAGCCTTTTCTCCATCTCTCATTTATGGTGTGTACTCCAATCTGCTTTGTGTTGTATATGTCTTGGTTCTCCCCCCAGATCCTGAGACCTCCCTGTGCAGGGGCCCCTGCAGGATGCAGCAGTGTCTGCTCCCCGTGGAGTGCAGCACAGAGCTCAGAACACAGTAAGGGCTCAAAAGTGTTCACAGGACTGAACTAAACTGAATGCATCCTCAGAGCAAAACCTGGGATTCTTAAAAGAGGCTGGCAAAGAGATTCAATTATTTTCTGTGTTTAAAATGCACACAGGGGACTTCGTTGGTGGTCCAGTGGTTAAGACTCTGCCTTCCAATGCAAGCGGCACAGGTTCAATCCCTGGTCAGTGAACTAAGATCCCACATGTTGCAGAGTGTGGCCAAAAATTGCACGCACACACACACACACACACACACACGCACACACAAAGAGAGGCCTTACTGTGCTCTACCTTGTGGAAACATAACAAAATCAAACAGAGGGTAGGGTGGTCAGGACTCCCCGGACACTGCTATTAAATTAGACCCAACCTGCTCAGGCTGTGTGGGCTGGGCCCTCAGTGAGCCCAGAAACCAGGGGAGCTCTGAGCAACGTGCTTCACACCAATACAGGGCCTCCTGTGTAACTAGCCATGCAGCTGAGTCCACGATCCAGTTGATGTATAAGTGGAACCCAGCTCCACTATATGAAGAGGAGTTCAAAGGACCACTATTATCAGCTTTTAAAATTCTCACCAGAAATAACACTTGCTTAGCCTCTTCCGTTTCTGGGGGAAGCAGGAGGGCAGAGATGATGCCCCTCTTGATGTTGAGGATGTGTTTAGGCTCTTCTTTCTCTGGGTAAAGTAGAACTTGCTTGCCTTCAGGAACAGCCAGCTTGAGGTCGTACCTGGTGCAGAGAGAGTATGGTCACCGAGGGTCCCTTCTCTACCGTGAGCCATAGGCTAGGTGGCTTTGCAGCCTTCTTTTTACTATTTTCTTTTTACATTGTTTTTGATAAATATCAGCACATATACATATATTTTCAAAAAAGTATACAAGTATGTGTATGCTTCTGGTATTCTTTCATTTCTTTTCCTTTTTTTTTTTTTTGCTTGGCTTGGCTCACCCAGTCTCTCTCTCTCCCCATATCAGGCTCTGCAGCCACGCTCCCCACAGAACACCCCACTGGGCCTTCCATTCATGTCTCCACACTCATATGATCTTATTCAGAAGCATGGGAGTGAAAACGCCTTCACAGAAATAGTTTCTCACTGCTGGTTTTATCCAAATGGCATGGCATCATGCATGCTTGTGTTTATCTTGTTCTTCTCATTTAATTCTACTCCATGAAAATCCTTGAGTCATCTGGTAGCACTCTAACAGGTTCTTTTTACAAAGCTGTATAACAGTCCACTCTGTGGTTATCTATTCTTTATTCAGATAGTCTCCTATTTGATGGCATTCACCTTTTCTCTTCCTGGGTGTTTAAATTTTTTTGCCCCACCAACAACACTGATACAAACATTCTTATGCATCTATCTTCACATGTTACTACTTTTCTTTTTAGCTATGTCAAAGGCTCCAAGTATTTTTCATTATAATTTACTCAATTGACTAAAGGCACTCCTTTGCAGGAGCAATGTGTGAGGGTATGCTTTGCCTCACAGGCTTGCCAGCAATAGGTGCTATTGCTGTTTTAAGTTTCTGTAGTCTTAAGGGTATAAGTGGGTATAAGGTGATAAATATCTTGTTGCATTAATTTCCTGACCACCAGCGAACTAGAGCTTCTTTCCATACATTTGTTGGACATTCCTTCACTTTCATATGATCTCAGGCTATGGCTAAAGCCTGGGTCAACTCTGATCTTAGGACCTTTCTTTGGGGACTTCACTAGGGGATTTCAGAGAGCCTGGCACCACCTGCTCTAGCTGAGTCAGAAGAAAGAAAAAGAGATGAGGGATGCTTCCCACAGCCCTACATCCTCTCAGAAAATTCCAGACACTGTGACACAGGCTCACAGGAAAGCCTCAAGGTGGCCAAAAGCAGGAGTCTTTTTTGTTTGGAGGAGGGCAAGGACCAAAGAAGACTTCCCTGGTGGCTCAGATGGTAAAGAATCTGCCTGCAATGTGGGAGGCCCTGTTCTCTGGGCTGGGAAGATCCCCTGGAGAAGGGAATGGCTACCCACTCCAATATTCTTGCCTGGAGAATTCCACGGATAGAGGAGCCTGGAGGGCTACAGTCCATGGGGTTTTAAGTCGAACATGACTAGAGCAACTAGTCAGACAAAGTCAGAGCAACTAACAGACAAAGACCAGAGAGCAACTCCTACCCACTTCCATCACTGCAGCCCCACTCCCTCCGATGCTTCCAAGTCTTGGATGCAATAAGATGCACTGGTAAGAGACAGAAGCACGAGGGCCTATTTTGGCTTCCAAGTCTAAGGTTTAACAAATTGAAAGACAGGCAGGGAAGGAGTGTCCATTGTTACCAAATCAACAACCCCCTGACTGTCTGTATTTGCACACACTTAGGGCACTACAAGGGCTTCCCTGATGGCTCAGATGGAAAAGAATCTGCCTGCAATGCAGGAGACACTGCAAACTGTGATCTGGAGATGAGGCAGGGGTGATGTTCAAAAGAATCTAACAACCAGCATACCATGAACACTGATCAGTCAGAAGCACTGCCAGCTGTAAGCAACAGGAAAGGTCTGGTCAGCGTGCACTGGCAGGACGTCAGCCCTGGAGGGGGACCCGCTCAGGCCGTGGCTCTCCCCGGACCCCTTGAAGCTTGTGTTCTCTGCTGAGCCGAGCCATGTTTGGTCACAGCAAGTCCTGCCCAGACCCTCTCTGAGGACCACCAGACACAGTCTTGTTTCATTCTTTAAACATGAATTCACTTGTTTAAACAAACCATCTCAGCTTTATTGTCTCAAGGAGTTTTAAAGTGTGAGATCTTTTAGAACCATATTTAAATGATAATTAGGGAAACTGCAGTAGGGGAGGGTAAAGACTACTTCCCTCTTTTTGATTGTTGTGAAAACTCAGCAATTCCCTGTTCTATGGTGAATAGAGAGTATAAATACTTGTACTCACATATGTGCCCAACAATAAACACATACTCATGTCTCCCTTGGACACACACACACACACTCATGCGAAACACATGCCATGATGCCCGGAGCTCAGAAATTTGAACGCACAGGCCCACGTCTTACTTGGACATCGCAGCAGCAAACTCCTCAGAGTTCTTGGTCTTCTTCAGCAAGGCCTTGCCCTCAGGGTTGAGGCCATCCACCTCTTCCAGGGTGCAGTCACTCGTCTTCAGGATGAAGTTGCAGAGTTGGGGGACCTCCAGCTCCACCTGAGAAGACAGGGTAACAGTACATTAAGATTCTCCACCAAGGACACAACATTCCTCCCCAGCTTAGGGCTTTCTGACCTTTCCCATGTTCCGCGGGACACCATACTTCTGAAGTTTTCCCCTTTGTATGCAAAGGATGATAACTTTTTATTGGTTCTAAATGTACTCCCCGTAGTTATAAAGAGGTACAACTGGCTGGAAGAAATGCAGCTGAGGAGTGAGGGTTTGGAAGAAAACCAGGAGGCAGGAGGAGGGCTATCATTGGTTTCAACAGCAAATGCTTCCTTCATGTCAGTGGAAAAACCAAAAACCCAAGACCATGTGTATCTATCCGGGCCTATTCTGAGCTTCCCATACAGCTGGAGTTTAAGTAGTTCCCTCTGTGTTATCCGGCGCGGTTTAAAGAGCTTTCTGCAGTGCTGGAGATGGTCTGCTTTCTCACTATCCAATATAGGGGCCACTAGGTGTGGGGGCCAACTGGGCTTTTGAAATACAGTTAATGTGACTAAATACACTAGTGTGAATTTTTACTTTTATTCAATTGATTTTTATTTATTTAAAACTTTTTATTTTATATTTGAATATAGCCGAGTAACAACTTTTATTCAATTTAAATAGTCGCATGTGACTAATGGCTACCTTACCTGACAGCACAGATGCCGGTGCCCTAAAAATAAGAGGGCGGCCCGGTTTGACTTCTCTTTCCCACATGAACCCCAATAGTTGCCCTTAGATCTGTTCCACAGAACATGGATACGAGTACAGTCTGTCTCAACAACTGGTAAAGTTTTATTTGAGAACAAACTGCACGTTTAAAATTTTCCGTTCTGTTTGTTTTTAGTCGTAGATACTATTTCAGTTAGATGATAAAAGCCACACTCCAGAATGCTTTCCTGGGATGCTCACCCACTGGACATCTCTTGAAATGTTAAATCTATTGGTCTGCAATCTTGACATTTTAGATCACGTATTCTAATTACAGCTCAGAAAGAAAAGTGAAAGTGAAAGTGAAGTCGCTCAGTCATGTCCGACCCCTTGCGACTCCATGGACTACCAGGCTTCTCTGTCCATGGGATTTTTCTAGGCAAAAGTACCAGAGTGGATTGCCATTTCCTTCTCTAGGGGATCTTCTTGACCCAGGGATTGAACCTGGGTCTCCCGCACTGTAGGCAGAAGCTTTACCCTCTGAGCCACCAGGGAATGGAAGCTAATAGCAAAATAAAGGTAGGTGAAAATATTGTTTCTGTGGCAGACAACTTAAAAAAAATTTTTTTTTTTTTTTATGTGAACCATTTCTAAAGTCTTCATTGAATCTGTTGCAATATCGCTTCTGTTTTATGTTTTGGTTTTTTGGCCTTGAGTCATGTGGGATCTTGGCCACCCCAAACAGGGATTGAATCTACAACGTCCTGCATTGGAAGGCGAAGCCTTAACCGCTGGGCCATCAGGGAAGTCTCTGTAGCAGACAACTTCTCAGCACAGAAGCTGACTTGCAAACTGAGGGCCAGTCCCGAACTTAGAGGTTATGACAGTCTTGCCACAAGCCGGGTTTGCTCAGCCCTGGGCTCCAGGGGCCTCCGGTGGCCTTCCCTCTCCCCTCGTACCTTGCAGTTGATCTTGGTGGCGCTTCTTGAATCAGCAGTCCCAGGGACACCACTGGAACTCTCAGCCTCATAGTTATAGACATATTTCCTGAGGTGCTTGAATCGCGTTGCATCTTCTACAATGAGGAGAAATCCATCAGCTACATGGCAGAAATAACTCGCCCAAGGATATTCAATCCTGGACATAGAAGGATAGTGGCACAGATAACGAAAAATGGTAATTAAACTCCAATTATTTTCAATTAATTTTGCCTTATACTTAATTTTTCTTTATAGATTTAACTTCTCCGTTACGACAGTGCTGAGGCTAATATTTAAATTAACTGGTATTCCTTGAATATATAATCTGAAGCACAAGGCAGGGAGTGTCAAGTAATGAGGCTCAGACAGTCTACAGGAAAGACTCCTTGGAAAACTGAGAGTTGACAGAAGAAAGCAAATATATCTCTCACTGCCTTTTCAGCATGAAAATACTCTAACTCTGTGGCTCTTTTTAGATTCTACCAAATATCTGAGGCAAAGTTCACTAAGCATCAAGGGTATCTGGCTGACTTAAGAAACCCCCAAGAAGGAATTTCTGGAGGTTTCCGCTGTGCTTGAGAGAAATTTCCTGAACAATTTGAGAGAAAGAACATCTGGGTCCCGAGTCCAGATGCAGTGATGCCAGACGCCCACGAGATGGCAGTGCTGCTCCATCAGAGGTTAGCATCCCGCTCTCTCAGGAGAACACAGGGTACCACTGCAAGGCCGGCTCCTTTGACCCCTAGGGGTCAGGTAAACACAAATCCCAGGGTGAGCATCTACAAAGGTTAAAGTCAGCATTTCTTCACCCTCTTGTGCTTCAGATTAATGATTAGTCCCTGACAAACAATCTCTTTAAAGTTCCCATGGACCAACAGGTCCCTTCCCCACCCTATCCCCAGGCTGAAAGTTTGGGACAGAGGGGAAGGGCAGGTGAAAGAGCTGAGATCCCCTCGCGGGGGCAGAGGCTCCAGGAACTGGCTTCTTGGGGTCAGAGCAGTGTACACCAATTACAGCATCACGGTGTTTCAGTGATCTGAGGTGCAGAGGGAGGGGTCGGGGGTCGAGGGTCGGGGGGTGGGGTGGGGCGCGCCTTTCCCAGCTCAGGGGGAAATGCCTTACTTGGACAGCTGGGGCTGACATTTTCCAGCACTTCATCTCCTGTAAGAAAGGGAGAAAGGCAACTGTAGGTTTTCCCTTTCTTCCAGCTGGGTCCTAGGGTCCGACCAGGAGGACCACTGCATTAACCTCTAGCAGGGAAGAAGGCTTTGAAGAATCCTCCGTCCCTCACCTCCCCCACCCCACCCTGAGTCCAGAGGAGCCCCCCGCAGCTGGTCCTGTGCCCCTGTCCTTCCATCCTCGGGCTACCTTCCCTGTGTCCCAGGACCAAGCTGCCCCAGCCACCACTCCAGCCCTGGCTTCGGGCCCCTGGTCCCCCACCCCCAGCCCCGCACCCCGGGGGCTGGGTGGCCTCACTCACTGGCCTGGGCGCTGGCGGCATCCAGGAACAGCAGCAGCAGCAGCAGCAGCACCGCGGGCCTCGGGGCGCCCATGGCCAACCTGGGCGGTGTCTCCCTCCCGCCTGCTGTCTAGGCCTGGCCTCGGCGCTGCTCGCTGGCTCCGGGGGACGGGCGCCCACAGGCAGCCCCGGACCCACACTTACACCTGCAGTGGGAATGGACGGCCGGCGCCCGAGGCCCTATTTATACGAGGCCTGAGGCCGCCCGCCCAGGGCTGCAGCTGAAGGAGCACCGGGCAAATTGCAAAAGGTCCAAAGGGCAGCGACCGGGGCCTGTTTGCTTTTCCGCACCAGGCCCGGCTCTGAGCCCTGAGGAGGGGCCGGCGAGGGGGCTCAGCCCAGACTCCTCCAGGGCCACTGGGGCCCGGCCTCTTCCCTGGCCTGTCCTCGGGGGTCTCAGGGCCCGAGGAGCCTGCCCTGACCCAGGGAGACGACTGAGCACAGGATGAAGCCTGCCCCTGCTCCCTGTATGGACTCTGCAGCCACTGGATGGCTAGTCCTTCCCAGCGTCTAGGTGGAGACCTTCCCCCCGACCCCCACTTCCTTCCTACCTGGTGGACTTTGAGGTTGCCTAGGGGCCTCTAACCCAGATCAGTACCCAAGGCTCTGGGTCACCTGCCCTGGACTCAGTCCATCTGGAGGAAGCCGAGAGAGAAGAGAAGGAGAGAGGGGTCTGGAGAGGGACTGACCCCTTCTTGACCCGAGGGACCACATCTCTGTCAAAGCAGAAATCCAGGAGCCCGAATCTTGTGGAAGCCCCAGTGAGGAGGGGCCTTTGGAAAAGGCAAACTTCCTCCCTGTTCTCCTCTGCCCACCCCAAAGGTCCAATTTCTTCTTGGGAAGTTGAGAGGAGGAGGCTTTTCTCTATAGGAACTGCCTTTGGGTTTCCTCAGGGACAGGGGAGGCCAGTGAGGAAAAGTGGAGTAGTGGGTGGACGCAGAATATTTCTCCTAACACATCCCAGAACCTTCTCCATGAATCCGTCCCTTCCTCTCTAGGTCCTGTCCATGTCTCACAGGAAACTTTGCCCACAGGAAACTTTGCCCAAGGCTCTCCTCCCACGTTTCCTTGCCCTGTCATAGGCAATCAGGCACAGCATAAGTATTTCAGCATCTTACTGATGTCTTGGGCTTCCCAGGTGGCTCAGTGGTAAATAATCTGCCTGCCAATGCAGGAGACAAGGGTTTGATCCCTGGGTCGGGAAGATCCTGTGGAGGAAAAAATGGCAACCCACTCCAGCCTTCTTGCCTGGGAAATCCCACAGACAGAGGAGCCTGGCAGGCTACAGTCCATGGGATTGCAAAGAGGTGGACACAAATGAGTGACTGAGCCTACACACTCATACACTGATGTCTTACTGACCCAGAAACAATCATAAAGGGTGATGGCTGGGGTGGTTTTGTGAGGGGATGGATGAATGTCTGAGACTGGCTGTGTCTACAAGGCACCTGCAATCTGACTGGGGAGAAAAGCTGTGTAGACAGGAGACAGCTGGTAAACAATGCAGGCAGGCTGCAAGCAAAGCTCAAGGGTGTAGAACTGCTAGAGAGCCAAGGGAGGAGTCGGGGGTGGGCAACAAGCAATGAAGTGAGACTATAAACTGAGGGGACACAGAGCACCTGAGGCAGTCAGTATATGTTGTTACAATCTGTTATTTATGAGATGCATCCAGAGGTAACGAACCACATGTGAAGTTATTTAAATTTTCTGGTGCCAAGACTGACAGTTCCAGAAGGCTTATGTTCTGAAACAGTTTAGTGGCTAAGTTGTGTCCAACTTTTTGCGACCTCATGGACTGCAGCATGCCAGGCTTCCCTGTCCTTTACCATCTTCTGGAGTTTGCTCAAACTCATGTCCATTGAGTTAGTGATGTCACCCAACCATCTCATTCTGTGTCAACCCCTCTCTGCCTTCAGTCTTTCTCAGCATCAGGGTCTTTTCCACTGAGCCAACTCTTCACATCAGGTGGCCATAGTATTGGAGCTTCATTGTCAGTCCTTCCAATGAATATTCTTGGAAGGGTTGATTTCCTTTAGGATTGACTGGTTTGATCTTGCAGTCCAAGGGACTCTTAAGAGTCTTCTCCAGCACCACAGTTCTGAGATAGTATATGCTGCTGCTGCTGCTGCTAAGTCGCTTCAGTCGTGTCCGACTCTGTGCGACCCCATGGACTGCAGTCCACCAGGCTCCCCTGTCCCTGGGATTCTCCAGGCAAGAACACTGGAGTGGGTTGCCATTTCCTTCTCCAATGCATGAAAGTGAAAAGTGAAAGTGAAGTTGCTCAGTTGTGTCCAACTTAGCAACCCCATGGACTGCAGCCCACCAGGCTCCTCCGTCCATGGGATTTTCCAGGCAAGAGTACTGGAGTGGGTTGCCATTGTCCCATTTCCTCAGAGGACACTTGAAGGTTTGTCTTGTTTCCGGATCCTGGGCCTTCACATTTCTCCTCATTCATGTATTGTCCTTAGCCGGGAACTATGAGCAGCTAAACTCCCTTCAATGATTAGCTTTTTTGTATCCAAGGTATATTCTTATCGTTAAAAGTGAGTATTACAAAGGCTTCAACCCAAGGCTGGTCATACCTACACCACTGAGTTGTACAAGATCTGGAAAAAAAAAAAAAACTGCCCCAAACCCCATTTCTCTGAGTATTTTATTTGAACTATTTTATGTGGAGTGTCGCTCCACAGGAGGAGGTGCTGTCAGAATTTCAGGAAATGGTCCTGCTCCCATACATTTTTACTTTAAGGAGAATGGGCAAACGTATGTAGGTACAAAGAAACCAAAAGGAGATGGTTAACTTCAGTTTATGAACACAAGTCCAGGCTTCCTCTGCTGGATGACAAATGAAGCCACTGTCTTATAGTATGTCAGTGGAAAACATTAACAAGTCTTGGAGATTAATGTGCAGCATTATGAATGTAGTTAACAGTACTGCTTTGCATATTTGCAAATTGCTAAGAGAATAGATGGGACTTCCCAGGTGTCTCCCAGGTGGTAAAGAACCCTCCTGCCAGTGCATGAGACATAAGAGATGCATGTTCAATCCCTGGTTCCGGAAGATCCTCTGGAGAAGGGCAGGACAACCCACTCCAGTATTCTTGCCTGGAAAATTCCACAGACAGAGGACCCTGGAGGGATACATTCCTTAGGGTCGCAAAGAGTTGGACATGACTGAAGTGACTTAGCACATAAGAGAGTAGACTATAAAAGGATCACAAGAAAAGAAAAAAAAATTTTTGGTAACTGTGTACAGTGTTGGAGGTTGACTTATTGTGATTTTGCAATGTGATCGTTTTGCAACATTGGATTAATCTATTAGAAAAGGTAGAGAACATAATTTTTATGATTTGAGACTAAAAAATGAATCTGCTGACTTGGATACAGGAAAACTCTGTGGGTTGTTTCTATGCCCTGAGTTGACTGTCACCATCTCTAAAGGAGAAACCCTAAGACTTGGAAGCACTGGGCTCAGCTTCTGTTTCTTTCCCCGATTTTCTCTGTAAAGTCACCTCAGTGCTGGGCTTCAGCCAGCAGTACCCATGCTCTGACAACGTCAGGGACGCAAGCACTACAGAGGGAGTGTTGACTGTTGAGTTGATTTGGGTACACTCACAGAAATGATGTAAGGATTAATATGAAGACTTTTCTGAAATTACTAAATCCTCTTAGACCTTGTGTAAAACACTATTTCATTTTTTTTTAAAATTATTTATTTATTTTGGGCTGTGCTGGGTCTTCACTGCTGTGCAGGCTTTTCTCTAGTTGTGTGAGTGGGAGCTATTCTCTAGTTGCAGTGTATGGGCTTCTCGTTGCAGTGGCTTCTTTTGCTGCAGAGCAAGGCTTCGGTAGCTGCAGCAGGTAGGCTCAGTAGTGGTTCACTGACTCTAGACGCAGACTCAATAGTTGGGGTGCACGGGCTTAGGTGCTCCATGGCATGTGGGATCGTCCCGGACCAGGGATCAAACCTGTGTCTCCTGCATTGGCAGGCAGATTCCTTACCACTGAGTTGTCAGGGAAGCCTGTAAAACACTATTTTAAAATACAGCATTGTCCGTGACCATAGCTATCACTCTTCATCTTTTTCCCTTTAAGTAGAACATTTCTCAGTTTGCTCTCCTAAACACACTTGAAGTTTCAAAGGACAGCAAGCTGTTTTCACGGACATCAAATAGTGTCAGGAGTCAGGCAATCTTCTAGTATAAGCTATTCACTGAATGGAGAAAACTCAGGTCCTGAGAGGTCAGTTGTTATAAAGGAAAGCAGTGTGTGTGTTAGAGTCAAGAAGACCTGGGATTGAGTCCTATCTGGGTTTCTTGTGGAGTTTGTAACCTTGGCTAAATGACTTCACTTTCCCAAGTCTCTGTTTAGTCATCCCTAGAACAGGATTAAAAATATACACCTCCCTCAGAGGAATCTTTGTGAGAATTAAGTGAAACAATTATGTAAATGATTGTATCGATAGCAGGATGTCCCGCAAAAGAAGACAATACATGGTAAATTATCATTTAATATGTGTGTGCACTGGAGTGGAAGTATATTTGGAGGGTACCTACTGAGCTAGCTAACCACAACAGATATAGAGACAGACATAAATAGAACAAAAGTAGGAAATCAGGCTAAGGAGAGAGAGCAGAAACAAGACAGGGCATCCTTGAGGGCGACGTACAGCAGACACAGAGTGTCTGTTGGTCACCGATGGGGTCAGCTTCTCTGGGGATCTGAAATCTCTGTCTTTTCTGGAGTGAACGGAGGCCTTCCTATAGCAAGCAGACTACTGAGTGACTAGAGTAGACACACATTCTGAAGTTGTGGAGATTCTCAGCTGGTAGCTATGATTTATCAGTTTGTGAAGGCAAAAAGTCCCATTGGGTGAACCACTGGTCTGAGTAATCAATCACAGAGCTCAGGGTCCCCATTAGAAAGCCATCTGATGAATGGAATTTCAAGGAATTAGATAAGGCTGAATATCCCAGTTACAGTCTTCAGAAACGAAACTATGCATTCTGTTTATCTGCAGGTGACCAGAAGGGTCCTGGTCAAGTTCAGGACCTACAGAAACTATTCAAGGCCCCTCAGCAGCCCACTATCCTGAGTTCAGCATAGTTTATATACTGAAATGTGTTCAATATATATTTGCTGAAAACAAATGAATGAATTTATGACATTCAGTTTTACCTCTGTTGCTTCCAGGACATTCAGGGACAGTGACCATGATGTTAAATATATCTTTTCAGGGACATGAAACAAGAAAATACAATCTGATACAAATTATTCCCAGCTATACTGTTTAAATAACTCATCTGGCAAATAGGGACCAGAATTGACAATGATTAATTGGCTCATTTCTTTTCTGCCTATGACAGCATTATAATTGCCAAATGACGCCCAGAAGCTAAAAGTAAACCTCAAGAATTATAGATGGAGGGATTTCCCTGGTGGTCCAGTGGTTAAGAATCTGTCTTCCAATGCAGGGGACATGGGATCAATCCCTGGTCTGGGAAGATCCCACATGCCACAGGGGATGAACTGACACGCTACAACTACTGAAGGTCGAAACCATAGAATGTATGCTCTGCAATGAGAAGCTGCAGTAATGAGAGATGAGTGCACCACAATAGAGTATCCCCTGCTCGTCACAACTAGAGAAAGCCCACACAGAAATGAAGACTCATTGCAACCAAAAATAATAAATAGATAAACTGAAGAAAAAGAATTGTAGATGGGGCCATTCCCAGTATGGTCTGTGCATGCTGATAACAGAGTGCAGACACATATATACACAAACACATACAGAAATGATAAATGTCAAGGAAAAAAAACAGTGCTAAATGGTGTAAAAGAAAGATGGTGGGAAGGGGCAGCATCAATCAGATGAAGACATGACTGATGGATGATTCATTTCTGGTGAAGAAGCAAAAAGAAACCTTCCTCCTCAGTTATTCTGCTATCCAAGAGATAAGGTCAGACTGTTGAGCAGCAGTGCTTACCGAGGAGGAAAGTCCGAAGTCGGCATGGTTCAGCGTGCGGTCAGGTTGTATGGGTGTGTAGCCATCCCTTCCATGACTGTGCAGATCTCAGCCCTCCACCCTGCCAGGGCAGCTCCAGCCTCACCTACTTCCAGGAGCCTTTCTCTGGCTCCCATCGTTAGACCTCCTGGATTCTGATCCTGGTCTCTCAAGGGTCAGTTCCTTTATAGGGCAACAGTTCCTAAAGGACCTCCATACAGACATCCTGATGTCCTGAATCTATATTTGTCTCTGGTGATATTATTTAATTTTTTATGTGTTTACATATTATCTTGCCAACTGGAGAGAGAAGCTTGGAGGACAGGACTGTGTGTTGTTTTCGCCTTTGTGTTCCTCTTCCCTCTCCCTCGCCAGCACCTCACAGAGCGCCAGGCAGGTAGCAGTGAAGGAGTAAAACCCTGTGACTGTTATGTGAGATGGTCCTTGTGAGACAGGTTTTTTTTTTTTTTTTTAAATTTTTTCCATACCTACAACTCAGTTTTACTCTTGGGTGCTGCTGTATATGCTTATATGTTAATTTATTGGGTTGGCCAAAAAGTTCATTTGGATTTTTCCGTAAGCAACCTGAACAAACTTTTTGACCAACCCAACAGAATGAGTGGTGGATCTGAATCAGCATGAGATAGGCAGAATCTCAGAGCCGGGATCATGGGACAGTCTCAGACTGAGTACGGTCCCTCACCTGTGCGATGAGTAAACATGATTAGGTGACCTTTTAAACTCACTGCAGCTCTGACTACTTGATTCTGTGGACACTTTGGAACTTAAAGAAAACAACCTACAAATTATCTTGGGTTCCGACCTCACTGTGATGAGGAACTGGGGCTGATGATTTGGAATCACTGCTGCTGCTGCTGCTGCTATGTCGCTTCAGTCGTGTCCGACTCTGTGCGACCCCATAGACGGCAGCCCACCAGGCTCTGCCATCCCTGGGATTCTCCAGGGAAGAACACTGGAGTGGGCTGCCATTTCCTTCTCCAATGCATGAAAGTGAAAAGTGAAAGTGAAGTAGCTCAGTCGTGTCCAGGATGCATTTCCAGGAGACCTGAACTCATACTGTGCAAGAAATATAACTCTTCATCTGTTTTAAACAGATTTCCAAATAAGGAGAGGTCCTGCCCTCATGGGGTAGTGGGGACTCTTAGGAAGTCCTTCCTCATGTATACTTTTAGGCTTCATCCTTGCCTTGACTTTTTTTTTTTTTTAAATTTTGACTACATTGGGTCTTCATTGCAGCGCATGGGCTTCTCTCGTTGTGGTGTTTGGGTTCAGTAGTTGCAGTGCCTGGGCTTAGTTGCTTGGCAGCATGTGGGATCTTAGTTCCAAAACCAGGGATCAAACCGACATCCCCTGCATTGGAAGGCAGATTCTTAATCACCGGACCACCAGGGAAGTCACTTGTCTTCTTTAGATATACCTTAGTTTTTCCTTTGAAAGGCTTTTTGCCGGCTTTAGTCAGCTGCTTTTTACTGATTTTTTTTAAGTTTTGTGTTCTCACAGGACCAAGGTTTATAACATGCTACCCTCAAAGAGCTGACCAGCACTAATGACAAAGAAATGGCTGGATAGCTAAACAAATCCCACCTGCCCCACCCACACAACTGCAGGTTCTCTTCAAGTATTCAGGGAGCCTCTGAGCACTTCATCTCCTGAGAGCTTACAGGTGAGGAGAAGGGCCTGAATGCACATCACAGCTAATGAAAAGAAAGAAAAAGCTAAAGAGCCCAGTGTGGGGTCTACACAGCAAGGCTGCAGTGGTCCAATGTGGGTCTCTGAGGTCCCAGAGGAGGTGGGTCTTGAGTAGATCTTGGATGATGGACAGGATTTGGGTACCTTGACTGGGGGGTACCACTGAAAGTGCAAGGGCCAGAAGTTGAGTCTCTGATGTGGCTGACAGTCCGTAACCCAGCCAGCCAGCTGAGTTCATGGAGAAGGCTGGGGAAAAGTGGGATGTGGATTAGGATGGAGCACAGGGCACTGTGCCTGGGACACAGACAGCTGGCTGGCTAATTCAATCTTTGATTTAACTGTGAGTTACTGCATAAATGGAACAATATACATTTGTCATTAAAAATGGTACTTTATGGCATTAAGTGGGGCTTCCTTGGTGGCTCAGATGGTAAAGAATCTGCCTGCAATGCAGGAGACCCTGATTTGATCCCTGGATCAGAAAGATCCCCTGGAGAAGGGAATGGCTACCCACTCCAGAATTCCTGCCATGGAGAATGGTGTTTGGAGAATGCCATGGACAGAGGAGCCTGGTGTGCTTCGGTCCATGAGGTCGCAAAGAATTAGACACGATTGAATCACTTTCACTTCACATGGCATTAAACCTCTAGCTAGTGTGAACGCAATGATTATATTGGGCTGGATTCTCCTTGTCCAAAGCTGTGAAAGGAAATGGAGGAACAGGGATTCCTAGAGTGTAAAGGCACAGAATATCTTAGAGGGTGACTCCAGACAATATTCTTACTCTGTAGATAAACTGAGGCCTTGACAGACTGAGGTTCTTTTTTGTTTTTCTTTTGTGTTTTTTTTTTTTTTTTCCATACAAGGGCAAAGATGGGGTAAGAACTTGGGTCTCCTAATTTATAATCTAGACTATTCATTATTCTCTAATTGCACTAAATCTATGCTGACTACATAAAATTGCTTGGAGACGCTTTATGAAAATGAATCTTTGATCTCAGTGTATTTCCTTGTAATCTATTGCCCATTAAAAGTGAAAAACTTAATTAATATTTTTGTGGGTTTGTGTTCAGAATAAATGTTATTATGTAACAAACTACACAGAATCACAGAGATTTAGGGCTTCACAGGGCCATTACAGTCATTGCATCCAACTCATCTCCCAACATGGGTATCTCATCAAACTCAAAATACCTGGGAGCCCATTAGCAAGCTGCCTAAAAATGCTCTAGTTAGCAGAGCAATTAAAATTCCCTTAAAGGGACACTCCCCCTGCCTGCTTATCTGCAGAGGACCAGCTGGACCCTATGTATGGACAGCAATGCCTGTGGTCATATCTCAGGTCTCTTCTATTTCTGGCCTCTGCCCAGGTCAGACCATCCGTCACTGGGAAAACTGAGAAAGGGGCCCATTTGGGGATGGAAGTTTCTCTGATACAGTCTTTATCTGTATTTTGGTGTGAAGAGCAAATAACTGTCAGATTGGTTGATATTATTTTCATCTGTACCTCCTTTGCTGTCTGTTAGCTTAGGGGGAGGAGTCAGGCCATTCCCAGAACCCAATCTGCTTTGGTGTTTTGTTATTCAAAACAGAAAGTGGGTAGACCCATGTTGCTGTTTAGTATCTGGGGTTCTTTGCCTTTCTTCTTTTTAATGGTGGTACTTAGCTTTTAATAGTTATTTTAAAAAATAATGGTCACCTTCAGCTATTTTGAGATCTACCTTGGAAAAGAATTTTTTTAATCAGCTTTGTTGAGATAAGATTCATACCATAAAATACACCCATTTCAAGTGTATAATTCAATGTTTCTTAGTGTAATCAGAGAATTGTACAACCATTACCTCAACAGGTTTTTGAAAAAATTTTAATACCTCTGAAAGAAATCTTGTTCCAATTAGCCAGCAACCCCCTAAACTTCCCATTCCTTCAGCCCCATGCGTGTGTCTAAGTCGCTTCGGTTGTGTCTGACTCTTTGTGACCCTATGGCCAGTCAGGCTCCTCTGTCCAGCCACAAACTGCCTATGTTAGACATTTTGTACAAATGGGGTCATAAATATATTGTTTTTTTGTGACAGGTTTCTTTTACTTAGCATAATATTTTCAAGGGTCATCCATATTATAGCATCATTCCTTTTTATTGCCAAATAATATTCCATTGTTTGGATTTACCACAATTTATCTATTCATCAGTTGATGGACATTTATGTTGCTTCTACTTAGTGGCTATTATGAATAATGCTGCTATGAATATTTGTGTACAAGTTTTTGGGTGGACATACGTTTTCATTTCTCCTAAGAATATGAACAACAACACTTGTTGATTACCGCCATTCTAGTGGGTGTGAACTGGTATCTCATTGTGATTTTCATTGGTATTTCCATGAGGGCTAGGATATTGAGCATATTTTTTGTGTTCTCACTGGCAATTTGTATATCTTCTTTGGAGAAACATTTATTCAAATCCTTTGGATTTCAAACTGTTTAATTGAGTTATTTTTATTACTAAGTTGTAAGAGTTCTTTGGGGCTTCCCAGGTGGCTCAGTGGTAAAGAATATGCCTGCCAATGCAGGAGATGTGGGTTCAACCCCTGGGTCAGAAAAATACTTTAGAGAAGGAAATGGCAACCCACTCCAGTATTCTTGCCTGGAAAATCCCATGGACAGAGGAACCAGTGACCTACAGTCCATGGGGTCACAAAAGAGCTGGACATGACTCAGTGACTGAACAACAAAACAAGAGTTCTTTACATATGATAGACACAAGACCTTTATTAGACATAGGATTTGCAAATATTTTCTCTCATTTTGTGGACTGTCTTTTCACTTTCATGGTGTCCTTTGAAGTACACTTTTAATTTTGGTAAAGTCTGCTTTATTTATTTTTGTTACTTGCTCTTTTGGTGTCTTACCTAAAAATACTGCCTAAAACAAGGTCAAGAAAATTTACTCCTATATATTCTTCAAGGAGATTTATAGTATTAGGTATTATATTTATGTGTTCAATCCATTTAGAATTAAATTTTGTACACAGAGGTCACCTTTCAAGCCTTGCTTTTGGAAATGTCTGAGTCCTGTGAGCCTGCACATGACTTTGAATAACCTCTCCCTCCTCCCTGCTAACAGGGTGTGGCTCGTTCCCGATGAGAATGACATCAGGCCCCTTGCTCAGTGTGCAGGGTCAGTCCCTTATCTGGCGCTGCTCCTCCCTTGTGCTTTCCAGGCAGTGACCAGTCACCAGTGCCCGAGAGCCACAGTCTCTGAGAGGACAGGCCTTGAGCCCTTGTCTTCTCAGAAGGAAAAAAGATGTTTTTGGTCTCTGAAGCTGAACATCCAATCTCCTTTTCAAGTCCATGAGGCTCTCTAATAACCATGCTTCGTTTTTCCTTCCAAAAGTATCCAGTGGTTAGAGAAATGAGGCGTTTTTGCACCCAAGACGGCTCAACATGTTCTACAAGGAAATATGCAAAACTAGAGACAAAGAAAGAAATTAAATGAAGTGACATCAAACACATCAGAATGATTGCTTAGGGGGTAAAGGGAAGAAGAGCAGGAGTTGTAGGTGGGAATGGGGAGTTAGGATGGGAAATAAATAAACCAGGAGAATGAGACAAGGATCCCTGCAGACCAATAACTGTGTGTCAGACTGGAGGGGGAACAGTCACGTCTCCTTCTGAGTGATAACAGAACAACGCTCCTAACTAAAAATGTTAAAAAAAAATAGTGTTTCTCAAGTACCCAACATGTACTAACCACTGTAAGAGTTAACTTTCATAAATCATTTAACATTCAAAACAAAGAAAATCTGCAAAACAGGTATTTTTAACCCCTCTTCCTAAAAATAAGGAAGCAAGGGCTAAATTCTACATAAAAGTGAAAGTGTTAGTCGCTCAGTTATGTCTGACTCTTGGTGACCCCATGGCCTGTAGCCTGCCAAGCTCCTCTGTCCATGGGATTCTCCAGGCAAGAATATTGGAGTGGGAAGCCATTCCCTTCTCCAGTGGACCTTGCTGACTCAGGGATTGAACCCAGGTCTCCTGCATTGCAGGCTGTGTGAGCCACCAGGAAAGTCACAAATTTCACTGTCTTCCTTATGCAAGATCTTCCTCATGATCCCTAGAAGAGGCAACCATGGATGTATAATAGGATCAAATGAACACCAAGGTTCATCTCAATTCATCTGGGTGCATATACTCAAGTGGCTCTCTATCTGGGGAAATAATCTACTGGCTTATTAACAAGAGCTGCAATTGTATCTTGCTTTAAGTTTTGCTAAAGTCTTCAGTGTCCATTATTTCTTTTTCCTAATAGCCTTTTGACCTGTTTTTTTTTTTTTTTTTTTTTTTTTGGCCATGCTGCCTGGCATACATGATCTTAGTTCCTCAGCCAGGGATTGAACCTGTGCCTCTTGCAGAGGCAGCACAGAGTCTTAACCACTGTACTGCCATGGAATTTCTAACCCTGTGAGTTTTATATTAGATATTACAGGTGAGGCTCTGGAGGCTCCCTGGAGTTAAATGACTTTCTGAGCGCACCTGGCATGTCACCAGCTGAGTGAGAACTCAAGATTAGGTGTTCTGACTTCACATCCCCAGGAATTCATACTTATTTCACCATCCTGAATCTTAATGAGAGAATTAGGGAATCCAGGACTTTTTATGGAATGTGGTAGAGGAATAAGGCACAGGGGTTCCGAGCCTCAGAGAGACAACATGAAAATACAGGAGCAATCCACTGCCGCAGGAGGAGAGGGGGTTTGGTGGTACTTCTGAGGGGCCGCCTTTGATAACATCCAGCTTTCTGTTGAAACACACTTAGGCGAGAAGCAACAACGTGCTAAAACACCTGTGGCCGTCGCTCCTTTGATGTGTTCTTAATGTAAATGCTGTTTCTTGCAATTTTCCCCTTCTCAATGCCTTCATGCATTTCCTCTAAGTAGGTAAACAAGAAGCTGGCTCAGACACCTCAGTTCTTTTTCCATATTTATCTTGCACATGATGACCTCACATGGCTATTCCTATGAGTGAGAATGTGAGACACTGTCTCATACTCAGAAAATCTGAGAATGAGTCAGTATGAAATGATGTGTCTGTCCTCTTATTCCAGACCACGTCTTGGGACTGGAGAGTCCCTTGGCAGAACACTGGGTTAACAACATTCTCCATCATTGGCCAACCCATAGGCAAAGCTAATGGTCATTGAAATAACTTAATTTGGAGAAGTCCAATATAAAATGGTCTAAGTGATGGTGCTCAGTTGTATCTGACTCTTTTGTGACCCTATGGACCATAGCCCACCAGGCTTCTCTGCCCATGGGATTCTCGAAGAATACTGGAGTGGGTAGCCATTTCCTCCAGGGGATCTTCCTGACCCAGGGATCGAATCCATGTCTCCAACGTCTCCTACACTACAGACAGATTCTTTACTGTTTGAGCCACTGGGGAAGCCTTGAGGCAATTAACTCAAATCAATGTATTCCTCTTGACTCTTATACCCGGACTTCTTAGTTAAATATGGTGATAGATGTCTGAATTACCCAGGTAATTGCTTCATCCTCACTTCATTAATAACAGAACTGTTTCTCCTTGTTAGAGGGCAGATGTGCTGTTTGCCTCCTTACTGCTCAGAGAAGCTAGAACCTTCCTGAAAAGAGGGAGGTTGAGGGGTGGGCAATCAGACAATGTAGCTTCCAGCCCATCCCATGGATGCGAACACCACCATCTTTAGCTGCCCTGCTTCCACCTCTCTGATGGTCCCCTCCCTGAAATCCTTCCGTGGAGGGAGAGGAAACTCTCCTGGGAGCAACTTCCCTCTCTTCCACTCTCCTCACTTTCTTTCTCACTCTTGCCTCAGCAAATTCACTCTCTTGCCCTGGTCACCAAACCCCAGCCCAAAATTCCATTTTCTTTATTAAAGTTGTCTGTCACATTCTTCGTCCTCTTTCACATTTGCTTTATCATCACCACCAATTTAGCACCTTGTTATCTCTGAATTAATTGATATTTTGAGTTATTTTATGGACCGAGAGGCTGCCATATAAGTGAATATGTTGTCATGACTCCCAACATAGCCTGTGTATTAGTTTGCTCAGGTCACCATAACAAAGTACCACAGAATGGGTGACTTAAACAATAGCAATTTCTTTTCTCAAGACTCTGGGGGCTAGAAGTTCAAGATCAAGGTGTTGGCAAGGCTGGTTTCTTTGGCTTATGGATGGCTATCTCCTCTTCCCTCAGTTTTCACATGGTTTTCCCCTCTCTGCCTGCCTGCCTGTCTGTCTTACAAAGACAGCAGTCTTATTGGATCATGCTCACCCTAATGGTTTCATTTTAATCACTGTGCTAAAAGCCCCATCTCCAAATACGGTCACATTCTGAGATACTAGAGCTTAAGATTTCAAAGTATGCCTTCGTCTGCTCAGACTGTTATAACAAAAACCATAGACTGGGGCCTTAAACAGCAGAAAATTTATCTTCTCATAGTCTGGAAGCTAGAAGTTTGAGATGAGCATGCCAGCATGGTCAGGTTCTTGTGAGAGCTCTCTTCCAGGACTGCAGATGGCTACCTACTACCTGTGTCTTCACATGGTAGGGGGGTGAGTAGGAGCAGGGGTAGGAAGCAGAGAGAGAGACAGAGAAAGAGAGAGAAGCAGGGAGCTCTGATGTTCCTTCTTATAAGGGAACCAATCTCACCATCAAAGCCCTGTCCTCCTGAAGTTGTCTAAACCTAATTACCTCCAACAGCTCTATTTCCAAACACTATCGCATTGGTGATTAGGGCTTCAACATACACATTTGAGGGGAACACAATCCTATTCATAGCAACATCCGAATTTTGGGGGGGGATACACTTGAGCCCTATACTCAGTGACTATACAATATAGTCAGAAGGGCTTTATAAACAGAAGTACATGACTTCCTTACAACTGGCAGTCATGCAGACTCCTTTCCTGAGAAGGACTCTGGAAAGCTGCAAAAAGACCCTGTTAGTGGAGTAGCTGACTAGGGACTAGGGTCCAAATGGGCTTGGAACTGCCTCACTGAGATAAATGGCTTCCTCAGAGTCCTGAGATGGGCTTTGGCCATGTGATTGCTTCAGTGGAAGGACACCATGGGAGAACAGTGCCTCTAGAGCATTCTTCTGGGCAGCCAGGAGCTGTGCTTAGTTGCACGTTCGTGTCCTACTCTTTGTGACCCCATGGACTGCAGTCCATCAGTCTCCTCTGTCCATGGGATTTTACATGCAAGAATACTGGAGTGGGTCACCATTCCCTTCTCCAGGGGGATCTTCCATACCCAGGGATCAAACTTGCACATATTGTAAGTCTCTTGCATTGGTAGGTGGGTTCTTTACCACTAGAGCCACTTTGGAAGTCCTGGGTAGCCAGGAGATCCTGTGGTAATTTCAATGGTAGGACAAATTCAGAAAACAACTGGCCTGGGACACTAAGACAGCCTATCAGCAACAACAAAATAACCCATAATAATAATAGAGTGCATTATTTTGCTCATTATTATTTTAAAATATTTATTTATTGATTTATTTGGCTGTGCTGGGTCTTAGTTGTGGCATGCAGGGTCTTTAGTTGCATCATTTGGGCTCTAGTTCCCTGACCAGGGTTTGAACCTGGGTCCCTGGAGTTGGGGGCTCAGAGTCTTAGCCATTGGACCACTAAGGTAGTCCTGACTTTTGCTCTTAAAGGACTACTTTTCTCCCTTTTCTTCTAGCAGAATAAACTCATCTCTAAGAGAATTAAAGATAGATTCCTGGGAAATTATGGATTCCCTTGTACCTGTGGGCCAGCAGTCTTCTTAGCTCAGGAGCGGGGCAGCGGTGGCCTTAACCTGATTAGGAAGGGCAGACTAATACTTTGACACTGTGAATGCTTTGGGTGGAGAACAGAGAAATAAAAAGTATCTCTTGCAAGAAAAAAAATAAGTGCAAAAATCTACAGATTAGAAAAGACTCATTTACATGAAATACTAGGCTTCTTCTCAAGGAAATGTGAGAAATCATTTATGAAATTTTTTTTTTTAAGTGACACCATTAATATCAACCAGCCTATGAGAAAGGCACGGTAACAGCACATTTGGGTAAAATCACAAAAATAAGGCAACGATAACATTATATTATTTAGTTGAGTAGTTTCACTGAAACCAAAAGTGATTTCATTATGGTCAGAGAATTTACTCTGTATGATTTTAATTATTTCAAATTTGTTGAGGTTTGTTTATGGCCCAGAATATGGCCTATGTTGGTGAATGTTTCAATAGTCATTTGAAAAAATGTGTCTTCTATTGAGTTGGGTATAGACTTATATGCATGTCCATTAGATCCTGTTGGTTGATGGTGTTGTTGAGTTCTTTTATATTCTTGTTGATTTTGTCTATTGATTCTATGAGATGCTGAGAGTAGGGTGTTGAACTAGCTGACTATAACTGGAGCTGGGACATAAAAAGAATAAGGCTTCCTCGTATCAGTCAGTCAATAAGTCAATTAATCAGCAAAAGAACATTTATTATTTTCAGCATTCTTTAGTCCTTACACTGGGTGGTGAAAGAAAGAAGATATAGGAGGAGGAGCCAAGATGGCGGAGGAGTAGGACGGGGAGAACACTTTCTCCCCCACAAATTCATCAAAAGAGCATTTAAACGTCGAGTAAATTCCACAAAACAACTTCTGAATGCCGGCAGAGGACATCAGGCACCCAGAAAAGCAGCCCAACTCTTCGAAAGGAGGTAGGAAAAAATATAAAAGACAAAAAAAGAGACAAAAGAGGGAGGGACGGAGTTCCGTCCCGGGAAGGGAGTCTTAAAAAGAGAGAAGTTTCCAAACACCAGGAAACCCTCTCACTGCCGAATCTGTGCCGAGCTTTGGAAGCACAGAGGGCAACATAAAAGGGAGGGGAAAAAAAAATAAACAATTAAAAATCGCGGATTGTGAGCCCTACGGTAACTCCCCCAGCGGAGAAGCAGCGCAGACGCCAGCACACGGCATTAGCAAGCGGGGGCTGGGCAGGGAAGCGCGGCGCGGGCTGTATCCCTTAGAGTAAGAATCCGCCCGAATGTCCTGAGCGCTATCTGAGCGAAATAATTTGGGCTAGCAAACCAGACTGTGGGATATCTACCACGCGAAAAGCCAGCCCTAACCTAAGACACCGCCAGGCCCGTGCACGGAACAAAGGACTGAGCAGAGAGAGATAGCTGGCTGCAGACCTTCCCCCTCCGGTGACAGGCAGCCAGAGCTGGAAGGGGGCAATCGCAGCCGCAGAGAGACACTATCTATAAAACTGTAAGCAGGCTTCTTTGCTAACTAAAACTTCTTGGGGGTCTGGACGGTCAACATCTGCCTGAGAAGGTGCGCCGGTTTTACACCCAGATAACCGAGTGGCGGGGAGGCGATAAGTCGCAGCATTGGCGCCCGCCAAACACATCACCTGAGCTGCTCGGATCTGGGAAGAGCACAAAACGCAGGCCCAACCGAGTCTGCGCCTCTGAGGACTACCCGAGTGCCTGAACCTGAGCAGCTTGGACCTGGGAGCTCAGCCCAGGGCCGGCCTCTGATTGTTCCCGGCGGAACAACCTAGAGCCCGAGCAGTGTGGGCACGGAGGCTACACACGCCGTGAGCGGGGGCAGACCCAGTGTGGCTGAGGCACTGCGAGAGCACGCCAGTGTTACCTGTTTGCAGCATCCCTCCCTCCCTCCCCACAGCGCGGCTGAACAAGTGAGCCTAAATTTAAAAAAAAAAAAAAATAGTGTCCTCAACCATCCCCTTTGTGTCAGGGCGGGAACCAGACACTGAAGAGACCAGCAAACAGAAGAAGCTGTAACAGAGGGAAACGCCTTGGAAGCTACAGGCCATAGATTAAAACCCTGTGGTTACTACGGATTACATAGGAAGGGGCCTATAGATCTTGAGAAATATAAGTCGGACTAAGGAACTGCCAAAAATGAACTGAACCCACAATACTCACAACAAAACCAGAGAAAGACCTAGATATATTTTTACTATTTTTACGATCAATCTTTCTTTCTTTTTTTTTTAATTAAAAAAGAAAAAAAATTTTAAAGTCCTCTATTGTCCTTTAATTTTCACTTTTATAACTATTACTTCGCAAAAAAAAAAAAAAAAAAAAAGACCCTATTTTTTTTTTTTCTTCTTCAGCAAACTTCATATATATATTTTATAATTTTTTGACCGTGGTTTTTTTTTTTTTTTTTCTTTTTTCTTTTTCTTCTTTTCTTTAACATTGTATTTTTGAAATTCCAAACTGTACTCTAGATTTTTAATTTTAGCCTTTTGATATATGCTATCAATTTTGTACCTATAGTTTTTTTCATAATTTCTGTAACTTTTTTTTTCCTCTGTTTCTTTCTCTTCTTCTTTTATATAACATCATATATCTGCAATTCCAAACTCTACTCAAGATTTTTAATTTATGCTTTTTGGTATTTGATATCAATTTTGTACCTGTATTTTCTTTATAATTTTTGCGACATTGTTTTTGTTGGTTTGTTTGTTTTCTCTCTTTATTTTTCTTCTTCTTCTTTTTTTTTTTTTTTTTTTTAACATTGTATTTTTGAAATTCCAAACTCTACTCTAGATTTTTAATTTTTGCTTTTTGGTATTAGTTATCAATTTTGTACCTGTAGTTTCTTTATTACTTTCACGACCTTGTTTGTTTTTCTTTGTTCGTTTTTTCTCTCTTTCTTTTCCTTCTTCTTTTCATTAACATCGCATTTTTGAAATTCCAAACTCTACTCTAGATTTCTAATTTTTGTTTTTATGTATTTGTTACCAATTTTGTACCTTTAAGAACCCAATCTTCAGGACCCATTTTTCACTAGTGTACGAGATTACTGGCTTGACTGCTCTCTCTCCCTTTGGACTCTCCATTTTCTCCACCAGGTCACCTGTATCTCCTCCCTAACCCCTCTCTACTCTACCCAACTCTGTGAATTTCTGTGTGTTCCAGACGGTGGAGAACACTTAAGGAACTGATTACGGGCTGGATCTGTCTCCCTCCTTTTCATTTCCCCCTTTTATCCTTCCGGCCACCTCTGTCTCCTGCCTCCTTCTTCTCTTCCCTGTATAACTCCGTGAACATCTCTGAGCGGTCCAGTTGTGGAGTGCACATAAGGAAGTGACTACTGGATAGCCCACTCTCTCCACTATTGATTCCACCTCATCTCATTTGGGTCACCTCTAACTCCCTCCTCCCACTTCTCTTCTCCATGTAACGCTGTGAACCTCTCTGAGTGACCCTCACAGTAGAGAAACTTTTCATCTTTAACGTAGATGTTTTATCAGTGGTGCTGTATAGAAGGAGAAGTTTTGAAACTACTGTAAAATTAAGACCGATAACTGGAAGTAGGAGGCTTAAGTCCAAACCCTGACTCCAGGGAACTCCTGACTCCAAGGAACATTAATTGACAGGAGCTCATCAAACGCCTCCATACCGACACTGAAACCAAGCACCACACAAGGGCCAACAAGTTCCAGGGAAAGACATAACAAGCAAATTCTCCAGCAACAAAGGAACACAGCCCTGAGCTTCAAGATACAGGCTGCCCAAAGTCACCCCAAAACCATAGACATCTCATAACTCATTACTGGACATTTCATTACACTCCAGAGAGAAGAAATACAGTTCCATCCACCAGAACATCGACACAAGCTTCCCTAACCAGGAAACCTTGACAAGCCACCTGTACAAACCCACACACAGCGAGGAAACGCCACAATAAAGAGAACTCCACAAACTGCCAGAATACAGAAAGGACACCCCAAACTCAGCAATTTAAACAAGATGAAGAGACAGAGGAATAGCCAGCAGATAAAGGAACAGGATAAATGCCCACCAAACCAAACAAAAGAGGAAGAGATAGGGAATCTACCTGATAAAGAATTCCGAATAATGATAGTGAAATTGATCCAAAATCTTGAAATTAAAATGGAATCACAGATAAATAGCCTGGAGGCAAGGATTGAGAAGATGCAAGAAAGGTTTAACAAGGACTTAGAAGAAATAAAAAAGAGTCAATATATAATGAATAATGCAATAAATGAAATTAAAAACACTCTGGAGGCAACAAATAGTAGAATAACAGAGGCAGAAGATAGGATTAGTGAATTAGAAGATAGAATGGTAGAAATAAATGAATCAGAGAGGATAAAAGAAAAACGAATTAAAAGAAATGAGGACAATCTCAGAGACCTCCAAGACAGTATTAAACGCTACAACATTCGAATCATAGGGATCCCAGAAGAAGAAGACAAAAAGAAAGACCATGAGAAAATACTTGAGGAGATAATAGTTGAAAACTTCCCTAAAATGGGGAAGGAAATAATCACCCAAGTCCAAGAAACCCAGAGAGTCCCAAACAGGATAAACCCAAGGCGAAACACCCCAAGACACATAGTAATCAAATTAACAAAGATCAAACACAAAGAACAAATATTAAAAGCAGCAAGGGAAAAACAACAAATAACACACAAGGGAATTCCCATAAGGATAACAGCTGATCTTTCAATAGAAACTCTTCAAGCCAGGAGGGAATGGCAAGACATACTTAAAATGATGAAAGAAAATAACCTACAGCCCAGATTATTGTACCCAGCAAGGATCTCATTCAAGTATGAAGGAGAAATCAAAAGCTTTTCAGACAAGCAAAAGCTGAGAGAATTCTGCACCACCAAACCAGCTCTCCAACAAATACTAAAGGATATTCTCTAGACAGGAAACACAAAAATTGTGTATAAATTCGAACCCAAAACAATAAAGTAAATGGCAACGGGGTCATACTTATCAGTAATTACCTTAAACGTAAATGGGTTGAATGCCCCAACCAAAAGACAAAGACTGGCTGAATGGATACAAAAACAAGACCCCTGCATATGTTGTCTACAAGAGACCCACCTCAAAACAGGGGACACATACAGACTGAAAGTGAAGGGCTGGAAAAAGATTTTCCATGCAAATAGGGACCAAAAGAAAGCAGGAGTAGCAATACTCATATCAGATAAAATAGACTTTAAAACAAAGACTGTGAAAAGAGACAAAGATGGTCACTACATAATGATCAAAGGATCAATCCAAGAAGAAGATATAACAATTATAAATATATATGCACCCAACACGGGAGCACCACAGTATGTAAGACAAATGCTAACAAGTATGAAAGAAGAAATTAACAATAACACAATAATAGTGGGAGACTTTAATACCCCACTCACAACTATGGATAGATCAACTAAACAGAAAATTAACAAGGAAACACAAACTTTAAATGATACAATAGACCAGTTAGACCTAATTGATATCTATAGGACATTTCATCCCAAAACAATGAATTTCACCTTCTTCTCAAGTGCACATGGAACCTTCTCCAGGATAGATCACATCCTGGGCCATAAAGCTAGCCTTGGTAAATTCAAAAAAATAGAAATCATTCCAAGCATCTTTTCTGACCACAATGCAGTAAGATTAGATCTCAATTACAGGAGAAAAACTATTAAAAAATCCAACATATGGAGGCTGAACAACACACTGCTGAATAACCAACAAATCACAGAAGAAATCAAAAAAGAAATCAAAATTTGCATAGAAATGAATGAAAATGAAAACACAACAACCCAAAACCTGTGGGACACGGTAAAAGCAGTCCTAAGGGGAAAGTTCATAGCAATACAGGCACACCTCAAGAAACAAGAAAAAAGTCAAATAAATAACCTAACTCTACACCTAAAGCAACTAGAAAGGGAAGAAATGAAGAACCCCAGGGTTAGTAGAAGGAAAGAAATCTTAAAAATTAGAGCAGAAATAAATGCAAAAGAAACAAAAGAGACCATAGCAAAAATCAACAAAACCAAAAGCTGGTTCTTTGAAAGGATAAATAAAATTGACAAACCATTAGCCAGACTCATCAAGAAACAAAGGGAGAAAAATCAAATCAATAAAATTAGAAATGAAAATGGAGAGATCACAACAAACAACACAGAAATACAAAGGATCATAAGAGACTACTATCAACAATTATATGCCAATAAAATGGACAACGAGGAAGAAATGGACAAATTCTTAGAAAAGTACAACTTTCCAAAACTTGATCAGGAAGAAATAGAAAATCTTAACAGACCCATCACAAGCATGGAAATTGAAACTGTAATCAAAAATCTTCCAGCAAACAAAAGCCCAGGTCCAGACGGCTTCACACCTGAATTCTACCAAAAATTTAGAGAAGAGCTAACACCTATCCTGCTCAAACTCTTCCAGAAAATTGCAGAGGATGGTAAACTTCCAAACTCATTCTATGAGGCCACCATCACCCTAATACCAAAACCTGACAAAGATCCCACAAAAAAAGAAAACTACAGGCCAATATCACTGATGAACATAGATGCAAAAATCCTTAACAAAATTCTAGCAATCAGAATCCAACAACACATTAAAAAGATCATACACCATGACCAAGTAGGCTTTATCCCAGGGATGCAAGGATTCTTCAATATCCGCAAATCAATCAATGTAATACACCACATTAACAAATTGAAAAATAAAAACCATATGATTATCTCAATAGATGCAGAGAAAGCCTTTGACAAAATTCAACATCCATTTATGATCAAAACTCTCCAGAAAGCAGGAATAGAAGGAACATACCTCAACATAATCAAAGCTATATATGACAAACCCACAGCAAACATTATCCTCAATGGTGAAAAATTGAAAGCATTTCCTCTGAAGTCAGGAACAAGACAAGGGTGCCCACTTTCACCATTACTATTCAACATAGTTTTGGAAGTTTTGGCCACAGCAATCAGAGCAGAAAAAGAAATAAAAGGAATCCAAATTGGAAAAGAAGAAGTAAAGCTCTCACTGTTTGCAGATGACATGATCCTCTACATAGAAAACCCTAAAGACTCCACCAGAAAATTACTAGAACTAATCAATGACTATAGTAAAGTTGCAGGATATAAAATCAACACACAGAAATCCCTTGCATTCCTATACACTAATAATGAGAAAACAGAAAGAGAAATTAAGGAAACAATTCCATTCACCATTGCAACGGAAAGAATAAAATACTTAGGAATATATCTACCTAAAGATTCTAAAGACCTATATATAGAAAACTATAAAACACTGGTGAAAGAAATCAAAGAGGACACTAACAGATGGAGAAATATACCATGTTCATGGATTGGAAGAATCAATATAGTGAAAATGAGTATACTACCCAATGCAATCTATAGATTCAATGCAATCCCTATCAAGCTACCAACAGCATTCTTCACAGAGCTAGAACAAATAATTTCACAATTTGTATGGAAAAACAAAAAACCTCGAATAGCCAAAGCGATCTTGAGAAAGAAGAATGGAACTGGAGGAATCAACCTACCTGACCTCAGGCTCTACTACAAAGCCACAGTTATCAAGACAGTATGGTACTGGCACAAAGACAGAAATATAGATCAATGGAACAAAATAGAAAGCCCAGAGATAAATCCACGCACATATGGACACCTTATCTTCGACAAAGGAGGCAAGAATATACAATGGATTAAAGACAATCTCTTTAACAAGTGGTGCTGGGAACTCTGGTCAACCACTTGTAAAAGAATGAAACTAGAACACTTTCTAACACCATACACAAAAATAAACTCAAAATGGATTAAAGATCTAAACGTAAGACCAGAAACTATAAAACTCCTAGAGGAGAACATAGGCAAAACACTCTCTGACATACATCACAGCAGGATCCTCTATGACCCACCTCCCAGAATATTGGAAATAAAAGCAAAAATAAACAAATGGGACCTAATTAACCTTAAAAGCTTCTGCACATCAAAGGAAACTATTAGCAAGGTGAAAAGACAGCCTTCAGAATGGGAGAAGATAATAGCAAATGAAGCAACTGACAAACAACTAATCTCAAGAATATACAAGCAACTCCTACAGCTCAACTCCAGAAAAATAAATGACCCAATCAAAAAATGGGCCAAAGAACTAAATAGACATTTCTCCAAAGAAGACATACAGATGGCTAACAAACACATGAAAAGATGCTCAACATCACTCATTATCAGAGAAATGCAAATCAAAACCACTATGAGGTACCATTTCACACCAGTCAGAATGGCTGCGATCCAAAAGTCTACAAGTAATAAATGCTGGAGAGGGTGTGGAGAAAAGGGAACCCTCTTACACTGTTGGTGGGAATGCAAACTAGTACAGCCACTATGGAGAACAGTGTGGAGATTCCTTAAAAAACTGGAAATAGACATGCCTTATGATCCAGCAATCCCACTGCTGGGCATACACACTGAAAAAACCAGAAGGGAAAGAGACACGAGTACCCCAATGTTCATCGCAGCACTGTTTCTAATAGCCAGGACATGGAAGCAACCTAGATGTCCATCAGCAGATGAATGGATAAGAAAGCTGTGGTACATATACACAATGGAGTATTATTCAGCCATTAAAAAGAATACATTTGAATCAGTTCTAATGAGGTGGATGAAACTGGAGCCTATTATACAGAGTGAAGTAAGCCAGAAAGAAAAACACCAATACAGTATACTAACGCATATATATGGAATTTAGAAAGATGGTAACAATAACCCTGTGTACGAGACAGCAAAAGAGACACTGATGTATAGAACAGTCTTATGGACTCTGTGGGAGAGGGAGAGGGTGGGAAGATTTGGGAGAATGGCATTGAAACATGTAAAATATCATGTATGAAACGAGTTGCCAGTCCAGGTTCGATGCACGATACTGGATGCTTGGGGCTGGTGCACTGGGACGACCCAGAGGGATGGAATGGGTAGGGAGGAGGGAGGAGGGTTCAGGATGGGGAAAACGTGTATACCTGTGGTGGATTCATTTTGATATTTGGCAAATCTAATACAGTTATGTAAAGTTTAAAAATAAAATAAAATTAAAAAAAAAATCAAAAAAAAAAAAAAAAAAAAGAAAGAAGATATAGATATAGTTAATAAAACGGGAGTTTATGTCATGTATGAAATCAGTGTGTATGGGCTCATGATGATATGCTGAAATATTTATAACTTCCCTTTCTAGAGATTTTTATGTGTTCATTAATTCATTTGGTCAGCTAAATTGTGTTTGAAGTAACCATGTGTGTGCATGCTAAGCTGCTTCTGTCATGTCCAACTCTTCGCAACCCCATGAACTGTAGCCACCAGGCTCCTCTGTTCATGGGATTCTCCAGGCAAGAATACTGGAGTGGGTTGCCATGCCCTCCTCCAGGGGATCTTCCTGACTCAGGGATCAAACTCACATCTCTTACATCTCCTGCACTGGCAGGTGAGTTCTTTACCACTAGCTGCACCTGGGCAACTCTATGGCCCAACAATGAAGGTGGGCTTTCAGAATGGATAGTCTATTGAGCAACTTATTCTTGCAAAACAAGCTGACCCCAGGAGACCCAGAAATCCATTTTTTTCCAGAGCTGGGTACCGATACTTCCCTTGCTCATGTGTTTCTTTTCAGGAAGTGCATTTGCAGAATGGTTAAGAGCCCAGACTCTGAAATCAGCACTACAGCTCTGTCACTTACAGGTAATGTGACTGGGGGCATGTTATTTAATCTCTTTGGCTCTGTTTCCTTATCTGTAAAAAGGGGATCAGAATAGATTGTTCCTACCTAATAAAATTTAAGGTGCTGCACATAGTTCTTATGCATGGTAAAGAGTCCTTAAATATTAGTTACTATTGTTGGTTTGTCAATATATCCTTTCACATTCAGCTTCCTTCCTTCTTGCCAATGTCTGTGGTCTACTGATGTGCACACATAATGTCTACTTCAGATATCTTCCCAAGATGAATACAAAGTTTTTCTGTTAATTTACATTCTTAAAGAGGAAGTGAGACCTACAAGAATAGCCAGACTGTAAGACCAGACTTCATTGCTCTAGAAGAGGTGCAGCTGGGTCACCAGAGGTGGTGGAGGGAGACAATGTGCTGTCATGAAAGATCCAAACCTTTGAAGGGTTTTGCAATAAGTTCCTTTGCATGCTAGCTGAATGGCCAACTGACTTTTTTGTGATATTTATGTTTTACTAAATGTATTCCTGGCATTTTCTTTATTAGATGCGATTTTCATTTGAAGTAAAAACACTAACGTCTCATTTTGTAAAATGAGTTTCAGCTTCTTACTTGGTATTTTTACACGTTTAGTGGAGATTCTCAGAAATCTGGAAACTCTCAAATTATTTGTCTGGTAGGCTGTTTCTTCACCTAGCTTTAACATTTATGAGAATCAAGTAATTCTTTTCCCATGCAATTTGTAAAAATATTTTCATAAGTATCATTATAAAGTTTGCAATACAATTACAATATCCATGGTTGGGCTGAAAGCTGAGTTACCTTAGAACCTTCTGAACAGGGTAGGAGTGAATGGACTGCCACGTCTCTGATCTCTGGTCAGGGGAGGAAAGTAAAGCCTCATAGTGAAATCTGATAAGGAATATTCTTCTGCTGAGGAACTCAGAATTGGGACTCATGATTTTGTGATTTGTTACATGGAGAGGTATTTTCTAAAATTTTAGTTTCATAAAAGACTAATACTATAGGGTAAAATGCATCCAGCTCTCCAGTAATTCAACCAGTTGTTCCAAAGTTTTTTAGAGCTGTGATTCTTTCTGATACAACCATAAAAAGGAAAGAAATAAGGCAAAAGGACTTTCAGACCTTGAGCAAGTTTCTGAGTCTCTAGTGATCTTCTTTTTACCACATCCCCAAACTGTAAAAGTTGATCATATAGTATAACAAGTGGCCTCACAGAAGCTAAGAGAAGTGAGAATTTTAAGAAGGGTCCAGTGGAATCAAGGGATGGAAAATGTCCCCTGGCTTTGGAAATTAGGAAATTATTTGAAGTCTTGCTTTTGTTAAAGGTGTGAGGCCTAAAGCCAGATCACAATAAGCTGGGATTGTAAATGGGAGATAAAAAGGAAGAGACTCTTTAGAAAAGCTAGCTTATAAGGAAAAAAAGGGTGATCTAAAGAGAGGAGCATAGAAAAGCCTTTATTTGGCAAGATGGAAACATGGTTATGTCTTGAGGTTATGAAGGAGAAGGCTGATGGTATTAAAAAGAGTAACTGAAGGAGGATTTTCCCAATGGAGTTGGGAAATAAGGGGGAAGAAGATGTGGTAAAGATTGAAAATAGATAACTCAGTGGGGAAAAGAAACTGAGAATAGGATAATAAACTCTCTTTCAAGGTGAGTTCAGTGTCTAATTGATGTTGGAAATAATGTTTAAGATGATCCTGAGAACTCAGTGGGAATTTTCTCTATACGGCCTTGTATATCCCTTGTAGATACTGCATGGTCCAAGTAAGCATGGATTTGGGATCGACTGAGGGATGTGAAGAAGAACAAAGGAGTCAGGTAACCAAGGGTGGTAGTCTTCGGAGGGATTCGCTACGTAATCTAGAGATGAGAGGGCACAGAGGTCATGAAGTGTAGACAGATTAGAAGGTGAAGGGACTGAGGCTCTTGGTGAAGGTGAAAAGAAAGCTTGGTGGATGTTAGGGTCAGATGTTGGTTTTCTGAGTTTAAGCTTTCAGAAGAAGAATAACTCTGGGATTCTGGACAAAGAGATAGTTTGGAATGTGACCATGGATGTGGGTTGCTAGAATACAGGCGAAGGTCACTGGAGTTGAGGTGATTTAGAGACCTTTGATTCTAGAGTATGGGTGAGTCACTGATATAGAAACAAACATTATTAAAAAGTTGGCAGGAAAGGAAAAAATAATTTGCCCTGTTTGTTCATTCATCCTGGATTTATTCAACAAACACTGATCAGTATGTATTTGTCTTAGTATTGTTGCTGCTGCTGCTAAGTCATTTCAGTCGTGTCTGTGCAACCCCATGGACAGCCCCACCAGGCTCCCCCGTCCCTGGGATTCTCCAGGCAAGAACACTTGAGTGGGTTGCCATTTCCTTCTCCAATGCATGAAAGTGAAAAGTGAAAGTGAAGTCGCTCAGTCGTGTTTGACTCTTAGCGACCCCATGGACTGCAGCCTACCAGGCTCCTCCATCCATGGGATTTTCCAGGCAAGAGTACTGGAGTGGGATGCCATTGTCTTCTCTGGTCTTAGTCTTAAGAACATTCAAACAACTTGACTGTATCAGTTTTTGTCCAGAATCTATTCTGGAGTGATTCAAGTATAAAAAGTGACAGCCTATGTAGCAATCTTTAAAGGCTTTACTTATAAGGCTTTAAACACTTTTTGAGATAACTGCATATTCATATGCAGTGGTAAGAAATAATACAGAGAGGTTTTGTTTACCCTTCACCTAGATTTCCACAAGAGGAGCATTTTATAGAAGAATAACACAGTATCACAACCAGGAAAATGACACTGATACAATCCAAGGACTGTAACTTTCACCAGTTTTGCATGCATTTGTGTGTGATGTGTGTGCACATAGTTCTGTGCAGTTTTGCTGCATATGCAGATTTGTGTGGCCACCCCCACAGTCAAGACACGAATCTATTCCCTCACAAATACCTTTTTACCCTCTCATCACTACAACTACTTTCCTCTTCAATGCTCCTCTTTAGCCCTTGGTAACCTCTAATCTGTTCTCCATTTCTATAATTTTGTCATTTCAAGAATGTTATATAAATAGAATTATACAGTATACACACTTTTGAGATTTTTTTCACTCACAATTGCCTACAAATCTATAGCAATGTGTATCAATAACTGTTCCTTTTTATTGCTCAGTAGTATTGGATGGTGAAGATTTATCAGAGTATGTTTAACCATTCACCCTTTGAAGGACCTTTGGCTGGTTTTCACATTTTTGATTATTAAGACAACGACTGCTATAAGCATTGTGTATGGGTTTTTGTGGGAACGTAAGCTTTTGTTTCTCTGAGATAAATGTCAGAAAGGATGCTTGGGTAAACATTATCCTGAGGCTTTGAGAACCTGCAAAGAGGTGTTTGCATGTGGAGACAGGAAGCCATTCTGCTTGGACTAAGAATTCTTGGTGGTCACCAGTGCTAAACGATAGCAAAGAGAATTGTGAATGATAGAGAGTTACTTTCATCCCTCTTCACAGCTCCCCCTGGACTCTGACCTCCTTCCCTTGGCAGGAAATACATTTACCGTCTGTTTTTGTTTGTGGTGTATTAAGAAAGCAGCAGGGTTGGCCTTGAAGAGTTTCTTTCCAATCCTGTGATCTGTACATTCCTGGATTTGCTCACATGTTGCAGATAACAGATGAATTGCTTCACCTGTGTTGTTATCCTCTTCTGCTTCTGGAGGTTCTTATTCCATATGTTGTGCCCTCTCTCTCTTATCTTTAGACTCTGCTCCGTCAGCAGCACAGTTGTTTCAAGCTTTGGAGTAAAGCATTCTATGCCCCTCTGCTCTGAAACTCATTGACTGACCTCACAGTAGGCAAACTGTTTAACCTCTTAGACTCCGCTTCTCATCTTTAAAAGGGTGATAGGAACAATTTTATCATTTCTTGGACTTTGGCATTAGACTTCTGGTTCAATTTTGACCTGGCTGTTTTATAACTGTATGCCTGGAGATATACTTCTCTGTCCTTCAAATTTTCTCATCTGCAAAATGAAAGTGAAATGAAAACACCAGTTACCCCATAAGAGTTTTCATAAGGATTAAATGAGGTAATATATGTAAAGTGTCCGTTTCCTATATTAGAATGCAGGAAGCACTCAATAAATGTTAAATATGATTGTTATCATCTCAGAATTATTCTGAGAATTAACCAAGAGTGCATATCTAAAATGATTAAAATTGCATATAAAACATGCTATGCTGTTTGCATATATAAAACCTATCAAATCCCTACTAACTTAAAAAATGTTTTTTGATACTGAATCACTAACTACCATCCTCTATTCTTCCTTGATTTTCCTACAGCTTTTCCTAAATGCAGTTCACATAAACATTGCTTCCATTTTCTCACTTCCAATTCACGTCTCAGCTCAATGCAATCTGGTGTAGACCCTCTCAGCCACTAAAACCCATGACAACTGCTTTGTTAAGGGTGCCAAAACTTATTTAACACATCCCGTGTCAGCATCTCAGTCTCTATGCTGCTTGACTTAACTTCAACTTTTGACACTGATATGTGTTTCCCTGTTTGTGAAGTCCCACTCTCCTGATGAGTTTCATGTCATTACAGTCTACTAGTTCTCCTCCCATCCTCCACAGAGCAACCTACTTTACCCAACATTGCTTTATCTGTTCTTTAAATGTCACTCTTCTCTCAGGCTCTGTTCTCGTCACTCTCTATCTCACCTATCCTGTGGCTTCCACCTCTATTGACACGCTGATGGCTTCTCATTTATATTTTCAGCCCAATTTTCTTGTTTGGGATCCTCACCAACATATATAATTGCCATCCAATTGGACGTCCTGTAGGCATCTCAAACACAACACATTTGAAACTGAATATTTCATTTTACCCATCCCTGAATCTAAATCTCTTCACCATGTGCATTCCCTATTTTATCAATGGGAAACAGTTTTCTTCACATACCCAAACCAGAACCCTAGGAGTCAGTAGGGCCTCTTCCCTCTTTATTTCTGAGCCCTGTCAATCACAAAAACAAGTCTAGTCTATTTTCTAAATATCTCCATTACTTTTTTCCTCCAGTTCTCTACTGCCACTGATCTGGACAAGAGCCATCCTGCACCCCATCTACAGCCGTACAATTCAATGTGTAGTTGCCTGAATATTTCAACATCTTTCATTTGTTGGAGTCCTTGAAGATGCCACTCTCTGCCTGGAATGCTCTCCTTCCATCAGTTTGACAAACAAACTTAAAGTCCTTTCTGTAGCTATCTGTGATGTTCCCAACAAATTTAGTAGTTGCTTTTAATGCTACTTCTGTGCTTTGGACATATTCGCATTATAGTAATATCTGGTTGTACTGTAATCATCTATTTGTCCATCCATGTCTTCATTACTCTGAGCATTTTAAGGGCAGAGGTTCTGCCTTTTCACTTTGTCAGCTCATTGCCAGGCGCACCAAAATGTCTCCACTTGGATATCCCACAAATATCTCAGACATGACTTTTTTGAAAGTACAAAATTTGTTGAATATACTTCTTTTCATCTTCTGTACTTTAAGTGTGAGGATCTTCATCATCTTTGGTGGCGAATATTTAATCAATCCTATGTCTTAAGTGATGGAGATTCACAGACTATTGGTTCTCATCTGTCATTCACAACCTGTTCCCTTCTCAAGTGGCAGTTTCCTGTAGGGTGTAATACAGACTTTTTTTTCTTTAAACTCCAATGAAGTTTCTGTTTTTTCACAGAAAGATCATCATTTGAATTAAAGCACAGTGTTAATAGGAATGCTTCCTGGATGCACAGTTGGATTTGAACAGGGCAGTGGTATTTCAAGAGTGTAGCTTCCTTTTTATCTGGCTTGCATTTAAAAAGATCTAGAAAGATAATTTCTTTTGCAGAATCATTTGCAAAAGTTATATTTGTGTACAAACATACACACACTTTGTTCACAAACCTCAAAACAATTAATGAATAAAAAAGGAAAATTAATTCACATTGTCTTAGAGGAATTGATGGTTTTTAGCAATTTCTACTATCTGTTTGGTCAGAGTTAGAAAATATTCTTCCTTTGTGTCATGTGAAATTCCTTCTAGTTCCACACTTTATGAAACATTGTTCTACTCTGAGCAAAAGAACAGAGTCTACTTTTTATTATTTTTTATGATTCAGTAATGAGATATAATTTTCACTCTAGTAAAATTCTTTGGGGTTTAGAAAAATGAAGTAGTTTAGAATTGGAAATATAAACGCTCTGGTACATGGACCACTGGTTCTCTTCTTCAGCAAAAGAACCTATCAATTCCCACCAATGAAATATAAAGCTGTGAAGGGAAGAATATATTTCTCATTTCTCAGCTATCTGAAAAATGTCACTGGGCCAACTTTAATCATCTTTCCCATTACCATCTAAATGTATATTTGAAATGCAGCATCATAAACTAAATGGATATTTTTAAATTGTCATGTTAGATTTTCACTGGTCATAAAGCTGCTTGATATTATTTTCTATTATTTTAGCAGCCAACTAGAACTTATTTTATACAACTCTCCAAAATCAACATGATAGAACTAAATGATATGGAATAGTTAACTGTTAACTTTTTCTATTTTTCATTATTCTATCAGTAATGACTCAGTCATGATAGAGATAGTTATTGATTTAGAACACTGGAAAGAATGAATAGAGGACAACAACATTTTTATAGCCCAGATTTTTCTCTTGTTGTCAGATCCATGCTTTTAAAAGTGAATGAATTAATTTTGCTGACATTAATTATCTGTAAGAAACTTAATACTTAAATAATTAGGTATTTTCATACAAAGAGAAGGAAACAATCCCAATTTAGGCATGGGATTAACCTTCTTGGAGCTCAGGAAAGCTACAAGCTGTGAAATTAGGCCATAGTTAATCTTCTGATAAAAACACCTTGATTTAGATTATACAATTGTGTAAAAGTTATTCAGTCACTTAGAGGACATCAGGTAAACTTTTTTCTCAGCTACTCAGCAATAAAGAAAAGAATGTCTCTTCTGGAACAAAAGATAAATACCCTAGTTTCAAAGGATACATTTTTAGATTTTCTTAGATTCAAATTTTTAAAAATCAGACTATAAATACACAATGTGATCAGATCACAATTAGCCAAATGGGACTCTGAGTTGCAATAAGCCAATTCAGTAAGAAACATCATGGCCTAGCTGGATATGGTAGAGGCATCATAGCCTGTTCTCTCAGTATTTTTAATAGCGGCAGTTGGAGGAACAGAATCCACTGTGGAGAAATCTACACTCTTCACACTGATGACAGAAACTGGGGGACTGCTGTATTGCATAACAAATGGACTATCTTCTATTTACTTGTTTTTGAACATGCTGCTACAGTAGGATCAGAAACCAATGCTTACACAAATAGTACAGGGATAGTAACGTGTGACACTGCGTTTTAAGGAAATCAGCCCTTAGATTTGGTCAAAGCGCTTCTAGCTAGTTTTCCACAGGGTACGCATTCCCACTGAAGCAGTAACACCCTGGCCACTAGAATCTGTTAACTGACCACTTACTAAGTAGATGCTGGGGCAGTAAATCATACAGACACCATCTTCTGTTACTCAAAAGATCTTTGTCTCCATTTTACCCAAGGTTACAAAACTACTCTTCTTACTATGAGAACACATAAAGATTATATGTGAGAAAACTGATTGTTCTCAAACATTTGGGGGCCACAGAACCCTGCCCTTTGATGATCTGATCCTAGCTAGTATCCTCTTACTATAAATAGCTACAAATGGCCAGCAAATTTTGCACACAACTTCAAGAGGTTGTGAAGTCCCTGGAACCCATCCAGACCCCAACAATACCTTAGCTGCTTACTCTGACAACTAGAGGATCAGGTTTAGACTTAATTTGTCCCTGTATCTTTAGACTTCCTCATGCAGTGACTAGCCTGGAGCAGGATTTCAGATTTACTGGCAATAAATAATTTACCAGGGGTTGGAGTTGGTGCTCTCAGCCACAGGGAGCCCCAGAGCACCAGGAGGAAGGCTCTGAGAATCTCAGTGCACCAGTGCCTGCATCTCCAGAGGTCGAGTGCTCCCCACCGCAGCCCGTTGTTTGTGCATTCAGGACAGAGGATTTCAGGAGAATTGGGAAGCCCGGGCAGCGCTGGGTGAGTGCTGGCTGTCAGGGGCACCCACATGCTGGCACCAGCAACCCCAGCCTGACCACACTAGGCAAGTTATGAGTGAGGTCACTGCTGTCAGGATGGCTTTTGGTGCTTTGGCCCATGATATTAGATGATAGAATAATACCATCCTTCAATAGATGGTACGGTTAACTGCTCTTGTGTCATCAAGAAATTCTGGTGTGAGCCAACGAGTGTGCTGAGCCACAGGTCCAAAAACGATGGCCTTGACAGCGAAAATGTATGCTTTGGGAAGAATGCAGAGAAAGACTTCAAATGGAGTCCATGAAGCCTTAGAATCAGGTTTTCCTCTGGGTGTTGCCGTGTGTGTGTGTGTGTGTGTGTGTGTGAAAGAGAGAGAGAGATGGGGACAGGGGGCAGAGAAGGAACTCCAAAAGCTGCGCCTCAATCCATGCTTCCAGGGATGTTTCGAGGCTCACCTAAAGTACATGTGACCTGTGACATCACTTTAACTTCTGAGCCAAAGCCTTTGGCACTGTCCCAAGACCCACTGTACCTGGACAGCGCCTCAATACTGGAGCCACACTGAGCTGTGTAGGACAGTCATGTGCCGATATAGCGCGTCAGTGCAGAAATCAGGTTTCTATGAGAACACCCCACTGTCAAAGGTTCCTCTTGAGCGCAGTAGCTCAAGAATACAAATGTGTTAAATCTCAGATGACATGTTGTTCTGCTGCCTGTCTCTTGCCCTCTTCTAGCCTGTAGTAACTGTGCGTGGTGACTGGCCAGGGTTAGGGCTGAGAGAAGATGATGCAAGGGAGGGAAACCCGGGCTATGCTTGCTGAGAGCTGGTAGCTGGGGTCAGCCAGCCAGGCAGGAGCTCATGGGCACAGAGGACTGGCAAGATGTCAACCCCATTTACACGGTGCTGCCCCTAGGATTTGCTCTCGGTGGACTTATTAGAAATCTGCCTGGATATCTCAGTTCCCCTCCTCTTCAGTGCCATTCTGTTAACTGAACTGTAATGATTACCTGGTGTGACATTTAAATATTCCTAATATTCTCTATTATTTGTGGTCATTCTCCTTTCCTGGTTACGTTCTTGGGAGCGAGATGTCTGTAGGCAACACCCCACGGAGTTGAGCAGGTGTAGAAATCAAGAAATACTGGCTTGAGTGAGTTAAGAATCTAACTATTGAACTATTAAAGAAACAACCAGGCTTAGTCCAGATAATTTTATAAATATTCAAGTAGAGAGGGCATGCAATCTCTATCAATATTTCAAACTTCTTGAAAGTGACTTATAAGTACTTGACCATTCCAACAGAGTACACACACACATACACGAGATAAAAGTTACCTGAAATAAAACTTACTCTTATCCTTACTACATGTGATACACTGATTTTTAAAATTCTGTTTCCTTAAAAAAAGAAGAAAAGAGCTGGTCACCACCCATTAAATTGATTTCCTGATCTACCAATGGGTGGCAATTTGTTTGCAAGATATTGGCTTACTTCATTGGACTATATTAAACCTGGCAAGGAACCCTATTCTGCTTTGCCCTCTTCTCTAAAAACCATAAAAATATTTTCTATTCATACATAATTTACATAAGCTAAGCTCGGAAGCAAAGCTTTACAACATTTCTTAAGTAGGTTTCACATCCAGGAAGTAGTGAAATTTAGAGCCACAGCCAGTCTTAAGTTTCCAAATCAAAGGCTATTTCCACTTTATCATGCTGCATTCATGATCTGATTAGTGTTGGTCTAGCCTCCAAAACGGAGAAGGCACTGGCGACCCACTCCAGCACTCTTGCCTGGAGACTCCCATGGACGGAGGAGCCTGGTGGGCTGCAGTCCGTGGGGTCGCTGAGAGTCGGACATGACTGAGCGACTTCACTTTCACTTTTCACTTTCATGCATTGGAGAAGGAAATGGCAACCCATTCCAGTATTCTTGCCTGGAGAGTCCCAGGGACGGGGGAGCCTGGTGGGCTGCCGTCTATGGGGTCGCACAGAGTCGGACATGACTGACGTGACTTAGCAGCAGCCTCCAAAACTTGGTTGTAAGTGCCCAAAAGACCATGAATACTCCTAACACCATACTGGGTGCCCCAGGGGCGATGTGCTCAATGGTAAACAGAAAGGTATAATAAGGTTGGTCAAAAGCCATGTTCTGGTTTTGATATTGTATTTTGGGCATTTTTGTGCCAAAACTTTTTATAATGCTTTAGAGGCAAACCTCATAAAAGGAATGATTATGTTTCATAGATTGTATCATATTTATGATACCCTATGTGTCAATATCACCCTGTTTATTTAACTTCTATGCAGAGTACATCATGAGAAACACTGGACTGGAAGAAGCACAAGCTGGAATCAAGATTTCCGGGAGAAATATCAATAACCTCAGATATGCAGATGACACCACCCTTATGGCAGAAAGTGAAGAGGAACTCAAAAGCCTCTTGATGAAAGTGAAAGTGGAGAGTGAAAAAGTTGGCTTAAAGCTCAACATTCAGAAAACGAAGATCATGGCATCCGGTCCCACCAATTCATGGGAAATAGATGGAGAAACAGTAGAAACAGTGTCAGACTTTATTTTTCTGGGCTCCAAAATCACTGCAGATGGTGACTGCAGCCATGAAATTAAAAGACGCTTACTCCTTGGAAGGAAAGTTATGACCAACCTAGATAGCATGTTCAAAAGCAGAGACATTACTTTGCCAACAAAGGTTCGTCTAGTCAAGGCTATGGTTTTTCCTGTGGTCATGTATGGATGTGAGAGTTGGACTGTGAAGAAAGCTGAGCACTAAAAAATTGATGCTTTTGAACTGTGGTGTTGGAGAAGACTCTTGAGAGTCCCTTGAACTGCAAGGAGATCCAACCAGTCCATTCTGAAGGAGATCAGCCCTGGGATTTCTTTGGAAGGAATGATGCTAAAGCTGAAACTCCAGTACTTTGGCCACCTCATGTGAAGAGTTGACTCATTGGAAAAGACTCTGATGCTGGGGGGGGATTGGGGGCAGGAGGAGAAGGGGACGACAGAGGATGAGATGGCTGGATGGCATGACTGACTCAATGGACGTGAGTCTGGGTGAACTCCGGGAGTTGGTGATGGACAGGGAGGCCTGGCGTGCTGCGATAGGGTCGCAAAGAGTTGGACATGACTGGGCGACTGATCTGATCTGATCTGATGTGTCAATGTTTCCCAAGCTTTGTAGGACCTTTTGAGTGAACAGATAGGAGGTCATGAGAGAGGGACACTGGTTCCTACCTGTACTTGAGCTTTCCCCAGAGCTCAAAGAGAAAGTTCCAGAAAGGCCAATAAAAGGACCAGACAGGAAAGTCTTTATTTCTGCTAGTTTTCCCAAATGGCTTTCCTCAGGCTGTAATTTGCAGACCTGGAAGACTCTGAACCCATGATCAGTGGTAAACTATCAAGAATAATCCCCCATTTCAGTTCCTTTGGGGCTCTCCAGCTAAAATGCAAAGTCCTTAGGGGAACACATACATACATCTGTCCTAAGGTATACCCACATAAGTATGTGGGGGTAGGTAAGAACTTGTAAAGACTGAATAGGCACTAAATACTCACCTGTTGATTGAGAGTACAGATGTGAAAAATCAAAGTGTGAATGTATGCTATACATATGTGGATATTCAGCATTTTTATATGTCCTCATAAGGCCTGTTTTTCCTCAATGTTCTAGGAGCAGGAAGTGTGACAATACCAGTCCTGGGGGCACTCAGAAAGGAAAGGATTGGGGAAAGATTAGCTGAATGGAGAAAAGTGAAGGGAGGAATGGGAAAAAAGGAATGAGAGGAAAACATGGCTGAAATTGCAGGAAGAAGGCCCAGCAACACTGAGCACTGATCACATCTTTGTTAGTTCTAGAATCATCTTTATCTTACTTGTTACTCTGTATACTTTGTTGGACTCAAAGTACACATTTCATATGGTGGAAAGTTTCCCTGTTTACTTACTCTTCCTGACCCAGCTTTAAAGGCTATTTGACCATCTCAATATGTTTCTTGTAGCTGATATACCTGTGAGTTGAGGTAAGGAGTGGGAGGAAGCAGACTAAGATGGCTTCCTACATCTAGTTCATGTGAAAGAAACCTATCCTAATATTATATCAAATGGAACCCTCTCAGTAGGAGAAAAATAGGTGATGATGCAAGGATAAGACTCACCTTTCAACCTCATGACTGATAAGGTTTGGAGGAAAGAATGACATTCTGTTCAAAAGTCAGGTCAAAAGCTTAACCACACACTGATTTCTCAATCCAGGATCTGTAATACCAAATAAAACAAAGGCCTTGGTCCCAAATGAAGTCATTAGCAAATATCTCTTTGCTCTGCTGGGAGTTCTGTTCTCTCATAACATCCTTCTGAATTATCACTTTGTATTGAGGCAGCAGTTTTAAACTTTCAAGTGAAGTATACAATCTCAGAAGAGGCCAGTGGTTCTGAGGGCGGAAGGGAAGGCTGGTTCTACCCTTGTGCTGGGAGAAACATTAAGATCAAGAACACAGCTATGGGAGTCAGACAGCCTGGATCTGAAATTGGTTCCACCACCAGCTCTGTAAGTGACACAACCTTTCTATGTCTCCTTTGTGAAAGTGAATGAAATGGTTTTCATACAAATGATACAAGTGATGCACTTGTTTAAAGCAGTGCCTGAATACAGCAGGCATTCATTAAATCCTAGCTATGAATAGGATCTAAAAAATAAATATTATTTGCTAAATTTGTGGTTTATTTTGGTAGGTTTTTTCCCCTGCATTTTTATAAGGACCAGTGGTTTTAAGAATCTTGGAATAATAGATCTGAAAGGAATGTTTATTTTACAGAGATGTAAAAAGCCCAAAGCATTGAGCTCTTCAAGGTCACACAGATATCTAGCGGTACACTCAGGACTAGAAACCAGACTGCTGACTTCAGACCATTCTCCACTGGACACTTTTTCCCTGGGGGAGGATGTCCAGGACCAAGAAAGTTCCATCAGAGCAATAGCAACAACCAGAACTGCCGTACCTCCTCCAGGGGCTCCCTTGTCACACCAATGATAATCTTAAACTGGTTTGTTCATTCATTCATTCACTCACTCACTCACCCATTTCCTCACTCACCCACTCACCCATCACTGAGTTAGGCTATCAATGAAAGGTACAGAAAAGTAAAATGCAGTCTTTGTCTTTAAAGGACTTCGGTTGAAACTGGAGCAACAAAAGAGGCAGAAATAAAATGATACAATAATACAAACACTTAATGATATGGAAAGTATTAGAAAGGTTAGTCATCTTTTGCTATACAACCAATCAGAAGTTTGGTAAAAGAACTTATGATAAGGTCAGTACATTTATAAAATGACTAGGATAAATGAAACTAAGCAGGTCTACTAAGAGCTGGGCTGTGCTTACTGTTTAATGTAGCTGAAGGTGTAGGTGCGGGAGGCGTCAAGTTTCTGCAGTGCCTTTCTGTTCATCTCCCCTGCTGCCCAGGGATGATTCCCTGAGAAGTCCTCTTTAGACAGAATCTGCATTTTCAACCATAGCCCACTGCTATATCACAGCCCTGTTTGTGTGGTGGTGAGGTGTCTGGGAGGGAAAGCATTCTATAGTTTTATAGTTAAATCTCAGTGTTTGAGTGTGCTTTGGTCCCTGGTAGGTGACCTTCACAAGTGTCTCTTGGACCCCTTCTCTGTTAGGCAGGACAGGAAACAAACACATTGGGGCTGGAGGCAGGGGAGAGCACTTCTCCCAAATGGACAAAGACTCGGGTAGAATCTTTCCCCTGAAGGGCAGGGCTTCGTTATGGAAATCACTCTGGATTTATTTCAAATCAGGAAAACTTTTCCACCACCTGTCAGAGCCGTGAGGTGATGTTTCTTGGTTCTTCACTGTGAGAACCTGGTGGGTTTCCTAGAAGTAAAGTCCATGAAAGTATGAGTGATCCCCTAAGATCAGAGAGTCTAAGAGTCTCTCACTCTCTTATTAGTCCACACTCAGCTCCTGCAACTTGTCAGAATTACCACAAAAGTGTTGCTATCAGTGTCTGGCTCCAGTGATTCCCATTCCAGGGAAGTGGACCTCAGTGACCTTACCATCTATCCAGATTTTGGGGTGGTCGCTTGCCCTGCTACCTAAGCTTCATGAGTCCAAGGCAAATCCCTGATTTTTGTGTTTTTTTTTTTTTTTTCACTTTTTTTGGGGGTAAGATTGTGGTTTTTACATGCAGGGCTGAAGCCTAAAGCTCTGGCTTCATTTTTCACATTTGGATCTGCAGTTATACCAGCACCATTTGTGGCAAAGACTCTTCTCTCCCCACTGAATCTTTTGGCATCCTCATCAAAAATCATTTGACCATAAATATGGGAGTTTATTTCTGGACTTTCAATTCTCTTCTCAAATGATCCATATGTCTACTTTTATGCCAGTATGATACTGTCTTGATGACAGTAGCTTTGTAGTAAATTTTGAAATTGGGAAGTGTGAGTCCCTCAAATCCATTATTTTCCCCCAAGATTGTTTTGGTTATTCTAGTTCCCTTGCATTTCCTATGAATTTTAGAATTAGCTTGTCATCTTGTGCAAAGAAGCCAGCTGGAATTTTGAAATAAATTGCACTGAATCTTTAGATCAATTTGGAAAGTTTTGCTTACCTAAACAATATTAAGTCTTCCAATTCTTAGATGTGGGATGTCTTTCCATTTATGTAGGCCTTTTTTTCTTTCAATGATGTTTTAAAATTTTAGGTGTACAAATACTACACTTTTGATATATTTATTCCTGAATGTTTTATTCTTTTAATGCTACTACAATTGGAATAGTTTTTTTTTAGGTTACATTTATGGATTGTTCACTGCTAGGATACTAATATAAAGTAATTGATTTTTGTATGTTGACTTCATATTCTGCAAACTTCCTGACTTGTTTATTAGTCCTTATGATTGTGGAGTGTTTCTTTTAGGATTATCAGTTATAACTTCTCTACAATTCAGTGAAATTGGGATTAAAAATGCCCATGAAACTTATCAACTAGAACCATAAAATTTGTCAATTAGAACCATTCTTCAGTCGTGTGTGCACAAGAATAAAGATAACAGTAAGCAGTAGTACTGTTTTAATCTTTGGCTGGAGATTTACTGTCCAGGTGTTGTTGTGAAAGTATGTTAAAAAAGTGTCAAAGATACTGATAAAAAAAAATTGAGACAACCTATCATGTTATAACAGTCTAAGTTGGCAGGGAAGCCTTAGCGAGTCCTCACAGACAGGGAAACATTATGGGGGTTAAAGAACTGGAGGTCTCTCTAGTGTTGAAAGAAGGTATGGTGGGAGTGAAGGCACAAGAGAAGTAGAAGGATAAGAGGTTGAGACTCCTAATGGGACAGTGCACTTCAGAGTTTCAGATGTGGTGCGTTCCAGGTGATGACAAGATTCTAGGTGTGATTTGGCTAAAGCAGAGTGGATGTGAAAGACCCTGGAATCACGAAAGTCCGGGTTCGTTTTCTGGATGGCTCATCTATTAACACACAACCTTGATATCACCAGAATTATGATAGGAATTGGGGTAGAAAGAAAGATTCAGATCCTAAATTTGCCAGTTAATGAGAGGGGATATCCTAGGAAATTGGTAGATGACAGTAATAAAATGAGGTAGAGGTTGGTAAACCTGAACGACCTAACCTCATGGGATCAAGAGCTTATACCCAATGTAGCCAAGGGTTACAAGGCTCTCTTTAATCACAGTGGCTCCTTCTGAGATGGTTCTTAAGGTGGGGAAGCATCCTCAGAGAATCTTTGGGGGTGAACCAGAGTGTTAGCCCATTTCTGCATTTGAAAACTCAGCCTGGTTGTTCTGATTTAACCATCAGTTCAGTTCAGTTCAGTCGCTCAGTCGTGTCCGACTCTTTGCGACCCCATGAATCGCAGTACGCCAGGCCTCCCTGTCCATCACCAACTCCCCGGGTTCACCCAGACTCATGTCCATCGAGTCAGTGATGCCATCCAGCCATCTCATCCTCTGTCGTCCCCTTCTCCTCCTGCCCCCAATCCCTCCCAGCATCAGAGTCTTTTCCAATGAGTCAACACTTCGCATGAGGTGGCCAAAGTACTGGAGTTTCAGCTTCAGCATCATTCCTTCCAAAGAAATCCCAGGGCTGATCTCCTTCAGAATGGACTGGTTGGATCTCCTTGCAGTCCAAGGGACTCTCAAGAGTCTTCTCCAACACCACAGTTCAAAAGCATCAATTCTTCGGTGCTCAGCCTTCTTCACAGTCCAACTCTCACATCCATACATGACCACAGGAAAAACCATAGCCTTGACTAGACAAACCTTTGTTGGCAAAGTAATGTCTCTGCTTTTTAATATGCTATCTAGGTTGGTCATCACTTTCCTTCCAAAGAGTAAGCGTCTTTTAATTTCATGGCTGCAGTCACCATCTGCAGTGATTTTGGAGCCCAACCATCAGGAGGTGTTATTTCCCACTGTTTTCCTCTTCCCAGTGAGAATTGCTGTTTTAGGCATGGCTACAGAAATCCAGGGAGAATTCCTGAGGGGCATATGGCTTCTGTCCTATTCATACTCTTGTGCTTGCAACTGACAACTACATTCAGACTTGAATTTAGATTTCTGACAGACCTTCCCAAGGAAAAACACATGTATTTTTTCATAATTATGTTTAATTTGATATGAAATAGTATAAATGTATGCATTCATTTTAATAACAGGTGTTATTTACAGTGAAATGAACAGATCTTAAATGCACAGTTTGGTGAGCTTTGACAAATGCATAAGCTCTCACCTATATCAGGCTACAGAATACTTACTCTAGAAAGTTCCCTGATGACCCTTCCCACTCAATTCCTGCCCTTCTTGAGGCAACCACAGGACTGATTTCTATGATCATAGATGAGTTTTGTTATTTTAGGGCTTCATTTTAATGGAAACATGGTTGGTACTCTTTTGTGTCTGGCTTCTTTTGCTCTACATAATGAGGCTTAAAGTTAGAACTTGGGTATTAAAACAAGTAATTCTAATAGAAAATTCTCATTACTACCAAGGTGACTGAATTCAGATCAAAAGAAGGCAGATATGTAAAAGAACTGTGGTGTGTTTCCCCGCTCCTGGATAGAATTTGCCAAGAAAGCCCAAGATACTTTAATTACACATTGCAGAAATTATCCTGTGGCTAAAGTCCACTTGGCTTTGTGTCCCCATCACCACCCCCTTCCTGAATTCATCTTCTGTTGATGGACTCTCAGGTCGTTTCATATATCTGCTGTTGTGAATACACTGCTAAGAATATGGGGGTGCAGATATTTCTTTGTTATCCTCTTTTCATTTTCTTTGGATATATACTCAGAAGTAGGATTTCTGGATTATATGGTAATTCTATTTTTAATTTTTGAAGAACCTCCATTCTGTTTTCCATAGTGGCAACACAATTTACATTCCCATCAAAAGTGCACAAGGATTCCTATTTTTCCGCATCCTCATCAACCTTAACTCTTGTCTTTATGAGGACAGCCATTCTAACAAGTGTGAGATGATTTATTGTGGTTTTGATTTTCATTTCACTGATGATGACAGATGTTGAGCACCTTTTCATGTATCTGTTGGCTCCCTATATAACTTCTTGGAAGAAATGTCTATTCAGTTCCTCTGTCCCATTTTTAATTCAGCTTGTCTGTTTTTGCTTTTGAGTTGTATGAGTTCTTTATATATTTTGGATATTAACCCTTTATCAGATATATGATTAACAAATATTTCCTTCCATTTCATATGTTGGCTTTTCATTTCATGGATTGTTTCCTTTGCTGTGGCGAAGCTTTTCAGTAGTCCCACTTTTTAATTTTTGCTTTTGTTGCCTTATTGCTTGATATTTCCACTCTTCTGGATAAATGTGCATTGCTGACAAGTGAGAGAAAAGTTGAGTAATCTAATTACAGACTTTTGGAAGTGTGTGTATGCATGCGAGAGAGAGAGAGAGAGACAAAAACAGTGGGCAACATTTCTCTGATAGGACATGCTCCTCAAAGATGGCCAGAAAACACTATTGTCTAGTGTATCAAGCATTGTTTAGTTAAAATCTTTTAATTGAAAGCATCAATTCAGTTGCTCAGTCTTGTCTAACTCTGTGACCCCATGAACTGCAGCACTCCAGGCTTCCCTGTCCATCACCAACTCTCGGAGCTTACTCAAACCCATGTCCATTGAGTTGGTGATGCCATACAACCATCTCACCTTCTATCATCCCCTTCTCCTCCTGCCTTCAATCTTTCCCAGCATCAGGGTCTTTTCCAGTGAGTCAGTTCTTCGCCTCAGGTAGCCAAAGTATTGGAGCTTCAGCTTCAGCATCAGTCCCTCCAATGAATATTCATGGCTGATTTACTGTAGGATGGACTGGTTTGATTGTCCTGCTTATCTCTCAAGAGTCTTCTCCAACACCACAGTTCAAAAGCATCAGCTCTTTGGTGCTCAACTTTCTTTATAGTCCAACTCTCACATGCATACAGGATTACAGGATAAACCATAGCTTTGACTATATGTACCTTTGTTGGTAAAGTAATGTCTCTGCTTTTTAATATGCTGTCTAGGTTTGTCATAGCTTTTCTTCCAAAGATCAAGAATCTTTTAATTTCATGGCTGCAGTCACCATCTGTAGTGATTTTGGGGCCTAAGAAAATAAATTCTATCACTGTTTCCATTGTTTCCCCATCTATTGGCCATGAAGTGATGGGACCGGATGCCATGATCTTAGTTTTTTGAAAGTTGAGTTTTAATCCATGTTTTCCACTCTCCTCTTTCACTTTCATCAAGAGGCTTTTTAGTTCCTCTTCATTTTCTACCATAAGGGTGATGTCATCTGCATATCTGAGGTTACTGATATTTTCCCCAGCAATCTTGATTCCAGCTTGTGCTTCATCCAGCCTGGCATTTTGCATGATGTACTCTGCATATAAGTTAAATAAGCTAGGTGACAATATACAGTCTTGATGCACTCCTTTCCCAATTTTGAACCAGTCTGTTGTTTCATGTCCAGTTCAAACTGTTGCTTCTTGACCTGTGTGCAGGTTTCTTGGGAGGCAGGTGAGGTGGTCTGGTATTCCCATGTCATTAAGAATTTCCCACAGTTTGTTGTAATCCACACAGTATAAGGCTTTAGTATAGTCAATGAAACAGATGTTTTTCTGGAATTCTCTTGCTTTTTCTATGATCCAACAGATGTTTGCAATTTGATTTCTGATTTCTCTGCCTTTCCTATACCCAGCTTGAACATCTGGAAGTTCTCAGTTCATGTACTGTTGAAGCCTAGCTTGGAGAATTTTGAACATTACTTTGCTAGTGTATGAGATGAGCACATTTGTGTGGTAGTTTGAGCATTCTTTGATATTGTCTTTCTTTGGGATTGGAGTGAAAACTGACCTTTTCCAGTCCTATGGCCACGGCTGAGTTTTCCAAATTTATTAGCATATTGAGTGCAGCACCTTTACAGCATCATCTTTTAGGATTTGAAATAGCTCAACTGGAATTCCATCACCTCCACTAGCTTTGTTCGTAGAGATGCTTTCTAAGGCCCACTTGTCTTTACACTCCAGGATACATGGCTCTAGGTGAGTGATCACACCATTGTGTTCATTTGGGTCATTAAGATCTTTTTTGGATAGTTCTCCAATGTATTCTTGCCACCTCTTCTTAATATCTTCTGCTTCTATGAGGTCCATACAGTTTCTGTCCTTTATTGTGCCCATCTTTGCATGAAATATTCCCTTGGTATCTCTAATTTTCTTGACGAGATCTCTAGTCTTTCCCATTCTATTGTTTTCCTCTATTTCTTTGCACTGATCACTGAGGAAGGCTTTCTTATCTCTCCTTGCTATTCTTTGGAACTCTGCATTCAGATACATATATATTTCCTTTTTTCCTTTCCCTTCCCTTCCCTTCCCTTCCCTTCTTTTCTCAGCTATTTGTAAGGCCTCCTCAGGCAACCATTTTGCCTTTTTGCATTTCTTCTTCTTGGGGATGGTTTTGATCACTGCCTCCTGTACAGTGTTATAAACCTCTGTCCATAGTTCTTCAGGCAGTCTGTCTATCATATCTAATCCCTTGAATCTATTTGTCACTTCTACTGTAAGTGAAGAGGAACTAAAAAGCCTCTTGATGAAAGTGAAAGAGGAGAGTGAAAAAGTTGGCTTAAAGCTCAACATTCAGAAAACTAAGATCGTGGCATCTGGTCCCATCACTTCATGGCAAATAGATGGGGAAACAATGGAGACAGTGGCTGACTTTATTTTTTTTGGGCTCCCAAATCACTGTAGATGGTGATTGCGGCCATGAAATTCAAAGACACTTACTCCTGGGAAGGAAAGTTATGACCAACCTAGATAGTATATTAAAAGCAAAGACATTACTTTGCCAACAAAGGTCTGTCTATTCAAGGCTATGGTTTTTCCAGTGGTCATGTATGGATGTGAAAGTTGGACTGTGAAGAAAGCTGAGCACTGAAGGATTGATGCTTTTGAACTGTGGTGTTGGAGAAGACTCTTGAGAGTCCCTTGGACTGCAAGGAGATCCAACCAGTCCATCCTAAAGGAGATCAGTCCTGGGTGTTCATTGGAAGGACTGATGCTGAAGCTGAAACTCCAATACTTTGGCCACCTCATGCAAAGAGTTGACTCATTGGAAAAGACCCTGATGCTGGGAGGGATTGGGGGCAGGAGGAGAAGGGGATTACAGAAGATGAGATGGATGAATGGCATCATCGACTCGATGGACATGCGTTTGAGTAAACTGGGAGTTGGTGATCGACAGGGAGGCCTGGCATGCTGCAATTCATGGGTTGCAAAGAGTTGGACATGACTGAGTGACTGAACTGAACTGAACTGTATAATCAAGGGATTTGATTTAGGTCATACCTGAATGGTCTATTCCCTGGTGGCTCAGATGGTAAAGCATCTGCCTGCAATGCTGGAGACCCAGGTTCAATCCCTGGGCCAGGAAGATCCCCTGGAGAAGGAAATGGCAACCCACTCCAGTACTCTTGCCTGGAAAATTCCATGGATGGAGAAGCCTGGTGGGCTACAGTCCATGGTGTCACAAGAGTCAGACATGACTGAGTGACTTCACACTTTCTTTCACACACTTTCTGAATGGTACAGTGGTTTCCCCTACTCTCTTCAATTTAAGTCTGAATTTTTGCAATAAGGAATTCATGATCTGAGCCACAGTGAGCTCCTGGTCTTGCTTTTGCTGACTGTATAGAGCTTCTCCATCTTCAGCTGCAAAAAATATATCCCACCCATCAGAACAAGACCCAGATTTCCCCACAGCCAGTCCCTTCCATCAGGAAGCTTCCACAAGCTTCTTATCCTTATCCATCAGAGGGTAGACAGAATGAAAACCACAATTTATAAAACAGATAAACAAAGACTACTGCATAGCACAGTGAACTATATTCAAAGATAATGCAAAAATCTATAATAGAAAAGAATCTGATAAAGAATATATATATCTCACTTTACTGTATACATGAAACTAACATAACACAGTACTGTAAATGAACTATACTTCAATAAAAAAGAAATTGGAGGGATTCTTGGGACCTAATTTCTCTGAACATAAAGTTAACAGGTTAATTAAATACCAGATGATCTCTGATATCCCACCCAAGCCAAACTTTTCAAGACTTTTACACTCAATTCAGTTCACTCGGTCATGTCCGACTCTTTGCAACTCCATGCACCACAGTACACCAGTGAGGTCCGCAGCACGCCAGGCCTCCCTGTCCATCACCAACTCCCGGAGTTTACCCAAACTCATGTCCATTGAGTTGGTGATGCCATGCAACCATCTCATCCTCTGTCATCCCCTTCTCCTCCTGCCTTCAATCTTTCCCAGCATCAGGGTCTTTTCAAATGAGTCAGCTCTTCACATCAGGTGGCCAAAGTATTGGAGTTTCAGCTTCAACAGACTCTTAACTATTTGATTTTAAATTATCTTCCAAGCCTCATCTTCTCTAACTCGATATAAACCTAATTTTTTCATATATTCATATATTTTTACCATTAGAAATACATTTTTATATCACTTCATAAAAAGTAAAATTCAATACATAAGAGTTCAGGAGCAATGAAACATTTTTCTTCTCTTCAAATGAATTTATTAATTCAGTTCATGTTCCATAAATTGTTACTGATCTGGTAATTTGCTGAAAACATTTATATACAAATATTCCACTAAAATAAAAAGTCTGTGGACACTAAGAAATTTATTCAGCCATATATGTAATCTTAGAATAAAATACTCTGAATACATACAAATGAGTAAGACATAAGAGTATAATAAAAAGCATTTCTACTGGAGGAGTTTGATGATATATGTCTCTAGAGATTTAAAATTCATTAGAATCACCTTATCTCCATTTTCTTTTATTTCAAAGATCTTTCATATAGCACACTACTCTTATGTTGGGAGTTTATCACTAAATTTAACTTTTTTACAATCTTAATTACTTCATTATTTCTTTTTTGTAACCATTTGAAATATTGGAATAAAGTCAGTTATTGCCAGGCTTTATGAAAATTATATCAAATTCTAAACTCTCCTAGCCCCTTCTGAATGGTGTTACCCTAGATAGCTGCTTCTCTATAGCTATTATTTTTAACACCAACATTTTTATTCACTTTGTCATTTTAAAGAAAAATTTTCCATAATCACAGCATCCTCCTCAGAGAATAATGAACAGAGCTCAGTATTTTCTTTATGATTGAAGATTATCCTTAACCTTTTTCTTTTACTTCAGAATCATTTATTAAGCATACATTGAACAAATTGCTAGAGATGCAGCTACACTAACTCCGTGTAGGGCCTAAGTACAAGGAGACATACTCAGGGCATATTTGGGGCAGCAGGACACAAGTGATTGCTGGCCTGGAGATGGAAAAGGTTATAAATGTATCATAACTGGTGTGTCTTCATATTTTTTCATTTTTGTTCCACACATACCCTTCAAACTAACACTAAATCTCCCATGTATACCTCTTTTTATCCATTACCAGATGTTCACCCTCTTTTAATCCTCAAATACAAATCTACAAGATAGATGGGTAAATGGTATCCTTCCCATCTGGTGGGTGAAAAAGAAATATAGGCCCTAAGGCTAAGTGCTTGCCTGGATTCTGCAATATGTAGCTGGTTGGAGTGAGGATACATTTGTCTTCCAACTCATAGCCTGACTCCTTAGTATCTCTGATTATTTTGCCTAATCTTTGCACAAATTAGGAGAGGAATTAGTAGTTGTGAATAGGAATGGAAATATGGTGAAAAGGAATACATCTATAACGAAACTCGTCAACTTCCTTCAAAAAATAAAATGGCAGGCCTCCACACAGGTTCGGAAGCTGGATCACAGAACTCTGACTTTTTCCTTGAGATTCACTTGCCCCTAAGTGGTTTTTTACACTGGCCCAAGCTTCCCTGGTGGTTCAGAGGGAAAAGCGTCTGTCCACAATGCGGGAGACCTGGGTTTGATCCCTGGGTCAGGAAGATCCCCTGGAGAAGGAAATAGCAACCCACTCCAGTATTCTTGCCTGGACAATCCCATGGACAGAGGAGCCTGGTAGGCTACAGTCCACGGGGTTGCAAAGAGTCGGACACGACTGAACGACTTCACTTTCTTTTCACTTAAGCAGGTATACAGATCACTTTCTTAACTCTCCATAGCACAGCTGAGAAACTTTTTTCAATGTATTTGAATAGGGATTTATTTATTCAGATTTTTGACTCCATCTTAATCATTTTGATTTCAAGTTCTTTCAGCAAACTAAAGATATTGTTCAGTATCTTCTTTCGTCCAATACTGTTGATGACACATGTAATGCCACTTATTTTGAACAACCTTTTTCTAACCCTCTCTGGAGGCTTCAGCAGTCTGTCTTTTCTCTTGTAGTTTTAGCACATTGACTATATACCTCATGTTCTTAACTTTCATTACTTTTGTACATTGCCTTTTATCTTTGTTGTGTGTTTATTTTTAATTCTTCTCTATAGTTGGAATCCCAGAGATGGGGGAGCCTGGTGGGCGGCCGTCTATGGGGTTGCATAGAGTCAGACATGACTGAAGTGACTTAGCAGCAGCAGCATATTTGGTACCATTTGAATCTGAGGATTTATATGTTTCTTCCACTATAAGAAATTTCATCCTATTATTTCTTCATATTTTACCTTTCCTCTGTTTTCATTATTTTCTATTGGGTAGATACTATGGCTTGCAGAACTCTCTTCCATGTGTTAAGTTTTCATCTTTTTCTCACCTCGTCCTTCATTCCCAGACTGTCTTCCAGATTTCCAATTTCTTTTATAGCTGTGCCCATTCTTCTATTTATATCTACTAAATTTTTAATTTCAATAATTTTTTACTTCCAAGGTCTGTCTTTGGTTTTATAACAGACAGTTTCTGATTCATTATTGTGACTCCATCCTATATCTGAAGACACTAATTGAACTTGTATTAAAGTCCTTTTCTTATCACTCTATTAACTTTTGCATAGTTGTACCTCTGTTGGGTTGTTATCTGTTTTTTTCACAGTGGCTGCATGCCAGATGTTGGCAATTTCTAATTGTAGCTCATCTCTGTGCTTTGGATACTTTGCCAGATCCTTTACACTGCCAGGCCCTCAGCCTTCCTTGTGGGAGCTGGAGAAACAGCTATTGAGGTTCGTGCTCCCCACTGTTTTCAGTTGAAATGGGGAAAAGGTGGGATGCATGCTGGATGGGATTCCTTCGAGGCTGGTATTCTGGGCTGAGTCATTCTCTCTGGGCACTGTCAGGTTCTGCCTCTTCTTCAGCATGGTTCCTGCTCAAAGACAAACCTGAACGAGTGGAGAGGAGAGTAGGATGCACATGGCACAACCACTGTGGGGAATCCCATCGCATTCCCTGTCATCTGAACTGAATCCCTCTTCTCTGCTCCTGGCTTCTACCTGCAGGCATGTGTGCTCAGCTGTGTCCAACTCTTTGCCACCCTATGGACTCTAGCCCACCAGGTTCCTCTGTCCATAGAATTTTCCAGGCAAGGGCACTGGAGTGGGTTGCCATTTCCTTCTCCAGGGGACCTTCCTGATCCAGGGATTGATACCCCGTCTACTGTATCTTCTGCATTGGTGGCTGGATTCTTTACCACTGAGCCACCTGGGCAGCTCTTCTCCCTGCAGGCAGGCAGAATTCCTGGTGAAGCCCCCATGTACTGTGGTAGTACTTTCCAAAATGGTCCAGCACAAATTCCAGACTGCAATTACCCTCTTCAAACTTATCCTTGGTTTTCTTAGACTCTCAGAAATTCTCATAATTTTCATTAGCCAAAATTTTCCCTTTGAATTTACAGAATGGGGTATATATTTCCATACTCACGAAAAGAAAGCCAAGGCTTAGAATAGAAGGACAGAGAAGGTTGGGGAAGGAGAAAACATTCCTGTGTGTGGTTAGTTTCCCAACAGAAAGGCAAAAACCCCTACTTTTATTTTGGGTTGGTTGTCTTTTTCTTATATCAGAGATATTAACCAATTGTTAGTTATGCTGTAAATACTTATTACTTATGTCTAAGGTTCTGCCTGAGATACAGAAATTTTACATTTTTATGAGGACAAATCTGTCCATTGTTTTACTTTAAGATTTCTGGGTGTTGTGTCATGCTCAAGAGGCCGTCCTAATCCAAACTGAAACCTATTTTACTATACAGTGACTTTTAATATTCAATAGTTCAGTCTTTTGTGATTAGATGTTTCATGTTTAGATACATATCCATCAGGATTTTAGTTTTGTGTTTGGTCTGAGATTTCGTGTGTATCCCTTTTCCAAATAGAGCCTTTTATTGCTGTCGTCCCCTTCCGCTCTGCTACCTTGTGGGTATGCAGGAGTTGTGAACATTTGTTAATATTTTTAGTTCATTGGTCACCAAACCATAAGGAACCACATACTTGATCTGAAGTATTTGATGAACTGGACTGCACCACAGTGAGAGTTCTTACCCTTTGAGATGAATGTAGTAACTCCCTAAGATTTGGGGTTATCTCTCTTGGGGACAAGGTGAGTGAGAAGCAGGATCTGCAGATACAGTTAGCCAGAGCATCCACAGAAGCAATTTTCCAGTTTTCCCCTTGAGCACACAGTTAGAATCCATCTCCCTGCTTCCCTCATTGACTGGGTGCAGCCATGGAACTATGTTCTCCTCAGTGTAATGTGAACAGTATTTATACCAAGCCCCTAAAAACTCTCACTTATACTCCTCCATCCTCCTTTTTGAGGCTGAATATAGAGGATGAGTTTCCAGGAGATGAGGCCATGAGATGCAAGGATTCTGAGTACCTGTAAGACTGTGAATAGGGCTTGCTAACCAGAAACACTCACCTTGGACTTAAGTAAGAAAGAAGCTTCTTTGGTTGTTTGCCTAAACTAAGACAGGAGACTTAGGTTTCTAGTAGATATGTTGTACCCAGTTAGGGAAGTTTCCTTTCATTTACCTAATTTACCAAGAGACTTTCTTGTTTAATCAGGCATGGATATTAAATTTTAAAAAAAGATTTATTTATTTGATTTTTGGCTGTGCTGGGTCTTCACTGCTGTGTGTGAGCTTTCTCTCTGTTTGCATAGGACGGGGCTACTCCATGTTGCGGTGCAGGGGCTTCTCACTGCAGTGGTTCCTCCTGTTGTGTAGCACAGGCTTTAGGTGACGGGCTTCAGTAGTAATTGCAGCCCGTGGGCTCAGTAGTTGTGGCTCGCGGGCTTCACAGTGCATGAGCTCAGTTGCTCTGTGGCATGTGGGATCTTCCTGGAGCAGGAATAGAACCCGTGTCCCCTGCACTGGCAGGTGGGCTCTCAACACTGGACCACCAGAAAAGCTCTGTGTTACATTTTATTAATACATTTTTGACATCTATCAAGGGTATCACAGACATCTTACCCTGAAATTTCAAAGTGTAATAAATTACAACTGTTATATTAATATTGTCCTTAAAACGAATGGTATTGTGCTTAGTCATGGCCAACTCTGCAACCCTTTGGATTGTAGTCCACCAGGCTTCTCTGTCCCTGGGATTTTTCAGGCAAAAATACTGGAGTGGGTTGCCATTTCCTCCTCCAAGGGACTTCCCAAGCCAGGGATCAAACCCACATCTCCTGTGTCTTCTGCATTGAAGGCAGATTCTTTACCCATTCAGTTATGGGGGAAGCCCCAATAGTCCTTAAAACAGAATTATATTTAAATAATTTCATGGCATAGTATTCTTTTAAAAGCAGTTCTGGAAATGACTTTGCTTATAATTTGTTAAAACTCTCCAAATACTTCATTGGTTTATGGTTTTCTTGTTTTATTCTATGTTTGTCCACTTTCCACATTGAGTTTATGTCAGATACAAACGGAGACATTTTTCAGATTTTTCTCTGGTCTTGAACAACTGACGTCATGAGTCACTGGGGACTGTCTTTTTGAGAAATACATTTTTTTTTTAAACTATAGTTCTAATTTCCTCTATGGTTATTGGTCAACTCAGTTAATTACAAGTGAAACATCTTTCTACTTTGGAGTTTTCTGGGCCATAGTTTTTCCAACTTATATTGAGTTAATGAGCAAGCAACTGAAAGCAGACCTGTATTCCTGTACAATATGTTTGGTGTTCTTGATGTACAATTTTACCTATTTAAGTGTTTTAGAACTTAAGTCTTACTGTGGATAAAAAGGAACCTGGGTTCTTATAGATAACCTACATCTTTTTTTTTTTTTTTTTTTTACTAATTGGAAAAATGTACATATTGAACTTATCCATGTTAAAACTTCTGAATTCTAAAATTATCACAAATATGAGAGCTTAACTAATAGAAACTGGCAAACTTATGTCTTTAAATATTTCAATTTTGTTATTGTTTAGTCACTAAGTCTGACTCTATCAGATTGGACAGTAGTGTGCCAGGCTTCCCTGTCCTTCACTATCTGCTGAAGTTTGCTCAAACTCATGTCCATCGAGTCACTGGTGCTCTTCAACATTTCATCTTTTGTAGCTATATGTGAAAATGAAGTGTCTTATTAAAATGACATGGTGGCTGAAACTGGAGCCTATTATACAGAGTGAAGTAAGCCAGAAAGAAAAACACCAATACAGTATACTAACACATATATATGGAATTTAGAAAGATGGTAACAATAACCCTGTGTACGAGACAGCAAAAGAGACACTGATGTATAGAACAGTCTTATGGACTCTGTGAGAGAGGGAGAGGGTGGGAAGATTTGGGAGAATGGCATTGAAACATGTAAAATATCATGTATGAAACAAGTTGCCAGTCCAGGTTCGATGCACGATACTGGATGCTTGGGGCTGGTGCACTGGGACGACCCAGAGGGATGGAATGGGGAGGGAGGAGGGAGGAGGGTTCAGGATGGGGAACACATGTATACCTGTGGCAGATTCATTTTGATATTTGGCAAAACTAATACAGTTATGTAAAGTTTAAAAATAAAATAAAATTAAAAAAAATTCAAAAAAAAAAAAATAAAATGACATGGTGATTTACACTTCTTGATTATCTGTATCTTTGGAATTAGCTGCCAAATAGAAACCTGATATGACCATAAAGTAACCTTTATATGACTTGCTCTAGGGATTTAAAGATGCATTTTCTTTTTTTTTTTCCTAATCATCTCATTATTAAAACCAAAGTTACATATTTTTATGCAAAGTAAATTCATTCATTAGGAGGCTATCTAATATCATCTCCAGTCTCTATCAATACAGTTCAGAATATGGACTTTGGCCTAGCTCTGTGACATTTGGCAAGCATCTTAACCTCTCTGTATTTCAGCTCTCTCAAATGTAAAGTGACAACAAATATGCTAGCTGCTTGATAGGATTTTTCCAAGGGTTAAGAGTTCAAAATGAAAAGTTACTAGAACATGCCTGGGCAAAATATGACTACTGTTAAGAGTAAATAAATAAAAAAATGCTGGGAAAGATTGGAGGTGGGAGGAGAAGGGGAAGGGGATGACAGAGGATGTGATGGTTGGATGGTATCACTGACTCAATGGAGATGAGTTGGGGTAAACTCCGGGAGTTTGGCATGGCCAGGGAGGCCTGGCATGCTGCAGTCCATAGGGTCGCAAATAGTCGGACATGACTGAGCAACTGAACTGAACTGATTTTTATTACAATCTAGGAGAAATCACAGGCACCGCTCTGAAAATCTTTTGCTGATTTTCTTCTCATTATTAGAGTGTCCTTTATGTTAAGGAACATTCTAAAAATTATCATAATCTTATTTTAAACCTCATGATATAGTATCATTACACTCTGTAAGAAAAACTAAGAAACATGAAACAACTGTTCAAATTCACAAAGCAGTAAGAGGCAGAATTGGGATTTGAATCCAGGTCTGTCTGACACCAAAGTCATGCTCTTTTCATTACATTACTCAGCCTGATGCTACCTCTCTCTGTAAAACCCACCACGATTACCTCTTTCTGCCATCACCAAAGCAGAGCAGTTAATATTTCTTTTGGAATACTGAAAATAATTATCCAGCAGTGTACACCTCTGTACTGACATTAAACTGTTGGTATCCGATGACATTAATGATTTATTCCTGCTTTTCTCAGCTTACCCCAGATAATGTGTCAATCAATACTCAGTTTTTTGGTTTTCTCTATGCCATGCCTCTCAGCTTCCAGTTTCCAATAGGTGTTTAAGGATGCTGTCTACTCAAACAACACTGAAAGGCTACTGTAATCAAAACAGCACAGTTCTGACATAAAAACAGACATATAGATCAATGGAACAGAATAGAGTCCAGAAATAAACCCATACACCTAAGGTCAATTAATCTTCAACAAAGGCAGCAAAAATACACAAGAGAGAAAAGACAGTCTCTTCAATAAATGGTGCTGGGAAAGCCGGACAGCTACATGTAAATCAATGAAATTAGAACACTCCCATATACCACATATAAGAATAAACTCAAAATGGTTTAAAGACCTAAATATAAGACATTACCATAAGTATCCTGGAAAAGAATAGAGGCGAAACATTCCTGGACATAAATCATACCAACATTTTCTTAGATCAGTCTCTTAAGGTGAAATGAATAAAATAAAAAATAAACAAATGGGACCTAATCAAACTTAGAAGGTTTTGCACAGCAAAGGAAACCATCAACAAAATAAAGTACATTCTATGAAATGGGAGAACATGCTTGTAAATGATGCAACAAACAAGGGTTTAATTTCCAAAACACACAAAGCTCATACAACTCAGCATTAAAAAAAAACCAAAAAACAAAAAACAACACAACTCAATCAAAAAATTAGCATAAGACCTAAATAGACATTTATCCAAAGAAAATAAATGAACAATTTTTACTCTATCTGGCATCTGGATTACACTTCACAGTTGATACATTTTTTTTTGCATAGATTACCCCTTTAATCCATTATAATAATCTTCAGCTTAAAAGTTATATTTTTATTATGAGAGAAAGAATTGAAGCTTAAGGGTGGTATATCACTTGTCCGAGACCACAAAGCTAATCAATGGGAAAGTAAAATACATTACTCCCAGTTCTTAATGGGAGAATTAGACAATCTATGTTCTTTGAGATTCTTCCCTACATGCTCTATTCACTCTGAATCACAGAATTGAGAAGTTTCCAGAAAAGGATGCTTGCTGTTTTCCCATATCTCATAGGTGTCAAAGAAAATAAAAGCTTAAATAAGTAGCAGGAGTGATTTAGGTTAGATATTAACTGGGTGGCTGATGCTGATGAGACTGGAAAAGATGAGCAAAGGATATTTTGAGATAATCTGTCTTGAAAAAACAGTATGGGTTGGATTCCATTCCAGTACATGCCTGGTGGTGTAAGAAGTAATTAAATGAATTCTTGTGAATTATTTGAAAGCAGTTTATAAACTGGATGATTTAATGGAGATTTCTTCGAGTTCTCTGATTCTATAACAAATATTCTACTGAATGGATTTATACTACTGAAAGTTGCTCTCTGGTGTATGGGGATGGATCTTGTTTTCTTGACCCCTTCATCTGTGATCTCTGGAGAATGCAGATCCCCTTATTCAATTCCATTTCATACCCTCAGGGTTAAGGCTTCACGGAAGAGGTCAGAGATGACGTAACTTACCTGAGGTCCTGAGCTGCTTCCTGGGCAGTTAGCTTTCCATCCACTGTTGATTTGATTTCACTCTGCACCCCAGGGAGATTTGAAAGATATACAATTTTGGTCTGAGTGTGGTTCAATTTCCAACCTTTATGGGATGTCAGATCATGTAAGATCATGGCATCTGATCCCATCACTTCATGGCAAATAGATGGGGAAACAGTGGAAACAGTGAGTGACTTTATTTTTTTGGGCTCCAAAATCACTGAAGATGGTGATTGCAGCCATGAAATTAAAAGATGCTTACTCCTTGGAAGCAAAGTTATGATCAACCTAGACAGCATATTAAAAAGCAGAGACATTACTTTGTCAACAAAGGCCCTTCTAGTCAAGGCTATAGTTTTTCCAGTGATCATGTATGGATGTGAGAGTTGGACTATAAAGAAAGCTGAGCCCTGAAGGATTGATGCTTTTGAAGTGTGGTGTTGGAGAAGACTCTTGAGAGTCCCTTGGACTGCAAGGAGATCCAACCAGTCCATCCTAAAGGAGCTTAGTCCTGAGCATTCACTGGAAGGACTGATGTTGAAGCTGAAACTCCAATACTTTGGCCACCTGATGCGAAGAGCTGACTCATTTGAAAAGATCCTGATGCTGGGAAAGATTGAGGGCAAGAGGAGAAGGGGACGACAGAGGAGGAGATGGTTGGATGGCATCACCGACTCAATGGACATGAGTTTGGGTAGGCTCTGGGAGTTCGTGATGGACAGGGAGGCCTGGCGTGCTGCAGCTCATGTGGTCGCAAAGAGTCGGACATAACTGAGTGACTGAACTGAACTGAACTGAACTGATGGGATGTCAGAGCTGAAGAATAAACAAAGGACCGGGTAGCTGGCTTAAGGCAATAAGCCTAAAAGAAAGACACCTAATGGGGAAAATAAAATTGTCTGGGTATTTATCCAGATGCTGCCACAATCAGATACCTGCCTTAGAGCAGCATCTGTAGGGTATTAAATCCATGTGATTTCACTCATGCTGAAAAGTCCCTTCTCTCCTCAACAGAAGTGTCATCTGTGCATCTTAAACTCATCCTATGCATGTTAAGTTGCTTCAGTCATATCCGACTCTTTGCGACCCCGTGGACTGTAGCCCGGCAGGCTCCTCTGTCCATGGGACTCTCCAGGCAAGAATACTGGAATGGGTTGCCATGCCCTCCTCCAGGGTATATTCCCAAGCTGAGGATCAAACCCACACCTTTTATGCCTCCTGCATTGCCAGGTGAGCTTCTTTATCATTCAGTTCAGTTCAGATCAGTTCAGTCGTGTCCAACTCTTTGTGACCCCATGGACCGTGCATGCCAGGCCTCCCTGCCAACCACCAACTCCCAGAGTTTACCTAAACTCATGTCCATTGAGTTGATGATGCCATCCAACCAAACAATCCTCTGTCGTCCCCTTCTCCTCCTGCCTTCAATTTTTCCCAGCATCAGCTTCTTTTCAAATGAGTCAGCTCTTCGCATCAGGTAGCCAAAGAGTTCAGCTTCAGCCTCAGTCCTTCCAATGAATATTCAGGACGGGTTTCCTTTAAGATGGACTGGTTGGATCTCCTTGCAGTCCAAGGGACTCTCAAGAGTCTTCTCCAACACCAGAGTTCAAAAGCATAAATTCTCTGGTGCTCAACTTTCTTTATAGTCCAACTCTCACATCCATACATGACTATTAGAAAAACCATAGCCTTAACTAGATGGATCTTTGTTGGCAAAGTAATGTCTCTCCTTTTTAATATGCTGTCTAGGTTGGTCATAACTTTCCTCCAAGGAATAAGAAGTGTCTTTTAATTTCATGGCTGCAATCACCATCTGCAGTGATTTGGGTTCCCCAAAAAAGAAAGTCTGACACTGTTTCCACTGTTTCCCCATCTATTTGCCATGAAGTGATGGGACCAGATGCCATGATCTTTGTTTTCTGAATGTTGAGCTTTAAGCCAACTTTTTCACTCTCCTCTTTCACTTTCATCAAGAGGCTTTTGAGTTCCTCTTCACTTTCTGCCATAAAGGTGGTGTCATCTGCATATCTGAGGTTATTGATATTTCTCCTGGCAATCTTGATTCCAGCTTATGCTTCCTCCAGCTCACCATTTCTCATGATATATTCTGCATATAAGTTAAATAAGCAGGGTGACAATATACAGCCTTGACGTACTCCTTTTCCTATTTGGAACCAGTCTGTTGTTCCATGTCTAGTTCTAACTGTTGCTTCCTGACTTGCATATAGGTTTCTCAAGAGGCAGGTCAGGTGGTCTGGTATTCCCATTTCTTTCAGAATTTTCCACAGTTTATTGTGATCCACACACTCAAAGGCTTTGGCATAGTCAATAAAGCAGAAATAGATATTTTTCTGGAACTCTCTTTACCATTAGTGCTCAAATGATCCTGTAGCATGAGTGTTAGTTGTTTAGTCATGTCCGAACCTTTGTGACCGCATGGACTGTAGCCTATCAGGCTCCTCTGTCTATGGAATTCTCTAGGCAAGAACACTGGAGTGGGTAGCCATTCCTTTCTTCAGTGTATCTTTCTGACCCAGGCTTCAAACCCAGGTCTCCTGCATTGCAGGCATATTTGTTACTATCTGAGCCACCAGGAAACTAATTCTGTTTCCCTGATGTGTTTAAATCTATGTGTTTTAGTTTCCTCTTTATTCAAAAGGAAGAATTAAAACTTCCCACCTCACAGTGTTAGAGAGCTAAGTAATGGAGCTTTCTGAAAGGTATCATGCATTTCACTTTAAAGACCCTTTCAAGAGAATATCAAAATTAAGGAAAAACTATTGTAGAACTCATCTAACAAAATACTTCCTAAAAATTAAGGTAATGCATTATATGCAAACAAAAGTGGTAATCAATTCAAAAGTAATGTGCATCTGAAACTCAAAAACATAAAAAAGAAAATCTTTTTTTTTTTATAAAAGTACTGCTTCTCACCCACATATCCTTTCTTTCCTGTGTCTTTGAACTCCCCTCAATGGGGGGCCCTGACTTCCAACACTGTATCTGACAAGTGAAGAACTGGGTTTAGAAGGGCAGTCACCAAAACATTGTTTTAGCAAACAGCCCAGCTTTTCCAACAGGCCCGCACTGTGAACCTGGAGCAGTGATCACACTGCTCCTGCCTAACGTGGGACATTTAGCTTCTGGAAGTCCACAGAAGAGAATGCAGGGCGGGGGAGGGTACTCAGTGATGCCGTTCCACCAACCCTGTTCCTGTGCAGATAACAAAACTGAAGCCAAGACATAAGCCAGTTTTTTTTTCCTCTTACCTGTGGTGGATTCATTTTGATATTTGGCAAAACTAATACAATTATGTAAAGTTTAAAAATAAAATAAAATAAAAAAAAAATAAATTTCAGAGTTAAATTCTTCATTGAAGAATGCAATGAAAAGCAAGGTGAAAAAGGCAAGGGTGTACCCATGTATCCCACATTCAGGGTGTGACTGTTTGCAAGCAGACGTGCCTTCAGATGGCCCACCAGGTCTGCAGAGTCTACAGAAAAATGAAAGATCACTCCATACCAAGTATCGTCTCAGTAAGTCATGGGGTTAAGGCCAACAGAGTTTAGCTTCACGCTTAGCAGATCCCCGTTCTTGGCAGAACTCTCTTCTAAACCCAGATAACATCAGATAACATTAGAATCTTCCCTCCAAAGATCTGCCTCTCTACCTCTTCAGGGCAGCAGGAGGCTTCCGTTGGCAGCTCTAATCAGCGCAAGATCAACACAAATTCACACATGTCAATCACTCTGTTTTCACCTACTCTAGATTGCTTTCTTTCAGATTTAATTGTCTGAATTTTAGTGTCTGTGATAAGAACTCAGGGGTCATATCACACACCTCCAGAATCCTTCCACTGATTATGGACTGTGCCCGGCAAGTGATGACAGTGGAATTTAGGCAATTACAAGTGCAGGATTTTCTGGGCCTGTCAGGATCTTCACAGAGAACGTCATGCTGTGCACATTCTCATGGAGCTGGCTTGATTTCGCAATTTTTTACACCCTATTGTAAAATATTGCTATCTCCAACAAGGTCCCTGTCCAAGCATGCTTTGATGTTTTACTGGAATAAGTAGCAGCATTCAGGATTTAAGCATCAAAAGTAGAAATACACGTCTTTCTTTTTTATTCTGTAAGATTTAACACATCAATTATAAGCTTAATCACAAAAGAGGATGGTGAACAAAATGTGCTGTTATGGAATTATGAAAATGTTTTAATACTTTTACATAATTTAGAATGTTTCTACAAAGAAAAAATAATTATATTTCTGAATCATGTGCTTTAAAGGATCCCACCGAATGTTGTGGGGCTTACTGGGCCTCTGAGAGGCTTTGTGACACTGGATTGTAGGGTACCCCTGAACCCAATGATGACAGGAAACACTGACTTCCAGGTTTGGGGCCACCTTCAGGTTTTATGATTCCTTGAAAGCTCTAAACTCATAACTAAAAATGGATCGCCAAGGCCTGGGGCATGATTTCAAAATTAGTTTTATTGTTTTGAAAGTCCAGATCTGGAACCGGAATGCTTCAGAAATCCACTTGAGGAGTTGAATAAAAGGCAGGTGCTCCTTCAGGAGGAAAGGGGGCTGGGGTACCTTACTGTTATTAATACTCCTGTGATTTCTGCTGCTTCTGTGTTTTCCTCAGTGTGACTAACTAAAATGCTCTTTGTTCTTTGTTCCAGACTCAGAGACATCCCTGCCACGCGGCACACAGATTTATAACTCTGGGCAAAGGTTTCAACAAATATGATTTCTTCACTCCAAAGTCCATCTATGTGTATTGCCTGAAATACAGAGTGGTGCATGATTGTCTGCTGGGCTCTAATCCCAGGAGCCTCGGCAGCAGAGGCAGGACGAGTTCCTATAACTCTGGAGACAGAGATGGCTCACACAGGCTGGTGCTGTGTAGGGGTGTTCATGGAATTTATTGTTCTTTTTTCAAACTGACATAGTGTCTACACTGACACAGCCCAGAAAAAAGAAACTATTGTAAATGAAAGATCTAAAATTTGTCTGTTGTAAATGAAAAGATCATAACCCAAAGATTTGGTGAAAACATGCTCCTTATCCAGACAGTCCACTGTAATGTTTCAATTGAAGAGTTTCACTCAGAGAAAGAGAATGGGTTCAAACAAACAAAAGACGACAAGATCCAGGGGTTAGGTTTGATGGTCTTAAACACACAAGGACGAAGACAAAACTTCTGATTCCATGTTGGCGACCTGGGTACATGAACTGGGATGTAAATTTGAATCTTTAAAGGCTATATTACACTTTCCCATCCACCTCTTCCATGAAGACAGGCAATAGGGAGGTACTTAAATTTTTTTATATCCTATGGGTGTCACTGAGCAATTTGTTTCTTAAGCATCTCCCATGAATATGGCTGAAATAACAAGTAAAACACACCCGGGTGCCCAACTGGAGGAATGTACTTCTAACGTCCAAAGTCCATGTGACAATATTATCTGAAAAACATTTGACATGAACCCTATGCAATGATACTGCTGCTAAGTCACTTCAGTAGTGTCCGACTCTGTGCAACCCCATAGACGGCAGCCCACCAGGCTCCCCCGTCCCTGGGATTCTCCAGGCAAGAACACTGGAGTGGGTTGCCATTTCCTACTCCAATGCATGAAAGTGAAAAGTGAAAGTGAAGTCGCTCAGTCGTGTCTGACTCTTAGTGACCCCATGGACTGCAGCCCACCAGGCTCCTCCGCCCATGGATTTTCCAGGCAAGAGTACTGGAGTGGCACTAAACTCACTCTAATGAGCGGTCCTGTAAAAGGCATCCATTTTGGAACCCAGGCCAGATATGAGTGAAACTCAGGAATAAGTATGACAATCTGACTTTACCACAAGGTCTTACGACAGAGTCCTGGTATGGTGTTAACCTCTGGATTACACAATCTTGGGAAGGAGCCAACTGGCCTATAGAACTCCTGAAAATGAAACACTACCCATCATAGGTGGGAAAGTACGTCTGCCTAAGTAACTCTGATAAGAGGCCCTCGAAAATGGAAAACCACAAAAATGCTAACAATACTATAGCTCTTGAGAAGTTCCTTGTCTAGTGGGAAAAGGAGATAAAATATAAAAAGCTTGGGACTTCCCTGGAGGCCCATTGATTAAGAATCTGCTTGCCAATGCAGGGGACATGGGTTCAGTCCATATTCTGGGAAGATTCTACATGTCTCAAGAGAACTAAGCTCATCTGTTACAACTACTGAAGCCTGTGTTTCTAGAGCCTGTGCTCCATAACAAGAGAGGCCACCACAAGGAGAAGCCCAGGAATCAGAAATAGAAAAAGCCTGTGTGTAGCAAGGCAGACCCAGTGCAGCCAAATAAATAAAAAAAAATTTTTTTAATGTTGTTATTGTTGTTCAGAAGCATCTGACTCTGCAGCCTCATGGACTATAGTATGTAGGGCTTCCCTGTCCTTCACCAACTCCCAGCACTTGCTCAAACTCATGTGCATTGAGTTGGTAATGCCATCCAACCATCTTGTCCTCTGACATTCCCTTCCCCTCCTGCCTTCAATCTTTCCCAGCATCAGGGTCTTTTCCAATTAGTGGGCTTTTCGCATCAGGTGGCCAAAGTACTGGAGCTTCAGCTTCAGCATCAGTCCTTCCAATGAATATTCAGGATTTCTCTCCTTTAGGTTTGACTGGTTTGATCTCCTTGCTGTCCAAGGGACTCCCAAGAGTTGTCTCCAATGCCACAGTTTGAAAGCATCAGTTCTTCAGTGCTCAGCTTTCTTTATGGTTCAACTCTCACATCCACACTTGGCTGCTGGAAAAACCACAGCTTTCACTATACAGACCTTTGTCGGCAAGGTGATGTCTGTTCTTTAATACACTGTCTAGGTTAGTCATAGCTTTTCTTCCAAGGAGCAAGCATCTTTTAATTTCATGGATGCAGTCACAATCTGTAGTGATTTTGGAGCCCAAGAGTATAAAGTGTGTCACTGTTTCCACTGGTTCTCCATCTATTTGCCATCAAATGATGGAACCAGATGCCATGATCTTTGTTTTTTGAATGTTGAGGTTTAAGCTAGCTTTTTCACTCTCCTCATCAAGAGAGGAACTCTTTAGTTCCTCTTTACTTTCTGCCATAAAGTGAAGTGAAGTGGCTCAGTCGTATCTGACTCTTGGTGACCCCACAGACTGTAGCCTACCAGGCTCCTCAGTCCATGGGATTTTCCAGGCAAGAATACTGGACTGGGTTGCCATTTCCTTCTTCAAGGGAACTTCCTGACCCAGGGATCGAACCCTGGTCTCCCACATTGTAGGCAGACGCTTTACTGTCTGAGCTACCAGGGAAGCCCTGCTGCCATAAGGGTGGTGTCATCTACATATCTGAGGTTGTTGATATTTCTCCCTTGCAATCTTGAGTCCAGCTTGTGTTTCATTCAGCCCAGTATTTCACATGATGTACTCTGCATATAAATTAAGTAAGCAGGGTGACAGTATACAGCCTTGACATACTCCTTTTCCAGTCTGGAACCAGTCTATTGTTCCATGTCTGGTTCTAACTGTTGCTTCTTGACCTACATACAGATTTCTCAGGAGGCAGGTAAGGCAGTCTGGTATTCCCATCTCTTGAAGAATTTCTCACCATCTGTTGTGATTCACACAGTTAAAAGCTTTAGCATAGTCAATGAAGCAGAAGTAAATATTTTTCTGGAATTGTCTTGCTTTTTCTATGATCCAATGGATGTTCATAGTTTGATCTCTGGTTCCTTTCCCTTTTCTAAATGCAGCTTGAACATCTGGAAGGTCTCGGTTCACGTACTGTTGAAGCCTACCTCGGAGGATTTTGAACATCACTTTGCTAGTGTGTGAGATGAGTGCAATTGTGCCATAGTTGGAACATTCTTTGGCATTCATTTTCTTTGATATTGGAATGAAAGCTGACTTTTCCAGTCCTGTGGCCACTCCTGAATTTTCCAAATTTGCTGGCCTATTGAGGGCAGCACTTTCATAGCATCATCTTTTAGGATTTGAAATAGCTCAACTGGAATTCCATCACCATCCACTAGTGATGCTTCCTAAGGCCCACTTGACCTCATACTCCAAGATGTGTGGCTCTAGGTGAGTGACCACACCATCATGGTTATCTGAGTCATTAAGATATTTTTTGTATAGTTCTCTGTGTATTCTTGCCACCTCTTCTTGGTAACTTCTGCTTCTGTTTGGTCCATACCTTTCTGTCCTTTGTTGTGCCCATCTTTGCATGAAGTGTTCCCTTGGTCTCTCTAATTTTCCTGAAGAGATCTCTAGTTTTTCCCATTCTTTTGTTTTCCTCTATTTCTTTCCATGGCATGGCAACCTACTCCAGTACTCCTGCCTAGAGAATCCCATGATAGAGGAGTCTGGCAGGCTACAGTCCATGGGGTCTCAAAGAGTTGGACATGACTAAAAGATAGCATGCATGCACAGAGAAACATTTACATTTCCTGTAAAGTTATCTGAGTTGGATGAGCTGAAAGTTGTAGAATGGGCTCTATCTGGCTGCTTGGAGAGATCAAGGCCGTAAAAGTGTGTGCTGTCATTTTCTTTTTTTTCCTGATATTTATTTATTCATTTGGCTTTGCTGAGTCTTAGCTGTGCTAATGGGATCTTTCAGTCTTTAGTTGTCGCATGCGAACTGCTAGTTGTGGCACATGGGATCTGGTTCTCTAACCAGGGATTGAACCCAGGCCCCTGGCATTGGGAGCATGGGGTCTTAACCACTGGACCACCAGGGAAGTTCTTGAATGTCATCTTCTAACTGCCTGGTAAAACTGTTTATCTTTCATGGGTTAGTTAGTTTATATCCAGGACAGGGTCTGACTAGCCTAATCATGAAAAAACTCAGTTGTGTATTAGAAATTTCTTATCCTTCTTTCTTTTCTCACTGGAAATATTCATGGGTCCATTATTGCTCTGGACTCAGGAGGGAAAATAAGCTCAGAAAGACAAACTGCATGGTGGGGTTATGCCAAGTATATCCTCTGGATGTCTTATAGTGGGTTTCTTAAGAGAGGCATGATTTGTTGTTCAGTAAGGGCCACACTCTAGGATTTTACCCTGAGTTTGGACACAATGCAGGATCACTTCTATTATCTTGGAAATGAGAGTGGTGGTAGCCAGTGGAGAGACTCTTTTGGAGTTAAGACAGTAATATTATCTAAAGCCACTTCCAGTTTGTAGATAAATAAATATGCACCAACTGATAGGATCATGCAGATTTTCTCATCAGACCTGCTAATGTAGTAAATTAAACAGTTTTTAACAGCTCTGTTGAGATGTAATTCACATACTATACAATTCACCCAATTAAAGCATATGATTCAATAATTTTTAGCATAATCACATAATTGTGTGGTCATCACAATTTAATTTTAGAATATTTTCATCACACCAGAAAGAAACCCAGTATCTCTTAGCCATCACCATCCAATGTCCCTATTTCACGCCCAGCCCTAAGAAACCACTAATCTACTTTCTGTCTCGATTGACCTGCCTATTACAGACATTTCATATAAATAGAATTATATAATATTATGATATTTTGTGACTGGCTTCTTTAATTTATCACAGTGTTTTCAAGGTTCATCCTGTTGTGGCATATAACAAGGGCTCATTCTTTGTTATTGCCAAAAAAGTTCCCTTGTATAATACTCTTTGTTTTATTGAGTTACCATTGGTTGGACATTTAGATTATTTCCACTGTTTGGCTACTATGAATAATGTGGCTATGCAGCACTATAGCTAAGACATGGGGACAATGTAAGTATCTATCAACAGATAAAGAAGATGTGATATATATATATATACACACACACACACACACACACACACACACACATATACAATGGAATATCATTCAACCTTAAAAAAGAGGAAATCCTACCAATAGTAACAACATAAATGGACTTTGAGAACATTATGCTAAGTGAAAAAAGGCAGACAAAGACAAATACCATATGATCTAACTTATATGTAGAAACTAAAAAACAAACAAACTCATAGAAAAAGAGGTCAGATTTGTGGTTTCCAGAGGTGGGGTTGGGGGAGATTGGATGAAGGTGGTCAAAAGGTACAAACTTCCAGTTATAAGATAAATAAATACTAGGGATGTAATTTAAAACATGATGATGAGAGTTACATTGCTACATGATATGTATGAAAGTTAAGAGAATGACTCCTAAGAGTTCTCATCATAAGGAAAATCTTTTTCTTCCTCTTTTTCTTGTCTTCGGTATCTGTATGAGATGATGCATGTTAACTACTGTGGTAATCACTTCACAATGCATGTAAGTCAAATCATTATGCTGTGTACCTTAAACTTATACAATGCAATACGTTAATTATGGGCTTCCCAGGTGGCTCAGATGGTAAAGAATCTGCCTGCAATGCAGGAGACCTGGGTTCAATCCCTGGGTCAGGAATATCCCCCGAAGAAGGGAATGGCTACCCACTCCAGTATTCTTGCCTGGAGAATTCAATGGACAGAGGAGTCTTGTGGGCTACAGTCTACGTGGGCACAAAGAGTTGGACATGACTGAGTGACTAACACACACACACACACACACACACACACACACACACACGTTAATTACACCTCAATAAAAATGGAAAAAATTCAGCTCAGTTCAGTTCAGTTGCTCAGTTGGTCTGACTCTTTGCGACCCTGTGGACTGCAGCACGCCAGGCTTCCCTGTCAATCATCAACTCCCAGAGCTTGCTCAAACTCATGTCCATCGAGTTGGTGATGCCATCCAACCATCTCATCTTCTGTCGTCCCCTTCTCCTTCTGCATTCAAACCTTCCAGCATTAGGGTCTTTTCCAATGAGTCAGTTCTTTATATCAGGTGGCCGAAGTATTGGAGTTTCAGCTTCAGTGTCAGTCCTTCCAATGAATATTCAGGACTGATTTCCTTTAGGGTTGATTTGATCGATCTCCTTGCAGTCCAAGGGACTCTCAAGAGTCTTCTCTTGAGCATGAACATTCATACTCAAGTATTTGCATGGACGTATGTTTTCAACTCTCTTGGTTATACATCTACAAGTAGAATTGCTGGGTCTCTATTGTAATTCTATGTTTAACCTGTTAGGAATTGAGAAAACCAGAAAACACTGGGCTTTTTTTCCTAAGAAAATGTGAAGGACTGGCCATAAAAGGAGATCAAGGTTGACTCTGAAGAGGCTATTCTCAAGCCAGACTGCTCTAAGTCTGATATCATCTGGATATCAAGGGCAGTAACAAAAAATACTTCGTGGGCAACACAGAAAGCAAAACTGCAAGTAGAAGATTTTTTTTTTTTAGATTCAAACAGGAAGGTAGATAGATTTTCAATTCCTGTAAATTATTTCTACATGGCAAATCTTAGAAGTACTTCAGGAGAAGCTGTATAGATCTAGAGTCATATCTGATTCCTATAAAGATATATGAGAAATATAATGGCCACTGGTTCTATGTGGCTTTGGCAATTAAGTTAATCAAAATAAAATAATATTTAACAGTCATGTCCTCAGTTGTAGTAGCCACTCTGCAAGTGCTCAATGCGCATATGTGACTTGTGGCTACTACGCTGGGCATTTCCCTCATTGCATAAAGTTTCAGAAAGGGTTGTTGTGAATCAGAGGTCCTAAAATGGTGGCAATTTAATCCCCTCTCAAAGAAATTTGGCAATGTGTGAAGACATTTTGATTTTTTCAACTTGGGGAAGGAAGGGTGCTTCTGTATCTAGTGGGTAGAGGCCAGGGATGCTGCCAAACATTCTATAATGCACAGCGCAGCCTCCAGAACAACTAGTCATCCCCAAATGTCAATAGTTGCAGGACTGAGAAACTCTGTTCTGAAGCAAGGATGTCCAAACCTGGGTAGCTTTTCATCAAAATATCAAAAGAAGCACCTGTTCTTCTTTTTTACAATTCATATACCTGAGTCCCATCCCTAAGATTCTGATTAAGGAAGTCTGAAGATAATCCAGGAATCTGTGTTGTTCAAAAGCTTTCCAAGTGATTCTAATGACTGAGAAGATTCAAGAACTATTATGTGAAAGCAATTGACTCTCAGCTCTTAATTCAGAGGAATATTACCTGGTAAACATGAGCAGTACTCCCAGAATAGATTAATGGCTCCAAGGCCATTACCTCTTCTGTTTAATTTCTCCAATTACTTATTTCACAATTAATGGGGTCATTAAGCACTTAAGAGTTGCATTAATGTCTCTCCTCTTTAAAAAAAATTCTTTTATTCTGCATAAATCCAGTTTGTAAATGATTACATCTCATTAATTATTGTACACTTTCTGTTTACAAACAGAACAAATGGCCTAGAAAAAGTCTGGCAGCTGTCTCTGTTCACTGGTGTTTGATGAGATATAGCTGAGCAAACAAGCATACCATTCTGTAGGTAGTATGGCATGGCATATTAATATCCATTTCTTTGCTACCAACTAACTTAATACATAGAAGCAGAATTCATTTTAAGTGGTTTGAAGTTGCATAGTTTAAGGTCAATACAATTCTTCTAAACTTAGAAAAGTGTATAAATGAATTAATTTTAGCTTTAAGACATTTTTTCCTTTTCCATTTTCTATCACTCTGTAATAAATTACAAAAAGGGAATAGTTTTTGCTCTTAAAGCTCAACATTCAGAAAACGAAGATCATGGCATCTGGTCCCATCACTTCATGGGAAATAGATGGGGAAACAGTGGAAACAGTGTCAGACTTTATTTTTTTGGGGCTCCAAAATCACTGCAGATGGTGATGGCAGCCATGAAATTAAAAGACGCTTACTCCTTGGAAGGAAAGTTATGACCAACCTAGATAGCATATTAAAAAGCAGAGACATTACTTTGCCAACAAAGGTCTGTCTAGTCAAGGCTATGGTTTTTCCTGTGGTCATGTATGGACGTGAGAGTTGGACTGTGAAGAAGGCTGAACGCCGAGGAATTGATGCTTTTGAACTGTGGTGTTGGAGAAGACTCTTGAGAGTCCCTTGGACTGCAAGGAGATCCAACCAGTCCATTCTGAAGGAGATCAGCCCTGGGATTTCTTTGGAAGGAATGATGCTAAAGCTGAAACTCCAGTACTTTGGCCATCTCATGCGAAGAGTTGAGTTATTGGAAAAGACTCCGATGCTGGGAGGGATTGGGGGCAGGAGGAGAAGGGGACGACAGAAGATGAGATGGCTGGATGGCATCATTGACTCGATGGACATGAGTCTCAGTGAATTCGGGGAGTTGGTGATGGACAGGGAGGCCTGGCATGCTGCGATTCATGGGGTCACAAAGAGTCGGACATGACTGAGTGACTGATGTGATCTGATCTTGCTCTTAAAAAACTTAAAAGGTGGTAGTGGAAAATGAGACATAAACACAAGTGTCTGAAAGAAAAAAGATGTTAAATATTTTGAGAGGATATAAATTTGAGAGGAAGAAATCATTCTGACTGGAGAGATCTGGGAATATTTTCAAGCAAGTAGAAGCATTTTCATTCATTCAATAAGTGTTTGCTGGCCCTACTTCATGCTAGGACCACCATATCTGACATATGTAAACAGCAATTCAATATTGAAATAAAACCAAACAACCCAATCAAAAAATGAGCAGAAAAACTGAATAGACATTTTTTCCAAAGAGGGAATGCAGATGGCCAACAACACATGAAAAAATGTTCAACATCACTAACCATCAGGAAATGCAAATCAAAACCACAGGGAGATATCACCTCACACCTATCAGAATGGCTATCATAAAAACAAACAAACAACAAAAAAAGAAAAACATCCAGTAACGAATCTTTGTGATGAAATGGAGAAAAGGGAACCCTCTTACACTATTGGTGGGAATGTAAATTAGTGCAGCCACTGTAAAAAACAGAATGGAGAGGTTTCAAAAAACTAAAAGTAGAACTATCATGACCCAGCGATTCCACTCCAAGTTATATATTTGGAAAAAACACAAACGCTGATTCAAAAGATACATGCACCCTGTATCACACCTGATGTTCATAGTTCAGTTCAGTTCAGTCACTCAGTTGTGTCTGACTCTTTGTGACCCCATGAATCGCAGCATGCCAGGCCTCCCTGTCCATCATCAACTCCTGGAGTTAACCCAAACTCACGTCCATCGAGTCGGTGACGCCATCAAGCCATCTCATTCTCTGTCATCCCCTTCTCCTCCTGACCCCAATCCCTCCCAGCATCAGAGTCTTTTCCAATGAGTCAACTCTTCGCATCAGGTGGCCAAAGTACTGGAGTTTCAGCTTCAGCATCAGTCCTTACAAAGAACACTCAGGACTGATCTCCTTTAGGATGGACTGGTTGGATCTCCTTGCAGTCCAAGGGACTCTCAAGAGTCTTTTCCAACACCACAGTTCAAAACCATCAATTCTTCGGTGCTCAGCTTTCTTCACAGTCCAACTCTCACATCCACACATAACCACTGGAAAAACCATAGCCTTGACTAGACAGACCTTTGTTGACAAAGTAATGTCTCTGCTTTTTAATATGCTATCTAGGTTGGTCAAAACTTTCCTTCCAAGGAGTGTCTTTTAATTTCATGACTGCAGTCACCATCTGCAGTGATTTTGGAGCCCAAAAAAATAAAGTCTGACACTGTTTCCACTGTTTCCCCATCTATTTCCCATGAAGTGATGGGACCGGATGCCATGATCTTCATTTTCTGAATATTGAGCTTTAAGCCAACTTTTTCAGTCTCCACTTTCACTTTCATCAAGAGGCTTTTTAGTTCCTCTTCACTTTCTGCCATAAGGGTGGTGTCATCTGCATATCTGAGGTTATTGATATTTCTCCTGGCAATCTTGATTCCAGCTTGTGCTTCTTCCAGCCCAGCGTTTCTCGTGATGTACTCTGCATATACATTAAATAAGCAGCATGACAATATGCAGCCTTGACGTACTCCTTTTCCTATTTGGAACCAGTCTGTCATTCCATGTCCAGTTGTAACTGTTGGTTCCTGACCTGCATATAGATTTCTCAAGAGGCAGGTCAGGTGGTCTGGTATTCCCATCTCTTTCAGAATTTTCCAGTTTATTGTGATCCACACAGTCAAAGGCTTTGGCATAGTCAAAGCAGAAACAGATGTTTTTTTCTGGAACTCTCTTGCTTTTTTGATGATCCAGTGGATGTTGGCAATTTGATCTCTGGTTCCTCTGCCTTTTCTAAAACCAGCTTGAATATCTGGAAGTTCACGTTTCACGTATTGCTGAAGCCTGGCTTGGAGAATTTTGAGCATTAATTTACTAGCGTGTGAGATGAGTGCAATTGTGCAGTCATTTGAGTATTCTTTGGCATTGCCTTTCTTTGGGATTGGAATGAAAACTGACCTTTTCCAGTCCTATGGCCACGGCTGAGTTTTCTAAATTTGCTGACATATTGAGTGCATCACTTTCACAGCATCATCTTTCAGGATTTGAAATAGCTCAACTGGAATTCCATCACCTCTACTAGCTTTGTTTGTAGTGATGCTTTCTAAGGTCCACTTGACTTCACATTCCAGGATGTCTGCCTCTAGGTGAATGATCACACCATCGTGATTATCTGGATCATGAAGATCTTTTTTGTATAGTTCTTTTGTGTATTCTTGCCACCTCTTCTTAATATCTTCTGCTTCTGTTAGGTCCATACTATTTCTGTCCTTTATCAAGCCCATCTTTGCATGAAATGTTCCTTTGGTATCTCTAATTTTCTTGAAGAGATCTCTATTCTTTCCCATTCTGTTGTTTTCCTGTATTTCCTTGCATTGATCGCTGAGGAAGGCTTTTTTATCTCTCCTTGCTATTTTTGGAACTCTGCATTCATATGCTTATATCTTTCCTTTTCTCCTTTGCTTTTTGCTTCTCCTCTTTTCACAGCTATTTGTAAGGACTCCTCAGACAGCCATTTTGCTTTTGCATTTTTTTTCCATGGGGATGGTCTTGATCCCTGTCTCCTGTACAATGTCATGAACCTCCATCCATAGTTCATCAGGCACTCTGTTTATCAGATCTAGTCCCTTAAATCTATTTCTCACTTCCACTGTATAATCATAAGGAATTTGATTTAGGTCATACCTGATGGTCTCGTGTTTTTCTCTACTTTCTTCAATTTAAGTCTGAAATTGGCAATAAGAAGTTCATGATCTGAGCCACAGTCAGCTCCTGGTCTTGTTTTTGCTGACTGTATAGAGCTTCTCCATCTTTGGCTACAAAGAATATAATCAATCTGATTTCGGTGTTGACCATCTGGTGATGTCCATGTGTAGAGTCTTCTCTTAACTATAGTAGTACTATTTTAAACTGCCAAGGTATGGAAGCAACCCAAGTGTCTACCAACAGATTAATGGATAAAGAAGATACATATTGTAAAATGGAATACAACTTGGTCATAAAAAAGAATAAAATTCTGCCATTTGCAGTAACATGGATGGACTCAGAGGTCATTATGCTAAATGAAATGTCAGACAAAAAGACAAATACTGAATGATATCACTTATATGTGGATTCTAAAAAATGCAACAAACTAGTGAATATTACAAAATAGGAGCAGACTTATAGATATACAGAACAAACTAGTGGTTATCAGTGTGGAGGGGGATTAGTACAGGAGTGAGAGAGTGGGAGGCAGAAACTATTGGGTGTAAGATAGGCTCAGTGATGTACAGCATGGGGAATATGTCTAATATTATGTAATATCAGTAAATGGGAAGTAATATTTAAAAATGGATAAAATATTTAAAAAATGGAAAAAGCAATAATTCTTTCAGTAGATATCAACTTTATTTTTACCTACGCCCCTCTTCTTTTAAGTCATGTTTACATCACTAACAGTTTTAATTCTATATAATCATTAAATTTGTTTTAATGGTTTCCACTTTTATTTTGAGGAATCTTCAATTACGTCACAGATGTAGCATCAGCAATTATTTAAATTTTTTCTAATTGCTTAATTAGAAGAGATTTCCTTTTCATTTTAACTCTTCTGATCACAAACTTTGTTGGCTAAAGCAAATCAAACCACAAGGCCAGCCCATCAAGGGAAGGGAAATAAACTCATCTATTCGTTTGTAAGATCTGGAGAGTCATTCTGTATTTTAACCTTTCTAGTACCTACCCACCCTCAGAAAAGACTACTATGAAATCAATGGTGTGCCTTAAAATTGATGGCTTCTTAGAAGGGGGTTTGCTACATATACAGTAATGCCAGTTTAGCTCACTCACACATTAATCCTTCATTAGAAACTACTGAGTATTTGTGTTCAATACACTGTACTAGGTGTGAGAGATATTAGCAATGAGTAAGATAGATGTGATTCTGGTCCTTATCTAACTTACCTTAGGTCTAGAGTCCATAGTCACAAGGTCCTGTTAATTTGACATTCTAAGTAATCTTGAACGTGATCCATCTTCTCTCTGTTTCCTACCTCTGCTCTGGCTCAAGTCCTTAACATGTCTCACATCTGTAACTGAAAAAACCCCTCTCCCCACAAATTCATTTTTCCATAACACTCTGTGATTTGATTTCATCACATCTTAAAACTTCATTGGCTCATCCATCAATTCTAGGATGAGGTTCACTGTCTATAAAATATCATGCTCTGTCCTCTGTAGTCAGGTTTCTGCTACCCTTAGGCTATGTCTCTGAACAAGCTTCTTAATTTATCCCCGTGTATCACCGCCCTGAGTTTAGGCTCTGTGCATTTCATGCTATTTTTCTCCTCTCTGCGTTGGTCTATATTATCCTGACAAGCCACTGTCCTTGGTCTTTGGCTTGCCAAATCCTCCTCTTCCTTAAAGGCTTAATTCAGTGTCACCTCCTGGAATTTAGAAGAAGAAACAGAATTGGAGGTTTCAGGAAACACTATGAAAAGGGATATGAAAGCTATGAGGATGGAGCTGGAGGTCAGAATGAAGGAAAGCTGTGTTGACAAATGACAAAGGGGCTGGGTTGAAAGGAAAGGGTGCTGGAGCTGTGATGACAGGGTGAAGCCTGAGCACTGGAGGAATAGGACAGGGAGCTCCTAAGGATGATGGGGAAAAGGAAGACTTATGTGGGAAGTCTTAGGGTGGTGTTTCTGGGACCTGGGAGCAGATTTAGGGAAATGGAAGCAAATGGTGCTTTTCTATGTAGTAATTAAAATTGTCTAGTGTAACAGAGCTTGTGATACATATACCATTTTGGGAAAACATTTCAACACTATTGTTTTTTAACAGCTGCAAATTCCTGAATCCTTACTTTGCTTCTAGTTCACATTATTATAAGCAAAGTCGTATGCATTGTCTCTGTAGCTGTATTTTTGTTCAGAGTCACAATAATTTCTTTAAGAGAAATGATTAGGGGTGGGAGAGTGGTTGTGGGAAGGAGGAGTGCCAAGGTAAATGGTATACACCCTTTGAAGGCTTTGGATGGATAGTTTTCAAATTGCTTCAATTAACACTTCTCCCACAAGTATATGATGGTACTTGTTACACCACATCCTCATTAACTCTGTATATTTTGGGGGAAAAAGTGGTCAGTTTTAATTGCATCTTAAGTAGAAAAGACTTCTCAGCTTAAGGAAGTGACAGAATGCCTGCAGATGTATAGGCATCAAGGGTGAGATAGAGTGAGATCACAAACCAAGTTTGTGCTGCCTCCTGGTGGCACCTGAGAAACCAACACGACAGAAAATGCAGTTAACCAGAAAGGCGACTATCCCAAGTCATCAAGGGTAATTTATTTAATGCTAAAGTTCTGGACAAGGCAGTGGCAACCCACTCCAGTACTCTTGCCTGGAGAATCCCATGGACGGAGGAGCCTAGTAGGCTGCAATCCATGGGGTCGCTAGGAGTCGGACACGACTGAGTGACTTCAATTTCACTTTTCACTTTCATGCATTGGAGAAGGAAATGGCAGCCCATTCCAGTGTTCTTGCCTGGGGAATCCCAGGGACGGGGGAGCCTGGTGGGCTGCCATCTATGGGGTCACACAGAGTCGGACACAACTGAAGCGACTTAGCAGCAGCAGCAGCAAAGTTCTAGAAAACGGGCAGTAGAAGTCTAGAAAAAAAAATGGAGCTAACTTTAGGATATTGGAGGATATGGGAACTAGAGGAAAAATATTCTTACCCACAAATATCACACATGGCATGCTATACTCATAAATGATTAAACTGAATGATTAAAAAAATAAATGGCATGTTCTGAGGACGGATCATGTACAGCTTCCATGAAAAGGGGTGATGGAAACGACTATATTTTATATGTTTTCCTACAAGATGGTAAAGGCCATGAGGCACAAAAATTTAAGAGACTTGCCCAGTTTATAGTCTTCTGGAGTTAAGTGTTTCACTGAAAAGAACACCCTGGCTTCCCAGGTGGTGCTAGTGGTAATGAACCTGCCTGCCAAAGCAGGAGATGGAACAGACGTGGGTTTGATCCCTGGGTCAGGAAGATCCCCTGGAGGAGGGCATGGCAACCCATTTGAGTATTCTTGCCCAGAGAATCCCATGGACAAAAGAGTCAGACAGGCTGCAATTCATAGGGTTGGATAGAGTTGGACACAACTTAGCATGCAAGCATAATAGCAGCTGGGTATTTCGGATTTTAGACTGCTTTAGTGTAGCAGGGTTATTTTTACTCTTGTATGTTTCCTGTGTGCAAGACACTGTGCTCCTTACTCAGGACAAAAGAGGAAAGGAAAAGAGGTGCAAAAACAAATGACACAGTTGTGGTCCTAATCGGAATTGTTAATACACTGTTCTTTTCAAGGGTTCCATCCTCTGCTTTGCTCACATGTTCCAGATAATCTCATCTAACTCCCAGACTGCAGATACCACCTAGACAGTAATGCATTTGTTTACTCAACTTTTCACTTAAAGATTCACTGAGGAAAAATAATATGCTCAGTATTATTTCTATGAGACTTGATGTTGCAGGAGAAACAGACACTAATAATCATATAATTATGCAGATGACACCACCCTTATGGCAGAAAGTGAAGAAGAACTAAACAGCTTCTTGATGAAAGTGAAAGAGGAGAGTGAAAAGGTTGGCTTAAAGCTCAGCATTCAGAAAACTAAGATCATGGCATCTGGTCCCATCACTTCATGGCAAATAGATGGGGAAACAGTGGCTGACTTTATATTTTGGGCTCCAAAATCACTGCAGATGGTGACTGCAGCCATGAAATTAAAAGACACTTGCTCCTTGGAAGGAAAGTTATGACCAACCTAGACAGCATATTAAAAAGCAGAGACATTACTTTGTCAACAAAGGTCCATCTAGTCAAGGCTATGGTTTCTCCAGTAGTCATGTATGGATGTGAGAGTTGGACTATAAGGAAAGCTAAGCACTGAAGAATTGATGCTTTTGAACTGTGGTGTTGGAGAAGACTCTTGAGAGTCCCTTGGACTGCAAGGAGATCCAACCAGTTCATCCTAAAGGAGATCAGGCCTGGGTGTTCATTGGAAGGACTGATGCTGAAGCTGAAACTCCAATACTTTGGCCACCTGATGCAAAGAGCTGACTCCTTGGAAAAGACCTTGATGCTGGGAGGGATTGGGGGCAGGAGGAGAAGGGGAGGACAACAGAGGATGAGATGGCTGGATGGCATCACTGACTCGATGGATATGGGTTTGGGTAGACTCCCGGAATTGGTGATGGACACAGAGGCCTGGTGTGCTGCGGTTCATGGTGTTGAAAAGAGTCGGACACAACTGAGTGACTGAACTGAACTGAACTATGTATTTACACACTGTAATTATTAAGGGGAAAAGTCCAGCTTGCTATGAGAAAATAAAATAGTTCAGTGGTTCCTAAACCTTTTTGCTATCATGCTGTTAATGCATCTGTATCTCTAATGACTGAATGATTGAGGAATTGACTAAATTCTTCAGTCTTCACTTTTTTTCTCTCTTTTTTTTTTAGTGCTAAAATTAGAGACCACTTGACTTGAATCATCTTTATTAGTGTCTGGGAAGTTTCATAAAAAGGCCTTATCAAAAATTGCCAAATTATATGTGTTATTCTTTTTCTCAGATGTGACTCACTTAACAGATAAACTCAAGACAAATATTGTTAATTTCTACATTCCTTTTTCAAAGTTTGTGTTTTTCTTTTTTTCATTGAGGTATAACGTAAAGCATACTCAAGTGTACAGGTCAATGGCTTTTTAACATAAAGACAGTGGTAGCAATGAGATCTTTAATAACATTTTAGAAATGACCACTATCTGTTGCAGGGATCCGATTCAAGTTTCTCCAACACAGAGAAACAGAAGAAAACACAATAACGTATAGAAATACCTGATTCATTGGGGCTCAATAAGTGACTGTTATTTTCACTGGTCTGTTAAGTCTACAGACTGGGGGCACCCGGGTTTGTTTCCTGGGCAGTCACAACGGGGATTGTCTGCGTGCTCTGCAGTCTTCACACAACCAGATACGAGGGGTGATTGCACCCCATGTGCCACATCCACCAGGCAAGCAACATCCTTTACAGCATTCTAGCCCTGCCCCCTTCCCCAGAGGCCTCCCACAAGGCTCTAACCCAGGTGTTAGCCAGGCCCTCAAAGACCAGGCTGTGAGGGTGCCCACCTGGAGTAGGTAGCTCAAATTGAGCAGCAAGCTTCGCAGGACCGCGGTGGCTGGCGTTCTCAGGCTGGAGGAACAGCTTGCACCTGCGAGCGAGCCTCCCGTGGCGCCCCCGGCCTCCACGCCCTGAGCCTGCGCCCCGCGGCGCACAAGGGGCGAGAACCGGCTTCAAGTTTACCGCCATCTTGGGCTGTGGCTAGAGAGTCGGGAGGAAACTGACCTGAGTCGGGAAGAAACGGACCCCCTCTGAGGGTCCGTAAGTCGCTATCTACAAAATGGTCAACTCGCGGTAGGCGGTATTGTTTTTGAAGGTGACGCTTCTGCAGCCCCCTTCCCCCTTTGTTCCTTGACTATTGTGGTTTTGGCTTCAGACGAGCGGGGCGCCGGCCCACAGCCTTCGATCCGGGTCGGTATCCCCTCAGCTCTGTGACCTCCCGGCCTCCTAAAGGTGTTCGCTGCTCGGCCTCAGCGTGGGTGCCCGTGTCCTTGACCTGAAAAATGCTATTTTCAGAGAAGGTGTACTCTCCAGGTTTGGTTCAGGAATCACTGATAGTATTGAGGAGGGCTTTTTTTTTCTGCGGAGGTCAAAAGATACCAAGTCGGAGTGTGACGTTGCTCTTTTGAAGAGATTGAGCTTTGCTGAGTCACCTCATTGTTGTAACAGTTTAATACACATTCAAAAATAACGTGTTACCTTTTGGAATTGAGAAAAAGAAGTGCAAGCCTTTTGCAGTAGAGCAGCTAAACAGACCCACCCCCACCCCATTTTGCCAGTTCCATCTTCTAATTTATCCTTCTTCTCTTTATCTGTTTGCAGACAGACACATTCCAGTACATATTTAGGATATTATTTTTGAGCCCCCCACCCCAACTTAACAGTATTCCTAAGACCTGTTCCAGTGAATAAAAATTGACTATAGTCCACGGGTCGCAGAGTCGGACACGACCCTTTCACTTTCACTTTCAATAAAAATAGATTGAACTTATTGCGTGGCTCAGACGGTAAAGCGTCTGTCTGCAGTGTGAGAGACCTGGCTTCGGTCCCTGGGTTGGGAAGATTCCCTGGAGAAGGAAATGGCAACCCACTCCAGTACTTCTTGCCTTGAAAATCCCATGGACGGAGGAGCTTGGTGCAGGGATCCATGGGGTCCCAAAGAGCTGGGCATGACCGAGCGACTTCACTTCACTTTTAAAATAATAGAGACGCCATAATTTTACTCTTTTCAGGTTGTGTGTTTGTAGGGTGTGTGTGTGTGTTTGACAGCTTTGCTGAAGTATAATTCAGGTACAACAAACTTGCATGCAAAGTGTGTAGTTTGACACTTGACAGAATGTGTGTGACCATGAAATGATTATAATCAAGATAATAAATACATCGGACACCCCCAGAAGTTTCTTCTGCCCCCCCTCAACACTGATCAACTTTCTGTCACTATAGTTTACATTTTCTAGAAATTTTATGTAAACAATGGAATACGGTATATATTGTCTCAGCTTTCTTTCACTCAGGGTAATTATCTTTGAGATCTATCTATGTTGTGTGTACCAATACTTCGCTCCTTTATATTGCTGTTTAGTTTTCATTGTGTGGCATACAGTCATTGTATGATTCCATTCTTACTTCAGAAACAAACTGTGATCATTCAGGTTTGGGTATTTTGCAGACATTTTCCTGAGAATGAGTAAAGTGAGCTTGACACTTTAAGGAAAACACCTGATGGTATTTGTCAATGATATAATTTAATCTTTAAAGCCAAAATTGAAAAGTTGGAAAATATGTGGACTGTCAATGCAAGCTTGATGCCTTCCCAGTATTTGGGTTTTCTAATAAAGTTGATGGTGATATTAATTTAACTTGATGTTGGTTAATGTGCTATGTATGAAAGTTTTGTATAACTGAATCAATATTTTCAAATCAGTGTATCTTTGAAATCATTCATGTTTGAAAATCTCATTCAAGGTGCATGATAGACCAAGGAAGTTTAAGGTCACAGAGTACAAAAATTTGTTAATATGATTTAATATTCCATTTTGTAAATAATTTCTAAGAAATGACTTCTCACAGAGCTTTTGTGAATATAAATAAATCCTCAGTTATGTGAAAAAGCTGTTAAAGTGCTCCTCCCTTCTCTAACTACATTATCTGTATGTGGGCAGTTTTTATTTCTAGACTTTACCCAGAACAACCTATTGCATACTGAATGCAGAAGCAGCTGTGAGAATACAGCTATTTTCATTAAGCAGACATTGAGGTTTTCAAAAACTGTAATTTTTTGGTTCTGAAAAATAATCTTCATGAAAGTACCAAAATTGAATGGGTTTATTGTTATTTGAAAGTGAATTACTAAATATTTTAAAATTTACTATTATTTATAATATGGTCTGAGGAGGCAATGGCACCCCACTGCAATACTCTTGCCTGGAAAATCCCATGGACGGAGGAGCCTGGTAGGCTGATAGTCCATGAGGTCGCTAAGAGTCAAGACATGACTGAGCAACTTCACTTTCACTTTTCACTTTCATGCATTGGAGAAGGAAATGGCAACCCACTCCAGTGTTCTTGCCTGGAGAATCCCAGGGACGGCGGAGCCTGGTGGGCTGCTGTCTATGGGGTCGCAGAGTCGGACACGACTGAAGTGACTTAGCAGCAGCATAATATGGTAAATGTTGACAGAGCCATGTATATGTTCTTTGGGGTCTGTCTTAGTTTGGACTGCTATAACAAAATACCTTAAACTGAATGCCCTATAAACAATAGAAATCTATTTCTCATAGTTTTGCAGGCTGAGAAATCCAAGATCAAGGTTCTTACTGATTTATTATCTGTTGAGAGCCTGCTTCCTGGTTTACATTTTTTCATTGATGTTTGTGTTTTGCCTCTTTTGTCTCATGAAGAAAGCTTTAAGATTAGATTGTTTTCTACTAATTCTTTAGATGGTTTTAAAGAATTCTTTTATCTCCCTGGGATTTGTTTTTGCTCTCAGCAAAGCATTTTCTCAACCAGTATTTTGGTATGGATAATTGCTGTGTTTTCATTGTTTCACTAATCACATTCATGAGAACTCAGTTCTCAGGAGATAGTCTTATCCCATCATTGGGAGATACAGTTTCAACGTATGAATTTAGGGGGAGAGGACACACAGCCTCAGTCCTCATTAACTGGTAGGCGTATAAAAGGGTCCTGAGGCCAGATATTTGAGAACCGGTAACACACATTGTGTATTATATTTTAAAAAAGATCATTTGGTTACAGTGCGGAGAATCATCATGATTGAGAATAAGGTAGGGTTAAAGACAGATCAGGAAGATAAGTTAGGGACTTAGCATTACAGATGATAGGAGTTTGGGCCAACGTTGTAGCAGCAGAGATGGAAGAAATGTCAGTTTTTTTTGTACTCTGGAGATGAATCTAGTAAGATTCCTTGATGGATTGTGTGTGAACGTGAAAGTTGCAGTCGCTCAGTTGTGTCCGTCTCTTTGCACCCCCATGGACTATACAGTCCATGGAATTCTCCAGGCCAGAATACTGGAGTGGGGAGCTTTTCCTTCTCCAGGGGATCTTCCCAACCCAGAAATTGAACCCAGGTCTTCTGCATTGCAGGCGGATTCTTTACCAGCTGAGCCATCAGGGAAACTGGATAGCTTCCACTTGGAAAAAAGTGGAGTCAAAGGTGACAATATATTTGGACTGAGGAAATCATTTTTTAAAATGTGGTAAATTATATTGACTTTTATATATTTTTAAATTGATTTCAATTTTGTTACAGCTTTTTGTAATATTTTAAATAAAAAAAACTTGGTAGCCTCTTTTGTCTCATGAGGAAAACTTTAAGATTAGATTGTTTTTCTACTAATTCTTTAGATGATTTTAAAGAATTCTTTTATCTCCCTGGGGTTTGTTTTTACTTTCAGTAAAGCATTTTCTCAACCAGCATTTTGGTATGGATAATTGCTTTTTTTTGTGGGAGGTTATTCTGTCCATTATGGGATATTTAGCAGCATCTCTAGCATATATTGGGCATCCCAGGTGCCTCAGGTAAAGAATCTGCCTGCCAATGCAAGAGACGCAGATCTGATGCTGGGAGGGATTGGGGGCAGGAGGAGAAGGGGACGACAGAGGATGAGATGGCTGGATGGCATCGCTGACTTGATGGACATGAGTCTCAGTGAACTCCGGGAGTTGGTGATGGACAGGGAGGCCTGGCGTGCTGTGATTCATGGGGTCGCAAAGAGTCGGACACGACTGACCGACTGATCTGATCTGATGCTGTTTTATTTTTACTTTATCAGTATCCTTAAAGACCTAAACCTAGAAACCATTTTGAATATATGGAGAATATAGGAGGAGGAAAACCAAGGCACAGATGCCTAATTTGATCCAGTCTTTTGGAACATGGTAACCTTGCCAGAATGCTTGCTAGTCAGAGTTTGACCAGAATTACCTTAAATTTTGAAAAAGGAAGAACAAGCTGATTCTATCCCATAAGGGTGCTTTTCCTATTTTTTTTTGTTTGTTTAGATTTTTGGTTTTTGATTTGTATCTTTCACTTTTTATTTCTTGTCCATGATTACATGGGTTAGTTGAAAGAGCAGCGTGAAACAGTGGGAGTAATGTGGGAGGAGAACTTGGAGAACTGGACTGAATCCGAAAATGTAAATTCAAGCTTGCTTCTGTATTTCCTTTATCTTAAGTTTTTTCATTTGAAAAAATGGAAGTCTTATTGCAAAGATCTGTTAAACTAATGTGCAGAAAACTTTTTTTAAAAAATATAAAGTGTTATAAGAAGCTCTTAATATAAGGAAAGAAATTTAAATTTCTGTTAGAAAATTTACAAATCAAAAATTTAAATTACTTACATGACTCATTAAGAGTGGCATCATCTCTAATATGTATTCTGTAGAATCAGGGAATTTTAGTGTAGGAAGGGGTTTCCATATCAATTTTAATAGTTTTATAGATTGTATTTTCACAAACCTTAGCAGAACAGTGATACTTTGAATTTTTGACTTAAATTTAATTCATGAGTTTGTGAACTTTGAATTTAATTTTTAAAAATAGTCTACTTTTTAAAGAAATAAAATATTTCAATATGATATGAGCACTGATTGGTGCCATACAATTAATTTATTTAAATTCAGGCTTTACCGCATCTTTTTTTTTAAGATTAAGAAAAAAGATTTATTGAGCTGATAAATTGAAAACAGCAAGAAATGGGGAGGTGACAACTAAATGCTTGGATAACTTCCTAATAGTCAATTTATAAACAAGTCAACATACATTAAGAGGCAGATAGCATGACTCAAAAAAACACAATTGGATTAAGTGATCTTCATATTTAAATAATAACTAGTGTCATCCTTGAATCCAAAATAAGATGGATTTGTGTTTTTTAATTGAAGTATAATTGACTTACTGTGTTTCAGGTATACAGCAAAATGATTAAGTTATTTGTTTATATTCAGATTATTTTCCATTTTAGGTTATTATAAGATATCAAAGTTCCTTGCCCTACACAGCAAACATTTGTTGCTTGATTTATTTTAAGTATAGGAGTGTGTATCTGTTAATCTCATACTCCTAATTTATCCTACCCCTGCCTTCCCCTTTGGTAACTGTCTGCTCTATTTTTGTTTGAACTTACCTGTATCGGATCATGTACTATTGTGAAAGTGTTACAAATGTCTGAGCCTAATTTTTCCCCTAGTACTGTTACCAAATACAATATTAAGGCAAATTATATGATGGAGCTGCTAGAAGACTGTGTTCATCAGAATGATTTTATTATTTGCATTTACTGGCTTTATAATTGTATAAATTTATGAAATTATTGGGGCTTCCCTGGTGGGTCAGAAGGTAAAGAATCTGCCTGCAATTCAGGAAACTTGGGTTTGATTCCTAGGTTGGGAAAATCCACTGGAGGAGGGCATGGCAACCCACTCCAGTATTTTTGCCTGGAGAATCCCCATGGAAGAGGAGCCTGGTGGGTTACAGTCCATGGGGAGGCAGAGTTGGAAATGACTGAGCAACTTAGCACAGCACATGAAATTATTAGCATACCATTTATGAATCTAATTGATAGATATTTGAAGTTTTGTATTTACTTTTTGTACCTTAGATTAAGAAGGATTTCTACTATTGCAAAAAAAAAAAAAAATGTTTGAAAAACCCAAATTTAACTCAGCCCTCTCATTTTACAGATTTGGAATCTGATTCTAAGAAAACAGTTCCCCAAACTTCATACCGTTAATTGAGTCTCAAGTAAAACTCAAGCTTCCTGATATCCTAATCTTGTGTACAAAGTGTAAGTACTTTCTGTCAGTGTAATAATAATCTAAGGAATATAATACTGAATAGAGTTTGGATCTAGAACATCTTTAAGTTATATCCTTAAATAATTGTCCCTTGTATAAAATAATTGGTTTAGTTTTAAATTTCCTGTTGATGTTTTTTCCCTAATTTTCTCTGAATTGTTATAGTTGGATGATCTTCAGATACACAAGGGTAGGAGCTTTATCCATGACCCAGTGAACCTTCTTCATGATCCTATTGAGCAAGCATTGGAGAGGCAGGTACAGGAGGCTGATTGATAGTCATTGAATAAGTTCTATCTACCTGATAAAGAATCTTTTCCATAGTGAGCCCTTCAATGCACATCACATGCAACCTACACATTTTCTTCATGTGCCAAGTCTGAGAGGCTCATCCATATGCCTCTTCTTCAGATTTATTTTGTAACAAATCCTCCAGTCTTGTTCCTTCAGAATTGCTAATCATCCTGCAGAAACTATTAGCTGTGGCCTACTAATATGCATAGGTTGTTAACTGAAACAGTTTCTTCTTCAGGCAAAGTAGATGTACTGGTAGTCCTGTCAACTTCAATATCTCCTTTTATTTCTTTGGCAAGGACTCTCCTGGGTTGGGATACAGTGCTTTTGCGGTCCATTTCTGGAAGTTACTGGCATTAGGTGAGAGAGCATGTGCAGATCAAGCTCAGATTCCCCCCCCCCCCCCTTTCTCTGTGAAATTCTCCATGAGGCCACTTATTTTGTTTGAAGGAGGGACAGCAGTGTGGAGGAGCAGGCTTCTGGTAGTTGGGGTAACCTCATCACATAACTTCCTTTGGGCTTTTCTTTGGTCTATTTTGTATATACCACATTCGCTTCAGCAAGGAATCCTGGCTGCATCTGCTTTTTATATCTAAAGTGTATGTGATTCCTGGAAGACTTAACTATTTTTATCCTTTTCCTATCTACTCAGGTGACCCTTTGGGTGAATACCAAGAAGAATGTTCTTGGTATAATCAAACACAGGATGCTTTCTTAATAATACTTGGTCTTCTCTTCATGTAAGGTATTATAGATTTATAAACTGTCTAAAGTCTGGTAATTGAGTAGAGGCCTGTGACTTTAATTAAAGGTGGCTTAGTCTGATGAGAGTCTTTAATGTATTGCTCATTGATTTTTATTCTTAAGGACATCAGGGTCAAATGAGCATTGCCTGGAATCTCTGTAGATCAAGCCATGCTGATTATCACACCAAGTTAATTATCTGGGAGGAAATAAGAACCGTACTCAGTACCCAGATGAACCTACATCATTCCTCTTTCTCAGGCTTTCCAGTGGCCTGTTTCACTGTGTGGACTTGGGTCTTAAGTCTAAGAAAGGGGTTCTCTTCTCTTATCTCTGAGATAACAACATTTATACTTTGGTAAGATTTTATATTCCTGTCCTTCATGCTTGTTTTTCATCTTTTTATCCTTCTGAGTATTTTGGGTATTTCACAAAATTTTCTTGTCTTCCATTCATTTTATTTTGCATTGACTTTCCTCATTGCAGTAGGGACATTCCCATTGACTCTTATGTGTGGGTAGTTATTCCTGATTTCAATTGTTGCATCTTAATGACTACTTAGTCATATAAAGATGCATCATCCTCTTTTGGGCTTTTTAAAAATAGGAATCGAACTATTGAAAAACAATGTTTTGCTGTTTCCTTCAATACAATGTTTATTCCTGAGGTGAGAGTTTCCTTGGTTTCTTTTAAGTGGTTCCCTCATTTTTTTTAGCTCCAGTGTTTCTCTCTGTCTGTCTCTCTCTCTCTCATTCTCATAGAAAAAAAAATTGCCAACTATTAGAGTCAAGCTGGAGTTATGCTGTATCCTACCACAATAGATGTTGGTTCTTACCTGAATTTGGGGGCTATTTTATACTTCTTGAATATTTGACTTACAGTTTTTAGAATTCTAACAATCCAGAGAAACTTAGCTGGAGCCGTAGTTGTAGTAGAGAGCTTTGCCTCTGTGCTAAAGATTTATTTTCCTCTCCCCCTCCCTCCACACTTTTTGTGGGTGCCACCTGTGCCAGTGACAGAGGCTTCCCAGGTGGCGCTAGTGGTAAAGAACCACCTGCCAATGTAGGAAACATGAGAGATGCAGGTTCAATCCCTGGGTTGTCAAGATCCCCTGATGGAGGGTGTGGTGACCCACTTCAGTATTCTTGCCTAGAGAATCCCTATGGATAGAGGAGCCTGGCGGGCTACAGTCCATAGGGTTGCAAAGAGTCAGACATGACTGAGCGATTTGACACTTACACATGCTAGTGACAAGCCTGGATGTACTTAACCTGTCTCAGGGTCTTTCCATGTCTGGCTTTCATTACTGGTGTCCCAACCTATTGTCTCAACTTGTTGCCCTCAGAGGAGGAACCTGGAGTTGTATAATGATGCTGATAGGTCCACATACTGCCAATTGACACAAGGTGGGGAGTATAAACGGTGTGTCCCCTATTGGGTAACCATCCACCCTTGCTTCTAGCACTAACCCCTTGGAATTATGGGTACTGGAAGACGTCTGCATGAAGGAGTGTAGTTCTCTAGTAGGCTTTATTTGGCTTTCTTCCATTACACAGTATCAGTCCAATATCTAGTAGAGATTTGTTAGTCTCTTGAAAAATACTGCCTTTTTTTTTCTGTTTTCCAGTGATTATATTCATCTCCGTATTTTTAAACATTCTCTTGGTTATCTCAGTAGAATTTTTTGAAAGTGTGAAAGGCAGTGAGTGGTCAGATGCATTTTATTTATTTCGTCATCTTGTCCAATATATATAATTTTTACCAACATGTTCAATTTGATAAATACAGACATGGAATTATTTTGATATTTAATATATGTTTACATACATGTAAGACTAATTTGGTTTATGTTTACATACATATAAGAGTAATTTCATTTAATTTTGACAACTGTCAGTCCAGAAGCTAATAGGTTCTTATTATTTGCTTTTTAGAAAATGGATCCTACATCTTTGTTACCAACCCTTTTAAATGTGGATCTGACAATATCACACATAGAATGTCTTCCCAAGGACATTCTGGTGAAATTTCAAGGCAGAAATAATATTGAATGTGAGTTTGACTACCACATATTGCAGAGGGAAATACAGCATATTCAAAAAGGAAACAATAATGTAGACATTGATGACTTTTGTTTGGTAGAAGAAAGAGTATCAGGAGAATGGCAGAGAGGAAGAGTTGTGGAAAAGAAAAATGAACTCTATACTGTGCTCCTCATAGACCGCGGAGAGGAACTGAGAGTTGACAGTACACAGGTTGCTTCAGCCTGTGGCAACTTATTTGAGCTACCACCACGGGTAACATTTGGCATTTTGGCCAACATACTACCAGCTGGGGAAAAATGGTCTCCCAAGGCTTTGAATTATTTCAAGTCATTAGTAGGACTACAAGTGAAAGGTTGTGTACAAGCTGTTTTGCCTCTTCAGATGATTCTTCTTGAAGTGCCAAGCATAATATCCCAGGTTCTTGAATTACAATTAGGGAGACTCGTTGATGGAGATTCATTTCGTCTTATTGTGGAAATGGTAAAAGAATTCCCCAAACAAATGCCAGATTCATTACACCATAAAAGACCTGAATCATCATTAAGTAATAACAATACTTTACTTGATATTCAGCATGTTCTGGATAATTTGCAACCATCTTTGTCAGTGGGCAGTACTGAAAGTGTAAAAGTATCATCTGCTTTGAGCCCAAGTAAATTTTATTGCCAATTAATTAAATGGATTCCAGAGTTAGAAAACTTTACAACATGTATGACATTGCATTATGACGTTATCAGCCAAGGAAGTAGTCCCACCTGTGATAATTTTGGACTACTTTGTGTTGCCAGAAGGAGAAATGGACAGTGGCATAGAGGAATTCTTCAGCAGCTTTTGCCCAATAATCAAGTGAGAATTTGGTTTATGGATTATGGCAGTACTGAGACTGTACCCTCAGTTCTTGTAAAGAAACTTAAACAAGATTTTATCTTAGTACCATTGTTTTCATTTCCATGTTCTCTAACATGTTTACACAGTCCAGACAGAGATACAAGAAGATTTCAACTGAGTATATTTAAACAAGCCTTGTTAGGACAGGTAGTATATGCACACCTTGATGGGTTCAATAAGGATGAGCATTTGTATTATGTAACCTTAGAAACTCAAGAGTCTACAATTAGTCCTAAGTGTCTGCTGAAGACTGTAGGCACACAAGTACTTTGTCCAGTGTCTGATTCAAAAATTTATAATAGGCTGAGGGTGACTAGTGCTTCTGAGGTAAACAGTTTTGCAGTTGAGAGTTTTATTGCAAACACCGAGCAGTCGATAGGCTCTCTAAGTAAAAAAGATACTTTAAAAATAGATTTTCCTGTTAAAACTGTAGAAATGAAGATAGAAGCTGCCTACATAGCTTTTGTAGTGTATGTATTAAACCCATCACATTTCTGGGTACGTACTAATGAACATCAGAATGAATTTCAAGATATAATGAAAAATATAAACAAATATTATGATTTGTGTGAAAATGATGAACTGATTCTAAGAAATCCAGAACCTGGATTATTTTGTTGTGCTAGATATAGCAAGGATAGACATTTTTATAGAGCTGTCATCACTGAAATTAATGGTTATAAAATTAATGTTTATTTTTTAGATTATGGAAATACTGATTCCATACCATTTTTTGATGTAAAAATTTTGCTTCCAGAGTTCTGTGAGTTGCCTGCTTTAGCCATGTGCTGTTCACTTGCACATATATTTCCTGTTGAAGATTTATGGGTGAAGGCTGCTGTTGATTATTTTAAAAAAATTGTCCGGAACAAAGCAGTTTTGCTTCAGGTTATAGCAAAAAAAGATGACAAATATACTGTAAATATTCAGAGTATTGAAGCCTCAGAAAGTAGTGATATTGTCTCTCTTATGTTACAAGCTGGATATGCAGAATATTGGGAAGTAGAACCAGAATGTTGTCCAAAATTTGTAAGTGAATATTCAGGGTTAAATTTAAAATCTAAAAACAAAGTTAACATTAAGAAAGTCATATCTGCCCTCGAAGGACCTCAGTCTAAAAGGTACTATTCAAATAAGCTAAAAGAAAGTAACTTATCTTTGTTTAAGTCCCCACCTGTTAATTTCTCTAATTTTAAAAACCCTTTCACCTTGTCTGTGGGACCTGAGTCACCATGGCGTTATAAAGAATATGTGTTTAAACCAGGAACAGTCCTTGAAGTTAAGTGTTCTTATTCTTGTGGCCCAGGTGACTTCTTATGCCAGCTGCAATGTAAGTTAGAAGACTTAAAATTACTAATGGAACAACTTCAGCATTATTATAGTGTTCATTCTGATCCTTATCAGGTTGGGCAGATGGCTTGTGTTGCTAAATCCTCTAAAGATGGGAAATGGTATAGAGCTGCTATTTTGACTCAAATATCAAAAAAAGAATTTGATGTAGTACTGGTTGATTATGGTTACCAGGAAAGAGTTTTAATTAGAGACCTTTGTGCTATTAAGCCACATTTTCTTTCTTTAGAAGCCCAGGCCTTCAGATGTAGTCTTAACCATTTAGTTGAACCCATTAGTTGTAAAGTATTCGGTTGGTCGAGAGAAGCATGCAGAGACTTTGAGAATTTTATTTCTTCATCTAGAGGGTTATTGACTTGTGTCATCTGTGCCATAGTTCTTATATATCCAAACTGTTTAAGTAATTTAGTGGATTTACAGTCGCCATTTACTAGTGCAAGAGAATTTCTTATTCGTCATGGCTCTGTACAATATTGTACAGTAGCAAAGCCATTTCCATCTTCAGTTAGTCTTTACAGTTACTGTTATTCTTCCTTCAATATAAAAGTTGGAAGTGAGGAAGAAATATATATATCTCACATATATAGTCCTCAAAAGTTTTATTGCCAACTTGGTAGAAATAATAAAGACCTAGAGATGATAGAAACAAAAATCAGGGAAATTAGTTACCTCAGTGATTGCCCCAAATATAATTTTAGTAAAATGAGATTATGTATAGCTAAGTATGTAGAGGATGGTCTCTCTTACAGAGCTTTATCAATGCCGACAGATTCATTATCTGACATCCTGGTGTATTTTGTGGACTTTGGAAATAAGCAGTTAGTATCAGAAAGTATGTTGAGGGCTGTTTCAGATGAATTTCCAGAGTTGCTGTTTACACCTATGCAAGCTATTAAATGTTTTTTGTCAGATCTTAGCGATGTAGATATTCCAGCAGAAATCAATAACTGGTTTGCAGATAAATATTTTGGAAAACCATTAAGGGCAAAAATACTGTCCAGGGAGCCAGATGGCCAGTTTGGTGTGGACTTATATGATGGATATCAACATATAAATCAGAAAGTTAAAATGTTGCTTCATGCTTATGGAAAAAAACATTGTGACCAAGCACAGTGTGTGAAAAAGGATCATAAAACAAATGAGAATAAAAAGGAGGCTGTTTCCTTGAAAGGCAAAATAGAAAACAACTATCACCATAACATAAGTAAAACTAGTCTGATAACATATTCTGAAAGCAAAACAGACCAGCTAATGAACCCCAGAAGTATATATGCTAGGCCTTTGAAGCCATCAGTTGGCTGTAAAGTGGAACCTGTGTCAAAAAACAAGGTGAAATCTTTGCAAGATGAACTTAAAGATGTTAAAATTGTCCCTGGACTTGCACATATTCTTGATGAACATGATGTGGGCCAACAATCAGTAAAGGTTGTATCACAGTCTTTTATCAGAGAATTAAATCAAGCAGCCTCAAAAAACATACATAGTCATGCCAGACCACAAATTAAAGACCTTCCTCAACCCAAGATTTACTTGAATGCCAACGTTGAAGGATATGTTTCTAATATAAGTAATCCAGCGAGTTTCCATATTCAGCTTGCTGAGAATGAAAATGTAATCATCAGACTAGCGGCTGCTCTAAATGCAAGAAGAGCCAGTATAGTGAGAGAGAGAATATCAGTTAAACCCATGGTGGGAGACCTTGTAGTTGCAGAATACTCTGGTGACAATGCCATTTACAGAGCAGTTATTAAGAACATTTTGTCAAGAAATTCTTATGAAGTGGAATTTATTGACTATGGTAACACTGCAGTAGTAAGCACATCTAAAATTTATGAAATTAAGAAGGAATTCTTAACCATTCCTCAGCTAGGAGTTCATTCTTTTCTTAGTGGAGTCAAGTGGAATGAACCTAATGAAATATGGGACAGAAAAACTGTGGATTATTTTGCTTCAAGAGTAAGTAACAAAACAGTCTCCTGTGAGTTTTTGAAAAGGCATGAACAGAAATGGGAAGTAAATGTAATTTGTGATGAAAAATGTGTCGTCAATGAACTAGTGAAATGGATAGCATGCTCGAAACTACAGAGAACAGTATTACAAATGCCTCAGGTTGTCTCTCAAAAGGTGGGCCCTGTTGATAATGAAATGAAGAAAGGAGGAGCAAATGGATATGAAGGTTCTGTGATCCTTCAGCCATCCTACCAACAACTGGTTAGTATTCCTTTTGAAGAGTTAAAACCTGGACAACTTGAAAAGGCTGAAATACTTCATGTTGCAAAAAGTGGAACGTTTTATGTGAAGTTATCTAAAAATAAAAAGATTTTATCAGATTTAACAGTATTAATTACTAAAGAAGTAAGAAACCCTGCTTTTTTATCGGTGGAAAATATTGAGAAAGGCTTGGAATGCTTGGCAAAATCTAAGAACACTTTTCAGTGGTATCGATCAAAAGTAGATAAGTATGTTGATGAGAAAGTGCTTGTTTTTTTAGTAGATCGTGGTAGGTATGAAATAGTGCCTTTATGTAATACTAAGGTGCTTGGTAATGAAATCAGAAATATTCCAAGACAAGCTGTGCCTTGTAAATGGATTTGGTTTGAAAATTTTAGGAAGATGCCATTTGAGTCCATTGTGGGTTTGTTTGCTCATTTGGAAATAAAGATCCTTTTCCTGAAATATTTAGACTCTGCTTGGAAAGTAGACATTTTGATAGATGGTCTGTTACTTTTGGAATATTTAAATTTAAATACAGTTCATGTTGAAGAAAACAAATTTAGATCTTCAGGAATTATTTGTAGTGTTGAATCTAAGACTCCTGTATCACCGTGTACCATAAGATCATTTACTTGGACACAGCTTCAAAATGGTAGGCAATATTTTGGTATTGCCACTGCTGTTTCAGATCCATCAGACTTCTGTGTTCAGTTGGAAGATTTCTTTGACACAATGAAATCTCTCTTTATGTTGCTTTCTGATCTACCAGAAGACTTACAAACAGTGCCTCAAGAGCATATAATTCCCGGTTCTAGTTGTTTGTTCAAATATGAATCGGAAGATCAATGGAATAGAGTAGAAATTTCCGAAGTCTCTGATCAGAATTTACTTCTTATATTGATTGACTATGGATTTTCTGTTTACATACATTATTCAGATATAAAAAATCTTAAAGTTGTTCCTGAAGAACTTCTGAATTTGCCGAGGCTAAGTTACCCTTGCATCTTACATGGTATCTTACCTGCTGAAGGGAGACATTGGAATGAAGAAGCCAAAAGATTTTTTCAAGATTTCCTGAGTAAACCAGGCTTAGTGTTTCAGTTTAGGGAATACAGTTTTGAAACAAAACTGAAGGTAGACATCATTCATGAGAAAAACAATTTGGCAGACGTGTTAGTTGCCTCTGGTCTTGCAATTTATTCTAAAGATTCAGCTCATCTCGACACAGTTACTACGACTGGATCTATTGAAGTCCAATATAAGTCAGAGAGTAAGCCTATATGCCAATTGTTAGATCAAAATAATTACAAAATAGAAAATATAAATTGTACACGCACTGAGAAGCAAGTGCTAAAAAATCAGAAAACTATAAAAAGGAAAGACGTCTATAAACACCTCTTAAGGAAAAGCCATATTAGAAGATTACAGTCTGGAAACTCAGTACTGAGGAGGAAGAAGGTTGATACTGGAAAACATAATCCCCGAAATACCATTACATTTGATACATGTGCAACAGCTTCATTTTGGGAACTACCTAATGGTTTGAAGAATAACACCAATTGCACTGAAACCATTTTTGCAAAGCTAAGTGAAGGATTGCAGGAAAATAATACAGTGGACTTAAGAACAACAGGAAAAGCACTGCATGTTAATGAAGTAATGGTATCAAAACATTTGAAAGGTAAGTGGACATTTTTAAAGAAATAATTCTTTTTTGTAGATTTTGTAGATTCTATTTTTGATTATTTAAAGGTTTGTTATTTACTAAAATTATTCAAGTTGAAAATGCCCTGCAAGATTTTACTAAAAATTTGAATAAATGGATAACTAGAAGAGATCACTTGACCTATAAAATGATGCTTTGCTATTTTTACCTTTTATGAATGCTTTGTGAATGTAATGAAGGTAGAGGATTTGAACCACATATGCATGAACACGTGCATGACATTTTGCAAACTTCAGGGGTTTCTCAAAACTCCTGAAGGTCCCCAGATCTCAGATTGATCTTACTACTATTAGAGAGCTTCCTGGGTGCATTTTGAAGAATCAGTTTTCTATTATACTTTGATTCTTATCAGATTAACTATATCTTGAGGTTTTTTGAATGTGATTTTTAGCATATTGACAATGTAATTAAACTTGTAGAATAAACTGACTCTAGCATATTCTTCTGAAAACTTTTAGACATTCAAGCTGTTTATAAACATTAAATTTTTAATAGCTTATGTGCTAGAGTTAAAATTTTAATATTCTTTGTGTGGAATATTATCTTTTTTTGCTTATGAATGTTATATTTCATTTTATATATGAATTAGTGAGGATTTATAGGTTATAAAGAAGATTCCATGCTTAATGAATGCTACAACTTGTATATTATTCCACATTATAACTAGTATAACAGTTACATTGTTTCAATGAATGGAGGTATCTTGTTTTTAATATATTTTAGAAAGAATATTTCATTTGAATTCATATTAGATGTTTTATAGTGAATTGATAAATGCTTTAATATGGGCCCTTTTTTTCTAATTTTTGAATCACTCTTTTATCATAGTAGCAGTAATGGTAGAATGCTTATTATGTTCCCAGGTACTAGGTGGAGTTATACATATTAGCTTATTTAAAGCTTTCCACCACTCTTTTAAACTCCACTAAAATGTAAACTAATAACTAGTATCCTACTTCCTTGCCTGAATTCAAAACCACCTTACAGAGACAAGCAGAAAGACAATTGAGCAACATACTACATTTATTAAAAACAAAACAATATTTGATGAATGTGGCTTATATACATGGGTATATGGCTTTCCCAATACTGAATCTATAATGTAGGCTTAACCCATGTAGGCACAGAGGAGAGTTTCTCCATGGGGGCTTACCCATGTAAAATTTACAGCTTGAGGTAGCCGTATCTATAAAGGGAGAGAGGAAGGAGGAAGAGGCTAATAAAACATAGATCTTTCTCACTGTAAATGAAACAGATTGCCTCGAATTCTCGAGTATGAGTAAGGGCGGAATGAGACCAGAGGGTTGTTAATCTAGGAGTGTGCCTCAATCATGAATACTTCACATGGAAGAAGATCAAGAATGAGAAGTGTCCTTCTCCCCCCAAATTATTATGAATATTTTACACTAAGGCTCAGGGAAATTAAGTAAATTGCCCATGGACATAGAGCTGGTAAGTAAGAAACTGAAATTTTAAATTCAGATTTCTCCAACTACAGAGTCTACTTTTGGCCATTATTTATACTTTAAAAAATTATTTATTTATTTTTTTTCTTACTTTTTTTTAAAATTTTATTTTATTTTTAAACTTTACATAACTGTATTAGTTTTGTCAAATATCAAAATGAATCCGCCACAGGTATACAAATTATTTATTTTAGAAAGAGTTTTTCTATAAAACTCCTGACCATCAGTGCATCCATTTTGGCACTTACATATCTTTTATTGTTCCTTTACCTGTGAACGTTTTTGCTTTCTTTGTTTTGCTCATCAAATCCTTTAAGATCCCACTTTTGGTTACCATATCTATCCTACCTCCTGCATCCTTAGCACACAGTGAGTCAAAAACTTAAAGTGTTGAAAGTAACAGTTATAAAAGGAGTTAGAGAATCAAACGTTAAATTATACTTCTAAAAAATTTGAAGTCCCTTTTAAGGAAAGATCATAACTTCAGTGGTACAAAAATATATGGTTTTATCGACAAAGAATAGGGCCATAGATTTGCTATCATCATAGTTTTAAAACAAAACAAAATGAGAAAACAACATAAACTAATTTCATTGCCTGGAGTGCAATCTGGGTTCTTCCACCTGTATTACTTATCCAAGGGCGATAGTAACAACTGCTGTTTGCTACTATTATTGGCTGTAGCTTGTCTGAGTCTAGAGCAAAATAGTTTTAGTAGTTCTTATTTGAAGATAATCAATACTTGAGAAACTTTCTTGACTATTAAAAATGTTAGCGGAGGGACTCTAACAGCTATGCTCTTCAAGCTAGGCTTTGCATTGGCATTAAGAAAGGATGTTTTCTTTTTTTAAAATTCTGATGCCTGTGTGTCAGTTTTACAGATTGTAGATTGTTTTAATTGGTCAAACTGTGGCCTTGCCATTAGGATTTTAAAGCTCCCCAAGTGATTCTGATATATAGCTAAGGTACAGAATTGCTATTCTAGAAATTACTATAGATAGCTTCTTGAATTGTGGGAGAAAATAGTAATTTTGTATTTTTATGTGGAGAAAATGTTTAGAATTGTTTCTGTATTTGGAGTCCAGACTATACATAATAAGTCATAGTAATCCTCTGCTAAACCTAATTTAAGGTAATGGACATTGTATTAGAAATGGCCTAGAAGTATATAATACATTTATTTCATCTTGTTCAGGTATTGTTTTAGTTATAGAAGTTTGTTGTTGTTCAGTTGCTAAGTCATGTTTGACTCTTTGTGATCCCATGAACTGCAGCACACCAGGCTTCCCTGTTCTTCACCATCTCCTGGATTTGCTCAAACTCATGTTCATTGAGTTGGTGATACCATCCAACCATCTCATCCTTTGTCAGCCCCTTCTCCTCCTTCCCTCAATCTTTCTCAGCATCAAAGTCTTTTCCAGTGAGTCAGCTCTTTGCATCAGGTGGCCAAAATATTGGAGCATCAGCTTCAGCATTAGTTCTTCCAATGAATATTCGGGGTTGCTTTCCTTTAGGATTGATTGGTGTGATCTTGCAGTCCAGGGGACGCTCAAGAGTCTTCTCCAACACCACAGTTCAAAAGCATCAATTCTTCAGCACTCAGCCTTCTTTATAGTCCAACTCTCACATCCATACATGAGTACTAGAAAAACCATAGCTTTGACAATATGGACCTTTTGTTGGCAAAGTGATGTCTCTGCTTTTTAATACACTATTTAGGTTTGTCATAGCTTTTCTTTCAAGGAGCAAACATCTTTTAATTTCATGGCTACAGTCACCATCTTCAGTGATTTTGGAGCCCAAGAAAATGAAATCTTACTTTTTCCACTTTTTCCCCATCTATTTGCTATGAAGTGATGGGACCAGATGCCATGCTCTTAGTTTTTTGAATGTTGAGCTTTTTCACTCTCCTCTTCATCAAGAGGCTCTTTAGTTCCTCTTTGCTTTCCGCCATTAGCTTATAGAAGTTTCTGCCTCTTATATTTAGACAAATGTCTAGATTTAGCCTTATAGTAGGCTAAATGGCACCCCATTCCAGTACTCCTGCCTGGAAAATCCCATGGACGGGGGAGCCTGGTGGGCTGCAGTCCATAGGGTCGCTGAGGGTCGGATGCGACTGAGCAACTTCACTTTCACTTTTTGCTTTCATGCATTGGAGAAGGAAATGGCAACCCACTCCACTGTTCTTACCTGGAGAATCCTAGGGATGGGGGAGCCTGGTGGGCTGCCGTCTATGGGGTCGCACAGAATTGGACACGACTGAAGTGACTTAGCAGCAGCAGCCTGCTATAACACATGAATATTTAAATATTCAAGGCAATTGTTTTTATTTAAAGACTGTTTTCTCCAAAATAAAAATTACTAGTCCTTCTCCAGGATGTTTTTACAGGGTTCTTTTGTTTTTGTTTTATTGGTGTGGTTGGTTGGTTGGTTACTTACTTTTTTTATTTTGCTCTGAAAGTCCTGTAACAATTATTTCAAAAAGAATCTTCATGTGAACTGTGCTTGCGTGCATGCTAAATTGCTTCAGTCTTGTCCAACTCTTTGTGACCCTATAGAATGTAGCCCACCAGGCTCCTCTGTCCATGGGATTCTTCAGGCAGGAATACTGGAGTGGGTTGCCTTGCCCTCCTCCAGGGGAATCTCCTGATCCTGGGATCGAATCCACATCTCCTGTGGCTCCTGCATTGTAGGCAGATTCTTTACTGCTGAGCGAGATTCTTTTCTCATTTGGGTTATTACAGAATATTGAGTAGAGTCCTTTATGCTATACAGTAGATTCTGAAGTGAAAAGTGCTCAATCTTGTCTAACTTATGAGATAGCTCCCTACCCCCACCACCATGGACTGTAACCCACCAGAATCCTCTTGCCTGTTGAATTTTCTAGAAAAGAATACTGTAGTGGGTTGCCATTTCCTTCTCCAGGGGACCTTCCAGACCCAGGGATTGAATCCGCATCTCTGGTGTCTCCTGCTTTGGCAGGAAGATTCTTTACCACTAATGCCACCTGGGGTCCTGCGTGTAAGCTTTATCTCTGACTTACATCACTTATGATAAACTTCAGTTCATTCATGTTGCTATAAATGGCATTTTTTCATTCTTTTTAATGGCTGAGTAATAGCCCATTGTATATATTACTACATCTTTATCCATTCATCTGTAACTGTATCAATTTGCATTCTTACCAACAGTGTAGGAAGGTTCTCTTTTCTCCATACCCTTTCTAGCATTTACTGTTGTAGGTTTTTTTTTTATTTTATTTTTTTATGATGGCCATTATAACAAGTGTGAGGTGATATCTCATGGTAATTTTGGTTTGCATTTCTCTAATAATTAGTGATGTTGAGGATCTTTTCATATGTGTGGTTTCCTTTGTGGTGCAAAAGCTTTTGAGTTTAAATTGGTCCCATTAGTTTGTTTGTTTTTATTTTCATTTCTCTAGCAGATGGCCTGAAGAAGATATTGCTGTGATTTCTGTCAGGGAGCGTTCTGCCTATGTTTTACTCTAAGAAAAACAGTGATATTTGTTACAGTGATATTTTCAGGTTTGTGCCAGTACCTGTTGTTTTTATGATTGTAGCTTTGTGGTGTAGTCTTAAGTCAGGGCACCTGGTTCCTTCAGCTCAGTTTCTCTCAAAATTGCTTTGGTTATTAGATGTCTTTTGTGTGTCCATACAGATTTTAAGGTTTTCTTGTTATAATTCTGTGAAAAATGCCATTGGTTACTTGATAGGGATTGCATTGAATCTGTAGTTTGCTTTGGTAGTATAGTCATTTTGAAAATACTGATTCTTCCCGTCCAAGAACATAGTGTATATTTCCATCTGTTTATGTGATCTTCAATTTCTTTCATCAGCATCTTGTAGTTTTCAGAGTATATGTCTTTTGTTTTCTTAGGGTAGGTTTATTCCTAGGTAATTTATTATTATTTTTTTAATTTTATTTTATTTTTAAGCTTTACATAACTGTATTAGTTTTAACAATAACCCTGTGTACGAGACAGCAAAAGAGACACTGATGTATAGAATTTATTCTTTTTGATGTGATGGTAAATGGGATTGTTTCTTTAATTTTTTTTAATCTTTTGTTGTTAGTATATAGAAATACAACAGATTTCTGTATGTTAATTTTGTATCCTGCAACTTTACTGAATTCATTGATGAACTCTAATAGCTTTCTGGTACCATCTTTCAGTTCAGTTCAGTTGCTCAGTCATGTCCAACTCTTTGCGACCCCATGAACTGCAGCACGCCAGGAGGCCTCCCTGTCCATCACCAACTCCCAGAGTTCACCCAAACTCATGTCTGTCGAGTCGGTGATGCCATCCAGCCATCTCATCCTCTGTCGTCCCCTTCTCCTCCTGCCTCCAGTCCCTCCCAGCATCACATTTTTTTACAATGAGTAAACTCTTTGCATGAGGTGGCCAAAATATTGGAGTTTCAGCTTTAGCATCAGTCCTTCCAAAGAACACCCAGGACTTGACCTCCTTTAGGATGGACTGGTTGGATCTCCTTGCAGTCCAAGGGACTCTCAAGAGTCTTCTCCAACACCACAGTTCAAAAGCATCAATTCTTTGGCACTCAGCTTTCTTCACAGTCCAACTTTCACATCCATACATGACCACTGGAAAAACCATAGCCTTGACTAGACGGACCTTTGTTGGCAAAGTAATGTCTCTGCTTTTGAATACGCTATCTAGGTTGGTCTTAACTTTCCTTCCAAGGAGTGAGCGTCTTTTAATTTCATGGTTGCAATCACCATCTGCAGTGATTTTGGAGCCCAAAAAAATAAAGTCTGACACTGTTTCCATTGTTTCCCCATCTATTTCCCATGAAGTGATGGAACCAGATGCCATGATTTTAGTTTTCTGAATGTTGAGCTTTAAGCCAACCTTTTCACTCTCCTCTTTCACTTTCATCAAGAGGCTTTTTAGTTCCTCTTCACTTTCTGCCATAAGGGTGGTGTCATCTGCACATCTGAGGTTATTGATATTTCTCCTGGTACCATCTTTAGGATTTTCTATATATTGTATCATGTCATCTGCAAGCAGTGACAGTTTTGCTTCTTCTTTTCCAATTTGAATTTCTTTTACTTAACTTTTTCTTCTCTGATTGCCATGGCTAGGATTTCTAAAACTGTGTTGAATAAAAGTTTCAAGAGTGAACATTCATTTCTTGCTTCTGATCTTATAGGAAATGCTGTCAGCTATTTGCCAATGAGTATGTCTTACACAGTTTGTTTATTTACCTGGAAGACATCTTTGAAAGAAATCTGGAATGGCAACCCAGTTTTAGAGAAGAATATTGTCTGACATTTTAAATTTGAGATATCTGGACATCCAAAGGGGAGTGGCTGAGAAGCATGCAAAATGTCAGATAGAATTTTGAAAATACAACGCTAAGTGATATATATTCATAAATCACCTGTATTAAATCTAGCATGGTAGTGAAAAGTATGGGCATTGAGGCCAAATTCCCTGAATTTGAATTCCTTTTTTCATCCTTTATTAATTGAGTAGGTAAGCTTTTTAACTGATCTGTTCCTCAGTTTCTTCATTGTAAAGTGGAGATCATCATAATTACTCCATTGTCTGGTGGAGGATTAAATAAAACACAAAGTGTTTTCACTAGTACCTCAGTTCAGTTGCTCAGTCATGTCCAACTCTCTGCGACCCCATGGACTGCAGCATGCCATCCCTCCCTGTCCATCACCAAATCCCAGAGTTGACCCAAACTCATGTCCATTGAGTTGGTGATGCTATCCACCCATCTCATCCTCTGTCGTCCCCTTCTCCTGCCCTCAGTCTTTCCCAGCATTAGGGTCTTTTCAAATGAGTCAGCTCTTCGCATCAGGTAGCTAAAGTACTGGAGTTTCAATTTCAGCATCAGTCCTTCCAATGAATATTCAGGACTGATTTCCTTTAGGATGGACTGGTTGGATCTCCTTGCAGTCCAAGGGACTCTCAAGAGTCTTCTCCAACACCACAGTTCAAAAGCATCAATTCTTTGGTGCTCAGCTTTCTTTATACTCCAACTCTCACATCCATACATGACTACTGGAAAAACCATAGCCTTGACTAGATGGACCTTTGTTGGCAAAGTAATGTCTCTGCTTTTTATTATGCTGTTTAGGTTGGTCATAACTTTCCTTCCAAGGAGTAAGCGTCTTTTAATTTCATGGCTGCAGTCACCATCTGCAGTGATTTTGGAGCCTCCCAAAAATAAAGTCAGCCACTGTTTCCCCATCTATTTCCCATGAAGTGATGGGACCAGATGCCATGATCTTAGTCTTCTGAATGTTGAGCTTTAAGCCAACTTTTTCACTCTCTCACTTTCATCAAGAGGCTCTTTAGTTCTTCTTCACTTTCTGCCATAAGGGTGGTGTCATCTGTGTATTAGGTTATTAATATTTCTCCCAGCAATCTTGATTCCAGCTTGTGCTTCATCCATCCCAGTGTTTTCTCATGATGTACTCTGCATATAAGTTAAATAAGCAGGGTGACAATATACAGCCTTGACGTACTCCTTTTCCTATTTGGAACCAGTCTGTTGATCCATGTCCAGTTCTAATGGTTGCTTCCTGACCTGCATACAGATTTCTCAAGAGGCAGGTTAGGGGGTCTGGTATTCCCATCTCTTGAAGAATTATCCAGTTTATGTGATCCACACAGTCAAAGGCTTTGGCATAGTCAATAAAGCAGAAGTAAATGTTTTTTCTGGAACTGTCTTGCTTTTTTCGATGATCCAGTGGATGTTGGAACTTTGATCTCTGGTTCCTCTGCCTTTTCTAAACCCTGCTTGAACATCTGGAAGTTCACAGTTCATGTATTGTTGAAGCCTGGCTTGGAGAATTTTGAGCATTGCTTTACTAGCATGTGAGATGAGTGCAATTGTGCAGTCGTTTGAGTATTCTTTGGCATTGCCTTTATTTGGGATTGGAATGAAAACTGACTTTTTCCAGTCCTGTGACCACTGCTGAGTTTTCCAAATTTGCTGACATATTGAGTACATCATTTTCACAGCATCATTTTTTAGGATTTTAAATAGCTCAACTGAAATTCCATCGCCTCCACTAGCTTTGTTTGTAGTGATGCTTCCTAAGGCCCACTTGACTTCACATTCTAGCATGTCTGGCTCTAGGTGAGTGGTCACACCATCGTGATTATCTGGGTCATGAAGATCTTTTTTATACAGTTCTTCTGTGTATTCTTGCCACCTCTTCTTAACATCTTCTGTTTCTGTTAGGTCCATACCATTTCTGTCCTTTATCAAGCCCATCTTTGCATGAAACGTTCCCTTGGTATATCTGATTTTCTTGAAGAGATCTCTATTCTTTCCCATTTTATTGTTTTCCTCTATTTCTTTGCACTGATCACTGAGGATATCTCTCCTTGCTATTCTTTGGAACTCTGCATTCAAATAGGTATATCTTTCCTTTTCTCCTTTGCTTTTCACTTCTCTTCTTTTCACAGCTATTTGTAAAGCCTCCTTAGACAGGCATTTTGCTTTTTTGCATTTCCTTTTCTTGGGGATGGTCTTGATCCCTATCTCCTGTACAATGTCACGAACCTCGGTGCATAGTTCATTAGGCACTCTATCTATCAGATCTAGTCCCTTAAATCTATTTCTCACTTCCACTGTATAATCATAAGGGGTTTGATTTAGGTCATACCTGAATGGTCTAGTGGTTTTCCCCACTTTCTTCAATATAGGTCTGAATTTGGCAATAAGGAGTTCATAATCTGATCCACATTCAGCTCCCGGTCTTATTTTTGCTGACTGTGTAGAGCTTCTTCATCTTTGGCTGGAAAGAATATAATCAATCTGATTTCGGTGTTGGCCATCTGGTGATGTCCATGTGTAGAATCTTTTCTTATGTTATTGGAAGAGGGTGTTTGCTATGACCAGTGTGTTCTCTTGGCAAAACTCTATTAGCCTTTGTCCTGCTTCATTCCGTATTCTAAGGCCAAATTTGCCTGTTATTCTAAGTGTTTATTGACTTTCTACTTTTGCTTTCCAGTCCCCTACAATGAAAAGAACGCCTTTTTTGGTGTTAGTTCTAAAAGGTCTTGTAGGTCTTCACAGAACTGTTCAGCTTCAGCTTCTTCAGTGTCACTATTACCTGGTTCATAGTAAATGCTTATTGTTAGCCAGTAATAATTATAATAAAGCAACTGTATTTACTTTGAAAATATTTTGGGAAATGGTAACATGAAAAAATTCTGATGCTACTCTGTAAGAAGTGTTTAGGACAATGTATGCATGTGCACACATCCTACTTAACAGTGTGCAATTAATGGTTAAATTTCTAATTTGAAGTTAGGACTTATGATTAAGATATAATTATTGTTTTAAATAAGCATTGGAATAGGCTTTATGTGTTTCACAGAGGTTATAATTGTCTAAGAAAGCTATTTTTAGTTTCTCTATATATGGTTATTTGTTTACATTTTAGTGTATGCATAATTTGTTTATGCTGTATTTCATATCTTTACTTTTTATATTGGGACTTGTAGGAATTATGTAGAAATTCTATTTATGTCAAATCTTGAGTAACTATTAATTGAACCCTTAATGCTTTGAAAATTGTATTCATCATGTTCATTTTTGTTTGCTTTTTCAGTAGAGGGAGAAGAAAGTTCAGATGGTTTATGCATCAACAGATGGTACATAGGATACACAGTAATTGCTATAATTAGATGTTCCAGATATATTTTAAAAGTTGTAAGTGTAGAGCAACTTCTAATATATTAAAACTGTTAAAATAATCTAGATTGTTCAGATTATTTTCTCAGGAGACAGTAACTAGAATGTTAGAGAAATTTTTGACACCAAGAATTGTTATTTGATGTAAAAAGTGTTACTTAGGAAATGTGGTTCACCTCTAAAGTATCTTGAAAAAATTTTATTCAAGAAATAATTTTTACACATGCTTTTACAGTCACTAGATAATATCATTTCAATATTTTCAGCTGCCTTCACTGACTAATGTCTGTGTTTCAGTTGCTGCTTTGTAGGGTCCTAATTTCAATCCTGAGTTATATGCAGAGTTAACCCTGTGTAACTGTATTCCCTCGGAAGTAGAGGTGCCTATAGGACTGACATTTATCAGAAGGTCACGTTTAATCCTATTTTCCCATTTTTTTAGCTCTTCAGTTCAGTTCAGTTCAGTCGCTCAGTCGTGTCCGACTCTTTGTGACCCCATGAATCGCAGCCCGCCAGGCCTCCCTGTCCATCAGCATCTCCTGGAGTTCACTCAAACTCACGTCCTTCAAGTCGGTGATGCCATCCAGACATCTCATCCTCTGTCATCCCCTTTTCCTCCTGCCCCCAATCCCTCCCAGCATCAGAGTCTTTTCCAATGAGTCAACTCTTCGCATCAGGTGGCCAAAGTACTGGAGTTTCAGCTTCAGCATCATTCCTTCCAAAGAACACCCAGGGCTGATCTCCTTCAGAATGGACTGGTTGGATCTCCTTGCAGTCCAAGGGACTCTCAAGAGTCTTCTCCAACACCACAGTTCAAAAGCATCAATTCTTAGGCGCTCAGCTTTCTTCACAGTCCAACTCTCACATCCATACATGACCACAGGAAAAACCATAGCCTTGACTAGACGGACCTTTGTTGACAAAGTAATGTCTCTGCTTTTCAATATGCTATCTAGGTTGGTCTTAACTTTTCTTCCAAGGAGTAAGCGTCTTTTAATTTCATGGCTGCAGTCACCATCTGCAATGATTTTGGAGCCCCAGAAGATAAAGTCTGACACTGTTTCCACTGTTTCCCCATCTATTTCCCATGAAGTGATGGGACCAGATGCTTTTTAGCTCTTACCATGGTGTTTTTCTTCCTTTCATTTTATCATTATATCTACTTTTAATTTGGGTTTGGATTTATTGCTTGTGGATATTTGTGATATGTGGGTATTTGTGACATTAAAGAACATCCTTCTCTAGTGGTAGGAGTATAGATATTGTCAGAGCATTTACCTGTGAATTGGAATTTATTTTGCAAGTAAATATTGTCACTCAGTTGGTAAAGAATCTGCCTGCACTGCAGGAGACCTGGGTTCAATCCCTGGGTTGGGAAGATGCCCTGGAGAAGGAAATGGCAACCCACTCCAGTATTCTTGCCTGGAGAATTCCATGGACAGAGGAGTGTGGCGGGCTACATTCCATGGGATTACAGAGTCGGATACAGCTGTGTGACTATGTTTAGTTCAAATATTTATTGGGCAAATCCAGTGTTTTGGTGCAAAGATAGAACCTTAAAATTATACAAGTGTGCTTAAGAGTCAGTGTAAATCAAATAGTTTTGAAAAACTAGAGATCTAGGGATACAAAGAATTTTGTGAAAAACTTAAATTTTCAAAACTGGCTAAGGGCAATAAGCTTTGTCATTTGTACATATATATTGAGTGTTGAATATGTGTTGATATTATTTTTTGAGCCTAGGCAATAATTTCCAAAAATACTATATATGAATATATTGATATTTAAATTTTGTATCCTGAAAGTTAATTTATTCAAGGCAGGTAGACATTATTTATATATTTTTACATTATGAGCTAATATCTAGTTGTGATTATTTTAGAAAGAGTTTTAACATTTACTCATTCTTACCTAATTTTTTTGAATAATTTTGTGTTACTTGCCCTCAAACCTCACCAGATCTTAAAGTTATTTACTACAGTTTAGAAGAGTGATTCTATTGGAAAATAATTCACTCCACATAACTTCTATGACTATTGTATCTCTGGATGGCTTTTGTTCTTGTGTGGGTGTTTTGTTTTTTTTTTAAATGATTTGATTAGTTTTAAAGAATTTGAATGCTAAAGTAAGATAAAGTAGTAATAATGAATTTTTGGGCACTAATTTAATCATGAAGGGCTGCATACTTCTTTAGATTTTTAGAATTCTTTTAACTTCATTTATGTCTTACTGTATAATATTTTATGTTTGGAAATGATCAGAAATGAACAGACTTATTCACAGAATTTGAATTAATAAATCCTGTAGAAAATATTTTTCCAAGTCTGCGTTTCAGATTTTAATAAGAATATTGAGCTCTAATATTTTAAATGATAAAACTTTCTTACATTATTATTATTTGTGTACGCCCAAAGAAAATTATTTTTGTTTTGTGTATTGAATGTTTTGAGTTAAGTTTTTTCACTGTAAAATAATTGTGATACTTCCTAAACAGTATATGTGTGTGTATATGTTTTAACAAAATCATGCCATATGCATATTGTGATGAAAAATTTAATTCATTTAATTTTATTTACAAAGATAGTTCTTACTCAAACACATTATAGTTTCATGTGTTTAAAAATAGTTTTGTCTTCTCAGAAAACAGACTTTTAAAAATATTCTTCATCCTTTTCACTTTTAAGGGGAATGCTGGCTTTTTAAAAATTGAAGTTCTCTTTTAAAACATTTTTGTGGTTTCTACTCTGAATTCTTATCCATTTTCAGAAGTCTCCAGCATTGTATTTTTATCTCTATTTGACTTTTAGAATAATTTTTCTTGGTATGGATATCATAATATAACCTAGATATGTTTAAGATTTATTCTAATAGTTATTCCCCTTTGGCTATGATGCATTAACATCTTCGTGTGAACCCTAAGTAATAGTTTTAATATATTTCCTTAGTTTTGTCATAATTTTTTAGTAATCATAAAGTGATCAGTTGCTGACTAAAGCTACTTTTGTTATAATGCTTTTGTGTAGCACAGTGTATTTATTTCTGTCTTTATGTCCTTGAACATAATGATCTTTGAATATCTTCTCATTACTAAATCATCATCCTTTTTAAACTCATTATATTCTTCTTATGGTACCTTCATTCATCAAAAGTTTTGAAAGTCACTGTATTAGATATAGGAGATAGAAAAACAAGTCAAATTCTGCTTCTTAAAGATATGTCATTTACAGTGGTGGAAACGAATTTGTAAACATTTATTACAAAGGTTGATATGTAGAAAGTGGGGAGTGAAAAAGTTGGCTTAAATCTCAACATTCAGAAAACGAAGATCATGGCATCTGGTCCCATCACTTCATGGGAAATAGATGGGGAAACAGTGGAAACAGTGTCAGACTTGATTTTTTTGGGCTCCAAAATCACTGCAGATGGTGACTGCAGCCATGAAATTAAAACGCTTACTCCTTGGAAGGAAAGTTATGACCAACCTAGACAGCATATTCAAAAGCAGAGACATTACTTTGCCAGCAAAGGTTCGTCTAGTCAAGGCTATGGTTTTTCCAGTGGTCATGTATGGATGTGAGATTTGGACTGTGAAGAAGGCTGAGCACTGAAGAATTGATGCTTTTGAAGTGTGGTGTTGGAGAAGACTCTTGAGAGTCCCTTGGCCTGCAAGGAGATCCAACCAGTCCATTCTGAAGGAGATCAGCCCTGGGTGTTCTTTGAAAGGAATGATGCTAAAGCTGAAACTCCAGTACTTTGGCCATCTGATGCGAAGAGTTGACTCATTGGAAAAGACTCTGATGCTGGGAGGAATTGGGGGCAGGAGGAGAAGGGGACGACAGAGGATGAGATGGCTGGATGGCATCACTGACTCCATGGACGTGAGTCTGGGTGAACTCCGGGTGTTGGTGATGGACAGGGAGGCCTGGCGTGCTGCGATTCATGGGGTCGCAAAGAGTTGGACACGACTGAGTGACTGATCTAATCTGATGTAGAATGCAATAAAGGTGTATAAGAGGTGTTTTACATCCACAGAGGATGGTGTATCTAACTGCCTAGGAACCAGTTAAAAGACTTACAGAAGTATAATGTGTGCGCCTGATTCTTAAAAGGTGTGGTATAGTTTGGTAGGGAACTTAGGAGTACCGGAAAGAAAATTATAGACAGCATAGTACAGCCAAGTAACACTGACTCACTACAAACATATTACTTTTGTTTTGATTCCCAAGGCCTGAGGGGAGGTATGTGGTGGGTATGGGGTTTCTCTTTGGAGTGATGAAAAATGTTCTGAAGTTTATTGGTGATAGCAGTTGCACAACTCTGAATATACTGAAACTCATTGAGTTACACTTTAAAAAAGATAAATTTTATGACAAGTGAAATCTTAGTTAAACTTCTTAAATTACATGTATGATACATATGTATAGCTTATGAATTAAGTAAGCTATCCTTTGAAACTGTTGAAGAAAGAAATGTAATGAATAGTTCTGATATCTGTTGCAAGGGTTTCAAAATTAAATGAAATATCAAACCTCAAGGTTTTTCTCTTTTTTAAGACCCAGGAAAGGGAGCACAGCATCCTGAACCAAGAACAATCTTTGCCTGTCATCATTAGTTATTGGCATATAATGCATTTTAAACTTTTGTTATTTTAAAATGTAGCATAAAGAAAACTGCACCAAACAGAATTATGCAGTTGGAGGGATTACCTCTGATTGAACACTGATGGTAACCACTACACATTTAAGAATAGAACATTGCCAAAACTTCAGAAGTTCTTTCCCTCTCCTTTTTGATATTTATGCCTTTTCCAACTGAACTGCTATCTTGACTATTGCATATTTCCCTTCTTATTTTTACATTTTAAAAAGTTTTACCACCTAATATTGCCAACAGTAAAGAAGTAATTTTGCTTTCTTTTCTTTTAATGGTTGTCAGTGGAAATCATGGTCTGTTTTTGTATCTGTAATTTGCTTTTGCAGTTTTTTAGATGTTAAGATTCATCCATTTCATGTATAGCTATGGTTCATTCATTTTCTTTTTCAAATTTGTTTTCAAAACAATTTTTATTGTTAATTTATAATAGTAAGTTTCAGGTGTGCAACATAGTGATCCAGTATTTTTTATAGATTATATTTAAAGTTATTACAGAATAATGGCTATATTTGAATACTTTCACTTTATACATTGTAATTTGTACCTCTTAATCCCCAACCCCTGTGGTCCCCGGCCCCTCCCCGCATTGGTAATCAATCACTAGTTCTCTGTATCTGTGAGTCTGTTTCTGTTTTGTCATCACATTCATTTGTGTTAATTTTTAGATTCCATATAGAATTAATAGAGTATTTGTCTTTCTGTGACTTACTTCACTAAGCATAATATTCTAGATTCATCCATGTTTTTGCAAATGACAGAATTTAATTCCTTTTAATGAATGAGTAATATTCCATATTGTGTTTTTGTGTGTGTGTGTGTGTGTGTGTACATACCACTATTTCTTTATTTGTTATTCTGTTGGTGGACACTTGGGTTGCTTCCTTATCTTGGATATTGTAAATAATGCTGTTGTGGACATTGGACTACTATCTTTTTGAACTACTATATTTATTTTTTTCAGATATATACCTAGCAGTGGAATACCTGGATCGTTTGGTAGTTCTATTTTTAGTTTTTTGAGGAACCTCCATAGAAATCGTGCCAGTTTACCTTCCCAGCAGCAGTGCACAAGGGTTCCTTTTTCTCTACGTCCTCACCAGTGTTTGTTGTTTGTATTTGTGATGATAGCCATTTTGACAGTTGTGATGTGATTTCATTGTTTTAGTTTGAATTTCTCTGATTATCAGTGTTGAGCATTTTTTTCATGTACTTGTTGGACATCTGTATATTTTTGGAAAAAGTGGCTATTCAGGTCATCTGCACATTTTTAATCATGTTTGTGTACTCATGTTGAGTTGAATGGGCTGTTTATTTTGGATATTAACCCTTTATCAGTCATATCATTTGCAAATATTTCTTCTATTCCAAAGGTTGTCTTTTTGCTAATGGCTTCCTTTATGTGAAGAAGCTTTTACATTTAGTCAGGTCCCATTTGTTTATTTTCGCTTTTGTTTTCTTTGTTTTGCTGTGCTGTGCTTTGTTGCTCAGTCATGTCCAACTCTTTGCCACCCCGTGGACTATAAGCTGCCAGGCTCCTCTGTCCATGGGGATTCTCCAGGCAAGAATACTGGAGTGGGTTGCCATGCCCTCCTCCGGGGGATCTTCACAACCCAGGGATCGAACCCAGGTCTCCCACATTGGAGGCGGGTTCTTTGCCAGTTGAGCCATCAGGAAAACTCAAGAATACTGGAGTGGGTAGCCTGTCCCTTCTCCAGGGGATCTTCCTGACCTGGGAATTGAACTGAGGTCTCCTTCTTTACTAGCTGAGCTACCAGGGAAGCCCATGTACCATGGTTTTTGTACCATGCTGTTTTTGATTAATGTTGTTAATAGGGAGTTTTGGTCTGTAGGCTTTTTTTCTTTTCCTTCCTTGTGATGTCTAGTTTGGATATAGCATCAGGATAAAAGAATGACTTGGGAAATATTTACTTCTCTATTGTGTGAAGAATTTTATGTAGGATTGGTATTATTTCTTCCTTTAAAATTTGACAGAATTTACCAGTAAAGCTCTTTGAGCCTGGGCTTTTCTTTATAAGAAGTGCTAATTCCTACTTCAGTTTCTTTGCTTGTTATAGATATGTTCAAATTTTCTTTTTTTCCTGAGTCAGTTTTGGTTATTTGTGTCATTCTAGGAATTTGTTCGTTTGACCCACAATATCTAGTTTGTTTACATAAATTTGCTCTAGGAATTATTGTAGGGCTGCCTTCCAGGGCCTGTGGAGAATGGGTAGAACTTCTGTGCTAAGAGCTGAAATTGCTGTTAACTGCAGTTTACCCCCTATTCATACTTTTTGCTTGGCAGTTGTAGCAACTTAAAGAAGTGAAGTCGCTCAGTCATGTCTGACTCTCTGCGACCCCATGGACTGTAGCCTACCAGGCTCCTCCATCCATGGGCTTTTCCAGGGAAGAGTACTGGAGTGGATTGCCATTTCCTTCTCCAGGGGATCTTCCTGACCCAGGGATTGAACCCAGGTCTCCCGCATTGTAGGCAGACGCTTTACCGTCTGAGCCACTTCAATTATTTTAAATCTTTGTGTAATAGAAGTATTTAATACTGTAGACTTGTTTCAAGTATTCTTTAGCTGCATCTTGTAAATTTTGAAGTGTTTGTTTTCATTTTTGAAGTTATTTTCTGATATATTTTAATTTATATTAATTTGGCTCTTAATAACAATGAATTTTTTCAGTTTTTGTGACTTTTAATTTTGCTACTTTAAAAACTAATTAGAGGCATGTTTTCATATCATATACCCTTTTCAAGTGTAGAATTCAATGTCTGGTGGTCTTAGAGAGTCAGACAGGACTGAGAAACTTTCACTTTCTTTTAGTATGGTACTGGCACAAAAAGACACACAGATCAATGGAACAGAAAAGAGTTCAGAAATAAACCAAAGCACTAATGGTCAATTCATCTATGACAAAGAAGGCAAGAACATACAATGAAGACAGCCTCTCTTGAACAAGCAGGAAAACTGGGCAGCTACATGTAAAGAAGGAAATCTGAACATTTTATCACACCATATACAAAAATAAACCCAAACTGATTAAAGACCCAAATATAATAAGACACCGTGACATAAATTGTCAATTTTTTTTGTAATTAAAAAAATTGTGAACTGTCATCAGAAATAATTTTTATAACATTTTTATCATCCACTATCATTTCTGCTAAACGTTAATCCCTGCATTTCATTGTGTGAATACACTGTTTTAGCTGTTCCTAAGTTTCCACTATTATGATTAGTGCTGCTAAAAAGATATTTTATAAGCATTTATGTGAATACATGTGTTCCTTTCTCTTGGCTATATATCTGAGTAGAATTACCGGATCATAGAGGAAAACAACAGAATGGGAAAGACTAGAGATCTCTTCAAGAAAATTAGAGATACCAAGGGAACATTTCATGCAAAGATGGGCTCAATAAAGGACAGAAATGGTATGGACCTAACAGAAGCAAAAGATATTAAGAAGAGATGGCAAGAATACACAGAAGAACTGTACAAAAAAGATCTTCATGACCCAGATAATCACGATGGTGTGATCACTGACCTAGAGTCAGACATCCTGGAATGTGAAGTCAAGTGGGCCTTAGGAAGCATCACTATGAACAAAGCTAGTGGAGGTGATGGAATTCCAGTTGAGCTATTCCAAATCCTGAAAGATGATGCTGTGAAAGTGCTGCACTCAATATGCCAGCAAATTTGGAAAACTCAGCAGTGGCCACAGGACTGAAAAAGGTCAGTTTTCATTCCAATCCCAAAGAAAGGCAATGCCAAAGAATGCTCAAACTACTGCACAATTGCACTCATCTCACACGCTAGTAAAGTAATGCTCAAAATTCTCCAAGCCTGGCTTCAGCAATTTGTGAACCGTGAACTTCCTGATGTTCAAGCTGGTTTTAGAAAAGGCAGAGGAACCAGAGATCAAATTGCCAACATCCGCTGGATCATGGAAAAAGCAAGAGAGTTCCAGAAAAACATCTATTTCTGCTTTATTGACTATGCCAAAGCCTTTGACTGTGTGGATCACAATAAACTGTGGAAAATTCTGAAAGAGATGGGAGTACCAGACCACCTGATCTGCCTCTTGAGAAATCTGTATGCAGGTCAGGAAGCAACAGTTAGAACTGGATATGGAACAACAGAGTGCTTCCAAATAGGAAAAGGAGTTCGTCAAGGCTGTATATTGTCACCCTGCTTATTTAACGTATATGCAGAGTACATCATGAGAAATGCTGGACTGGAAGAAGCACAAGCTGGAATCAAGATTGCCAGGAGAAATATCAATAACCTCAGATATGCAGATGACACCACCCTTATGGCAGAAAGTGAAGAGGAACTCAAAAGCCTCTTGATGAAAGTGAAAGAGGAGAGTGAAAAAGTTGGCTTAAAGCTCAACATTCAGAAAACGAAGATCATGGCATCCGGTCTCATCACTTCATGGGAAATAGATGGGGAAACAGTGGAAACAGTGTCAGCCTTTATTTTTTTGGGCTCCAAAATCACTGCAGATGGTGACTGCAGCCATGAAATTAAAAGATGCTTCCTCCTTGGAAGGAAAGTTATGACCAACCTAGATAGCATATTCAAAAGCAGAGACGTTACTTTGCCAACAAAGGTTCGTGTAGTCAAGGCTATAGTTTTTCCTGTGGTCATGTATGGATGTGAGAGTTGGACTATGAAGAAGGCTGAGCACTGAAGAATTGATGCTTTTGAACTGTGGTGTTGGAGAAGACTCTTGAGAGTCCCTTGGACTGCAAGGAGGTCCAATCAGTCCATTCTGAAGGAGATTAGGCCTGCGATTTCTTTGGAAGGAATGATGCTAAAGCTGAAACTCCAGTACTTTGGCCACCTCATGTGAAGAGTTGACTCATTGGAGAAGGCTCTGATGCTGGGAGGGATTGGGGGCAGGAGGAGAAGGGGACGACAGAGGATGAGATGGCTGGATGGCATCACTGACTTGATGGACTTGAGTCTGGGTGAACTCCGGGTGTTGGTGATGGACAGGGAGGCCTGGCGTGCTGCAATTCATGGGGTCACAAAGAGTCTGACATGACTGAGCGACTGAACTGATGGTAAATTTATGTTTAACATTTAAAGAATCAGTGAACTGTTTTCCTAAGTGGCTGTGCCGTTCTTCCATTTCTACTAGTCATATATATGCACCTGATTCTCTGTATCTTTATTAATATCTGTTACCTGCCATTTTTATTCTTGCCACATTAGTGTATGTGAAATGCTGTTTTCTGGTTTTAATTTGCGTTTCACTAATGACTAATGATATTGGGCATTTTTTCATATGGTTATTATTCATTTGTATATCTTTTTTGTATAAATATGTCCAAACTTTTTCACCGCAAAAATGTTTTTGTCTTTTTATTGTTAAATAATAAAAGTTCTTTATATATTCGGGATACAAGCCCCTTATCCTGTGTATGGTTTACAAATATTTTCCCCCATTCTGTAGGTTATCTTCTTGATTGATGCTCTTTTGAAGCATAAGAGTTTAATTTTGGAGTTCAATGTACCTGTTTTTTTCTGTTGTCACTTTTGCTTTCAGTGTCATATATAACAAATCATTGTATAATCCAGGATCATGAAGATTTACACGTTTTTCCTAAGAGTTAGAATTTTAGCTCTTATGTTTAGATCTTTGATCTATTTTAAGTTAATTTTATTTATGGTATAAAGTTGGGTCTGCATAATGGATTTCCAGTTTTTATAGCACCACTTTTTTTAAAAAAGACTATTCTTTGCTCATTGAGTTGTTGTGGAAACTTTGTCAGAATTAATTGACCAAAAATGTAAGGATTTACTTGGGGACTCTTAATTCTAGTCCATTGATCTATATAACTAGTCTCATGCTGATACCTAATTACTTTGATTATTACAGCTTTGGAGTATTTTTGATGTTAGAAAGGTAAGTCTCCATAGTTTTTTTGTTTTTCCAATTTTGGGGCTCCATTGGCTATATTACATTTTTATTTGAATTTGAGAATCATCTTGTAAATTTTCACGAAAAGCCAGCCAGAATTTTTATAAGCATTTGGTTGAATCTGTAGATTAATTGGGAGAGAATTGCTTTCTTAGCAGTATTATCTCTTCCGATTTGTGAACAGGGAGTATCTCTACATTTGTTATTTAATTTCCCTCAGCCGTGTTTGCAATTTTTAGTGTACCAGTCTTGAACTTCTTTTGTTTCTAAATATTTCATTCTTTTGATACTAAATTTTTAAGTTTATTTTTTCAGTTATTCATTGTTGATCTATAGGAATACAGTTGATTTTGAATTTTGATCTTCTGTCTGGTGACCTTTCTGTCTTTTTCTTTGGTTCTATTTTGTACATGTGCGTATATGTGTGTGCGTGTGTGTGCCTTTGGATTTTCTGCATAGAAGATAGTGTCATTTACAACTAGATAATCTTCCATTTCGAGTTTAGATGCCTTTCTTATCAGATTACATTAGGTAGAACTTTCAATATAATGTTGAAAAGTTGTGAGAGCACGCATCTGGGCTTTGTAGTCTGTCATGGAGGAAAGACTTTCTGTCTTTTCACCATTAGATATGATATTTGTGGTAGGTTTCTTCTAATCATGTTGTGCAGGTCCTTTCTATTCTGAGTTTATTGAGAATTTCTTCATGAATAGATGCCTAATTTAACTGATTATTTTCTCTTGGTTATTGATCAGTCTTTCCTGCCTTTTTAAAAAATTATATGATGGATGGTGTGAATTTATATTATAGTAGCTTTGGGGTTCAGAGAAGGCGATGGCACCCCACTCCAGTACTCTTGCCTGGAAAATCCCATGGACGGAGGGGCCCGGTAGGCTGCAGTCCATGGGGTCGCTAGGAGTCGGACGCAACTGAGCGACTTCACTTTCACTTTTCACTTTCATGCATTGAAGAAGGAAATGGCAACCCCCTCCAGTGTTCTTGCCTGGAGAATCCCAGGGACGGTGGAGCCTGGTGGGCTGCTGTCTGTGGGGTCACACAGAGTTGGATAAAACTGAAGTGACTTAGCAGCAGCAGCAGCTTTGGGGTTATGTTTTCTTCTTCTTAAGTCTTTTAAACTTTTGTTCTGATAGATAGATAAACTGCAAGTGCATCACCTGAATCATACCAAGATTTAGTTTAAGGAAAGATCTGTTTCAGTTTTATTTTAAGGAAAGATCTATTTGTTTCTCCACTTTGTTCATGGTCCCCACTTCTATGGCATAAGTGTTCTTGGGTCTGAACTGAATGCCAGGGTTGTTTTATGGGGTGCTTATGCTCTAGTTTGGCCCCAAATGCGAAATCTTTCAGGTACTCTTGTTACCTCTAGAATTTCTTTTCAATTTCAACTTCTTAACACAACCAATTAGAGTCTTGCCCTGTAAATTTGCAGTTTTGAATTTGGCTAAGGACTAAGGGCTTACCATGCAAGCCTGAGGGATTCACTCTTTCTGGCCCCCCTCAGTATGGCATCGCAAATTCTACCTACCACAAGGTGTACTGAACTTTGATTTCTGCATCCTTAATTTAGCAAAACTACTGTCCTATGCTTGCATTTTCTGAACTGTGGCCTGTGTAATTTTCTGAGGGAGAGAACTTGGATGACTACGGGGATTCTCTTGTGTCTTCTTTCTTACAGCCCTTCATAGGTGCTTGAAGATTTTATATATTCATTCTTGGTTTTGTCTCCAGTTGTATTTAATAGGAGAAGTCTAATACCAGGTACTCATAGCCAAGACCAGAATTTTCTAGTTTGTCATCAACTTTTACCATTGGACAGCTCAATGTTCTGTTTATATGCTTGGTATTTTGATTACGTTTCTTGATCTTGAAGTAGTAGTCTTAGGTAACAAATGTCCTGTAGAGCCCAGAGGCATGCTCCCCTCTGGTTAGCAGAGCCATATGCTCTAAGAGTGCCCCCTATATGTGCTGCGTGGTCCCTTCTGTTGTGGCAAGGGCTGCTGTGGGTACAGTGGTAGGTGGTATTGGTCCCTGGCACAGTTGACTACAGTCTGCATCAAGTGGCTGCAGGTTTACTGGAGGGTGGATAGGCTTCTTGTGTGGTTGGCTCTGTGGCACAAGCCCTCTTGGGACTATTGCTGGCTCACAAGAGGGTAATTCATTATTCTGCAGTCTGTGTGGCTTCCGGCAGCTTGGGGCTAGGGCAAGCCTTGGTCCTTGCAGGGCTTCCTGTGTTGCCTGGAGTTTGGGAGCTGCGCTGGGTCCTAGAGTAGCAGACTATGGGGGCTCTGGGAGCTCAGGTTTTGTGCTAGCCTGCTGGTGGACAGGTAAGCCACTAACACTCACAGGCTAGAGGGAGGATCCAAAATGGCACTTGCCAGCACCAGTGTCCTCTTAGAACAAGGTCTCCAGATGGCTGCTGACAGCATCTGTTTCTCTGGGGGGTGGGGTTCCCCATTGCCTCCCATCGCTATGGGTGGGAGGCTCTTTAGGATTAACAACAGGTGAGTCCCTTCAGATCACTGTCTTTGTGCTAGAACTCAGAGCCTTTGAGATTTTGCATGTGACTTTTTAAGCATCAAGTCTGTTTCCTATAGGTTTCCAGCTCACCTGAACAAAAATCCTGCTGGTTTTCAAAGCCAGGTTTTCTGATGCCTCGTTTTCCCTGTGCAGGACCCTTAGACTGGGGAGCCCAATTGCTCAGACACCTCACTTCTTAAGGAGGAGACCTCTATGATTGCACTATTCCTCTGTTTGTGTGTTGCTGAAATGGGGATGTGGGTCCTGGCTGTACTGTTTCTCCACTCCTCCTGACCTGTATTATTCTGTTTCTGCCTATATGTCTTTAGTTGTTGAAAATATTTTCTGCTAGTCTTTTAAGTTGATATTCTATCATACGATATCATAAATATCATAGACGGTTGGTCCTGTAAGTAGTTGTAATTGTGGTGTGTCTATGGAAGGAGGGTATTCAGTGTCTTCCTGCCCTGCCAACTTAGCTACCTCTCCTCAACAATTGCCCATCATTCTTACTGATTATAGTGAACCCATAATAAAGGTAGCATGAAAATTGAAAGTGAAAGTCACTCAGTCATGTCCAACTCTTTGCAACTCCATGGATTCTAGCCCGCCAGTCTCCTCTGTCCATGGAATTCTCCAAGCCAGAATACTGGCGTCAGTGGCTATTCCCTTTTCCAGGGGATCTTCCCAAACCAGGGATCAAATCAGGTCTCCCACATTGCAGGCTGATCCTTTACCATCTGAGCCACCAAGGAAGCCCCATATTTCACTTTAATAGCTGGCATGCTGATAATAGTCAGAACCTTTGCCCCAGTATATTTCTTTCTTTCTTTTTTTTCCTTTTAATTGGAGGATAATTGCTTTATGATGTTGCATTGGTTTCTGCCATACCTCAGCATAAATCAGTCATGGGTATACATATGTCCCCTCCCTCCCACTCCCTATGTCCCTCCCACCCTTCTGGGTTGTTACAGAGCCCTGGTGTGAGTTCCCTGAGTCATTCCAGTGCATTTATTAAATCAGTTGTGAAGAAAATGTTCTTTGAATGTTCCTTGGGAACTAGGGAATTAGTGAACAAGTCACATAGTAAATACACTTGCATTGTTATATCCCTATGAATTTCTTCTATATCAAAGGTTTTCAAACTGCATATATCCTATCTTTTGGAGGATTTGTTAAAACAGGGATTTCTGGGTCCCAGTGCCAAAATTTCTGATTTAGTAGCTCTGAAGGAGGACTGAGAATTTTCATTTTAAACAATCCCTAGGTAATGGTGGTGTTGCTGGTCTGGGGAGGCCATCATTTGAGAATTGTTTTATATTATACAAATAGAACCCTGGAGAACCCTGGGTCAAGAATATCCTCTGGAGAATGAAATGGCAACCCACTCTAGTATTCATGCCTAGGGAATTCCATAGACAGAGGACCTTGGCAGGCTACAATCAACGGGGTTGCAAAGAGTCAGACAGGACTGAGCGACTAACACTTTCACTTTCAAATAGAATTCTGGACACCTTGATTTTCATGTGTAGCACCATTGAGTCCACATTTTACTCAACCAGTTGAGCAAGCTATTGGAACCACTCTCAACTACTTAACACATTGTAACGGTTACACAGGGTAAGATAGTTGAAAGTATTCACAAGACTCTTGTATACTCATAAAATACTTTAATAAAGGTTGGACATACAGTGTGATAGAAGAAAGTAAGCAAAGGCAAACATATGAAAGCTTTTCTCCGTCACCCAGGACATGCTTCATACTTAAATTGTGACCCATCAGAAAACATGTGAGATCCCTTTGACTTAGGAGAGCCACATACTCATCTGAGAGAGGATCTTTCATATCCCTGGGGTTATTTTTTTTATAGATCTGTGTTCTGTTTTAGTGATGCAAAAATGTTTTTAAGTTTTATTTTGTTCTTTGCACTGTTGGTTTTGTTCTCCTAGATTTTCCTCAAAAATTTTTTTTTTCCAGTCCACTCATGTTGGTTAGTGAAGAGGCTTAAAACAATGATTGGAACTTCTCCATTCATATGCTGAGGTATGATCTGACAGGAGCAAAGCATTTTGTTATGTTGGCTTCTCTTTGATCCATTTTCCCTGCTAACAGTCCTCTTATCTACTACTTGGTGGATATATGCCAGGTTGTCAGTCTGGAAGCTAAATTAGGAAACAGGTTGGTGAATTCTATGTATAGTATTTCATTTTGTCTCTAAATTTTGAACACAATATGTTACCCATGCCTTCTGCGCTTGGCATCACCAAATTAGGAGCCTCTCTCATTTCCGGTATAAATTCTCTAGAGCAGTGGATTGCAAACTTTTATTCTCAAGTTCTCCTTATAATCTTAAAAACTAGTGCAGATCCCAAAGAGCTTTTGTTTATGTGGATTATATCTATCAAAATTCACTATGTCAAAAAATTGAAGATTAAAAATAATTCATTGACAAACAGCAATCTAATTATATTTTAATTTTATAGTGTGATTTTAAGATTATCCTAATTCTTTGAAGATATTTCTGAAATAAAAAAGCAGTGAGAACAATGTCATTGTTTTAAATTTTCATAAATTTAATGCCTGCCTTCATGGAGGATGGCTGGATTTTCATACTTGCTTTTGCATTCAGTCTGTTTCTATATCACATGTCATGTGGTTCTTGGAAAATTCCATTCTGTGCTCATGAGAGAATGAGAATGAAAAAGGCAAAGCACATCTTAATATAATGAAAATAGTTCTTATCTTTATCAACTGGTAAGATAAGAAAGGGTTTCAGGGCCCCAGTAGTAGTACCCAGACCAAAATAAATAAATAAATATATCTCCTCTACTGAGTAGTGGAGAGGTAATTACCTAGGCATTTGGGGTTGGACTGAGGTCATTGGTTTAATTCTTCTGTACAAAATCTCAGTAAATCCTTTTTTTTTTGAGCTTTACCTGCTTATCTCCTCCTTCATAAAAATAAAGCTCTGCTGTAAGGTATGTCCTTGGAAATGCTGTTTCAGATATTAAGTGATTGGCTCTGATCCTCTACCATGATTCTGCTTTCAGAGAAGTTGGGCCAAAGTTGTTACCTGGGATTGGAGAGGAAGGGAAAGTTGGATCAAGATGTCAGACAAACTCTTAGCTAGAATGAGACGGTGTGTCTTTATCTCCACGGCCGTCTCTTAGCAAAATCTGTCTAGGTCAGACTATTCGACTATTTGAATAGATATCAGCTAATTTTCTCTTTCCATTGCTGTCTTTATTTTTGTCCTTTGGATTTATCTTTTTTATTTTTTCTGTTATTCTGATAGGGCTTTAAGAGGCAGCACAGATATGTTGTAGCCATTAGTTCTTCCTTCTGTCATTATGCATGGTTGACAATAGTACTTTGATCTTCTTTACCATTTATTTCTTGATTAGTTGGTATAGGGGATTTTCCAAAAATGGCCACAGTGCTATTTCCTGTCCTTATTTTCTTCTTCAAACAGTGTAGAAAATGATGCTGTGTGACTTCAAGACTTGGTCATGAAAGCTGTGTTTCTCTAACTTGTTCACTGGAATACTTGTGCTTGATGCTGAGCTGCTGTGTAAGGAGGCCAGTTACCGTGAGCTAGCCACTCTTATGAGAAACCCATGCTACATGAGAAGAAATGTTTTTGATAGCTTTAGCTTATGACTGTTTTAATATCCCTGTATAAGGCCCAGACATTATGAAGCAGTGCTCCATCCTGTCTGAATTTCTGCATCACAGAATCTGTGAGCATAGTAATACCATTATTTTTATTACTAGGCTTTGGGGTAAGTTGAAATAATAACTGGAACAGATTTTGGTTACCAGAAGTGCGAGGCTGACCTAACTTTTGGATTGAGCAATGGACAGAAGCTGGAAGGGTCTTAAAGAGGAAACATGATGCAGGCTTCAAGGAGGCTGTCAGTGAGGGCTTTGAGGAAGTTGAGGAAAATGTTGGAAGCTGAAAAAAAGGAGACTGGAAATCTTCGTTAGATATAGTCAAGAAAATTTAGCAAAATGGTTACTGCCACAATATGGAAAACTGAAAATGTAGCTAACTTGAGGAATCCAGCTAGCAAGGTTAAAGAGATTTCTAAGCAATTACTGTATTCCTGTTGGCTGTCCTCCTTTTGAATGAGAGTGCATACAGAGGTTAACCTGTGCTTGTTCCGTAGTTGTGTGTTAAATGCGTGTGGGGTAACATGCCGCTTTGTTTTGTAGATCTTCAGGGTGAGAGGTGCTGTACTTGAGGAACCACTTCTTGGGAGCTTAATCTACCCTTGGACCTGATTTAGATAATGAAGTTCAAGATTGTCCTGATGCCATAGTGGATTGAGACTTTGCAGGTCTTGGGGGAGGGTACAGTGTAGTCTGCATATGGGAATGATGTGAATCGTGGCCAGAGTGAAGACTGTGTTATATTGTATTATCCAAAGATTGTCACAGTAATATTTCCATTCTCACATGCTTTTATCCAGCGTGCCCCTTGTCATTCTTCACCACCTGGATCTTAACAGGCTTGTGAATGCTTTGATCGAAACATAGGGGAGCAGTGATGCAGCGTGACCTTACAAGACTGGGTCATAAACAGTGATGCAACTTTCACCTTATTTTCTGAAACTTTTGTACCTGGTGCCCTGGACCATCATGAAAGAAATCTACGTTTAGCATTTAGGCTGGGAAGAAACCCAAGCTACGTAAAGATTCCTGTCAGCAGTTCCAGACCCCAGGCATTTGAGTTGCTCTTGCTGAGGCCATGGGCATTGTGCAGAGACAAGTCAATTCCATCATGCCCAGATTCCTAAGCTGCAGGATGCGTGAACTTGATAACACAGTAGTTTTATGTATTAAACTCTGAAGTAGTAACTAGAACAACTGGATAACTTAAATACGTTATAAGAATCATTAAGACCTTTTGGTGTATAGATGTGGTAAAGATGCTTAGTAATGTATACAGTATGAGTTTCAGTGAAAATGTTTATGACACACATATTAGCTGCCTAATGGCTTATTTATTCAGTTATTTGGTTTTGGGATACCATGTCATGTGACTGTGTCAGAGTTCTAGATAATTCTTATGCTATTGTACATTAGTGTGTACTGGTTTATTTGTAAACATTCTATTCAGTTTTCATTTTGTTCTACTTGATTAAAAATTCAATAAATGATTCTTTCAATTTGTCTTCTTATTTTACACATAAAAGATTTGAGATAAATGCATATTGAGTAAATACTAAGTGTGTCATCTTTTCAGACGACATAATTAATAAGTTTTAAAAAATGTGAATGTTTCAGATGAGTTAGGAAATGGAGAGTTATATATGACTATTAACTCCTTTAGGACTTCCCTGTAGCTCAAAATGGTAAAGAATCTGCCTGCGATACCGGAGACCAGGGTTCAATCCCTGGGTTGGGAAGTTCCTCTGGGGAAGTGAATGGCAATCCACTTCAGTATTCTTGCCTGGAGAATTCCATGGACAGAGAAGTCGGGCAGGTTATAGTCTGTGGGGTTGCAGAGTCGGACGTGACTGAGTGACTAACACACACATTAACTCCTTTATTATTAAAGGTTATAGTCTGTCTTTTAAGGAACTTCATTCCTGATAATCATCTAATTTGAATGTTTTTAATGAGGTAAAGATGTTTAGCAGTTAAGAAAAATGTTACTATAATTTTTGGAGGGTTTTACTGCCATCTAGTGGCACTTAGTCCTATATGATTTAAATTCCTTTTAGTTTTCTTTATTTCTACTCATTTTCCCATAATTATCTTCTCTTAGTTTTTAAGCTTGTTTTTTTTCTTTTTTAAGGAAAAATATTTCAGGTGCCTAAAGTAATGGTAGAGTTTTTTGAAGATACGTGATATTATACATATACCATATATATGATATATATATATATATAATTTAACATAAGTGAATAAAGATATCATTCATTTTTAGGTATAATAATTTCCTGCACTTTTTTCCCCTCTCATTTGCTTATATTCTCCTTCCTCTTTTCTCTGTTCTATTCTTACAATTTATAAACTTTCTGTTTATATAACTCTTCCATCTCTGCCAAGTTAGGTCATAAAAGCCTAGATTTTCTCCATGTGCATATAATCAGTGCTTTAGTGAATTTAATGATGTTAGCATAGAAATACAGTGTACATATCTTTGTTTTAGAAAAATAAGATCATACAAGTTTCTGCATTTTATTTTTCTCACTTAGAATTCCTCTGAGAAATCTAGGATTAGTAAATGTGCTGCTGCTGCTGCTAAGTCGCTCCAGTCTTGTCCTACTCTGTGTGACCCCATAGACTGCAGCCCACCAGGTTCCCCTGTCCCTGGGATTCTCCAAGCAAGAACACTGGAGTGGGTTACCATTTCCTCCTCCAATGCATGAAAGTGAAAAGTGAAAATGAAGTCGCTCAGTCGTGTCCGACTTAGTGACCCCATGGACTGCAGCCTACCAGGCTCCTCCGTCCATGGGATTTTCCAGCAAGAGTACTGGAGTGGGGTGCCATTGCCTTCTCTGTAGTAATGTGCTACTTTTACTCTTTAAAATTATTCATAATTTTAAAAATATGGATATATTTTAAATTCTGTTTTCAGCACCTTCATTGATTTATTTTTGCAGTTTTTGCCACCTTGAATGTAGCTGCAGTACACATCTGTGAGTGTACACCCCTTACGTGGTGATAATCTATTAAATACGTTTTTCCAAGATTTTTAGCAATGGAGATTGTTAAAGTATTTTTAATTTCAGTAGCTGTTACAATTATTGCTTTCAAAAACAACTGAAATATCAATGAATGATATATGATAATACTTTTTCCCTATGTTATCTTTAGTAGATTTTATAGCATTTTATACATTTTTGTATGAGGGTGTAAAATTTATTATTTCAATTTGAATTTCCTTATTAATAGAGAATTTTAACAACTTTGTGTTTGAATTTATCCTTCTATGAAGTTTCTAATTTTAACTTGTGCAGTCTGTATATTATGTTAACACTTTATCATCCAATTTAGACATTTTGTATGGAAAAAGATATAACGCAGTTTTAACTCTTGATTTAATTAACCATGTCTATCTTGTTTTTGAGACTGAATTTCCCAGATGTAGTTAAGAAAGTCTCTTTTACATTTGGATTGTATTCCAGGTTCATTCCTGCCTTTTTTATTTTGCAACATTTTTATTTTCCAAGTGTTACCTTTAAGCCTTAATCCCCATGGGATTTAATTGTTTTAATAGACTTTCATAAACTTTTAAGAACTTAAAGATAACATGCATAGTTAAGTACAATATTATCACAAAGTGAACAGAACCGTGTACTCATCAGCCAGTCAGAATAATTCTTATGCGTTCTTTATTACTAAGCATTCAGTATCATAGCACTCTCCTGATATGTGATAATCACCTTCTTGCTGCTTTTTGTATTTTTAACCTTCTAAACTGAGTCCTTTAAAAAAAACAACTTCTCTGGTGGCTCAGAGAATAAAGAATCTGCCTGTAATGCATGATACCCTGATTTGATTCCTGGTGTGGGAAGATCCTCTGGTGAAGGCAATGGCAACCATCTCCAGTATTCTTGCCTGGAGAATTCCATGGACAGAGGAGCCTGGTGAGCTACAGTCCTTAGGGTCGCAAAGGGTTGGACACGACTGAGTGACTAACACACACACACAAGCTGAGTCCCTAAACATTATAGTTTGATTAGTTGATCCTTGACCTCAATATGTTCATGTGTATTTTTATATCTGTTATCTTTTGCTTATTAACATGTTGAGTTTTGTCCATGTTATGTGTAGCAGTTCATTAATTATTCTTGCTATATAGTACTCCATTGTATGGCTGTGACTTACCTGTTTTCTTGATGGATATTTGGATTGTTTTCAGTTACGGCTATATGGAATAATGCTGCTATGGTCCTTAATACATTATTCTGATGCTTTTGTGCATATAGTTCAGTTGGATATATTGGATATATATTTCAGAGAAAAATTTGATGGCATGTATGTGTGTGTAGATACATATTTCAGAGAAAAATTGATGGGATATATGTGGGTTTATGTGTGTGTGTGTTAAAAATCTCTTTCCAGCTTAATTTTGTAATGCAGAGAACAGACATTCAATTTAGTCTTTCAAGCCACACTTTTGGCTTTCGTTGCATTAGCACATGGATGATTTTCCATGTTCTCCAAACTTCTTTTACTTTCAAACATACTTTGTCCTTCTATTTAAGGTGTGTCTGTCATACACAATTTTTTTTATAATTAATTTTATTTTATTTTTAAACTTTACAAAATTGTATTAGTTTTGCCAAATATCAAAATGAATCTGCCACAGGTATACATGTGTTCCCCATCCTGAACCCTCCTCCCTCCTCCCTCCCCCTTCAATTTAAAGCTATTTTCTTCATCTGATTGTATTTTTCTTTTAAATGGAGTATTTATTTCATTGACATTTATGTAGCTAAGTATGTATTTGGTTTGTATATACTGTTTTACCATTTGTTTTCTGTTTGGTCCATTTTTTGTTTTCTTTTGAATATAAAATCTTTTTTTATTATATTTTTATACTAGCCTCAGTTATACATCATTTCAGAATTCATTTTAATAGTTATGTAGAAATTAACACATGCATCCTTGATTTAGTAGAGTTTAAATTATTTTTTCTATTTACTAGACAACAATAGGGTCTTAGAACACAGCTTAATGCCATTTACCACTTTATTGCATTTTGTATTATTGCTGTCCCAATTTTTAATCTCATGAAATATTTTGAATAGTATTAAGCAGTTAGATTTATCTACACATCTACCATTTCATTTGGTCTCCATTTCTTCCTGTTTCCTTCTGGGATCTTTTTGCTTTCTGAAGAACCTGTTAATGTTTCATTTAACACATGCTTTATGATGAATTCTCTTATTTTTGCCTGAAATACATTTTGTCTTCAATTTTAAAGTAATTTTTATTGAATATAGAATTTTGGAATAGTTATTTTCTAACTAGAATTTTAATAAAGTTTTAGAATGCTAGAATAGTTTTTTTTTTTTCAGAGTTTTAAAGGTGTCTTTCTATATCTTGAGACTTTCACCTTTTTAAGTCAGCTCAAAATATTATTGGTTTTCCTTGGCTGCTCTAAGTTTTTTTATTTTCCCTAAATTTCAGAAATTCTCCAGTGATGTCTGAAACATTCTTGTTTATGAATTGATGCTTTTGAACTGTGGTGTTGGATAAGACTCTTGAGAGTCCCTTGGACTGCAAGGAGATCTAACCAGTCCATCCTAAAGGAAATCAATCCTGAATGTTTGACACGACTAAGTGCTGAACTGAACTGTAATTTCCCTGTTTGGGATTTGTGCCATTTTAAAAAAAAACTTTAGCTGTTAATAGAATTTTTGGGAACAGTTTTAATAAATCCTCAGTCACAATATCTTGAGACATTTTACCCATTGTATCTCGTCTCTTCTCGGATTCCAGGTACACTTATGTTAGAGGCTTATACTTTGTCACTTATTCTGATGTTTTATTTTTCATCCTTTTCACTTTCCAAGCTTTGGTCTACATATTTTCTACTGACATATATTCTGGTTCATGACAGAACCCTTGATATTATCCTGATTCCTCTTTTTCTCTCATACTTCACAAACATTCCTATTGCAGCATCTTTAAAACATATCTGGGACTTCACTCATGGTACAGTGGATAAGAATCTGCTTGCCAATGTAGGGGACATGGGTTTTGTCCCTGGTCTGGGAAGATTCCACATGCCGTGGAGCAACTAAAGCCCATGAGTTGCAACTACTGGAGCCCATGCATTCTTGGGCCTGCAAGTCACAACTACTGAGTCCGTGTGCCTCGAGTCTATGCTCTATAAGAGGAGCCACTGCAATAAGAAGTTCTTGTACTGCAATGAAGAGTAGCATCTGCTCACTGCAACTAGAGAAAGCCAGTGCTCAGCAACAAAGACCCAGCACAACAAAAAATAAACCTGTGTCTCTGGGAACTTCCCTAGTGGCTAAGACTTTGCTCCCAGTGCAGAGGGCCAGGTTCCATCCCTGATCAGGAATCTAGATCTTGCATGCCACAAGAAAGATTGAAGATCTTGCATGTGGCAGTTGAGACCCAGAGCAACCAAATAAATACTAAAAAAAAACTAGAATGTTTTACCTCTTGTGTTGCTACCATCAGAGTGCAGAGTGGAAGCTACCACCATTTCCTCCCTGGATGGCTGCAGCAGACTAGTAAATTCCCTGCTGCCCCTTTTTCCCTCCCACAAACATACAGCCAGTCTGTTCCTCACATAGCTGTCTGCTGAGTGAACCTATTAAAATCCAAATTTGATTCTCTCCAGAACCTCCAGTGGCTTTCTCCCATGTTTAGAATAAAATTCATACTTCTTGAGTGGCCACAGGGCCCTTTGCTACCTCTCTTAGCCAAACTTTCACTTTTCCTGTCACTCACTATTCTCTAGCCATATTGTTCCACTTACTTGTCTGTGCATGTTTCTACCTCAGACTCTTTACACATATGGTTTCTTAGCCTAAAGCGTTTTTTTCTTAGGAATGCATCAGTTCAGTCACTCAGTTGTGTCTGACTCTTTGCAACCCCATGGACTGCAGCACGCCAGGCCTCCCTGTCCATCACCAACTCTCAGAGTTTACTCAAACTCATATCTATTGAGTCCATGATGCCATCCAACCATCTCATCCTCTGTCGTCTCCTTCTCCTCCCACCCTCAATCTTTCCCTTCATTAAGGTCTTTTCCAATGAGTCAGCTCTTCGCATCAGGTGGCCAAAGTATTGGAGTTTCAGCTTCAACATCAGTCCTTCCAATGAATATTCAGGACTGATTTCCTTTAGGATGGACTGGTTGGATCTCCTTGCAGTCCAAGGGACCTTCAAGAGTCTTCTCCAACACCACAGTTCAAAAGCATGAATTCTTCAGCGCTCAGCTTTCCTCACAGTCCAACTCTCACATCCATACATGACCACTGGAAAAACCATATCCTCGACTAGACAGACCTTTGTTGACAAAGTAGTATCTCTGCTTTTTAATATGCTATCTAGGTTAATCACAACTTTCCTTCCAAGGAGCAAGTGTCTTTTAATTTCATGGCTGCAGTCACTATCTGCAGTGATTTTGGAGCCCCCCAAAATAAAGTCAGCCACTGTTTCCCCATCTATTTCCCATGAAGTGATGGAACCAGATGCCATGATCTTGGTTTTCTGAATGTTGAGCTTTAAAGCCAACTTTTTCACTCTTCTCTTTCATCAAGAGGCTCTAGTTCTTTGCTTTCTGCCAAAGGGTGATGTCATCTGCATATCTGAGGTCATTGATATTTCTCCTGGCAATCTTGATTCCAGCTTGTGCTTCCTCCAACCCAGCATTTCTCATGATATACTCTGCATATAAGTTAAATAAGCAGGGTGACAATGTACAACCTGATGTACTCCTTTGCCTATTTGGAACCAGTCTTTTGGTCCATGTCCAATTCTAACTATTGCATCCTGACCTGCATACAGATTTCTCAAGAGGCAGGTCAGGTGGTCTGGTATTCCCATCTCTTTCAGAATTTTCCACAGTTTATTGTGATCCACACAGTCAAAGGCGTTGGCATAGTCAATAAAGCAGAAGTAGATGTTTTTCTGGAACTCTCTTGCTTTTTCAATGATCCAGTGGATGTTGGAACTTTGATCTCTGGTTCCTCTGCCTTTTCTAAAACCATAAATTTCTCAGTTTATTCAGGTCTGTTATTTAAATATTGTCTTAAAGAGGCCAATCTTGACCATTCTTTATAAAGTAAGTATATTTCCACCTATATAACTCCTTATCCTATTATTCTCCTTTATTTTATGTTCTTATGTTGATGACAACTGATGTTATGGTGTGTATTTTGTCTCTCCCTGTTAGAATGTAAGCTGTCTGAAGGAAAGAAATTTGTTTGTATTTTTCCCTATAGCCCCTGCATTGAGGGCTTTGTTCACATATAATATGTACTCAATAAATATTTGTTGACTAATGAATACATAAATGAAATTTCTGACAGTCACAGACTTTCTCCCTGTGCTCAGTTCAAAACATTTTCTTTTTTGTTTTTCTTGTATAAGATTAGCTCTAAACATCGCTGGACTTTTTTTGTAAGCATGCCTTTAATTTATGCATTATGAAAGTCAGAATTTTCTGAATTAAATAAATTTATGCATTCTTTTTAAAATAACACATTACATCTTTTTTCTTTTGTGATTCACTCTTAGGGTGATGAACCAAAAAATTCTGAGGTCCTTTAGAATTTACAAGTAGAAACTTTGGCCACCAGATGGAGACCCAGTACTGACATTTATGATAGGCTGACTATCCAAGAAGTAATGGTAAAAATATAAAATACTTGAACAAATGCCTTTTTCCCCTTCTGATTTTTTTATAATTCTCACAAATTTTACTCTTTAGAGTCAGCCTTACCTATATTCAGGAAGGTTTGGTGTGGATAGCAAGTTGTAGTAAAAAGAAAGCATTAAAATCTGATTCATTCAAAGATCAGGAAGTGAAAAGTGATCCACACGAAGATCAGGGTACTTGTCTAATTCTGTTAAGTAAGATTGGAGGAGCGCAGGGCTGTTGAAAAAAAGTTAGAGTAATGTTCATTTGATGGGATTTTAGGAGTGAAGGGATTTGTATTAGTGGGAAAAAGGGCAGTCAGGTAAGAATATAAAAAGGAAAATAACTCATGATGAAAATAGCTGTAACTAAAGTGTGCTTTCTTGATACAGCGGAGTAGAACAGCAATGAAGTCCACAGAGAGGCTTTCAGAGATTTGTCAGTAGCAGGATATTCTGAGAAATTTTCTAATAGGCCAGGCAAATTGGATTGTGCTTGTTCCTTCTTAAATGAGTGGAGAAGTTGGCCTATTTCTCACTTTACCCCTTTGTTTTTGGTATCTTTCCATAGTGCTGTGCAGATTGGAGACTACATGTACCTCTTATGAGATACCTAAAGCAATAAACGTTTTCTTTGGAGTTCTCGGTGAATATGATTTCCTCATAACTGAAAGACAAAAGACTCCAGAAGGGAAATGTAAAATAACTTTTCCATATTTGCTTGCTAGGTTTCATTTACCTTGCTTCTAGAGATGGGCAACCGCACAAAAAGTGACATTTTGTGACAACGCAAGAAGAAGAATCTTTCATGGCTTATATGCTGTTTGACCCCAACATTAGAGGAAAAGTTTACCTTTTGTTTCACTGTCACCTCATGGAGAGGTTGGTGAACTTGGCTCTAGTTTTCTCTTACTCTCTGTAAATGGCAAGTCACCTTTTAACTCAGCTCTCTGCCTCTGCTCTCTCTTCTGTTGCTTTGGCCTTTGTACTCCTGTCAGGCTAATGTATCTAAAAACAATGATGATGAAATCTTCCCATAGTCAATCAAAGACTGCATTCAGTGCAGGGTAAATCCAAACTGTTAGGCATGATGAGGTCTACGCATCTGATCCTGCCTACAGTTTGGACTGATGGCTCATCTCATGTGTAACTTCTGGAGCCTCCCTTAATGCTTCCGAACAAAAGCCACGTAAGTCCCCTCTTCTGTATTTATGTTTTTGTTTGTACTGTTGGTGTATACCTGATGCATTGTACCTAACTATATTGATTTTTGACCTTCCATAGATTTTTGATGCTTGTCTTCTGGAATCCTCTTTTATTTCCTAGGGTCTTCAGCACTGAAATAAAAGCAATTAGTAAAATGTTGTTCAGCCTTTCAGTTTTATTTTTGTAGGAACGTGTAAAAATCATTTATTTCCTGCCATGCCCTGCTAAAGATTTTAGATAACTTTTGTTTTTAAAATTCATACTCAAAACCAAAATAGCCTGTTGGGCAAAATGAAAAACCATAGAGGGTATTATCATTTTAGCCTTTTAAAATGTAAATAGTTTGTCACATTTATATTACATTATGCATAATATTTAATAGAACTTATTTCTCTTTTGAACATTATATGCAAATCAGAAACCAATAAAGTCAATTCATAACCTTGTAGAACTTACCAAAAGGAAGAATTAGTTCCTCCTTGTACTTTTCTGTCAAAAATACCTACACCAGGGGCTTCCCTGGTTAAGAATCTGCCTTGCCATGCAGGGGACCTGGGTTTGATCCCTGGTCGAATAACTAAGATCCCACGTGCCCCAACTGCTGAGCCCACGTGCTCTAGAGCCTACAGGCCACAGCTAAAGAGTCTGTGCACTACAATGAAAGATTCTGCTTGATGCAGTGAAGATCCTGAGTGCTGCAACTAAGACCTGATGCGGCCAAATATTAAAAAAAAATAACACAATACCTGCACTAAACACATACAAAACAATGTATATAATAGTAAGAAGTATAGTGAAAATCTTATTAGAAATTTTCATATATCAAAAAGTGCTTTGGATTTAATTTATTCCTTAATGAAAAAAATTTTTAACACTTGCTCTTTGTCAGATACCATCCTAGGTCCTGGAAAATATTTATAAATAAAAAGGTCAACTCTTAATACTCATGGAACTTACCATCTTATGAGGATGATAAACAGAAGTAAGCAATGAGCAAACATTCTGGATAATGGTGGTTGCTATTAGGAAAATCAGGGCAATAGTTTATAGAATGTCAAAGTACATTTTTACTTTTTCCCCTCTTTTAAAAAATTACGTGAGCGGTGGTGATAGATTTGATTACAGACTAGGGGTGAATGTCAAGACATGGCAACTTGCCTTTTGTAGGGAATATCCTCATGTGCCTCAGATCACTCGAGTTCCGAATCTTCACTGAGATTTTAGGCTTTGGTATTTTCGTGGAGTTTATCTCAGATCTCTTTTTGCCACGCAAGTGTTTTATCAAGGTATCTGGCTTACCTGATGTTTCCTACTCTATTCCGTCAATGTGGTTCTATTAGTATAATGTACCAGCATCATGCTCTGTGGAATAGGAAAACAATCAAGCTCTCTATAGATTAATTTGCTTTATAGAGCCTGAGAGTTGACCTACTTTGAGGCAAAACAGTGAGGAGTTACTTCTGTTACTCCTAAGTGAGAACAGGCTGCTTTGAGTATTCTCTATCAGATGGTAGAAAAAGAATTCACCAGAGCAGTAGCTGCCTGCCAGGTGCTAGGCGTTGGGTTGATTTACTTTAGTGGAGTGGCCGCATCTGGAGCAGCAGCTTCAATTGGCATAATTGCTTGATTAGGCTGTCCTTCTTTAAGGTATATCTTGGAGTTAAACAGGGCTGTGTTAGGAATCCTTTCCTCAGCAGCTTTCAAAAATTTGCTGGTATCCTAATCTCTATAATTCTCCAGAGATATCTGGTATTCTTATAAATGTATTCTTTAGGTAGGTAGATGTCACTCCAGAGGCTTCCACTTGGCCCTTCCCACTGTAAAAGACTTTACTTTTTTAAGAGTTCATGTACCAGGGGACAGTCCTGGTGGTCCAGTGGCCGGACAACGCAAGGGGCCTGGGTTCAGTCCTTGGTTGGGGAATTGGATGCCACAGCTGGGAGTTCACACACTGCTGCTGAAGGATTTCAAGTGCCACAGCGAGGACTGAGGATCCTGCAGGTTACAACTGCGGCCTGGTGAAACCAAAGAAATAAATGGATAATTAAATATATAGACATTTTTAAGAGTTAAAGTGAAGATTCCTCTTTTTTTCTACTGTATCTGTTTCAACTGTATATTAAGGATCTGGGGAAATGGCCATAGGTTGAGACTGTTGTCACTCTGAGTGTCTAAAAAACTAAGACTGAACTCCTTTTGTCTTTGAATAGATGACCACAGTGGCTTTCTGGACTCAGAGGGTTTAACATTAACTCAAAGCTATGTTCAACAATCTTCCAAACACCTATCCCCAAAGCCTCACATTTTATCCCCTTGGGAAAAATCAGGATTTATGGAATGTACTTAAATACCTCACCATCCCTTCACTTAAGGGGCTCAGTGTCTCTAACTCAGAATTAAGGATTATATGAAGAACTATGACTCTATTTTGGTGGCTCATGTCGTGATGTTCATCAGATTAAAGAGGTTTTTGAGTTATACAAATCATGTAGAATCTTAGAAAGCTGCCCATTCATCTCAGTCCTCTCCTCAGTTTTCTAGTATCAAAGGTCATTAGTACTCAGAACATCCTGACTATAGCTACGTTCTTTCCTTTGGGTGGTTAGGTGTGACTTCTAGGCTTATACTGTCCAGAGAACTGATCATTACATAGAAATCCTGGTACCTATGTCACTTACAGGCATCATCACCAGCATCCTTGCCCTACAAAGAATGCACACCATAACACTTTTCAAAGATGCTCACATTTCCCTCAACAGTTATATTTCTGAATTCCTTGATTAAGTTAGTATCTTCTAAGTTTTCTTGAGGGGCATAGGATAATGGGAGAGTAGACCATTCATAACGAACAGCATTCCTGTCGCCCCAAGTTTTTGGATCCTTTCTTTGATATACTAAGAGTTTTCTGACATATCAGCTTCGTTTAAGATAGTCACATTGTGAACAGTTTTTTGTTTGTTTTGGTTTTTGAAGTTTAGAAGGGGGTCTGCCAGTACAATTAGATGTAAATCATCTGTAAATAGAGGGTACCCAGAGTACTTCATTAGTTCACAGATACTAAGATTTTCTTCTATTGTAATTTTTGTGTTTACATTTTTATTTTTGCCCTTCACATTTGGATCTTTGATTACAATACATTGTAGGGACTTTATATGTTTTCTCCTTTAATTTCTTTACTGTTTTGTGGTTATACTAATTTATACTCCCATTAATCCTTACCTGCACCATGACCTACATTGGTGGTATTAACACTTTTTGGTCATTAGATGGTAACTGTCTTGTTGCAGTTGAACAGTTTTTCTTTGTCTATTGAGCATTTCTAGTTCTTTAAAGTAGGTGTGATTTACCATTAATTTCTTTTGCTCATCATTGATAAAATGTCATCTACTCAATGACTTGTATTTTAAACTTGCGCCCCCCCCCCCCCCCCGCCATGCAATCTTGATTCTCCTTAAACTACTCTGTTTTTAGTTTTCTCCATAATGCTCATCACCTTCTAGTATAATTTTATTTATCAGGTTTACTGTTTATTGTCCATTTCTCATGGATATCTCTATGGAATGTCAGGTCTATAAGGAAGGATAGTTGTCTGGTACATTGATGTTTCTAGAATAATGCCTGGCAAATAGTAGATGCAGGTATTCCCTGATATCCAAGTGTAGAGCATTCCTTTGAAATCTTTTGTAAGCTGAAATGGCATCAACTGAAGAAGCAGTTACCTTAGTACTTACCTTGCAAATGGATGCAGAAAATGAATTGAGGAAAGGCACAGATCCCAGGTGGCGCTAGTGGTAAAGAAGCCACCTGCCAATGCAGGAGACTTAAGAGATGCAGGTTTAATCCCCGGGTTGGGAAGATCCCCTGGAGAAGGAAATGGCAACATACTCCAGTATTTTTGCCTGGAGAGTCCCATGGACAGAGGAGCCTGGTGGGTTGTGGTCCATAGGCTCCAAAAGAGTCGGACACGACTGAAGCAACTTCATGCAAAAGCACAGCTGTTCACCGAGTTCAAAGCTGTGGTGTGTTGATGCTCAGATACTGAGTATACATCCACGTCTGTGGAAGGAGCTTGGTGGTGCTACTCTTGTTACTCAGGGTGTACACTGCCTCTATAAAGGCTCTTTGCAAAACATGGTGAAGGCTCTTTTCACCCTTTTTTTTCCTTCATAAAATTGAAAATCCTCTTGGAATTTCTTTTGTTTAGCAAAAACAGGCACTAATGTAGGACTTTTGTAAAAGCAAAGTGGCATAAAGCAAACTTTCAAAAGGTGGGAAATACCTGTACTTGTTATAGACTTCCTCCTTTCTTTCCTTCTCCTCTGCTGCAGCTTCATGTGCTGAAATCACCAGTGCCTTAGAACATGACTGTATTTGTAAAGAAAGTCTTTAAAAAGGAAATTAGGTTAAAATGAGGTCATTAGGGTGGGTCGTAATCCAGGACAACCAGTGTCCTTATAAGAAGAGGGAATTTGGATATAGACATACACAGAGGGAAGTCTATGTGAAGACACAGGGTAAAGACAGTTACATATCTACAAGTCAAGGATAGAGTTCTCAGAAGAAACCAACTCTGCTGAAACCGTGATTTTGGACTTCTGGCTTATATAATTGTGAGAAAATAGCTTTCTGTTAATGCCACCCAATCTGTGTTACTTTGTTAGCAGCCCTCGCAAACTAATACACTGTTCAATATATATTTGTTGAGTTGAATTTATACTCTTATTGGAAATTTTGCCTTATTTTTATTTCTTATAACATACAAAGCTTTTTTAAAAAAGAAGGCAAATATTCATGAACAAAGGAGCCTGGCAGGCTACAGTCTGTGGAGTTGCGAGAGTTGGACACAGCTTAGCGACTAAACCACCACCCACCATGTTTTAAGAATATTTACTTTCTCTTGTTGAAAATTTACTTTCCCAGTTTTTCTCTTCCTGTTTAGCTTTGATTACATTTGGTTATCTTTTAACTTTGTTTATGGTGAGGTTTTAAAGTTGTTGTACACAAATGCTTAGTATTAGTGCGGTGATTTTAGTCGCTAAGTCATGTCCGACTCTTGTGACCCCACGGACTGTAGCCTGCCAGGCTTCTCTGTCGGTGGGATTTCCCAGGCAAGAATACTGGAGTGGGTTGCCATTTCCTTCTCCAGGGGATCTTCCCTGACCCAGGAATCAAACCCGGGTCTCCTGCATTGCAGGCATATTCTTTACTAACTGAACTACCAGTGAAATCAGTAATTTCTTAGTGTATTTGGGGTTATTTCTGAGATTTTCATTGTGCTTATTTCCATTATCTGTTTATTCTGGTGCCAGTATCATACTTCTTAACTGTGGTAAATTTATAGTATGTTTTAACATCTATCTCTCTTATTTTCTTCTTCATAGATACAATATCTTCAAATTTGCATGAGAATCCTGTTACAATTTAGTGCCTTGATTTTTGCTGCAGGCGTGATAGTTAAAATTGTATTTGTTTGAATTCCTTTAAATTGGTCATTTTCTTTCAGACTACAGAATTATCTCATATAAGTCCATTTAAAAAAATTACTATTTTTTTCTCATCATGTTATTAATGGATGCATTTGGGGTGGGGGAAGTGTATATTTTTCTAATATTGGAAGTTACATAATTTCTTTAAGTGAGAATGAAAAGACTAGATTTACATAATTTTTATTTATTTAAGTTAGAGAGGTCTAAGGCATAGGGAAAGAGTAGGCATGGCCTTGTAACAATAATCTCACCCATTATGTTGATGTGCATGTTTTCAGAGTGTTTTTATTTTATTTTTAATGCAGCCCGACTAGTTAGACCCTAGCAGGTGGTGTGAGGCAAGTGAGTAGCCTAGCAGGCTCCCAGGACCCTGAGAATGGGTGCCTCTTTCAGTTTCGTTCCCTGAGAGCTTCTCTTGTTTCACTCTTGGCTCTTCTAAGGGTAGGCTGGGTGTATCATGGGTCACCCTTCCAAGAGTGTGCAAACAGGTGCTGCTGGCAGAATTTGCTCCCCACATGTTACTTCACAGCCCATTCCCACCTACAGTTGCTGAGGCCCAGGTTGTGTTACTGGAGGTTTCCCCTGGGAAATTTCCTTCCAAGTTAGGGATTTTCTTCACTTGTAATAATTTAGAATTTGCCTTTTCCTTATTTTTCTTTGTCTTAGGGTAAGTTTTACAGGGATTCCTGATACGTGTGTATATTCCCCTCCTTTTGAAATGGGGGAATCTCTGTTTATGCTTAGTCATTTCAATTTCAATGAGGAGATAAATATATTGGATCATTTTGTGATCTTGAAGGTTAATACTTTAGTGTATTTTCTTCTAGAATTTTTTTCAAGTATATATTTTATACATAGCTGAAATAAAAATTCTGTACAGTTTTCTGCCTTTTTTTTTTTTTTTTTTTTAATTGACAGTGGTTAGTCACTCTGTTGTGTCTGTCTCTTTGTGACCCTATGGACTGTAGCTTGCCAGGTTCCTCTGTCCATTAAATTCTCCAGAGAGGAATACTGGAGTGGGTAGCCATTCCCTTTTACAGGGGTTCTTTCTGACTCAGGGATTGAAACCGGGTCTCCTCATTGCAGGAAGATTCTCTACCATCTGAGCCACCAGATTTGACATTTATACCTGACATTATATCAGAATATTTTGCTGAGTTTTGGTGAACATGTTTTTAATGACTGCATTCACTTTTCACTTTCATTGGATAAGGAAATGGCAACCCACTCCAGTGTTCTTGCCTGGAGAATCCCAGGGACGGGGGAGCCTGGTGGGCTGCCGTCTATGGGGTCGCACAGTCAGACATGACTGAAGCAACTTAGCAGCAGCAGCAACACTCCATTAAAAGGATATAGGGACTTCCCTGGTGGTCAAGTGGCTAAGACTAGGCACTCCCAATGCAGGGGGCTCAGGTTCCATCCCTGGTCAGAAAACTAGATCCCACATGCTCCAACCAAGAGTTTGTATCCTGCGACTAAAGATCGCACATGCCAGAAGATCGAAGATCCTGGGTGCCCCAACTAAGACCTGGCACAGCCAAATAAATAAATATTTTAAATAAAAAGGATATAGTAAGTTCTTTCTCAGCCATTTGACTTCTTATGTTTGTGTATAAGAGATATTATAGGCTTACTGACAATGTAGTTTGCTGTAAATGTGCACCTACTGTATGCCACCCTGTTTTATAATGCTAGTGATGGTGATAGAGAGATGTGTAAGTTGGGGTTAGGATGGTACATTGTAATGAAATATATGAAAAGTTATTTTGGAATACTAAGGAGAGAGTAATTGATTGATACTTGGTATTGCTATTTGTGGGTATAGTTTCACCAATGAGTGGCATTTGAAATGACCTTGAAGGCTTAGTAGTTTTTATAGAGTTAGGAAGAAAGCATTCAAGGAAGAAAGAACAACATAAATAAAGACATAGAAAAAAAAAAGGAATTCAATGCTGACCTGTTATCTGTGCTTACAGTAATTCCTGATAAGTCTAGGCTGTATCCTAGTGAGTACTTTAACCATATCCCTTTTTAGACCCCACTAGCTGTTGATAAGAATATCTAGTTATGTTATTTGTATATTATGTCCACATATTTTCACCTCTCTCCTTTCTGATGTCATCTGTGAAAAATAAAATAGGTTTGATATGTGTCTTTTGTTTTCTTCTATTGAATTTAAATTCATTAGTCTAGTAAATTATTTTGGTAAAAGGCAATAGCCATAGAAGAATAAGAACCCACTTTGGAAGTGTCTGCAAGATCTTATGTGGAAATGAAGAAATAGTTTTTAAAGAAATAATTGTGGTGTTTTTAGCTAGTGTGAACAACAGAACATAATATAGAAGAAAATCTCTTTTTTACTTCCCACCCTTACTTGTTTGTGTGCACTTCTCTTAACATTGAGTATATTTAAGAACTGCTGAGAATAAAGAATTCTGAGAACAAAGGATCTATATCACACATATTGTAAGCTTTAAGTGGGCATTTTATGTGTGTTTTAATGTTGCCAGAATATATATTAGGAGTGGAAATCACCAACTCTGGAAACAAGGAGGCCTTTTATCAAATTAGTAAAAGGGCAGTGAGATTTGTTAAGGCCAGAGATGTAATGGTTAGATAATATGTCAAGTCTGTGGAGAGCACTAATTGCAGCAAGAGATTAAAGTCTCTGTTGAAATCACTTAAAGCTCTAAAGACTTGCTGAAGTAAATCAGAACAATGCCCCGTGTCACAGCGCTATCAGCACCCGATGTTCATTCATCATGTGCTTCTACTTTTTGCCTTGAGTGTTTCTACAATTGTCCTCAGGACAGTGTGACTGTAGTTATCATACTGAGGAAGATTAAGAGCTTTGCACCTCTAATAGCAAACCTGCAATTACCCAATGGGGGAAGACACCACAGATTAAGTGCAACAAAAGGGAGATCTCCATCACCTTAATTTATTCAGGCCACCAACCTGGGGAAGCTACTTAATAAAATAATTCTGAACTTGGCCAAACTTTATGGCCATTATTTTTTAATTTGAAAATTAGTAAATTAACCTTTCTGGCATAATCATGTGTGAAAGTAGCTCAGTCGTGTCTGACTCTGACTCTTTGTGACCCATGGACTAAACAGTCCATGGAAATCTCTAGGCCAGAATACTGGAGTGGGTAGACTTTCCTTTTTCCAGGGGATCTTCCCAACCCAGGGATCGAACCCAGGACTACCACATGGCAGGCGGATTCTTTACCAGCTGAGCTGCAAGGGAAGCCCAAGAATACTGGAGTGGGTAGCCTATCCCTTCTCCAGCGGATCTTCCAGAGCCAGCTATCAAACCGGGGTCTCCTGCATTGCAGGCGGATTCTTAACAACTGAGCTATCAGGAGATAATCATGGCTGGGTCTCAAATCTAAGCAGTTAGATGTCCTTCTCCCCACTCAGCCTTTTCTTACTAAAAGGCGTGTTAGAAAAGGATGCTCTTTAGAGTTAAACATATGTGGTTGGCTCTTAGGGGAATTCCATCCACTCTCCAATAAACAGAATACTTTTCCTATACTCAGGGACAATACGAGGCTGTTGAAAATCACACTGTAAGGTTAAGGTGCTGGTAGTACAAATGTTAGGTGTTGTTTGATTCTGAGCTTTGTGGTTCAAAGGATACTGTGACAGGATTTTTAGAATTGGGTGTAGAATGGCAGGCACCTTTTGAGGGAAGAAATGGATTTTTAAAAGCAAATTTTGGATAAAATATAAATATATGAAGTTTTAATTTTAAAAGCTTTTTTAGGTTTAAAGTTTTTGTGAATTTGTGAACACATATATTCTGTGTTAGAACATGGTTTATCAAATTATTTTTTTTTCTATGGGGATATGTAAAGTCCTATAAAATATACTTCATATTTTTTAAACAAATTTCTCTTAAAATATGTAAAATCCAAATGTTTTCCATTATTTTTATATAATAAAGCTTTTTAAAGATAGAGACACCATTCTTAAAAAAACAGGTATTAGAATTAAAAAACAAACTTGAATGCTGTTGGCTATGGAGGTCTGCTAGGGATATTGTCCCTAAAATATCTTTTCCCTTGGGATTCTCTCACTTATGTACTGTCACCATGCTGGTTAAAAATGGTCTGTCCCTAGGGCTGCGTTAAGACTTTAGAGGCCATAAATGCTAAAAGGAGTAGTAGTACATGATGGTTTTATAAAAAATACTGAAGAGTGAGAATACTAAAGGTGTCTGTTTTTATTCTGTTTATGATGCCTACTCCAACGCTCTCCATTCACACATATGTTTATTCATTTAAAAGATTCATTTAAAAATATTTTTGATATCCTTGCATGCATTTAATCCAATACTGACTGCCTCATTAGAACTCATAGAAGTTTTCTTTTTTTTAATATAACTCCCTTCTGCCTAAAATTTTCCCAGAACTCATGGCCAATATCATACTGATACCCTTTAAGCTAAAATCAGCCCACTGTGCATGTTGTGCACACACACACACACACAAAATGTGTATATGTGTATAGGTATATGTGTATATGTATTCATACATGTTAGTACAGTTTCATTTTTATGAGCTTTTTAGAATTCTCAGTTTTTAAAGCTATGTAACTGATAAAATAGGAATAGGTTGGAGGGAGAGGAAGAAAAATCCTCATTCTGTTACCTCTCTGCTTTGGAAACATGAGGATTTTACTTGAAGTGTCTACCTTGTTTCCTTGCATTAAATTACTTCCAGCAAGTGAAATTTGTTACCTGGATAAATAGACTACACTTGTCTCAAATATCATGATTCCAAAAAAGATCTTGTTCTTGTAGCATTTCCCTCCGGGACTCAGAATTGATTCATTCTACAGATATTTTGGTGTGTCTACTGGATGCAAATCATTCCATAAATATTTATGCAAGGTCTGTGTTTGGGACGCAAATGAATAATATCATTCCTGACCTCAAGAAGTTTATTTCTGATAGGAGAAATGAGAAAATTAGAATTATCTGTAATAAAAGGTGAACTAGAGTAAGTTCTGCATTAATGTCCATTTAATATTTAAGTAGTTAGGGCAGAGTAAGATTTAGTGTCATAAATGTATTTTAATTTTAGCTCTAACCAACAAGACTTTTTTTTTTTTTCATTCTTGCACTCCATGAGCATGGAGGTGAATTCATTTTTAGAGAGAACACTGTCTCTTTTCCATTAAGAGACAAAGCAATTAAATGGAGAGTTTGAAATTTTTCTGTGTGCTTTGCCATACAGGAAGTTATCGTGCTCTTCCCACTCAAATAATGAAAGCAAACAAACAAAGGAAAACACCTGCTTATTTCACCTCTAATTGTGTTTTCTTTCATCCTGCCCCCCAAGGGCCAGATTCAGTCAACAGCTGTGCACCATGTGTGCCCAGAATCTGTAGAAATTTGTGTGTGTCTGCAGAGCACACTTCTTTTTTTTTCTCATGGCATAGTCATGATTGAGTTTAGTTTGTTTTTTCCATTGTAGTGTTTGAGAGTATGCGTGATGAGAAATAATACACACATACTTATAATTAAAGTGGTCTTTCAAAGCACATTTCAAATTGTATCACATTCATCTCCTAATATTTGGCAGCTACAAGGACATGTGAAGAGTTGCCCTCCCTATGGCTTACTTTTTCATGGGGAAGGGGAGAGGTCTAGCTGCTTTCATAGTAATTAATCTGTAGACTTTAACTAGAGAATCATATTCTGTGGAGTTTTTATGATTGGGGATATGGAAACTTCATTTCTGGGCTTCCCAGGTAGTGCTAGTGGTAAACCTGTCAATGCAAGAGACTTAAGAGATGCGGATTCAATTCCTGGATCAGTCCTGAATTGGCTCATCCCCTGGAGGAGGGCATGGCAACCCACTCCAGTATTCTTGCCTGGAAAATCCCATGGACAGAGGAGCCTGGAAGGCTACAGTCCATGGAATGACAAAGAGTAAGACAGGACTAAAGTGATTTAGCATGCCTGCAGGCAGACTTCATGTTTGCAAACAGGACACTGCTGAGAAAGAGCTATGCAGGGGTCACAGTTTGAATACTGATTTTTCTTGAATATTTTAGGTTATGAATGTCAGAGCTGGTATTTAGGTGCTCCTCATAAAGGATTTCAAAATGTTATTAACATTACTCTTATGAATCCTCTTGTTTCATATGGGGGCACAGAACTGACTAGTCAGTTAATATGCAGTAAAAGAGAAGCATAACCTTTTTGAAACTTCTGTGGTAACTTCATTTTTATTTATAGTTCTGCCTTGTTGCTAGAGGTTCCCAGTCATGGTCAGGTGCTTAGGTAAAGTGCTGAGCCACTTAACTTTTCCTAGATTATAAATGAGTTTATCTTATTTCAAATGTTCTTAATTTAAGACAGCCTACATTCTTTAAAAACAATGACCCTCAACCAAATAAATCAAGGAATGAATAAATCAGAACTCTAGAAAACATCAGTCTAGTTTATCAAAATCCTGATATTGTGGTGATGAAATAAAGCAGTAGCCAGTTGCAAGTGACAAATGGCTAAATTGATTAACATCCCCCTTCAAAATTCATTTTAAATAAATTCATACAGGAAATGATATCATCCTTATAGTAGTCTAGCAGACCCACAATGCCATATGGATTTCTGTTTTCACCAAGAAGAAATTATGGTTTTTGAAATTAGTATGAATATGCTTGATTCATGGGGTCGCAAAGAGTCGGACACGACTGAGCGATGATTGATCTGATCTGATCTGAGCATCAAGTTTTTACTGTTTTTAGTTTCTGTTATTTGTTCTTGCCTTTGGTTGATGTTATGTAGTCTTTGAGGGACTTTTTGTAAGGCCATTTTTGACCTTGTTTCCTGTAATTGATGCTTTGTGACTATCAACACGCTGATTCCTGCAGTGTGTGCTTCTTTTCCTTCTGGACTTTCAGCAGAGGTATCCCAACCAACGAGTGAGACGTCAGTGTCCGCTCAGTCATGTCCGACTCTTTGTGACCCCATGGGTTGTAGGCCACCAGGCTCCTCTGTTCATGGAATTCTCCAGGCAAGAAAACTGGAGTGGGTTGCCATTCCCTCCTCAGTAGTTACCCTTTGTTCTGCTGATCATCTTTGCAATCCCACCAGGCATAGCCTGATAGTGATTTCCTGGGTTTCGCAATAAAGGTTGGAGCTTATCTCCATAAATTATCATGATGCTGTTGAAGGGAAACAACAGGACACAAAGTCTGCAAATATTTTCCCTGACATAAATTATAAATAAATAAAAGTTGTAATAGATGTGAAAGCTACTGGCTTAATTAATCAGACATTTCAAAATTTTATAATAAAGTAAATTGATTTGAATTTTGATGAGAATATAGCCTGCTCAATTAAGTGTGGTAATGAAGATTTACAAGATGAGTAGAAGTATTTGCAGTTGACTTATACATCAATCATTGATATAATCCTTTTCATTTCTTTTCTGCCCATTTAATTCTGTATGGCATGTGTGGTTCAGGAAACTATTCTTTAAACTGCCATGGTAGCCAGAATTTTGGCATATCCTCTAGGCTGCTACAGTGCCTATGTTTGTGATTTGGAGGATTGCATATCCTTGATGAGATTGAATTAGTCACAGTGTTTTGAGGAATCCTGTGTCCAGTGATGTTATTATCATTGCTTATCCTTATTTACATATAATTGTCATATTGTGGAACATTTATCTCTGCCAGCTTTAGTATGGATAGAGAAAAAGAAAATATCTGACCTCAACAAATTGACATTGATTTGGATTACATTTACTATTCTGTTCATATTGTCATATTACTGCTTTCAACTACTAGCACATTTGGTAAAAATACTTAGTTTTTCTTATCAGTTTGTTTGTTTTTTTTTTTTTTTTGCCTTAACCTTTTTCTCATTGCTGACCAATCACTATTCTCAGAAGATTGAGTAAGATCAGTTCTGTGTAACTTCTCTGTCATCTTTGTTGAAGAAGTATCTTTTGATGAACAGATTTATCTAGAATTTTTCCTTTGTCAAGTTTAGTGATCAGCCTGTTTAGGAGGATTACACATTCATTATTGTTCAGTTGCTGAGTCATGTCGGACTCTTTGCGACCGCATTAACTGTAGCACCCCAGGCTTCCCTGTCCTTCTCTCTCTCCTGGCGTTTGCTCAAACTCATGTCCATTAAGTTGGTGATGCCATCCAACCATCTCATCCTCTGTCGTCCCCTCCTCCTGCTTCAATCTTTCTGAGCATAAATGTCTTTTCCAGAGTTGGTTCTTCGCATCAGGTGGCCAAAGTATTGGAGCTTTAGCTTCAGCATCAGTCCTTCCAATGAGTATTCAGGGTTGATTGCCTTTAGGATTAACTGGTTTGATCTCCTTGCTGTCCAAAGGACTCTCAAAAGAGTCTTCTCCAATACCACAGTTTGAAAACATCAATTCTTTGGTGCTCAGTCCTCTTTATGGTCCAACTCTCACATCTGTACATGACTACTGGAAGAACCATAGCTTCAACTATATGGATCTTTGTCAGCAAAGTGATGTCTCTACTTTTTAACATGTTGTCTAAATTTGTCATAGTTTTTCTTTTGAGGAACAAGCATCTTTTAATTTCGTGGCTGCAGTCACCATCTGCAGTGATTTTGGAGCCCAAGAAAATAAGATCTTTCACTATTTCCAGTTTTCCCCCATTTATTTGCCATGAAATGGTGGGAATAGATACAATAATCTTCATTTTTTGAATGTCGAGTTGTAAGCCAGCTTTCTCTCTCTCCTCTTTTACCCTCATCAAGAGGCGCTTTAGTTCCTCTTTGCTTCCTGCCATTAAAGTGATATCATCTGCATATCTGAGATTGCTGATATTTCTCCTGGTAATCTTGATTCCACCTTGTGAGTCATCTGGCTGGACATTTTGCATGATGTAATCTGCATGTAAGGTAAATAAGCAGGGTGGCAGCATACAGCCTTGTCATATACCTTCCCAATTTTGAACCAGTCTGTTGTTCCATGTCTAGTTCTATTGCTTCTTGACCTGCATACAGGTCTCTCAGGAGGCAGGTAAGGTGGTCTGGTATTCCCGTCTCTTTAAGAATTTTCCATAGTTTGTTGTGATCCACACAGTTGAAGGCCTTAGCATAGTCAGTGGAGCAAAAGTTGTGGGGAAAAGAATATCTGAGCTCACTTCTCAGATCCTCTTGAGAAACAAATAGTTCCAAAAAGCAAACCATGTTGAACATATCAATATTTCTTTTATGATTTATAGATTCTATGAATAATATAAAAATTAAAGTTCAGTATCCACCAATTCAAACATTTGATTTCTATTATCTCTTTTTTTCCCCCCTAATTGAGTTGGTGGGTTCCATTGGAGGAAAATAAAAACATTACTCATATAAGGACAGATTCTGAGTAAAGAATATTGCCAGTGCTGACTCTTATCCAGGTTAGCGGTTTCAACATACATGCTTTATTTCAATGTTATACAATGTTTAGTTAATATGTGGTGGTTCTCTGCAAGAAAAGAAAGTGTCTTGTAGAGTCAGTGCTGTTTTGTCAGACTGTTAGAAGTTTGTGATATATCTAGAGAAGGAAAAAGAACGCGGCCAGCCTTATCATTGCTTAATTATAGATTCACTTTGACAGTTTTCCTGAAGTTCCTAGTTCCTGTTAAGGAATTTCAGGATTAAACAATCTAAATAATTGGAAAACAGATTGATTTTTCCCTATGGTTTAACTAAAGACAATAAAAAAATACTCCATACCCTCAACTTGAGAAACAAAATGTCACCTTTATCTCTGAAAGATTCTGTGTCCTACCCTAATTACTTCATCCTCCATTCATATTAATATAACCAAACTCCTGATTTTAGTGATGATTACTCCAATACTATTCTGTATGGTTTTACCACATTTGTGTCTGATCCAAAATATGCTATTAATTTTGTAATTCTCAGTTTTTATATAAATAAAACTTTAATTGAATAGTATATTATAGAAGTTCATCCATTTTTATGATGTAGCTATACTTCATTTGTTTCCCAATGCTGATAATTTGTTTCTGTTTTTCCTTATTTGTCTGGCTAGAAGCTTATTAGTTTTATTGAACTTTTAAAACAATCAGCTTTTGGTTTCTTTGACTTATTTTTTTTCTATTCCTTTTGATTTTCAATTTGATTGATTTATGCTTTTTATTATTTCTTTCCTTCTACTTGCTTTTTATTTTATTTTTATGATTTTTAGTGTAAAGATTCAGGTAGTTGATTTGAAACCTTTTCTTTTTTACTTAAGTATATATTATCCTCTAAGCTCTGCATTGTCTGTGTCTCACACATTCTGTTACATTGTGGTTGTATTTCGTTTAGCTAGATTTTGTAAAGCTGAACTCTGTCATATTGTCTGTATCATCTTACAGCTTGCTTCTTATATTCAACATTTTGCTTTTGAATTTTAACCAATTTGATACATGAAGATATGATTTATTCATTTCAGCTACTTCAAAGTATTTATCATACCCATAAATAACAGTTTATATATCTGAATCTATACTTCTGGGCAGTTATTACTTATTTTTATGATCATAATCAGTTCTGTAATGAATATTTTTGTATCTGTCTCCTTTTACTTATTATTACTTTGTTGACTAGAAGTGTAAATTGTGGGTGATGTCATTCTGTAAGTGTCAACCAAGTCGAGTTGCTTGACTCTGTTGTTCAAGTCTTCCAAATGCTACTGATTTTCTTTCTACAATCCTAAATGTTTATGTCCTTAACAAGAGGACTTGATAATAAATGAAGCAAGAGAATTCCACAGAACTACAAAAAAGAAATAAATTTATAATTATAACAGGATATTTTAGTACCCTAATATTAGTAAGGTTATAGAAGACTTGAGAATACAATCAACCAACCTGAGCTAGTTGAAATTTATAGTATACCTTATCCTACAACAGCAGAATACATTCTTCTCTAGTGCACATTAGATATTCATCAAGACAGACTATATACTGGGCCATAGAACAAACTTGATATTTAGAAAAATTAAAATTGTATTAAGTTTGTTCTCTGACTACAGTGAAATTAGCAATTAATAATAGAAAAATATCTATAAAAACCCCCCAAATTTATAAACAATACAAATCCAGAGGTCAAAAAGGAAATTACATGGTGTATTAAAAATTCTTTTCAGTAAAATGAAAGCAAAAGCACTGCATATCTATAGGATGCAACTAAAGCAGTTCTTAGAGGAAAATCTACAGCATTAAATATTTATATTAGGAAAGAGTAAGAGTCTCAAATTGATGACTTAAGATATACCTTAAAAGAATAGATACAACACAAAACAAGTAGAAGAAAATAAGATCAGAAGTAGATGAAATTTTAATTACAAAAACAATAGAGAAAAATCAATAAACTCAATAAAAGAAGTGTTTAAGGAAGAAGATAGAGAAGATGCTTTTACCTCTATCATGAATTTTAAAAGAATACCAGTATAAAATTTTCAAATATTGAAAAGACAATAAGGAAATATTGTGAACATCTTTATGCCTATAAATTTGACAATTTTGAAAAACTTGCAAAATTTCCCCAAAGACACAAACTATAGAAATACCTTCAGGAAGAAATAAATAATTTGTAAAGTTTATTCATCAAAGAAAGTGCATTCATAGTTAAATGCATTCGAATAAGAAAAACTTCCCATACAGACAATTTCACTGGTAAATTCTATCAACACTTAGAAAATTTAGTAGAAATATACTAATTCTACTAAATTTCTTTACAGATTAAATAGATATGGCTCTCAACTTCTCTACTCATTTTTTAGAGGCTGACATTACTCTGATGTTAAACCCAGACAAAGACACTACAAGATAATAAAGCTAGAGACAAATATTCCTCGTGTACATGTTAGAAATTATCATCAAAATGTCTACTGTCATTATGGCAAATGTCTGCTGTCATTCTCCCAAAATACTTACTGTCATCCTGGTAAGGATTTGAGGGATGCAAATTTAATCAAGGGATACAGCATCACACATATTAAATTTGTTTTGCTCTATTTAAAGCCTGTCTCAGATTTTGACATTTGGACTTTCAATGAAAATCAGACCTTTTGTTGAGTTTGAGTTGATTAACCTTTTTCAGTAGATAATGTTCCTTTAAATAGTGCCAAGAGATTCTCTGAGGAAAGAATCCATTGAATACTTATTTATAGTCATAATATTGCAATTTATCAGTCTTAAGTTTTTATATTTTAAATGGGATTAAAGTATTAACTATCAAGGAAAATTAAGCTTACTTTAACTTTTCCTTTAAAACAAAAACAGAGTCAAACTTACTTGGCATTGCATGCAGAGAATTTGAAATTCTAAGACTTTTGTCTGAGACCGTGTGGAAGGTCAACTGCTTATATTGATGCTTAGGCATAGTTCAGTGTCTGACTCTGCACTTTGTTTACAATAATGTGCTATTCCAGATCATGCAAATGTATTCTGATTGTAGACCTGACACTAAGTCTGAAAGGTTCATAACTTTTCACTTTGGCCCATGGTTACTGTTATCATTGTCACAACTGCAACCAATAAAGTGCCCCTGTGGCCAAACATCTGGTTTTCTCAGGACTGTGGGGATTCCCAGTATGTGAAGCTTTCAGTGCTAAATGGGAAAGACTTAGGTAAACTGGGAGAAGTTGATCACACATATCATTCTAAGGTTTTTTTCATTGTCCCTTGCAATGATTAACACATTCTCTTTTATAGTAGATGAAAAACAAATATGTGTTCAAAAAATTGTTGAACATAAAGCTTTATCTTCAAGATTTTTCTAATGTAATAGAAAATCACTTTCATACTGCTTGTGACATACCTTTCAGTTGCTGAAAAAAAAATCTCCAGGAACCACTTGAACAAAGATGCTGTTGAGGTAAGGAAAGAATCACTCAGTATGCAAATAATTGTGGTAGCAAAAATGAGTATGATCTGTATGCTGTTGTGGGTAGTGATTTAATGAATTGTCTCCACCGATATTATGGAATGAACTAATCAGAAAACCCTGAAGATCATTGAGGAAAGTGTGCACTTGTGACTTGAACCATTTTATAGTTACTGAGACTGATTTGGTGGCCCAGAATGTGGATAAATATTCTGGTTGCACTTGAAAAGACTATGTATTCTGCTAATGTTGGGTGGAATGTTCTACAAAATGCCACAAAGGTCAAGATGGTTGATTATGTTGTTTAAGTCTTTTATATCCTCTATGTTTTTCTGTTTACTAGTTCTTACAACTTTTGAGGGCTTCCCTGGTGGCTCAGATGGTAAAGCGTCTGCCTGCAATGTGAGAGACCAGGGCTCGATTCCTGGGTCGGGAACATCCCCTGGAGAAGGAAATGACGATCCACTCCAGCACTCTTGCCTGGAAAATCCCATGGACAGAGGAGCCCGATAGGCTACAGTCCATGGGGTCGCAAAGAGTCGGACACGACTGAGCGACTTCACTTTCACTTTTAACTTTTGAGAGAGCAAATGGAAACATGTAGTTATAATTATCGATTTGTCTTTTTCTCCTTGTAATTCTATCAGTTTTTGTTTCATTTACTTTGACGGTCTGTTATTAGGTGAAGAAACATGTTATTAGGTGAAGAAACTAGGACTGTTATGTCCTTTTGATGAATTGACCCCGTTACAATTTAATTTTTTTTTTTTTATCCTTGTTAAGAACTTTTTTCTCTTCAGACTGACATACACACACTACTATAAAATAGGTAACTAATAAGAACTCTGTATATTGCAGGGAACTCTACTCAATACGTTATAGTGACCTGTATGGGAAAATAATCTGAAAAAAGAGTGGATATATGTATCACTGATTCACTTTGATGTACAAGCAGAAACTAAAACAACATTGTAAATCAATTATACTCCAATAAAAATTTATTAAACATTTTTTCTCTGAAATATACTTTTTATTTCTTTTGATTAGTGTTATCATGGTATATACTTTTCCAGCCTTTTAATGTTAAGTTAGCTTATTTGTGTTTTTATGTTTAAAATGCATTGTTGTAGGCAACATGTAGTTGTGTTGCTTCATAATCTGACCATGTCTGTTTTTCAATTGAGATTATCAGACCATTTACACTTACTTTTAATGTAGTTGTTGGTATGGTTAGATTTAAATCTGTCATCTTTTTATTTTCTATTTGTCCCATATATCCTTTGTTCCCTTTTTTCTGTCTTTCTGCTTTGTTTTAGGATTAATTCCATTTTAATTCCCTTGTTGACTTATTAGGTATAACTCTTAGTTTTGTTAATTTGGTGATTTATTTAAGGTTATAATTATATAATTAAACTTACCAGTTTACTTTCAAGTGAGGTGTGATAACTTCACATAAATTTTAAGAATGTTGCAGTTGTATACTTCCATATCTTTAATATTGTTTTCTACATTTTACTTATATATATGTTTTAGTGTCACTTTTGCACTGTTATTTTTGTTTAAGTAACTATATTTTAAGAAGGTACAAATCATAAGAAAAATATTGTATATTTATCCATGTAGTTATAATTTCCAGTGTAAATCCATGTTTTTGTCTATTATAAGTTTTATCCTGCTTGAAAAAATGCCTTCTTCTTCTGCCTTCTTCCTTTAACATTTCTTATTATGTGACTCTGCTGGTGATGAATTCTTTCACCTTTTTTATTATTGAAAAATTACTCATTTTGTCTTCATATTTGAAAGATACTCTTGCTGGATATTGAGTTCTAGGTTGACAGTTTTTTTTTCCCTTTCAAGTACTTAAACTTGTTGCTCCACTGCTTTCACATTTGTAATGTTTCCAGTGAGAAATCTGCCATCATCATATTTGTTTCTCTCTACTTACTGTACCTTCCCCCAACATCTTTGGCTATTTAAGATTTCCTCTTAATCACTGATTTAGAGCAATTTGATAATAGTATATTAAGGTATAGTTTTATTCTCTTTTTGTGTTTGCTGTTGTTCAGTCACTAAGTTATGTCTGGTTCTTTGTGACCCCATGGACTGCAGCACACTAGGCCCCTCTGTCCTCCACTCTCTCATGGAGTTTGCTCAAATTCATGTCTGTTGAGTTGGTAATGCTATCTAACCATCTTATCTTCTGCCAACCCCTTCTCCTTTTGCCTTCAATCTTTCTCAGCATCAGGTTATTTTCCAGTGAGTCAGCTGTTCACATCAGGTGGCCAAAATATTGGAGCTTCAGCTTCAGCATCAGTCCTTCCAGTGAATATTCAGGATTTCCTTGAGGATTGACTGGTTTGATCTCCTTGCAATCCAAGGAAGAGTCTTCTTCAGCGCCACAGTTTGAAAGCATCCGTTCTCTGACACACAGGCTTCTTATGGTCCAACTCTCATTTTTGTGTGTGTGTGTGTGTGTGCGTGTGCATGTGCATGGGGTTAGAGTAGTTAGATGTGTAGGTATATTGTTTTCATTATTTGGAAAGTCTCTATTATTTCTTCACATTTTTTTTTTTTTCTGTTCCTCCCACCCTGACATTGAGGTTGAGATAGGCAATGGCTTGGGTGTAAATCTACCATCACTTTGTCTTAGCTGTTAGTTCTGACTTTCTGGAGTTAAAAATAATTTTTTAAACTGACAGATCACTTATCAACATTACCAATTTCTAGTGCTTTTGCAACTTTCTTTCTTATTCTGGTATTTCTAGTGCATTTTGGTAGATGAAAAGTAGATGAATTAAGTGCTGTTATCTGACTTATATTTTAACTTTTTGGTCTTAATTTAAAAGTACATTTTTATACTTTTTTCCCTGTGTTCTAATACTGTTTTACTTAAACTTAGAACTATACAATTATTACTTTTGAATCACAATAACTCATCTCACATGGAGCTTAACCTAGGCTAGAGTAGAGAAATTTGGAGTAGATCTGCTATCAGTTGGATTCTGATACTGTAAAATATGGTTTTCTTTACTCTAATTTAGAATATTTGATTTAAATTCCTTAAGTATCTGTGTCTTTAAAGTTATGTAATAAAATTAAACTAAGTTCCAGTAAACATTATCTTATAAGCTACAGTATGAATGAAGTGTCATTTATTTAGGGGTGCAAGTCACTAATGTGGATATGATGATTTCTCATTAACACTAACAACTTCAGAGCTGTTTTTACATTAGATTAAAATAGTAATTTACCTGCTCAGTAAATGATTACATGCAAAGAGTGTTATGTAATCTGTTCACTAGGAGTTGTTAAATGTTGCCAAGTTCTAATGATTCAGTTTCTTAATAGCATGAGGGAGTATGAGGCCATAAGTTTCAGTTAAGAAGATTCTGTCAGGACTGAACTTGGCCCTTGTGCCAAGTGAGATGGGAAGAATGTAGGCATGTGTGCAGTTCTATATTTGAATCTTAGTAGGAACTGTGAGGAATGGTACCCTCTGAGAGCTCAGCTTTCCTTCTGTAAAATATTCTAACTTATATTATAGGATTATAACAATAATAATTATATTATTATAATAAATAGTAATGCATTTCTGTACAGTGCCTGTTTATATTATTATTATTAGGGGTTGAACTGAAATGTATTTGGGCAGTATTTTCTCTTGTATCTATGGTATACTTCTCAAGAAAACAATACTCTATTAGGGAAGGCCTGGAAAAAGATTTGTTGCAGGATTTTTGAGAGAAATATGAGGTAGAGTTATGGTTGATTTTTAAATTTTCTATTACTTGTCTTAATGATAAAAGGCTGTGAAAGTGAAGTCACTCAGTTGTGTCCGACTCTTTGCAACCCCATGGACTGTAGCCTACCAGGTTCCTCCGTCCATGGGATTTTCCAGGCAAGAGTACTGGAGTGGGTTGCCATGTTTTTCTCCAGGGGATCTTTCTGACCCAGGAATTGAACCCAGGTCTCCCGCATTGTAGGCAGATGCTTTACCGTCTGAGCCACCAAGGAAGTCTAATGATAAAGAAATCCTAAAGGAAAAGCTGGAAACAAGATTCCTAACTAATAGCTTTGTATAAACATAGGCTAGGAGCTGAGAACAAGTTGTTTTAGATTAGGGAACTAGTCTCATACAGTATTAAGTTTACTCAAATAGTATCAGAATGAGAAATGGGCTTGATTTTCTTTTTGGGTCCAAAGACTACATTTTTCTTTAACATATGGAAAGTCAGCGAACCCAGATTAGGTCATTTGTGTCCAGGAATTAATAGAGGATCATGGAGATAGTCTGAAATCAAGATATAGAAAAACTAGTTTTAAATAGTCTTAAAAAAAAAACCAGAATAACAACAAAATCTAGCAGCAAAATCTAGATGACAGTGTCTGAAGTCTGGGGTAGAGTGTGCAAGTAGAATGAATCAAGACAATAGTGGTTTGAATTCTTGTGAGGTAATAAATGAAGAGTCTCTATTTTTCAGAGGAGTCCCATAATTTTATGATATGTTTGTTACCAAAGACTGTGAACTGTTGCTTTAGTGCTAAAATCACATAGTCTATATAATGGTAACACTATTGCATACACTAATTTTTTGTGCCCAATAAACATATAATTTTTGCTTTTAATTAATATTCATTGATCGGAGAAGGCAATGGCACCCCACTCCAGTACTCTTGCCTGGAAAATCCCATGGATGGAGGAGCCTGGAAGGCTGCAGTCCATGGGGTCGCTGAGGGTCAGATACGACTGAGTGACTTCACTTTGACTTTTCACTTTCATGCATTGGAGAAGAAAATGGCAACCCACTCCAGTGTTCTTGCCTGGAGAATCCCAGGGACGGGGAAGCCTGGTGGGCTGCCGTCTATGGGGTCACACAGAGTTGGACACGACTGAAGTGACATAGCAATAGCAATATTCATTGATACCTATTATAAGTAAAGGGCTGCAGATGTAACAATATATAGACAGACAAAAATCCCTGCCCTGATGGAGCTTATGTTATAGCAAGAGAGGCAGTAAGCAAATTAAGAAAATATTTACTGTGTTGGAAGATAATAGCTTTTATAGGGGGAATAAAGCAAGAAAAGCATTAGGGTTTGTGTGTTGGGGGAGAGAGATGCTCATTGAGAAGGTCGTATTTAAGCAAACACCTAAAAGAGATCTGTGAGTTAGTCATGGAGGGTGTCTAGGGCAGGAATACTCTCTATGCGGGGACCAGCAAGTACAAAGACCTGTGTGGGCTTTTGAGTAGCCTCTTCTATTTGAAGAAAAGTAAGGAAGCCAGTGTTCATGGAACAGTTAGTGAAGGGAGAGGAGAAGATGACAGAGATCATGGGGGGCCAGATCACATAGGCCTTGTAAGCCATTTTTGCTTGGAGTGAAACAGGAAGCCAAGACAGGGCTTTGAGAGAGGACTGATGTGATCTGACATATCGCTAAGGGTTTACTGTGGCTTCTATACTGAGAATAGAATGTAAGGGGGCTAGAGAGGAAACACAGAGACCAATAACCCATTCAATGGAACCGAGTGGGTTGCTCTCTTGCTTCCTTATATGTGCTGTGCAAGGGAGAAGATTAGTAGTGAATACCCATTAAACCTCTGAGATTGGAAGGGTTGGCTTCCTCAAGGGAAATGCAATTTCCTTTTGGCAGATAAGGAAATATTCCTAGGTGATGCAGAGGCATCCTGTCTCCTATTAGTGGTAACTTGGTGACAGGAAAGTGAACTTGCTGGCTCTGGCCCACCTGGATGTTTCAGATCTATTTCTGGAATACAGGGTGTATGCAGTATGCGTGGAGCTTCTTCCTTTTATCCTGACTTGCAAGTTCCTAATTGGGTTGAGTTCAGATTCTGTGTCATGGTTCTGTTTTTTCTGGGAGAAGCTAATAAAGAAGGAAACTACGTATTCTTAGGTATAGGACAAATGGAATATAGTAATTAGGCAGGATTGTGTCTTCACTGGACAAAAGCCTTAAGCAGCTCAGGCAAACACCAAACAAAAGCTTGACACATGCATACAGATGTAGATACCTGGTGAAATCCTAGAAAATGTGTTCTCATTTTATTCTCTGGTAGTGACATTCTTTTTACAAAGCATTCCACACTGTGATAGTTGTATCATTAGGCTGATAATCTCAAGTTAATTCTCTATTGCTTCTTACATGGTTTGCTGTATGCTGTTGATTTAAAGCAGAAGGCTGAGCAGCTTAAAGAGATTGCTCTAAGAAATTGCAGCTTTAGGTGGGAAAGGAAAATAGACTACCTTTAGACAAGAAGTGTAGTTAAATTCGAATGGAGCAAATGTCTTTGTATAAACGGGTGTTTGCCTTTGTTGAGTAGACAGTAATTTCCATGTGTCCCACGCTGTGTTTAGGATGGGGCTGGTCAACACAGAGATGCCAATCTCTATCTCTCTGTCTGATATATATAAGCTTCTTTAACCATTCTGTACTGTTGTTTATTTGGTTGGTGTACTTTTTAGCATAACACTAGTTGTAATAAATAAAATTTCAATGGCCAATTACAATTAAATTTAATTTTTTTGTGCATGTAAAGGTCCAGTGTGAGTGTTCATGGTTTCCAGGTACCTTTCTTCCAGGTGATGATTCAGAGACTCAGGCTCTTTCTGAGACTCTACTATTCCCTAACATCTCAGTCTCCTGCATTCAGTCAGCAGACAAAGAGTGGAGAAAGATAGTTCCTGCATGAGCAGCCGGTTCTCAGCTGCAACACTTCTCTGAGGAGAGGAAGCACTCATTTTTAGTGAATGGGTAGCTCACCCTGCTACACATGATTTCTAATTTTTGTCAGTTGCCGATAGCAGTACTTTTAAATAGCTCTGAACAAATGGTTTTCTTTTCTATTTGAGATTAATTTATTTCAGATATATTTCCTAGAAGAGAGAGTACTGGGTGTAAGTTTTAATTATAAAATAACAGTGAAGTATGTTTTATTTAATAAATTTGTTAGAATTCTAATTGTTATACCTATGAAGTTGTTGGCTGTGAGCCACCTCCAATTCATTATTATTTAGGTTTACTCCAAGAATATTTTTGCTATCTTGTATTTAGGATAATGAATGCTGTAATAATAACAGATATATTTACACTGTCATATTTAACTAAAGGCTGTTTGGTTATCATATTTTATTCTACACAGAATGTGTTAACTGATTTAGCAAAACAGATACCTGTACTGTTAGACTAAATTACTTAGACAATACATGTGATTTGAGCAGAAAATTAAAACATATGTCTCACAGTCTTCACATTCTTTTGTCTTGCTGTATTTTGGGGTGGCAGATTGGGAGATGGTTTAAACTACTTAACTACCATGTACATATGTATGTATATATTTATTTATTAAATCTCAAGAATTTTTCTGGGAACTGTGGAAAGCTTGAATACATAGACAGAGAGAAAAATCCATGGACTCAGCTGCAGATTGCCCTCCAAAGAGGTTGCACCATTTTCCCCCCTACTACCAGTGTATGAGAGCATGTTTCCCTTACACTTTTCACATCAAGCATTTTGATCTTTCCCCAAACTATTTATATAAAATTCTAATTTAGCTATCATTTAGAATGAGCGACTTCACTTTGACTTTTTACTTTCATGCATTGGAGAAGGAAATGGCAACCCACTCCAGTGTTCTTGTCTTGGGAATTCCTGGGACGGGGGAGCCTGGTGGGCTGCCGTCTATGGGTCGCATAGGGTCGGACACGACTGAAGCGACTTAGCAGTAGTAGCAGTTATCATTTATTTAATTATAACTAAAGTTGAATGTCTTCTTAAGCATCCATTATCCATTTTTTTCTAAGAAATCTCTCTATACAGTTGCCCATTTTTCTGTTTAAGTTTTGGCCTTTTTATAAGTAGATTTTGAAGGAAATATTATTTATTTTCTGTTTCAGGAAAATTATGGCTCTTAAATATATTGCAAATACTTATTTTTAGTTTGCTGTGTTCTTATTATTTTGTTTATATTTTCCATGTTGTATTTTTATTAAATTTTTATTGGCACATAGGTGATTTACAGTGTTGTGTGGGTTTAAGGTGTACAGCGAAGTGAATCAGTTGTACATATACATATATCCACTTTTTAAAAAGACCTCAAATACCCAAAGCAATCTTGAGAAGGAAAAACAGAGCTGGAAGAATCAGGCTCCCTGACTAAAGACTGTACTACAAAGATATAAAAGTAATCAAAACAGTATGGAACTGGGAATTCCTTGGCAGTCCATTGGTTAGGACTCTACACTGTCACTGCTGAGGGCCCAGGTTCAACCCCTTATCAGGGAACAAAGATCCCACAAGCCATGTAGTGTGCCAAAACAAAAAGAAACCACTCTGATACTGGCACAAAAACAGAAATACAGATCAATGGAACAGGATAGAAAGCCCAGAGATAAACCTGTGCGCGTGTGGCCTCCTAGTCTATGACAGAGGAGGCAAGAAGATACAGTGGAGAAAAGATGGTCTCTTCAATAAGTGGTGCTGGGAAAACTGGACAGCTACATGTACAAGAATGAAATCAGAACACTCCCTAACACAGTACATAAAAATAAATTCAAAATGAATTAAAGACCTAAATGTAAGGCCAGGTACTATAAAACTTATAGGAAAACATAGAACGCTCTTAATATAAATTGCAGCAAGATCTTTTTTGATCCACCTCCTAGAATAATGAAAATAAAAATAAATGAGACTTGACTAAATTTAAAAGTTTTTACACAGCAAAGGAAACCACAAGCAAAATGAAAGACAGCCCTCAAAATGGGCGAAAATATTTGCAAATGAAGCAACTAACAAGGGATTAATCTCCAAAATATACAGACGGCTCAGGAACCTCAGTAGCAATAAACAAGCCAATCAAAAAGTGAGCAAAAGGTTTAATTGGACATTTCTCAGAAAAAGACATACAGATGGCCAAAAAGCACATGAAAGGATGTTCAGCACCACTAATTATTAGAGAAATGCAAATCACAGCTGTAAGGGGGTATCAGTCTCACCCTGCTCAGAATGGTCATCATCAAAAAATCTATAAACAATAAATTCTGGAGGAGATGTGGTAAAAGGGAAACCTCCTATATTGTTGATGGGAATGTAAATTGATACAACCACTTTGGAGAATAATATGGAGGTTCCTCAAAAAATGTTGAATTTTAAATAAATTCTTTGATCTTTTTCTTTTATGATTGCCAGGGTTTTGGTTTTATCTACTCTGAAGTGTTTTCTTTTTACTGTTTTACAGAATCAGCTTTTTTTTTTTGAGCTTTAATCTCCATTTTCCTGGTTTTGATAATGTAGTTATATAAGATGTCACCACTGGGAGGAGCAAGTTGGTGGGTAGAGAGAACCTCCTCTCTATGAATTTTGCAATGTCTTGTGAGTCTATAATTATAAAAGTTAAAAAAAAATATAAGCAGAAGATAAAATCACTCTAATCCAGAAGTACTCCATAGGAAAATTCAGTAAACCTTATCCTACGTAAGCTTGATCACTAAGTGTTCAAAGAAAACAAATTGTATGCATTAAGTGCTAGTGTGACCTGTTGGGTTTTCTAATAGTGTGATCTGAGATAGTGTGATGAAAACAAAAAAGAGCAAGTACTCTGCACCTGTGTAATACTAGTAGTGATTTACTCATTCAGAGAGTGTATTACAACTTCCAGAGCACCTTTACATAAATATTGTGATGTAATTCTCTTAGCACTTCTGTGGAAGTATGTGTATATTTCCTGCTATACACATGTGGAAACAAACTCACAGGGGTTAAATGACTCTGTGTGAGGCTACAGAATTCCTAAGTGACAGAATTGTACTGTCACCTAAGCTGATGCTGTTTCTAATAAACCACAGTGACCTTTGGTCTTTTTGACTCTCTTTCTGAGCAGAAAAGGACTCTGCCTGTAGAACAGGACATAGCCAGGTGGCCTGAGAGCAGCTGTGTGAGCTTTGCTGGGACAAGAAGAGCTATTTGAGGTAGAGAATAGGGGAAATGGTTTTTTATGGTGCAGAGGGGAAGATGGACATGGTCAAAGGGGCACAACTGCTATATTCATATAGCTGCCATAATTAATGAACTAGTAATAAATATGGGGCTTCCCTGGTGGCTGGGGCTCCCCTGGTGGCTCAAATTGCCTGTAATGTGGGAGATCTGGGTTCAATCCCTTGGGAAGATCCCCAGTATTCTGACCTGGAGAATTCCATGGATAGAGGAGCCTGGCAGACTACAGTCCATGTGGTCGCAAAGAGTTGGGCACAACTAAAGCTGAAACTCGAGTATTTGGCCACCTCATGCGAAGAGTTGACTCATTGGAAAAGACCCTGATGCTGGGAGGGATTGGGGGCAGGAGGGGAAGGGGATGACAGAGGATGAGATGGCTGGATGACATCACCAACTCAATGGTCATGAGTTTGAATGAACTCCGAGAGTTGGTGATGGACAGGGAGGCCTAGCGTGCTGCGATTCATGGGGTCACAGAGTTGGACATGACTGAGCGACTGAACTGAACTGAATTGAAGTGACTTTCACGCATACTAATAAATAATTTTAGTACTAAATATGTCCAAGTATTATGCTTAGCATTTAGTGTATGCTATATAATTCATTTTTATTTTCATTTTATAGTTGATAATACCCAGGCTTAGAAATATTAATATGACCAGAATCATGGCTGGAGAGTAGCTGGACTCAGATTGTAACTCTGGGCTACCTGATTCTTAATGAGTCTGGGGAGAAGAGACTGAATGAAAATAGAATTAGATAAACATCTTTTTTGTTGTTACATTTCCAGAAAAGGCAACTACTCTATTTTTAGTAATTTGCATGTGATACTTTGTGATGTGAAGGCACTTTTCTTGGTAGTTATCCCTTTGCAACCAGACACAAAGTTAATAGAGCTGTATCAATTTTTCTCTTGCTTTCCTTTGCCTTTCTCCCAGTCCTGGGTCTAGCAGCTGGCCCTACACATGGCGAGCATTGCTATGGATTACCTTTGGGCTTACCTGCTTAGAACCAAGACAGTAGGTGGTCTAATGCTGGAACATATTTTAATAAGACTTATTTCCTTACTCTCAGCCTCCTGTTCTTCCTGGTTTTATAGATGGTGACCATTTTTGAATGGAACCAGAGATTAAATTGGAGAGAAGCCAGGTCTGCCATTAGGTAGTTTAGTGATCTCTCTCTCTGTAAGAATTGTAAGTCTCTGGAGGGTAGGGACTCCTGTCTGAATAACTCATTCAGATTCAGAAGGCATGTGCTAATAAGAATTACTATGTACCAAACATAGTGCTAAGCTCTTTATATCTGTAATCCTTGCAACAATCCTGTGAGGTGGAGACATCATTTTTATTTTGCAGACAAGGAAGGTCTGAGTTCAGTTGAATGTCCCAAGATTATATCCCTTGTCACTGACAGGTGTGGGATTTGAACTTAGATCTTCCTGGTCCCAACTATATCTCCTTTCACAGAGCTGTGGGTGAATTGTTAGATGCACAGGAATACTTATTAATTGTAGGTGCATTATTTTTGATATTTGGGAATTTTGCTTTTCTGAAACTTGATTACCTATGATGCACAACCACTGTCAGAAGAGTCTTCTCAGGTTTTTTCCCCAGCTGCCTGGTTGGCTGTCCATTCATATCTGAGCAGTTTCCCTGCCTCTGTGAATATCTGTTTCATATTGCCATGTCTCCAAACTTTCTTCTTTCAATCCATCTCCATGCTGTAAAACAGTACATACTTTAAAAATCTGATTATACCCATCCTCTGTGTATTAAAAATTTTGTAATAACTTTACATTGTTTTCAAGCTAAAGTCCCAGCTTCTGAATATAATCTACAAGGCCCTCAGTGTCTGGCCTCCTGTCTCACCCTGTTACTTGTATCTTTTCACTCTTCCTCCAAATCACGTACTAGTATTTTCTGACCTCATGACCAGTCTGGCTTACAGTCCCTTCTCTATGTCCTGTTTTCCTTTTTAATAGCATTTATTACACAGAATTGTAATTGTATTACACAGATTGTTCACTTGACTGCATTCCCCCATCAGACTCTAAGATGCTCAAGCTCAAAAACGGTACCTTCTTCACCATCTTACCGTCAGCCAAGCACAGCGACTGGCACAGTGCATCTGGTCAACAGACATTTACTGCAGATCCTTTAGGTAGTTTTGAACCTTGTAAATTCAGGCATATAGTCATTTGCTTCCATTTGGAAGCTGTAATGAGAAGAACATTCAGTCATATAGAAAATAAGAAAAAAACTCTCTACTTAAGAGTAATTGTCTCCTATTTCTTATATTTCTTTAGTGAAGCATAGGCAGTATGATAAAAATAATTATTATATCACATAAAGTGCAACATCTGTCTTACTTTTGCTGTACTTCAATCTTGAGATTTCTTGCAGACCAGTCTGAGTTTTGTATTAAAGAGAATTCAAAAGATCAAGAACAGGTGACTTATTTACACCGAAGACTGATTTTCAAAGAAATGATGTTATAAATTTAACAAGTAGTAAAGCATCAGATTAACTGTAAATGTAACTTATTGAACTATGCCCAGAGCATGGCTTGTCAATATAATGGTCCAATATCATGGTAAGAGTTTTCAGAGTGTTCATGAGAATTACACCAGCAATTCAGATCACCTTTGTAAGGAGGAAAGCACACACCGCTGCTGTGGGGCAGGGGGTAGGATGAGCCTCCGTCCATGTGCAGTAATGTCAGGGTCTGTTTCTGGATAGTGGAAAAGGTAGTGCAAAGGTCAATAGTTTTATGTCCCCAGGGAAAAACCACCTGGGTTTTTCTGTGCCTAATTAAAAGAAATGGTGCCTAATTTAAAGAAATTTTTTACTCAGATGTATTGCAGGCAGTGGAAGGACAGTTGGGAAGAAGGCACAGAATATTACTTAATCTGGAATGCAACTTAAGAAAACTCAGGAAAATGTAATCCAGTTTCGAACATAGCTGGGTTGGGAAGTAGTTGTAAGATCTGCTGAAACATCTTTATAATGTTTTTAAAGTAAAAATAAATGTATTTGAGTTCAGTTTCTACCTAAATGTGAAGAATCTGCCTTTGGTTACAGTGATGTACACTGAGAATAAAAAGGTGGGGGAAAGTGTTGTGTGAGGCAACAATTAAATCCTAGAGCTTTTAGGAAAGTGAAGTAGCCTGAGAGGTCAATGAAGGGGGTGGGAAAACTGGGCCACAGACAGTGGAAATGCTTGCTTGTATTGTAACTGGTGCCCTGTCTTGATCCAGGTATAAAGGATGGGCAGAATAAGCTGATGGATGGAGAACAGAGTAGGAAATGAGATGGAGTATGAGAAGGTAACTTGAGCCCTAAGGAAAAATCTGAGTAGTTTCTGTGTTCTGTTTTTATCCTCTGTCTTCCTTTCTGAATTTCCTTCTTCACTGAGCTGGTTGTATGTGCAGTGTACACAAACTAATGTAGAAATCTTTGCTATCTCCCAGGCACTTGCAGAGACAGCTGTATTGCAAAACCCTTTCTCATATGTAAACTTTGGAAGCCTTGGTAGAATATGTCAGTATTGTAATGCCAGGGTGACAAATGAAGAGAATGGCTCAGGGAGGCTGTGCTGACTTGACAAAGGTCACTTAGTGATTTGTCTCAGAGTGGGAATTTTAGCCAGTCTCCTACCCTCCCATTTTGTGAAGCAACATCCTTGTAGACTATGTGACCGTTTATGTATATAGTAGATGTTTGTAGGGGTGGTATGGCCTTCCCAGATGACACTAGTAAAGAACCTGCCTGCCAGTGCAGGAGATTGGGGTTGGATCCTTGGGTCTAGAAGATCCCCTGGAGGAAAGCAAGGCAACACACTCCAGTATTCTTGCCTGGAGAATCCCATGGACAGAGGATCCTGGCAGAGTACAGTCCGTAGCGTCACAAAGAATCGGACACAACTGAAGCGACTTAGCACTCATGTACGGTCCTTCAGACACCCAGGATCCAAGACAGGGTTTTAGGCAGCTTTTGATCAGAAAACTGGGGAGGATAATCTAAACAATTTGTTTGCCTTTATCTTCAGATATTGTCAGAGATTTTGTTCTACACAAGGAGACTATTTTTCATTATAAATGGTGTTGCTCACAATAAGACTAAAAGGTTCATTAAGCTAAAAATATTAGAAGAAACAATAACATTTCATAGAAGCAGTTGTGGAGAGTACATTAAAGTTAATGAGTATTAGGCTACTTTATTTGTAAGACTTCAAAATTTTAAATATTTTCAGGAAATATAAACTAGTTCCTGTCCACTTCCTGATCAATCTCCTAGACTGTAAGTAGGATGTTTGACCATTTTCTCTAGAATTGGAGGGAGGTCCCTAGGTAGGTGAAATGAATGGGCTCTCGCACAATGCCAGATGACTTTGTTGAAGTTCTGTGTCCCACACACCTTCCTCCTATAAATCACCAATTCTGGACCAATCCAGACTTAACTTGGAGGATTGAGGGCTTCATATCTCCTGTGGGTATTTTTCTTTTCCAGTAGAGTTCAGTGGAGAAGGCAATGCTGAGGTTGAAAGAATGATTGTTTAATAACTGTGTTCTTAGACATGTTATACCTGAATTTATAATCCACCCTCTTACCTAGGAGTGAGGCAGGCAGTCAGTCAATTAGTCAGTTCAGTTGCTCAGTCGTGTCGGTCTCTTAGTGGCCCCATGAACTGAAGCACGCCAGGCCTCCCTGTCCATCACCAACTCCCAGAGTTTAACCAAACTCATGTCCATCGAGTCGGTGATGCCATCTAACCATCTCATCCTCTGTCGTCCCCTTCTCCTCCTGCCTTCAATCTTTCCCAGCATCAGGGTCTTTTCAAATGAGTCAGCTCTTCGCATGAGGTGGCCAAAATATTGGAGTTTCAGCTTCAACATCAGTCCTTCCAATGAACACCCAGGACTCATCTCCTTTAGGATGGACTGGTTGGATCTCCTTGCAGACCAAGGGACTCTCAAGAGTCTTCTCCAACACCACAGTTCAAAAGCATCAATTCTTCTGTGCTTAGCTTTCCTTATAGTCCAACTCTCACATCCATACATGACCACGGGAAAAACCATAGCCTTGACTAGACGGACCCTTGTTGACAAAGTGATGTCTCTGCTTTTTAATATGCTGTCTAGCTTGGTCATAACTTTCCTTCCAAGGAGTAAGTGTCTTTTAATTTCATGGCTGCAGTCACCATCTGCAGTGATTTTGGAGCCCGCAAAAATAGAGTCTGACACTGTTTCCACTGTTTCCCTGTCTATTTGCCATGAAGTGATGGGACAAGATACCGTGATCTTAGTTTTCTGAATGTTGAGCTTTAAGCCAACTTTTTCACTCTCCTATTTCACTTCCATCAAGAGGCTCTTTAGTTCTTCTTCACTTTCTGCCATAAGGGTGGTGTCATCTGTATATCTGATGCTATTGATATTTCTTCCGGCATTCTTGATTCCAGCTTATGCTTCCTCCAGCCCACCGTTTCTCATGATGTACTCTGCATATAAGTTAAATAAGCAGGGTGACAATATACAGCCTTGGCGTACTCCTTTTCCTATTTGGAACCAGTCTGTTGTTCATGTCCAGTTCTAACTGTTGCTTCCTGACCTGCATATAGGTTTCTCACGAGGCAGGTCAGGTGGTCTGGTATTCCCATCTCTTTCAGAGTTTTCCACAGTTTATTGTGATCCACACAGTCAAAGGCTTTGGCATAGTCAATAAAGCAGAAATAGATATTTTTCTGGAACTCTGTTGCTTTTTCAATGATCCAGTGAATGTTGGCAATTTGATCTCTGGTTCCTCTGCCTTTTCTAAAACCAGCTTGAACATCAGGAAGTTCACGGTTCACATATGGCTGAAGCCTGGCTTCAAGAATTTTGAGCATTACTTTACTATTGTGTGAGATGAGTACAATTGTGCGGCAGTTTGAGCATTCTCTGGCATTGCCTTTCTTTGGGCAGTAGTTATGCTTTCTCATCTATCTGATTTGATTTAGAAGGAATTGTCACACCTATCATTCCTGTCTGGGTCAGGCAGTTGCAGCCAAGATCATGCTTTAAAATCTTCCTGAAGAGTAAGGTGTAGAAGAAAAGAGCTGATCATGAGACTCATTATTCCATTTATACTAAGAACTTACTGTGTGGCTTTAAGGAAGTCTAGTCTTCTAGACACAGGTTTCTACAACTGCAGCATGAGTTTTCGTCCATGGTAGACAGTGATTGCTGAATTTGATTCACTGTAAGTTTCATTCTCTCTAGCTTTGGTACAGAGACACAGGACTTTATTAAAATATATTTCAAATGTACAAAATTGTATGCTTAAAAAATTGTATGCTGGAGGATAATAAACACATGCTGACTAATATTAAAAATATTCCATGTTTCCCTTTGATTTTAAAGTAACAAAACATTTAGCATTTGAAGACTACTGGGTACACAACCTAATCCCATTCTATATCTCCTCTTTCTCCTTTTTCTATAGTAATAGCTATTCTGAATTTTTTGCTTTATATGACCATACCTGGTTCATATTTTTCACCATAGGTGTGTAACTATAAATAATACATAGGATTGTTTTTAATGTTTTAAAACTTTATATAAGTGGCATCATATTAACATACCATTCTGCAAATTTGCATTTTTGCTCTCCATTATATTCTTGCATATATTTTGATATTTGATTATTGTAGAAGTAGTTCATTTATTTTAACTAATACTCCCTTATATAAATATACCACAGTTGGTAAGACCATTTTCTTATTGATGCACAGTTTCATTGTTGTAAATTTCTCACCACTCTATAAATAATATCCCAATAAACATTCTTCCCTAAACTTGTCTCCCACTACATGTAAGTGAGCATTTCTCTAATGCATACACTTAGAAATGGAAGTTGAATCATAGGTCATGAATACCATAAGCTTTTCCAGATATTTCCTAGCCCTCAAAGTAGTCAGTCACTGAAACTCTGACCAATAGTGTGTGAGATTTCTAGTTGCTTTAGTTTATTGCCAACACTTGACACTGAATGACTTTAGGAATTTTGCCATTCTGGTGTATTTAAAATAATTTCTTATTGTTACAGTTTACATTTTCCAGATTGGTTGAACACATATTTGTATTTTTTTAGTGTTTGGATTTTCTTTTCTGAAGCAAGTCTATTTCTGTTTTTTACTATTTTTTCCTACTGGATTATTTTGAATTTTTAATATTGATTTTTATGAACTCTTTATATGCTATGGATGTATATTTTACAGTAGCATGTGTTAGGATTTTTAGTGTGCAACTTATTTTCTGTGAAGTGTTTGCTTTTAATTTAATCAAATTAAATCTGATTGATTTAATTGTGGCAGATTGTATTTTGCAAAGATAGTCACAGTGGTATTTCCTATCTAACATACTCTTCTAAAATTTTGCTGCTTCTTCCTCTAGGAATGAAATCTGTGTCTCTTGCACCTGAAATTGGGAAGGACTTTGTGACTATCTAGAGTTTGGCAGAAATGATGCTATATGACTTCAAAGCCAAGTCACAAAAAATGCCATTCACCTTTTCCAGGCTATCTGAGATGGTTTTTTTGGGAATCCATCCATCATGCTGTGAAGAAGTACACATAGGTGGTGGATGGGTACACAGAGTGAAGGACTGAGCCCAGAGCTCTGGCTGAGCTCCCAGGTGACAGTCAACACCAACTTAGCAGCCCTGTGAGTGAATCAACTTAAAAAGCGAGTCCTTTATTTTTCTCCAACTTTATTGGTGTATACTTGATAAATAAAAATTGTGTGTGGTGTACAACCTGGTCTTTGATATATGTGTACACTGTGAAATTATGACCACAATCAAGCTAATTAATCTGTCACCCTCAAAGAGTCCCAAGGAAGGAAATCCTGTCATTTGCAGCAGTGTGGATGGACCTGAATATAACCAATGTATAATAATTTAATGAAGGACCTTACATGAAATAAGCCAGACACAAAAAGGCATATACCTCATGATCTCACTCATATTATTTGAATCTAAAAAAGTCAAACAAACAAACAAAAAAAAAAGGCAAACTCATAAAAGCACAGAGTAAAAGGTAGAATCCAGGGCTTGGTGGTGGGGTTGTAACTTAACAAAATTCTTTCCTATGTCAAGACTGTAAAGATATGGATATATCTATTCGCCTTGAAGTTTTAAAATTCTGTTTAAAGTTCTGCTGTTATCTTTTGTGTGTGTATATATATATATTTTAATATATACATATAAACACGTGTATATATTAATATATGTATTAATATATACATATAAACATATATGTGTATATATAAATATATATGTATTAATATATACATATAAACATATATGTGTGTGTGTGTGTATATATATATATATAGAGAGAGATGGGAATGGGAAGAAGGAGGGAGTGTGTGTGAGCGTGTGTGTGTGTGTATATATGTGGAGTGAGAGTGAAAGTTGCTCAGTTGGGTCTGACTCTTTGTGACCCCATGGAGTATACAATCCATGAGAGTGAAAGTTGCTCAGTTGGGTCTGACTCTTTGTGACCCCATGGAGTATACAATCCATGGAATTCTCCAGTCCAGAATACTGGAATGGGTAGCGTTTCCCTTCTCCAGGGGATCTTCCCAACCCAGGGATCAAACCACATTACAGGTGGATTCTTACCAGCTGAGTCACAGGGTAAGCCCAAGAATACTGGAGTGGGTAAACTATCTCTTCTCCAGCGGATCTTCCTGACCCAGGAAGTGAACTGGGATCTCCTGAATTGCAGGTGGATTCTTTACCAACTGAGCTATCAGGGAAGCCCCATGTGGAGAGAAGTGGCACTGTAATTTTTTTCCCATATAGATACACAATTTTTCTAACACAATATTATTGGTGAGTCTATAGATTTGAATGCTACCTCTCTGCTCTGTGTGTATTTATATATACTTGTGAGTCTGTTTCCAAGTGTTTTGTATTTTCCCTCAGTTTGTTTGCTTATTCCCATACCATTATCACATTGTCTCATTTACTGTAGCTTCAGAGTCAGTCTTCACATCTGTCAGAACAAATTTCCCTATTTGGTCTTTTTACTCACAATTGTCATGACAATTTTTGGCCTTTTGTTCTTCAGTATAAATTTTAATATTTAGTTTGTCAAGTTCTATAAGATACTTTGTTGGTATTATTTATAGATTAATTTGAAGAGAGTTGTATATTGCTGTGCTTCTTACAGTTTTTTAATTGTAAATGGCAAAAGGATGGACATACAGATCTATAGAATACCTAGTCCAGACATATTCACACATATGTGAAAATTACACATTCTAATTGTTGCTGGTGTAAAGAAGTACATTTTTATTTTTATTTAGGTATACTTTACATGCAATAAAATGTTGTCTTCCCTGGTGGCTCAGATGGTAAAGCGTCTGTCTACAATGTGGGAGACGCGGGTTCGATCCCTGGGTTGGGAAGATTCCCTGGAGAAGGAAACGGCAATCCATTCCAGGACTATTGCCTGGAAAATCCCATGGACAGAGGAGCCTGGTAGGCTACAGCCCTTGGAGTCGCAGAGTCGGACACGACTGAGCGACTTGACTTTACTTACTTTACATGCAATAAAATAAACCTATTTTAAGGGTGTAGTTTGTTGAGTTCTGAAAAATGTATATATGCCTATAACACATATGTCAGTTGGGGTATGACCCACAATTCAGTGAGCTCTCTCATGTCTCTTTCTAAATAATTCCTTCCCATTCAAAGGCAGCCACTGTTCACCTGTCACCATAGAAGAGTGTAATGTACTTTTCTTATTTTAAGAAATAATTCAGTATGGTTTTTTTAACAATCTGGTTTCCTTTCATCATTATAGCTTCCATGAGATTCATCTATGTTGTTGCAGATAGACATGGGTTTTTCCATTTAATTACTGAGAAGTACTTCATGATAAAAATATACCACAATTTACTCATTTTCCTATTGATGGACATTTGGATTGTTTCCAGTTTTTTACTATTAAAAACTAAGTTACTAAGAATATTCTTGTATAAGTCTGTATGTGGATATATGTTTTCATTTCTCATGAGTTAGTACATGGAGTGAAATTTCTAGGTTGCAGGGGTAGATGTTTATTGAACTTTTTAAGAAACTGCCAAACAGTTTTCCAAGATGGTTTTACTGTTTAAACTCTCACTGGTAATGCATGAAAGTTTCATTTGCTCCACATCCTCACCAATATTTATATTAATTTTCCTCATTCCAGTGGGTGTGTGGTAGTATCTAGTCATTTATATTTTTCTTATTTGCTAGTCACACTGAATATCTTTTCATACACTTATTCACCATTCATATTTCTTATTTTGTTAAGTTTCTTTCCCATTGTTTACCCATTTTTAAACTTTGGGTAGTTTGTCTTTTTGTTCTTAAATTATAGGATCTTTAAAAATATATTCTGGATATCATTTGTGGCAGTGATTTGTGTTTTTTGATGGTGTCTTTCAAAGATCAGATCTTGGTTTATGAAATCCATTTTATCACTTTTTTATGTCTGAGACTTTGGCATGCTATAGGGGATATTTTTTATAGACTTTATTTCTTTAAGAGCAGATTTAAGTTCACAGTGAAATTGAGAGAAAGGTACAAAGACTCCTCCTATACCCCTTGCCCGCACACATGTATAAATTCCTCCATTATCAACATCTCCTACCAGAGTGCTGCATGTGTTAAAATTGATGAACCTGCTGTGACACATCAAAATTACCCAAAGGCCATAGTTTACTATCAAATTACCCGTAGTCCAATGTTAGGGTTCACCCTTGGTGTTGTACATTCTGTGGGTGTGGATGACATGTCCCCTATGGGCAATGACATGTCCCTGTCATTCTACTTTGAGTACATATTAATAGATGCTCTGTATCTACTGCTGTTAGATACAGAGTAGTATCACTGTCTGTAAGGAATCATTGACTACCCCGATATTATGAATATTTTTTTGCTATGTTTTCTTCTATAAGTTTTCAATTTCAAGTTATTTACTGTGTAGGTATTGAGGAAAGAATCAAGGCTCATATTTTTTCCAACTGAAAGTGCAGTTTTTCCAACACCATTTGATGAAATGATTGTCCTTTCAGATTGAATTACCGTGGCACCTTTGACAAAATGCAGTTGAGCATATATGTACGACTCTATGTTTGGATTCTGTTTTCTATTTTGTAGATCTGTATGTCCCTCTTTATGCCACTTCAACACTGTCTTGATCTTGTAATTTTGTGAGGTCTTAATGTACGGTTGTGTAGTTTTCCAACTTTGTTCTTCTTTTGAAAAATTATTCTGGTTATTCTATGTTCTTTGTATTTTGATGTGAATTTAAGAATCAGCTTACTTTAAGAATTTAAGAATTTCTGTTCCCACTCAAAATCTAAAACCAGCTTTGTCATATAATTTGTCTTGTATTTGATTATACTGAGAACAAAAGTTATGTGCTATCCCCAGAATGAAGGCGCGATGGTTAAATCTTATATGTCAACTTTGCTAGGCTATGGTGCCCAGTTGTTTGGTGTAACAAGTTCAGATGTTGCTCTGCAGGTATTAGGCAGATTTGACCAATATCTACAATCAGTTGACCTCAAGTAAAGGAGTTTGCCCTCATAATGTGAGTGAGCTCTATTCAATTAACTGAAGGCCTGAAAAACAAAACCCAAAATTTCCCAAAGAAATTCTGCCTCAAGACTGTAATGTAGAAATCCTATTTGAATTTCTACCCTCCCCATTCTTCAGATTTAAGACTTAAGAACTGTAACTGATACAAAAGGGTAAAACATTTCTCATTTTTTAGTTATTTGCAGCTCAGTAGATTTTCCCTTTGACTTACTATTAAGTGTGGTACAAATCTGAGAGTATGTGGCTAAGTCGCTTCAGTCGTTTCTGCCTCTGTGTGACTCTATGGCCTGTAGTCCATCAGGCTCCTTTGTCCATGGGATTCTCCAGGCAGGAATACTGGAGTGGGTTGCCATTTCCTTCTGAGAGAGGGGGAAATATTAGCTTTTATGAAGAAGGAAAATAAGAAAACATCATGGAAACTTTGCAGGAAGGACAGTTTTTCAGTATAGAACACTATGGTTAGAATGAAAATAGAGCCTCTTGGCAATCTGCGTTTTACTGAGCATTTCCGTATAACGAATCACACCTTCTTTTCATGCGTCCTTGTCAACTCTGTGAGAGGCCCTGGTGCTTGGAATTCATGATTTAGTGAGACTGTGACACAAACAGAAGCATGAAATGAGTGCTCTGACGTGGCTAACTAAAGGTTAACTGTGGCGATACTTAAGAAGCATGGATTGTCCTTTATTGAATTAATCACATTAAGGGTGTTACTAGTGGTAGGAGACATTCAAGAGAGGGAGGAGCTGAGAAGATGGTGGGAAGCCTCAGCTTTTCTCCTGGCTCCTCACAGGGTCAGGCCTTGTGTATGCCAGAGCTTTCTGAGGGACGAGCCATGTGTCAGGGGAGCCCTCCACTTCCTCACTTCTCAAAAATCTTCTTGACTCGAGAGTCTTACAGCTCAATGTCCCAAGGGGCTTGTTCCCCTTGGAGAAATACCCATTGCTTATGTGTGGACATATAAAACAGCCATGCCTACATACCATATAAATATTTAACATAGCAAAGATGATCTGCCACAACCAGAAATTCTACTGAGAAAAATCTCATGATTAGGAGCTTGACTTCTATATTTTCCCCTGACAGCCATTCCTCATGGGAGAATGCCTAAGCTCTGGGGTCTGTGTCCCTATGTTTCAGTGAGGTACTGTGTGCTCTGAGATCCATGCTGGTACCTGAATCCTCCTTCATAAGAGAAAGTGAAAACTCAAGCCAGTTATTGTGTTCCCAAATTTTTGGATCAGTTTCAATTTTGCTTGTCAATTTTGATGTAAAAATGATATAAAACCTGATATAATGCTGTATATTTGTCTATATACTACCTTATACTACCCATTACCCTGACCCTTCTCCTACCTCATGGAAGTTCTGTGTCAGTTTTCATCATCACTGAATTCTCCTACAATAACTACTTTTTGAGTAAATGAATGAATGATTGAATCTATATTTGGTAGTGTTTCTTAACATTTATATTTTAATTCCTTTTGACTCTTGTCTCATGTCCAGAAGCTCTTTGTGGATACTGTTTATTTCTCTGCTTGAAAGACTGTATCCTTCTTTCTTTCTTTCTTTTTTTGACTGAGATTCAGTTTCATCTATGATCTGACATCATCCTGTATGTTAATTTTTATCTTCCATTACTCCCCAACCAAAAGCCACTTCTCACATATTTGACTTTTTCTTTTTTTTTTTTGATGCTAGAACTTGGCATGTCTGAGTCCCTACTTGTACTTTCCTATGTGCAGAGCTTGAAGGCTGTGCCGTAAAACTTGTCACTTGATCATATTCTCTATTTGTTGCAGATAAAAGTAGAGAGTGAAGAGATTATTGGATACTTCAGGAGAATGCTAAAGTGGGAAATGTCACAAGTCTCTCAATTCTAGTGCCCAGGACTTACCTCTCCAGTAGGATTTTTAACTACATAGGGTACACATTTTTATGTGGTAGATTTTCCTAGACTAGAGGTTGCTTGCATTCAACTTGTATTTTAGAGACTTTCTCTTATTTTTCTCAGTTTTGGGTGCTTTTTAGACAGGAAAGGAATAAAAGGATCGCAGGGTGGGTCTCACTTTGAAGCAAACAGAAATGCCAAAAATCCCAACGTTGTTCCCCTAGATTTTGGCAACATTTTCTATAAGCCTTATTTTTCTAGCAAGACTGAGCCAGCTAATTTGATCATGGTCTAGTTTTTACCTCCTGTAACTCTGCAAGAACTCTGTAGTATTAACTATCATCACTGCTATTATGATCATCTGTACTTGAAAGTGTAGTTCCCATCATGACCGCACTCTAGTGAGGAAGCCTATGCACTATGGGATCACAAATATTTGAATTGTTAGAGGACTTGTCTTCAACCAGGTGTCATATTTTAACAAAGCTGTCATCCAGTAACTTGAAACAAATGTCAATGTAGAATTAATTTGTTTTATAATTAATATTCAATCTTTGGTGTCAAATGAATATAATAATTTAATGATAATAGTAATTAGACTCTATTGTAATTAACTTTAAAATGAAGAATACACCCAGAGCTGTAGAAAGTAATTTTGGGAGTTGACTTTTGTATTCTCTATAGTAGAAGACTACTGTAAAGATATCAGCTTTAGGCAAAATAGTCTGTAAATTTAATGCTAATTCATTCTAAATTGCAAATTTAAAAATATTGACAAATGGATTCATGCTTTCATCTGGAAGAGAAAAAAATATTGATGGTCAGGAAAGGGAGGAAAGGCCTGGAGAAACTTGCCCTACCAGATATCAAAGTATACTATGAAGCAAATGTAATAGGAATAATGTGGCACTGGAAAAGAAATAGATAGATAAGTGAAAGAGAAGAGAATATTCATAAGTAGTGTCTAGTTTATGTTAGCATTTTATATATCATGAAATTAGCACTTCTAATCAATGGAGAAAATCTTGACGATTCAGTCAAAAATCTTACAGCAATTGGTCTGTATTAGCAAGAAATTTAAATCGAGTCTCATTAAATTTAAATGGTTCACATTTTACACATAAGATCCAGCAGAATTAAAGATTAAATACATATTTTTAATATAATATGTTATTAAGAGAAAATTTCCTTCAAGTCAATGAAAAAGGTGCCACAGCAAACTACTGAGGAAAAGAACACAAATTTGACTTCATGAAGTTTAGAATTTCTGTATGATATATTGTAACATTCTTTCAATCAACTAATACTTGCCCTGTAGCTACTACATACAAGGTACAACTGGGAACACCATAGAGTTACTATGGTATACAGGGAGTTAGTATCTTAAATGTATAAAGAATTCTTACAGAACAACAGAAAGAAGATGAGCAACGAGAAAAAAATGGAAAAAATACAAATAAATGTAATTTATTACAGGATAAAACGCCAATATACAAATGACAAAATAAAAAGCTTCCTAATCAGAGATGTACTTTAAAAATAACAATGAGATATAACTTTTTATTTATCATATTAATAAAGATTTAAAGGCTTGATAATATCCACTATTGGTAAGGCTACAAGCAAGTAAATATCTCGACTTCTCTTGTGAAAATATAAATTACACAGCTTTTGGAGGGCAGTTTGGCAGTGTGCAATAATGTTTAAAATGTGTATAACTTTATACCCAGCAAATCTATTTCTAGAAATGAATCCTTTTTTTTTAAATTTTATTTTATTTTTAAACTTTACATAATTGTATTAGTTTTGCCAAATATCAAAATGAATCCGCCATAGGTATACATGTGTTCCCCACCTTGAACCCTCCTCCCTCCTCCCTCCCCATACCATCCCTCTGGGTCATCCCAACTGCCTAAGTGTGCTGAGACGTATGCAAAAGACTTTCACTTGGCAGCAATGCTTATAGTAACTAAAAGTGAAAATTACCTAAGCATCTATCCACAGGGATTTTTTTAATGAATTGTGTTATATCCATACAATGAAATTCTGTGAAACTGTCCCCAAAATAAGTTAATTATTTGTGCTGTTGTTGTTGTTTCAGTTCAGTTCAGTCGCTCAGTCATGTCCAACTCTTTGCGACCCCATGGACTGCAGCACACCAGGCCTCCCTGTCCATCACCAACTCCTGGAGTTTACTCAAACTCATGTCCATTGAATCAGTGATGACATCCAACCATCTCATCCTCAGTCATCCCCTTCTCCTCCTTCCTTTAATCTTTCCCAGCATCAAAGTCTTTTCAAATGAGTCAGCTCTTCGCATCAGGTGGCCAAAGTATTGGAGTTTCAGCTTCAACATCAGTCTTTCCAGTGAACGCTCAGGACTGATCTCCTTTAGGATGGACTGTTTGGATCTCCTTGCAGTCCAAGGGACTCTCAAGAGTCTTCTCCAACACCACAGTTCAAAAGCATCAATTCTGCAGCACTCAGCGTTCTTTATAGTCCAACTCTCACATCCATACATGACTACTGCAAAAACCATGGCCTTGACTAGATGGACCTAGTCACTAAGTAATGTCTGACTCTTTGTGGCTTCATGGACTCTGGCTTCATAGACTGCCAGGCTTCTTTGTCCATCAGATTTCCCAGACAAGAATATTGGAGTGGGTTGCCATTTCCTTCTCTAGGGGATCATGCCGACCCAGGGATCAAACGGACATCTTCTGCATTGGCAGGTGGGTTCATTACCACTGAACCAGTAAGGAAGCCCCAATTACTTGTACAACTGCATGTAAGTGAAAGTGAAAGTCACTCAGTCATGTCTGACTCTTTGCAACCCCATGGACTATACAGTCCCTGGAATTATCCAGGCCAGAATACTGGAGTATGTAGCCATTCCCTTCTCCAGGGGATCTTTCCAACCCAGGAGTCAAACCCAGGTCTCCCGAATTGCAGGCAGATTCTTTACCAACTGAGCCACAAGGGAAGCCCAGCTACATGTAAACATGCCCATAATATATCATTATATTAAAAAAGTCAGTTTTGTAGTATGTACAGAATGTCTCCCTTCAAAAAGATGTATGTGTAGGTATTAACAAAATATATAGATACATAATTATGCTTGAAGTAGCATAAAAGTGTTAATGATCATTATATCTGAGGTATGGGATTTTTGGGGATTTGTATTCCCTTCTCTAAATATATCAATATGTTTTGGATTTATTGAAATAGAAAAAAAACATTGCTTTCATTGGAAAAGGAGGGATAGTCTCACTTGAACAAATTAAAGCATGAGGCCATAAAAAATATTTTAAGGTCACAACCCTATTCTGTATATATTTACTGTGAGGATCATGCGAAGAGTTGACTCATTGGAAAAGACTGATGCTGGGAGGGATTGGGGGCAGGAGGAGGAGGGGATGACAGAGGATGAGATGGCTGGATGGCATCGCTGACTCGATGGACATGAGGCTGAGTGAACTCCAGGAGTTGGTGATGGACAGGGAGGCCTGGCGTGCTGCGATTCATGGGGTCGCAAAGAGTTGGACACAACTGAGCGACTGATCTGATCTGAAACTCAAAAAGCAGCTTTTTGTTGCTTTGACAGCTTTGTTTTGTTGGTTCTTAGCAGTCACTTTGGTAAACGTTTCTTTAGGGCCGATATAGAGAGTCACAATGATGACTAGTTTGTGATGACTTACCCTAAAGAACATGATGTTCTGTAATGTGATCAGTTTGATTTAGTAAGACGAGCTTTCAGCAGGAGGGCGCTGGTCAGTTCCCCAGCAATAGCACCTATGGAGTCCCTCAGTGTATTTGAGGACATCCTAAAGATGCATAACAACAAGATTTACAGCAGTGACTCATGGGTTTAGCCTACTGCCTGTCTTTGGCCACCCTGGTTTAGATGCAGGCGCTCCTTTCACAGAGCAAACCAGAGTCAGGAGGCATTTTCCTGAACACACTGATTTCCTAGAGTCCTTGCATGAGAAATCTGAGATTCCGATTGAATCTTTCCCACATATGCTTCAGATGTATTTTCTCAAACTATAACCTCTCCCTAGATTGCCCTTCACTGCCTCTGTTTGTTTATATCTGCACATTCTCCAGTGTCCAATCAAAGTGTGTTTTTTTGTGATGTCTTTATTGACTCCTCACAGAAGTGATGTGCTCATTCCATAAGCTCCTGTAGCTTTTTATACCTCTTTTAAGTGTAACATTGATTATGCACTGCCTTGTGGTCTCATGATGACTGTATATACTCCATGTTCCCTAAGAGAATGTAAGCCGTGTGGTCCCATCTTTTAGCAAGCACCATACTGGAAACATATGAACTATGTATTTGTTGAGTAAGTGATGGATGAATGAATATTCAGACAGATTTTTTTTTGGTCTAGTTTTTTAGTTTGTCTAGTTTTTTGTCTAGTAGTTGCATTACTACCTCCTAAAGAGTGTTTTGGAAATTTATAGGAGACACTTGTGGTTATCATAATGATTGGGCACTTACTGACACTTACTAGACATGAACTAGTTATACTAGGGCTTCCCAGGTGGCACAGTGGTAAACATTTCTCCTGCCAGTGCAGGAGATGCAAGAGACATGGGTTAGATCCCAGGGCTGGGAAGATTCACTGGAGAAGGAGATGGTAGCCTACTCCAGTATTCTTGCCTGGAAAATCCCATGGAGAGAGGAGCCTGGTGGGATCCAGTCCATGGGGTCACAAAGAGTCGGACATGATTGAGTGACTAAGCATGCACATAAAATTTAGGGGCTGTACTTCAATATGTAGTATGATTCTTCACAGTGAGTAATCCTCTGTCTCATGAGTTTTGAATAACCCACCATATATTCAGGTAGGTGGAAAACATGTTCTTAATTATTTGGGCCTAGAAGCAAGCTCCATTTTTATATATATAAAAGCAAAGTTTATTTTTGTATCATTTTTCTCTTTACTGAATTCTCCAGGAATGTAGCCACTATTAAATTGAGAAAAATTATATTCTTTTTTGTTTGAAATTTTACCAAGTGTTGGTTCACCATTTTGGAAAATCCCATCACTGACTGCAATGCTGCTTATCATGACTGAATTGCCAACATAGTACTCCTGCATAGATGTGTATTTGTAGAGGTTTCATTCATTCAGCCATCTGTTTTATGTGTTTTAGGGTGGGCATGCTCAAGCATTCACTTATGAAAATATATGTCATTTTATTATAGATTGCTTTCTGTTTATTTCTCTTTTATATTACCAATAAGATACTTTATTACTTTAAAATTGTGCATAGGAAAGCTATATTGTCTTTGAATTTCATTTCAAGATAGTGAAAGGGGCATTCGTTCTGATAAGTTTGAAAACTCATCTAGGTTGTCAGTTTTTCTGTCATTAACCATGGAAAACTTGGGTGCTTTGTTGCAGTTCCAGAAATGTTGTCTAAGTTGTTCTCAATGAAAATAAACTTACACCAATGGCCTCAGTTAAAAACTGACATTTCAACAGAGCTTGAGGGATATCTTTGAACATTCTTTGGCATTGCCTTTCTTTGGGATTGGAATGAAAACTGACCTTTTCCAGTCCTGTGGCCACTGCTGAGTTTTCCAAATTTGCTTGCATATTGAGTACAGCACTTTCACAGCATCACCTTTTAGGATTTGAAATAGCTCAACTGGAATTCCATCACCTCCACTAGCTTTGTTCATAGTAATGCTTCCTAAGGCTCACGTGACTTCGCATTCGAGGATGTCTGGCTCTAGGTGAGTGAGCACACCATCATGGTTATCTGGGTTGTGAAAATTTTTTTTGTATAGTTTTTCTGTGTATTCTTGCCACCTCTTCTTAGTATCTTCTACTTCTGTTAGGTCCATACCATTTCTGTCCTTTATTGTGCCCATCTTTGCATGAAATGTTCCCTTGGTATCTCTGATTTTCTTGAAGAGATCTCTAGTCTTTCCCATTCTATTGTTTTCCTCTATTTCTTTGCATTGATCACTGAGGAAGGCTTTCTTATCTCTCCTTGCTATTCTTTGTAACTCTGCATTCAAATGGGTATATCTTTCCTTTTCTCCTCTTGCCACAGGAGCGGCAGCTGCATGGCACAGTAGTGACGTCTGCGTGGCGCAGGAGCTACCCCATGTCCAAAGTCAGGAGCGGCGGCTGTGAGGAGATACCCTACATCCAAGGCAAGAAGAAGCAGTGGCTGTGCTTTGCTGGAGCAGCTGTGAAGAGATACCCCATGTCCAAGGTAAGAGAAACCCAAGTAAGATGGTAGGCACTAAGGGAGGGCATCAGAGGGCAGACAGACTGAAACCACAATCACAGACAAATAGCCAATCTGATCACATGGACCAGCCTTGTCCAACTCAATGAAACTAAGCCATGCTGTGTAGGGACACCCAAGATGGATGGGTCTTGATGGAGAAGTCTGACAGAATGTGGTCGACTGGAGAAGGGAATGGCAAACCACTTCAGTATTCTTGCCTTGAGCACCCCATGAAGAGTATGAAAAGACAAAAAGATAGGACACTTAAAGATGAACTCCCCAGGTTGGTAAGTGCCCAATATACTACTGAAGATCAGTGGATAAATAACTCCAGAAAGAATGAAGGGATGGACCAAAGCAAAAACAATGCCCAGTTGTGGGTGGTACTAGAAGCAAGGTGATAGAAGCAAGGTCTGAAGCTGTAAAGAGCAATAATGCACAGGAACCTGGAATGTTAGGTCCATGAATCAAGGTAAATTGGAAGTGGTCAAACAGGAGATGGCAAGCGTGAACATCGACATTGTAGGAATCAACAAACTAAGATGGACTGGAATTGGGGAATTTAACTCGTTGACCATTATATCTACTACTGTGGGCAGGAGTCCCTTAGAAGAAATGGAGTGGCCATCATAGTCAACAGAAGAGTCCGAAATGCAGTACTTGGATGCAATCTCAAAAACAACAGAATGATCTCTGTTCGTTTCCAAGGCAAACCATTCAATATCACAGTAATCCAAGTCTATGCCGCAACCAGTAACGCTGGAGACGCTGAATGGTTCTATGAAGACCTCGAAGACCTTTTAGAACTAACACCCAAAAAAGATGTCCTTTTCATTATAGGGGACTGGAATGCAAAAGCAGGGAGTCAAGAAACACCTGGAGTAACAGGCAAATATGGCTTTGGAGTACAGAATGAAGCAGGGCAAAGGCTAATAGAGTTTTGCCAAGAGAACGCACTGGACATAGCAAACACCCTCTTCCAACAACACAAGAGAAGACTCTACACATGGACATCACCAGATGGTCAACACCGAAATCAGATTGATTATATTCTTTGCAGCCAAAGATGGAGAAGCTCTATACAGTCAACAAAAACAAGACCGGGAGCTGACTGTGGCTCAGATCATGAACTCCTTATTGCCAAATTCAGACTGAAATTGAAGAAAGTGGGGAAAACCACTAGACCATGCAGGTATCACCTAAATCAAATCCCTTATGATTATACAGTGGAAGTGAGAAATAGATTTAAGGGACTAGATCTGATAGACAGAGTGCCTGATGAACTATGGACGGAGGTTCGTGACATTGTACAGGAGACAGGGATCAAGATCATCCTCAAGAAAAAGAAATGTAAAAAAGCAAAATGGCTGTCTGAGGAGGCCTTTCAAATAGCTGTGAAAAGAAGAGAAATGAAAAGCAAAGGAGAAAAGGACAGATATACCCATTTTAATGCAGAGTTCCAAAGAATAGCAAGGAGAGATAAGAAAGCCTTCCATTTGTAAGGAAATAGCTCAGTTCAGTTCAGTTCAGTTCAGTCGCTCAGTCATGTCCGACTCTTTGCGACCCCATGAATTGCAGCACGCCAGGCCTCCCTGTCCATCACCAACTCTTGGAGTTCACTCAGACTCACATCCATCGAGTCAGTGATGCCATCCAGCCATCTCATCCTCTGTCGTCCCCTTCTCCTCCTGCCCCCAATCCTTCTCAGCATCAGAATCTTTTCCAATGAGTCAACTCTTCACATGAGGTGGCCAAAGTACTGGAGTCTCAGCTTTAGCATCATTCCTTCCAAAGAAATCCCAGGGCTGATCTCCTTCAGAATGGACTGGTTGGATCTCCTTGCAGTCCAAGGGACTCTCAAGAGTCTTCTCCAACACCACAGTTCAAAAGCACCAATTCTTCAGTGCTCAGCCTTCTTCACAGTCCAACTCTCACATCCATACATGACCACAGGAAAAACCATAGCCTTGACTAGATGAACCTTTGTTGGCAAAGTAATGTCTCTGCTTTTGAATATGCTATCTAGGTTGGTCATAACTTTCCTTCCAAGGAGTAAGCATCTTTTAATTTCATGGCTGCAGTCACCATCTGCAGTGATTTTGGAGCCCAAAAAAATAAAGTCTGACACTGTATCCACTGTTTCCCCATCTATTTCCCATGAAGTAATGGGACTGGATGCCATGATCTTTGTTTTCTGAATGTTGAGCTTTAAGCCAACTTTTTCACTCTCCACTTTCACTTTCATCAAGAGGCTTTTGAGTTCCTCTTCACTTACTGCCATAAGGGTGGTGTCATCTGCATATCTGAGGTTATTGATATTTCTCCCGGCAATCTTGATTCCAGCTTGTGCTTCTTCCAGTCCAGCGTTTCTCATGATGTACTCTGCATATAAGTTAAATAAGCAGGGTGACAATATACAGCCTTGATGTACTCCTTTTCCTATTTGGAACCAGTCTGTTGTTCCATGTCCAGTTCTAACTGTTGCTTCCTGACCTGCATACAGGTTTCTCAAGAGGCAGGTCAGGTGGTCTGGTATTCCCATCTCTTTCAGAATTTTCCACAGTTTATTGTGGTCCACACAGTCAAAGGCTTTGGCATAGTCAATAAAGCAGAAATAGATGTTTTCTGGAACTCTCTTGCTTTTTCCATGATCCAGCGGATGTTGGCAATTTAGTCTCTGGTTCCTCTGCCTTTTCTAAAACCAGCTTGAACATCTGGAAGTTCACAGTTCACATATTGCTGAAGCCTGGCTCGGAGAATTTTGAGCATTACTCTACTAGCACGTGAGATGGGTGCAATTGTGCGGTCGTTGGAGCATTCTTTGGAATTGCCTTTCTTTGGGATTGGAATGAAAACTGACCTTTCCCAGTCCTGTGGCCACTGCTGAGTTTTCCAAATTTGCTGGCATATTGAGTGCAGCACTTTCACAGCATCATCTTTCAGGATTTGAAAGAGCTTACCTGGAATTCTATCACCTCCACTAGCTTTGTTCGTAGTGATGCTTTCTAAGGCCCACTTGACTTCACATTCCAGAATGTCTGATTCTAGGTGAGTGATCACACCATCGTGATTATCTGGGTCATGAAAATCTTTTTTGTACAGTTCTTCTGTGTATTCTTGCCACCTCTTCTTAGTATCTTCTGCTTCTGTTAGGTCCATACCACATCTGTCCTTTATTGAGCCCATCTTTGCATGAAATGTTCCCTTGGTATCTCTAATTTTCTTGAAGAGATCTCTATTCTTTCCCATTCTGTTGTTTTCCTCTATTTCTTTGCATTGATTGCTGAGGAAGGCTTTCTTATCTCTTCTTGCTATTCTTTGGAACTCTGCATTCAGATGCTTATATCTTTCCTTTTCTCCTTTGCTTTTCACTTCTCTTCTTTTAGCAAATAGCTCAGAAAATCTTTAATCCAATTTTCTGTTGATGGGCAGGGCTGTGTTCCCTCTCTGTTGCTGACCTGAGACCAAACTATTGTGGAGGTAATGAAGATAATGGCAACCTCCTTCAAAATTCCTGTGCAAAGGACTTCAAAAGGAATATAAAGAAAGCTGAGCACCAAAGAATTGATGCTTTTGAACTGTGGTGTTGGAGAAGACTCTTGAGAGCCCCCTGTACTGCAAAGAGATCAAACCAGTCAATCCTAAAGGAAATCAGTCCTGAATATTCACTGGAATGACTGATGCTGAAACTGAAACCCCAATGCTTTGGCCACCTGATGCAAAGAACTGACTCATTGGAAAAGACTCTGATGCTGGAAACAATTGAAGGCAGGAGGAGAAGGGGACAACAGAGGATGAGATGGTTGGATGGCATCATTGAGTCAATGGACATGAGTTTGAGTAAGCTCCGGGAGTTGGTGATGGACAGGGAAGCCTGGTGTTCTGCACTCCCTGGGGTGGCAAACAGTTGGACATGACTGAGTGACTGAACTGAACTGAGGGATATCTGGGGAGTTGTTTGCCATATAATCATTGGAAGGTACAGGATAGGGTGAAATTCTCAGAAGTGTTAAGATGACCAAATATTCTTATCCAAGTTAACCCAGCCATTAAGCCCTGGGTACCCTCATTCTCAGGGCTTGTCTGATGATCCCAGCAGCACTGGTAAGTTTGTCATCTTTTTGGACAGTGATTCTCACATTTAGCCTGCATCAGAATCAGTGAAAATCCTGATTAAATTTTAGATTATTGAGCCCTGTTTCCAAAGTTGCTAGTTTAGTAGTTCTGAGGTGGAGCTTGAGTTTTGCAATTTTAACAAGTCTTCAGGTGCTGCTGCTGCTGCTGTTCCCAAGCCCACACACTGAGAACCACTTGGGAGATGCTAGAAATTAATACATGTTTATTTGCTCATGCCTTGTTCCAATATGGACTTAAAGCAGGTAACGTATTTTTAAAGGAGGAAAAAAAAGAAGAAAAACACAGAACCAGAAATGAGTCTAATACCAAAATGCAAATTCAATGATCTCATACATTTGCCAAGGAGTGGGGGAGTGTAGAAATATACTGCAAATTTCTTTTAAAGTCTCTACTGCTAGAAATGCTGCATGGTTTTCAAATAGAAATCCCCTAAAGCACCTGGAAAAGAAACACTACACTATTCAGAGCTTCTGTTTGGGACAGAGTTTCCATGTCCAGCCTGTGGATGGGGAGTCTGGTACTTCATTGTAGTATATTTTAAGAAGATAAATACATAGAGGCTGCTGCACACACACACACACAAGCATACCCATATGGGGTGGATTGAGTAACAGATCCAGCATGTGCTTCAACTCAGGCAGTTGTGTTATAGCCACTTAATTTTAAGTAAATGAGTAATTAGAAGCTCTTACATAATTTCTGCTTGTCCCATCAATGTGGTTCATTTTTCATGTGCAGATACCTAGCTGGAAAAAACAACAGTGACAGCAACTGGATGTTAAGTGGAGAAAACTGCCAGTTTACACTTTCTTCCCAAAAGGACAGAGCAGAATTCCATTTTATTTATTCTTCTCTATAAAGTCAGGTCTAATAGTCACAATGAATCCTTCATGGGCAACCAAGCTGTTCTTTGTTTCTGATTGTCTCCTACAGCGTGTATCTTAATGCTCTTCCATGTGTATAATTTCCTGGAAAATTTAGTACTTAATATTCTGATGGTTTCCAGTACATGTTTTGTCTCCCTACTGAGACAGTAAGTGATTCCAGGGCAAAATCTATGCCTTACACCATTTCTTTATCTTCCAGTGCTGAGCCCACATGAGGTGCTAAGTAGCTAGAGCAGTTGTTCTTCATGAGGGGTAAAGGCAGGAGGACACACAGGAATCACACAGGGAGCTTTTAAAAAATCTGCACACTGCAGAAAGTCCATGTAAAGTACTAGATACAAAGATTTTTATTCATATTATTTATATCTCCAATGGTAATTTCAACCTACTTTTCTACTACCTAAAATATGAGAACTTGGCAAATGATAAAGTCAGCAGTACAAAACCAGTGGGTAAGTAATGGTTTATATTGTAGCAAATAATAAGAATACTGGTTCACTTATTTGGAGGGAAAAAAAGATGAACCCTTCAAATCATATTAAATTACTATTAAGTTTATTTAACTGAATATGCTGCTCTATGCCAAGCACTTCTTTAGATCTTGAGGAGAAAGGAGAGAGCAAAAGAGAAAGTGAGCTGCTGCTCTTATAAAGCTTTCATCCCGATGGGGTTCTGTGGACAATTAACATGCACACATACATATATATTTATTTACTTACAAATATATATTCTATTTCAGTTTTCCCTATGCAAAGGGCTATAAAGAAAACGGAAGCAGGCTAAGAGAATAGGAGGAGTTGTTCTTTTAGATAGGGAAGGCCCGAGAAGGTGACAGGTGGACTGAAGTTTTAACAGAAGGAAGAAGGGGGGCATAGAACATTCTGAGAAAATCATTCTGGGAGGAGGAAACTAGTGGCTATAAAGGTCCTCAGGCAGAAAAGAGCTTTCTTGACTTCTTGAAGAACAACACAAAGGCCAGTGGGATGGAGTGGAATGAGTGAGTGGCAGTGCTTTAGGAGAGTAGGGGAAGGTGTATGTCTTTGACCTTGATGTCTGAGAGTGAGAACTGTAGAGTGAGCTGGGGAAAGGTGAGGGACTAACAAAATCCGGGAGTGAAGACAAGGTTTTTCCAAACGTGAGTGGCATATTTATCCTATTTTGGGAAGACAACTGGACTCTGGTCAGCAGATTTCAATTCCCATGCCTCAGAGTTTAAGCCAAGTGATGTGGCTAATGGTATTGGGCAGGATGTGGTGAGTGCCACGAAGCATAAGGAGATCTTGGTGACTGTCTTTGGATTGTTATGACAAAATGCACAGACTGGGTGACTTATAAACCACAAAAATTTCTCAATTCTGGAAGGTAGAAATCCGAGAAAAGGGTGCTACCAGAGTTTTATAAGAGCCCTTTTTGGGGTCACAGGCTTCTCATTGTATCCTCACACGGCAGGAAGGGGCTAGGGAGCCCTATGGCATCTCTTATAATGCTAATTTCATTCATGAGGGCTCAACTCTCATGACCTAATCACCTCCTAAAGGTCTCACCTACTGTTTTCATCACCTTAAGGGATTAGGGTTTCTACATATGAATTTGGGGAGATCTAAAGCAGGTCATGGCAGTGTCCAGAGATGTGGGTTCGATCCCTGGGTCAGGAAGATTCCCTGGAGGAGGGCAGAGTAACCCACTCCAGTATTTTTGCATGGAGAATCCCATGGACAGAGGAGCCTGGAGGGCTATAGTCTATAGGGTCGCAAGAAGTTGGACATGACTGAAGCGACTTAGCACACAGCATCCAGAAAAGAGAAGGAACTAACATGCCTTCACAGAGGGCAGTGTGTGAGCTGGATATGTCTTGAGAAAACCCCTGTGGATGCAGCAGAGGTTGCCTCATTTGTGGACTACAGGGTTACAGCCCAGAATTCTCCCTGGATGGAAGGAGTATGGGTCATCTTCACTTGGTGAAAGTTCCACTGGGGAAGGTTGTGGAAGGTTCTCTCTCACCCTTTTTATTTCTGCCTCTATCCTGTCTGGGAAGTTTCTTTCAGTACAATCAAGCATAAAAATTAAGCTTGGATTGGCATCCTATAGAAACAAGATTTTAAAGTCTTGAAAGACCTAAGCCTGGCAAGAGCTATAGATCTATGTGTAGCCTTCTAAAAATTGGCTTATTTGATTGTAGGGTCTAGCAAGGCTGAAATTTGTGGGGCAGGTTGGTGGGCTGCAAATTCAGATAAAAGTTGATGTTGCAGATCTTGAGTCCTAGTTCCACAGGGCAGCAGGCTGGAAGCTCAGGCAGGGTTTCTGTGTTGCAGTCCTCTTTTTAAAAAAAAATCTCCCCTGACTCCCTTTCTCTCACATCTGTATTTATTTTTACAGCTCACTGAGGTATAATTGACAAATTGTGTATATTTAAAATGTAAAATCTGATGATTTGACATATGTATATATTGTGAAATACCACAATCAACACATCTATTACCTCAATGGATACCTTTTTTTTTTTTTTCACTATGATGAGAATGATTAGCATCTACTTTCTCAGTAAATTTTAAGTAATTTTAACTCAGTTTCTGGTGCGGTCCTGGGTAGAATTCCTTCTATTCTGTGGAAACTTAGTTTTTGTTAAGGCCTCTGTGCTTAGATGAGGCCCATCCACATTGTAAAGAGTACAATGATTTATTTTCTTAGTTATTAGTTTTATCAATTTAATCATTCATTATTATTTAGTCATTTAGTTCTTATTTACTCATTCACTTATTTAATGATTTTCTTATGGTCTCTATTTTTTAAAAATGTCTTTATGGAGACATCTGGACTTCTGTTTAACCAAACAACTGGGCACCATAGCCTAGCTGAGTTGACACATAAGGTTAACCACTAAACTGCCTTATATACTAGGATGATCCAGGTCTTCCTTGCGTTTAGAGATCGTTCTTTGGATATGCAGTGTATGAAAGTTCAGATCAATATCTCTAAAGTTAGCCTTCTGGGTTTGAATCATTACCTCCACCACATACCAGTTCTCTAAACTTTGGGTAATCTATTTGTGTTTTAACTTCCCTATCTATAAAATATGAATATAATATAACCCATTTTCTAAGACTATCAGAAGAACTGAATGAATTAATGCAGATAAAGGGCATAAACAATGTCATATGTAAATGCTAGGTAAATATTAGCTATACTTATGAACATAAATAACATTATTAGATGGTTTAGGGGATGGGCACTGGGGAGATTGGCAAGACGAGTCAGTAGAAGGAATTGCTAAAACCTGGGATAGACCCCATTAACGCAGCCAGGGCTAAGGAGGGACAGAGTCAGTAAAGGTGTGCAGTGTGTTATGGCTTGTAGATTTCAGGAGAACTTAAGTTTTAAGTTTTCTTCTTCAGTATTGTAATTTATCATGACATCGTCAAGTGTTTGGGAAAGTCGGTTAAGGACTACAGTCTAGCGTCGGTCATGGTTTGCGGTTGCCTTGGGGACAAGCAGCCACAGTGTGTTTACATTCCAAGAGAACTGTGTGGTCGAGAAACTGAACAGGGACTCCAGCGATTTTATTTGAATTCTGAAGGAAAGAATGACTCCAGAATTGGAATGCTTGGGGGCATTTCAGTAACACACACACACGCCATTGCTTTTTAGCTGGTATCTTGGGCACCAGCCGTGCTCACTGCTCGCTGTCTGCCATTCTCTCTCGGCTTTTGTGTTTGTGAAAGTAATGCCTTTGCATTTTTTGGAGGATAGTTTGTACTTTGCTTTGAACATAGACAGGGATAATTAAAAAACAAAGAGGGAGAATTGTTAAAATCGGGTGTTTGGGATACTGTTTTGTAGCTCTGGTCAGGCTCATGTTGGTAAAGAGGGTGGTTCTCAAAAGTGACCTTGGACACATGGTGATGAGGCTGCGGAGCCAAGCAGGTAAAACCTTGATTGCTTCCCTTAATTATCCCCAACCCCGCCCCCCCGCCCCCCAACCCCGGCAAACGCGTGAATTTGAAGCTCAACCTCAGAACTAGAAAAGGCCAATTTGAGATTGGTTAGACTTGAGCACCTTACAAACCGCTATCACAAGCCAAGTCACTGGTGCCCGGCAAGGAAATTAGCATTTATCGCATTTCAGTAAAAATGATGTGGCCCAGTTAAATTAGATTTCCTTTCATTTACAATAGACTTAAAATCCTATTTAGCTATAATCCAGCCATTGTAAAATTGGTTACAAGGATCCTAATTTTCTGAGATATTGAAGCCTCCCATTCTATCAGAGCATCTTGATTTTATCCATTTTCATCCATCGTTAAATTTCTTATGGCTGAGAATGCCAGAGGCGACCTACCTTTCCAATCCGCTGCTGCATTCAGCAGTAACTGGATTGAGATCAGAAACATTTATTTTATTCAATGCCTTATCTGCTCTTTTCCACTATTTTAAACACTACTGAGGGTCAGACTGAAAATCCTTCTCTGATTCTAACTGTAATCAAGCGGGAAATGGTTTTATTTTATTTTAAACTAATATCAAGCCTAAGAAGACAGCATCATTTTATACAATGGGATTGAATGGCCCATTGTGCCATTGCTGAAATTGTACAGTTTGCATATCTTACCACAAAATCCATGCTTTTATGTGGTGTTTCAACTTAAAATTCTCTGAGCCTTCTCTCTGCTTGAATTGATGTCTCTCTCCTTTGGGAGCCAGCTCAGGCTTCGTCACCTTTAGGAACTTGTAGTCACAGTGACCCCCCTCCTTCATATGAACTCCTGCTGCTCTGAAGGCCTGTGTTACCTGTAGAGTCTGTTTGTCCACAGTATGGTGTCCTCAGCTGCTTCTGTGTGAGTCCTGCCACCCCATCCAAATAGGGTACTCTGTGAAGGCTGGGACTGTTGCTCAAGGTCTCCATCTGCTTTATTTAGTTGACAGAGAACACCTGCTGATGAACCGATTCCAAAAAGAGGAGGCTTTGTGTGTGTTTGCAAGGGTAGGTACTTTTCTGGGTTCCTGACATTGGGACCCTTAGAATGTTAGTTAGATAATATTATGAGGCATTACTTTCCCTCCAGTTCCCTCTAGGCCTTTGTGCCTTCCAGGGAGAAGTCAGTGAGCTCTTCTGACTCAGAAGCTTGTGCACAGCAGCTTGAGGTACCCTGTGATCTGGGAGGTAGAGGTGAGGGGGAGTGGGGGCCACTGTACCTTATGATTCATGAGAGCTCACTGGTCTCCTAGGCACTGCAGCTTCCTTTCCTGGAGAGCAGGAATTGACTCTGTCACCAATATTCACCATTCCTTCTCCCTGCCTTCCATACATCATGGACACTGTGGCTTTCCCCAAGAGTCACTGGCAGAGAGATGGAAAGGGTAGAATTAGAGCATTGCTAGGGACCTTGTGTCCCTTTGACTCAGAGCAGGAGACAATATTTGTGATCTTGACCTTGGTGCTCAGCATTCTCGGGTGAGCTGGAGAGCTGGTGGGAGTGAAACTACGACACCACCACCAGCTGCACACCTGTGAGTCCTCCTCTGTTGGAGGTGCTAGGGTTTGGGGCACAGAGACTTTCTCAGTCTGGACCCTGGTTTGAGTTGCTGAACCCTCCATCTGTGAGGACTAGATCTGAGCCCAGTGCCAGGCTACATAGCTTCTGAGTCCCAAAATTGAAAGAAGAAGAAATCTCTGAGCGCACGTAGCAGGGTAGAGAGACGTGTAGGAACATCAGAGAAAGTGGAACTCTATGTATTTATTATTCAATAAACCTAATGAACTCCCATCAGCCAGAATGTACAAAGTTGAAAATGTTCTTTCCTTGAAGGGCAGGGAGCAAAGGGCAATAACAGCATGGCATGATGTGAGCTGTGCTGTGGAGAGCCTTAGCTGTTGGAGCCCCGGGTAGGGGCACTGCACCAGCCAAGGTTTTCTGGAGCTAAAGAAGCACATGACGTGAAAAAGACCACCAAAATGCCTTTCTTTTTCAAATTTATTAAGAAGAACATCAGCCAGAATGCCGATAGAAAGAACTGTTCACTGTTCCAGAAAGTTTGGGTCAAGTGTTCTTGTCTCTTTTTTCATTTTGTTTTGTTTTCCAAAGTCAAATAACCTATTATGATGACTTTGTGAAGAAGGAATCTTCAGGGGCTCTTTCTGGCCTAAATCACATTTTATCACAGAAAACACACCAAAGGAGGAGTTACATAGAAGCCTCGGCTTCCCCCAACATCTTCCTCAGTTACATGGGTACTGGGCAGCTGTAGTTGCAGCCCTTTGTCCAGGAGAACCCCTCCTGGCTGGGCTCAGTTCCCTTTCTTCCTCTAACACATGTCTATCTTTCTAGATGGTAACAGAATATGGAATGAGCTCAGACGAGAGATCCATTGTCTGGATACAGGCCTGACATGGTCTGGGATCTGGCTCGCCTTTTCATTTTCCTTGTCTGCTGAGGACCTTCTGGGTCCTCCTTCTCAGGAAGGTTTGTCCTCTCACCTTCATCAACAACCAGCCTCCTTCCCCAGCATTGGCTAAAAACGTGGTGTCACAGGACTAACGTCAGAGGACAGAGAGAGTGGCTTCATTATAGCTTTATTGCTCCAGGTACCCTTGGAGGTTGACTACTGGAGGAACACAGGGATTCTGAACATGATGGATGTGGGGCCTCCATCTGAGTAACCTGAAACAACTGGAAGGGAGACCCTCAGAGAGGATCAGGGCTCTATCCATTCTATCCAGTCAACCCCCTCTCTCTTCTAAGCCCCATTTTCTTATGGGAGTTGACTCCCCAAGCTCTGAGGGAGAGAGACAGCCTGGCTGGGGAGCTCGTGGGTATAACTGGGGAAATGGCCGCGTATTTCTCCCTCGGTGGCAGTGTGACTGAGGCAGCTCCTGCTGCAGTAGTCATGTGGGCCAGAGGCAGTTACAAATCAGTCAGCATAGGCTGGGCAGTCTTCTTTCCCTGAGCCTGCCATAGAACAGCCTGGTGGGACAGAGTCTAGGGAAGCCATACTGAGCCACTAAGGATAAGGAAACTTACAGCCTGACACAAGGGAACTTTTCTCCCCTTCTGGGCCAGGCTTTCCTCCCTAGACTTGTCACTGAGCTTTGTTGTAGCTCAGAGATGCTGTTCTGAAGATAGACCATAAGAGATAAGGTAGGATTTGAAGTCCCAGGCCAAAGATTCCTGTGTCTGTTCTCCTAGGGACACAGAGTTCTGCACAAAGCTTTTCCCCAATTCACTGGCTTCCCAGGTGGTGCAGTGGTAAGCAATCCACTGCAATGCAAGAGATGTGAGTTTGATCCCTGGGTTGGAAAGATTCCCTGGAGAAGGAAATGGTAACCCACTCCAGTGTTCTTGCCTGGGAAATCCCATGGACAGAGGAGCCTGGCGGGCTATAGTCCATAGGTTTGCAAAGAAGTCACACACAACCTAGCAACTAAAACAACAAACACTAATTCACTGTAGCCTTCTTATTGTTTTCATGGTAGTAACTTATGAATGGTAGAACGGATACTCTAGAATTGGAGCTAACCATTTGGATGTTGTTTAACAGAAAAGCTTAGGGTCCATCGTATGACCTCTGTCTCATTTATATTTATACTTCCACCAGCTGCCCTGCCTTGTGTTATGTAGCCTTGAGAAAATTATCATACCTTTTTGAACCTCATCGATAAAGAGGGGTGATTAATGCCCATCACACAGGGTCTTTGGAAGAGTATATCAAAACAGAACATTTTGCACAGTATGTGGCATGTAGTAAGCCCCTCTGAAAAAGGCAGTTAATAAAACTTTGATCATCGTGACTGGGTGATTACAGTTGCTCCTGAGGACCAGGATACCACAACCTCTGAGGATAGTGGTGGACATGGACAGGGAGGTCTGGTCTCAGGATATTTGACTCCAATACTTTATTCTCTGAGATTGGCCGACTTGCTGCAGAGGTGATTCACCTTTGTCCAGTGCCAAGACTGCTTGGGATTCTGGTTTCTGTTCTACTGGGGCCTGGAACAAAGCCAGGGAGACACAATAAAGGATGTTTCCCTTTGTGTCTACAGCTGCTTACTGGTTACAATGGGCCATTGTTGTGCTAAGCCGCAGTGGAAGGGAAGTGTAACTGATTGGCCGATTGATTCTGTCTCATGTCTTGGGCTCCAGAGACCCTGCTCTGCAGGGGCATCTGAGGTTTGGGGAAGTTGTCTCAAATAGTAAATTAGTTATTACTGAATGGTAGATGGATTATTGATCTTTACTCTTTTTTTCCTCCCCTGTAATAGAGATACCTTCATGAATTTTGCCCTCTAACTTTGGTGCTCTTTTCCTTAGAGCAAGAATATAAGCCCCATTGATATTAAGCATGGCTTTAACGAATAGAATTAGTGTATATGACATAAGCAGAGGTGGGCACAGGAGGGCCTAGAGGAGCTATCCCATGTTGAAGGTCAGGAAGGGCGGAGGTGAGGAGATACCCCTCGTCCAAGGTAAGGAGCAATGGCTGCGCTTTTCTGGAGCAGCCGTGACGAGATACCCCACGCCCAAAGTAAGAGAAACCCGAGTAAGATGGTAGGTGTTGCAAGAGGGCATCAGAGGGCAAACACACTGAAACCATTCTCACAGAAAACTAGTCAATCTAATCACACTAGGACCACAGCCTTGTCTAACTCAATGAAACTAAGCCATGCCCGTGGGGCAACCCAAAATGGGCGGGTCATGGTGGAGCGATCTGACAGAATGTGGTCCACTGGAGAAGGGAATGGCAAACCACTTCAGTATTCTTGCCTTGAGAACCCCATGAACAGTATGAAAAGGCAAAGTGATAGGATACTGAAAGAGAAATTCCCCAGGTCAGTAGGTGCCCAATATGCTACTGGAGATCAGTGGAGAAATAACTCCAGAAAGAATGAAGGGATGGAGCCAAAGCAAAAAGAATACCCAGCTGTGGATGTGACTGGTGATAGACGCAAGGTCCAATGCTGTAAAGAGCAATCTTGCATAGGAACCAGGAATGTCAGGTCCATGAATCAAGGCAAATTGGAAGTGGTCAAACAAGAGATGGCAAGAGTGAATGTCGACATTCTAGGAATCAGCGAACTGAAATGGACTGGAATGGGTGAATTTAACTCAGATGACCATTATATCTACTACTGCAGGCAGGAATCCCTCAGAAGAAATGGAATAGCCATCATGGTCAACAAAAGAGTCCGAAATGCAGTACTTGGATGCAATCTCAAAAACAACAGAATGATCTCTGTTCATTTCCAAGGCAAAACATTCAATATCACAGTAATCCAAGTCTATGCCCCAACCAGTAACGCTGAAGAAGCTGAAGTTGAACAGTTCTATGAAGACCTACAAGACCTTTTAGAACTAACACCCAAAAAAGATGTCCTTTTCATTATAGGGGACTGGAATGCAAAAGTAGGAAGTCAAGAAACACCTGGAGCAACAGGCAAATTTGGCCTTGGAATATGGAATGAAGCAGGGAAAAGGCTAATAGAGTTTTGCCAAGAAAATGCACTGGTCATAACAAACACCCTCTTCCAACAGCACAAGAGAAGACTCTATACATGGACATCACCAGATGGTCAACACTGAAATCAGATTGATTATATTCTTTGCAGCCAAAGATGGAGAAGCTCTATGCAGTCAGCAAAAACAAGACCAGGAACTGACTGTGGCTCAGACCATGAACTCCTTATTGCCAAATTCAGACTTAAATTGAAGAAACTAGGGAAAACCACTAGACCATTCAGGTATGCCCTAAATCAAATCCCTTATGATTATACAGTGGAAGTGAGAAATAGATTTAAGGGCCTAGATCTGATAGATAGAGTGCCTGATGAACTATGGAATGAGGTTCGTGACATTGTACAGGAGACAGGGATCAAGACCATCCCCATGGAAAAGAAATGCAAAAAAGCAAAATGGCTGTCTGGGGAGGCCTTACAAATAGCTGTGAAAAGAAGAGAAGTGAAAAGCAAAGGAGAAAAGGAAAGATATAAACATCTGAATGCAGAGTTCCAAAGAATAGCAAGAAGAGATGAGAAAGCCTTCTTCAGAGATCAATGCAAAGAAATAGAAGAAAACAGAATGGGAAAGACTAGGAATCTCTTCAAGAAAATCAGAGATACCAAAGGAACATTTCATGCAAAGATGGGCTCAATAAAGGACAGAAAGGGTATGGACCTAACAGAAGCAGAAGATATTAAGAAGAGATGGCAAGAATACACCGAAGAACTGTACAAAAAAGATCTTTACGACCCAGATAATCACAATGGTGTGATCACTGACCTAGAGCCAGACATCCTGGAATGTGAAGTCAAGTGTGCCTTAGAAAGCATCACTACGAACAAAGCTAGTGGAGGTGATGGAATTCCAGTTGAGCTATTCCAAATCCTGAAAGATGATGCTGTGAAAGTGCTGCACTCAATATGACAGCAAATTTGGAAAACTCAGCAGTGGCCACAGGACTGGAAAAGGTCAGTTTTCATTCCAATCCCAAAGAAAGGCAATGCCAAAGAATGCTCAAATTACCGCACAATTGCACTCATCTCACACGCTAGTAAAGTAATGCTCAAAATTCTCCAAGGCAGGTTTCAGCAATATGTGAACCGTGAACTTCCAGATATTCAAGCTGGTTTTAGGAAAGGCAGAGGAACCAGAGATCAAATTGCCAACATCTGCTGGATCATGGAAAAAGCAAGAGAGTTCCAGAAAAGCATCTATTTCTGCTTTATTGACTATGGCAAAGCCTTTGACTGTGTGGATCACAATCAACTGTGGAAAATTCTGAAAGAGATGGGAGTACCAGACCACCTGACCTGCCTCTTGAGAAATTTGTATGCAGGTCAGGAAGCAACAGTTAGAACTGGGCATGAAACAATAGACTGGTTCCAAAAAGGAAAAGGAGTTCGTCAAGGCTGTATATTGTCACCCTGTTTATTTAACTTATATGCAGAATACCTCATGAGAAATGCTGGGCTGGAAGAAACACAAGCTGGAATCAAGATTTCCAGGAGAAATATCAATAACCTCAGATATGCAGATGACACCACCCTTATGGCAGAAAGTGAAGAGGAACTCTTCATAATGAAGAGTTCCTCCTCTTGATGAAAGTGAAAGTGGAGAGTGAAAAAGTTGGCTTAAAGCTCAACATTCAGAAAATGAAGATCATGGCATCCGGTCCCATCACTTCATGGGAGATAGATGGGGGAACAGTGGAAACAGTGTCAGACTATTTTTCTGGGCTCCAAAATCACTGCAGATGGTGACTGCAACCATGAAATTAAAAGACGCTTACTCCTTGGAAGGAAAGTTATGACCAACCTAGATAGCATATTCAAAAGCAGAGACATTACTTTGCCAACAAAGGTTCGTCTAGTCAAGGCTATGGTTTTTCCTGTGGTCATGTATGGATGTGAGAGTTGGACTGTGAAGAAGGCTGAGCGCCAAAGAATTGATGCTTTTGAACTGTGGTGTTGGAGAAGACTCTCAAGAGTCCCTTGGACTGCAAGGAGATCCAACCAGTCCATCCTGAAGGAGATCAGCCCTGGGATTTCTTTGGAAGGAATGATGCTAAAGCTGAAACTCCAGTACTTTCGCCACCTCATGCAAAGAGTTGACTCATTGGAAAAGACTCTGATGCTGGGAGGGATTGGGGGCAGGAGGAGAAGGGGACGACAGAGGATGAGATGGCTGGATGGCATCACTGACTCGATGGACGTGAGTCTGAGTGAACTCCAAGAGTTGGTGATGGACAGGGAGGCCTGGTGTGCTGCAATTCATGGGGTCGCAAAGAGTCGGACAGGACTGAGCGACTGATCCGATCCGATCCGATCTGATGAATGTGCTTGGGTTGTTTGGCTTAGCCTCTTGTATTTCTGCCATGGAATAAATGCTCTGGATAGGTCTGGTCCACAGAGAATGATATGATACTTAGAACATACCTGAACTCTATCCTTAGTCCAGATCCAAGCCTAGCAGAGCACAGTTGAGATCAGTTGAATCCCAGCCTACTGGTAAACCAATGGAGACAAATTAATGTTTGTTGTTATAAGCCAATGAGATTTGGGATTGTTTGTTATGCAGCATTGTCTTGAAACAATAGTTAATTAACACACTGACACATGGATTCTCTAGTAAAGAAAGATCAGCAGGAGAATCTAATGGCCACAGACTGGTTAATGTAAGCTCTTTGGAGAAAGACTTGACATTTTCTGAACTAGAATGATCGATTGTCTTTTCTCCTGGAGGAGACTGAAGAGAGCACAGTATGTGCATGGTTTGTCTGTGTTCTGCTCCTAATACTTAACTTTGTGCCCTCTTCAGAGTAAAGGGTTGATGTGTTAGATCTTATTGGAATAAACTGAAGCATAACCAGGTTAGAGAGGGCTTATTTCTCAAAACAAGGCTTTTAAAAAAAATTAAATTTATTTATTTTAATTGGAGGCTAATTACTTTACAATATTGTATTGGTTTTGCCATACATCAACATGAATCTGCCTCGGATGTACACGTGTTCCCAATCCTGAACCCCCCTCCCACCTCCCTCCCCATACCATCCCTCTGGGTCATCCCAGTGCACCAGCCCCAAGCATTCTGTATCCTGCATCGAAGTCTGAAAGAGCATCCAAGATGCAAATCAGAGAAAAGGCCATGAGAAGGGCAGACCTAGCCCACCCAGGTCAAGGCCAACTCCAGGAGAAAATTTAGGAATGCCCTGAGGCTGTGAAGACTGTTGGGTGGTAGCTTTTGTTCTCTGAAACTTGCTAGAGAATACACCTAGAAATGTTTTCTGTCTTAGTCCTAGCTGCTATCGTAGAATATCATAAACTGGGTAGCGTAAGCAACAGGTATTTATTCCTCACAGTTCTGAAGCCTGTAAAGTCTGAGATCAGGGTGCCAACATGGTCAGGTTCTGAACCCACACCCTCGGCAGTTAAAGTGTGGAGTCCTAACCACTGGACTGCCAGGGAAGTCCCCAGATTTTACCAGTTTTGCATTCACTTACGTGTGTGTGTGTAGATCCATGAATAGCTTCATGTAACTACCACCGTAGTCAAGATGCAGAACTGTACAGTCACCGTAAGCCCCCTTTTGCTTCCTCCTTTTGACCATATTGCAGGTGGATTCTTTACCAGCTGTGCCACAAGGGAAGCCCAGGGATACTGGAGTCGGTAGCCTATCCCTTCTCCAGCGGATCTTCCTGACCCAGGAATTGAACAGGGGTCTCCTGCATTGCAGGCGATTCTTTACAAACTGGGCCATCAGGGAAGCCCCTTTTGGCTACACCAAACACCTATTTCTAAGTCATTGAAGTCATCAGGAAACAGATTTCTTCTCAGTGGAAGTATATTTTTATGACAAGAAATGCTTGACACTGAACTTCTGAAATAGCAAGCTCCTTGTCCTTGGAATCTTTCCAACAGAATCTGGATCTTCTTTATCAGGGATTCTTTAAAGTGGTAATACAGGAGAGGGACTGGGGTAAATTAAACACTGAGGTCCCAGCTCTAAGCTTCCAGGGTTATACAGGAAAGGACTCAGGAAGGTTGAGGTGTCAAATGGGCCTTGAGGACCAAGAAGGCAAAGAAGAGGAGAGAACACACAGGTGAGACCCAGCTTTTCTCTGTTCCCACACCTTAAGTGACAAAGATAAACCTCTGGGGCAGAAGAGTAGGTTTCTCTGAAGAAAGCCCTCTGGCCATGTGGAGCCCAAGCATTCAGCTTCTTTATTTTGGGTCAAGGAGTTAACAGTTGTGTTGTCCAGTAGTCCAGGTATCTGCCAAGTGGCAGAGGCATCCCAGGCGAAGACAGGCTTCCAGCTCCCCTGGCTGCTATGCACTAAGCCATGTCCCCCATCAGAATGGATGAAGTGGTCCCATCATTATTTCTGTTCATAACCCAGACTAGAGAAAATATGAACAAGCCTAACTGGTCTGGATACAGGCCTTCTTCTAGCACCCGATGTGATGTTGTTCTTTCCCCAGAATGTATTCATTCTTTTTTTTTTTTTTTTTTCCAAGGGACGTCATCAGGTAATTTAAAAGACTAACAAACTTTGGCATAGATCACTTTAAGAGCCAGAAAGCTGGCTGGAATATTAATGAAGCCGTTTAGTGATAGAGTTGCTTCCTGATGCAGGAACATATCAAAGAGGTTAGGGCCATGAGTGTTGCTCTGCAGAGCCCCAGCTCTATTATCTAGCTCTTAATTACTTCATTAAAATTCAGCAGAGGAGCTGCCCAAATCCAGTAGCGTGCCCAAGGCTTGCTGGGTGATTTCCCTGCCTCTGGCCATACGCGAGTTTTAGTTCTTTAGGTCTCCAGAGATGGGAGGCCAGATCTTAGCAGACAGACCTGCTGCTGCTGGCTGAGTTCACTAGCAGCACTGGGGCAGCTCTCTGGCTTTTGCACAGCTGGAGCTCTGCCCCTCTTTCCCACAGGTATCAAGACCCCTGCTTGGCTTGTGTCCTTGGGGAAAGAGCTGCCCTACAAAAGTGTTCTCCAGATCTCTCAAGTCTCCTTGGTTAGATGCCTATATTTTCTGAAACTTTCTGGAAGAGATAAATTGTCATCTGCCTTTCCTCCTTAAAGCTGTAGTCACCATTTCACCTTGGGTGGCTCATCTGGAGGAAGAAGTGGGCATGGTGGGCTTTGTATGAGAACACTTTGGCTCGATTTTCAGTTTTCCAGCCTCCCTGAGCCTCAGTTTTCCTATCTGTAAAATGAAGCTGTTTCATGGCTTAGTCCCTCCATACCTCTAAAGTATCTTGGTCTTTAGTAATATCCATTTTCAACTAGGGATGTAACATAGTGACACATTCTGGCATGAAACTGCATCCATTTTCAGCTTCTGTCCTAAAGTGTCTCTGTTGGCTCTAATTTTTAAGTGCTGTTCCTTTTCGTGATAATGCTTGTCACTGCCCTCTTGAACTCTGGGACCAGGAAAACTGCATGAGACATCTTTATCTTTAAACCTGATTTTTAGTCCACAGGGAATTAGTGAGGTGGTACTACCTCTTCTTTAGAGTCCAGGCTTTTGAATTCCTTGTTTTTAGATCCAGAGGCCTTCTTAATGTTGCTGGGTTTCCATCTGTGCTCCAAGTGGAGTGGAGTTGTTAGAATTTCAGTGAGTCAGCAAAAGACACTGGAGGAAGGGAGGTTTCAGCCCCTTCTCTCTGACTGCAGGAACCAGGGCATCAGTCCTTCCCTCCCTCACACTGGGGTTTATGCTGTCAGCTTCCCTGGTTCTCAGATCCTCACATGCAGACTGCCTTACACAACTGACTTTCCTGGGTCTCTTGCTTGCAGATGGCAGAATGTGGGACTTAGCCTCCATAATCATGTGAGGCAATTCCTCATAGTAAATCAGTCTCTCTCTCTCTCTCTCTCTCTCTCTCTCTCCTCTCTCTGAATTCTTTTCGGTTCTGTTTCTCTGGAAAGCCCTGACTAATCCAGGGTAGTATATGATGCTTGACCCTTTTCAAGACTTCTTGGAAGTGCCCCTATTTTACCAGGTGGTGCTGGCAGGAGCTCAGAGTCTCCTAAGTCATTCACCTTGGAAGAAAACATTTTTTTGGAGGGGGGGGGGACGGGGGTGCGGTGTTCAGGCTTTTTTTCTGGTTCTAATATACTCAATTTGATGCCATATATTTCAGGTCCTTGTGGAATACATACCATGTGCCAAATCCTGTGCTAAGCAAAAGCAGTGTAATGTGGCACAGAGATAAGTCATGTAGAAGTTCTATCCCCTAGGATCACATTCTGGCTCTGATGGGGCCTATCACAACTTGCTTGACCTTCACACTTGGTAAAGCCGTGTACTTTATCCCAGGTCCTTGTGAAAGCAGTGTCAGTGGAATTAAGGTACTAACCATTTGTTTGGGAGTTGCAAGATGGAGGTGTTGAGAGCGCAGGCAGAAAGGGGGAAGTGGGGCAAGGAAAGATGCAAAGCAGAGCCATGCTATGTGTTGCTGTGCTGTTGGAGGCTTCTGCTGAGTGTGTTAGAGATGCACTGGGTCCTCACAGGTATGTTTCCTTGCACCCTGGACCTCTTGCGAAGGTTTGCAAAGAAAAAAACAACAAACAAACCACTTTTTGAAGCCATTAACATTGAAGAGGAAAGGGGCATTTGTTTGCCCAGTTTCCTTCCATTTTTATTTCTCTTTAGTCAAGGTTACATCCAGAGGGAGCTGACAGAATTGCACTTTCAGGTTGTGTGATCTGTTCCCTAGAAAATGCTCAGAAAGCCAGATGTCATGCCCCATGACATTGTACTTCATACAAATGCAGAAGCAAGGGGACAGCTTGGCACAGGTGGTGTTTGATCAAGAGAAAGAAAGAGACAGTTGAGGGCATCTGAGAAGGTGTAGGGGCTTTGATTCCTATACACGGACCTCGCCTTCTCAAGGTTAGGAGGACATGGGATCCAGTGGAGACGGGAGGTGGATATGGCTCAACTTCTCAATTCCTCCCTTCATGTCCATCTACTGGAAGTGGCTGTATCCTGCTGACAGGCTCCTAAGCTCAGAATCCTCATCCAGGGGCTTAACATTAACAGAATCGCTTCTGTTGCCCCTCCTCCGCCTCCCCCGGGCACCCGATCCAGCCTTATCCTCTCCACAATCCCTTAGGAGAGGGCCAGATCCTTATTAAGAAACACTATGGATTTTTAGAGTAAAAAATCTATAGAGGGACTTCAGAAACAGTCTGGGGAGATTATAAAGAAATGTGGGCCAGTTTTCCAAGGAGATTTTATAGAATATTCAATAGCACTCATGTCATAAAAGGCCTATGGAGGTTTCCAAAGCTGAGGCCGGCCCTGAATTATGATTCCCTGATGCAGAGCCTGGAGAAAGGTCACAGCATAACAGATCAGGGCTTGATTCTGCGGTGCTTGTAAAAATAGAGCCACCTCACTAAAATGCAGTGGGGATATTAATTTCCAGGGCTGAAGTTCAATTTAACAGAAAGACAGAGTAGAAAATAGAGCTGTCTTTTCAATCCCAGTGGTCATAATACAGCCCCACCCTGCACCTCTCTGAAAACTGTCTCCCAGCCAGCTCCCAGCCATTCTAAAACATGCCTTGTGCTTTTCTTTCGATGATAACTGGAACTAGGTAGCTGGAGGGACAGCAATTACAGTCCACAGATGAGGAACCTGAGGCATTTGCAGGTTAATCTACTCTCTCACAGGCACTGAACTAGTGAGAGGATGAGCCTGTTTGCAGTTAGTAAAATTTTACTCCCAACTCAGAGCTGATGACCGTATTTATATTTAACTTTTAGGCCAGAAGGAAGGGTATTAACGTGTATCCCTACTGGGTGTCCCTGTGTAAAGAGCTAGAAATACATCTCCTTGGTCAATTTTACAGTGAGTCGCATAAGATTGATATGCTCTCCGTCTATTAGGAAACTAGTATCAAGGAGGTAAGGAACTTCCTCCAAATAATTCACATAGTCCTTAAGAGGCCCGAAGCTCAGAAGAACTGGTGTCAGATTGCTGGGAGCCAGCGTGAGGAACTCTGCCCGTGGCAAAGATCATGAGGAAGGAGGCTCGGCATACGCAAAGGTGGGATCAAGCCTCAGGAGTCCCCCTGGAAATTCTCGAGCACCTACCCCCAAAACCAGAGTCTGCCTACTTTACTGTTTTGTGCTCTCACCTACACCTCTGACTTTACGGGGGGATGTCCCCCACCACCTCTCTCTGAAAAAGAGTTAAATTACAGCTCCAGTTAATAAAGTTCCTGGGCGTGACAAGAGTGTTTTAGTTCACAACCATAAGAGGCATGAGATGTTCTGAACTGTCTGAATACAGATTCCTTTGAGCAGTTAAAAGATAGATTAGAAATTGTATTGGTGAAAGGTTTTTCACTTTTGGACCAATGTTTGCTGCTAAGTTTCCATATCCCTTACCTGCTGTGTCCCTGGCAGTGTATTGATTAATATAATTGGTGTAAGTAGTAGCTTTAATGTTTGTAACCTTGGACCCTTGAGTTAATTCTTTTTCTTGTTATAGCCCACCACACCTTTGCCCTATAGGAATGCAACTTTATCTAATGCTTTTGGAGGGTGGCGCCTGACTAATCACCTTTAGAGAAAAATAAATTTTCTGAAGAAAGGGTCTTAAAATGTTAACAGGCCTCCGGGCCAGAAGATGCACCTAAACTTTTGCATATGATAAGTTTGCAGGAAGAAAGCCTGGCTTACTGCATGACTCTACCCCTTCCCCTGTTATCCTCTATGCATAACTTTTGCCAGTCCAGGTTCGATGCACGATACTGGATGCTTGGGGCTGGTGCACTGGGACGACCCAGAGGGATGGAATGGGGAGGGAGGAGGGAGGAGGGTTCAGGATGGGGAACACATGTATACCTGTGGCGGATTCATTTTGATATTTGGCAAATCTAATACAGTTATGTAAAGTTTAAAAATAAAATAAAATTAAAAAAAAAAAAAAAAAAAAAAACTTAAGGTATAAAAACTACTTTGGAAAATAAAGTGCGGGCCTTGTTCAACAAAACTTGGTCTCCCCATGTCGTTCTTTCTCTTTGGAATTTTATTAGCTTTCCACGTAAACCAAGTTATTCAGCCTCTTTTCTCCACTGAATTTCCTCACTGAGCTATCCTTATTTAACCACTCTTTATATCCTTAATTAACGTTTAATTAACCAATTGTTTCCTGATCCTCACCAACGCCGTCCCCGCTTCAAATTCCCTGGATCCACCGGGGCTGGACCCCGGCATCAGATGGTCTCACTGGTGTAGATTTGCCCCCTTCCTTGACCCTCTCTGTCTTCTCAGCTGGTCTGAAACTTCCACTAGACCAGGAACTGTGTCCTGACTCCCTGCCCACGCAGCATCCAGCTGTGGGTAGGGCTCCTGAGGTGGCTGAGGGGAGGTGAGCTGGTGGGAACCCATATGAAAAGTTCTGGGGTGCTAGGTAGACCTGGCCTAATATTCTTTGACAGTAGTCTGGAGCTTTAACAGAACTCTCTCTTTAATATGAAGTTCAGTGAAATGCCAGTCATGGGGTAGATGGGGAGAACTTGAGGGTGAATTTGTCTTGTTAAATGAGAATGGAACATTGAGAACAGACGCATTTGAAGGTTAGACAAGGGACTCCCTTGATGGGGTACAGAATTATAAATGGAAAGTTCCAGATTTTGAGATGGACTTGAAGTAGACCCTCAATCACCACCTCCAGGTCCCATGACAGTTTCTTTGTTGGACTCTCACCATTGGTCCTCGGTGACTACTGGCCTAGGCTGGAGTTCAACAGAATGGCCAATGCCCATGCTCAGTCTTGGTGGGAGGGTTTCAGCTTTATGGGTGCCCGGGGAACTTCAGAAGATACTGCCCTAACACATTCTCTGTAGTGCTGGTGCCAAGTGCTCCTCCCGGAGGCAGAGGGGAACGCAGAGAAGCTGCACCTGGGACTGTAGGTCGTGTCTGGGCTTTGGGCTCAGCTCCACCTATGGTTGAATTGAGGGAGGTGAGAAAATGCATCCGAAAGCACCACACGAATAGTCTGTGCTCTAATTCTCTGTCTGCCTTGCTGCTGTGAGTTGCCAGCCACCCACCTGGTCCCTCTCAGGGCCATCAGCAGGATGAAGGCATTCTGCTGTTGCCAGGGCAGTAATGACTGTAGTGAACTAATGAGGACATTGTCTGAGGCAGTGATATCTGTTTGACCGTGACCCTGGCTGGGCTTACAGATGGGAACTCAGGTTCAGCTGTGGTCTGTGACACTTGTTGCCATGGTCTCTATCACACTCAGAAAGGATCTCATTAGTGCCTGGGAAAGTCTTCCTCCCTCACCCTTTCTTCTTCTAACAGTGAGCAATTTTAATTGCATTCGATCACTGTTTTTGATGATCCTGATGTCATCTAACCCTTCTCTTATCTCCCAGCTCCTCCGAGACAGTATTCGTGCACGTCATCTGCACCTCGTGGGTGTGAGACGCCACACACATGACTCCACACGGGGGAGTAGATTGATGTTTAATGGCGTTATGCAGGAAGTGCCCCAGCCTCTGTATTTGTGCACTGTGGAGAATCTATTTTCAGCTCCCACCCCATCTGAAAGTTACTTTTCTGGGCAAAAAGAGTAGAATTTACCCACCCACTTCCTATTACCACAGTGTGACCAGAACACAGAGTAGGTGGGGAGAACAAAAGATTTGGATCAGAGTGATTGGTTCTCTAAGTTCAGTGTGCATTTCACCTCCAGGACCGGGGAAGTATTGTTAGCATACAGGTGCATGATCCACATTCTTGGAGATTCTGATTTAGTAGCTTGAAGTAGATGCCGGGCATCTGGTTTTTGAACACCCTTCTCAGGCCATTTCCATTTGTGGACCACACTTTTAGAACTATTGGGTTAGAAAACTGAGTTGGAGGCAGATAGCTGCAGGACCTCACATGCAGGGAGAACAGCTTCTTCTGGATAATGGCTAATTAGCAGCTGGTGGATGTAAACCTCTTCAACGAGACAGTTGACAAAGCCTTAAAGTTTGGCTGGCCATATGCCCTGTTTGATTTCACGGTAGTTGTAGATCAATTAATACCTGTTAATTATTTTTAGTGCCTCTTCTCCCTCTCAAAAAAGTGTCTGGGTTTGAACGATAAATTATATAGTTTCCTTAAAGTGAACTTTGAGCAAGCTTTGTAAAGGAGAAATTTCTTCCTGCCAGCATAAGTTCCAGAGTTAGTCATCTCTCAGCCAGTGTCCTTGGGATCTAGGGGTGGGAGGAATGAGCACATCACGTGTGCTGGGCTCTTTCCTCCAGTGTCCCCAGCTAAGGGATCACCCCAGGAAGGTTCAAAAGCCCCTGATCTTATTGAGGTATCTGAAGCATAAATGATTCAAAAAGGCCACAGGCGTGTTTCCAGAAGCATAACAATCTTATTAAAATCATGGCTTACTCTCAAAAAAATTCAAATCTGTTTACATCCAACTTACTACATATGGTAGCAAGAGAAAAACCTTCATTTTTTTTTTTTTCTAATCTCAACAATCTTCTCTTGTTCAACATTCAGATTTTATTTCCACAAACACAGAACTGCATTCTACATTTAAGGATGTCATTTAAGGCCAAGAAACTCCAATAAAAAAGCACTTATCAGCAGTAAAGTTTGTTTGAGGATTACCTACTGCGAAGAAAGGCAATCTCCCCTTTTAAACTGAAGCATGCTATTTCAGGAATGTGACCCCTTTCATGAATAAATGACATGGTGACATTTACAGATAAAGCAAGATTTAACTGCTATGAAAGAAGGTGACAAATGTCAGGATGTCAATAATGATCCGTGAACATAATGGTTTCTTGCCTGAGCACGGAGCAGATACATAATGTTACTGCTGCCTGCCAGCATTCTGCAGAGAATGGGCCCCACAGTCAGGGAACAATCGAGAAGCTCCCAGAACCTGGAGAGTCGTGAGTCTGGGGGTGGTGGGTGCATAAGCAGGGTCTGAGTGCAATCTAGCTGTGAAATGAGGCTGTTACTTCCTCCATGTTACTCTCATGTCTACACTCTGGGGAAGGATGAAGTTTTTCTATCATCTCTGGCTAAATGTTGTCTGTCAGAGGAGGATTTAGATGTTGTGAAATAGCTTCCTGATGATGCCTTCATTTTGTGAAGTGCCAAGGGTGTAGAGGAAATGTCAGAAAAAAGTCCGAGCTGTCTCTACTCTGGTGAGGCCATGGGTGATGCCTGATCAGGTGGTATAGGCACAGAAACCCACATTAGGGTCACCTCCCCTTCCAGCATGGGACCAGCAGCATGTGACCAAAGCCTCAGGACATGCTAGCCAGAGGGTGAGTGGCTCATCCGGACTGGCTCCATCTCGTGAAGGCCGTTTCCTCTGGGCTGTCTCTCCTACCTTGGATTCAGAACACCATTCCCTTCTGGTTCTGCTCCTACATCTTTGAAGCTGTTTTGTCCTTTCTTTTACTGGCCTTTTATCTCCTCCCTTAAAATTAGATACCCTTGGTCAGTGATAAATGTTTAACAACCAGCTCTTAGAAAACAAGCTCCAGTTAGTTTCCAGTTTTCAGTGGCATATATACTGTCCCACCACCGCCTCCCCCCCTCACCACCAATTTTAAACTACTTTTCAATTTGAAGTCACTGAACAAGAGTTGGAAAGAGATATATAGTTGCTCTAGCCAGCTGCAGTACCATGTGGTGATCCTCAGTAGGGTCCTTACTGCTTCTGTACACTCACTCCCCACCTCAGTTACTGCTCTCTCTTCCCAGATGGAACTATCGTGTTCACGCAAAGAATCCCAAAGTATATTCCATCCTGGATGTCTCTCCCCAGATCCTGGCTCACAGAACCAACCCAGGAGACAACTTCCTCTGCTTCTGCTTTTGCAAATGTCCTGCCCAGTCCCCTCCTTTGTCTCTACCTCCTAAGGCAAGATCTTTTCTCCCCTTTCCTCTTCAGTGATGCTTTCTGGGTCTGGCTAATGGTCTCCAGGTTCACCAGAGCACTTCCACTCCTAACCTCTAGTCTGGGCATTGTTCTCTTTTCTCATTATATGTTAAAGCTTATGAGTGTCTAGCTGTTTCCTCATTTAACAGTGAAATTGAGAAAACAAAGGTTCTGATATGTTCACTGACTTCCTGGAAGATCTACAGTGTGTTGTATCCAAGTTATGACTGGAAGCCACGTTTCATGATTCCCAGGACCAGGCCTTTTCCTGTGTAGCTCCCCATTTTCCATTACTTATCAAGGCCCTGCTGCTGCTGCTGCTAAGTCGCTTCAGTCGTGTCCGACTCTGTGCGACCCCATAGACGACAGCCCACCAGGCTCCCCCATCCCTGGGATTCTCCAGGCAAGAACACTGGAGCGGGTTGCCATTTCCTTCTCCAATGCATGAAAGTGAAAAGTGAAAGTGAAGTTGCTTCAGTCGTGTCCGACTCTTAGCGACCCCATGGACTGCAGCCCACCAGGCTCCTCCGCCCACGGGATTTTCCAGGCAAGAGTACTGGAGTGGGGTGCCATTGCCTTCTCCGACTTACCAAGGCCCAGGCCCAGCTAAATCTCCATCCACTCAGCTCCTCCACCTCCAGCCCAACCTCTGGCCCCACAGTGACCCCCAGGCCCTCTGAGTTCCTGTGTTCGGTCACTTCAGTGATGGAGGGATGAGTGTTGGCAGTTGTCATTCTGAAGCCTCTGGTACCACATGGTGGCACATTTCACTCAGCCTTCTTTCACCTTCTGGTACAGATGTGATTTTCTTGACAAATACCATGGTCCTGTCCCCTGTGGCTTCCAGAAAAGCCTTGAACTTTAAGAACAAGAGCAGGTCAGAAAGTAGGGTTGTCAAAACCAGCACTGACAGGCCACAGCCCCTATCAGTAGCTGGAGCGTGTGAGGCCTTGGGTTTTTACCTCAGTGGGAGGGCATTTTTCTCCATGTGCAGGGGTCTTTCTCAGACAGACGAAGGAATGACATTCCGAATCTTCTGTACTTTGTGGGTTTGGATTAGGTGCCCTGCCTGGTGTGTGTGAGCAGTTACTCCTCTGCTCAGTTATACTGGGAGGGGAAGCCAGAGGCCTTCCCAGGCCCAGATCTGAGGCTGAATCTGAGTGACAGAATTCAATTTGGGGAAGGGAGAAGTTTTCATTGCCTAGAACAATCAAAGATAATTTTCTGGGTGAGGAAAGGAATGAGTAGAACTTTGAAAAACAGTATTTTGTGCAGAAGACAGACTCCTAGGATACTTGGGAGAGGGGGACTGCCATGAAGAAGAATTGCAGAGGCAGGGAAGAGTGGTTCTCTCTCTCTCTCTCTCACATCCCTCTCCCATCTTTCGCTGCTGCAATTGAGAGCTCAGGCTGAGAAAGCTGGTCCCCTAGGGAAGAGGACAGGAGAGTGCAAATGACTTCAGACCTTTCCCTGAAAGAGGGAGCTGATGGGAGTCCCCTGTAGAGAATACTCCTGGCCCTGGGGAGGGGAGGCATAGCATTGGGTGGGCCTTGTGCAGGGAGTCAGCATTACCACCCACCTGCCCACTTCCTGTGTGCAGCCTGTCACCTCAAGCCACAGAGAGGCTGCTGCCTTGGCCATTCTGACAGGTCAGTGGGCTCACTGTGGGCACTGTGGGTATGGGCTGGAGGCCCCACACCTCCTTAGCAGCTTCTGAGGCAATTAGGAGCCTGACTGACATTTTTTTTTTTTCTTAGCACTAACTTACTTCCATCCTGCTTTGCTCTTACAGGCTGACAAGATTTCATCCTGAAGCTGTCGTAAGTACATGTGGAGAAGAGCTGAGAGGTAAATGCATTTCACTGGAAGTCAATTTCATCGGGAAGTTTCCCTGTGGTTGGAAGTTTCTTTGAAAACTTGGTGATTATTAAGATGTCAGTGGCAGAAGAGAGTTTGCTGCTGCCTTCCTGCCGCCCAGCCCTGTCTGCTCTGACAGTCCTCCTCCTGAGTCCTTTCCACAGAACAGGCCAGAGAAAGGACAAGGGACGCTGAATAGTGGTGGCTGACACTGCTCAGGCTAGGCCCTGAGATGCTTGGTGGGTAGCCCCGGCCACCCGTGCTGAGGCCCTTCAGGGTTTTTTCTCCCTCTTGGGACAGATCCCAGACACTTACGTGGCTAAAAAGTACACTTTGGCACAACTAATCTGTAATCTGCAGAATCTGTCTTTGAAGGAGTGGTGTTCTCTGGCCCGGGGAACTTTTTAGTGAGCCCGCTGGTTATGCAAAAGTCCAGAGCCTTACCTTGGAAGAAGAGGGGGACAAAGACAAAGGAGGCCCTGCAGCCGCTCTGCTTGATGGCGTAGGTCAGTGCCCTTGTTGTGGTCTGGGCAAGGGCTCTGGGTGAACTGTTTTGTTTGGAGTTGAGGAAGGCAGGATTCAGGACTCCTGATTTGGAGAGAACGGGAGAACTCCAGGGACTGCTACCTGGGAGTGTCCCCAGCAGCTGGTAGAGCGTGTGGGTGGACGTATGATGACTCTGAGGGCCTTTGTTGCCCAAAGAGGGATCCACCTTCCACCAGGGACTTGCATTGTGTTGACAAGCACTAGACTGTGGCTTCTGATATTAAACTTTGAGGCTTTTCTTCTCAGCACCGGCACATTCTCAGACTGCACTGAGTTCTGAAATTCTACAGCTGAGTGTCAGCCATGGTTTGGGGAATGACAGGAGAGAGGGTGCCCGTGTGTAGGGGAAGCAGAGCAGAAAGCACAGGGATGGGGCCTGAGGACAGAAGTCAGCAGGTAGGAGCTCAGAGCATCTGTAGACTGAGCAGTGAGGAACAGCCCCCACCCTGGGGGCAGTCGGCTGCCCACCCTTCCTGGGCTTCATAGCACTGCTAAGACAGGGGACCTGCTCAGAGACATGGTCTTTCTGCAGCCACAGAAGAGGAATTGGACTATTCTTATTTAAACAGAAAAGGCATTGGTGACCCTGGAAGATGGGAAAATAGGGATTCTTGCATTTACCTCTGTATTCCTCCATTCAGCCTTTTATGCATTTAGGTATTTGTTGAACAGTATTTTGGGTTCAGGCTCTGTCAAGGATACAGTGAAGCGAAAGACTCAGTTTCTGTCCTCAAGAATCATTCTCTGGCCAGTGCTCATGATTATTATTATTGCTATGTCTGCTGTTACAGCAGCCTTGTATGATTTAGGAAATCTGCAACCTTCTCCTTAAGGAGGAGACTGGCACTGCCTAGAACTCCCCCTAGCTGCTGGTGACACTGTGGTCTTGTGTTCCTGGACGCAGAGTCAGCTCTGGGCTTTGATTCAGATGGGAAAGGACAGAGCACTCAAGAGCAGGGGGGAAAGTGCACTCACTTTTATTCTACTGAAATAATTTTGTTCTGAGCACTCCACAGAGCTAAGAGCAATGTGCATGTAGAATTGGCAGTTTTGAATATGGTGTCAAGGCTCCACCCAGACCATTCATTTGAGAACTTCAACATGTTTCCATGTCCTCCTTTAATCTTGAAGTCTGGTGCCTGGCCTGCTGGAATGCAGGGTCCTGGAGTTCAGAAACCTTCTTCAGAGAGTGCAGTTTGAGTATCCAGCAGGTCCCAGTCCACCTTGGCTGAATTAAACAAAAGACACGGAACCTACATCAGAGGGGTTTCCACTCTCTCCACCAGGCAGCTTGAAATTAGCAGACACTGGTGTTCATGGGTGCCTAAGTAGAATTTTTTGCAGCTAGGAGCTTTGGCCTTCCTTTTTCATCTTAGTCAGTCCAAACAAAACACCATGACAGGGTGGCTTAAACAACAGACGTTTATTTCTTATAGTGCCTCAAGTCTTAAGATCAAGGTGCCAGCTGTTTCAGTTCCTGATGAGGACACTCTTCATGGTCTGCAGACTGAGTCTTCTTGCTGTGCCCTGCTATAGTGGGAAGACAGAGAGCTCTCTGTGTATCTTTTAAGGACACTAATCCCATCAAGTGATCTCTACCCTCATGACCTAATTACTTCCCCAAACCCCACCTTTGGAATACCATACCATCACATTGAAGATTAGGGCTTCAACATATGGATTTTGGAGGCACACAAGCATGTAGCCTATAACACCTTCCATGCCTTTATATCCCTGCCTTTGGACCTGGTTGATTCCCTCTCCTCGGCGCATACAGTGCCTGCATTTTCTTCTGGGAGTCCTGCATGGGCTCTGGCTTTGGTCCTTTGCACTTCAGGAGGATGGTCTTCCTGCTCCAGGAAGTTTATTTTCAGCCTGAGTGCTCCAGAGAGGAAATGATGTCTCTTGGAAATGAAGTTCTCAGCACCAGCCTGTCCTTCTGGAATTTTTGTACTTTGGTCCAAATGCAGACTCTGCTGGAGTCCTTTTGACTCAGCTCCATGGTATCTGTGCTCAGAGGAAGTCTTGTGGTCGCCGCTGCTAGAACAGCAGGTATCACTGGTATTCCTGATGAAGCCGTGGGCCTGGCAAGGCTCAAGTGGACAGAAGCTTCTCCTCTGCAGAGTTTTATCATATTGAAATGTCAGGGATGCAATGATCCAGGCAACATGGAGAATTTAGGATGAAACTAAAGCTTTATTTTAACATATCTGTGAAAAGAATGTGGCATGCGCCAGTGTTCTGGGAAGAAATGTGCATATATATGTGCATGTGTGTACAAGAACCAAGCATGTATGCATCTGTATTAAGACATACAAAACAATGTGGCTGGGGGATTAGTGTGTTAACATATAAATCTAGAAGAAAACACTGAGCTATGGCTTGTACAACTACAGTTGAAAATATTTTCTTAACTAACCTTAATGACAAAGTAATTTAAACAGAACAGTAAGTCGTAAAATCAAATAAGTTTCCCTTTGACCATTGCTTTGACTTGATGCAAAAACCTGCTTCCTGCCTGTTCTGTCGCACCATCAATCATGTGGGTGGAGCCACGGATACAGCGGAATAAGGAGGGCTGGCTCCGGGGCTCCCTTGGTTTCAGGGCGTGGTAGCTGTGCCTTTGCTCGCCTGGGTTCTCCCGTCAAAGGAACTACTCTTGGTGACTTTTAAACTTCCAGGGTGAAGGGCAGGATGCCAGTCTTCAGGTGTGGCATTTCTGCGAATGAGCCAGAGCAGTTGGGGAGCCATAAACATGTGCATGTTATGGAGCAGTGTGTAGCCAGCAGGCTTCAGTGGCGGATGTTTTCTCATGTCCTACAGTTTTATGATCCCATACCTTTAAATATTCATTTCCACCGCTCTCCATGAGGATAGAAAGTCAGATTGTGCCTCCATGAGTCCTGGTGGGGGCCGATCCCTACAGTCCTGAGAGTGACTTCCCAGGGAGAGGAGAGTCGCCTCCCTCCTGACTGATGGAAGCTGGAAAAGCTGATGCAGTCAGTGTTCCCGGTGTCCTCTGCCCACCTGTTTCCTCCCCTCTTTCTTCTTCTGGTGTCAGACCTGGTTATTGAATTACCCATGTGTGTCTGTGTGTAACACACAGGGGAGGTTGTCCTCACCTCTTGCTTTAACCGGGGGCCTGCCACAGCTCCTGAAACTTACTCGTGGTCAACAACCATTTGCCAAACTAATGAAGGGTTCTGCCATCTAAGAGCTACTTCTTCATTGACTCTAGCTTTCACAAGTGAGTTAACACTGTACTGTAAATAAAATATGCTATGGGAAGACCAAGAAATAGCGAAGTGACAGTTACTCATCCACTCCTTGCCCATGTTGCAGTCCAGAGCTGAACTTGCTTGCTGGGGGTAAGGCCTGTCATTAGGGCCCATGGCACCCAGTCTCCCCAGAGCACCAGCCAGGCCAAGAGCAGGTAGGTGATCCATCTCCAGTCACACTTACAGATCCTCTTCAGTGTGTGGTCCTCAGCTGGCAGTGAATCTTTTGGCTGAAGAGAATGACTTTGCTACTGAAACTGCTTGTAATTTACAGCAGAGAGACATACGCAGTTTTTTCCTCCTCGGGAGAATTCCTGTATCCTTCAGTTTCTTGGTACTTGGACAAATTGTTTAAATTGCCAACCAAGTTGAATCATTTTCAGTATGTATCCAATCACCGTCCCTGTGAGGGGTGTCAGTTATAGAGTGGTCAGGGAGTCGGGACCTGGGGCAGCACCTACCACCCATATCCCACAATAAACACTCAATCCTTTTATGTCTCTACATTTAATTTTACTAGGATGACATCCCTGCACAGTTCTTCTGAAGTCAAATTAGTAGAAGTAGTTGAATGAGAAAGGAGGCTCAGATTTGGGGCTATAGAATGTTGAAATGAGAAACCTGTATGCAGGTCAGGAAGCAACAGTTAGAACTGGACGTGGAACAAGAGACTAGTTCCAAATAGGAAAAGGAGTACATCAAGGCTGTATATTGTCACCCTGCTTATTTAACTTATATGCAGAGTACATCATGAGAAAGCTGGGCTGGAGGAAGCACAAGCTGGAATCAAGATTGCCGGGAGAAATATCAATAACCTCAGATATGCAGATGACACCACCCTTATGGCAGAAAGTGAAGAACTAAAGAGCCTCTTGATGAAAGTGAAAGAGGAGAGTGAAAAGTTGGCTTAAAGCTCAACATTCAGAAAACGAAGATCATGGCATCTGGTCCCATCACTTCATGGGAAATAGACAGGGAAACAGTGGAAACAGTGGCTGACTTTATTTTGCTTGGCTCCAAAATCACTGCAGATGGTGACTGCAGCCATGAAATTTAAAGATGCTTCCTCCTTGGAAGGAAAGTTATGACCAACCTAGACAGCATATTCAAAAGCAGAGACATTACTTTGCCAACAAAGGTCCATCTAGTGAAGGCTATGGTTTTTCCAGTGGTCGTGTATGGATGTGAGTGTTGGACTATAAAGAAAGCTGAGTGCCGAAGAATTGATGCTTTTGAACTGTGGTGTTGGAGAAGACTCTTGAGAGTCCCTTGGACTGCAAGGAAATCCAACCAGTCCATCCTAAAGGAGGTCAGTCCTGGGTGTTTTTTGGAAGGACTTATGTTGAAGCTGAAACTCCAATACTTTGTCCGCCTGATGCAAAGAGCTGACTCATTGGAAAAGACCCTGATGATGGGAAATATTGAGGGCAGGCAGAGAAGGGGATGACAGAGGATGAGATGGTTGGATGGCATCACCGACTCGATGGACATGGGTTTGGGTGGACGTTGGGAGTTGATGATGGACAGGGAGGCCTGGTGTGCTGCGGTTCATGGGGTCGCAAAGAGTCGGACATGACTGAGCGACTGAAGTGAACTGAACTGATGATATAACACCTGTCCATCCCAGCATTTCACAGGCATTTACACTCTCCTGTGTATATTCTGTTTCTTTATAAGAGCTGGACACTGGACAGACAGGTTCTTCTCATCACAGCACTACTGTGGGGTTTCATTGTAACAAAATGACCTAGAATGAGAGTCAGGGATGAAGTCACCCCACATGCAGGCATTTCCTATGAAACGTGAAGAGTCAATTTACAGCCATCAAAGCTCCTCAGCCTCACTTTCTGTCTCGATATATAACTTAAGGGATCACTTGTCCTCCCACATCTTCTGTGCCGTCTTCTGTTGTCAGTGTTGATACCTGACTGAAACTCCAGCATTGCAGGTGACACAGCACTCCCCGGTCCATCAGTGACCTTGATTCTCACCCCACACCTGTGTCCTTGGAGAGGAGCTGGTACACATCCAGGCTTGGGCAGTGAGTGTCCTGTCTGGCTTCTCTTTGGAGAGGGAATTATAAGACAGAATACGAGTAAATGCATCTATAAGACGGAACATGAGTGAACACAGCAGGGACTAAATAAACATTAGTCCAATGAAAACTTTAGAATCGAAACAGTGCCATAAGGTGAATAGTGGCTACAAAGGTATTTGTCTTTGGGGTCTCTTGTCTCTTGTCTCTCTCTTACCCACTCCAGCGTTCTTGCCTGGAGAATCCCAGGGACGGGGGAGCCTGGTGAGCTGCTGTCTATGGGGTCGCACAGAGTCAGACACGACTGAAGCGACTTAGCAGCAGCAGTGTCTCTCTTCTGGCAACACCCCCAGGGCTTCCATCTCCCACTTTCAGAGGATTTGTGCTTTTCCTTTTCCAAGTGTATTCTCAAAAAAGATCAGAGATTTCATCGATTCTTATAAGTGACTGGGCCAGATTTTCAGGTAGAGTTGGAGGGCGGGAAGAAATAAAGCTGAAATAAAGAAAGTTCTGGTGACAGGATTCTTAACATTGACCAGCTGGTGGGGCAAACAGGAGTCTGAGGGAAAGAGTCTTTGGATTCCCACCTCTGCATCAGTTGTGTAGGGGCTACTACTCTTGGAAGAGGGAATGAAGTTCTCTTCCAGTGTCCAGGGGGGCTTTCCAGGTGGCTCAGATGGTAAAGAATCTGCCTGCAATGCAGGAAACCTGGGTTCAATCCCTGAGTTGGGAAAATCCCCTGGAGAAGGGGTGGCAACCCACTCCAGTATTCTTGCCTGGAGAGTCCCATGGACAGAGGAGCCTTATGGGCTACAGTCCATGGGGTCGCAAAGAGTCGGACATGATTTAGCGACTAACACACACACCATGGTCGAGATCAGGTGCTTAGGAAAACTTTTTGATGCTGCAGTTTTGTGCTGGTAAGCTGTGCTTTCAACTCCATTCTGGGCATATCTCAGTCCCTTTCCTTCCAGAGCCAACTGAATTAATTGGGAAAGGGAGAGAGCCCCAGTGACTTGTGCTCTGACAAGCCCTTGGTCTCTTTGAGCTCTGGTGACAAGCAGCCAGACTTCAAAGGCCCTCGGTGCCCTCCTCCTTTTACCCTGCCTGTCAAGAGAGGCTGAGGAGGAGTGAATGCTGGGGCTAGGGGAGGGCAGCGGGGAGCAGGGCTCCCTGACATTTGTCCTTCCCTCACTGCCGACAGCCAACTCAAGATGGGCTCTGTAGCCTGCTGCCACGGCTCTCAACCTCTCACACCAGGGAGACAGCTCAGCCTCTAAATTTAGCAGGAGGAGGGTAAGGGGAGGTCAGCATGTCCAGGGTGAGGGCTGAAGGTGGACACAGAATAAAAGAGACAGTGGACAAGCAGGGGCAGTGAGAAAGAGAAGAGTGAGTGAGGGGAGGGCCTTCAAGGCGAGTTGCTGGTACAGATGGAGAGAGAGGAGAGGCTTTTAAGGAGTTTGTAAAAATGTAGTGTGTGAGTCTTTCCCAATTAGTACCAGGAGCGTTACTAATGTGTGCTAATGGGCACGGTCAGTTTGCATTTGTGAGGAGGCTGAATTAGAGCTCTCTTTTAGTGCAGCACTAGGCGGCTTAAACATCAGAGCTGCTGCAGCTGGAATGGGCCCAATGACATTTCTGTTCAGTGGAAGGCAAGGCTGTGGAGGGAGTACTTATTAAGCACCTATTATGAGCCAGGACTGGAATTTGCACGAGTCATTACTTAGCTCATTTCATTTTACAATAGTTGGGTGTGATAGCTTTCAGGAGAATTTTCTTTTTTAAATTAATGGATCAAGGTGAGGCTCAACTTGCAGACTTTAAAGTGACTAGTCTAGGATTGGGCTAGATTTGTCTGATTATAAAATGCTTTTTCCACTCCTGTAATAAATGAATGTGAATACTTTGAAACCCTTCCCACCAGGACACTGGTCTATGGTGCTAACCTCTTCCTGCATAGAAGTCCCATTTTTTACCTTCTTTTTAAAGGATATGACCATGATTTATCCTTTTAATTCTCTGGCAATTTTGTTTATACTGTTGCTTAATTTAGCACACCATGTCTGTCCTGAAAGAGGCTCAAATAAGTTTCAGGGAGATTTCTTCATCAGATCAGAGCTGAAACTCTGAATCAAAGCATCTGTGTGGGTTGGTTGGTTCTATGAAAGCTTAATGTCTTTGGTAACCAGTACGTACTACCTGAAATAGTTTTGATGTGTATCCTGACAATCTCAATGGACAGCTTTTGGGCAAGAGAAGCATTTGGATAGAAACGTGTTCCTCACCAGACAGGAACAACGCTTTCAGCCAGGTAACAACTGCAGCATGGAAACAATAATATATCCTCTTAATTCTAGCGATTCTACAAGGAAGATTTTTTCTTTAATGGCTAAATGCCAAGACTCAGAAGATTATTATAAAGTATGTTTATTGTTGTGCTAGCAACACCTGTTGCTTGGCAACCAAGAGTTTGAACAGTCATCAGTGAGAGGTCCAACATTTCAGGTCCTCAGTCTGGCTTGACTGGCATCAGTGTGGGCCTTAGTGCTGGATAGGAGATCCTTAGTTGGCCTCTGGCTTGTCCCAGAGACTTGCTTAGCAAATAGTAGACACATAAACACATGCCTTCATGACTAAAGAGGTGAATGATGATGTTCTAAAATCATCATACTTTTTTTTTTTAATGCTAATCTCCCAGTGAATTTTGGAAGTGGCTTTTAAAAGGTCAAGAGTGGAGTAGATTTTTGAAAGCAACGTGTCTGTGTGTATGTGAAGGAAGTGAGGGATGAAGTGGAGAAAGAGAAAGGTTTGAGGACTTAAGGCTTCTCTTGGCAGTCACCATCCTGTCAGCCACCTCTGCCTCCAGGCAGGTCACCCTGAAGGCCAAAAGCCTAGCCAGTCTCTGCCCCAGCATCATGTCTTCTCTGCAGTCTGCATGGTCACTGCAGATTTCCACAGTGCCTGGGGCTGCTGGGAAAGGTGGATTGTTAGCTTTCTAACATGTTAGGCTCTGCTTCTCCCGCGTCACATGTAAGATCCTGACCTCCAGAGAGTCAGAGCTCAGGATTCCCTGCACCGAGCCCTGATGCATCCCCGTGAGCAGGGCAGGCCTGTTTGTTGTACAGGAAATGACTGCTGCATTATGAAACGCAGCTCATTTCTAGCTCACATGCATTGTTTCCCCTGCAGCTCTTTTTATGTTAAAGCCTGTCTCTCTCATGTTATCTGCTGGTTTCCTAGGAGATGCCCTCACTCACTATGCTCTCCACAGATGCCAGAGTTGGATATTATCTATAAGCACTAAATGTCTGCTTTGTTCACTCAGCACTGCTCTGCCCTTTCTCCCTGGGCTAGTGGCTAGCTTCTCACAAGAGTCCCCAGTGGCTGTGTAGAGACAGGGAAAGGCTAAATGTATCTGCCTTCCCACATCTTCCTCAGCTGTGAGCCAGGATCCCGGTCTGCTCTGATAGGTTTACTCACTGGTAACTTCCAAGCGAATATAAACATTCTGTTGCTTGTGGGTTTTCCGAATTGAGACAAAGTTGGTGCACAGGGACATTGCCAGGTTTCATAGGAAGATGAGAGACCACTTCTTCAGAAGGGTAGGTTAAGTTACTTATTCTCTGTACACCCCAGCTTCCACATGAAACTTACACGGTACCATCTAGAAAGCATCAGCAACAGTTTACTGGGAACTTCAGTAGGGAGCTTTACTTCCTGTTTCATAGTCTTCTTTGACAGATAGGTCCAAATATAGCCCCGGGCTGGCTTTCCATAATGTGACGAGAAGACAGGGTGCCCCAGAAGTTTGAGGGAGCTGCTGTCGCCATGGGAAGAGGGCTTGACAACTTGGGCAGTATCCACATGAAGATACAATTTCTAATCTGTCAAAATCGCTTTTTCTTAGAAGCCCTGATTATATTAACACCTTCTCTGTCTGATCGGATTGTCTTCTCTTAGAAATGTTCTTCTTACAACTGTAACCAAAGCCATTCAAGTTATATTGAGATCAAGAAATAAATACATCCTGTAGGGAAACATGTAGGCATACATATTATTTCTGGAACTAAATTTAAAGGTAAATTGCAGATATCATGGTTCAGCACTGGATTTTTGAGGCAAGAAGTAGTAGAAGATGACAAACAGGAATTGAAAAGAAACAAGAACAGTTAGAAGAAAATGTGATCATTGATGAGTATCTGAGAGTAAAATGCAATTTGACCTATTTTCTCTATGGCACAAGTAGGAAATAAAAGAAAGATAGTAGACCATTATTTGATTTAGTGAAGCAAGAAATCCCAAGAGACCAAATGAAGCAACATTTACTCCAAAAAGTAAACCTCCTACTCACCTCCTGCCTTCCCCAGCCGTGTCTGGGAATCCAGGGAGAGACATGTATTTGTTTGAATTCATGACAGAGTCCCCCAAAATAGAATGAACAGAAGTGCTTGAATAGGTAACAAAGGCTGTACCCACACTGCAGCTCTTTGGAAACAGAATTATACACTTGATGCTCTGACAACTTCATTTATGCATTCTTTAATCATTGATCTTTGTCTCTGAGTTGGCCAGCTGTGTGGTCAGAGTTAAAGATGACATCATACCATCATGGGTAACAAGCTGAACCTAATTTTTGTGCCTAAAACAAATCTACACAAAGTGCTGCCAGGATGCTGTATTCCAGACCATCCTCAGAGCTCTAACCTTCTAGTTATTGGAGCCTCTGAATACAGCCCAAAGTGATAGCATTCAAACTTGTTTGATTGGGACCCATGCTAAAAACTATATTTGATGGTGCCAACTAGTACATCTATACATATATATAATATATGAATAATATAGAAATGAAGTAAACATTTTATAGAATAGTACTTCATTTTACTATGTGTGATGAACTGATATTTTTCATTCTTTTCCATTTCATTCCATGGCAGATAATTGATTATGAGTCTCTAAATTAACTTCTCTAATACTGATCTAGAACCAGAGGTAAGGTAGAAAATGGATACCTTGGTACCATGTCCTCAAGATTGTTGATATGTATGCAGGACTGGAAGAGGACAGCCTAATGTATCAGTTCCTATGCATTTGAGAGACATCAGACATACTGTAAAAATGAAGTCCATTTAAAAACATTTGATGGATCATTTTGCTTCAGCATAATAGATTGAATAAAACACAAGTTATTTGAAGTGAACTTTGTTATATTAATGTAATAAAAATCAGTCATTTAAATTTATTTTGAAAAGGGAGCAGTAATAAAGGGTATTAACATTTATTGAGGTCTTGTATGTGCCCACTATATTATACAAGTTATCTTACTTAATCCTTAGGGTCACCCTGAAAGGAAGGTATTGTTATCATTTCATTTGATAGAAAAGGAAACTAAGATGCAGAGGAGTTTACATGACACAATTGAATCCATGCAGCTTATTATAGGAGGTGCCAGGGTTCATTTTTGGGTGTGGGTCTGCTTTACTTATAGTATAGCTCAGTCACCCGAGCTCTGCTGTGTTCCATGGGAGCCTCCACTGAGCTCCAGCCTCATTAGGTTGGCAAACACTGATGACTGACATTTCTCCAAGAGGTCATTTGGTTGCTCCTGCATTCAGAGATACCCTAAAAGTTATTGAAACAAGGAATTTGACTCCATCATTAAACATCTCCCAGGCAGGAGAGTCTGTTTCTGGCCTCTACTTAGAACACAAGTTAAATTTGTAGTCAAACCAGTGATGCTGTCAGGATTGTTCAAACACGAAAACCTATGAATGGTCATACACTTGCCTTCAAAACTACTCTGATCTTCCAAATAGCAGCCTATACCAGCTGCCAAGAACCTGAGCCATTCTGGGGGCTATTTGGCCGGAGGATTTGACCGTTGGTCAAGGAACACCAAATAAGAGACAGGATGGTGTCGTGGGAGCAGGGCTGGCTCTGGATATTGGAGCTGTGGGTTCCAACATGGAATGGACTTCCAGGCTGCTGTGCGAAGTTGCAAAAAATAGTCCTTTGGGCCTGTTTCCTCATCTGGAAAATGAAATGAATGAACATATCTACTTATGAAATTGTTGCTTAAGAATTATATAAGTAAAGCATATAGTAATATTATTAGAATTTGTCCCCATTATTATTTGTCACTCAAAACATTCAGCTTTGCTGTCTTTAATACTCAGTACTTACATTCATGCCCAATATTAGGTGCTGGTAGCAATGAAACTTTTATACCTGCCACCAGAGAGGGCTATTTATTTTTCATCATTACCTGCTGGGAAGCCACAGGTTCACCATTTATTTATCAAAATATACCTGATTATTCAGGGTTTTATGTTACTAAATAGGGGTCTACTTTGAAAACAGTGAAGCCTCAAAGAGAAGTTAGGTAATGCCCCGAACTCAAATCCTTTAGAAACTTCAGTGTGTTACACTCTCCTCTTTCCCCCTCCTATCCTAGGGGAGGAGGCACATTTTGACTCAATAATAGGACCCATGTTAATAGGAAAGACAGTGAAGAAGCAGAGGGAAAACTGGCAGAATGGGAGAAAGGCAAATGGTTTTTTCGGAAACATGCTGCTAAATACCTTTGAATTGATAAAGGCATGACTGAGAATGTCTCCCAACACGTAGGCTTGAGCAGCCATTTTGCTTTGTAAAGCCTCAGAGAAGTTCCTTTGGAGAAATTAACCAGAGTTGAAATGGATCAAAAAATAAACAAAAGACTTTCACTGAGCAGTGAGAGTAGATACAAACTGAGGTTGTAAGCTAGGAGTTTCTACAGGGTCCAGTCTCTCCCCAGTTCTCTCTATTGCTGGTTGCACAGATAAAGCCAGAGGAGATGACTGGAGAGTTCTGTCATCTCAGACCAGTCACTTGTATGAAAAAAATCACAACTGGGAAAAAATCTACTTGTATTTGAGGAAAACAAGTCATAAGTGGATGTTTTAGGTGGGGAAGTCCTGAGATGCATTAACACTGAGAGTGACAATAGACCACAGATCAGAATGAGGCTCTGAATTAGGGATTGTCCTTGTGTGGAACTGGATAGCTTGTCAGACAGGCTGGGCATAGGCAGCAGCAGCTGAGAGTGGGCTGTGAGGTGTGCCGGCTGAGGAAGATGGATTGTCCACTAAAGGTACCACAGGCCTCTCAAAAAGTCTGTGACAATTCAAATGTCACTTAGTTATTGGAAGGAGAGTGGTGCCCAATGACTGGACCGCCATTTTGGCTTTTTCCTTGAGGTGAGTAACACAGTAATGGAGAAGCGCGCTGTCACTGGTCCATATATGGCAGTGGTTCCTGGCTGCTGGTCATGTCCTGATGCTCAACAAAGTGAGTCATTTTACATTTTATGCTGTGCCTTTTGTTTCAGGCTCTGCTGCCATTATGGAGCATCTGTAGGCCAGCAGTTGACTCTTATGTGACATGCTGAGTTCAGGAAACCAATTCTCCCATTTCCCTGTTAGTGTTACAGAATACACAGAGACTCAAGGAAGATGCCTGTCTCCCTGGTGGTTCCCTCCTGGGTCATCCTTCAAATATATCCTGTCTGCTCAGTCCTGTCTCCCTTCCTTATGTACTCTGGTGAATGGTATCACTTCAGGTTCTCTCTAGCCAACCTCCTTACCCTAAGCTCTCCCTTTTCACCTCACATTTCAGAGTCCACCTCCACCCTTGTTTATCAGTATTCTACTCAGACTTGCTATCAAAAATCAATATGCAAGTTTTCTTCATGACAGTAAATGACTGATATCATTTAAAAGCACATTTTCTCAAGGATATTTGCAGTAAAACAGGGTAGCAGTGTCCCTAACAGACCAATTCTTCTTCACTCTTTCCTGTAGCTCCTACTTCATACTTTCTGTTTACCTGTTTATTTCTACAACTACACCTCCATTCTCTTCTGTCCCCAAAACTGATATCAACTTCTTCAACTATTAATCATCTGAATCTTTTTCTTTTTTTCCACTCTTGCTTTTTATCTCCTCTTTGGTTTCAACAGATATTTTGTATTCTGGTGTCAGAACTGTTTGATTTGTTTCCAGTCCTTAAAATCTACCCATGGGTACCATAATATCTAGATTTTCATTACCACTAGACAAACCTAAAACCTTGATCCTGAGTTAGGATTTTTCGGCCACAATCTCCATATATCCCTTCTTCCCCGTATCTGTACCCAATTGAACTTTCCTCTGTCTTAATTGGGCTCACCAATAGCTTCTTCTCTTCAAGTGGAACTGAATCCACTTTGAATTTATCTGAATCTTTGCATTGCCTGAATTTCATCACCATTTGTGTCAGAGATTCTCAAATCAGCATTGTACTCTTGTACCCTTATCTTCATGAGCCTACAATGCCTTCTTCTTCTTCAAAGAGTACCATCCTTTTGAGGATGACTACAGAAGGTCAAGTCTTCGCAGGTGGCTTGGTTATAAAAGAATCTACCTGCCAAAGATGCAGGAAACATGGGTTCAATCCTTGGGTGGGGAAGATCCCATGGAGGAGGAAATGGCAACCCATCCCAGTATTCTTGCCTGGAGAATCTCATGGATTCATGGTGGACTACAGCCCTTGGGATCACAAAGAGTTGGACATGACCGAGTGCACACAGATCAGTGAACCAAGCAGACATACATCTTATGGAAAGCCTGGATTTGAGGGAACTATGGGTCTTTTGAGTAGTTGGATGGCATGATCCCACCTGTCTGAGTGTTGCTGTCTTTTCATGTATCCAATCCAAGACACTTCTGTCACTTGAGGAGACTCTAAGCAGGGATTTACTGTGACTACCACCTGGAAAGTTTGAAAGATTTAATTGCCCCAACTTGCAAAGAGGCAGCTGAAATGAAATAAACATTGTGACATTGAAGAAGCAAAAAGAGCATTTACTTTGGGTCAGATGTGTCAATTGCATATCACCATAATGGACTGCTCTGGGCCACTGTGAAGTCCCAGCTGATGAGCTGCAACCAGTGATCTGGCTTTGAGTCTATAGACCTGTTCCTCTGGAGCCTGGTGCTTGAGTTTCTCGTACATTATATGTAATTCCTTCCTCCTGCACTGCATGTAACACAGTCTTCACAGCATAGCCCACAGAAGAGGGGGATCTGCTGTGAAGGTGTCCTCAGCTCTTTCAGGAATCCCAGTGAGCTCTCAGCATGGAGGGCACAATTTTTCCTGTGGATTCTTATACCATAGTCTTCTGGGAAATTCAAAACCATCTCATCATTCCAAGATGGTCGGTGTTCACTTAAATTCAGTGTAATATTCAGTGTAATATTTTGCCCACATTTATGAGGCATGTGTTAGATTTAGAGCACCATGCTCAGTCATGTATATACAGCAAGAAAAAATACCATCCTCAAGAAATAGCCTTGTGAACTCGAGAGTAATGTTCACATGCCTGTAGATAGTGAAAAGTGTAGTATTATAGTACAAATAATAACCGAAACTTGTGAGAACACAGATGAAGGAACACGGAATTCTGATGAAAGAATAAGCAGGCAATGATTGAGGCAAGCTTCTTAGAGGAGCTGGCTTTGAGCTATGCCTTGAAGAACAGATGCATCTAGGTGAACAGAGATGAAGAAAGAGAGATAGGAGAGGGATTAGAGGAGGAGGGAACAGTGTGCAAAACAAGCTGTGATTGGATTCAGTTTAGTTCAGTTCAGTTGCTCAGTTGTGTTCGACTCTTTGTGACCCCATGAACCGCAGTACGCCAGGCCTCCCTGTCCATCACCAACTCCTGGAGTCCACCCAAACCCGTGTCCATCGAGTCGATGATGCCATCCAACCATCTCATCCTCTGTCAACCCCTTCTCCACCTGCCCTCAATCTTTCCCAGCATCAGGGCCTTTTCCAATGAGTCAGCTCTCTGCATCAGGTGGCCAAAGTATTGCAGTTTCAGCTTCAACATCAGTCCTTCCAGTGAACACTCAGGACTGATCTTCTCTAGGATGGAATGGTTGGATCTGCTTACAGTCCAAGGGACTCTCAAGAGTCTTCTCCAACACCACAGTTCAAAAGGATAAATTCTTTGGTGCTCAGTTTTCTTCACAGTCCAACTCGCACATCCATACATGACCGCTGGAAAAAACCATAGCCTTGACTAGACGGAACTTTGTTGGCAAAGTAATGTCTCTGCTTTTTAATATGCCATCTAGGTTGGTTATAACTTTCCTTCCAAGGAGTAAGTGACGTTTAATTTCATGGCTGCAATCACCATCTGCAGTGATTTAGGAGCCCCCCAAAATAAAGTCAGCCACTATTTCCACTGGTTCCCCATCTATCTGCCATGAAGTGATGGGACTGGATGCCATAATCTTAGTTTTCTGAAAGTTGAGCTTTAAGCCAACTTTTTTACTCTCTTACTTTCATCAAGAGGCTCTTTAGTTCTTCTTCACTTTCTGCCATAAGGGTGGTGTCATCTGCATATCTGAGGTTATTGATATTTCTCCCGGCAATCCTGATTCCAGCTTGTGCTTCCCCCAGCCCAGCATTTCTCATGATGTACTCTGCATATAAGTTAAATAAGCAGGGTGACAATATACAGCCTTGACATACTCCTTTTCCTATTTGGAACCAGTCTGTTGTTCCATGTCCAGTTCTAACTGTTGCTTCCTGACCTGCATACAGGTTTCTCAAGAGGCAGATCAGGTGGTCTCGTATTCCCATCTCTTGAAGAATTTTCCACAGTTTATTGTGATCCACACAGTCAAAGGCTTTGGCATAGTCAATAAAGCAGAAATAGATGTTTTTCTGGAACTCTCTTGCTTTTTGCATGATCCAGCGGATGTTGGCAATTTGATCTCTGGTTCCTCTGCCTTTTCTAAAACCAGCTTGAACATCTGAAAGTTCAGGGTTCATGTATTGCTGAAGCCTGGCTTGGAGTATTTTAAGCATTACTTTACTAGTATGTGAGATGAGTGCAATTGTGCGGTAGTTTGAGCATTCTTTGGCATTGCCTTTCTTGGGATTGGAATGAAAACTGACCTTTTCCAGTCCTGTGGCCACTGCTGAGTTTTCCAAATTTGATTGGATTGAGGGCAAGAAAAGAATGTGAAGTCTAGATGTCTGGGGTGGAAGGGAAGAGTGGAGGTGAGGCAGCAAAAGGAGGTTGAATAAACCTCCAGTATTAACATTCAGCAGTGCCAGCAGCTGTGCAACGTACCGGGCTGCGTGTGTACGTGCTCAGTCACTAAGTCGTGTCTGACTCTGCAACTCAAAGGACTATATCCCACCAGGCTCCTCTGTGCCTTTGAGAAAGAAGGGAGGGATACAGATGATATCCCTTTGTGACCAGGAAGGCGAAGCCACACAAACCCAAAGGCTGCTTTCAGAGCTGTGGGTGGACTCACAACTGTCCATGGCTGTTGGCTTTTTTTTTTGTATTTATGTATTTGAATGCACTGGGTCTTAGTTGTAGCACAAGGGATCTTCAGTCTACATTGCGGCATGGAACTCTTGGTGGCGGCATGTGGGATCTAGCTTCCTGACCCGGTATTGAACCTGGGCCCCCTGCACTGGGAGCTCAGTCTTAGCCAGTGGACCACCAGGGTAAGTCCTGACAGTGTGCTTTTTATTGCTTGACTTATTTCTGATCATGTGTCTCTCTCTTGGCATTCTGAATGCTCACCCTCAGACCTGGTTTTCATTCATTGAACCCTGATGATGTGAACAATCTGAGTTCCAGTGCTTGTCTAGGTCGTTGACTCTCATCAGCTTTACAGAGTCTAGTTCTCTGCCATTTGAGTAGTGACTTAATTCTTCTCTGCTCAGGCCAGCTGCAAGTGGAGTTTGTCTCTGTATAAATACGGACACATTTTGCCTTGGTAATTTGGCTTCTCCTGCAAGGTTTTTCCTCCAGGCTGTTACTTTGTTGTTATGTAGGCGGGAAGTTTCAATGCCGGGGACAGTTTTCAGTGTTATGGATGCACCAGGAAAAAACACAACACAGAAACTGTCACCATCAAAAGAGTTCCGAGTTCAATGAGTAATGAAGTTGCATGAATTCCAAGTTGTTGTTCCAAAGGATTTCCATAAGCCTCTTGATTTCCAAATGAGAAAATCATGATAAGCAGTTAATTAGCTCTTTAAGCAAAGGCAAGCCACCACCGACACTGCTGTGCACTCCAAGCTCTCAGGAGAGGGAGGCCAGCACCACATTCCAAAAAACATGCAGTGCAAGCATGAAAATGGAGTTCATATACATTCAAGTAATGTCCTTTGACTTTTCATTAAGCCGGGCATGTCCCAGTTACCCCTTGGGGATTTTCTTAATGTTATCATGGCAACATACAATTAAGTCAGATTACATTTTTTATATGCAGGGAGAGGTGCTAAGATCCCATTCTAAATTATTCATCAGTTCGCTTTTCACAAAACAACCCCAGATATGACTTTAAGATGTGCAATATTAAAAAATAGCAGATAATTTGATATTGCTATATCATGTAAAGAAGCCTTTCTTCCTTTCCCCAGGGAGAACAAAAGACTTAATCGAACTCCACATGTGTCACTGTACTTATCACAGCTTACCGTATTACTCTGATTTATGTGGCAGATTGTGAACTTGAGAATTAACACAAGTTTCTTCCCCAGGGCTGGAATATTCTCATTTCAGCATTATAGACTCAGGGACAGCATTGAAAGGGAGCTAAATCATACTTCTCTCTTTCTCTCCCTCTTACGCACCCACCTTGTGTGTGTATTTTTGACCCTTGGTTATGATGTCATAGTCACCAAGGAGCCATTAAGGAGACTGATTAAATACATCCACTTTTGGAGATGCATTATCCCAGTGAGCCTTAACTGCACCACACCGACCCACCCCCTTCCCTGCCCCGACTTAGTCTCAAAGAAGAGAGAATACTTTCAGATGCTGAGTTATACAGCTCAAGGCTGGCCCCAGTGGGATAAGGTTTAGTGTGGGTAGACATTGTTTATGGGTCTCTTAGGCTCCTATACATCTTGCCCAGTGTGCCAAGATTGTGAGGCCTTGCACAGTCTTTATCTGGGCCATTTTTCAGTGTTTGTTTGCAGCATGTAACCTTGAGGGATGAGGTAATGTCTCCTCTAAGATAGAGAGCAAGTTTTCTTGCACGTTTCTATAAAGAAATGGGGTCCTCCCGCTCAGGATTCCTCTCTTGTAATTCAGCCCACTTCCTGTGTATCCATCTAGGTCCACCTGTGCTGCCCTGAGGGGATTAAGGCGCTGTGATCCATGCTGACCCTCTGGCTACTGCTTTTGTTGTGAGTAACAGAGTCTTTTGTCTCTGACTTAAGAAAGCATCCGTGAATTTGTGGCAAGTTAACTTGTTAGCTTGCAGATAGGGCAACACCTCAGACCCTTTGTAGACCCTGACAGTTAATGTGGAAATGCCATGGGTGCCTTTTCCTTCCCCTGTCTATTCGTTTTTGTTTTTTTAAAGTGTGATTTTTAAAACAGCATTTATTTGGCTGTATCGGGTCTTAGTTGTGGTACAAGGGATCTTTGGTTGCCACACATGAACTCTTTAGTTGTGGTGCACGGAGCACACAAGCTCAGTACTTGCAGTGTGAGAGCTTAGTTGCTCTGTGGCATGTGGGCTCTTAGTTCCCCAACCAGGAATCAAACCTGTGTCCCCTGCACTGCAAGGCAGATTCTTAACTACTGGACCACCAGGGAAGTACCCCCCCACCACCCCCCGGCTATTCTGAAGATATAGTTCTTCTTGTTGGAATATCCTATTTTATTGTATAGGCTCCTCCTGTGTAAGCCAAAGTCTGAGTAGAAGCCTTCGTTCTAACGATCTCAAGCAGCATAGTCTGTTATTGGCCTCAGAAATAAAATGCCATGCACAAATCTCTGTTATGCCAGTCTTCTCTGTTATGGGTGTACTTGGTAAGTCTTACCTTACTCACTCCTGGTTGGCACGGTAGAAAGAATCTGATGTGTGGCTAATGCTTACTGCTTGTGTTTCAAATGTTGAGTTTTTTGAAATCATGCACTGGGGAGGAGAAGTTCAGATACATTGTGAAGTACACACTTCTGGGCCCTGTCCACAAATTCAGATTCAGGTTACTCTGGAAGCTGTGTCTTTGGAAGTTTTCAGTGTTGGGGCATGAGACACTGATTTGTAGGCACTGCTATTGTTTTACAGGGATTAATACATGTGGACACACAGGGATGAGCTGAGGAGCCATCACTGCCTGTCTCCCTCCTAGTTCTTTTCCAGTGGGAAACAGTCATGTTGTATTTGTTTTGAGAAGGACTGTGGTTCTTTTCCCTTGTGGCTCAGCTGGTAGAGAATCCACCTGCAATGTGGGAGACCTGGGTTGGATCCCTGAGTTAGGAAGATCCCCTGGAGAAGGGAAAGGCTACTCATTCCAGTATTCTGGCCTGAAGAATTCCATGAACAGTATAGCCCATGGGATTGCAAAGAGTCGGACACGACTTAGCAACTTTCACCTCACTTCACTTCATGGTTCTTTTCCAGTTGGCAATACCCCTTCTCCAGCTGAAATGGTGGCTGTTGTTGTTATGTCCTATTTCTGAGGGACCAGCCTGACAAACACAGCTGCAACTCTCTAAACCATCACCAACAGCAGCTTTTCATATGGTAATTGACTTCTTCGTACTGGGTACCTTGAATCTATGATCTTCAATGTTCATAGCAGCCATGAGAAGTGGGTATCATACTGCTCACTCTATACCCAAGGAGACAGGAACTAACTCAACAGGACCATATCACTTCTGAGTAACGAAGCTGGGAGCTGAGTATCAAACCCAGCGCTGTCTGAGAGTTCAAAAGCGTTCCTTCTTGTTCTGGTATCTCTCTAATCCTGCCTTCTTCATAAAGGCTCAGCAAGATGAGATGTCGTCTGTGAAATTCATAAAGACTGTTATTCCATAGTTCAGATACCTCTGAAGAAGCCATATCACTTACAGAATCTAGCCCAGCCTTCCTGCCTTTCAGTAAAGTCCTTTTCCTAGCTACATTACCTACTATTTACCACAAACAGACCTTAAACCTTAGCCAAATGTAAATATTAATAATTTCCTGTAATGTTATCAGTTTTTCTCACTGTGTTTTCAATTAGGTTCCTCCAGCTTCAAATAGTCCACTTTTTCTCTAAAAGTCACTTAAAATCCCACCCTTCTTTAAAGATCTTAAATCAGTGTAACCTCTGTGAAGTCATTCCTGACCCCACAACTGAATGTGAGCTTTCTTTTTGATGCGGCAGTTCCATTTTATACTTGTAGGCCCTGTGCTTCTGAAAACAAACTTGTTCCAGAAGCCCGCGTCTTCTTGTGCGTTGTATCTGTATGTTCTGCTGTCTACGAAATATCTCCCCTTGGGAATTCCACAGGCGTCTCAATCTTGGTACAGCCAGGACTGAACCCCTAACTCCCTCACAGACTTGTGCCTCCCCCAGTGGCCCACATCTCAGTGAAAACTCTCTTGTAGCCACTTGCTCAGTCAGAAATATGGGTATCATTCATCACAGACCCATTTTTTGCCATCAGTTGTCACATGCCATCATTTAATCTATTGCATCTCTGGCTTGCTAAGCTAAGCTAGCTAAGTCGCTTCAGTCGTGTCCGACTCTGTGCGACCCCATAGATGGCAGCCCACCAGGCTCCCCCATCCCTGGGATTCTCCAGGCAAGAACACTGGAGTGGGTTGCCATTTCCTAATCCAATGCACGAAAGTGAAAAGTGAAAGTGAAGTCACTCAGTCGTGTCTGACTCTTAGTGACCTCATGGACTGCAGCCTACCAGGCTCCTCCGTCCATGGGATTTTCCAGGCAAGAGTACTGGAGTGGGTTGCCATTGTCTTCTCCGGGATCTATGGCTTGACTGCTTAAAGCTAATACTTTGCCTCCATTTCTATTGTAATTTTCCAAGTCCAGGTGACCATTATTGGCCGTCTAGATTACTATGGCAGCCTTCCTTCTAACTGACCTGCAGACTTCAAAATTTGCCTCATCTAAACTGATCCTCAAAACTAGAGTCAGAGGAAGCAATGCATAAGTTACAAACCTGACATGTCAGTCTCCTGCTCAGAAAACTCTCCAGCTCAGAAACTGCCCTCAGGATAAAATCTAAAACAATGGTTTGCACGTCTTTTCTTTGGGTAACCTCTCCAGCCATATCTTTCACTCCCTCTTGTCCTTTATGCCTTGGCCATTCTAAACCTCATTCAGTTCTTTAGATAAACAATGTTTATTCCCACATATTGTTTTAATTACTTCCAAATTCACTACTTCTGCTTCTTCCACAGTGCACATATTTTTGCCTGGCTGCTTGTCTGCTGTATCTCAGTTTAGGGGTAACTTCTGACAAACTTTCTCTGACCTCAGAAAGCCTGGATTTGTTGCTCTTCAAGATCCTCTTTAACTCTCTCTACCTCCCCCATCACAGCAAAGTCATAGAATTTCTGCTGTAGTGGCCTGTCTCCATCACTGTTCTGATTCAGTTCAGCTCAGTTCAGTTCAGTTGCTCAGTCGTGTCCCACTCTTTGTGACCCCATGAATCGCAGCACGCTAGGCCTCCCTGTCCATCACCAACTCCTGGAATTCACCCAGACTCATGTCCATTGAGTCGGTGATGCCATCCAGCCATCTCATCCTCTGTCATCCCCTTCTGCTCCTGCCCCCAATCCCTCCCAGCATCAGAGTCTTTTCCAATGAGTCAACTCTTCACATGAGGTGGCTAAAGTACTGGAATTTCAGCTTTAGCATCATTCCTTCCAAAGAAATCCCAGGGCTGATCTCCTTCAGAATGGACTGGTTGGATCTCCTTGCAGTCCAAGGGACTCTCAAGAGTCTTCTCCAACACCACAGTTCAAAAGCATCAATTCTTCAGCGCTCAGCCATCCTCACAGTCCAACTCTCACATCCATACATGACCACAGGAAAAACCATAGCCTTGACTAGACGAATCTTTGTTGGCAAAGTAATGTCTCTGCTTTTGAATATGCTATCTAGGTTGGTCATAACTTTTCTTCCAAGGAGTAAGCGTCTTTTAATTTCATGGCTGCAGTCACCATCTGCAGTGATTTTGGAGCCCCAAAAAATAAAGTCTGACACTGTTTGCACTGTTTCCCCATCTATTTTCCATGAAGTGATGGGACCGGATGCCATGATCTTCGTTTTCTGAATGTTGAGCTTTAAGCCAACTTTTTCACTCTCCACTTTCACTTTCATCAAGAGGCTTTTGAGTTCCTCTTCACTTACTGCCATAAGGGTGGTGTCATCTGCATATCTGAGGTTATTGATATTTCTCCCGGCAATCTTGATTCCAGCTTGTGCTTCTTCCAGTCCAGCGTTTCTCATGATGTACTCTGCACAGAAGTTAAATAAGCAGGGTGACAATATACAGCCTTGACGTATTCCTTTTCCTATTTGGAACCAGTCTGTTGTTCCATGTCCAGTTCTAACTGTTGCTTCCTGACCTGCATACAGATTTCTCAAGAGGCAGATCAGGTGGTCTGTTATTCCCATCTCTTGAAGAATTTTCCACAGTTTATTGTGATCCACACAATCAAAGGCTTTGGCATAGTCAATAAAGCAGAAATAGATGTTTTTCTGGAACTCTCTTGCTTTTTCCATGATCCAGCGGATGTTGGCAATTTGATCTCTGGTTCCTCTGCCTTTTCTAAAACCAGCTTGAACATCAGGAAGTTCATGGTTCACATATTGCTGAAGCCTGGCTTGGAGAATTTTGAGCATTACTTTACTAACGTGTGAGATGAGTGCAATTGTGCAGTAGTTTAGCATTCTTTAGCATTGCCTTTCTTTGGGATTGGAATGAAAACTGACCTTTTCCAGTCCTGTGGCCACTGCTGAGTTTTCCAAATTTGCTGTCATATTGAGTGCAGCACTTTCACAGCATCATCTTTCAGGATTTGGAATAGCTCAACTGGAATTCCATCACCTCCACTAGCTTTGTTCATAGTGATGCTTTCTAAGGCCCACTTGACTTCACATTCCAGGATGTCTGGTTCTAGGTGAGTGATCACACCATCGTGATTATCTGGGTCGTGAAGATCTTTTTTGTACAGTTCTTCTGTGTATTCTTGCCACCTCTTCTTAATATCTTCTGCTTCTGTTAGGTCCATACCATTTCTGTCCTTTATTGAGCCCATCTTTGCATGAAATGTTCCGTTGGTATCTCTGATTTTCTTGAAGAGATCTCTAGTCTTTCCCATTCTGTTGTTTTCCTCTATTTCTTTGCATTTTAGAATGTATCTAATACAGCCTGGATGCCCATGGAGTTCTTTCCTGCATGGTATTTGGAGGTTCATAATTATATGAAGCCACAGAGCCCAGTGCATTGAAGACATACTAAAAAATGGCATTTTGCTTTTTTTGAGAAGAGACAGGTATTTCTAATCTTAAATGCTTGCAACTAGTCACACAGATTATTAGAAATATTCTTGAGTCTTTTAATTGCTATAGTTTTTGTTAAATTAATGCTGTCTTGGTGGCAAGCAAGGGTTAATAGCTATTAAAAAGGACCCAGGGAGAGTAGGAAAGAACATGTCTGTGTTCATGATGACATTAATTTATGAGGAAGGGTTGGAGGAGCAAGCCAATCAAATACCGGATGCCAAATTACCATATATCACACAATTTACGAGGCAGTCAAAAGTGTTATTAAATTGGAGACCAGAACAACCTTCTTAATTCATCCTTATGACAGTGATTGTAATGACTTTAAGAACCTGATTTAACCTGAGTTCATTTTATGAAAGGTCTTTCATTTTTAAGCATTACATTTATTGAATTAAAAAGAAAGCTTGTCTTTAAAAAATGTATACAGTTAAAGCATAATAAAAATGCCCCAATAATAAATCCATATTCAATACCTGGGTCAACATCAGGATCTGTGGCAGGCATGCAGTGGATTCTGGTTTTCAAAAACCTGGTATCAATTCATTTTTTCTTTTTTCTCTATAACACAAAATAATTAACCTTCAGATTTCACTTTAGTAATCTTGCTCTTTTTTTTGGTCTTTTGTTTTATGCTCTCATGGTCCCAGCATCTCTCACCAGAACCTAGTTTCCCTATTCTGGTAACTCTGGAGGAGTTGCTGACCAGCAGTGGACCTCTCCTTAATCATTCTTCTTTGTGGGTGAAGCCAGCACCCACCCATAAACCCAAGAAGAGCCCTGATTAAGGCTGAGGGTTTTTTTAGTCTCACTGATCCCTGGCCTTGTGGATTCATGTGAAAACTGCAAATACGGCATCACCTTCACTGCTGGTGTGGACCCCTAAGGGGTTGGGACAGGGGTTGGTGCAGTAAGCTTGCAGGCTTCTTACCCCAGCCTCTTGCCCCCTGTCCTAAACACAGAATGAATGCCCAATAACTCTTATGGCATGGGTAAAAAATAGTTTTATTTATAGTGTTTTTTGGCTTTTATAATCTACTAGTTATGCTGTCAGTTGTAGACTGATAGAGATAAGAACGAACCTATGGTGCTTTTCTTCACGGGAGCTATCTTGCCTGGGACATTTCTGTACTTTGTTGGAGTCATTGGGACAGATTGCGCTCTGCCAAAGTTTGGTGTGTTCTGTGTGCCCTGTCCTTGGTTCTTACAGCAGTGAGTGCCTTGGTAGCTGCTGATCAGTCTGTGGTGGCAGAGTTTTTGTCACTATGCTTGAGTGGCTCTTGGTCTTATGTAAAATCTAGGCACCCTGGAGGACAGGCTAACTTCTAGAACCTCAGATGAACCTCTCTCCTAGAAGGAAACATTTATAAAGGCTCTCAAATAGGGCCATGGGCTGTGAGAGGGCCTGGTACCAACCAACTTAGATCCTGGCTGTTATGTGAAAGGGTTAAACACACAGGGCCCAGCATGTGCATGAGGCTGCACTTAACAATTTTCAATACCCTTTCCTACCATCCTTTCACCCTGCTTCTGGATCCATGCCACGGTTATCCCCTTGGTAACGTTGCCTGGCTTTTGGTTGGAGGGTTGGGGGAGGCAGGGAACAGAAAGAGTCTAAAAGTGTGATACCTGAGCTGAAATCAAAGAGTGAATAATAATTATTTATACAATTAAGATTAGAAAAAATGTTTTAGGTAGAAGCAACAGCTTCAACCTAGATAAGGAGATGAAAAATAAGGGATATATGGAGAATTACGTTGAAATTCAGGGTAGGCAGGAGTGGCTAGAGTTGAATTATGACTACATTACTGGGGACCTGCTAGGTGGGGCTAAAGATCATAGACTTTCTTCTGAGGTTAGTAGGAGACACTGGGAGATTGTAAGTGGTGGTAGGTAATATTGTCAGATCTACATTTATGAAAGGTCACTCACTCTGGCTCCAATGTGAAAGATGGATTGGAGAGCATGAGTCAGGGATTCATTTATAAGCTGATGCAGAGATTAAGAGACACAGGCCTGAGCCAGAGCAGTGGGATGGATGGAGAAGAAGAGATGCTGCTCCTGCTCTCTCTATAGCTCTTGTGCTCTGTGATGCTTCATTTCTACTGAGATGCTGGTGATTCCATTGCAGGCCATCTTCCTCTCCCTTCAACAATACTCAAAATTTGGTAATAAAAAGTGAACCTCAATATAAGAATATCAGGAATCAGCAATGAGTGTAGCAGCAGCTTAAGGAGAACACGGGCTGTTTAGGGTCCCTGACATCAAACTGTGTTGATGGTTGTCCTGGTTGTTTGTTCCTAAGACCTTTTATGGCTCAGATCCAGAATGACTTTCAGGGCTTTCTGTCTCTCTGCTTCATCCTGAGCTGCTCACTCAGCATGTCTGACATCTCCAGCTAGACATATAGCATATAATGAGGCACCAAGGAACTGCTAGAATTTAGTCCAAAATGCTCCTTATGAGGAATGGATGCCCACTGTTGTTCTCTGCTTCCACCCACAAGGGCTGGGGGCCTTTATAAAATCTGCTTGTCAGGTAGCCCTATGTTTAGAGCCATTACTTTGATTCTTCCTAGAATCGAATCACTAGTGGTTTCTTGTACCTGAAAGTGAAAATCTCTCCAAGAAAATCTCTCTGGTCCCATCACTTCATGGCAAATAGATGAGGAAACAGTGGAAACAGTGAGAGACTTTATTTTGGGGGGCTCCAAAATCACTGCACGATTGTACTCATCTCACAAGCTAGTAAAGTAATGCTCAAAATTCTCCAAGCCAGGCTTCAGCAATATGTGAACTGTGAACTTCCTGATGTTCAAGCTGGTTTTAGAAAAGGCAGAGGAACCAGAGATCAAATTGCCAACATCCGCTGGATCATGGAAAAAGCAAGAGAGTTCCAGAAAAACATCTATTTCTGCTTTATTGACTATGCCAAAGCCTTTGACTGTGTGGATCACAATAAACTGTGGAAAATTCTTCAAGAGATGGGAATACCAGACCACCTGATCTGCCTCTTGAGAAATTTGTATGCAGGTCAGGAAGCAACAGTTAGAACTGGACATGGAACACCAGACTGGTTCCAAATAGGAAAAGGAGTACGTCAAGGCTGTATATTGTCGCCCTGTTTATTTAACTTCTGTGCAGAGTACATCATGAGAAACGCTGGGCTGGAAGAAACACAAGCTGGAATCAAGATTGCCAGGAGAAATATCAATAACCTCAAATATGCAGATGATACCACCCTTAGGGCAGAAAGTGAAGAGGAACTCAAAAGCCTCTTGATGAAAGTGAAAGTGGAGAGTGAAAAAGTTGGCTTAAAGCTCAACATTCAGAAAACGAAGATCATGGCATCTGGTCCCATCACTTCATGGGAAATAGATGGGGAAACAGTATCAGACTTTATTTTTGGGGGCTCCAAAATCACTGCAGATGGTGACTGCAGCCATGAAATTGAAAGATGCTTGCTCCTTGGAAGAAAAGTTATGACCAACCAAGATAGCTCATTAAAAAGCAGAGGCATTACTTTGCCAACAAAGGTCCATCTAGTCAAAGCTATGGTTTTTCCAGTAGTCATGTATAGATGTGAGAGTTGGACTATAAAGAAAGCTGAGCACTGAAGAATTGATGCTTTTGAATGTGGTGTCAGAGAAGACTCTTGAGAGTCCCTTGGACTGCAAGGAGATCTAACCAGTCTATCCTAAAGGAAGTCAGTCCTGAATATTCACTGGAAGGACTGATGTTGAAGTTGAAACTCCAATACTTTGGCCACCTGATGCGAAGAACTGACTCATTTGAAAAGACCTTGATGCTGGGCAAGATTGAAGATGGAAGGAGAGGGGGACGACAGAGGATGAGATGGTTGGATGGCATCACTGACTCGATGGACATGAGTGAACTCTGGGAGTTTGTGATGGACAGAGAGGCCTGGTGTGCAGCAGTCCATGGGGTTGCAAATAGTCAGACATGACTGAGCGACTGAACTAATGTCCAATATACGCTTGAAAATGTCCATCAACACAGGGAACTTATTATCTTTAATGGAAAGTCTTTCTATATTAGGATAATCTGTCTGTCCTTTATTGTTAAAAAATCTATGTCTTTGTACTTTCCATACATTGAATTTTATTCTATATTCTAAACCTACCTGAACATGACAGAACTGAGGATATTCCTTGTCAGCCTCCATGTCTTGCAGACTCTTCCCTTCTTGAGGGTAGGCATCCTTCACACCTGAGATTTTTTCCCAAATTATGTGGTTTCTAATCTCTCTATCATTTTCACTTTTCTTGAATATACTTCTTTATAGTGTGGGTCCACTCTTGGTATGGCAGTTAGCAGTCTTTTAAATAATTGGGTATGCCTAATGGTTAGAACTGGGCATAGAACAAGAGACTGGTTCCAAATTGGGAAAGGAGTATGTCAGGGCTGTATATTGTCACACTGCTTATCTAATTTATATGCAAAGTACCTCATGTGAAATGCTGGGCTGGATGAAGCACAAGCTGGAATCAAGATTGTGGGAGAAATATTAATAACCTCAGTTACACAGATACCACCACCCTTATGGCAGAAAGTGAAGAAGAACTAAAGAGCCTCTTGATGAAAGTGAAAGAGGAGAGTGGAAAAGCTGGCTTAAAACTCAACATTCAAAAAACTAAGATCATGACATCGGGTCCCATCACTTCATGGCAAATAGATGGCAAAACAATGGAAACAGTGACAGACTATTTTCTTGGGCTCTAAAATCACTGCAGATGGTGACTGCAGCCATGAAATTAAAAGATTCTTGCTCCTTGGAAGAAAAGCTATGACCAACCTAGACAGCATATTAAAAAGCAGAGACATTACTTTGCCAACAAAGATCCATCTAGTCAAAGCTATGGTTTTTCCAGTAGTCATGTATGGATGTGAGAGTTGGACCATAAAGAAAGCTAAGCACTGAAGAACTGATGCTTTTGAACTGTGATGTTGGAGAAGACTCTTTTTTTTTTTTTTGAGAAGATTCTTGAGAGTCACCTGGACTGTAAGGAGATCCACCCAGTCTATCCTAAAGAAAATCAGTCCTTAATATTCACTGGAAGTTCTGATGTTGAAGCTGAAACTCCAATACTTTGGCCACCTGATGCGAAGAACTGACTCACTTGAAAAGACCCTGATGCTGGGCAAGATTGAAGGCAGGAGGAGAAGGGGATGACAGAGGATGAGGTGGTTAGATGGCATCACCGACTCGATGGACATGAGTTTGAGTAAACTCCGGGAGTTTGTGATGGACAGGGAGGCCTGGCGTGCTGCAGTCCACGGGGTTGCAAATAGTCAGACATGACTAAGTGACTGAACTGAACTGAAACCTAATTGATGTCATCTGACAGTGATCTGAAGGCAGAGCTCTGAGGGAAAGAAGCACAGGATAATAATAGAGGCAAAAGGAGACAGGGAGGAGTGGTTAACATTCAGGAATGTCTCTTCCTTTCCAGAGAGATTTCTGCTATGAAGCGTCGTGGGGAGGGAACAAGGCCATAGTCAGTTGCAGGCTGCCATCGTTCTAGGACTGTAACTGAAATGTAAAACCCAAAGGAGAGCTTCTGATGAATGAGACTTGGGTTATGACATCATCCCTCAGCCAGTCACTGTGGCGAGAGGGACGGGTATCACCTTGGGTGCCACCTGTGCTGTCAGACTTGCCTGTCGGCGGGAAGAGGCAAGTCCTCCAGAGGAGGAGTGCTTTCTAGAAGGGGAAAGGATGCCTGGTTGTTAAAATCAACTGCTGTTCCCTGCAGAGATTGTTTGAGGAAGAAACAGTGGAGAGAGTGACTGAAGGGAATGACAGATAAACTTATTCTTAGACTTCACAGTTTATCTAAAGTTATTGGAAGAGCCTAGTTTTAAATGCCAGAGGTCTGTCCCTTTAAAACTTGTACTCTGCTGCTTCAAGAAGGCATCCATACAGCACTAGGTTGTGTTTCCTGGAACAGTTCAGATAAAAGCAGGCTCCTGGGAGCATGAGGTTCTGTCCCAGATGGATGGTGGGACATTCTGCCTGTGTTCACCATCGCCCAGACGACTCCCATTCTCCCCACAGGCTAGGGTTTATGTCAGTAGGCTACTGCAGTGATGTCCAACACTGTCCTCTAGACAGAAGCTGGGGAGAGAGGCTCTAACCTGGTCCTGCCTCTGGGACCCTCGCTTGTCATTCATGCTGAAAAAAATCCTCCTTGATTTCAGCTCACCTTAACATACTTAACATTTGACCTTATGGTTGAAAGGCCACTTAAAGGAAATCTGAATAATAAATTCCAGCCCAAATGTCCCCCTAATGTGACGTTTTCAACAGTTGTTTCAGCCTTTTTAAGCTTATCATCTGGCTGTACTTTATCATAATGATTGTCTCAATACCTCATCTCCCCAGAGCATTCGTACGTTGTAAGTACTTTCTGTTTGCTGCTTAAGCTATTTATTAATCACATTCTTTCCTATTCAGCCCTAACCAGCAGAAATGACAATTTCAAGCATTTCTCTGTTACCTACTATAAATTGGCCCAATTATTAGATGATCTTATAGACTATTCCTTGGGGTGTTTCACCCACTCCAGCACTGTAATTGGTTTGCTAAGAAGGAAAAGAAAAAAAAAAAAACTGGATCTTAATGCTCTGCTGTGGGGTTTTCTTGGAGCCTAGGTTTTCTCTTAAATGGTTAAAGGAGTTTTAGGTGTATATCATTACTGCAGCAATCACATTTAATGAACATAAATGCTCACCACAATTTTATTGAGAATATCCCATTTTTGACATTTATAAACCTGGAAATTGAGGCTCTTTCTCTGCCTTCCATGCAGGGTAGGCTGTGGGATTGAAAACCTAAATTGGATGCCGTAACCATTCACTGAAGATTGGAAAATATCCTTCTCACAATCAGGGCACATGAGCATCATATATTTTGTCTTTCTAGAAACTCCTCTGAGGTGACTAGATGTTTGCCCATATCCCTGCCTCCTTCACAGAAGGTGAAGCTTCATCTCTTGGGGTGTTGAGGGAACACAGTGCCCTTATAAGGCACCAGAGGCCAAGTTTTGGGGATGTGTGGTTGGAGCCCAGGGGAGGAAAGTGGAGGTGTAAACTTCATCAAGCAGGTGATTTCATGGATTGTATCCTGGAGTGGTTCTCACTAAACTGAGGATTCCAGGAACCAGCACACTGTGCCCTGTGGCTTTGGGACCTGGATTTTACATTATTTGGGGACTATTTTTGGAAAAGCAAATTAGAAGTTGGAGGAGGTTCTATGTGAGGGAGTTAAGGAAGCCTTCCACTTGTTTCATTAATATTTCCAGATTCCTTCAAGATGCAGTTCAGGTTTTCTGCTGTCCTAAAAGTCATTTTTGAATTCTAGGCTGAATTAGTGACTGTGGTCTAAGGTTTCAGCACCATATGCCTTCTAGCACCTCTGTCTTTGCATTGAAATGATCTGCTTATGTCTGATTTCCTTTCCAAGGCAGGGACTGTCTTATTACCCTTACACCTTTGACACACAGCGAGATGTGTGTCAAAGTTACATCCCTACAGTAGGGCCCCATGCTGTAGGTACTTAATAAGTATGGAGTCTGACATAGGCTTAGAGCTTGGTGTCCAGGGGAGCCCTCTCAGCAGAACTGCAATAAAAGTTTTCATAGTCATAGACGATATGGGCCAGAAGGTGAAGGATTTTTTCAAGGGATATGTTCCTGCTGGGGTTTTGGTAAGGAATGTGAAAAAAGAAGGAGCTTCTGTTTTGGAACCTGGCCGAGTCTGCTGCATTAGCTTGTAGGGGTACACAGCAGCTACAACACCAGCAGAGTGCGTGCTGCGCTTGTAGAAGCAGCAGGCTCTCCTAGATGGGGTGAAGGGCAGGCAGACTGGCGTCAGGAATCCTAGACAAAGCCCTGCTCCTCTGCAATCAGAGCTGCTGCTCACAGGGTAGGCCTGGTGACAGTGGTGGCTCCACCGTGCAGAGCTTTGCTGATCCCCCAAGTTGCCTGGGGGTGTCCTTTCGTTCTCAGCGTTGGAATGGGTCCCGTTAGAGACAGAGCCCAATAGTCATTGCCTTCTGTATTAGATCCTGTGGCCTTCTGGGAAGGGATGACTGTGGAGTGATGGGTAACTGGCTGACCTTCCAGAGTCCCAGTGCAAGGGTGAGAATGCCGGGTCTTTTCCTTAAAGTTGCCACTGTAACTGGCCTCATCTACTAAAGGTACTGTATCATCCTTCACTGCCATCCTTTTAATTATGCATTGTGAAAGGCTTTCAATAACAACTTTTACTTCTAAAAGCCTTTCCAAGTCCTCCAGCATTACTAATAGAAATCCCAAGGAGTAAAACCTATATTAAAAGAGAAAATAAGAAATGCATAAACTGCACCAAGCCAGTGTGATGGAACTCTTGCCAAAAACATAAAAAAGCATATGCATAATATTTTATTCAACTTAAGAAACACACAGAAATTCCTCTGTGAGATCCAAGTCTATTTGTAATAGACATGCCATAAAACTCAGTTACTCACCAGCCATAAAATAGCACAGACCAAGAAAATGCTGCCATTTTAAAGGAAACATTTCAAAATGAGAGAAAAAAAGACATTTACTAGATAATTATAAGTGAGAAAATGACAGTGATGTAATCAGTAACCACAAGTCATCTGGGCAGATCCAGATCTAGTGGTGGCAGTGGGGAGCTCTGTTACTCAAGAGTTTTCTAGAGAAACAGAACCAATGATCTACATCTTCATCTGTATCTATATCTGTATCTCATTGTACATGTGTATATATGTATATACATATGTGTGTGTATATCGAGAAACTATGTGGAATATATAGTATGTGCTCAGTTGCTCAGTCATGTCCAACTTTTGTGATCACATGGACTGTAGCCCACCATGCTCCTCTGTGTGTGGAATTTTCTAGGCAAGAATACTGGAGTGGGTTGCCATTTACTTCTCTGGAATATATAATATGTATATACACACACACAAACACACACTTATATATGTGTATATATATACACATATATAAAGGATTGTATATATTAAATACTTATATTTATTATGTATGTATTGAATTGGCTAACATGATTATGGAGCCTGAAAAGTCCCAAGACCTTCAGTTGGCAGGCTGGAGATCTAGGAGAGCCAATGGCATCAATTCTAGCCCAAGTCTGAGTTGGAGTTTGAAGGCAGGAGGAGACTGATGTCCCAGCTTGAAGACAGATGGACAGAGAGAGAATTCTTTCTTACTTATTGTATTCTGGCCTTCAGCTGTTTAGACGAAGTCCACCACTTTGGGAAGGGCAATCTGCTTCATTCAGTCTACTGATTCAAATGTTAATCTCCTCCAGAATCACCCTCATAGACATACCTAGAAATAATTGTTAACCAAATATCTGGGGACCCTCTGACTCAGTCAACTTGACACGTAAAATACACATAAAATTTACCATCACAGGTGCTGTGTCCTGGAATGCTCCAGGGCAGGAAGAATCCCTAATTTTACAGGGGTGGGTATGTGGTGTCTGTAAATACCATAGCATTCAAAAACAATTCTTGGGGTTGAACCTAAGGTATGCAGGTGGCATTCATGGCTAAACTTTACAGTATGCATTTATTTTCTGTCCAATATTTTGCATCTAAGTAGTTCTTCTTCTAGATATCTGGGTATAATTTGTATTGAAAATAAATGTGAGTGCTGTTCTCAGTTGTGTCCAACTCTTTGCAACTCCATGGACCATAGCCCACCAGGCTCCTCTGTTCATGGGGTTTTTCAGGCAAGAATACTGAAGTGGGTTGCCATTTCCTCCTCCAGGGGATCTTCATGACCCAGGAATTGAACCTGCATCTCCTCTGTCTCCTGCATTGCAAACAGGTTCCTTACCTGCTGAGTCATCAGTGAAGCCCTTTTAAAAAACAGATGAATTGATATTTGAAGAAGGAATTTGGTTTCTACTATATAGTATTACTTTTTCCAGGAGAATAGACTCATAGCTAGAAAATAGAACCAGGATCCCTAATAACCTCTTGTTGCTGTGTTTCTCACCAACTCATAGAGTTACCATTCAAAAAACCCTCAAAAAACTAAGATTGTGACATCTGATCCTATCACTTCATGGCAATTAGATGAGGAAACAATGGAAACAGAAACAGACTTTACTTTCTTGGGCTCCAAAATCACTGTAGGTAGTGACTGCAGCCATGAAATTAAAAGATGATTGCTCCTTGGAAGAAAAGCTATGACCAACCTAGACAGCGTATTAAAAAGCAGAGATGTTACTTTGCCGACAAAGGTCCATGTAGTGAAAGCTATGGTTTTCCCAGGAGTCATGTTTGGATGTGAGAGATGAACTGTAAAGAAGGCTGAGCACTGAAGTGCTGATGCTTTTGTACTGTGGTATTGAAAAAGACTCTTGAGAGTCCTTGGGCAGCAAGGAGATCAAATCAGTCAATCCTAAAGGAAGTCAATCCTGAATATTCACTGGAAGGGCTGATGCTGAAACTGAAGCTCTAATACTTTGACTGCCTGATGTCAAGAGTTGACTCATTTGAAAAGACCCTGATGCTGGGAAAAATTGAAGGCAGGGGGAAAAGGGGATGATAGAGGATGAGATGATTGGATGGCATCACGACTCCATGGACATGAGTTTGAGCAAGCTCTGAAAGATGATGTAGGACAGGGAAGCCTCTCGTGCTGTAGTCCATGGGGTCACAAAGAGTCGGACCTGATTGAACAACTAAGCAACAACAACAATTTAGTGTTACCACAAGCTTTCCTTGCTCCTGTACTTCTTATGTTCCAGTTTGGAAGGTGAGGAGCCAGTATTTGTTTGGATAGATTTTGCAAGGAATAATGACTCTTGCTATATCCTCATTTGCAAGTCAGAGGTGTTATGGCCTAGGCCTAGGAAATTTTACAGGTTGGAGGATTAAGCTTAAAAAGCAGAAATTATGTGAAAAGAGGGGATTATTTTCCTTGTCTTGTCCTACCATGAATACCTCTCATAAGATGGATCTAGATGGCATGGGTGGAAAAATGGCATTTGTATAACAAGACTGCTGGGATGGAATAAAGGAAGCCAGAGAACCAACAGCTGTATTTTCATGAAGCAGGACATGTTTCTTGAACTTGGATTCCCTTAACCCTGGGGATATGCAAAGATAATGGAACATATGTGGCACCTTTTTGAAGCAAAAGTGATTTTATATTAATTCAAACAGACACTTCATGAGTAGAATACAAAATTCACAAAATTTTTTGAAAAAGTTCCAATATGTAAGTTCAAGGAAATTCCATGCTTGAAGTCACCTGTATGGGTTCTAACCTTTTCTCTTGGAGTATGTGTATACCCTTGTCTGTAATGAAAGAGATTTAGTTGAAAGAGTTGGAGAGCTCTGGCTAAGGCCATTTGCAGGCTTGGTTTCTAGACTCAAACACTTTGTTGATTTGCTGTCTGACTCCAAGCAGTACCCCTATCCTCTATCTACACCACACATACAAAGATGAAATAAACTTTTATTTGTCTGGATGCTTTGGATTGAACCAAATGGTCTCTTGAACACCTCTGAAGTTTTGGCTCTTTAATTTTCACTGGACTTGAAGATAGGGAAGAATTCTCAGAGCACTGGGAGTATGGTCCATTTTTCTATACATTCAACCAAGTTTGTGGATTGTCCTCTTTGGAATCCCCCCCAAAAAAGTAGGAACTCACCACTGAGGCAGAATGCTTCCCTTGTCTACCCTTTCATTATACACACATTTCTGTCTCATTGGAAAAGAGTGATGGCAACCACCTAGCAGGTGACAAGCTCCAGTCAGCCTGGAGAGGGTAGCTGTGGACGCACACGCCTTATTAAACACAACCCATGACAGATTGAAGTGCTGTGAACACTTGCTAAATGATCTGGCAGAGACACAGATCCTTTTGCCAAGTAGAGTCTAGAAACTACAAATCTCAAATCCACTGTAGAACAGCGATATACTGAGGCCTTAATGCTTTGGAGATTCTAAAATGGATTGTACTCCTGACAGGTTTTTCAGATATTTGCTCTGAAAATGGATCTCTTTTTAGGATTCCAAGTCATCTTTGTTTTGGGGAAATCAAAATGAGTGTAAATCCAGTAAAATGTAGGAAAAACACCTTTGGGCTGCTTGGGATAATCTATTTGTGAATGCAGCTGGCTGTTTCCCCCCGAGTTGTTGAACTCTAGGGGAACTTGAGGGGTCAGCTCTGTAGACTCTTACCTCTAGGGAAGGATAAAGATGGGACACTGACTTTCCATTTGTAGCTGTGCTAGCGAGATCTTTTACCCTAAGTGGGTGATGTGGAGTTCTCAACCCTCCCCAAGAGCTCACTATTCACTGCACTGCTGTGTTCTGGACCAAGCCATTATACAGTACTGGTCCCAACTCCAGGCATTGCCACTGTGACCCAAGGACACTGCCTTTGTTTGACTGAAAGCCTCTGCATTTATTTACTTGACTCATTGGAAAAGACCCTGATGCTGGGAAAGATTGAAGGCAAAGGCAGAAGAGGGTGATATACCAACTCAGTGGCCATGAATCTGAGCAAACTCCAGGAGATAGTGGAGAATAGGGAAGCCTGGCTTGCTGCAGTGCATGGGGTCACACAAAGTCAGACATAACTTAGCGACTGAACAACAACAAATATTCAATAAACATTTTGAACACCTATGATGGATTTTTGAAAACCTAATTCTTCCCTTTTACTCCTAAAGTACATTTAACATACTATTAGCATCTAGTGGTTTGAGGGCCAGGAAATGTTCAGATGCCTGATAACCTACTACGTGTCACCCTATGACACACAATACTTCCCTTATAGTAGCACTTGTCCTACTGCATGGCAGGTTCTTATTTACTTGTCTGTCACCCCTGCTAGACTGGCAGCTCTGTGAGGACAGTGATGGGGGTGTCCCTTCTTTTTTGTTGTACCCCTAAAGCTTACATACATTTCTCCTACCTAATAAGCATCCAACAAAGACTCATTGATTAAAAGAAATACTTTATTGCCTTTGACTTTCTGATGAATTCCAGCAAAAGTAATGCAGGATTCTCCAATGATACTCATACCTTTCCCCTTGACTCCCCGCAGTATTTTAGGCTCTATAAGTTAGAGGGCTGGGATCAAATTAGATCCACTGAGAATGTGTATTTGGCTACTACCTAGAATGATATGTGATTCAGTGAACTAATTTCACTCCAAATGACAGATAGGAAGCAGATACAAGTTAGAAATGTGTTGTTTTGAGCCTCAGTAAATAATAATGCAAAGGCTTTAATATTTTAGTGAAATAACACCATTTCCAAGAAAGTTAGAGTCATTAATCAAATTCTAGAGTAAAAGCCAAATAATTTTTTGTGCTTTCTTTTTCCTTTTCATACTTTTCATTCAGATGATACTAGATTTGGTAAGATGAGAAGAAATAATAAACATTCAAAACAACAATTTCATTCTAATAAATTCTTGCTTAGGCTTGAGGTTTATTGCAGGGTGGTATTGTATCATCATCTTCCTGTGAAATATGGAAATGCATGGTCAAAACAACCAGCTTTGCCTTTAGCAAATTCTTGTGGTCTTATGAAAATACAAGCAATGCAGTTTAGACTGTTTTGTCTATAAATACTGACTAGTTAGAAGCAAAATATTTGGCACATACATTTTAATGTGTAATTCACTGACAATTGTGATTGTTTGAAAGCTCAGCTGAATTTGGGGAAATAATGAAAATTGTGGGACTTGAGAAAACATTTTTGAACCATACCACACTGGTATAATGATTAAAACCTTTTCTCTTTTTCTCTATGCTCAAGACCTAATGGATACAAATTGAATAGATGTTTTCCCACCTTAAAGACTATTGTTTCATTGAGAAACACACATATAAACCTGGAATTACAGTACCCTGTGCTCTGAGAGAATTTTAGGCAGAATATTGAGGGAGCACAGGGGAGAGAATGAGACTCATGTAAGAGCTGACATCTGAGCTAAGTCTTCAAGCTGAGTTGGAAGTCTCCAGGCAAAGAGAAGAGGACAGGATCCTTTTAAGCAGAAAGCAAAAAAAAATGTGCAGACATGAAGGTATCAAAGAGCTTGGTGTACTGAGGAATGTCCAGGAGTGTGTTGTGGCTAAAGAGGAGGCGTGAGCTCATGAAAATATGAACAATTCAGTTTACAAGAGAAGGAGGAAGTGAGAGAGGTGGTTTGCTCTGAGCCGTGAAGGCGTCTGGGTGTTAGGGTCAGGAATGAAGAGCACAGATGACAAGAACAAAGGGAGCGTTGGGAGAGCATTATGTGGAGACAGCACTGCTAAGAAGTTGAAATTCTGATTCAGCTAACAAGACCTGTTATAACCTAAAGTAGTGTTTGTGAAAACCAGTTATCTTATTATAACTAGGGGCCAGGAAAGCCTTTCTGGAGGAGTCTGTACCTGAAGCATCAATAGGCTCAAGGATGGAATAAACTATTCCAGGAAGAGGGGCCATGTTGCAGAAAGTGATGAGTTAGGGAGGAGAAAAGAGAGGGAAGAGGAAGGGAGGAGAGGGAACATAAGGAATGAGAAGAAAAGGGAGGGAAGGAGAGGAGAGGGGAGGAGAGAAGAAAAGATGGGAGGGGTAAAGGAATAGGGGAGGAAGAGATGCATGCCAGAACTGAAAGTCCTTGAGTATGGCAGTTGGATGGGAGCAGAAATTAGTCAAGGGGAGTTAGAGGAGAGGACTTTTGAGATGAAAGTCATGGCTCCATTAAGCAGACCCTTGTAAGCAAGCTCAGGATAGGGGAACTGCTGATGTATTGAAAGCAGGGAGGTGTGGTGATCAGATTTGCAGTTAAGAAAGATCTAGAGAGTGACTATTTCTGCTTTATTGACTATGCCAAAGCCTTTGACTGTGTGGATCACAATAAACTGGAAAATTCTTCAAGAGATGGGAATACCAGATCACCTGACCTGCCTCTTGAGAAACCTATATGCAGGTCAGGAAGCAACACTTAGAACTGGACATGGAACAACAGAATGGTTTCAAATAGGAAAAGAAGTACATCAAGGCTGTATACTGTCACCGTGCTTATTTAACTTATATGCAAAGTACATCATGAGAAACTCTGGGCTGGAAGAAGCACAAGCTGGAATCAAGATTTCCAGGAGAAATATCAATAACCTCAGATATGCAGATGACACCACCCTTATGGCAGAAAGTGAAGAGGAACTAAAAAGCCTCTTGATGAAAGTGAAAGAGGAGAGTGAAAAAGTTGTCTTAAAGCTCAACATTCAGAAGACGAAGATCATGGCATCCAGTCCCATCACTTCATGGAAAATAGATGGGGAAACAGTGGAAACAGTGTCAGACTTTATTTTTTGGGGCTCCAAAATCACTGCAGATGGTGATTGCAGCCATGATATTAAAAGATGCTTACTCCTTGGAAGGAAAGTTCTGACCAACCTAGATAGCATATTGAAAAGCAGAGACATTACTTTGCCAGCAAATGTCCATCTAGTCAAGGCTATGGTTTTTCCAGTGGTCATGTATGGATGTGAGGGTTGGACTGAGAAGAAAGCTGAGCGCTGAAGAATTGATGCTTTTGAACTGTGGTGTTGGAGAAGACTCTTGAGAGTCCCTTGAACTGCAAGGAGATCAAACCAGTCCATCCTAAAGGAAATCAGTCCTGGGTGTTCATTGGAAGGACTGATGCTGAAGCTGAAACTCCAATACTTTGGCCACCTCATGTGAAGAGTTGACTCATTGGAAAAGACCCTGATGCTGGGAAGGATTAGGGGCAGGAGGAGAAGGGGATGACAGAGGATAACATGGCTTGATGTCATCACCGACTTGATGGACATGAGTTTGGGTAAACTCCAGGAGATGGTGATGGACAGGGAGGCCTGGCATGCTACGATTCATGGGGTCGCAAAGAGTTGGATATGACTGAACATCTGAACTGAACTGAAGTGAGAGAGTGACTGGAGAAGCTATGGGATAAATTGGCTGTTTCAGTAGTTTAGAAAAGAGGATTGGCAAGACAGTCAAGGACATTGTTAAGAAAGGAACTAAATGAGACCTTGGAATTTAAACTCTACAAGGAATTAACTGAAGATGAAAGGCCATAGAGAGTAAGATGTGCTGGTGGGAAAACACTGAAAAGCTCCCTGGGATTGAAGATTGGCTGTGGGAGGTGTTGGAGGGATCGCTGCAAGGGAGTGTTGGGCTCAGAGGGCAGTATCGAACATATTTCTGATTTTTTAAGTGGAGTGGGTTCCTGGCAATCATAAACTGCCTATGATGGAGATGGGGAAGAGAAATGGGGAAGGAGCCCAGTGGAGGGGACATGCACTGAGTGAGTGCACGGTTGGAAGTCCATCCACCTGGGCCTGGGAAATGCCTGGGTAGAGAAGGGAACTGTGGATCAACTGCTAGTGTCTATGGACTAAGATATGATATGGGGATGGATAGATGATGATGGATGAGGGATAGAAAAGGACCCAGAGACAGAATGCCACAGATCTAGAAGGAGCAGTGGGTTTCTTCAAGAAAACAGTGGAGAAATGGTCCAGAAATAGAATTGAATAGCTGGCAAAGGATGTGCAAGAATGATTTGTTTCAAAATGGGAGGGAAGCAGAAGTGATTCCTCAAGAAAAAGCCACATTTTACATAAGGCAGGAAGGTGAAAGGGGCTGTTGTTGAAGAGGCCTAGATCTTGTGGACCTGGATTGAGGTTCTGGAGAACACAGAGTTAGGAAAGAAAGGGGGAGACTGGGTAACTAAAGGGGGAGACTGGTAGATTTGAGATATGTGGGTTTTGATGGCTGTAAGGTTTCTAAAACTGCTAGAAGGAGAGCGTTGCTCAAGCTTTTGGAGAGGATTAGCTGTGCGTACTTTTATTAAATGTTAAAATAAGAGGCTACCAGTTTCCCTAAGTAGATTTTGTATATTTAGAACTGGAGCCATCTCTTTGTGGTGCTGGGTTGGCCTTCTCAAAGGTCAAGAATGCAAACCCATTGAGCATCTCTGTGGATCTGTGTCCTGGGCACAAGCTGTCGGCTGTATTATTGACCCCTCAAATTGGGGTATAATGATGCTGTGTCTAGATCCTGTGTTGTAGTAGCCAGGAAGACTCACCTGGAAAATATTTTTATCTCCAAATCTTTTTCCAAGATTTCCTCAGCAAAGACATGTTTTCTCTTTTCATGTATTTAAAGGAATAAACTCTAACCTTGAGGGAAGACAGAATCAAATATCTGGCAACATTTATCATAAATAATGAATGAAAAAATATTAAAAAATTAATTGAGAAAAATTAAGTATCAGTGTAGTACTTGTGCAAACTGGCTCATGGGAGTTGTAGTAGGTTTGCCTCACTGATGAGCTGCCTGTGTGAAATCCTTCTCCCAAGGCACTTGCCAGGCGCTGTATAGGTTCTCCCTGTATCGATAGCTCCTGTTTTCCTCCTCTGGTCCCTCAGTGAGTGTCCCCCAAACCTCAACTCTCAAGCTTGTAAGCTCTTTCTAAGTTTTGTCTTTCAGGCTTTCAATGTCTGTTTCCAAACTGATATAACACATTCTTTTCTCTGACCCATAATCTAGACTCTTACTATGAGAGACAAACCTATAGAACACCTTTCCTGAAATGTACAGCTTTTGCCATCTCAGCAAACTCATTTGGAACCTCAACTCATTACCTGTCTTCCCAAAGTCTCATTCTCTTTCAAGGGTGCTATTATTATCCTAAACATCCAGGTCCCAAATCTTTCTCTTTCTCATTAAGATTGTTTCTAGATCACATCAGTTCTTTCCTTGCAATTCTTTGTTGTTTTATCCTTTTCACTCCTCTTTTGATTTCACTGTCATGTGACCAGTCTCTGATTACTTTTCCTCAGTCTCAAGTCTATCCTGATCTCAAATGCCAGTCTTCTCAAAGCACTGATTTTGTCCCTATTCCTTTAAAAAAGAAACAAAAACAAAACCAAAACCCATGGAATAGTCTCTGTATCTCTCTCTCTCTACTGTCTCAATCCTACATTCTAAGGGGCAGCTCCATTTTCACCTACTCTAGGAAGCAACAATTTCCATCCAAAACACCATCTGTCCATTTTGACATCTGCTCCAAAGAATCCAGCCTGTGAAGACTGATACTGGGAGTGGTCCAGGAAAGCAGGTGCTAAGATGAGGTTTTCCATCACAAGCCACCAGGCTGCAATAAAGACCCAATCATTGGTGCACAGAGAGCCCTTGGCCAAAGGTATCCCTCCAACCTGTTAACATTTTCACTAGTGGTGAAATGAGATGGTGAACTGGTAGAAGGGAATATGCTAGCATGCAGGATTTAACAGGGTCTTTTGAGATCAGCATATGAGATGAAAGCATGCGTGTGTGCATGCTAAGTTGCTTCTGTCATGTCCAACTCTGCAACCCTATAGACTGTAGCCTGCCAGGCTCCTCTGTCTATGAGATTCTCCAGGCAAGAATACTGGAGTGGGTTGCCATGCCCTTCTCCAATGAGATGTATAAATATTCTCTGTTAGGGTAATAGGATTAGATGGCTATTGTCAAATGCCACTGATGCTTTATAGAAAGATAATGATCAGCTAAAGATAAGTAAAGGCAATATAAAGCCAAATAGGAAAGCTCGAGGGCATCTTTGGTTGCATGTAAAGAAACTCTTATTTTCAAAACTAATAGCTGAGCTAAATGCCCAAACATGGCAGGTCTACTATGTTAAAGTGCACTCAGAACCAAGGTGATTGCCTGAAGAGGTGGCTAAGTCTCTAGGAAGAAGGACCATGTAGCATCATGGCATACATGCTCAGTAACTTATTTCCCCAATCTTCCTCTAAAGAGATCTAAGGTCATTTACATGTGTAACTATGGGGAAGGAGGAATACCAAGACTTTCAAAGGACTGGTCTGTACAGGATTTGAGTTCTTATTGATTCCCAGAGACCTAAATCATATGGTCCTCTGTTAGAATAGGGGCATGTGGTGTCCTCTGGTGTTCATTTTCCCATCTTCAAATAGACAATTGTTTTGACATAGTTGGCAGTTGGTACTGCTAACATATTGGGGTCAAAGCTACCATAGAGAAAACCTCTGACCTACCCCTTAGCCCTCTACACCCCTGCAGTCAAGATAGTGAATCAAGCTCCATATTTAATTCTAGAGGGAATGGTTGAGATTTGCATTCTACTTAGAGCTTCTAAGGGATGCAGGTGGTGGTCCTTATCGTATTTCCATTTAATTCATGAGTCTAGTTGCAAAAACTGTATGGAGCTTGGAGAATGATGGTAGATTACTTCAAGCTCAGCAAAGCATAGCCACAATCACAGCTGCCTTGCCAGATGTGTTCTCTTTGCTAGAGCAGATTAATATAGACTTAGGTAAATGGTGTGGAGCTATTGATTTGGTGACAGACTCTCTTGTATCCCTATTACAGGGTTCAGAAATAGCTCACATTTGCATGATGTGTAATGGATAACTGCATGCATTTATAATATTTTTCAGGGTCATGCCAACTTTCCTGATCTTTATCACAATGTGGGCTGAGGAGCTCTAGACAATGCTGTCCAATATAAAATGTGAGTCACACAAATAATTTACATTTTCAAAGAGTCACATTAAAAGGTGAAAGGAAACAGGTGAATTAGTTTTAATAGTAGTTTTATTTGACCCAATCTCAGTGCATGAATATGAAAATTTGGTGAGATTTATTTGTAAGAAGATTTTTGTACTTCTGATGTGTTTTGTACATAAAGCATATCTCATGGCAGATGTTATGTTTTATGGGATATACTTATCTCATAAAATTTGCAGTTGAAAACATAGATTCTCTAAGTTGTTCCAAACATACTTAAAAGTTCTCCAACTTAATCAACCATCAAAAGGAATAATTTGCCTTTAATATATATATCCACACTGATAAGACTGGTTTATTGTTTTTAAAGAATTGGGTTGACTTTAAAGCAAATGTGTATCAGTTTCATAAATATGATTGTTGTGCAGGCTAAGTTGCTTTAGTTGTGTCTGACTGTGTGCGACCCCATGGACTGTAGCCCACCCGACTCCACTGTCCAAGGGATTCTCCAGGCAAGAATACCGGAGTGAGTTGCTATGCCCTTCTCCAGGGGATCTTCCTGACCCAGGGATTGAACCTGCAACTCTTACGTCCCCTGCCTTGGCAGGCAGGTTCTTTACCATTTGCACCACCTGGGAAGCCCAAATATGATTGTTAAGATGAAGTAAATTATTCTGTCAACTCATTATTATTAAAACTTAATTCAAAAAGATAGTACATAAATTGAAAATCAACTCTAAATTTATTAATATCAGAAAGTGTTCTTAGGAGTTTTTTTATAGTTTTGCAAACAATTTAGATAACTGTCAATTACAATGAAAAATTTCATATTGGAAAAATATGTAAAATCATTTTTATTGATTTGTATTACAAAAATGTTCAATTGCAACATAAATTTGCATACAAGTTCAGATAGGTCACCAACTGCTTCGGCCCTTTAAAGTCACTTGATTCCTATGGAGTAAATATCATTGAGAAAGTGAAGTGCACTGCTACTTTTTGCCATTGATTATTGGATATTTGGCATGCATTCCTTTTCTCTCAAGGAGTTTAGCTTTATTAGTATTGGCATTTGTAATTCTTGAAATCTTTGTAGAATTTTTCCATGACTCAACCAATGAGCATAAGATCACTAAATTTATCGTCTTCTATTTTCTTTAAAAGTTTAATAAACGGGCATTGATTTTTTATTGTGTGTGTGTGTGTGTGTGCTGCATACTTTTAACAGCTATATTAGTAGTAATTTTCCTGAAGTGTGTTCCAGAAAACTAAACACAAATATCTCCAATATGTGTCATACAGTGGAATAAATCTTCAGGGAAATATCAGTGTCTTGTTTTAAAATTCCAGTAAATCCAGTTCTGACTTAACATAGTTGGAGCACTACTCATTGTCTTAGAAACTAATTCTTCATGTCTCAATAAACATTTCATTTGAGAGGTGTAAAACATTTAAAAATATCTATGCCATGAGTCTGATATTTTAGGTTGCAAATTGATATGTGTTTACAAATTGAAAAGAAAATTGAGACAAAATATATGAAAGTATTAATTGGGCTATGTCTCTTGATACTGTGTGGCCTGTCTAAAGCTAATGAAAAGTACTTATATTTTTCAAATTTTGAATCAGCTAATTTTTGATACTGTTGGGAAAGTTGATTATTCTAGTGATAATTGGTTGTTTAATTGAACATCTTTCACTTCTTATAGAATACATTTTTAAATATTTTTCTTACTATTTTATAACGAACTTTCTATAATCGGACAGGGGTGAATAGAAACAGATGGAAAGGTTGGGACCAAAGAATTCTCGGTTAATGATATATAGATGGTCCAATGGGAATTGTCATGAAATTCCCATTTGGAATTGTGTGAAGTTTGTTTAGTGCACATTAATACCCGCAAGAGAGCATCCAGCACAGAAGAGACACAAAACAACCAAGTGGGCAGAATCACTCAGCCAGTTGACGGCAGCTGGCTTCTGTCATCAGCCATCTTGATAATGGCATGATGGACACATCAAGAGTAGTGGCTGTGGCCAAGATGGAGGATATGCATGGGTTCAGTAGCATAGGTTCTGACTTCCCAAGACTGATCTGTCTATTGTGCTTCCAGCTGTCCATCCTGCCAGCAACAGAGACCAGTGCTGACCATCCAGATGAACATTGTTCCTTGAAAATATCAAGTGGTCATTTGATGGCAATATGACAGCATTGGGTGCCTTTCATTTTAAGAGGCTTTTCCAGGAATAGGCACGTGTAACTTGTTCAGGTATACCTTTTCTACCTACGGAGTCTTCAGCCAGCACCACTGTTCACCAGTTTATGTAATCTTAGATAAGAGAGAGAGGCACAGAGAGAGAGGCAGGGGGCGGGGGTAAACTCTAAGCCAGGAAGAGGGGGAGAGAGAGAGGAAGATAAATACTGAGAATTCTGCATTCCCAGAATTGAAAGGAGTTCAGATAGATGCCTAGAGAATCAGAAAAGGATTTGGCAAAAGGAAGTCGGGAGATGAAGCTGGAGAGGTAATCATCAGGTAAGTCACGAGAAGCCTTTATTAGCCGTACTAAGAACTTTGAACCATATGACTATGGGTAACCAACAAAGGGTTTTAACAAGGCAGGTGGCATGATCAGATTTGCCATGAACTTATTATCTTGGACTTCGCTTCTTACCTTATTTGATAAGAAGAAGAGGAATGTGAAGTTTTGCACAAAATATGTGAGCCAGGCCTCTGTCCTATTTATCAGAGAAGAAAACCCTCTCATTATTATAATGAGACAATTGTGAGGATTATATTTTTTTCAAGTAACATAAACATACAAATGGAAATGGGGGTGTCTTTGCCTGCTCATATTTGTAAAAGCTAAGCAGCAAATATAGAAATGCTCAAAGAGCATGTTTGAATACATCTCTTTGTAAAACATGACAGAAAGGAGTGATTATTTAAATTGGACAGGACTTTGCATTCCTGGCTCCTTGGTGGCAATGCCTTTTGTCTGAACTCTCTTACTAGAAAAATGTCACAAAGGATAAAAAATGAGTCCAATAAGTTTTATTCAATTTCAGAGTCTATTATATATTCTGTTTTACACAAAGCATATAATTTTAAATTTCATAGATAGGCACACCGAACATACACTTGGTAGATATACAGCTATTTGTACGGGTGAAATTGAAACCCTCCAGGGAGGGTACATTAATAATTCCTTACTTGTAAGACAGAACAGCCATCTCACATTCCAAACAAAGCCCAGCCAGCACAAAAGTGATTCATGGTCATTTATAAAAACTGATTACCAATCACCAGATCTTAAAGCCATGGCAACATTTATTTTTCCAGACTCATAAACAATAAAGCTCCCTTTTGTTTAACACATGAGGGACCTCTTTCCCATGGAGGAGTTAGTAAATGCAAAAGCTAATTTTCCATGTCTGACAGCATGCATGAAAGCTGAGGAATACGTGCATGATAAATATATATTTCAGTAGAAAGAAAATATTAATGTGTATGTATTTATATAGAGTTTTCTTTCACTGAACTGTTGATCCAACAGGCAAAAAGACCCAGAACCTGACTGCTTTGTTTTAGTGCCCCAAAGACAAAATTTTTCCTGACCGGACTGTTTAAAAATATTCACTTCATTAATCCTAGATAAAATTGATATCTGTATTTGGCTTAAATGTTTCTTCTGAGCATGATATTAAAACAACAGATTATTTATTTCGTAGTGAGAAATAAGAGATAATAATAATTCCAAATTTGTAGCTTAATTTCAATGCATGGTAAAGACATTAGACAAATCACGCATCACTTTTTGATCACCCAGAAACCCCAAGAACAGCACGACTCTCAGACTCACACATCCTGCGGGGCCCCTTTCCCCTGTTTCCGTGGTTGAGTGACAGGCCAGGTAGGTAAGAGGATGTAATAAGGTCCTTTCTCTGCTTGGCCTTCACTTGTTCTGTCAGTGTCTATTTCATCCTCCAGTGAGACAGTACCTCTCCAAGGTCAACTGGAGAGCCTGGAAGTGTGTTCACTCATCATGTAGTCAAAAGTGCTTGTGGAGGGAGGTAAAGTCCAAAACTCAGTGAAGTGATAGAAGGCAGGAAGACGGGGGAACACAGATCTTTGTTGATTCCCCATGCTTGGTCTTGTGCTTGAAAGTGCTCAATTGCTCCCCTGTGTCCAACTCTTTGTGACCCCATTGCCTGTAGCCCACAAGACTCCTCTGTCCATGGAATTTTCCAGGCAAAAATACTGGAATGGGTTGCCATTTCCTATTCCAGGGAATCTTCCTGACCCGGGTATTGAACCTGTGTCCCTTGCATTGGCAGGCAAATTATTTTTACCGCTGCACCACCTTGCATTTGGAAGAAATCCTTAAAACATTTTAATTCAGAGTGAGCTTAAGAAGTTTAAACATAATTAGTTCTAAATCAGGTGATATTTTGGGCCACATTCAATGGTAATATGGCCAGAGCTGAGCGACAGTTAGAGTCTTGTTGACAGAAGTCCACCATTATCTTCGGTGCCAATATCATGAATGAATAATTTTGCACTTTAGGAAACTTGGCATCTCCTGCTAAAACTCTTGAGTCCTTTGGAGCACTAGCCTTGGTCCCTCTAGAGCCCTGGGGCTGTCATGACTGAGTTTGTGTTGATGGGATTAACCCTTTGTCTAGAGTCTATGGGCTCCTGCTTTGTTACATCTCTTTCTTGTCCTTCAGCCAGGTTCTGCCTGTTGAAGTGGTCCTGGGCTCAAGCCTCATTTTCTTCTGTAATCCAGAGGAAAATCTCTGGGTTGATCTCTTCTTGTTGGAGATCTTGACTGGTGGTGTCATTAATGGTACACTGACTACCTTAGTCAAAAATGGCTGCGTTCCTGCCATCTTGTGTGCTTACTGTAATATTTTCTAGTTTAATGTGAAAGGAGGTTTACTTGTGGAGGCAAAGGTAGTTCAAAAATTAATTCCAGTTCTCGCCAGAAGAACAGTCTTTAGTTCCTGTTCTGCACCAAATATATAATTCCTCCTGGTCTGTTCTAAGCTGCGTAAGCAGATAATTTCCAGTTTTTCAATGGAATTTTTAATAGTTGCCTTCTGGAATTCAGCTTTCAAGGGATTTCCTGATAAGAGCTATGTAATCAGGATAGAATCTCTTATTAAAAGGACTTTCCTTTTCCAAAGCTTGAAAAAAGTCTGTTTCTCTCTTCTCAAATTATCAGGCTATCTATCAATAATTGAAGGTGAGATGGAAACTATGACCTTGGCAGGTGCTGCAGAGGATTTGCTGAAGTTGTTCAATAGTATGAGCTATTTTTTTAGATTATGTGTTTCTGAAGTGTTTTAAAAGAAAACTTCTTTTCACACTCTTCAGGATCCTGGAAACAGGTTCATATATTCAACAAACATTTCATTTATTCACCAAACAGTACTATGACTGTAGAGGAAGAGAGCAAATTGAGAAAGTTTCCAGCTGCCCTTCTTCCACATTGACTCTCTTTGGTACATAATGGTAGAGAAGTCCATCCTTGGCCAAGTTACCATAGTGTCTCCCAGTTCTATGCTTATCCCTTTGTAAGCGATGCACCTGGCTAGTGTATATGGACCTTCACCTGAATGATTGGGTTGTTGTTGTTCAGTCGTTAAGTCATAGCCAACTCTTTGCAACCCCATGGACTGCAGCACACCAGGCTTCCCTGTCCTTCACCATCTCCTGCAGTTTGCTCAAACCCATGTTCATTGAGTCAGTGATGCCATCCAACCATCTCATCCTCTGCCACTCCCTTCTCCTCCTGCCCTCAGTCTTTCCCAGCATCAGGGTCTTTTCCAGTGAGTCGGTTCTTTGCATCAGATGGCCAAAGTGTTGGAGTTTCAACTTCAGCATCAGTCCTTCCAATGAATATTCAGGATTGATTTCCTTTAGGATTGACTGGTTTGATCTCCTTGCAGTCCAAGGGACTCTCAAGAGTCTTCTCCACCACCACAGTTCAAAAGCTTCAACTATTTGGCCCCTAGCCTTCTTTATGGTCTGACTCTCACATCTATACATGACTATGGGGAATGTACTAAAACACAAATTTAAGATTCTAACCCAGATATACAGTAAGTATCTAAATAGAAGGCTTGGAATGTGTTCTTTAACACCTTTCCTAGGTGATTCTTATGGAAATTTAATTGTGAGAATCACTGCATCAAAATCTGTGGCTAGAATCTTGCCTCCCTAACTTAATAATGAGCTTGGACTATCTATCTAACCTCTCAGTGCCTCTGTTTCCTCATCTGTAAAGTATCAGCTAACAATAACAAGCTAATGAATGGGAGAGCTCTTTGAATATTGTGAAATGGTATACATATTTTTCAATATTGCTCATATATTTAGATGCATATAGATGTAACTGAAAAAATAAAGCAGAAAATATTTAGTAAGCATCTATCAGGGCAAAGAAAGTCCTATGCTAGATGTTTAGAGGGTGTAAAAAATAAATATGACATTGTTCCTGCCTGCAGAGAACGTATTGTCCCTTTAGGGTGACTGTTGCGTGCCCTGTGCTTTCCTTACCCAGCTTTCTGCACGCCAAATGAAGTCAGACAGCAAAGGTGAACGTGATTAAGCTTGAAAATAAGTCCAGCCAGCTAATCCTCTATAGAAGTGATTCAAATTGTACAGAAGGATAGTTTGTCTTCTTGCTGCCTGTCTCTGAGCTCCTCAACCCTACCTTCCCTTATCTTCAAATGCTGGCCTCTTTCTGAGGATCTGCGTACTGCCTTGCTTCCAGTCCTGCTCCAGTGCTTTCTCTGTTGTCTGTTCTTTCTGAATTTTCCTTCTATGAGTTCTCCTCCTAACCCCCTGCTCAGTTATTCTCTTTAACCTCAGGAAGAAGAATCACCTTCATTATGCCACAGAGTGTGGAATAGGAAAGAAGGAAGAGCCGGCATAATTCAAGCCGAATGGATTTTTTTTTTTTTTTAATCACATCCCCTTGGCATCTAGAAGCGCACCACTTAACAGCTCTGCATAAATTTTGGTTCCTCTGATGGCAGCATCTTTGTAGACAATGCTGCACTTGGTGCTTAGTAGGAGCATCAGAAAAGTTTCTGGAAAATGGATGTCTTTACTTACTATGTACAGTTTTCTGGGTGAAAACAGTGAAATCAATCCTAGTTCTTTCCACATCCAGAGGCTAAAAATAGCACTCTGTTTCTTTTAAAAAACTGTTCTGGATGATAGAGGTACACAGAGTGTTGATCTACGGCCATCCCATCAAGCTGCAACATGGCAGTGTTAATATGACAGTGTAGGAAAGGTGAATACTGGCTGTACTGGGGGAAAAAATGCTTGTCTGATCTGTCTCTCTCAAGTGTAAGGAAATAATTCAATTCAGTATCTTCGAAAAAAAAGGAAACAGCAACAACAAAAATCCACACACACACGCACACACACACACACACAAATTCCACAAAAAACCAAAAAAACCATCATGTTCTTCAGGGAGAATGTCTCTGTGCTAAGTTAACCATTGTGTTCTGTTGGCCTCCTGCTGTGTAAGGCCACTTTGCCGCAAAAGCGCAACTAGCTGTGATAGGGTATAAGCCTACTCTGACCCATACAGATGGCCTTAGTTATTGTATCTTTTGGACAATTCCACTACCTCTTGCAAAATGAAGGTAAGATGTTCCTTTCAGTTTCTGGGGGTTGGGGTCCCCAGGATGCTTGAGTAAGGAAAGAAGAGAGCATCAGGAAGTAGTAGCTGCAAGTCATGTTGTGAAAGGGAGATAGAAATCATCAAATGTAGACATAAAACCCAAAAAGAGCAGCTGCCTGTGGCTATTTATTGCATAAACAGTCTGAAACCTTTCAATCATCCTCCTACATTGTAACGGGGCTCATTAAAAAAACAGTCAATTTGGTGATTACAAATCATCAAAGAAAAGTTGGATTATTTTAGTAAAGATGGAAGTGAAGGTGTCCCAACTTGTGAAAATTTTTCCATTTAAAATAGATATAAAATGGAGTGTGTGTGTGTGTGTTGCTTAGTTAAGTCCAACTCTTTGCAACCCCATAGACTGTAGCCCACCAGGCCCCTCCGTCCATGGGATTCTCCAGGCAAGAACACTAGAGTGGGTTGCCATTTCCTTCTCCAAAAGAACTATAGAAAGAAAGAAAGTGAAGTCGCTCAATTGTGTCAGACTCTTTGCGACCCCATAGACTGTAGCCTACCAGCCTCCTCCATCCATGGAATTTTCCAGGCAAGAGTACTGGAGTGGGTTGCCATTTCCTTCTCCAATAAAGTGGAGATGCAGTCTTTTTTTTTTTTACTGTATGATGGTAAACTTAAATGGGGACTGTTACATCCCCAGAGAATATCATCGATTAGGAATTAAGTTAATTGAACAGCTACTGCTTACCTCTTCTGTGTCAGACCCATAGAGGCATTAAGACATAGTCCCTTTCCTCAAGGTGCTTGCCGTTTTTAGAGCATTGTCCCAGTGAAAATTATTTGCATATAAGTTGGGTGTTGATTGTTTCTCCTAGAGCCCTGATGGGACTTTTGGTAATTCTTGTTTTGTTCTTCACTCAAAGGATTGACTGCCTTGGCACCTGCAGTCATGGCTGATATTCCATGATTCAGATTCTCAGAGCTGTAAAAAATTAACTCCACCCTGAGACCCAGAGAAGGATTGGAAAGGATACCAGAATCATCCCCTACGTAGTTAGAAAGGTTACATCAAGAGCATTGTCTCCCAGATCCGGCATCAATTCAAGAAGCTCCAAGGAGAATCTTTAACAGGCTGGAGGCAACATGTGGTATGGAGAGACCTGACCTGGTAGGGGATGCCTGACTGTCAGTCATTCCTCCAAAGCCACAGGTTTGGGCGAGATCCTTTTGGGACCTCAGTTTTCCCATCTGAAAAACAAGAAGCCTGAACTCACAGCTTCTGCGAGCAAGCTTCTTTCTGGCCATTTCCTCTTGCTGTGCTATTATAATCTATAGCTGGGTCTGTTTCACTGCCATCTGTGTTAAGCCCAGTGAAGCAGTAAGTACACAGCACAAGCTCTGTATGTGATCATAAGGTGGACTCCTTGCTTGCTGAAGCTCCTGTGTACTCAGCATCCCCCGTTTAAAACGGCTTGAGAGGCAATGCCCCCTGAGTTCTGTGTCTCTGACTGTATGATTCTCACATTCTGTGCAGCAAACGTTGGTGAGAAAGGGGAAGCATTGAGAAGCCATGTCCATTCTTATTATCTCTGACCTTGAGTGTACCCTTGATACTGCTTGTTGACTGTTTGGCAGCAGTTTCAAAGATTCATTGGCCAAGATCCAGTTGACATTATTGTCAAGTCTTCATGTCTGAATTAGCCTTTATATACTCTTATAGAACACATACTACCTAAATTGAGAAACTGGAACTCATTAAAGATTTTATTGATTCCCAACCATGTCTTTGAAACAAAGAAATGACTGAATAAATAGTCTTTAATTCATTTAATTTTTACTTATTCAGGCTGGATATCTTAGGATACCCTCCCCACCCCCCATCTCCCTTCTACCTTAGGCTAGGCCTAACAATGGCAACCCACTCCAGTACTCTTGCCTGGAAAATCCCATGGACGGAGGAGCCTGCTAGGCTGCAGTCCATGAGGTCGCTGAGAGTCGGACACGACTGAGCGACTTCACTTTCACTTTTCACTTTCCTGCATTGGAGAAGGAAATGGCAACCCACTCCAGTGTTCTTGCCTGGAGAATCCCAGGGACTGGGGAGCCTGATGGGCTGCCGTCTCTGGGGTCGCACAGAGTCGGACACGACTAAAGCAACTTAGCAGCAGCAGCAGCAACATCTTATCAGTAACTAAGGCTATCAGTGTTTCTGCGTAATGTTCTTCCTCTCTGTGTCTACCTCCCCACCTGAATTTAGGAGCATATCACGGCTTATCTTGACTACTACAACATCTAACAAAATTGTTGCCATGCCTCATCTTTTAACATTCTAAAATCCCATTCATCATACGTGTGTGTTTATATTAACTTTGTAAATCTTAAGCAGTGGTCATAGTTTTCCCTTATTCAAAAACTTCAGTGTGTTTTGTTGATCCAGAATGAAGTCTGAATCCCCCAGTCTCACATTTACATTTCCCTCCAACTCCTCCAGTTCTTCATCTTCATCCTAGTACGTTCCAACACAGAACTGAGACCCCATCTTCACTAATTTCTTCACTGAACCTCCAGAGAGCTTTATTTTCCTTCCATTACACATGTATGTATGTCTTAACACCTTTCCAATATGCTGTGAGCTCTTTAGGGGCCATGCTCATGCCAGTTCACAAGGCCTCCCGCACAGCAGCTAGCCCAGAGCACAAAACAGACTGCTTTTTTTTTTTTTTTCCACATTGAACTTATTTTAATTTATATCTTTCTAACATGCTTTCCATGAACATCATATATCATTTTCTTATAAGGAAACTAACATTTTTACTATTTTTCTCACTCAACTGGCTCTTAATCTCCTTTTGATGAATAGAGTTTTCTCTCTGACTTTACTGAATGTCTTCCTTCTTTGTAGGCCTCAGCAGTGCTACCATACTAAAGATTGCCACTGTTTATTCTTTGGCCATTTCCATCTTCCTATGTTTTCTTCCAACATTACACAGCCTTTTAAACTCTTAGATTTCTCCTTTTTTTTTTTCCCCATTATCTTCACCCACTGGATCTTATAGATCAACTTTAAAGATGTTTTGAGAGATCAGACATTGCTCTGACTCTTTCTCTCCTTGTTCTGCTCTCTTGAGGGTCTTGTCTGTCTGTAGATGTTTGTGGAGCAGATCAGTGAGTGTACCCCACAAAGCTATTGCCATTTCTACCTTTAGTTCTTCTCTGATGTAACGCTCTCTCTACTTGGAATGTTCTCTTCTATCCACTTTAAAATGTTTGCTATTAATAATTTTGGCTAGTCAAATTTAACTTTCATCTGAGATTTTCCATTCATTGGCACAAAACTCTTTATAATCTCATCTTATCTTATTAATGTTTGTGGCATCTGTAATTAAGTCCCTCTTTTCATTCCTAATATTGTTTATTCATATTTTCTCTGCTTTTTATCTTGATCAACTTTGCAAGACGTTTGCTAATTTTATTACTTTTTGCAAAGAACCAACTGTTGGCTTTTGTTTTATTCTCTCTATTGTGTGCTGGTTTTCTATTTTATTAACTTCTCTTATCTTTATTATTTCCCCTTTCTACTTTGGATTTAATTCACTATTTTCCCCTTCACTCTCTCTTCTTTAAACTAAGACAGATGCTTAGTTCAATAGTTTTCAGGTTTTTTTTTTCCTAGTATAAGCATTTTATTCATACTTTTCACTATCAATACCATGTTAATTTGCATTTCACAATGCTGGGATTTCTCACAGAGCAGTATTGTTTAGCTCCAAAAGTTTTCTAGTTTATAATATGATTTCTTCTTTGATTTGTGAGTGATTTATTAAATTTCCAAATGTGGTAAGATTTTCCTAGCTATCTTTTAGCTACTATTTCTTACCTAATTGTTTTATGCTCAATGAACTTAACTGAGACACCAAATCCTTTGAAATTTGTCAAACCTTTCTTTTTATAGTCTCATATATTGTGATTTTGGTTGAAATAATTTTGTTATCTCTTATTGTTGGGTCAAATGGTCTATAAATGCCCATGAGGTTATGCAGTTAATAGTATGATTTTAATAGGTATTCTTAATTTTTTTTCCCTCTGCTTAGACTAACAGTGTGATAGCTATGTTAAATTTTTTCCATTAATGTAGTAGTTTATTTTCCTCCATAGTTACAACAATTTTTTGCTTTAAATACTTTCACAACATGTTATTAGATAAATGCACATTAACAATGATTATGACCTAGATAAATTCAAGCTTTTAACTGTAAATAGTGACCCTGTGTCTAGTTATTTTTTTTTTCCTTTGCTAGTTATGCTTTCCCTTAAAATCAATTTAGGCTGATACTGATATAACTTCCTTTCTTTACTATTGACCTGGAATATCTTTGCATTCTTTTACTTTCAGTCTTTTTGTTTTCTATGTCTAAGATGTCTCTCCTATAAACAGCATAGAAGTGGGTTTATTTTTATCATCTTCAGTATTTATCTTTTAACTGTAACCATTTATACATCAGTATTTTTTCAGGTAACTACCCATGTTTACACATATGCAGATGACACCACCCTTATGGCAGAAAGTGAAGAGGAACTAAAAAGCTTCTTGATGAAAGTGAAAGTGGAGAGTGAAAAAGTTGGCTTAAAGCTCAACATTCAGAAGATGAAGATCATGGCATCTGGTCCCATCACTTCATGGGAAATAGATGGGGAAACAGTGGAAACAGTGTCAGACTTTATTTTTGGGGGGCTCTAAAATCACTGCAGATGGTGATTTCAGCCATGAAATTAAAAGACGCTTACTCCTTGGAAGAAAGGTTATGACCAACCTAGACGGCATATTGAAAGGCAGAGACATTACTTTGCCAACAAAGGTCCGTCTAGTCAAAGCTATGGCTTTTCCAGTGGTCATGTATGGATGTGAGAGTTGGACTCTGAAGAAAGCTGAGCACCGAAGAATTGATGCTTTTGAACTGTGGTGTTGGAGAAGACTCTTGAGAGTCCCTTGGACTGCAAGGAGATCCAACCAGTCCATTCTGAAGGAGATCAGCCCTGGGATTTCTTTGGAAGGAATGATGCTAAAGCTGAAACTCCAGTACTCTGGCCACCTCATGCAAAGAGTTGACTCATTGGAAAAGACTCTGATGCTGGGAGGGATTGGGGGCAGGAGGAGAAGGGGACAACAGAGGATGAGATGGCTGGATGGTATCACTGACTCGATGGACGTGAGTTTGAGTGAACTCCGGGAGTTGGTGATGGACAGGGAGGCCTGGTGTGCTGTGATTCATGGGGTCGCAAAGAGTTGGACACGACTGAGTGACTGAACTGAACTGAACTGACACACGCTGTATTTCTGTGTATATATTAATATATTCATACAAATAAAATATATTCATTTCATGTTTTCTAATTATAGCATCTTATTTGTCTATTTTGTTCTCTATTTCTTTTTCTCCTTTTTTACCTCAGAGGGAGTTTATATTTTGTTATTACATTTTCAGTCTTACTTTAGAATATGCACTCTATTTTTCTTCTTTCAGTAGCTAGTACAGTGGTTATTTTACTTTTTTACTGTTATTTATTTGTTTTCAGTGCACTGGTATTTGTTGCTGAGGGCGGTCTTTCTCTAGTTCAGTGAGTGGGACTGCTCTCTAGTTGCCGTGCATTGACTTCTCATTGCGGTGGCTTGTCTTATTGTGGAGCACAGGCTGTGGGGTGCTCGGACTCAGTAGTTGGGGCACAGGGTCTGGGCTGCCCCATGCATGTGGGATCTTCCTGGACCAGGGGTCACACCTGCATCCCCTGCATTGGCAGGCAAATTCTTAACCACTGGATCACCACGGAAGTCCCCAAAGGGTTTTGATACGCACGCATAACTTGAAGTCTAGGGTTAGTCAGTATTTTTACCTTCTTTCTCAACAGTGATCCCATAAGTCACTCCCTCTGTCTCCTGTTTTGCTTTTTTCTCAACAGCTTTGAGATATAATTTGCATGGCATATAATTCACTCATATTCAGTGTTTTTTAGTATATTTACAGAGTTGTTCAACTGTCACCAATACCTAATTTTAGAACATTTCCCTCACCCCCTAAAAAAATCCCATACTCATTAGCAATCACTCCCAACTTTCCCCCATCCTTAAGCTCCTGCCAGCCTCTAATTTATTTTCTGCCTCTATGGATTTGCCTGTTCTGGACATTTCATAGAAATGGATTATACAATATTTTTGTCTTTTGTGACTAGGTTCTTTCATTGAGCATAGTGTTTTCAAGATCCATCCATATTTTAGCATATATCAGTACTTTATTTCTTTTTATGGCCAAATATTATTTCAATATATCGATATAACTGATACTCATGTTTACCAGGTTTGCTAAATTCTTTTAAAGCTAAAGTTGGCTTCATTAGTTATTTTAAATTTAAAGTTTCCTTATTCACTTATTCTCTGGTTTGGAATTATTTACTTTGACTACTCTCGCTTAATAAGTTAAATGATTTAGAATCAACCTTTTTAGATGTTTGCAGCAGGTGGCTCAATCTGGGTGCCATATTGCTGGACAAATTAACTCTCCAAAGATTCTCTTCTGTGCATTCAGCTCTCCCATCCATCCTTCTCCACCAGATCACACTGTCTCTACTAGCAAGTTTTTTTCTGACCTGTCAGCATATTGAGGTCTCTGTCACCTCACATTCCTTCAGCCCTTTTTTGGATTTCTACTCATATTCCTTCTGACACAGATGGCCTTGTATTCAATTATCACTCACTAGGATGGGAAGCTCTGGGTGGAAACGGTTGGTTCCTGATGCTTCTGTCTGTATTCAGGAAGGTAGTCTGACTTGGCATAGGCTGGGGTCGAAGGTGGGCATTCAAGAAACAGCTATCAGGTAAATAAATGGACAGTCAAGGACTGTTCTTTTCTTCCCTGGAAATTTACTCCTCTGAGTGAAATTTCATATATAAGGCTCTGATGCCTGGATAAAGTGCAATAGGTTCAAGGTGTCAATCTACTGCTCTGGGCACCTTTTCTTGTTTGGCTCCTTGATCTCAGGGACATGGAGGAGGCTATGGTGCAAGCTCTCATTATTGATCCTCTGCAGGGGATGTGAGAAGACAGGAACAAGTCATCTTCCCCAGTCTGGCTCCACTGATGCCTCAGGCTCCTAAGGGTTGGGAGGCATGTTGCAATTTTGATTTCCCAAGTTCAGAGGGGGCTTATATATATATGTGTCTATCTTAAGCTCCTTATTGTCTTCTGCATATTAAGTGGCAAAACCAAGGTCTCTCTCAACGAGTGTATTCAAAAGGGAGATCAAGAGAGGAATTTGGATCAGATCTGATTAAACCCTAATCTCCTTATTACCGTATTGGAAGGAGAGCGCTACCGGCACCAATGGTAGGGCCTTTTCCACGGAGCTGCTCATGTGGCTTGGTCTGGCAGACGGGACACAGGGACCCAGGAGGGCCTGTGCTGGCCTCACAGGTGGGAGAGGCCTTTCTCCGAGTTTGTAAATCTTTAAATTGAGCTGGGAATGGAGAGCACTGAGGTTGAACAGATGGGCTGTGGCTACTCCACTGCAGGCTAATGAGAAATCGGCATTCCAGATAGCAAAGAGCTCTGGAGGGACCCAGTCCAGCCAGCTTAGGAGAGCTTAGAGGAGGGCGAGGGAGGCACTGAAGAATCATCTCTGTGGAGCTTTTGGCTGCTTCATAAAGCCAGCATGTTGCCCTTAATTCTTTCTTCCTGAAATAACACTTGGTTCACCAGAGATGTCCAGTCTTGACACAAGTTAGGCATATCTCTCTCTCTCTCTTTTTTTTTTAATTGAATAAGTGGAGCAAAAATGACAATACGACACTGCAGCTGAGAAATAACAGGGGAGGATTTCCCATAAACCAAATCTAATTTATAGTTGGCACTTGCAAGGGGTTGTGAAGCCTTACACATAATAGAGGCTTAATGGGTATTTGTTGAATTTAATGATTTGAACCATTTGCAGCAAAACAAATTCCACTTTGTCTGAATTGCTCAGATAGGTTTATTCTTCACTCCATTTAGTGCAGCAGGCAGGTAAAATTTTCCATGTGCAGTTGAACCATAGGATGAGACCCTGGCCCATTTGTAGCCTGTGCCTTAAGTCACAGAGGCATGTGATAATTGTACTGAAATAGAAGGAACTTGGCCTGAGTCCTGGCTCTGTAATTTACCCACCCATAAAAACCCAGGGCTTTTTGGTGAGAAATAACGTTTATGGCCGGAGAAGGCAATGGCACCCCACTACAGTACTCTTGCCTGGAAAATCCCATGGACAGAGGAGCCTGGTAGGCTGCAGTCCATGCGGTCACTGAGGGTTGGACACACTGAGCGACTTCACTTTCACTTTTCAGTTTCATGCATTGGAGAAGGAAATGGCAACCCACTCCAGTGTTCTTGCCTGGAGAATCCCAAGGGATGGGGGAGCCTGGTGGGCTGCCGTCTCTGGGGTTGCACAGAGTCAGACACGACTGAAGCAACTTAGCAGCAGTAGCAGCAGCAACGTTTATGGCAAAATAACACAGTATTTGGCACAGAGTTGGTTACAGAAATAAATTGTGTTTTCCCCTTAAGAAAGTGTTAGACAAAACTCAGTGATTTAGCCTCAGGGTGCCCACTAAAATATCTATGTTGTTGTTGTTCAGTCACTGAGTTGTGTCCAACTCTGCGACTCTGTGAACCGTAGCTTGCTAGGCTCCTTGGTCCATGGGATTTTCCAGGTATGGTTTACTGGTATGGGTTACCACTTCCTTCTCCAGGGGATCTTCCCAACCCAGGGATCGAACCCTTGTCTCCTGCATTTCATGCATTGGCAGGCAGAGTCTTTACCTCTGAGCCAACAGGGAAAAAGTATCCATGTATTCTGAGAAAATTTTGAACATTCTAATAGCCTAAAGGGGCTGTGCTGGCATCAAAGGTGGATTTGCATTAATTATGAGAACGTGCATGTCAGAATGGAAATCCAGATAATCAACTGGAGCTGATGCCTTTGCCCTTGAAAAGACAGACAACACACCTATAGCCTGAAAGTAAGATTAGGAGAGACAAGTGATGAGGAAGAAGGTGGCACCAAATGAAAAACCCATAGCAAAAACTGCCTTCTGAAGGACTAAGAATGGTTCATTTCCCCTGATTAGACCATATAAATCCCTATTTTATGCTCAGACCATATAAATCCCTATTTTATCATATGGTTTGGTTGCAGAAGCAGGCTGAGGGAGGAGCTTTGGAATCAGTAAAGTTAGAGGAAGGGGTTGTAGCAAAGAGCGTGCATTTTAGGAGCTGGAGTTTTTGATCTACTGTTATGTGAAAAAGTCTGGAAGCAGGGGGCACAGGCTGCCAGATGTCTTCAAAGCTGTCCAGGTGAGTCTCGCATGTAGCTCAGGTTGCAGTCCTCTGATTCAGATTATCTGGGCTGAAACACTTTCCTTTAGGCTGGAAGTAGAGTCAGATCGTTTTGCAGTCAGGGCAAGTGGTGGTTTTTAAAATACTTGTTAAATATACAGAGAGTGGACCCTCCCCCAAGATATACCAAGTCAGGATCTCTGGGAAGGGGGTGGGCTGGAATCTCCATTTTAATCAGCTATCACTTATGCTCATTTGTGTCTGAAATTGAATGCCAGTTCAGTTCAGTGGCTCAGTCATATCTGACTCTTTGCAACCCCATGGACTGCAATATGCCTTCCTGTCTATCACCAACACCTGGAGTTTACGCAAACTCATGTCCATTGAGTCCATGATTCCATCCAACCATCTCATCCTCTGTTGTCCTCTTCTCCTCCCGCCTTCAATCTTTCCCAGCATCAGGGTCTTTTCAAATGAGTCAGTTCTTTGCATCAGGTGGTCAAAGTATTGGTTTCAGCTTCAGCATCAGTCCTTCCAATGAATATTCAGGACTGATTTCCTTTAGGATGGACTAGTTTGATCTCCTTGAAGTCCAAAGGATTCTCAAGAGTCTTCTCCAACAGCACAGTTCAAAAGCATCAATTCTTCAGTGCTCAGCCTTCTTTATGGTCCGGCTCTTACATCCATACATTACTGGAAAAAAACATAGCTTTTTTTAACATTTATAAAAATGTGCAAAACCAAGAAAAAGGTGCAGAGAGAGACCTTTTCAAGAGGAAAAAGACATAGATGACAGAATAGGAAAAAAAAGAAAAGTGAAATCTGCCTAGAATACATTTAAATTATTGATGTGATATTTATAATATTTCAGATCCCTGGGGGAAATTAATCATTCAGCAATTACAATCAGAGCAATTGACTAAACTTTGGAAAAGTTTAAATGAAGTTAGATTTCTATCTCATGTAATATAATGATTAATTCCATTACAATTAAGTTAAGTGTCTTCTTATAAATCAGCAGGAAAGGATGAGCACCTTGGTAGAAAATATGTAAAGTTTATAAGCTATTAAGAAAAGAAGAAATGTAAATGAACATTTAGAATATGAAAAAACATTCAAATATTAAACAAAATCATTTGTTTATTTTGCAAAAAGAAAAATTATGGAGACATTGTGGTAAATTGACCTCACTTCTACTCTGCTATTGAGGTTGTCAGTTGATATTGTAATTTTATATGACAATTTGGAAGCATATATTTAGAGTCGTAAAGATATGTAGTTTTAAAATGTCCAGAATCTTTCAATAAGTAACTTCACTTTCAGGATATTTTGGGACATAATCAGATATTTGGCTAATGATTATTACATAAGGATGCTCAACATAGCATTATTTTTTTATAGTGAAAATTAGAAGCAGTATAAATGCCCATAATAAGGGATTGTTAAAAAAAGTGAATTTTGGTTTAGCCCTATACTGTAGCTCTGTAAAACCTTAACAAACTACTTCTTTGAAGAAAAATGAGATGGAGAAAGTGTGTGCTGTTATTAAAGGACCAAAAAGACCACTGAAGAAATGAGTATTGGCTTCTGGGGAGGAATTTAAATCTACCCCACACCTCCTGGCAGAATGATGAATAGAATAGTTAAATCTGAGCATATTTTATTGAGTAATATTTTAGCAGGTAGAATAACTTTGTATAATTATAAGGTCATGTTTGGATGAGAGTTACTGTTTTCTTCCTTTTGTCCTGCCAGAATTGTAATGGTACATTTTATGTTTGGCTGACCTGTTTATCTCTTCTTAGAGGTGGGGAGAGCTGAGAAGGTAGGCATGGAGGAGAGGGCAGAGGGCACAGTGACTGTGGCAGATACTCTCTCCTATTGTCTTTTTCTCTTAGTCCTTTCCTCTAATTCTGCTGGAGTCGGGGGGTCTCCTCCTTGTATTCCAATGATATAAGGCAAGATCCCCTTTGGGTTTAGAGGAAGCAGAGAGGCCTACAACTTAGGCATCCCCAGCATAGGAAGAAGAGGCAATCCTCCTCTAGTTTATTAGTCATAGATTAGAGCTTGAGACCAAACAGTTAAAAATATTGTCTGACCATACATCTTGTTCTCTGGATGTGTTTATTTCACTTGAAGACCTTTCACATTATACTGGTCTAAGACAGTATTGGGTGATTCTAGGTCTTGACCTAATACTGTCTTATTCTAATCAGAATATCTCTGTCTCTAACCTGAGAGGCTAGTTTTACAAGTTGCCCGATTATATATAAAAAATAGAGCTCTGACTCACAGCAGCAGTCAATCCAGGAAGACAATTATAACCTTTGCAGCAACTGGCTCAAAGTAGTCAGGATTTAACCAGTAACTGAAAACTACCCTAGTTTTTGCCTCTGCTTCCAATTTATGACCAACCAGTGAGAGCCAAATATCAGATCAGATCAGATCACTCACTCTGTCACATCCGACTCTTTGCGACCCCATGAATCGCAGTACGCCAGGCCTCCCTGTCCATCACCAACTTCCGGAGTTCACTGATACTCACGTCCATCGAGACAGTGATGCCATGCAGCCATCTCATCCTCTGTCGTCCCCTTCTCCTCTTGCCCCCAATCCTTCCCAGCATCAGAGTCTTTTCCAATGAGTCAACTCTTCGAATGAAGTGGCCAAAGTACTGGAGTTTCAGCTTCAGCATCATTCCTTCCAAAGAAATCCCAGGGCTGATCTCCTTCAGAATGGACTGGTTGGATCTCCTTGCAGTCCAAGGGACTCTCAAGAGTCTTCTCCAACACCACAGTTCAAAAGCATCAATTCTTTGGTGCTCAGCCTTCTTCACAGTCCAACTCTCACATCCATACATGACCACAGGAAAAACCATAGCCTTGACTAGATGAACCTTTGTTGGCAAAGTAATGTCTCTGCTTTTGAACATGCTATCTAGGTTGGTCATAACTTTCCTTCCAAGGAGTAAGCGTCTTTTAATTTCATGGTTGCAGTCACCATCTGCAGTGATTTTGGAGCCCAGAAAAATAAAGTCTGACACTGTTTCCACTGTTTCCCCATCTATTTCCCATGAAGTAATGGGACCAGATGCCATGATCTTCATTTTCTGAATGTTGAGCTTTAAGCCAACTTTTTCACTCTCCTCTTTCACTTTCATCAAGAGGCTTTTTAGTTCCTTTTCACTTTCTGCCATAAGGGTGGTGTCATCTGCATATCTGAGGTTATTGATATTTCTCCCGGCAATCTTGATTCCAGCTTCTGGTTCTTCCAGCCCAGCGTTTCTCATGATGTACTCTGCATATAAGTTAAATAAGCAGGGTGACAATGTACAGCCTTGACATACTCCTTTTCCTATTTGGAACCAGTGTGTTGTTCCATGTCCAGTTCTAACTTTTGCTTCCTGACCTGCATACAAATTTCTCAAGAGGCAGATCAGGTGGTCTGGTATTAGCCAAATATACTCCCCTAACCAATCACATAGGATGCTCTGCTTTTAGTTACCCTGTTTCTGGCTTCTTGGATGCCAACAACCTTCAAGAATACCATGCCTTAGACTCCCCTTATTTCAATATGCAGCTTTTACACTACTCTGCCTGCTTCTGAGGGATTCCCCATGGCTCAGTGGTAAAAAATCCACCTGCAGTGCAGGAGATGCTAGAGACATGGGTTTAATCCTTGGGGTGGGAAAATCCCCTGGAGGAGGAAATGGCAACCCACTCCAGTACTCTTACCTGGAAAATCCGATGGACAGAGGAGCCTGGCAGGCTGCCATCCACGGGGTCTCAGAGAGTCATACACAGCTGAGCAACTGAGCACACGTGCCTGCCTCTGAGCTTCTGTGAAATTCAGGTGATGGTGGCTGACTCTTGCTATACCAAGCTTGGAGTAGTTTTTACTTGTTTTCATTTGGGGGTTCTTTGTTTGTTTTTACACTTCCTATTTATCTCTCTATATGAATATGACTATCTACTGAGGAATATATATTATGAATGGAGAAATATTCTCTATGTGTAGAAATGCATATAGTAATTGCAAAAAGTATAAATTGATTTATCTTGGAAAACAAAATACACAGGTTGGTCAGACTGGAATTTAAGGGAGGCCTTGCTCCCAGCAAAGTACTAAGAAGTTATAAAACTTCAGGGAAGAAGAAAAGCACAGGTAGACTGGAATCAGGGAGGGCAGTGAGGGTAAGAAACTGGAGCAGAGGCCATGCAGGGGCAGGACACCTGAGGTCAGCATGATTTACCTTAAAGGTTCAACAAGTAGATTGACTGGGTATAGTTTGGAAGTACTCTGTGGAGTAGAGAGGAAAGGAGGCTGGAGGCAGGGAGAATAGCCAGAGTTCATGTAATAGTGTAGGAGGGATGCTGAAGCTATCCCAAAAGACCAGTCCTTAGAAACATGCTGCGATGGTTCATTTTCTGTTTCAATTTGACTGGGCCATGGTGTGCCCAGATATTTGGCTAAACATCATTCAGAGTGTTTCTATGAGGTTGTTTGTGGATGAGATTAACATTTAAATACGTAGACTGAATAAAACAGATTGCCCTCCATAATGTGGGTGGACCTCATCCAATCCACTGAAGGCCTGAATAGACAAAAGGCTGACCTTCCCTAAGTAAGAGAATTCTTCTGACTTCAAGCTAGAACACTGGCTATTCCTTGTCCTATAGCTATTTCCAGTCTTGAAACTCAAACTGGTTGTCTCTGCAGATATTTGGACTTGTCAGTTCAGTTCAGTTCAGTTCAGTCACTCAGTTGTGTCCGGCTCTTTCCAACCCCATGGACTGCAGCACGCCAGGCCTCCCTGTCCATCACCGACTCATGGAGCTTGCTGAAACTCATGTCCATTGAGTCGGTGATGCCATCCAACCATCTCATCTTCTGTCATCCCCTTCTTCTCCCACCTTCAATCTTTCCCAGCATCAGGGTCTTTTCCAATGAGTCGGTTCTTTGCATCAGGTGGCCGAAGTATTGGAGTTTCAGCTTCAGCATCAGTCCTTCCAATGAACACCCAGGACTGATTTCCTTTAGGATGGACTGGTTTGATTTTGCTGTCCAAGGGCTTCTCAAGAGTCTTTTCCAACACTGCAGTTCAAAAGCATCAGTTCTTCAGTGCTCAACTTTCTTGTAAGTCTCCATAATTGCATGAGCCAGTTCTCCGTAATAGATCAGGATATCTCAATCAATCTCTCCCCTCTTTCCTCCCACCTGCCCCTCCTTCTTCCTCTCCATTTTGGCACCCCTCTTTCATCCTCCCTCTTTCTCTGTGTGTACATACACCAGACTAATACACACACAATAGGAAAACTGTTAAGACTTTGATTGGAGTTAAAAGACTGATAAGCTGTGATGAATGAAAGAACTGGAGGTATTTAAGCTAAAAGAATTATTGAGTAAAATGGGAAAATATACAATGCCAGGAATGATATGGGGCAAAAGAAGAAGGGGATTGGTCAGTCTTCTTTGCAATGTGTTCAGTTTTAACAACTGCAAGATATCCAAGAGGAGCTGGAGAGTGGGCCTATAAAAGATTCTCAGTAATTGTTCTTGAACCAGAAAAATCAGTTTGATATAAAAGTCTAATGAAGTATAAATAGGTTGGCTGTTTAAAACAATCATTTTCATTTCTGACACTACAGGTTATCATCAGTTTTCTTAAGGAATGTCAACAAATTAATTTTAATCAAAATTAATTTTAGTTTATTTTGCTCAGTATTCATGATCTGAAGCATCCCACATTAGTGGGAGTGCTGTGGAATGAAGAAGTCTCTCATACATAATGTTTTGCAACTGAAAGCAAGTTGTCATTGTTATGCAGAGTTATCCAGCTTGCTTGTCTACACTGAACTCAATGGGTGACCCTTTCAATCTTCAATTCTCTTTGCTTTGGGCATAGCCATTCTCAATGGTGGACAGAGAGACTGCTCAAAAACATTGACTGCCAAATGCAAAAACATGAACCAGGGTTAGAAAAACAGGATTAATGTAGTCTGCTTAATGAATGTTCACTGCTGAATGACTCCTCAGTAAGGAGGCAAATGTCCAATAGGTTTAGGGATGTAACGAGAGCAGCCAGAGCGGGTCCACTGGTGGCATCTCTCCCTGAGCTGTCTGCTGCCCTGCCTCGTGCTTCAGTCCCTGCACACTGAATCGTTAACCTTTGGCACTGAGTAGGGTTCAGCGTTTCAGAAGTGTCTTGATTATGAAAAATCTGCCAGCACTAATGGGGAACCTCTGACCCAGGTGTCAGCCCAGCCTTACAGCTCCACAGCTGCTGCGATTTTGATTGAAAAACAGGTCTCTGGTGTCAGGAACAAAGTAACTGGGAATTGGGCCACGTGTAATAGTCACACTTTTATGTAGACCATGAAGAGCCTTCCTTTTCTTTTCTTTTACTGTCACCAGACTGGTTTCCTACATTATCTGAACACAAAATTTACAAACCACTGTCTTCAACTGCCTTTTCACCCATCCACCTCATTTAGGGACCCAACTGCATGCCAGCTCATTGCTGGTTACTGTTTTTTTTTTTTTTTTTTTTTTCAAATAACAGAGAGCCATGATGTTACATATATATTTATACACACACACACACACACACACACACGTGTCAGGGGCTGTTAGTCACATTAACACCACCTGGTCATCAGATAGGAGGGCAATTAGATCAGCATGGACTTGAGTAGCTGGGAAGGCTTCTTGGAAGAGGTAGCAGTGGAACTAGGCCTAGGCATGGAATAATACATAGGACAGGCAGAGAGGGAGATGGGGAGCAACTTGAAACTGAGAAGACAATTTGGACTAATTTTTTAAGTCATAAAATCCACTGGAATTCAGTCATCACTGCATCCCTAGAGCTTAGCATTTGACAGACCACATAGCTGATTAAATAAAAACTGTTTGTTGAGCCTTGTATAGCCAGGGAATAGTGGAAAGTGTGTCCTGAATTTCTCAGAACTCCCCTGAAGCAAGAAGATAAATTTTTTTTTTAATTTTTCAAAAATTAAAAAAAAAGAGACAGATAAACAGCTTTTTAAAAGCCCAACTAGCATGTTTCTGTAGCTGAAAACAACTTGTTTTTGAGAAGTGACGCTATCACTATACTTTTCTTTTGAGTGAGTTCAAGTTTATTTTTTAACACCTTAGCAAAGTTCAACTGGCTTACTCATTCAATAAGTATTTCTGAAGGTCTCTTATATGCCAGGCACTATTCTAGGCACTGAATATACAACAGTGAAATAAAGACAGAAATTTCTGTCTTGTTACAGCTTATTTTCTAGTGTTTGTAGGGAAAACTGACATTTTAATTTAATTAATGAGTAATTTATGTAACATGCTAGAAGGTGATGTGATATCAAATGAACAAAAAAACATAAGCAGGTTAAGGGAATAGGTTGTTGTCCTAAGGAAGGGGAATCAATTTTTCCACTGTTGCATTTTATATTTTTATATTATTTTTTATTGGGCTACTTATCTGCCATAAAATTCACTCTTTTAAAATGGATAGTTCATTCTTACTGCCTAATTCCAGTACATTTTTACCATCTCCCATCAAAACCCTGTATCTATGAGTAGTGCCTGTCTACCTCCCCCGACCACTTTCCTCCAGCTCCTTGAAACCAATCCTATATTTTCTGTGTTTCTATGGATTTGCCAAATCTGGACATTTCATATTAATGGAATCATTCAATATGTTGTCAATTCTGTCTGACTTCTTTCACTTATCATAATGCTTTCAGAGCTCCTCCATGTAGCTTTTTATGGTTGTATAATACTCAATCAGAGGAACCAGAGATCAAGCTGCCAACATCCTCTGGATCATAGAACAGCAAGGGGATTCCAAAAAAACATCTACTTCTGCTTCATTGACTCTGCTAAAGCCTTTAACTGTGTGGATCAGAGCAAACTATGAAATATTCTTAAAGAGATGGGAATACCAGACCACCTTACCTGCCTCCTGAGAAACTTGTACGCGGAGCAAGAAGTAATAGTTAGAACCAGACATGGATCAACAGACTGGTTCCAAATTGGGAAAGGAGTACTTCAAGGCTGTGTATTGTCACCCTGCTTATTTAACTTATATGCAGAGTATATCATATGAAATGCTGGGCTGGATGGCTTACAACGTAGAATCAAGATTGCTAGGAGAAATATCAACAAACAGCCTCAGATATGCAGAAAGTGAAGAGGAATTAAAGAGCCTCTTGAGGGTGAAAGAGGAGAATGAAAAAGCTGGCTTGAAACTCAGCATTATAAAAACTAAGATCATTTCATCTGGTCCTATCACTTCATGGCAAATAGAAGGGGACAAAGAGGAAACAGCAGCAGATTTTATTTTCTTGGGTTTCAAAATCATGGAGGACTGTGACTATGGCCATGAAGTTGAAAGATGTTTATTCCTTGGGAAGAAAGCTATGACAAACCTAGACAGCATGTTTAAAAGCAGAGATATCATTTTGATGACAAAAAGTTCACATAATCAAAGCTGTGGTTTTTCCAGTAGTGATGTACAGATGTAAGAGTTGGACCATGAAGAAGACTGAGCATCAAAGAATTGATGTTTTCAAATTGTGGTGCTGGAGTAGACTCTTGAGAATACCCTGGACTGCAAGAAGATCAAGCCAGTCAATCTTAAAGGAAATCAACCCTGAATATTCATCGGGAGGACTGATGCTGAAACTGAAGCTCTAATACTTTGGACACGATGTAAAGAGCCAATTCACTGGAAAAGACCCTGATGCTGGGAAAGATTGAGGACAGGGGGAGAAGGAAGTGGTAGAGGATGGGATAGTTAGATAGGATCACTGACTCAATGGATGTAAATTTGATCAAACTCCAGGAGATAGTGAAGGACGGAGGAGCCTGGCTTGCTGCACTCCATGCAGTTGCAGATTCAGACATGACTTAGCGACTGAACAATAGCAGCAAATAGTCAATTGTATGTACCACGTTCATCAACTGATGGACACTTAGACTATCGTCAAGACTATTAACATTCATGTGCAAGTTTTTATTTGGCTCTATGTTTTCAATTTTTCTTGGATATGTTAATACATATAAGAGTGGAATTGCTGGGTGCAATGGTAACTCTATGTTTATTTCTGTGGAACTTTCAAACTACTTTCCAAAGCAGCTGTACCATTTTACTTTCCCAGAAGCAGTGAGAGTTTCAATTGCTCCACATTTTCATCAAGACTTGTTATTATCCATCTTTTTTTAGTATAACCATCTTAAATGGTATCTGATTGTGGTTTTGATTTTTTGATTTGTGTTTCCCTTAGGGCTAATGGTGAATATCTTTTCACAATGACCTTTTGTATATCTTCCTTGGAGAAATGTCCTGTCACATCATTTGCTCCTTAAAAATATATGGTTGTCTTTTATTGTTTGTGTTTTGATTGTAAGAGTTCTTTATGTATTTATAGATACACACACATATACATGTCTATATATTCTTGTCAGATTATAATATAACTCATAAATATTTTTTCCTGTTGTATGGATTGTATTTTTGCTTTCTGATAGTGTCTTTTGAAATACAAATCTTTTTTCATTTTATAAGTCCAATTTATCTAATTTTTTCATTTTTGATTGTGTTTTTGGTGTCATATCTAGGAAACCATTCTCTAATCCAAGATTCTGAATATTTATACCTGTGTTTTCTTAGATAATCTTGAGTTTTAATTCTTATATTTAGGTCTTTGATTCATTTTGAGTGCATTTTTGTGCTTGTGGAATCCTTTTATCTCAGTATCACTTGTTGGCATTATTTCACCATGTACTTATCTTGGAACTCTTGTTGAAGATCTGTTGACATTAGGTCCATTTGTTTGAACTATATGTCTCTCCTTGTACCATACTACACTGTTTTGATTACATAGCTTTGTAGTAAATTTTGAAAATGGAAAGTAAAAATGGAAAGTATTCTTATTTTCTAGATTATGTTGACTATTCTGGTTTCCTTGTATATCCATGTGAGTTTTAGGATCAACTTGTCAATATCTGCAAAACAGGCAACTTGGATTTTGATAAGAAATACACTTGAATCTGTACATTAATTTGGGAAATATTGCCATCCTTAACAATGTTAAGTTGTCCGTCTGTGAACATGAGATGTTTTCCCATTTAGCTAGGCTTTCTCATTTATCTAGGTTATCTTTATTTTTTTCAATGACATATTTTAGTTTTCTGTGTACAAGTCTTGTATTTCTTCTAAACTCAAATTTGGTTCTATTTGATTCTTTTTTATGTTATTATTTTTGTAATTTCATTTTTAGATAATCATTTTTAGATTATAGCAATAAAATTGATCTCATTTTTAGCTCTAAAATATTTTTTAATGAACCATTAATACTTAGGATTTTCTATGTATAAGATCATGTTACTAGAAGTAGAAATAATTTTGATTTCTATTTTCCAATATAGATGGATTTTATTTTGTTTTCTTGCTATATTGCTAGAATATGCAGTACAATTTTGAATAGATCAGATATTAGATACCTTTGTTTATTTCTGATTTCTAGGGGAGTGCATGAGAGTACAATTTTAAATTGTATTGTCAGGAGAGGTTTCAATAATGCAGTGGCATTTGGAGAAAAAACTTAAAGGAAATTAAGGAGCCACATAGGCTTCTATATGTGGAGGAAGTGTTCCAGGTAGAGGAGAAACAGTCAGTGCATAGAACTTGGAGCAGGAGTGTAGCTAGAATGGTGTAAGTAAGTGACAAAGCAGAACAAAGGAGGTCAGAGAGGTGATGAATAAACATGGGCAGATTGAATAGGGCAATTGGAAGCTATTGTAGTGGCCTTACCTGAGTAAAATGGGGATCCTTTAAGGGATTATTAAGTGAAGAGGAACTCAAGAGCTTCCTGATGAAAGTGAAAGAGGAGAGTAAAAAAGCTGGCTTAAAACTCAACATCCAAAAAACTAAGATCATAGCATCTGGCCCCATCACTTCATGGCAAATAGATGGGGAAACTATGAAAACACTGAGAGACTTTATTTTTGGGGGGCTCCAAAATCACTGCAGATGGTGACTGCAGCCATGAAATTAAAAGATGCTTGCTCCTTGGAAGAAAAACTATGACCAATCTAGACAGCATATTAAAAAGCAGAGACATTACTTCACCTACAAAGGTCAGTCTAGTCAAAGCTATGGTTTTTCCAGTAGTCATGTGTGGATGTGAGAGTTGGACCATAAAGAAAGCTGAGCACCAAAGACTTGATGCTTTTGAAATGTGTTGTTGGAGAAGACTCTTGAGACTCCCTGGGACTGCAAGGAAATCAAACCAGTCCATCCTAAAGGCAATCAGTCCTGAATATTCATTGGAAGGACTGATCCTGAAGCTGAAGCTCCAAATACTTTGGCCACCTGATGTGAAGAACTGACTCATTGGAAAAGACCCTGATGTTAGGAAAGATTGAAGGCAGAAGGAGAAGGGGACAACAGAGGATGAGATGGTTGGATGCCATCACCGACTGGATAGACATGAGTTTGAGCAAGCTCCAGGAGTTGGTGATGGACAGGGAAGCCTGGCGTGCTGCAGTCCATGGGGTTGCAGATTTGGACACAACTGAGCAACTGAACTGAACTGAACTGAAGCAGAAGAAAGACATGATTCAAGTTACTTTTCAAAAGAATCACTTTCATTGATATTTAAAGTTCAGGAGAAATGTTTATGCTAAAGATATAAATTTAGGAGCCACTGATATAAAGATGCTATTTAAAGCCACAAGACTAATGAGGTCATCTAGGGAGTTATTTATTGAGAAGATGAGAAAACCAAGGAATGAACCCTAAGACATACCGGCATTAAGAATTAAGACTCAATCAACTGTACTTCGGAGAAAGCAATGGCACCCGACTCTAGTACTCTTGCCTGGAAAATCCCATGGACGGAGGAGCCTGGTAGGCTACAGTTCATGGGGTCGCAAAGAGTCGGACACGACTGAGCGACTTCACTTTCACTTTTCACTTTCATGCATTGGAGAAGGAAATGGCAACCCACTTCAGTGTTCTTGCCTGGAGAATCCCAGGGACGGGGGAGCCTGGTGGGCTGCCTTCTATGGGGTCGCACAGAGTCAGACACGACTGAAGCGACTTAGCAGCAGCAGCAGCAGCAACTATACTTCAATTAAAAAAAGAGAAGGCTCCAGGAAAATTAGAGGAACTGGGAAAGGAGATGAAAGGGAAAAACTAGTGGAGTAAGAGACAAGGAAAAGGATGTAGTGTCCTGAAAGCTAAGTTGCGGGTGGACTGTCAGTTCTTTGAGAACCATGTTAGTGTCTTCAGCTTCTGAATGGTAGATGACATCCTAGCATCCTTCTTTGTCAGGTGGAAACCTCTTGATTCCTTATTCTGGGGACTTGGCTCAGTTCAAATAATGTAATGATGACCGATACAACTTGGGGAGGTGGAGTTGGGGGATGAGGGCAGGAGAGCTGACAGTTTTTGTACATCTCCTCCCACTGTGGTTGTGTTCACTTGGAGATTTGCCTTGGTCTCCACAGTTGTTTTGAAGCTGCTAATCAAGTACAACAGATTTTCAGCTTCTGGTTTGCAAACTTGGATCCTGTCAGTTTTATCCCGTTGGAATAAGAGTTAATTAAAGCAAGATTAAAATGTTAATAACCTGGGGGGCAATGTGGTGAAAGCTTAGAATCTCTGGAGATTGAGTTTTTCATGGAAATCAAAAGTATAAGGCAATGAAAAAAAAATCCATCTAAGTTGTCAAGCAAGTCTGATTTCAAAATTGAATATTTGCTTTTGAGAACAACTATAATCTTTCTTATTTGAAAAGAACTTTATGATATTCTGTAGTTCAGTGAGTAGGCAGGCCATTAAAATTGTGAATGTAAACCCAAATATGGCCCAGGATTTTTGAGGAGAATGTAAACTGCATCTCAGTGTTGTCTTCACACATTATACTGTGGATAGGATGTTTTATTTATATCTCTGGTTATGATCACAGGTGTCATTGCTGTCCCATTGTGCGAGCCTGAAAGTGTTCATGAAATACGAAATAAAAAGGCCATCTTGACTTCATGTGGGCCATTTCTTTGACTTCCTGTGCAATCTCCCTTATATCACTACAAGGTCATCCTTTTCAGATTACATTAAAAAGTGGAATTTATTGGTTTACTCAGAAGAGTCTCTAATAGTGCTCCGGAGGCCTGCCCAAATTGTCATTCTTGCCTCCTTGAGGTTTCCTGGGTACTGTGCAAGGTCTTTATCCCAGTCCTCACCATAAACTTATCAGGGTTCCATTGCTGGGGACCTACAATCTGGTTCTGAGATTAACTTCCCAACAGTGCAATAGTTTGGTGTTTGTTCAACTACTGTTGTGTCCTATACAGGCCCCAAGCTGTACAGCATGGCCAACCAACCTGTCACTGTTCTCTTGGGCTTTGCAGCCCAGAATATACTGTTTAATGTAGTGAGTGTGATAAAGGACTGGTTTAGAATGACTTTCTTATGCTAAAGTGAGCAAATACATTCTCCATAGTGGCAGCAGCTGTTTGGAGGTTTTAAACCACTGCTCCCTTACAGAGCTGTCTCTCTGCATTAGAAGTGATGCTTTGGACTGTAGTTGCTGTGGACTGATTTCCTGCAGGCAGTCCTGGATGTATGATGCTCACGTCTGATTTGTAGCTATAGTTTCTCTGTCTGATAAATTGTGGTCCCATGTGTTGAGGGCTCTAAGCTACTTCAAGAAAGGAATAGTCAGCTAGAGAAAAGATGATGACTCAGCCAGCTGAACTTAAAAAAACATTTTGATTACATGAGTTATATATGTACAGTACTTTGGCAGAAGTCTCAAGTTATCATCATTATCATATGATGTCAACATATGGTGATTATTATTATCTGATAATTTTTTTCTTTCTTTTTTTTTTTTTTAAAATGATCCTTCCTTGGTCTCTAGGCCAAAGAGCCTTCATTTAACCCTTGAGATGTATTCTTTTCTCTCTTCATTCCTGCTCTGTGCTCCTGGAGGCTGGCTTATATGGACTCCTTCCAGTGACTCCCATGCCCTCTGGCTTTGGATTGTGTTCAACTAGTGCGGACCTTGGAAGGAGTTCTGTGAGGAAGGAGAGTGACTGGTGTGGGTGTTATCCCCTCTTCTGCCCTGTAGCATCATTTTAGAGTCATTGGTCTTGGGAGGGAAAGTCATGCTCATATCTGACAGATCTCCCATATAGCCTCTCTTTCTGCAGGTTATAGAATCTGCTCCCTCCCCTTGCTGCTTTAGGACTAGGACTGAAGATTCCAGGCTGGAAAGACCCATTCTCCTTACTGCAGCATTCTGTGTGTTTTCCCTATACTCTGCCTGCACCTTTGTTGATGGTCCTTTTATTAATCTTTCCTTTAATTACTTAATCTGAGAGTATCAATTATCGCTGAGTGAGAACCTGAAAAATACACCTTCCTACTTCTTTTTACTACTACCAGTGCAAAACAGGGGAGCCTGTACACTTGGCCCATCTTCTGCTATTTCTCACTATACTTTCTGGACCTCTCTTTCCCTTCAAGACTTCATTGTCTTGAAATCAATTCACGGAGCAAGTGTGCTTGTTGAATGTGTTACCCACCCTTTTATTTTCTCCTTGGAAGTTCTGTCCAAAATAAAACACAAAGGTCTCAGCAAGACCCATCAGACTGTTTGCAGCCACACTCTTGAACTTCTACCACCAGGCTGCCCTGAGCTCTGTATCTGCTGTGACGCTTATACTCACTCCCTCCTTGAGCAAGGCTTAGACAGCATGTCCCTTCACTCATGGGTTCCAGCCCTGAACTTTGCATCTGATGACAATGGGAATGCTTAGAGAGCTAAGTAAGAAGACTTTTAGAGTCCTGGATAGCTCTCAGGACTTCTAGAATCTGGGGAGGGGGCTTTATACTTAGAGGACCTTTGTGTTTATGGGCATAGAGACATGAAGATTATGTGTTATTGTCTTGTGTTTACCTTCCCGTACCCCACATCCTTTCTAAACATTCTAATCTCTGACATAGTTCTAAATACACAGACTTGGGCTCAACAGCATCAGCTTTCAACTTCTTTGTCTCTTAATGTCTTTTTTGCCATAGTGTGAGGCTTGAACAGACAGATTTGTCACTGGCACACAGTGTCAAATTTCCATTGAGTATCTTGGGCCAGAGAATAGCAGCTGTTAAAGTGAAGTGATATTGAGTTATACTTTGGTGCCCACTGAGAAAGTTGAAAGGTCAAGTTGGGTAATCTAATGAGCTCTCCCAGGACCACGTATGTCTCTGGTAAGCCTAGGAAGATGCTCCAGAGATCTTAGAGTTGGTTCAGAATCATCACTCTGTGATGTGAAACAAGTCCTCTTGATTATATTCAATGGGAATTTGAATACACATTGTTTTCCATATCTGAATAGGCCTTGTTCTCTGTCTGCCATGAGACATAATGTACTTCCCATGCAGACAATGGCCTGTGATGAAGGGTGTTTGTCAAAGACAAAGTTAAGACTCAGGGGAATTATAAATCATCTTCTTAATGCAGATCTTTCTCTGGGAGAGAAGTGAGACCTACCTTCTTTATCTGAGGTTTGGTGAAAAGTCCAGTCTTCTCAGGGAGATAAAAACCAATCCTGTATGACAAATAGGAATACCCAAATGAAAATCTTTTTTTTTTTTTAAAGGACTTTAGCCACTATTTGATAAATGCATCCTTGTTTGGATCTTTATTTCATATATGTTAATACTGATGTGATAATGAAATCGTGTGAATGTATTACACCAGTGAGGGAAGGGACTAGCATAGATCCTTTGCATTTTGGAAAACTGAAACTTTTAGGCTCCTTTCTCTGACATGATCTAGTTCTAGAATTCTTAGTTTTTGGAGGTGGTGATGGTAAATACCAATGGTATCTAGGTGTGAATGCCTCAGATACATACAGTGGAACAGGTATCTATTCTATTTTGAGTACAGGCCCTTATATGACAGTGTTCAGTATTTTTCATAGAGCTGAATGTAAGGGTAATATGTGTATGTGTTCAGTCACTGTGTCGTGTCTGACTCTTTGAGACCCCATGGACTGTAGCCCTCCAGGCTCCTCTGTCCATGGAATTTTCTAGGCAAGAATACTGGAGTGGGTTGCCATTTCCTTCTCTAATGGATCTTCCTGATCCAGGAATCAAACCCGGATCTCCTGCATTGGCAGGTGAATTCTTAAACCCTGAGTCACCTGGGAAGCCCTATAAGGCTAATAGAGCTAATAGAATTTAGGAAATGCTCTTTGAAAACTCCCTGTATCCTGTTTGGCTTCCTTGGTAGCTCAGATGGTAAAAATATCTGCCTGCCATGCAGGAGACCTGGGTTCGATCCTTGGTTCAGGAAGATCTCCTGAAGAAGGGAATGGCAACCCACTCTAGTATTCTGCCTGGAGAATTCCATGGACAGAGGAGTCTGGCAGGCTACAGTGCATGGGGTCACAAATGGTCAGAAACAACTGAGAGACAAGCACTTTGTTTCAGTTTGGTTCCTGTTATGAGACATCATGGGAACAATGATAGAATTTACTTTCTTGGTCTCCAAAATCACTTCAGATTGTGACTGTAGCCATGAAATTAAAAGACTCTTGCTCCTTGAAATAAAAACTATGACAAAGCTAGGAAAGCATATTAAAAAGCAAAGACAGTACTTTGCCTACAAAGTTTCCTATAGTCAAAGCTATGGTTTTTCCAGTAGTCATGTATGGATGTGAGAGTTGGACCATAACGAAGGCTGAGAGCCGAAGAATTGATGCTTTTGAACTGTGTGTTGGAGAAGACTCTTGAGAGTCCCTTGGATGGCAAGGAGATCAAATCAGTCAATCCTAAAGGAAATCAATCCTGAATATTTACTGGAAGGACTGATCCTAAAACCAAAGCTCCAATACTTTGGTCACCTGATGCAAAGAGCCGACTCATAAGAAAAGACCCTGATGCTGGGAAAGATTGAAGGCAGGAGGAGAAGGGGATGACAGAGGATGAGATGGTTGGATGGCATCGTGGACTCAATGGACATGAGTTTGAGCAAGCTCTTGGGGTTGGTGGACAGGGAAGCCTGGCATGCTGCAGACCATGGTATCACGAAGAGTCCGACACAACTGAGAGACTGAACAACAACAATGAGACATCACATAAGATGATGTTTCAGAGTTCATCACTCTTTAAGACAAACTTGGAAAATTTATTCAATTGTATTGCATAATACTCTTCACACTGAAGTTATCTGTCCACACTCACTCTGTCTCCTCCTGAAACCTCCGAATATTTTCTGTCAATTTAGGTTTAATACCAAAAAGTTATAGTCAGTTGAAATAGTTAGGGTCTCACTGAATTTTTTTCATTACCATTCGTAGCATGCTAAATAAGATTTGCACTTAGTACTGATCTCTTGGCTATGTTACTCTTTATACCTACCTGCAGAGAGAATTGCCCATTTATTCCTTCTCTGTTTCAGTCTTAAAACCAACCCTTGATCCCCGACAAACAATTCTTTCAAATCTGGGGTTAATCCATTTTGAATGGCCTTTGATGTAAACACTTCTAAGTGGCTTTAAAAATATTTTCCAATCATTCCTGTTTAAGTAACCTCAGGTCAGGGTAATTTGGTTTGGAGGGCTGGTTTACAATGAATGTTCTGGGGGCCCTAAAAGGACATGGAAAATTTAGCAAAGAGTCTGTAAATCCGTATACCCTTCTGGCATTTTCTATGGATGGGAAAAAAATTCTTTTTTGTATACACATATAAGCATCCCTCAGTATCCATAGGACATTGGTTCCAGGACATCCACAGATATGAAAATTTGTGGATGCTCAAGTCCCTTACATAAATAGGGAGGACTGTTTAGAGAGGACTGTTACCCAGAAAAGTCAGCATCTCCACTTTTACAATATAGCATTTATTTAAAAGTTTATTGTGGGCTTCCCTAGTGGCTCAATGGTGAAGAATCCTCCTGTCAATTCAGGAGAAAGAAGTTTGATCTCCGGACCAGGAAGATCCCACATACCTCGGAGCAGCTAGGCCCTAATGCCACAACTACTGAGCCTGTGGTCTAGAGCCCAGGAACCACAGCTACTGAGCCCATGTACCACGACTACTGAAGCCCACGTGGCCTAGAGGCTGTGCTCAACAACAAGAGAAGCCACCACAGTGAGAAGCCAGGCACTGTGGCTAGAGAGAAGGCCCTGCTCTCTGCAGCTAAAGAAAAGCCCACATCTCAATGAAGATCAGCATTGCCCAAAATAAATAAATAAAATTCTGTGCTGATTTCAGTAGTTGGTAACAGATACTGGGTCAGTGAGTGGACTTGATAACATAGAAAGTAGAAGAGGATGTTCTACTCTGCAGCTCCCCAGAAACTTTCCTCTAACAAGTGCAGGTCACATGGTAATTTAGCAGTATCTTTGCACCAGTGTTCTCTAACCCACCTTTTTATTATTATTTTTTTTTCCTTCCAAAATCAGGATGAATGCTAACTTCTGTGGGCCAAGTTCGGTATTGGCTGAATCACCTGCATGTATTAGTTGATAACCAGCTACCATCTGTTAGTAGCTTTACTTTGTCCATGACTGTTCAAATTACTCATGACTATAAGTGATGAAATAAGATTAATGCTTTTGAAAGTATAGATTGATTATACACTGTGGCCATTCTAATATATCTATAAGTGTTAAATGTGCTCATTGTGGGGACCAAAGAGGGGATACATTGTCAGAGTGCACGGTGAAAGCTAGAGTGTTAAAAGCAAATGTAATTCTTTTCTATCAACATACAAGCATAACGCTTCTTGATCTGAAAACATAAAATCTAACTGATGGGGGTGCATAGAATATACAGCATAGAGGTGTTAACTTTGATGGTGCAGTAGAATAGAAGGAAAGAAGGAAGGAGGCTGTGGGAGGTAGGGCTCGTTGGGGATGACTTTAGTCTATAAATAGAACAATAGATGGAATTTGAAAGATGGGGAAGGGAGGTGAGGGGGTCCTTGTATGGTTGGCAGTACACATGGAGCTTCATATACCTCATGGGACTTACATTTCATATTAACTCTATAAGGCAGGAAATTATTACTGATGAGAAAACTGAGCGTTAGAAGTGGTATGGATTCAAAAGTTGCACAGATTAATTATAGAACGAGTGCTTGAATACAAAACTGACCGAGAAGTCCATTAAGAAAGTAGAATTTAGATCTCAACCAGGAAGGTAGATTTAAATAGTTTTTTTTTCTCTCTCTGATTACATAGTGTACTTTGTAAATTATATAAAAAAGAGAGCCATATATACTGTGGACCATGTATGCACAGATAGCTCTCTGTCATCATCACAGGCATGGGATTCTGAAAAGAGCTAATGTATCAGCCAAGGTTCAACAAAATAAGTAGAACCAGTACATCCAGCAGGAAATCTATCTGTCTGTCTATCATCAATCTATGGATTTATTACAGGGGCTTTGCTTATCTAATTGTGGAGGCTGGTTAAATAGTCCCTATAAAGCTGCCTCCACATGTAGTGTTGAATCTTGAAGCCCATAGAGCAGGCAGTCAGGAAGGGATGAATATCACAAGCAAGCAAGAATCGCATAAGCACAAGTTTAAATCCTACAATCATGAGCTGTATAGATCCTATTATAGCCTGAAATCTATGTGTGTTTTGTTTTGTTTTTTTCTGCCTCTGCCTTTTATGATGAGGATGTCCTGTAGAAGCTAAAACCCTTTGTCATGGACCTAAACACACATATAGGCATACCGTGGAGGTAGTTCAATTATAGTTCCAGACCACCATAGAAAGTTGAATATCTCAATAAGCAAGTGACAGGCTTTTTGGTTTCCCAATGCAATATATAAGTTATGTTTACAGTGTAGTCTATTAATGAGCAATAGCATTACGTCTTAAAAAAAACCCAAAGTACATATCTTAATTTAAAAATACTTGATTGCTGAAAAACACTAACTACTGTTTGAACCTTCAGGGAGTCATAATCTTTTTTTGCAGTATTACTGTCAAAGATCACTGATCACAGATCACCACAGCAGATATAATAATGAGAGAAGAGTTTGAAATATTGTGAGAATTATCAAAACATGATACAGAGACATGAAATGAGCAAATGCCTTTGGAAAAATGGTCCCTATATACTTGCTCGATGTAGGGTTGCCACAACTCTTCAATTTGTAAATAATGCAACACTATCCTCAAAGCACGATAGGGTGAAATACAGTAACATGAGCTACGTCTGTACTTGACCTAGATGCTGCTTCCATCACTGGGTGGATCAACACATCAGTAACAATGAGTACATGCGACAAAAGGACTGTTGTTTCCCTTCTACCCTCTTTCCAAAGTCTCCCAAGGATTCTGGGAAATGTAGTCCAGCCTACTCAGGTTGACACATCAGAAGACCATCACACCTTCTTTTCTTCTAAATAGCAGAACTGTCATTCTGATAACATGCAGCAACTCTACCCTTTTAGAACTAGATGTGCCAGCCCCCAAATAAGCTGGTTTGTTGGGGGTCATTCAGTCTAGACATTGTAAAAAATTTATCTTGGTAGTTTCAGGACAGAAAAGGTCAGAGTCATCATTTACACAAAGACTTTGCAACTTATGGAGAGAGAGCTTTCAATTACTATTCTAACCACACTAAGAATAAAGCAGGAATAATATGACTTGTGCCATTCGATTTGACTGAGAGGCTAAGACTCCAGATCCTGAGCTCATTCCCACCTGACTTTGCCCATAGAAAAGTTACTGAAATGAATTTACATTCTGATGAATTGCATGCATACTTTTAGGTTAGAAACTAAATTTTAAACATTGGTCTCAACTCTTTTCTTTTCTCAGAAGACATAGACTTTCCCTGGAGCCTACTGTATAAGCACTAGAGTATTATTCTAGGCAAAGACAGAGAAGAATTTAAATTAAAGTCTAAAATTGGGTCTCTTAACCCAGGTTCTCCACTCCAGTATGTAAATATCACAGCTAGCAAATAGGTAAATAATTGGGCAGTGTTTGATGTGAGATTGAATAGCCAAATGATGTATGTGCCATTACAATTCTTTGCTATGATATATAATCCAATTGCAGATATAGGCCAAACAAATTAATGAATCTTTGAATCTCTCATAATGAATTTTTGCTAGCTTTTCAAAAAGATTAAACCATTCATTCAATCCATCAACAGCCATTTTGGAGCAATTGCTGGGCATGAGACACTATTTCTGTGGCTGAAATAATAGGGATACTTAAGATGTGGTACCAGTTGGCAAGTAACTCAGTTTATTTGTGACAAATAAAGCTTACTATAAAAACAAGAGCCATTCTCAGTAATGCTAGAAAAGTGTTTTGCAGTGCCATGAGTGGGCAGATTCCTTTCAATTGAGTAGGATCAGAGATGCTCTCTGAGCTGAGCCTTGAAAAATGGGTGCAGTTTTGTGGAATGGAATTGGGGGCAGACAGTCTGTGGGTGCATTGTTGAATCTGTTTTTGTCTGGTTTAAGAGGCCAGGTGAAGATTGAAGATATGAAATTTAAAAAGGGTACTTACCTCTTGATTCTTCAATTTATCCTTTCATTACTATGATTGGGACTTAAAGTGTTTACAATTAAAGTTAATGAACGTTTTATTGCTCATGACAGTTCACAGCAAATTAGTCTCTTACTTTCTTCTCAAAGTGGGAGAAGGCCCCAGGAAACCTCTCCCTGAAGCTAGAGCTGTGGAGCACTGGCTCTGCAGGATGCTCTGTGGAGGTGAACTTGGGGAGCAGGGATTCTGCCAGGAAGGATCCCCTATGAAATGTGCCAAGGCTGATTGGAGGTGGAATGCTGAGAACAACTTGGTGGAGTTAAGGGAACCAGAGGAGGCTTGGCCCCTGCCCTCTGGCAGCCTGAGGATCCCGTGAGTGTTGGCCACACCTTCTGGTCTGGTACTGGAGGTGGGCTTGGCCTCCCAGAGCCCCTGCCCTTACCTTCCCTGTGACTGCGGGTCCTCCCAGCCTCTGCCTCATCCCTGAGGATGAGCCCTTTTCTTTCTTTCCTTTTTCCCCTTCCTTCCTTCCTTCCTCTCTTCCTCTCTTCCTTGGCTGTTGTTGTGGTGGTCATTAAAGATACTGGAATATGTTTTTATTTGGTTTTCTAAGGAGGCTTTCAACAATATTCTGTTGTATCGAGTTGGCCAAAAAGTTCATTCAGTTCATTCATGGAAAAACCTGAACGAACTTTTTGCCAAGCCAATATATTCATCCTAGGATGATGTTATACAGAGTGGGATTGGGGACCCTTCCTGTCTCCCTAGAGCACTGCAGCAGTCCTGCTCTGGGGTCTGCAGCCCTATATCACAGTCCCCACTTGGTGAACAGTGCTTCTTGCAAGGTGTCTCCTGGGCTCCCAATAGGAACAGCTTAGCTGTTTACATCTCCGTATATGTTTTCATTTTTTAAAGGATTCCATGGCTAAAAGGATTTAAAAACACCGATTGAATCCTCTCCCAGGGTCCTCTGACTCTCAGATTCCATGATTAAGTTTATCACAATCTACTGTAGTAACTCCTAGGTCTACGTCTGCACGAAGGCCATCTGCTGGACTTTCACAACCGAATATTAATAGGACTTTCTCTGCCATAGCCTGGGTATTTGTATCCTCCCTCCACCAATTTATATTCTAAGGTGATGATATTAGGAGGTGGGGCCTTTGGGAGGTGATTAGGTCTTGAGGGCCAAGCTTTCATGAATGGGTTAGTCCCTTTATAAGAGAAGCCCAGAGAGCTCCCTCCTCCTTTCTGGCTTGAGAGGTTACAGTGAGATGACAGCCAGCACTGAGGAAGCGGGGTCTTACCAGACGCTGAAAATGCTGGCACCATGATTTTAGACGTCCCAGCTTCCAGAAGTGTGAGAAGTAAATGTTTGTAAGACACACAGTTGACGGTATTTTTGTTATAGCAGCATGAGTGGACTGAAGCCCTTGCCCTCCACAAATAGCTCTTCTCATCTCTGTACAAGCGCTGGTAGGCTTCCTGGTTGCCAGCCCTGTGTTTGGTCAGGGTAAGGACTGCATGGTGAGGGAGCGTTGTGGAAGGAGCTCCCGAGGGTGCAGAGTACATGTCAGATCCACTTCAGTGGTAGAACTGGGGGACATGGACTTAGTGCTGGACTTGGCTTTCACCTCACTGAGCTAATCACTGTCAACACCCCAGACCTAGACCTGGATGCTCACTTCTGCGCCAGTCCCATGCACACAGCTTCCAGCTTCAGATTTATGCTTGCACATCTGCCACACACTTTCCATTCCCTGTAGCACGTCTTTCTGCAAAGAATTCATTATCTCCCTTTAAAGCTGCTTCTCTTTCCTGACTTCCCAGTGAGGCTGAAAAACTCAGAACCATCTGTATTAGCTCCATCTTTCACCTCGAATCATTTCTCTGGTTCCCGGATCCTGACAAGTTTCCTTTTTATTGTTTCTTGCTTCTGTGTCTCTTTTGCCTTTACCACCCCTCTAGTTCAGGCTCTCATCATCCTCCAAATATCGCAAACATGTTCTCCCTCCACTCCCATCTTCATGGCGAGTGCTCAGGGCACATGCTTCTGAAGCCATGCAGGGTAGCAAATGGGGAGTCAGCACTTGTGTGACTTTTTATCAAACAAACAGTCTGCACACTCAGAATCTCCTTCCATCCATCCCTCCACCCCCAGTGGGATCCTATCTGAGCCTTATGAATAAGAATCCCTTACTCTCACCTTATTAGCCAAAGTCCCAATCCCCAAATAAAGATAACTTCTGCCACTATACTGTTTAAACTGTTCCTCATGGGAACCCATCTCAGCCCATCCTCAAAGCCCCACGCACACCCCACCACCTTTGTGAAATCTTCCCAAATGAACAATCCCAATCAGAAGACTTTTCTCTATATCTGCCCCTCCTTGTGTCAGTTCACTGGATACTGTCAGATTCTGTTCTTTAGCTGTGTGTGTGTGTGTGTGTGTGTGTAGTATATATACGGCCATGGCATCTAAGAAGGAAACTCATGGAGAGCAAGGACCTGGCAATTCCTCGACCTGTTTCATGAGTAACCTGGCAAATGCCTGCTCTGCTTCCAGAAGTCTAATCTGTTGGAAAAATACTAAAGGGCATCAAAAATGTGTTCAAGCTCTTATGTTAATTGATCATGATGAATAGCTCCAACTGTGTTTGTTTTTTCTTCACCTTGGTAAGTGCATTTTCTGAGAAAGTTGAGATCTGTTGTCAAGTGACCCATTCTGGCATATCCTAAGACTTATCATCTTGAGTTTCTTTTTAATTGGAGCTGAGAAGTTACAGATGTAACATTTTTGTATGTTTTTACAAAATTCACACTTTGCTCACTATAATTTATGTTTTCCTTAGCAACTGGTGGAAACATTTTAAGGGTCAGCCTAGAAGTAGCAGAATCAGTAGAAACACCTTTTCTAAACCTTTCTTCCTTGTGTCATTAATCAAAAGAAACATACCTACTAACCCAGCCTGTCAGATTCACTCACAAAAGTTGCAATTTATCTCCAAAGCATTCTTGCCCCCTGAACCTGGTAGCTGATTGGGTAATGAGTAATTACACACCTTCAGTTATTGCTCTGACTTGGAATTTTTCAGCTTCTATTTTCTGTCAGTAAATGGAACTAAACTGCATGTGTTTTGGCTTGAGTATACAATGAATCAGAATTAATGAAATGTCATATCCATTAAAGCAAACTCAGAAAATTGCAAGCAAATATGGATAAGAGGGCTTTTAGTCCTCACTTTGCAGTTACAAGCAAAATGATAGTGACCATTTCACATTTCACTCTATACAATCTTCCTTCCTGCTATCACTCTCTAGGACTTGGCCTGTCCAGAGAAAAGAAGGAAGTTTACCAAAGCTTCCTTGAAAAATGCCCATGAGGGAATCCTAAATACTAAGGGTAGTTAGGGTTTTGAAACCTGTACTTTTTTAACTCAAATATGTGGCTATCCCTCTTTGTGGGAACTTGTTGTGACACTGGCTGTGTAATTTATTGCCTACTATTGTGGACAATAACTGACAAACACAGAACTGTAGATTGGCAATGGAATTTATTAGGTTTTGTTGGTATAGTCAACACTCTCTGTTTCCAGTGCTTCACACATTTGCTATTGAAAACATGTAGGGTAAAAGGTTTGCTCTATTGCTTCTTCTATGCATTGGTTTAAACATGGAAATGATTATTGATGTAAAGTCCTGTTGGGGAGTCATCTTGGTGAAAGGCAGAGAAAAGCACTGTGTGGTTCCCCCAGATCCTTCCTGGTTTTCAGATGCCTCCTCAGTGATGATCACTGGGACAGCAGGATGCTCAGACTGTTGCTGCTGCCTGTTATTGTCTTCACTGTCCACCCACAGGTATCACAGACCTAGGGGGATTTATACATGAGTGGAAGCCCTTCAGTTGCATAGAAATAATGAAAAATTACCCAAACAGCTAAATAGAGAGAACCATAGGTTGCCCTACCATTGAGTAGTGGCCTCTGAGTTCCTGATTTTGGTGTACTCTGGAGGCTGGACCATCAATGCTGTGTAACGCTGCAAATAAATGCCTGGTCCTGGGGCTCTCTCAAGAATACCACTGGCTGGGGCCCTTCTTTCATCAATGTGCATGGTATTTCAATTGTGACAAATGTATTTCTTTAAAAAAGAATGCGCTGTCTCTTGTTTAAGTGATGCATCATTAATTCTGTTGTGTGTGTGTGTATGTGTGTGCACATGCATGTGCATGCTCAGTCATGTCTGGTGTCTGATTCTTTGCCACCCCATGGACTATAGCTCACCCAGCTCCTCTGTCCATGAGATTCTCCTGGTGAGAATACTGGAGTGGGTTGCCATTTCCTTCTCCAGGGGTCTTCCCAACTTAGTGATTGAACTCATGCCTCTTGCATCTCCTACATTGGCAGGCGGATTCTTTACCACTATGCTACCTGGGAAGCCCCTAATTCTGACTTGATTATTATTATTATTTTGGACATGCTGAGCAGCTTTGAGAATTTGTGGGATCCTTTTTTTTTTTTTTTGGTATAGGAAAATTTATTACTATAATGCTTTCATCATCAAAATTTATGATCTTGGTCTTTCCTTCTTGCCTTTGTATAAAGCCAAGAGAGAGATATTGGCTACTTTGACAACCTTAAAGCGGACTCCAGGAATGTCACCAACAGCATGACCTTTGTGACCAAATCCAGCAACCAGAACTTCATCATTTTCCTCAATAAAATTCAAGCAACCATCATTGGGTACAAAAGCAGTGATTTTTTTTGCCATTCTTGATTAGCTGAACCCTGACACACTTCCTGATGGCAGAATTTGGCTGTTGGGCTTCAACTCCTACTTTTTCCAGCACAATTCCCTTGGTGTGAGAAGCACCGCCAAAAGGGTTGGCCTTCAGGGCTGTGCCCAGATGGGCTTTCTTGTACTGCTTATCATGCCACTTCTGGTCTCGTTGGTGGCTACGGAGCTTCCTGGCAGTACGAAGACCGCGACACTTGCCCATCCTGCCGGTGCCACGGGCCTGAGCGAAAGACGAGAATTTGTGGGATCTTATTTTCCCCAACCAGGGATCAAACCCTGGACCTCAAGAGTGGGAACACCAAGTGTTAACCACTGGGCCACCTGGGAATTCCCAATTCTGTCACATTTGATTTCAGCAAATTGATAAAGAGGGGATTAGGACCTCATTGGAGAGGGTGGAGATGACACTTCTTTCCTAAACTGCTTCACAGGATGTAGAAGATCAAGCGTGGATAAAGCACCTTCTGAGGCTCTCGGGATTGTAGACACCCTCCCCCATGTAGGACAGGAGGCATTCGTGGAGACCCCTCTATAACCCAGCCTCTTGGGAGATGCCTAGATGCTAGTCAGTTCATGTTAGTATGAATTAATGACTTTTATTCCTCTTTGAAGAATGTCTAAAATACTCAGCCAGTATGAAGATAGGGGATTTCAGAGAAGCTAGGGTTTCCAGGTCTGGAATAATTCTTGTGACTTTCCAGGTTCCCTGCTTCCCTGACCAAAGCTCCCAAGTCATTTATTGCCCCTTTTCTGACTTGATCTTCCCTAAAGTGGGTATGCACCCTTTAAATTTTTACTTTTATTGCAACAAGAAGAGTTCATGAATGGAAGAGGAGGTAGGCTTGAACCCAGCAGCCTTCAGGGGAGAAATACTGAGAACTAGAGTCGAACTCTGGCCTCTTGGCTCTTGAAAAGGTGTCAAGGCCAGCTGGTTGGCCAGCTTCCTAACTCTGATGCTCCCTCCATGTGTTACTTCCTGAAAGGCATAGCCTCTCGCAGATGCTGTGTTATATTTGCTGCCTAATTTATTCATACAACACAGACAGAAAGCAATGGGAATGGTATGTAAATACTTCGCAGATCTTTTAGAGCATTTTCATCTTGAGAAATTAACCTGAATAAACCAGGAGTTCTCTGTTCTCTAACAGTCTCCCCAGAATCTCTCTCAGCCCTGCTTACTCTGAAGGGCAATTGAAGCATGAAGAAGATCCATGGAGAGATAAAGCAGCATCGCTAGGTCGGGACTCCTCAGGAGGAGATGGCAGGCAGTCATGGGCCAGTAGGGTGAGCGCCAGACCAGAAGCTGCATGGTCTGGCTTCTGTTTCTGAAGCTACATCCATGTATTACTTCTAGAAGGTCATAACCTCTTATGGGAATTTTGTTTCAGTATCTGAAAATTGCAGAGAATGAATCAGGCAATCTCTAAGAATCTTCCTATCCAGCACGCCAGGCTTCCCTGTCCTTCACTATCTCCCAGAGTTTGCTCAAACTTATGTCCATTGAGTCGGTGATGCCATCCAACCAGCTTATCCTCCATTGCCCCCTTCTTCTGTCCTCAATATTTCCCAGCATCTGGGTCTTTTCCAATGAGTCGGTTCTTTGCATCAGGTGGCCAAAGTATTGGAGCTTCAGCTTCAGCATCAGACCTTCCAATGAATATTCAGAACTTCAATGAATGAATATAAGTGTAGTTAAAACTCTTTGTTTCAACTGCAGGGGCTATAGGTTCTATCCCTAGTTGGGGAACTAAGATCTCGGCATCTTAGTTCTTCCTGTCTTAGATCTTCCCATCTCCAGATCTGGTTCCATTCCGCCTTGAGGCTAGCAGAGTTTGCCTTTTTTCCTGCCAGTAATGTGAGAGTCTCTTTGTTTTCTGCTTCCCTGGCCCTTCTTTGCCTTCCTCCTGAGGCTTCCTGACATCTCACAGCTGCTGTGCTTTGTTCTCCGTCACACCAGGACACAGCAGCCGGCAGGAGCCAGAGACCAATCAGTATTTGATAAAGATAAATCTGTGCTTAGAGCTGGAGCAGATGTTTAGCCAATTAGGAGATGAAACCCTCTGCAGAAGTAGATCCGCTTCCATCTGAGGACTTTGGATTTTGCTGTAAAAAGTACTCATTCCTTAAAAGTGCTTGTAGAATGTATCAAAACAAGGCACAAGATTAGGGCACTTGCACTAGGTTACTCAGTTACAGTGTGGCTTCAAGATACTGAATACTCTTATATTTAGAATGTTATAAAATATGGATATTTTAGAATGGAAGGGACTTTATTCCTTTTCTTCCCACCCAGTGGAGGAGGTGTTCTGTAGTCTTGTTTCTCAGAATGCGGTAACTAAATCAGCAGTCTCCCAATACTAACCTGGGAACTTGTTAGAGATGCAGACTCTCAGGCCCCATGCCAGACCTGCTGAGTTAGAATACACACTTCAATAAGATGCACAGATGATTTACATGTACATTGAGGTGTGAGAAACACCACTTTAAGATATCCCATTTGTGGTGTTTGAGAAGACTCTTGAGATTCCCTTGGACAAAAAGAGATCAAACCAGTCGATCCTAAAGGAAATCTACCCTGAATGTTCATTGGAAGGACTGCTGCTGAAGTTGAAGCTCCAATACTTTGGCCACTTGATGTGAAGAACTGACTCATTGGAAAAGACCCTGATGCTGGGAAAGATTGAGGGCAGGAGGAGAAGGGGCCAACAGAGGATGAGATGCTTGGATGCCATCACCAACTTAGTGGGCATGAGTTTGAGCAAGCTCTGGAAGATAGTGAAGGACAAGGAAACCTGGCATGCTGCAGTCCATGGGGTCACAAAGAGCTGCACACAGCTTAATGACTGAACAACAATGAACAAGTTATCCCTAATAAAAGACAACATATTGATACTTCCCTAGTGGCCCAGTGGTTAAGACTCCATGCTTCCACTGCAAGGGGTATAGGTTCGATCCCCAGTTGGAGAACTAAGATCTCGGCATGCTGTATGAATAGCCAAACAATAAATAAAATAGTAAAATACAGAGGTGATTCACATGTTTACTGGGCTGTGTGAAACACCAGTCTGAGATTATTGTTGTTTTACAGTCTTCTGAATTCATGGCTGCAGTCACCTCACCATTCACAGACCACTCTAAGATATCCCTGATCAAAAGACAAGATATCTTAGTTTAAACACACTCAGACACAAGATGCTACCTACTTATTGCAGGGTGTTCAGTTTGGGAATACCCTGAGCATCAGAACAGGCTTCCTTATAATAAAAAGAATAGTAAGTATTTACTTAACTCTGACCAAGTGACTTCTTTTAAATGCTTTATAAGTATGTGCTGCTTTGTCTTGCAGTCACAACAACCAGGTGAGATAAATACTGTTTGTTTTTGTTCAGTTTAATCCCCACAACACATGGATGAGGGGGATATACTTTTATTTCCCGTTTTCTGTATGAGAAAGCTAAGACCTGAGAAAATCAATAACCTGCCCAAGTCACATGGCTGGAGAGTGACTCATAAGCTCTAACCTAAGTAGTTTGACTCCAGAGCCCAACCCAACCACTATACTCTATGCTTATTCATTTTAGTAATAAAGGTGTTCCTTTCTGTAGTGTCTGACCATCTGTATTCTAGAAGTACAAATAAAATTTTATGTTTTTCTTATGTGAAAACTCAACTTATATGGCACCAACTCTCATGATCACTATTTTTGATATGTTCTTCATTGATGTAATTATATATCCTTCCCATGTTAGTCAAATGCTAGTCTGTAATGGTATAGACCTAACAGAAGTAGAAGATATTAAGAAGAGGTGGCAAGAATACACAGAAGAACTGTACAAAAAAGATCTTCAGAACCCAGATAATCACGGTGGTGTGATCACTCACCTAGAGCCAGACATCCTGGAATGTGAAGTCAAGTGGGCCTTAGGAAGCATCACTATGAACAAAGCTAGTGGAGGTGATGGAATTCCAGTTGAGCTATTTCAAATCCTAAAAGATGATGCTGTGAAAGTGCTAAACTCAATGTGCCAGCAAATTTGGAAAACTCAGCAGTGGCCACCAGGACTGGAAAAGGTCAGTTTTCATTCCAATCCCAAAGAAAGGCAATGCCAAAGAATGCTCAAACTAGCACACAATTGCACTCATCTCACACGCTAGTAAAGTAAGGGTCAAAATTCTCCAAGCCAGGCTTCAGCAATATGTTAACTGTGAACTTCCAGATGTGCAAGCTGGTTTTAGAAAAGGCAGAGGAACCAGAGATCAAATTGCCAACATCCAATGGATCATCAGAAAAGCAAGAGAGTTCTAGAAAAACAACTATTTCTGCTTTATTGACTATGCCAAAGCCTTTGTCTGTGTGGATCACAATAAACTGTGGAAAATTCTGAAAGAGATGGGAACACCAGACCACCTGACCTGCCTCTTAAGAAACCTGTATGCAGGTCAGGAAGCAACAGTTAGAACTGGACATGCAACAAGAGACTGGTTCCAAAGAGGGAAAGGGGTACGTCAAGGCTGTATATTTTCACCCTGATTATTTAACTTATATGCAGAGTACATCATGAGAAATGCTGGGCTGGAAGAAGCACACGCTGGAATCAAGATTGATGGGAGAAATATCAATAACCTCAGATATGCAGATGACACCACCCTTAGGGCAGAAAGTGAAGAGGAACTAAAAAGCCTCTTGATGAAAGTGAAAGAGGAAAGTGAAAAAGTTGGCTAAAAGTTCAACATTCAGAAAACTAAGATCATGGCATCTGGTCCCATCACTTCATGGCAAATAGATGGGGAAACAGTGGAAACAGTGGCTGACTTTATTTTTTTGGGCTCCAAAATCACTGCAGATGGTGCCTGCAGCCATGAAATTAAAAGACACTTACTCCTTGGAAGGAAAGTTATGACCAACCTAGATATCATATTGAAAAGCAGAGACATTACTTTGCCAACAAAGGTCCGTCTAGTCAAGGCTATGGTTTTTCCAGTGGTCATGTATAGATGTGAGTTGGTCTATAAAGAAAGCTGAGCACTGAAAAATTGATGGTTTTGAACTCTGGTGTTGAAGAAGACTCTTGATCCTCCCTTGGACTGCAGGGAGATCCAACCAGTCCATCCTAAAGGAAATCAGTCCTGAGTGTTCATTGGAAGGACTGATGCTGAAGTTGAAACTCCAATACTTTGGCCATCTGATGCGAAGAGCTGACTCATTGGAAAAGACCTTGATGCTGGACAAGATTGAAGGTGGGAGAAGAAGGGGTTGACAGAGGATGAGATGGTTGGATGGCATCACTGACTCAATGCACATGAGTTTGATTAAACTCCAGGAATTGATGATGGACAGGGAGGGAGTCCTGGCAGGCTGCAGTCCATGGGCTCACAAAGAATGGGACACTACTGAACGACTGAACTGAAGTGAAGTGAAGTATGGCCTTCAGGCTTGTACCCTGAACCTCAGCTGTGTGGTTCTGAGCAAAGCAAAGTTCTATGATAACCTTCAATGTGTACTGGAGTATACCACACCTTGAATAATGAAGACTGATGATTATACAACTGAATTCTCTAATGTAATCATGGTGTTGATTGGTAATGAGCTCAATGGGTTTTCACAAAGGCTGCTATTAAGCAGTTTCTCTAAGTCTCTATTTGTCAGGATGATTTTTGAACCCAGAGGCATTCCCTTGAAGCCGATCCATCATCAGTATCATGTGCTTCTGCCCACACTGAACTCAAGCGATTCTCTGGCACCAGTCTCCAGTGTAGGGAGGGTGCTAAAGGGATACCCTGGCACCAGTCTCCAGTTTAGGGAGGGTGTATTTACACCCTGCGGAGGGTAAAACTTGATATCCATCCTGTTGAATTTCATCTTGTTAGCTGTGACTCATTATTCATCCTGTCAAACCTTTTGGATTCTTGAATCTCTTTCTCAGCATTTTTGCTAGCTGGCCCAACCGTGTGTCATCTGAAAATGTGATCAACATACCTCCTATCTTTATTATGCAATTTGCAGCTAAAACTGCTGAATGGGCCAAAGTTGAAGGAAGCCCCTGGGATAGGGCCTACTCCTAGATACCTTCCATGCAGGCTGGTGTCAGTTCACGTAATCTGCAACTTCTGGGCCATTCAATCATCTTAATTTCTCAAAGCTCTTTGAGCAGCCTGTATGTCTCCATTTTCCCAGGAGGGAGAGTAGTGGCCAATATGCTATTTTAAACCACCAACACCCTTCAGGTATATGGTCCTCCATTATTACGGTAGAGGCAACAATTTAGTGCAAGGCACCCTGAATCAGTTAGAAATGAGTTAAGTATGAGCTCTAGCTCTGCCACTTCTGTCTTTGTACCCATCAGTTAAAGTGGACCAGAGAAGCAGAACCACTAGGGGTGGTTTATACAGTATAAAATTATACAATAGGGCTTTGTTGTTGAGGTTTGAACTATGCAGTTGTGGGAGCTGATTGAACAGTGTGCCTTTCCATTTGTGTATATTGGTAGGGTCTGAAATAGCAGGATAGTCAGTTCAAAGGGGCTTCCATGGTTGCTCAGATTGTAAAGAATATACTTGCAGTGCAGGATACCTGGTTTTGATCCCTGGATGGGAAAGATCCCCTTGGAGAAGGGAATGACAACTCACTCCAGTATTCTTGCCTGGAGAATCCGATGGACAGAGTAGCCTGGAAGGCTATAATCTGTGGGGTTGTAAATAGTCAGGCACAACTGAGCGATTAAGCATGTCAGTTGGTAAGAGAAGATGGGTGTGAGGGACTTCCCTAGTTGTTTAATGATTAAGAATCTGCCTTCCAATGCAGGACAGACAGGTTTGATTACTGATCAGGGAACTAAGAGCCTAAGTGTGGTGGAGCAGCTAAGCCCACGCACCACAACTACTGAACCTGCATGTTTTAGAGCCTGAACACCACACTAGAGAGAAGCCTGAACACCTCAATGAAAGGTCCCGTCAAGTAAATAAATATTTTTTAAAAAAAGAAAAGAGGGACATGAAATAGAGGAGAGCGAGGACAAAATAGAACTCATGAGGATGTGTTGAAGCCCACATTCATCCCTCGTTACCTCTAGGACTTCATCTTTGGCAATGCAGGTGACTTACAAGGAGAAACTGGCTCCTTCCTCACAGAGATAAACACATACCTGGCCTAAGAGCTAGAGACTAAAGGAGGAGATGTAGTGGGATCTGGAGTTTCTGGGAGCCTGGCTGCTGCTCCATGCCAGCCGGTGAGCCAGCAGATCAGCAAAATGCACATGGGCTGCCACAGCTGCCCAGCACTGACCTTCTATCTGCTGCTTCATTTCGCCCTCCAGATCTTGTGCAAATTTCTCCTTTAGTCCACACTAACCTGGAACTATGCAGGAAAGGGAATCTGGGAAATATAGTTTCAGCTTAGTTGATACCCTCTCTGTGTGTTGTCTGTATAGTCATCTCTTAATACCACTTACCTTCCAAATGAATACAGTACAAAAACCATGTTTCAGCCTAACATAATGCAGCAATCCCTTGTACAACTGAAAACAGACCACCACCTTCAAAAGTAGATAATTGTTTAGTCGTGGTGTCTGACTCTTTTGTGACCTGATGGCCTACGGCCTGCCAGGCTTCTCTGTCCATGGGATTTCACGGGCAAGAATAGTGGAATGGGTTGCCATGCCCTCCTGGGAAGGGGATCTTCCCAATTCAGAGATAGAACCCATGTCTCCTGTATTGGTAGGTGGATTTTTTACCACTGATCCACCAGGAAAGTCCTTAAAAGTAGATACAAATTCTTTTAATTCATTTTTGCATGTTGTGTATTCATCTTCTTATGGAATCACATGCTTCTTTTGGTATCTTGTAATTTAGGTACTGAGATAAACTTAATTACCATTATTTTATCTTCTGTTAGATAATAAGGGGATTGGAGATATGAAGAGAAAAAAATAGTCAATGTGTACTGAAACATATTCATATTAAAATAAGGAAGAAGTCCTAAAATTTATTATAGTTCTTGTTTCTGCAATTGCCCATGTGGTTATTCCTGGCATTTTTAACTACCTTTTTCTCCCCCTACATGTTCTTTATTTTGTATTTCCTTTGCCTGTACTAAAAAAAATCTGCTGGTTTTGGTTCCTGGTCAAATAGGGTGACCCAAACATTTATTCATGAAGGTTTTAGGGTACTATTATTTCTGACTGTATGGGGTTGTGGACAATTTCCATTGACTTTAGTTGTAGGACCTGGAGTACCAAGAGAAGCCCCAGGGACTCTCATAAATTCCAGATGAACTCTTCCTTACCTCTAGTATGGAGTAGCAATTGCTACTGTATCCTCTTAAAATCATCCTTATCCCAGTCAGTACAGTAAATCGCCTTCTTTAACTGTTAAATTACTGCCAGGAGGAGCTCAGCTTGGTTGGTGGCTGTCTCAGCTACCAGTTTCAGTAAAGTATTGTTGTGTCTCCTGCTGAAAGCATGCTCCCTTGGGAACTAGGTCTTCTAAACCAAAAGAGGTCAAAGTGATGGTAAAACAACACCTTCTCTTGTGGATCACCATGGGAATCAATAAGAGGAGCCATTCTTATTTTTAAAGTCCTTTATTCTAGGACCTGTAAGCTTTTGATAAGAGAGAAACATCACCATGTATTTCTTGCTGATTGAGAGCACAGTGTATTTCTGGAGGGATTTCAGAGATAGTGACATTATTAAAAACCTGAAAGATACAAACGTTGTGTTAATATTTCCTATCTAGTGTTCATTCAGTTTGTTTCTTTGGCTTGTGCAGAAGACAGACAGATCTTGCAAGGTGACAGTGGATTGTCAAGAACTCCTTTGGGTAATGACTCCAATTGCAGCTGCTATTCCAGATGTGGTTTCATTCCTAGAACAAATCAGTACATTCCTTGGCACCTGGGTCTGGCAAGTGCCCTTTTCTCTATACCACTTACTAAAGATCATTACAAGTTGTTCGGCATCTGGTGATGCCAACAATACACCTTCATGGTACTACCTCAACTCTCCAGCCATATGTCCTAATCTACTTCTCAGGCAGATTATGTTGGTTCATTACATTGTTGGTATCACACTGTTTGAACCTAGGGAGTTGAATGTAGCAATAACCCAAGATACTTTGTGTGCTGGGGTCAGAAATAAATTCCACATCTAGGATGACTTCAGGTCATTATTCTGCACCTTCACAGCCTAGGGCTCAGTCTTCTAAGTATTTGGATAGCACTTACATGCAACTTGTGTATTTCCATCTGCTCCAGGAGGGTGATGTCTGTTTACTCTATTTAAAATTACCACCTCCTGTCCCTACTAGTTATACAGTCCTGACTGATTGCAGAGGAGGTGACAACAGTGTAGTGGAAATACCTGAGACAATATTGAAAACCATAGTTTTGCTACTTATGTTTATATCTTTTTCTTGAACAAGTCATTTTCTTCATTTTTAAGATGAAAACAAAAATACATCTCATAATGTTGATATGAGGGTTACCTGTGTTGATGTATACAGTGGCAAAAGGAATTTACTGCTGTACAGTAGACACTTAATAAATTTGAGTGTTTGATCCATATGTACCTGAGGAACAAAGGTTCTGATAAGTCCTTTCACTTGTCAAAGCTTCCAGTGTTAGTAGGTAATGGAGCCGGGATGTGAAGCCCAGATTTTTTGTGAGGAAACCAGTGTTCTTTCCATTTGGCATGCTCCCACTTTGCCATGCTTTGTAGACCCTAAAACACCGGCAGTGTATAAATATAGGTTCTGCGCTGTTCTTCATGAATTCACCCTTAAGTGTGCTGATCCCCAGCTGCCTAAAATTTTCTGTCTAGTCATCTAGGGACTCTGCTTTTAATTTCTTGGATGAATCAGGTGATCTTTTTCAAAACTGTGTTTCCTCATTTTGAAAATCACCCTCTGTATGTTGTAGTTTACAAAGCACTTATTGTTGCACTTTCATGTACTCTCATTTCACAATCTGAAGGGTAGAGCCTCATTTTCTCTGCAAGAAACTGAGGTAGGTTTAGGTAGATAATAATGTATCAAAGCTTATACAGCTGATAAATGGCAGAATCACTTCTCCCCAGCTTCAGGGCTTTCCCCCACTGTTTCAGTCCTGCATGAGGCTCTAAGAATCTTGTCAGTTCTCTGAAGACATATTTTCCTCCTTTATCAGGAGGCCTCCTGGAACCAGGCACAGTTTCCCTCAGGAAGAATATGGGTGCAGTAAATCTCAGAAGGTTCATAGATGTTCACACATCAGTGGGCCATAGAAGCACTGTTGGAAGTGCTTCTGTTGGAAGAAAAACCCCCCTAAAAGCCGTGAGCATCAGAACCAAGCAAATTCCAGCTTATGGGCTGTGATTATGCTGAAGGTAATAGGCTAATGAAAATGTTCCCAGTTCTCACCAGTAACCTTACTTTATTTCAGATGGTATGAAATAAACTGGTCTTCTGTCAAACCTCCAATTAGAAATAACTAACGCTCTTGATTAAAGAATGATAACCCATCGTCATTGAGCCAGTATGAATGTTAGGATTTATCACAAGCCAAAAACCCCATGAAAGTACGATGTAGAGGGCAGGAAAATCACTGAACACAGCTTTTTTCCCCTGAGGCCCTCTGCTGACTTCTGAGGACCTCCAGTTTCAGTTTTCAAGGCTGAGACAGCAATCAAATAGACGCTAGTTGTTGAAGGCTATAAATTCATAGTAGGTTCTAATGTATTACCAAAGTTCTTATCAAGCACATTTATTTTCTATCTCCCCAATGTAGGCTTAACCATGTGAGACTATTGCTACTTGACCATTTTTACCTATAAAAGTATCAGTTTCATATGTCATGGAGATGTTTGCTCACAACTGTCTGTTCAATACATAGAATAATATCTAGTACGTTGTAGGTTTTTATTGGCCTGATGGATGAAATTAAGTTGAAAACCAGTCATTAAAAGATCAATAGAACAAACTCCAGATGAGAGTTAAAAAAATATATCTGGACAACCCATGAATAAATGCAAAATTTATAATGAAATGAAAGGAAACCTGAATTTAAAGCCTGCTAGGAATAGGAGAGAACTAAAGAAGGTGGGGAGTGGTCTCTTGAAGTTGCCTTAATGGGATCTAACCAGCCAGCTGGGTAAACACATTGATTTCTAGGGTCTCCACTTCATCCTTCCTAGCTGGCCAGCTTGAAATTTCTCACTTTTATTCCTATCTGATTAACACAGTTATTAAAAAATAAAAACTCAAGTCTTTCCAATGTTTATAACCAAATGTAATGTATAGGTTCTTATTTATGGGAGAAATATGGAATACAAATTAAAAACCCTGTAATGTAGAGCTCAGAAGTGCTCCCTTCAAAAGTTACCCAAGAGTATGTGAAGCTTTCTCACTAACCCCTCTCTCTTTCCTTTAATCAGATTTTGAGATTAGAGATGCAATTTCCTTTCGTGTCTGGGGAGGTTTATCAGGATGCTGCACACTACTGTTTTCACTCTGCTCCTCCCTGCCTTGAGGTTATAGAATGAAAAGTGTCTGTCATATAATTATTCTTTACAAAGAAAATTATTTACTTTCTTGGTTTAATGAAAAAAAATTCTGTGAAGTTACATCTGTGTGGCTTAGGCTCCAGAATCGATGAGTAAGGTGAAAGTCATGGATACTAGTTAAAACCACACATAAAAATCTTTTATACTACCTATCAATTAAAATATACAGGGCGTTACATGTATTCCTTGTGTACCTGGTGAGAACCAGTGAGTTAACTAGAGACAGAAATGAAAGGGAAGCCTATCAGTAGATGCCCAGCTTTTTAAATCCTCTGTCTTTAAGAGAACTATCAAATTCACAGTGATGACTGTGGAGAAGGTTGAGAATCCTGAAATGCTTCTGCTTCCTGAAAGGATGATGCCACTGTGCTTGAACAGTATGCCTCACTGCTTCAGGACACATTCATATATATGTTCACATTGGGAATGACTTATTATGTTTTATTTATTATAAACAACTGCAACTCTAGTATTCACACAATCAGATCATCAGGTACCAAGTAAAGATTCAAGTGAAAGTGAAGTCACTCAGTCATATCCAACTCTTGGTGACCTCATGGACTGTAGCCTACCAGGATCCTCCGTCCATGGGACTTTCCAGGCAAGAGTACTGGAGTGGGTTGCCGTTTCCTTCTCCAGGAGATCTTCCCAACCCAGGGATCAAACCTGGGTCTCCCACATTGTAAGCAGATGCTTTACTGTCTGAGCCACCAGGGAAGTCCTAAAAGACTCAAGGTTGGGGCTAAATCATGTAGATACTGGACATGCACTTCCAAATTGCCTCTTTCCAAGCAAGTATGGTTGTGAGAGGTACAAGTGAACCTTCTGGCTCCTGGGGAAGTGGCATGAAATTCAAGTCAGGGACATAGACCAGCTTTGCTCTAAGGATGTTGGTCTAATGTAACAAAGGTCTGTTCAGACCAGACATGCTAAAGTCAGAGTTTTGGCTTTGCCTGTGGTAAAGAGTCCAGGTGCTTTAGGTCATCTTTTTTTTCAGAATGGAGATATTTCAACCATTATCAGTTTAAAAAACACTCTTTCTTTCTCTCCAGCTTCTCCAAACATGTCGTTTTGTTTTGCTCTTGGTGGAGAAGCTGCAGAGAGTTTTGGGATCTGGCTAAGGGGAAATTGCCTTGAGATCACAGTGGGTTGGAGTTTTGTAGTTAATAGTCCCTTCTTTGCAGAAGTGAGTTGTAGCTGGCTGTCATGTTGTAGGAATGGCCCTCAAAATTGTATGAGCTTCAGACCTCATTAAGCCTGTTCCTCGTAAGGTTGAACTCTTGACCAAAGCGTATGATTTCACATGCCACCAAAGCTTGTCTGTGTGTTTAGGTCATTCCTTCATTGTGTGCACTGATGTCTCAGGAGGAACGGAAGACATTGATGTTTGAAAGTCTGCCTGAAATTGAGCACAGTTGGGAATAGAAGGCAGCATACAGAGCTGGCCTCTGATTGTTCATGAAAGCCTTGTTTTTGTACAGAATGAATACAGTGTATACACCAGGCAGAGGAGGCTGTTTTCCTTGTGATTTGTTAGGAAAGAAGGTTGGCTTCTCACTTCTGGATGGTTTGTGGCCTGTGTGAACCAGAAGGTAGCAAAGTCCTATAGAAACTCTTGCTCCAAGTAAAAACTATCTTCAAAGCCACCATTAAGGAGAAGTCCTGCTAGTCTATGAGTCAAAATACCTCATTTCTCACTCTTTGGTTAAGGTATTTTCACATTCTTGTGGACTCTGACCTGTAAAACAGTGATTGTGTTCCTTTGCTGGACTGTGTTAAAGCACTTACTACATAAAGCTGGCCAGAAAGCCATGGAAACATGCAAGGTACTAAGAAAATGTAAGAAATGTGATGAATATAGGAAAATATTAAGGGTAAAAATCAATATAGTCATTTAGCTAAACTTTCAGAAAATCTTTTTCCCGACTAGCTGTAGGCTGCTGTAGAGGGATCCTGATCAATTAAGTTCAGGGAGGCTTGAAAGATGTGGATTTCTATAATAATGCAGTCTAATTCACAGGGGCCAATTTGTTCAAGCTTAGACATGTTTGTCAGTGTAATTGAAAGAAGCATGATCTGACTATGCGGTGCCCCAGCCAGCAGCAGACCCAGGGGACTGTGGTCTTGCTGTGCCTGGGGACCTTGGTGGGCTACCTGTTCCCTGACTGGCAGGAAGACAGAAGGGAGGAAAGCTTCTTTCTCGCTTTCAGGCTGCCCATTAATCAACATCACTTTCCTCATTAATATAAAGGCATTCTCAGCTGCACATTTTGGGGAGCTTCTAACAATTCATTTTTCCTCTGGTTACAGTAAAAACAGCTTTCATAATGAGGTGGAGAGCTGCGTTCTTACAAAGCTAAATATTAATTCTTTTTTCAGTTTGTCATTTACATATCCCTCAAATCGGGTTTACTTTTTCAATTTACGCTGCTGAAGCCCCATGGCCCGAAGATACATAACACTATTTCCCTGGTGAGGGTCAGAGTGCCTGCTTTGTAGGCTCAGGTTTCTCCTAAGACAGTAGTTGAATGTATTGACACATGAGAAATGGAAATTTAACTGGCATAACTAGAAGGACCTCCTTGCCGGGCTAAGAATGACAGATAAATGGCCATTCTCTGCAGTCAGCCATATCTGCCTACACAGTGTTGGTTGAGGGTATCCTCTGTTACAGAGCGCAACGTCCAGCACTCTGCCTCGCGAGACTTTAGGGAAGGGTTTTACGTTCTCTCTTCGAGGATTAATGGAGTCTAGCGACCACTCAGGTTGTCATCTTGTCAGAATTAATGATTTTGGGGTGTTAATAGATCTTCTCTAAGTTTATAGATGACTCGTTTCAAAAACTGGCCTGCCTTTAGGATGTACAATCTGTATCCACCCCCAGACTTCCCTCTCTTCCTGCCTTTCTTCTTCCCTCCCTCATTTATTCCTTCCTTCTTTTTCTTCTCTCTCTTCTCTACGTGTCTCCTTTGCTTCCATGGTGAGCACCTCTTGAGTTAATATCTGTGTGACGCTATGCTAGATGCTGGAAGTACTATAGCAAAGAGAACAGTCTAGTGCAGGAGCCAGGCACAAAATGGGCAACCTTAGGGCAGTCTGATAGCCACCTGCATAGGAGAAAGGACAGGGGTCTGTGGTCCAAGGAGGAGCCAGCAGTCAGGGATGCGTCTCTGAAATCCTTCAGCACTGAGTTTTTGTTTTTTTTTTTAATATCTATCTCTTGTATAGTTATTTAGCTGAGACGTGTCTGTGATTCTGGGTTTAGATAGGCCAAATGAAATATCCCAGTGTTCAAGCAACAAAATGTGAGTTCAGTCATGCAACGTGCTCAGAATCCCAAACCCAGCATATGCTTCCTGAGTCATGAATGGTATCACATAGGAATTGGCAGCTATTGAACCTTTGTCTGTAAGTGAAAGTTTGCATCATAGAATTATCCCTTGAGTCTTTAGGGACTTGGAAGACCTTCCTGGTGTCGACTTAAGAAAAATGCACAACGTGAGAGTTGTGAGTTAAGTTTTATTTGGGGCAAAATGAGGACTGCAGCCCTGGAAACACCACCTCAGATAACTCTGAGAAAGTTCTCCAAAGGGCAAGGGAAGGCCGGTATATATGTAATTTTGGTGAAGGGAGAATATGTGCAGTCAAGCACATATTTTTCCAAAAGGTTTCTGCTAGTTTTATGAAGCTTTTGCCTGTCATGAGGAACAGTCATCACCATGAAGAATTTTAGTGCTTTTCTAGATATAAGGAGATGTAAGAATTGGGCTCACTAAATCAACTCCTGAAAATATCTGACTATCTGAAGGCCTGTCCTGCCAGTTTTTCCCAGAGCACGGGGTGCCTCGTTTTTGCTCTCCACCCTGAACTCATTGCAGGGGGCGTTGAAGGTCAGCAGCTTCAGCGTCACATGATTTAATTCTTGTAGAGGTAGATGGCAAGTGCCCAGGGCAAGTGTCAATTTGCAATTGACAATGGGAAGCCAAAAGGAGAGAAATACACGATGTTGGATTCTTCTTAAGGGTGCAGAACAGCTCCACATCTGACCTGGAATGCCACGTGGAGTCATTTGAGGTTAAAGCACTGAGCAATGTGTCAGCTCTCTTTTTTTAGTGGATGAGGGGCATCAAAGTGAAAACACTGCATCTTCAAGGCTGGTGATTCTGTATATTTTTTCTTTTAACCACCTGGGGTGTGCATTTGGAATTTTCCTACTTGGCATCGGGCTTAGCGCATGCTACATGAAAGAGAGAGTGAAAGAACATCTTAGTGGCAAGAGTTCTGGGTCTAAGTATAGACAGAATCACATTCAAACTCTGAAACTGAAATTTCCTAGCTGTCTAACTTGAGCAGGTTCACTTCCTTTCTCCAAAACTGAGTTTTCTCATCTCTGAAACAGAGACAATTCCATTACGATCTTAATAGAGATGTGTTCTCTTGGCAGATATTACATGTGTAATAAATATCAACTATTGTTTTAGAATACATGCTGTTTACATGTTCACCAAGGCCTGGTACCTGTAGCTTCCATGCTACTTAAGACACAACCCTTTGGCAAACTCTGTCTCATGGAGAGGGTCTGCCAGGTACATTAATTGGCATAGTGGCTACTTGCAGAAGACACCCGTGGGGCTGTCCTTCAGTCCCTCTTTTCTAGTAAGTTGCTTTGCTCCTGCTCATCCTTAATATGTCTGTAAGAGTCACTATGATGGTAGAGCGATTCTTCTTCTCAGACACTGGTCCAGAGTTTGGGCTTGGGACCTGGAGAGTGGGGTCAGGTACTTTCTCTGTCCTGTAGCAGTAAGAGTGATAGCTCAGGGGATGTGAGTGGCCATGCTTCCTTCCATGAGGACCTAAGAAGCAGAGTTTTGTCTGGCTAAAGATAAGGAAAGAAAAAGAAAGGAAGAAAAAAAAAAAGAGAAGTGTATAGTGAATGTGCAAAGAGAATTGAGAATATGAGCTGGAGAGGGAATTCTAAGTGATGCCTTGTTCCATTTATTTCTGATTTCCAGTTATAGGGCTGGGCATGAATCCTTGAAATAACCCAACATTATTTGATGAATTAATCTTAACTGTTACCTAAGCTATTGAGAGTTGGGTTTTGTCCCTTGTAATTCTAAAATTTCTAAGTAATACCTTCTTCCGTAAATGTTACACCACAGAGGGTTCCCAGGACATGTTTCTAGTAAATATTACAGGTATTCCACCCACCTGGGCTTTCTTTGGGGTAGGTCATCATCATAATACTCATAGCAGAGAGCGTGTATGTGAGTATTAAAATACCTCTCTCTGGGTTGGTGTTCATTCTCTGCATTGGATTTGTTGGAATGAAGAATAAAAGTAAGCACCTCAGCCCTGAGGTAGTCAGAGTCCGTCTGGTCTTAAAGATAAAAGAGAAGCTGGAATGATGTTGTGGCTGCAGAAATGGGCAGAATTCCCAAGGTCCAGCCATATTCTCTGTGATAATCTCTGCTGTTACCTGAGGTTTTGAGAGTTGGCTTTTGGCACTGCTGAGTTTTACAGGAGCTACAGTTCTTTGATGTTGCCAGGGCCACATATTATAGGGAAGGGGATTCTGAAAGAAGACTCACGAGGGTCCTTTACTTCAGAGAACCCCTGCACCTACCGTCACTATACCTTCAGAGCCACGAGGCTCTCAGCCTTTACCCCTTGCAGAGGCAGGATAACATGGTGGATAAAAACGTGGGTTCCAGAGATGGGCTACCTGGCTTTGAATCCTGGCTCTGCTATGTGACCCTAGGAAAGCTAGTTATCCTCTCTGTTCTTCGGTTTCTTCTGTAAGATGAGGATAAAGCTATCCAAAGGTCTCTAAGGGGATTAAATGGGTTAATATGTAGAAAGTATTTAGAACAGTGTTTGGCACATAATAAGTGTAGTATGTATAGTATCATTGTTGCTACTGCTGCCACTTAATACTACTGTTGCCGCCACAAACCCTAGGAGATCACAGTCCATGCAGGAGGCAGCCCTGGAACATACCACAAGTTCAACAATAAAACAGGAGACGAGTTAGCGGAGTCAGTTCCGAAGGAAAGAGCCTCACACTGAGGATTGTGGGAATTGAGCAGAAGTATAGGGAGACCCTCATCTTGTAATCTCTCGATTTGAGGGATTCTTAGTGTTTTTCTCATCCAATATCCGACAAGGCTGTTGTGCTGCTGCTAAGTTGCTTCAGTCATGTCCGACTCTGTGCGACCCCATAGACGACAGCCCACCAGGCTCCCCCGTCCCTGGGATTCTCCAGGCAAGAACACTGGAGTGGGTTGCCATTTCCTTCTCCAATGCATGAAAGTAAAAAGTGAAAGTGGAGTCGCTCAGTCTTGTCCAACTCTTAGCGACCCCATGGACTGCAGCCTACCAGGCTCCTCCGTCCATGGATTTTCCAGGCAAGAGTACTGGAGTGGGGTGCCATTGCCTTCTCCGATCCAACAAGGCACATGACTCTAATTATTATCTCTGAAATAGAACTGTTCAACATCTTTTTTCACACTTCTCATGGATAACTCACTTCTTTATGAAGCAAGCCAAAGAGATCTTATTAAATGGTTTGTCAGGTACCAAGCCACATAAGCTAGGAATCTAAAAGTCTACATTTTATTCTACCATATATCATTTATTTACCCTTTATTCATTTAATTCTTAGTGATTTCTTCTACCCCACCCCGAATGTAGCTGACACTTACTGGAAAGGATGTGGTTCCTCGGTCCATGCATAGCTGAAAACTTGCACAAGTAAAGACTGAAACTGTAGAAAGGTAGGTATTTCTGTTTATCAGCTAAAGTGTCACTGCTTTATGGTGAGAGTATAAATAGAACTTAAATACATTTGGCCTGATAACTTTGAAAGAAATCATGTCTTAATGCATTTTGAGTTCAGGGAATTCAGGCTATTTCAAATTGCCTGTAGAAAACAGAACTTTTATTTTAATATTACACTTTCTAATTTATGCAACTTGAATTTCCATAAGATGACTCGTGAATCTATGTCTTCTTCCGCATCACCTCTGCCTGTCCTTTAGTTCAGAAAGTCATCATCTCTTTCTAGATCGTTAAATTTCTCTTCCATATTGTGATCATAGTGCTCATTTCTGTATGTATATCTCAATCTGTAAATTTAAGAGTAGGGAACCATTTCTGTTTATCTTTTTGCTCTGTCTCCCTTCTCATTTCCCTGTGTGCACCTGCACGCACGTGCACACACACACTCACACATACACAGAGTAATTGAAAATATTACCTCATTCAATCTTCCCAACCACTCTAGGAAGTAGGTGAATATTGTCTTCATTTTTCAAATTAATACACTGGGGCTCAGGGAGGTTAATAAAATTATATAAGTTCACAAAATTCAAAAGTGATGGAGTCAGTGTTTCAACCCAAGGCTCTGTGACTCCAAAGTCCATATTCCTTTTTCTGCCATGTCAGATCTCTACTCCCAGGATGTCCCTCACCCATTTTAAGTTTCTTAAGGACAGACTGTGTCTCTTTCCCCTTTATTTTGTTAGCATTAGCATAGTAACCTACAGTCATATTCGGGTTGGCACTTAAGAAAATTGATAGCTGTTGGATTGGTTATTCCTAAAGCAGAACATAGAACTGGGAGGAATAAGGAATGCTTAAAAGTGGAGCTGACTTAGAAGTTATGGTTGTTAGATATATATGTTTATCTTTTCAAGTAATGCTGTGGCCAGGACCCTGAGTTCTACCAAGTCCAGTTTTCATTCCTTTTTATGATATGAGTCAGACAGAATGTCCTTAAGACCTGGCCATGACTTTGATGTTTACTCAGCTGTCTGGTGGTAAAGAACTGCAAAAGATCCTAGTTCAATTTCAGGGTCAGAAAGATCCCTTGAAGAAGGGATAGGCTACCCACTTTGGTATTCTTGGACTTCCCTGGTGGCTCAGATGGTGAAGAATCAGCCTACAATGCAGGAGACTTGAGTTCGATCCCTGGGATGGGAAGGTCTCCTGGAGAAGGGCATGGCAATCCACTCTGGTATTCTTGCCTGGAGAATCGCCATGGACAGAGGAGCCTGGTGGGCTACAGTCCATGAGGTTGCAAAGAGTCAGAGATGACTGAGCAATTAAGCACAGCACAACTCTCTGGTTAGGTTTTGGCCTTAGTAACAGATTTAGGGTGAATGATCAAAACAGAGTAAGCAACCAAACCCTGGAGCCATGGACCAAGCCTAAAGGAACCTTATCCCTTTCTGGGGCCTCATCCCCATGCTCAGGAATGCTGAAATACTTTTTACTTTTTAAAGTTACAACATTCAATCTTATTCAAGGCTTATGAGTCAGTTGCAACCTCCATCTGCAGCTTTCTTCCTGTTTTCTTGCCTACCCACTTCCTGTTCATCATTCAGGTCTCAGTCAAGTATCTCTTGTTTAGGGAGGTTCTTTCTGATTGTCTAGAGTAGATTAAGGATTTCTGACAAGATTGCTGAAATAATCCTTTGTGCTTAACACCAGACATTAATTACACAATTATTTGATGCCTTTTTTGCACATCTGGACTATAAACTACATAAGGGCAGGGATTGTGTTCATTTTACTCATCATGTCTGGCACCGACTACAGAACACATGCTTAATAAATATTGATCAATGGGTAGATGAACAAATGGATGAAAACAATCATCTCTCGGCTTCTCCCCACTAGAGGCAAGTGAAGAGAGAGGACAAAGAGGTGACTTTCAGATTCACCTGGAGAACATAATGTTTCAATAAGAAAGAAGAGATTTCATTTTCTGGACTGTTGTTCTTCCGAATGTTTATCATTTAAATTCTCACTTTATTTGACAGCACCGCTTATATGCCTGTAAGAATGAAATTGAATAAATATATTTCAGAGTAACCCAAGGTGACCTGCAGGCCTAGGCAGCCTGAACTTGTAGAGGGCAAGCAGTCTTCAGGCACCAGGAGAGGAAGACCAGCATGTCTTGTGTTTGAACTGGCATTTCTCCTTCATTGCAATCTTTAGAAATCAGATGCAAATCTGAGAATAGCATTCATCTTCGGCTCTGGAGTGTGACGGGTTTTAGGTCTTACACAATGAAAACAGCGAGGGTCTAAGTTAAATTAAAACCTCTCTCCTTACATTCAATGTGTTCCCAAGTTTGTAGGGGTTGTTCATTTTCCATCTTTTGAAATGAAAATGGCAATGCATGCTCACAATAAAAATATTATTGGGTACTGTGTGTGAGGAGCCAGACTGGTGTGGAGGATGCCAGGAAGCCCTGAGGAGCTTTTGGATTCTCATTAGAGTCTGGAATGACATTGAGTTTAACATTTCAATGGGTTTACCATATTATTTATCTTCCCACTGAGGGGTGGTTTTAAGAGTAAACGGGTGTTATTGTTAATCTGAATGAACTTGCATAAGCCAGTACGGGCTAAACCTGGACACAGGTTTGTCCTATATTTAACAAAGCTCTGAAAGAACAATGACATAGATGCCTTGTGTAGTACATGATTCACTGCCAAATGAATTTTACAACTTATAACTACTCTAGAAATTCAGAAAATGAAGGAAGTGGTGTCACTGCTTATTAACAGTGGGTTGTTAGTAACGCTGTAACATGAAGGTCAAATCTGAGCTGTAGTCAGAGGATGGACAGGATCTGTAAATAGGTAAAGGGAGCAGATTGGCCCATGTGAGTGACAGTGCAGACGTGTTTTTCAGGAGTTAACTGATTGATTTTGCTTGTTTAGCCTAGAGTGAAATATATGAAAACTATCAATATCTTAAAGAAAAAAATTTGTGTTAATGTTCCCACTTTCTGGCTCTGCTCACTGTGGGATTCTTCCAGCCTACAGTAATCCCAAACCCAGCAAAGATCAGGCTGAAGTTGCTGGAGGCAGTACCTGCTATGATAGGTCCCTCTCTGCTTCCTTGTCTCTTCTTTCTTTTCCCTTCCCTTTTCACTCTTTTTTTCTCTCTTCTTTCCCCTCCTCCCTTCACTCTCCTCTTCTAGGCCTTTCTATCATACTCTCCTGCATCCTCTCCATCCTCTTTCCTCACTGGTCATGGGGACTGGGGCCAGAACAACAGCAGCCAGGATGTGGTGAACTGTCAGGGCCATGATTCTCAAGTTAGACGCTGAGACTCTGGAGGCTGGAGTGACTGATGGCCTCCTATCCAGGGAACATTATCTCCTCCAGGCTCCTGAAATTCCCTCACTACGATTACTCTCTTCAGAAGGAAAACCGAGGGCTGAAGACCCAAGTGGGGCACTTCCAACAAAGGACACATTCTTTGTCTCGTTTTCATCTCTAAGCCAGGGTTTAATATTCCGTCTAGAGGAGAGCTTGCTATCATTTTTCAAGAGGATTTCTTTTAAGACAATCAAATTGCTGAGTGTCATTGTTCTGATCCTGCCTGGAGAGCTCATCCATTTACAGCTGTGAAATGTAAGCTCCCCTCAGTCAGAGTGGCTCAGAAGGAATTGTGTTCCCAGGTGGATGTGAACTGGTTGAGCTTCCTCAGACTGGGATTCTGCCCAGTTAACAAAGGCAGAAGGGCAGGGCATTTGAGTGCATTAGCTTTATATTTTTTATTTTCATGAAAAATGTATAATTTTTAAAGTATAAAAGAATATTTCATAATTTATAATAGGTTTGCATGCTTTCCACAGATATCATGTTTGGAGACATTTTTCTTCCTCTGGGAAGTTATAGGCAATACCTTCTCCAGCAACCACTCCCATGCCTTTTGCTTTATCGATGCTGGTTTCCTTGAAGGAAGCCTGGCACCAGTATCTCCATCACTGCAAGATGCAGGAAAGTATGGGGAACAAGAAAAAAGGGCAACAGGGAGAGAGACAAAACTTGCTTTTAAACCAGAACTGTGTATTCCTTCTGGTGGTTAAAGTAGGAGGCTAGTGATCTTGGGGAGACATCTATCTGTGGGGAGACTGGGAAGAATTGTAGGTTCCCATGATGTAAAGAATAGAAATATTAATCAGGCATGAGAAAAAAAAAACCATGCCATTTGTGACAACATGGATTTTTGGATGGATTTTGAGGGCATTATGCTAAGTGAAATAGGTCAGACAGAGGAAGACAGATACAGTATGATATCACTTACATGTGGAATGTTAGAAGTTCAGTTTCTAACAGAAACACAGAGTTGAACAGTGGTTACAGGGCTTGGGGGTGGTAGTAGCGAGTAATGGGGAGGTGCTGGTCAAGGGTACAAGCTTCCAGTTATAACATGAATAATTTCCGGGCATCTAATGTACACCATGGTGATTATAGTTAATCATACTGTATTATACACTTAAAAGTTGCTAAGAGAGTAGATCTTAAATGTTCTCACCACAAAAAAGAAATGGTAATTATGTGACATAATAGAGGTATTAGCTAACACTATGGTGGTAATCATTTTGCAATGTCTAAGTATATTAAATCAAACCAATTTTATTTGAATTCCTAAGGATCAGACACTTTCACTGATAACTAGTTCACAGGAGTCCCCTCAAGAGTTCAGCATGAGCTGGCTGTGGCTCCAGACATGGGGTCTTGGCTCACGTCTCTCGCGTATAACTTCCCCTTTCCTCATTTCACTTGAGGCACGTGCTTTCTTCTTTGAGTGAAGGATGTTCTTCTGGGAAGGAGGCACAGTTACAGATGTGGTTTGCTTTCATGGCTCACTATTTTACAGTGTCTGGTTGCTTTTGATCATGGCCCCATTTCCTGGTCCTTTTTTTCCGCTCTCACTGTCTTTTAAATCAAAGTTACTGTCACATTGCCCCAGAGAACAAAATAGTTACAAAATGTGTGCTAAATAATGGATTAATAATTTAAAACAAATTCTCATTTAAGGACTATTTGCAAGACTTTTTGTTAACCACTGTAGAGGGGAAATGGTAGTTTTTAACCTAGATTATGTTTTGGAAACTCCTAAGGAACTTCTAATAAAGTAGAATCTGTAGATTGCTTTGACAGCATGTGGAAGTCAAAGCAATCTATAGTTTTAATGCCATCCTTATCAAAACCCCTATTTTTGCTTTAATAAAGAAAATCTACCCTAAAATTCCTATGGAATCTCAAGGGACCCAGAATAGCCAATCCAGTCTTGAAAAATAACAAAATTGGAGGTTTTATATTTTCTGATTTTAAAACATATTGTAAAGTTGTATTAATAAAAACAGTGTGGTACTGGCCTAAAGATAGACATACAGACCAATAGAATAGATAACCCAAAAGTAAACCCTTGTCTGTATGGTGAAATGATCTACAGCTAAGCCCACTTAAAGGAAAAAAGGACAGCTTCTTCAACAAATGGTGTTGGAAAAACTGGATATCCATATGCAAAAGAATGAAATTTGACCCTACCTTACATCATATACAAAATTAACTCAAAAACATAAGACTTAAAACTTTGAAATTCCTAAAAGAAACAGAGGGAAAGCTTCATGACTTTGGATTTCAAAATAGTTTCTTGGGTGTGTAATGCCAAAAGCACAGGCAACAAAAGTAAGATTAGACAAATGGGACAACATCAACCTTAAAAACATCTGTGCATCAAAGGACACATTCAACAAACTGAAAAGGCAAACTGTGGAATTAGAGATAATATTCACAGATCATGTAGCTGATAAGGGGCTAATATCAGAATATATAAAGAAATCCTACAGCTCAATAACCTCAACAACTAAAACCTCAAATAACCTGATTAAAATATGAAGGAAGGACTTAAGTAGATATTTCTCTAAATATGATACACAAAGGGACAACAAACATATGAAAAAATGCTTAACATCACTAGTTAGAGACATGCAAATCAAAAACAGAGATATCATCTCAGTGGAGTAGGATGGTTACTCTAAACAAAAATCCAGAAAATAAGTGTTAGTGAGGATGTGGAGAAATTGGAAGCTGTGCCCTTTTGAAGAATGTGACATGGCAAAGCCACTATAAGAAACACTATGATGGTTTCTTAAATAATTAAACATAGAATTATCATATGACCTAGCTAGTCCACTTCTGGGTGTATATAAAATAATTGAAAGGATCTTGTGGATACAAACTACAAGGCCTTTCTCTCTGCCTATGATGCAGGAGACTGAGAGTTGATCCCTGGAGTAGGAAATGACAGCCCACTCCAGTATTCTTGCCTGGAAAATTCCATGGACAGAGGAGCCTGGTGGGCTCCAGTCCATGGGGGTCACAAAGAGTTGAACACGACTGAGCGGCTTTCACTTTCAGAGGAATCAAATTCACAGAAAGTAGAACGGAGGTTGGTAGGGATGGGGGAAGGGGAGGATGGGGAGTTGCTATTTAGTGAATAAGGAGTTCAGGCTTTATAAGGTAAATATATTCTGGAGACTGGTTGTAGAACAGTGTAAGTATACTTGATACGTCTGAACTGTATACTTCAAAAGGCTTAAGGTGGGAAAAAAGCACCATGCCTAGACCTCAAATTCAGAACATTGCACCAGAGTCTCTGGGGTAGGAACCCAGTGCTGGTGTTTCCACAAAGCTCCTTAGGTGACTGAGGTGTCAAGCAGAGTTAAGGACCACTGGACAGGAGGGATGGGTGAGGATGGATGAGTTCTGGTTCTGCCTTCAAGGAGGACCACCTCTGGGTGGGGGAATGAGGGAGGAAGTGCAGTGTGTATGTAGAGCACCGTCAAGTTGGTCCATCGTGATAAGGACATTTTCCAAAGTGTCATGAAGATCCGGAAGGCAAAGGCCTTCCTTGCAGCTTGGAGTGCGTTTTCCAAAATGCACTTGTGCCAGGCTTTGAGGAATCAGTTGGAGTTGACATGATGCCCGAGGAACGAGAGCGTCTGCAGCTGTCACGGAAGGATGGAGGTGGGTAAAATGCCGGAAATGATTAGGAAATGGAGGGTATGCAGTTTCACTGGAGTGTGTAAAGGGTGTGTGGTGTGGAGGAGGCAGTGGTAAAGAATTACAATTTTCACAAGACAAGCCGATGCCAGCTTGCAGCGGGTCTTGAATGTCATGCTAAGAAGATTAGATATTATTCAGTAGACAATGGGGAGTCATTGCTTTTTCAGCCAGGGAGTGAAAAAAGCTAAAACATCTGGGTGATTTAAAATCCAGTGATAAGAGTTATGTTTGAAGAAGATATATTTTACTCTTCCTTAAATGACATATACCAACCAATACTTTGGAACTGCCTGTTCACATTTCATGCAGGTTTTCAACACATGTTATTTCATTTTCCCCTGCCTGGCCCAGAACTCTTGTTTTCTCCAACCTGATGCTCCCTAGGCTTCCTGGCTCACCCAGCTGAACACACAGGAGTCACATTATCCTGGTGCCTATCCCACGGGCCCAGTCGCTTTGCTAAGCTAAAACTGTCTGCCTCCAAACAACCCTTTTAAGGGAGGGGCCGTTCGTATTTGAAAGATTAGTGCTAATTATCTTCCACAGCGAAAACCACTTCGTAAGCATGATTCCTTACACAGAGACTGGAGTGGGGGCTGCTGATCTCCTTGAGCTGGGGCCTTTGGGAACAGCATGCAGCCACTTGGCCCTTGGCTTCTTTCACAAGTGCTTGCTTTCTTCTTCTTGGAAAGTCCAGATGCTTGTATTTTGCAGAATATTTTCAAATCTGCTCCTGGACCCTGACATTTTCAAAACAACTAACCTGCTTTGTTTGAGAAATGCATTTAAATAAATTAATGAAACCACCACTCCAAATGAATCCTTTCAGGCTGCTTACAGAGAAATTTTGAAAGGGCAATATTATCACTGACAAAAACTACAGCATCTGAGCAATTTGATATCCAGAACGCTGAGCAGGGAGGCATAACATAATGACAGAGTTTTACCTATAGCAAAACCATTAAAGGTCGCCTACCAGAAGGACAGCTGAAATAGAATTTGTTTTCAAATTATAAGATTAAAGAACATTCCTTGAAGAAAGTATTATTATGCAGTGTCAAAAAAAAAAAAAAAAGAGAGAGAGAGAGATTAAAATGGTTGGAAGATGCAATCACAGCTGAGATAAATTCTACTTTCTCTGTGGTTTGCACACCCTGCTGTCTCTCCGCCTCAGTGGATTGGGTGGGTTGGAAAAATTAGCAAGTGCTTCTCTCTCCACACACATCTTTCCCCCACTGGGAGTTCTTTTCCCCTCTGGTCTCACTGAAAACACATTGGCCTACCATGGAAACCATGGGAGGAGTGGAGGGTTTCTTTGTTAATGGTGCCTGTTGGAGAGGACAACATTAAAAATTCTTTAAAATGAAAGGGGCAATTTTGAGTTTCCAAGTCATTAGGCAGGTTTATGACTTGTCCATTTGCAAGGGAGCCGATGGGAGTCTCCACACAGCCATTTTGTATAAAATTGGCTCATCTAACACGTGGGCTTTTGCTCAGTTGCCCCCCACCCCCAACACACAGCCCATGCCCAGAACTCCTCTGGTCTAGGCTGAGGCTCCCTTTGGAGGACATGTATCATTCATAAGTTCTTTATAAATACTGAGAACGAGCCTGTGCAGCTACAGATGGAAACTAATGCAGGTGCTTTCTGCAGTTTAAAAGTATTTGACTACGTCCCTTGAAAACAAACTTTCTCTTTACCTAAGGCTTTTTGTAGTGGACACAATCTGTTCAAAATTAAATAACACAGAATGGCAGGAGCTAGGAGGATTATACAATTGACTGTAATGTAATAAATAGTAGTGTGTTATTCTCAACACAGAAACAGGGAGCTTCTCAATATATTATCAAGCTGATCATCCAGGTCTTCCATCTTCAAAATGTCTACTCTGGACAGAAATGCCACCTCAGTGATCCCTGAATGTCCATTGTGCCTTTTAGCCCTCCTGTGCCCTTCTTGAATGTTAGCTCTCTGTGAGGCTGGCCCATACCCCCTCCTTTATCAGTGCCTGGCGGGTGAGTGGGGAATTATGAGAGTTGCTGCAGAGCTGAGGCCAGAGTCAAGCTGTCAGGAGGCTGGAAGCTGGTAGGCATGGTCCTGGGTTATCTTGGACCCAGGGTTCCAAGAATGCTGGGTTATCTTGTCTTTGTTTCCACTATCTTGGCTGGAAAGACCACAATGTTAGTGACAGTACAGCAGAGCTCCTGGGGTTTCCCTGCTATGGGGACCAAAATGTGTTTTCCATTCCAGTCAGTGGGGCAGGAACCACTGCTGCTGTGCTCTCGTGGTGAGGCAGGAACAGCTCCAAGAAAATATCATCAGCTCTCCTCCCCACCCACAAAGCAGAAAGAACTTAATTTGAACTCAACATCAAGCAATTACTTAGCTGAGAACCTTGGATTCCTGGACAGCTGGGTTTCTCAGCATCAAAATCCAGTGCCAGGGACAAAGTGAACCTGCCTTTTGATGTCATCCTTATCTCTGTTCTGTTCTCTTTAACTTCTCTTTTTGGTTTCATTCTCACCCAAAGTAGATCTAAATTCCAGTGTCCTGGTTAGGAAATGTGTCCTGTGTTATGGAGATCCCAGTGAACAGATAGAACTTTGCTATCTCTGTTACTTTGCCCAGGCCAGAGGTCAAGCTTAATATTTTATCATACTTTTTTCCTTTGTCTGAGTTTAGAACCAGTTAAGGAAACAGGTGGAAGAATCAGACATGGGGATTAAAGTGATAACCTTACTAATCATAAATCTGAATGTTGAGAATGTCAATTAGATAGGCAGTCATGAATGGTACCTTCTAGTATTTCTGTCCTAGTCTAGACTTTGCATCTACTCACATCATGGAGAGCCTGGACATACCAAATAGATGCCTTTACCTGGATTTCCTGCCTCGCATCTGTCACACTGCTGTCGTGGGGAAGAAAGCAAGATATCTGTGGTCCTGGGTTCTTAACATGTGGATCCCTGGTTGGGGGGAAGAAATAGAAGAGAATGCATCTGTTCTATGGAAAAACAGTAGAGAGAGAGGTGGTGGTGAGTTGGAGTGGGGACAGTCCTGAGACATTTACATTCAGGTGGTTATGTGCTGGTTTAATACATACTTGTTAACTAGAAAAAGTGACCATAGTGAATGATATTCTGGTGAGTTTTCAAAATAGTGTAGAAACTTGAGTAAAAGTACAGAAAATAACTTCCAAGCCAGTAGGATTTAAAAAGCTGTAAAAGAAAACTTCATTGATTTGACATAACAAGAATACTTAAAAAATAAAGAAAAGCAAAGTTATTCTGGAGAAAAAAGAATTGCAGACAGAAATCATAAATAATGATGGAGAGGAACACTTCATTATTAGAAAGGAATATCACCGAGAAGTAAACAGACAGCTGTTACAGATATTTACCAACATACCTTTCAATCATAGAAAGAAAATAAACATTTAGAGCAGATTTGGAAGATTAAAATAGCGTGAATATCAAGCTTGACTTCATAGATATAATAGACCTAGAAAATATGCATTATTTTTAAGACATAAAGAACATTCATTAAAATGAACCATGCATAGGTAACAAAAGTTAAAAAAATTAAAAAGTTATGTGCAAACTGTTTATCAATCTGCTGATAAAAGAAGCTGTTAATGGGACTTGCACTACCAATAGTTAGACATTTTATACAGCTGCATTAATTAAAGCAGTAGCACTGGCAGAGGGAACAGCAAATAAATGACTGGAACCGAATGGAGAGTCCAGAAACTGAGGGAAGCTAATAGAGGAGTTTGGTGGCTGACACAGGAGTCCTCAAAAATCAGGGGGAAAGGGTGATCTGGAATTGGGAAAACTGGCTTTCCATATCGAAGTAAAAATAAATTGCATGTCTATTGCTTATAAACAAAATAAATTTCAAGTCGAATAAAGACTAATTGCATAAAAGATGACTTTATATGAACATCTCAGTGACCTCAGGGGAAGAAAGGGATTTCTTAAGCAAATTCTCACCTACACAAGTTACACAGGGAAATATTGATATATTTAACTTAAAATTGATAAATTCCTACATGACCACATGCCATGAACCACCTGAATGTGAAATGACAGGTTAGGAGAAGCTGTTTGCCACACATGTAACTAGGAATCTGGAAAGTGTTGTCACTCAGTCGTGTCTGACTCTTGGCAACCCCATGGACTGTAGTCTGCCAGGCTTCTCTGTCCATGGGATTTCCTATGCAAAAATACTAGAGTGGGTAGCCATTCCCTTCTCCAGGGGATCTTCCTGACCCAGGGATTGAACCCAGGTCTCCTGCATTGCAGGCAGATTCTTTACTGTCTGAGCCACCAGAGAAGCCCCAGAAAACAAACAAACAATTCTACAAGTCACTAAAAGACAAACAACCTAATAAATATGGGCAGAGGATGAAAGCAGACAGTGCATAAAAGAGAAAGCCTAAATAGGGAAAAATAATCTTGCTAGCAATCAGATAAATATAAATTTAAAAAAATATTGTGTTGCTAAAAGTTCATTTGGATTTTTCCATATGAACTTTTTGGCCAATGTGATAACTTTTTATCATCCAATCAGCCAAAATATTTTTAAAAGGTGAAAATTCAAAGTGTTGGCCTGTGTATGTATAGGCATATGAAGACTCCTCTACACTGCCAGGGAGAGTGTGAATGGTAAAAGCACTTTGGAGGGGCTTTTGATGTTTTCTGGTACATTTGACTATTTGCTAACCTATGAACTCACAGTTTGGCTTCTGGTTACATACCCAGAGATACTCTTGCACATGTGAAGTAGGTGCTTATTATGACATAGCTTGAGTAATGGAAAATCAAAGGGAAAGTAATGGTCTGGTAATCAAATGTAGAATTTTCATAGAATGAAATACTCCATCTATCTTTCTACCTGTCTGTCTTTAGAGAACTCAGAACCTTAACTTGAGTGAGAACAGTTGCAAAAGGGTAGGTACACTGTGATAGCATTTAAGTACATTTTAAAAACATACTTAAACATTGTATTATTTTATGGACATATCTATATGTAGAAAAAGCATAAAATTGTGAACCTGGCATGATACACAAGAAGATCATGACATTAATTGCCTACTTTTTAATAAAAATATTAAAAAGATGAAACCCAAGTAATAGGCCTAGTCCATAGCTACGCACATGCTGGAACTTAATAATAATGCTTACTATTTGACAAAAAGATAATAAGGTATTGGTTTGTTAGGATTTGATGCAGATACAAAGAAGAACTGAATATGCATCAAGTAACTAAGATAATCACCTTTGGCATGGACTCCTTAGTCTTTCTTTGCTATGAGAAAAAGAAAAGCTTAAAAAATTTAAAGTCAGTTTCAACTGCAAGCAAATGATGATCAAGAGATAGTGGGATGTTGTCCAAAGAACTTTTCCTATTTTTTCAATGCATCTTTAGAGTTCTTGTGAAGTACCATTGCCTAGATTTTGGTCATATTGGCCAAAAAGTAAAGATTTTTATTGTTCCATTCTGAAATATATCCAGAACCTGACACAGTGTTCTCTGAGGGGCAAGACTCTTTTTTTATTAGATCATGCAAGATCATCCACAAATACAAAGTCATTGCCAGTTTATCTCACAGGCTGCTCATGAAAGTACATCCACATTGATGAATTCTACTGCCACAGATGCTTTGAGAGCTGGATGAAGAATCCTGTTCTCATCGATTTCCATGTGGAATATGCTTTCATAGATCATCTGAAGTTCAGTCTGTGGTCCAGCAGTATTGGCATCACCTGGGAGATTGTTAGAAATGCAGTCTCTGATGCCACTCCAAAACAACTGAATTTGAATCTGAATTCTACAAGGTCCCCTGATGTCTTATATACACACTCAAGTTTGATAAGCCCTGATCTAGTTCAGTTGTTTCCAAACCTGGCAATAAAGCAACCAATATCCCATAGCTAGCACCACTCTCCCATCCCCAGCTCCCACTGCAGAATCTCCGCCTGCCACTCTGGGGTTTCAGCACCTCTCCCCAGGCTGCTACCATTGCCATTCCCCTGAACTAGTGCCCTTCTTACTGTGCTCCTACATTCCATTCCAAATTGCCATCACTGCCCCTCTGCCCTTGAAAACACTTTCCTCACTCAACCAGGCTTCCATACCCCTTGCCAGGCTGTGCAGAAGCTTTCCTCACTGTTTGGGCTCTGACAACAGATGCCAGACTGCCATAATTATCTCCTGCTCTACTTTGCACCCTGCTTGGGCTCTGACACTCCACATGAGCTGCCACTGCCACTGTTTACCCAGCTCAAGTATCCTCTTTGCTCATCTAGACTGTGGCTTTGGGCTATCTCCCCCTCCATCCCTCATTATTCTCCCTTGGGTCAGTACCTCTTATCTCCACTTGCCTCGGCTATTTCCTTGTCTGATCATTCACCCTCTCCTTAGCATGAGGGCCCACATTGCTTGACTCCACTTAGATTCCAACGCTGAACTCACAGTGGTATGTTGAGGGTCTAGTTGGTAGTTTGGTCTTTACCCATCTCCATGATTTTCTGCACCACTCCTAAAATTTTCTTGACTATCTTTTGCCCAAACTCTTTTGGGAAAGGAAGCCTACATGAGTCCTTTACTTCTTTTAAAGCTGAAATTTTATTCCTTCTCTTTCCACCCCTCATTCCTTGGGCTGCTCACTTTTGGCAAAGAACAGATTTTAATATATTAAGACAACCATCCCATTTCACTCTAAATCTTCTCCTTTATAGTCCCCAGATTTCTAGGTCTGTCACCATCATTTTTATGCATTACAGTTTTTGTACTCTTTAATAGTTTAATTACTTTTATTAGCAGTGTTCTAGGTTACTAACATTCTTACAGTGTAGCTACTGGTATGGTAACTTCACCTCCTTTAACTTGAAATACATACCTCTTCTAATTCAGCCCATGACCCATCCAATTTTCCAGTCCATACATCAAACAAACAGCTCACATTAAGCAGTTTTCTAAAACTCTTATAGTCTTTTCTTCATAAGCCTCTTCATTTTATTAAAGAGAAAAGAAATGCTTATAGAATTCAAAATAAATTAGCCCCAGTGAGTAAACAAGATAGCAGGGGAAATATTTTAAATTACTGGCTTTTTTTTTTACAATATTCTAAAACTATTTACATTCCAGAATAATATGCTTATGATGATATTTCTTATCAATCTATTATGAAATTCTTAAAATAGCCAAGCTTTTCAGAGTGCCCCTTAATTATATATATATTGTCACCCACTCTCTACAGATCTTCATTATGAAGATGAATCTTATTAATTTGCATTGGATCCATGATTTAGCAATAAATAACTTAGTTCAAATAAATTCTTAGATATCACTCCAACATACAAAATCTATAGAAGTGGATCCACCCTTGATATAACTTGTAACCATCTTAGCTTTTTCCTTGTCTCCTGGAGTATTTCCCGGGGCCTCCACAGAATATAGAAGATGTGCTAGATGGATTATCAAGGAGCCTCAAAATGTATTGAGCAGTCATTTTGCCACAAATAGCTGGTCTGAAAGTGCAGTTTCCATTACTAGCCTAATAGGTCCCCTGTCTTGAGTGCTAGGAAATGTATTTATTAACTCTAAGCCCAGCTACTGTGGGGATGAATTGGCTGTTCCTTAATAGGAACGCGATGATTGGAACACTGAGAAATGTCAGAAATAGCCCATTCATCCACCCATCCATCCATCTACCATCCATCTACGCGATAAAGAGTTAAGATCCCTAATTGTTTGTAGAACGAATACCTAAATTTCTTAAAGGCGTGTTGTTCGCCAAGTTAATTGGTTTATTATCCTCAGATGTCTCGTGGTTGGTGGATGCCATCACATTCTACATGTTCTTCTGTCATTGTTCAAGATCAGGCTTTTTGGGGGTCCTTTCCTCTCTAGTTTTCCTGGGGCTGCAATCACTTTTAGTCTTATCTGTTCATGTAGGCTCTCTGGCTCAGAGGTCAAGCCTACCCTGATTTTCATTACTTTTTTCAGTCTTAGGAACATAGTCATCTTCACCATGATTATAAACATTTTAGTGGCTACTCGTATCAAGTTTCTTTAACAGGGAGTTAATAAGAAGGGAAGACACATTTATTAAGCAACTGCTATGCTTTAGACAGTGTATTAGGTGTTTCTTTACTTTAATCCATGCTTCTCTCATCTTTGGTTCTTTCTCATCTCTCAGCCCTAGCTTCAGTGACCTATTTCATGACCTAGTCATGACCTCTAAATTGGTCTCTTTCCTGCTATTTTCTAAATTTTAACTGGTGTAATTTTGCAATATCTCCCATTCCCATAGAAGATAAGTTATTTGAAGATACTGGTTATGGCTGTTGGATAAATTAGTTATCATGTGAATTTATTCACCTATGAAAAGTGGCCTGCCATTAACCGTCTTGTTAGGGGTCTGAAATGAGCTAATAATGTAAGGTTTTTGTTAACTGTGTCTGACACTTAATAAATGCTCACTCATACTGCTCTTCTATAATTTCTACAACCGCAATAACAGCTACGATTATTCCTACTACAACTATTATGCTTACTCGTTAGGGTATGTGCCATTGTAGAATGAGTGCCCAATAAGTCCTTTTTGAGTGAGTGAATGCCCAGTCCTCACAGACTTTGTGTGAGGTCACAGTAAGAGGAAAATGAGGCATTGAGAGGGAGATACCCTGCCCGAATCTGCTCAGTAATAAAACTGGGTCCGGGACTCAGCCCTGTCTTCCCCCAGTGAGCCTTATGTTCACCATGGGCACTGTTTCAGACCACAGGGATTCCCTCCTTCATAAGAACGCTGCCTAATTAAATGTCTGTTTAAAAGGAAAAAGAGAGAGAGGTCTTTCACGATTTTGGTTAAGAGGTTAGCTACTAGCTACCTGGTCTTGTGTGAAGAACATCTTGTGTGTGTGCCTGTTCTGGCCCTTCCCCGCCCAGCCCAGGATGCTCTGATATCCGCACCCGGGAGGCATCGGAGGCCTGGGGGAGCAGGCGTGGAGTGTGAAAGCAGGGGTCTGAAGCCCATGTCCCCATGCCCCCAGCCCGCCCTGAACACATTTCTCTTTCCCACCTGCTCTGTGAGCCACATTTGCCGCAGCAGCCTCCCCCCTGGGGCCGGCTCTGCCTCATCTGACAGGCCATAATTTGGGTTGTTGCACCCTCCCGTGGGCAGCACTGACATTTTTTTCTTTCCTAGACACGACCCTTGTGCAGTTGCCTCACGAAGGGAGAGTCGATAATGATTATTCCTTCTCTTTGGCTCCTGGCTCCACCCTGGCAGGGCTAGTGATGGCGGAAGTCTGCTCCAAGGGCCCCTTTCCTAGTCGCGCTTCCTTTTGGTGGCGCATATTTTGGCAGAGATGCTCTGCACAGCGGAAGGGGGATCTAGAAGGGTCACACCCTGGATTGTGGCCACTGGGGGTAGTGTGGGAATTGGCACAGGCCACAGGGCAAGTGTCCTTGTTCGAAAGCAGCCCTGCCTTTACCCCCAGAGGTGCTTTTGCATTAATAAGCTTTGGGGAAGCTCAAGCTCAGAAAAGCACCCATCTTAGTGAGAATTATTAGAATCACCTGGTGTTGGTCTATTCCCTTCAGGAAATATGTTTGGATGAAAACTGGAGAGGGATAATGGCCAGTCCTCCATGAAAGCGCTGGCCGGAGCAGAGCTGCCAGGAACATAGAAACTGCTGGAAGCCATTGCAGACCCTCCTGGTCCTATTTTGTGGGAGAGGGTCACAGAAGGGGAGGCACGGTGGTGACAGATACATGTAATTCTGGCTTTACCTTAGGATGCTGTCTAGACTGTCAGCTTTACCCAAAGCACCACTTAGAGAGATTGTATGATGGATTAAACACACGCCGACCTCAGGTCAAATAGAATGGAATCCAGTCGTGTTCTGCCAGTTACTCCCTTAGGAGTGCTGGCAAGATGTCACAGCGCTCCAGGCAGTGTCCTTATTTGTCAAATGAGGGAACTGCTCTCAGCTTCTTAGGGTCTTTCACATAGTGTTTTATGACTCTTGAGAAGCAGCCGTATTTCTATAAGACTACCAGGCTGAGACTGAGTGCGGGGCTGGGTGGAAGGTACCTCTTGTCTTCTGGGCCCAGGAACCCTGAGCTGTGGGTGACTCTGGGTTCTAGCAGAATCCACTTCCAGCCCCTGGCCCAAGGGTTATGACTCTGTTAAATTAACATCTGTTAAGTAGAGCACAAAGAACTGGAAGCTGAGCCACAATTTAACAACAGACCTCAGGAGAAAATGAAGTAGAAGAGTTTATTGCTTACAGTTCCTGGAGGGAGTACATAGTACATACATAGTGGCCCCCTCGAGGGGTCACATGGAGAGGTCAAGGCCAAGGGCTGTCAGGCAGAGAAGCAGGCCCCAGGGCACATACCTTTTTTAGGTCCTGTGGGTGAATGCTTTGGGACTCCTGGGCTAGGGCTGCATCCATCAATTCAAACCAAAGGGTGAGGTTTTGATGAGGCCCACAGGGGTACATAAGGCAAACAGGGCCAGGTGCTAAAAGGCAGGGAGACTGTAGATCACAGGGTTTGCTGGGGAAATCCTACTGGAACATAACATTTGCTTGTGACTTTACTATCTAGGGTATCTAGGGCATGAGCTTGCATGCGGGGTCTGGTATCATTTTAAGGTCTCTATAGCCCACTTGGCCAAACAAAATGGATGCTGAGGCAGCAATTCCATGGAGTAGCTTAGCTCAAGTCTCCACACTGAGGCTCTGACTGTGGGACTGAGACATTTGTAAGCACTGGGGATTTAGTTAGCTGCCAAACTCCGATTTAGGTCACTTCTATTTATCCTTCCCTCATAAACCCAGTTTTCAAACTGCCAGCAACATATCTTTCCCCAGTGCTTTAATTAATGAGTTTTTCATTTGAATTATTTAAATGTTTAGAAAGTGACTTTTTTTCCTAAGGTAGTTTGCTAGTAAGTTACAAGTGGAAGTAAGAGGGGTTTGGGTTCTTGGTTATAAATCTACTCTTTTCTTGAGACCACCTAACAGCGGGGCATTAGGTTCTGGAATGTCCCCAAGTGATCAGCTCTTTTCTTCATAAACAGCTAGGGCTTAAAGTGAGGCACCGTCAGCAGAAGCCTAGACACATCATTCTCTTGAAATATGACATCTGAATCCTCTGTTTTGTTTTGCTCAAGTTACAGTATATTGTGAGTGAGAAGAGGGAACACAGTAGTCATTTAAGCTCATGTTAAAATGACAAATGAACACATCCAAAATCAGAGAAATGTTGGTGACTTGGGAGGGGCACTTTCTGGGTTGTATGGAGGCAAGGGGACCACTACAGTGTTGTGAAGGAGCCAGAGTAGTAATTCCTGGGGTTTATTAGCAGGGGCACAGATGATGGAGTGTTAGCTCATTGCTACCCAGGTGGATGCCAGTCACAGGTCAGAGAGAGAGAGGAGAATATTCTGTTGATAATAGCTGGAGTCTCAATAATCTTGTATTATTTATAGGGGCCACCTGTCTGCCCTCTGCTTCTCCACCAAGCCACCAGCATTGAGGAATCTCTTGTTGGCAGCACTTTTAGCCTCCACCTCCTGAACACTGATAGTGTTATTGACATGTGGTTTGCTGACAAACTCACTACTTACTTCTAAGGACACTGTTTAGCATTGCCAAACAGCTCTCGGTACCAGGACACTACATACTAGGAAGAGCTGAGAGTTACCTCCCTGTAACTCCAACTCTGGCTCTTTGGCGACTGATTTCCATGGCTACTCTTCAGAGAATTGAAACCAGCTCCCTTGACCTTGCCCAGACCCAGGTCTTCACATCTCAAAGTTTCTCATCAAAATTTTTATTTCAGACCTTCCTCCATTCTGGGGACCCACCCCTGATTAAGCTCCATTTGTGTACTAAGGCTTCCTACAAGCATGTCATGCTTTTGTTTCTAAAGTATAGTAATAATAAAGTTTGGATTATTATACTATTGAATTTGGATTAAATACCCAGGGTCACCCTGAACCTTCTGTCTTTGGGAAACATGGAGTGAAGGAGTCTGGACTGTGTTGAGAATGGCTGGTGGGAGCCAGGCTATTGGTGGACACACACACACACACACACACACACACACACACAGACACACACGTGGACACACACCCCCTTGGAATAGGGTCAGTGGAAAACAGTGAATACACTCTGTTCTCTTCATCCTTCCATCTTGTAGGACACCAGCGGCAGCTGTTACTCTGCCCTGCAGAGGGGCTCCTAGCTGGCAGGAAACAGATTTAGGTTCTGTCTGCAGCTGTGCTTTAGTGTGTCATCTTTACTCTTTGGTTTCTTTGGTTCCTACTGAGGTACCTCGTTATAGACGTTAGACGCACTTCCTCCAGTAATTATGGTTAATTCCTGGAGGAAAGTTCCAGTGCTTATTTTGTCCTCAGCTCTCAGTGTGATTTAGGACAAGTTATTTGCCCCTGTCAAATGAGGAGATTGGATAGGGTGAAGTTCCTTCCTGCTTTTACTGGAAAGCTTCCCCACTGCAGGACAATCAGCCAGCACTTCGCATACCAGGAATGGGCTTTGACACACTTGGTTGGACTGTCAGACTTGCATGCCGTCCTCGATCCATTGGTGAGAAGCATGCTGATGGGTGAGTTAATCCCTCCTCACTCTGGGTTAAGTAGTTTACTAGATGGAGATTTGGGAGCCTTGGAATTTTCATCTCAAGGTTTATACATCACCTCTGAAATTGCATGGGGAGTTCTAGAAGGACAAACGGAAGATCAGAGCTTCTGGGTGGAGATCTCTGAAGCAGGGTAAAGGATAAATCCAGAGTCTAGTCTCAGTCACAAGCCATCTATGAGATTTGGGCAAGTCAGCTGACCTCCAAGCATGGCTTCTTCATCTTGACACAAGATTGGAGCTGAAAGTCTGTTTGTCATAGTACTCTGATGCAAAATTTCCCCTTAGAGAAGTTTTATAAGTTTTCTACCCATTAGAGCTCTTGATGCCAGAAATTAACCTCCTGGAGGTAGGTCTTACCTTCATCCAGGCATATAAGAGAGTGTTGGGAAGTGCTCACAGTAGATACTGGTCTGTGTCACTCAGAACTAGCCCCTTTGCCATTAAAGAGCTTATTCTTTCCATGGTTAGGAGTTCTGTTATTTGACAACCCTCAGCTGTTAGCTCTTTCCAGCATTACCCTTGGCTGCAAAGGTCTCTCTCTCCCAAAAGTTGCTGATCCTCCACTTGGAGGCAGACTTCATCTAATGTTTCCTCCAGTCTGGAAAAAGTGGCCAGGAAGTTCAGAGGGGCCATGAAGATTATAACCAAATCTAAGACAAATATATACTCATAGGAACCAGAAAGTAACATTCGTATGTTAGGCAGTGGATTCTGAAGGTGCTGAATCTAGGAGGATGGAATTGGATGAGGGAGAACATATTGGTATAGACACACAGGATTTAACAAACTGGCAAGGCCCCCGGGAGATGGTGCTAACGTGTTGGCTCTTGCTGTGGCTGTTAGAGGCATGGAGGAAGTGATGGCTTAAATCAAGTAAGGTAAGGATGCTAGAAGTGGTATGGCAGATGGTGGATCTAAAGTCTCAGAGAAATGAGCATGCTAGGATACGATGTACCATGTAAGGCTGGAAAACTCACCAGCTGGTTATATTTACTGGGAGGACCCAGAGGATGCTCCATTTCTCAAAGCAATAAGAGATGTACTAGAAAGAAGGGCACCAGCATCTCCCAGAACTCAGTGTTAGCTGTCTCTGAAGATGATTTCTGACCGTTGGAGAATTTAGAGAATTAGGTTCACTGATGGCAATGGGATGGTAAGATCCCCAAATCATACAGGCTGGGTCATGGTACTTAACATTCGGAAAGAGCATGAGTAAAACTCTCATAATGTCAGAATGGCAAATGAATGTTGTGTCTCTAGTAGGTAAAATACATATGTCTCCAGGAGGGAAGAGGAGGAAAGGCCCACCTACCATCAGTTCCACAAAGCTATTTGGGAGAATTAGTGCTCCTTGTTCCCACAAGTCTGGGCTCTGTAGGTTTAGAAGTTTTGATTCCCAAAGGAGATGAGCTTGCATTGAGGGACCCAGTAAGAATTTTATTGAACACTGAGCATTAGCTGCTACCCAGACACTTTTTGCTCTTTGTGCCAGGAGATTAGGAGACAAGGAGAGGAATTACCACCAGAGGTTCTTATAATCAAAGCTATGATTTTTTCAGTAGTCATGTGCAGATTTGAGAGTTGGACCATAAAGAAGGCTGAACACTGAAGAATTGATGCTTTCGAATTGTGGTGCTGGAGAAGACTCTTGAGAGTCCCTTGACTGCAAGGAGATCAAACCAGTCAATCCTAAAGGAAATCAACCTTGAATATTCATTGGAAGGACTGACACTGAAGCTGAAGTTACAATACTTTGGCCACCTGATGCGAAGAGCCAACTCATTTGAAAAGACCCTGATGCTGGAAAGATGGGGGACTGGGGGAGAAAGGGGTTACAGAGGATGAGATGGTTGGATGGCATCACTGACTCAATGGACATGAGTTTGAGCAAGCTCTGGGAGATGGTGAAGAACAGGGAAGGCTGGTGTGCTGCAGTCCGTGGGATTGCAGAGTTGGACGTGACTGAGCAACTGAACAACAACAGGGACACGAACTTAATGACTCAGGGAGAGGCAGGGCTGCTGCTACATGGAAGGGACAGGGAAATTGTGTTTTGCATTTGGATCTTCTTGGCACCCCTTTGCCTACTTTTAATAGTAAATGTATATATGTGTACAAACCCCGTATAGCAGCCATGTCCTAAGAAGGGCATGGTGACCTGAAGCTCTGACTTCTTAGGGAGGAGGGTCTAGGTCATGCCACCTAGATAGCAGAGGTGCTGACTGAGCGCACAGGGCATCTAGGATGTCCAGTAAAAAAGGAGTGTGATTAGTAGCACCTGGAGAGCAGCTGAAGCCACAGAGGCTCTCATTTGTCCCACTATTAACTCTTTTTATGCATTTACTCCAAGAAAAAAGGCCCCCAAGAAGCCTGGAAGAGCTGGTCTTGGAACTTAAATGAAACGAATCTGTAATAGACACAGGATTGCATGCTCCACCCAGACTCTTCCCTCAGGACTGAGGGTTTATTTCCCACAGGTTCTAGCCTTCAGCTGTCGGCTCTTTCCAGGAACTTCCGTGTAGAGATCCTCCTTCCCATGGGCAGTATGCCTCCAAGGACTAGTCTTTGCAGAGGCCCGAAGGCCAGCCCTCCCACCCTGATGGGGACGATTCTGAAACAACCTCCAGGCTTTGGAGCCAGCTGAGACTTCTGTTGTGATTGCATTGCAGTCCAGCTTTTCTCTTTCTTCAGATCTGTTCCCTTTCCTTCCCCCACTGATATAGGTCCTGAGAGCACCGCCTCATACATTTCCTGTATGCTCATCTCCCTCTCAGGGTCTTCTTCTCAACTAACTGGACCTGTAAGAGTTGTAAAGTTTTGAGCTTGGTATAGGAAATATTAGCATTATACTGATGATTGTAATGTAGTAGGCACTCAATAAATACATGTTGGCTGCAGTGGAGAATGTTCAGGTTATTTTTTATGCCCTTTGCTACAATTCCCTTAAAGAATATTCTTTAAGGCATCAAGTTCTGGTGTTAAATAAAGTCATATAGATTCAGAAGGGTAAAAAAGTGCTTTCTCTAGACACGAGGAGCATGATGCACCAGATCTTTTAATGGGTCTCCTTCAGCCTCTGCTGTGATTTATTTGATCCCAAACCGATAACTATGGGCCTGCTTTGTACTTATTTCTGGACTAACCTGAGAAGAAATTATGCTAGTTGTGCTCATTTTAGAAATTTGATCAAACAAACTCTGGCATAGCCTGGATTTGAAGTCTACAAACTTTGTATATAAAGATTCAGATAGTAAATATTTCTGGTTCACAGGCCACATGACCTCCGTGGCAATTACACCTCTCTGGTAATGGTAGGGTAAAGAAAAGGATCTGTGTTATAATCAAATTTAACTTATAAAAACAGGTCTTAGATCAATTTTGGCTTGCAGGCCATGTTTAGAGTTGAATAATGCACAGAGCCTATGAAATGAGATGCCTGCTAGTCCTCCTTTGCCAGGAATTAAAGACTTTCCATATGTGTGCCTAGAATCACAGACTAGCCAATTAGTCTTATTCATTTGTTAGTTCTCCCGATCAAGAAATGTACATTGGACATGTTCTCTGCACAGATCCTAGGCATATAAAGATAAACAAAGTATCATCCATGCCTTTCAGGGGCTAATACAGAACTAAGAGTTGAGTCAGAATGGTACCGTTCTGTAAGTATAAGAAAGGATCTATGAGGGAAAGTACATGAGGCAGACCCAGAGGAATGGGTGGCCCATTTTTCATCTCGACCCTTTGAAACATGAAAGCAGCCTGATATGTCATGGGCATAGCATGCCTGAAGGCTCGATGGAAAAAGGGCCTGTGAAAGGGGCCCAGCTGGAGGATTAAACAGGAGCCAGAGTCATGGCCTTTATCCTGAACATGGTGGGAACAACCGAAGGGTTTTACTCAGAGGAGTAGCATGGTGAGATTTGCATTTTACAAAAGTTCCTTTGAAAGCAGATTGCTGGATGGGATGGGCAGGTGACAAAAGTAAAAACATAGTGCTCACCTCCTTCTGACTTTAAATACAGCCTACCTTTATTGCGAGCATTTTTATGTAGATACATTTATACAGCATTGCTTTTTAAAATTGGACTATAGTTGTTTTACAACACTGTGTTAGTTTCTGCTGTACAACAACGTGAACCAGCTAAATGTATACATATGTATCCTCCCTGTAGAGCCTCCCTCCCATCCCCAAATTAAGTGTATTGTTTGTTTCTATCTGTACTGCCTACAGTATAAACATCAAGAAGCAGAGAGTTGTTTTCCTTCCCCACTACTGTTTTCAAGCACCTAGGATAACAGGGACACAAGAAGGTGGTAATATAATTCCAGTACTGGTTCCAAAAACATTTAGAAGCAGCAAGTAAATTTAGTTAGTTGATTCACAGCTCTTTGGGCTACAAGAGAGGCTATGGAAGACCTAAAATGATACATGCAAAGAGAACTGAGAAAAATTACCAGTTATTCAAAGGGCAGTTCCCAAGAGTAATCTGTGAAGGAAGAGCCGTCAGCTGGGAATCCAGAAATCTGTATTTTTCTCCCCACCCTCTGGCTTAGTATGTGAACCTGGCCATGCCCACTCCAGCTCTCTGTGAGATGAGACCGACTCTTACTTATCTCAGTGTAGCTCCGAGGATCTGGCCCATAGTAGGTGCTCAGCAAGTATGTGTTGAATGACAGCTGTAACGGGTGTTAGGAGCAGACTCCTTATGACCCACAAAGTTGAGAGGGTGTGGCTTAGAGGATAGGAGATAAACCAAGCTCAGAGGATGCAGGGTAAATCATCGCCCTTCCTCTTTAATGACACAATGTTATGGTGAGGAAGGCCTAGCCCCTCTCCATCTAATCATTTTCTGGCTCTGGTGTAAGTTCTTCATGTGTAAATTCTTACCATAGGCAGAGAAACTCAGGCCTACCTCCGTGCTCCATCTATAAGCCTGAACCCTCTGGGAAATGCAGAAGGTGACCCAGGAGTCCTGGTGTTGAGGTAGCTGCTGAGATCCAGTGCTCTCACTGCAGGAAACTGACTTTTCTATGGCCCTCCTACACAGGCCAGGATTCCCTAGACTCTGTGCTTGATCTCAGATCCTTGGAACACTCTAGCTTTACTGAGTTTAAGAAGCCCTGCTGGGAAACAGAGCATTTGCCTCCTAGGAGCTATCCCAGTCCTTCAAAGGTTTTCCCTGTTTAATTTTCCTCCATCTGCTTGGTTCTCTCTCCTGGAACAGTGCTTTATATGCAAACTTTGCAGTGAAGGCAACTTACGACATCCACAGAGAGGGAGATGCTAAATGTTTCAGAAAAAAAAAAAGCATCAAGCAGGCCAGAATCAGAAATCTTTTCCAAACTGGAAGTGATGAGAAAGGAAACAGACTTGTCTATTTTTACCATGTGTGTCCCACAGCTGTGCTTGACCCCAGCACAACCTGCTAGGAAAAAGTCTTGAGTCACTTTTCAGGTAACCAGGAGTAAGGAAGCACCACCTCTGTTTTCTTTAATAGCTCCAATTCTCAGCCTGAGTCAGATTTTCAGTCCACACCCTGGTGGCTCAGATGGCAAAGCGTCTGCCTACAATGCAGGAGACCTGGGTTCGATCCCTGTTTGGGAAGATCCCCTGGAGAAGGAAGTGGCAACCCACTCCAGTATTCTTGCCTGGAAAATCCCATGGACAGAGAAGCCTGGTAGGCTACAGCTCATGGGATCACAAAGAGTCAGACACTACTGAGCAACTTCACATTCCTGTCAAGTTAGTGAGGTTGGTACTACCGAAATCTGTCTGTTAGAAGCGTTAGGAACCTCGTGAGAGAGGCTCATTCTGAGAGAAGGGAATGCACGATGAGGTTGGTCCTACTAAGGAAACCTTAGTCATGGTAGGAGGGAGAATTCTGAGTACAGTCTGGTGTCCATCACTAAAGGATAAGTAGAGGACAGAAGTAACAGCTGGACTGAATGCTTGCCTGAAGCATGCGTGGATCACTGAGGTGCAGAAAACACAGCTCAAATATTTCCCTAAACAGTAGAATTCTCTAGCCAGCTCTTACTAGGTCATCAGAGCTGACTACATACCTCAAGCTGAATGGTAGGTGTGAGTATTTACACCACAGAGATTGGCAAACAAAATTTTTGTCTGTGGAGAAATGTTTATTAAACATTTATCAGCACACTAGTAACAGGACATAACCAACAGGGTAAAAGAGAAGACCTAGGCTTCCAAGCAGTCCCAGACTGGAGTACATTTGAGCAGAGTGAAGTTCCAATACACGATTTTTCAAAATGTGTACTGCAAAACACTATGCGTGCACACTTGATATGACTCTTTAGTTTATGATACACAAGCACATTAAAGGCTCTGAGGAATTTTTTTAGAAATATGCTTAATTTTGTTTAATTTAGAGTAGTAGTTCTCAGACTTTAATGTGTGTATTATTCACCAGGGGATTTTGTTAAAATTTGGGTCTGGGTTGGGGTTGAGTTTATACATTTTTAAAAAGCTATCAAGTAATACTGATACTGCTGCTCTAAGAGGACCATACGTTGAAAAAACAGCAATTTAGAATCCCTCGACTTATTTAATTATGGAGCCCAGCATTAAAAAAAAAAAAAAAAAACCTATAGAGAACATTTGGTGTTTTGCAGAGCTCTGATCCAGTGAATACACTTTGGAAACCTTGTTCAAATAGAGCAGTGGGGATATGTGGGGGAGGGGAGGTGTGAACAAGTCCTGGTGAGATCAGAGTGTCTCCAGGGCCGGATAGAGGCCACGGGTCCACAGGCATGAGACAGGCCCTGGGGAGACCTTGGTTTTCAGGGAAAAAGAAGCAGAGTTTGATGGAATCATGGCCTAAAATAGATATGGAGATGGAATTCCCATGGGGGTTGGGGGTAGCAGGCAAACTTATCCAGGAACATATGTAAAGTGCTGTGAGACACTGCCTGGGGACATCCAGAAAGTTTTGGTGGGAGAATTTGGCAGGAGACCAGTTTTCTACATCATGGAGATGGTGGTACGAGGAAACCAAATATTAGATAATACTGTGATTAACACTAGTTTGTACCCACAGGCTGGTGAAGACTGGCCAAAATGAATAACACTGCTCAGTTCCTCAGAACAGGGGACACATTCTGTCTTAAAAGATGAACAGAAATTGTCTAGGCAAAGGTCGGGTATGGACTTGCATAGGTGGAGGCCAGGAAGGAGTGCACATATCATCTTAAAGGATCAGAGAGGGCTTGCAGAGTGCTAGTCCTGCTGGAGCGAGGCTGTGGCTTTTGCACCAGCTGTTCCTTCTGCTGTACTCACATGGAAAATGAGGCAGATGTTGTCTGGAGTGAGGCGGTGCTTCCTAGCCCTCTAAAGGCCAGGCCTCTGGCCTGGGAGGGGATGCTGAATGGGAAGTGTGTCAGGGAAGGACGTAGGAGGAGAAAATATATTGCAAAGGAAGTAAACTTTTCAAAAGAAATCGCCTGAAGAGTCAGGGGACCAAATTTTATTTAATAATTTCACATCTTAGTGGCCATATCGCTATAGGTAACAAAGGGAGACTCACTAATATAATACAACTAGAGATATTAGAAGTCTTTGCTGTGGAATATAATTACACTTCCAGCCTAACAGGTAGGAAGCATTGGCAGAGAGCACCTCATCCACCCCGTCTGGGGTGGATAGGAGCAAAGGAGAGCCTGGCAGGTGGTCGGGACCCACTGCAGTTCTGCACATGGGTTCCTAGTCTCAGGATAGCCCCCTCTGTGAAGGCATCCACTCCTCTTTCAGGGAGGTTTGGATCCCACCCCCATTATGCTCTGGCTTATGTACGAATGTGCTTATCTCTCCTGCCAACTGCTGAGCTAGCTAAGGAAAGGAGTCATATTTTATAAAAATAAATAATAAAACTAATATTTATGAGCATCTGTTATGAGAAAAGCGATTTCAAAAATGTTATTTTCTTTACCTTTCATGTCAACCTCACAAGGTAAGTATGACTATCCCAGATTTACAGGAAAGGAAACCAAGTTGCAGAAAGGAAGTGAGGCTTGTGAAGGTCCTGCAGGGAGGAGCTATCTGACTTCCAGTTTGGTGCTCATCTGCTGGGTTGCAGCCCTTCCTTATTCAGGTCTAAACTCCCCCAGGGCTCAACCCAGACATGTGGTGGACCTGCAAGAGACGCCTTAGTTATGTCTGTTTATCCTTTATCCAGAAATTGCTTGTTTCAAAGATAAACATAATCAATGAGGTACTAAGGAAAAAAAGATATTTCAATCTCAGTGCATTTTACAATTTGATTTTTGCCAATTATATGTGGCTTTGGGCTTCCCTGATAGCTTAGTTGGTAAAGAATCCACCTGCGATGCAGGAGACCGCACTTCGATTCCTAGGGTAGGAAGATCCCCTGGAGAAGGCATAGGCTACCCACTCCAGTATTCTTGGGCTTCCCTTGTGGCTTAGCTGGTAGAGAATCTGCCTGCAATGCAGCAGACCTGGGTTCAATCCCTTGGTTGGGAAGATGCCCTGGAGAAAGGAAAGGCTACCTACTCCAGTATCCTGGCCTAGAGAATTCCATAGTCAGCATAGTCCATGGGGTCGCAAAGAGTCGGACATGACTGAGCGACTTTCACAGCTATAGCCCATTCTTTCAAAAACTTTCACTGGGTTGCGGTGGTGAACAAGCAGACATAGTCTCTGGCCACAAGGATCACATAATGTGCCTTGAGCATTGCTCTTAACATCTATCTCTATTTCAAAATCTTACCACATTTTATCATTTGCCCCTCTGTCCATGTGAAATAAAGCCCATACCCGTATCTTCTACATCTAAATAGGCGTTAATGCACAGATGACATTTTAATTTGCCCTTTTACCTATCGTCAGTTCCACTTGGCCTCTTTATCTTGATGAGTTTAAGGTTGTAGATTTTTGAGCAAAGAGTTTTTTTTGCCTTTGGTGTAAGTCCAAAACAACATGGATTCAATAATTAGTAGCAAAAAGGGGAGGGTATGAGAGCACAGGAGCACAAGCAGAAATCAAAACAGTGGGAACTCCCGGAGTAGGCATGATGGTAATGCAGGTAGCTGGTTGCTGTGAGAACACAGAGGAGGAACGACTGCCCCAATCCAGGCAGAATCAGGAAATCATTGCAGAAGAAGTGATTATCTGTGTTCACATCTGAAGATCAAGTAGGAATGAACAGGCCAAGGGAGGAATGTACGGAAAATTAAGAAAGGACAAAAGTCATGCTGAGAAAGCAAGTGGTTTGGGGTGTGGGACTGCAGAACCTGATGGGAGGAAGGGGAATGAGAAAGCTGTGTTGTGCTATTGGATTTAATATGGAGAGCCATGGAGAGTCAGTGATGGGTTGGACCGGGAAGTGGCATGATCTGATTTTAATTTTAGGAATATCACTCTGGCTGCAATGTGGAAATTGGTTGGTAATTACATGGGGGCAGGGTGACTAGATAGGAAGCTGTGGCAGTTGTTCAGGTGAAAGATGCTGCTGCGGAGCTGAATCGTGGCAGTGGGCCTAGCAGGGATGGGGCAGATCTGAGAGACACTTAGGAGGCGTATCAGCAAGACTCGGTGGTGAATTGGTGGCAAGGATTGAGACGTGGTCAGGGATGGCACAGAATTGGCTGGCTTGAATCACAAAGTACCCATAGTGGTTTCATTTCACTATGAAAGGAGAGGAAAGGGGAGAGAGAGGAAAGGGGAGGAGAAGGGTTTTGGTCTATCTTGTTTGAGAGTGGAAAATGAAAATTTTTACATGAACCAAGGTATCTGTGGGAGAACCACTGTGCAGGAAGTAGCTGTGCATGTAGGTCTGAGGGCTAAATGAGAAAACTGAGCTTCAAGAATAGATCGTTACCATATACAAGGTGACCGAGGTCACTGAGCCCGTGAAGGAGGCTGGAGAGGTCAGAAGGAGAGCAGGAAGTCCAGGGAAGTGTGGGAATAGCACCGCCAAGGGAGCGGGGATTTCAGGAAGACCAGCTCTCAGCAGTGTCTCAGCCCCATGCACCACTCCCCTGTCTTAGGCTCTTCCAGCTTCCTTGTTGTTGCTCAGTTACAAGGTTGAGACAGTTATAAGGATCAGATGCTGAGAGTGATCTGGGCATCCCTGGGGTGATGTGGGGCCTGGTGGTACAGGTGTGATGTTGTTTTGAAGTAGGTATGGCCAACATTTTACAAAAGATTCAAGATGCCTGGGCCAGATGAGGAGAGATGAAGGGACAAATTAAAATGCATCACATACTGTGTTTCATTTTCCCTCCGTCCCTCCACTTCTTCCTTCCTTCCTTCAAATGTATCCCATGTTTTCTTTCTTCCTTTCTCTCTTTCCCTTTTAGTCCTTTCTCCCTTTCTCTTTCTTACTTTCAAAATGTTCATAGAGATCTTATTGCATTTCAGAATCTATACTAAGCTCTAGGCTGCTGTGCTAAATGAGCTAGACTCCCTGTTATTATGGGACAGTTTCCAAAGGCCAATAGAAATTACTTAAATAGCTATATAAATTAATAACAACTGTGGAAAAGACTACAAAGGAGAAAGAGCAGGTGCTCTGTAAATGCAGAATAGAAGGGTTTAAAGTGATTTAGAGGATCAGGGAAGAACTCCAGAGAGAAGGGGTATTTGATAATTGAGAGTGGAATGATGGGTAGATCACTTGGTAGATGCTAACTATTCAAAGAAGAGGGACAGAGGAATAGCTTGACTAACTTGTCTGAAGTAGGAGGAATCCTGGCGTGTGAGGAAGTGAAACAGCTCTGTGTGTTTGGAGCAGGGAGAGCTGTGACAGAGAGATCTAAAAAGTGAGCTGGGAGGAGCAGGAGCTAGGCTCAGCAGGACTTAGGAGAGCTTTGCCAGGCGAAGCTATTAGACTGGGGGGTGATGTGATTAGATTTGCATTTAAAAATTCACCGTATCTACAGTGTGAAGAATGGATTGAAGGTGGCATGAAGTGCTGCAGAGACTCCATTGTGAACATCCTCTGAACACCGAAAGCGTGCCGCTCTTACTGAGTGTCTGCTGATGGTAGCAACTCTTGGATGAACGCTGGAGGATGCAGGGTGTGTGATGGTGGTGGGGGGCAGGGGGCGGTGAGGAAGAAGTGTGTGTTCTTGAAGAGCTTGAAATCTGTTTGAGGAAATAGTCATGTGACTTCCCCAAGAAAAACACAGGCTGATTGTAAAACCAAGAGCTGAGTGTGATAAGTCAGAAGGCATAGTGGGGCAGGGCCACTGTGGGCTGGAGGACTGAAAGAAAGAATTGTCAATGGAGACCTGGGCCTCCAGATTGAATTCCTGAGGTGGAGAATATGAACACTGGGCTTCCCAGAGGGTTCCATGATGGGGGGCAAGAGGCCATTCCAGCCTGGAGCAGGACAATATAGGATCCTCCCCACTTTTCTCCTGACTGCTGGAGATGGCTTCCTAGCCTCACAAAATTCTGGAGTTATTGGGCTTTATCTGTCTTGTCTGCCTGTCTATCTGCCTATCTATCTAACGTAATCTATCTATCCAGCTGCCTATCTATCTATCTACTATTTAGGAATGGACATCCCAGAGGAAGTTTCATCTTCCTTTCTGTCATTTCCCAGCAGAGCAATCAGCTTTGCAAAGCTTCTGATTTTAGGGCTGATCATGCTCCTTTTCTCCCTGGAAAAGGACTATTTGCATGTTTTTATGAGTCTTATTACATAGCTTTATGACTTGTACATGTAATAATAGTGAGCCAGACGTTCATAGTATGTGTCTCCAGAGAAGTCATCAGTTGCACATAAAAATGTAAATCCATTTGGAAAAACACAGACCAGTTATTGAAAGTGACGCCTGCAGAACATGTGCCCCCAGTGATAGATTAGCTGAGGCCCGACGACACACACTCCCAGCTCAGACCTGCTCTGCAGACCATCTGGAAACACGATGCTTAATAATGCAGAATAATAAAATCAGCCAAGTTCCCATTTACAAATGAGATAAATGGGAGAATGAGTGATTACACGGACCTAAAACCAATGGCCATAGTGTCCCCAAATTTGGGGCATGGTAGGTCTGCAGGAGAAGATGGTCAAAGATTCCAGGCCCTTCTTGTGAATCTGGGTGAAGCCAGACATCTGAAAATAAGAAAGTGAAGATTCCAGGTGGGTGAATCTCTCTGCAAAATTGGCCTGTCAGAAACCCTCTATGAATGACTGTACTTTCTCTGACAAACAGATATCAATATCTAAAAATTCTTCCTGCAATTTCTTTCCACAAAGCAATAAGACAGTTTCAGGCCAATAACGGCTCACTAAGTGATATTCTCTGTTCTGTCACCCCTGCAGCTATAACCAGCAAAATGAAAAGGTAAGAAAGATAAGGGAAAAATCAGGGGTCACCTGCGATGAGCCAGTGTGGCTCTTTTTCCTGACAGGGAAAGCCAGAGTAGCTTGACTCTTCCTATTTCCTTAGCTTTTCCTTCCAAAATCTTCTAGGTCTTTTATGAGCAATTAAGACCATTATTTGTTTTGCTGTTAAACAGGGAACCAAGTACCTGAAAGTTTATGTCACATATTATTGAGAGGCAGTTTAGCTGGAAGGACCAGGACTGTAGCTGAGAAGTGGAGAGGGGCAGACTCGAGAGCCCCATGTGTTAACTGCTCTGGCTCTGGTGCCAGATGAATTTTAGAGTTTGCTGCTCATGTGATCATTCTGCAGCAAAACCTGAAAGAGATTTCTGTGTAGGGCAGCAGCAGCGGCAGCTTTATCTTAGAGTCCAGGCATTAGAAGCAGGAGAATTTTATCACATACCACAGAAATATGTATACTGCAATCCCAGCTCCTTCCCCTTGTTTTGGGATTAAGCACACTACCACTGTCTAGTCAAACCTATGGCTTTTCCAGTGGTCTTGTATGGATGTGAGAGTTGGAACATAAAGAAAGCTGAGCACCAAAAATTGATGCTTTTGAACTGTGGTGTTGGAGAAGACTCTTGAGAGTCCCTTGGACTGCAAGGAGATCCAACCAGTCCATCCTAAAGGAAATCAGTCCTGAATATTCATTGGAAGGACTGATGCTGAAGCTGAAACTCCAATACTTTGGCCACCTGATGTGAAGAACTGAATCACTGGAAAAGATCCTGATGCTGGGAAAGATTGAAGGTGGGAGGAGAAGGGGACAACAGAGGATGAGATGCTTGGATGCCATCACCAACTGTATAGGCGAGAGTTTGAGAAAGCTCTGGGAGTTGGTGATGGACAGGGAAGCCTGGGATGCTGCAGTCCATGAGGTTGCAAAAAGTCAGACACAACTGAGTGACTGAACTGAACTCACTACCACTACTACTTCTCTTTCATATGTATCAATCAAATGTATAACAAACTTACATCGGTGTGGCCAGTCTTATGCTGTGTGGCCTGGCAGATACATTGCATTGTGTGTGTGTGTTAGGGATGAGGGGTTGACGGTTGAGCAGATGAAGATTGGGAGAGGATCAGGGTCGAAGAAGCAAAGGAAATCCTTTAGGGTATTCTGAACTGTGCAGTTGGGCACAGGATCCTGGCCAGCAAATTGCATTAGCAGCCAGTCACACAAAGTCCCAAATGAGGGGAGTGCACCATCCATGAGGGGTCTGGAGAAGTGGAAGAGCCCCTGAGGCTCAGGAAGGGGTCCAGTGGGTGGTTGGGTGGTGGTGTCTATGTTGGGCCTTGGAGGTAAAGGTGAGGGTGGAGGGGATGGAGGGGAATGAGAGCGGCCTTGATGGTTGGGGAATGTGAAAGAGTGGATGTATGTACATGTGTAACTGATTCACTTTGCTGTACACCTGGAACTAACATGACATTGTAAATCTGCTGCTGCTGAGTTGCTTCAGTCGTGTCCGACTCTGTGAGACCCCATAGACAGCAGCCCACCAGGCTCCACCGTCCCTGGGATTCTCCAGGCAAGAACACTAGAGTGGGTTGCCATTAAGGTGTGGAAAGACAGTAAGGCCTAGGGGAAAAAGGTAAGAAAGAGTTAGAGTTCTAGAGGTCGGCAGTCCTGACTGAATCTCACTGAGCCATGATGTTGGTGGGGCTGAGTTTCTTCTGGAGGCTACAGGAGAGAACTTTTTTTTTTTTTTTTTTTTTTGCCTTTTCTGGTTTCTAGAGGCCACTTGCATTTCTTGGCTTCTGGTCCCTTCCTCCCTTTTCAAAGTCACTGAGTTTGGGCTAAGTCTTGACAGTGACATCTCTCTGGTTCTGACCTGATCGGTTTCTTTCTTCCACTTATAAAGATCCTTGGGATTATATTAGGCTCACTCAACTAATTCAGGATAATCTCTCGGTTTTAAGGTCAGCTGATTAACAACCTTAATTACCCTTTGCGCATAATCTAACACAGGTTCTGGGGACTAGGATGTGGGTAACTTTGAGGGGAATATGGTTCTGTCTACCCATGGGGCCCAGAGTTTTAATTTACATGTTACAGGGAGAAGGAAGAGCAGGGACTTGATCTCCTGGAGCTGCTGTTCCAGTGTTGGGCTTTAGGACTTGCCATGAGCAAGGCGTGTTGTTTGATCTTCCAGAGTTTCAAACAATGCCTGTAGACCGAGGGCTCCAAAATCCTCATCTTCAAAACAGGCCATCTTCTTGAGTTTTATCCCTTTGATCCAGTTTTCTACTGGATACCTCTCCTTGCATATCCCCAGTCTGTGCTGAAAACATATGTTATCCAAGTTTTCCTTAAAGATCAGCTATAGAACTCACCAAGTTCTTGCAGAATTGCCTTTCTTCTTAAAGATTCTGGCACCCACCTCTTTATTCCTTCCAGACTTTCACCATACTTTCCACTGCTTTTTCCTTGTCTGCTGTATTAACCATAGCCTCCTACCAGTCCTGCCTCTGTCAAATATGTATTCCTTGTATCAAACCATTGTAGACACTGCCAGAGCAATTGTAAATAAATGCAGAGCTCTAATATTCTGTGTTGCCCTCCTTTACACAAAATCAAAGTCTGACTCCTCAACCCATACCAGCGTCATCTATCTTCAAACTCTTTCCACACAGAACGATGATTTTCCATCACTCGTAAGTTCTATGCAGGGTTCACTGTCATACTTTATTGTCTCTGTGTAATTGCTTACATGTGTGTCAGCCTTCCTTTGTAGATTGGGGCCAACTCAAGGGTAGGGCAGTAACTTATTTATCTCAATATCCTCCTTAAAAGACGCCACAGATGCTTAGCAAATATTCAGTGAAATAGCCAGTAAGTTGTCCCTTTTGCTTGCATTTTAGCCATCCTTCCAGAGCAACTCATAGCAGTAGTAGTGATTACCAATCAGGTGATAACACCCATCTGCTGTTGCTGGCCAGAGCTTCTCTGTGTCTTGGCCATCTCTAGCCATATTCAGACTTCTAACCCTTGTTGCTCTGGGGCACTGCTCACAGTATGCCCATTGCTACCAACTAAAGTCAAGTCAGAGCTTTCTAGTTTTCAGCAACAGCTGCCAAGAAATGGGTCTCATGCAGGTGTCTCCTCCAGCCATTGCTGCTCATTCCTTAGAGTTTACCTTCTTAAAAATCTCTTTTCCTAACGCTCTGCTCTTCAAATAATATTCTGGCACAACTTCCTCAATATTGGGTGAATAAACTATAGCCAATGGCCGGGGTCGAGTGGGTCCAGAGTTTAGTGAGGATGAAAGTGCCTCGACTTAGAGTGCTTTGTCTCTAAATCACACCATCTCTTACTTATTTATTTTTAGGTAGAGCAACAGTCCTAAGATGGAGTGGCAACTTACTGTTTCTGAAACTCTTTTCTTACTGAATCAACTCTTTTGACCTTGCCTTTGTAGGGGTCATAAGCAACTTTAAGTAATGTTAACTATTCTCTGGGAATGTCGCAGTGTGGAAACCTCATGATAAGTAGTTTGCATTTTTTTCCATTACAAAAAAAATAAGAGAGAAAAAAAAAAAAAACAACCCTCAAATGTCTATGTCACACATGCACTTTATAGAGGGTCCTCGAGTTAATTATATTTACAAAAAGTGCCTTAACATTTGCATTATTTGTGACCCATCTTCAAAATATTTTGCTTTTGCAGATTTTTGCACCATTTTAAAATGGTCCTTTGAAAATGCAGACTGTGACATCTGTACACTTAAATTTATGTGACAGCCTCTGACCACAGACACTTATAACTAAGTGCCACATAAGTAGCTTATTGAGCAGAGGTGCAAGTGGTGCGGAAGGATAGGAGGTCCCTCTTCTTCTCAGGCAGAGCGGGTATATGTATCAATTATGCTTTTGTATTCTCTGGGCTCATGGTCCAAGCAGAGATTGTGCCTGGGAAAGGATCAATAGTGGAGCAGTGGAGGTTAGAGCAGAGGAGAGAATGACATCTCTAAGACAAAGTACTAGAAGCCTGCAACACGCTTGTCAAGCATCACCCAGCATCACTCATGTGCTGCTTTTAGTTCACACTAACAGTGTAGAAAGGGTTATTACAACAGAACAACTACACCCACCCAACAGCCAACACCTTTCCCACCAGTAAGTCTTGGACTGAAACTTAGGCTGTAAATCTTGGGCTTTGAAGAGCAAGAGGCAGAGTTTGCAGGTCTCTGTCCTGCCCTACGTTTCTCTTCTCTTTGAAAAATATTGGGCCTCAGTGCTGTTTTCCAGTGTTTTCAGAGTCACACAGGATCCTGGGCAGCCTACCTCCACCTTATACTCCATTTTAATGAGTCATGGTTTTTCTGTTTGCTGGACAAGAGCAAAGCTTCAAATTGTTAACCACAGATTGCTGCTGCTGCTGCTAAGTCGCTTCAGTCGTGTCTGACTCTGTGCGACCCCATAGACGACAGCCCACCAGGCTCCCCCGTCCCTGGGATTCTCCAGGCAAGAACACTGGAGTGGGTTGCCATTTCCTTCTCCGATGGATGAAAGTGAAAAGTGAAAGTGAAGTCGCTCAATCATGTCTGACTCTTCATGACCCCATGGACTGCAGCCTACCAGGTTCCTCCATCCATGGGGTTTTCCAGGCAAGAGTACTGGAATGGGGTGCAATTGCCTTCTCCGTAACCACAGATTAGATCTCTGCAAAAATGTCTATTTAAAGCCCACCTTGTATTTGAGACCCCCCACCTCTCTTCCTAGTGATTAGAGGGGCTAATGGAGGTGGGCCTGTAAACATCTGTGGTGAAACCAGGCACTCAAATCTTTGGGGGCACCTCTGTCACCCTGTCACGCTTTCCCCTTCTCTACCAGTCAGGCAGACTTTTTCAAACAATCCAGCAGCTTTGATTTGTCTGAAAAAATGGTTTAGATTTTAACTAGTTTACTTAATCCTTAAGAGAACTATAAAAGCCCTCCCTAAAGAGATAAAGTGAAGAAAAGCATAGGCCAAAAGCACTTTGAATGTTCTCAGGCTTCAGAATCTGATTTTAAGTGTCCTTCACAGCATTTCAGGCACCTAAATCTCATTAACTTGGCCCCACCCCCTTTTTAGAGCCCCAGAGTGAAGAAAGACATCCTATTATGCTTTGGGGAATCAAGAGGAAACACTTTAGATTTGGGGTCTCCTCTGGGTTGGGAGCACACAGCACTGAGGAAGCTGGGTTAATGGTCAAGTCAGGCCTGGGTGGTCCTCTGTGATGCTGTTTCAGGGGTAGGTACTGAATTCCCTCCCTGCCCAACCACTGGTGCTACCTCCTAGGGACTTGTCTCCTGAGCAGAAGCAGGAAGGTGGCCACATTTTTTTTCTGGCAGATTAGTGATTCTTTTACAATGCAGCTGCTAGTCCTTCAGGTCAAAGGCAGTAAACAAATCACCTGGTGATGAATGCGGCTCTGCTGACTGGCTGGAACCTTCTCCCTGGTGGAGGTGCCCACAGCCTTTAGGGAAGGCAGTGAATGGGCGTCTGCACAGGAAGCATGCATAATCCCCGTCTATTTACTTACAAATATGTAAAGGTCTCACGCAGCTGAGGATGGTTTTGAATAAATATGCCTCTCTCTCAAAAACAACAGCCCTATAGATCTGGTGATGGAGCTTCAGTGCTCCCCAGTGCTCAGCTCATAAATAAATAAAAGGTGCCTGTTGATTCAACTGCCAAATGCGACATGGTGATGAATTCCCAAGGCTGTCAGTCAGGGTGGTGACAATTGCAATGCTGATGGGCCTGGGAGCAGGCGATGGGCAGAGGATCTGTGTCCATGGGTTTTTCACTGAGGCCCTTTATAGGGCCGATGACTTGAAATTCTGGTGACCAGCACAGCCTGACTTTCTCAGATACCTCACCTAGCACACCCTGCGAAACACAGTAAAGAGGCTACAGAGACCCAGTTAAATAGACACAAAGGGGTGATCAGTTCAGTTAAGTTCAGTCGCTCAGTTGTGTCTGACTCTTTGTGAGCCCATGAACTGCAGCACCCCAGGCCTCCCTGTCCATCACCAACTCCCGGAGTTCACTCAAACTCATGTCCATGGAGTCGGTGATGCCATCCAGCCATCTCATCCTCTGTTGTCCCCTTCTCTTCCTGTCCCCAATCCCTCCCAGCATCAGGGTCTTTTCCAATGAGTCAACTCTTCCCAAGAGGTGGCCAAAGTATTAGAGTTTCAGCTTTAGCATCAGTCCTTCCAAAGGACACCCAGGGCTGATCTCCTTTAGAATGGACTGGTTGGATCTCCTTGCAGTCCAAGGGACTCTCAAGAGCCTTCTCCAACACCACAGTTCAAAAGCATCAATTCTTCGGCACTCAGCTTTCTTTATAGTCCAACTCTCACATCCATACATGACCACTGGAGAAACCATAGCCTTGACTAGACGGACCTTTGTTGGCAAAGAAATCTTTCTGCTTTTGAATATGCTATCTAGGTTGGTCATTACTTTCCTTCCAAGGAGTAAGTGTCTTTTAATTTCATGGCTGCAATCACCATCTGCAGTGATTTTGGAGCCCTCAAAAATACAGTCAGCCACTGTTTCCCCATCTATTTGCCATGAAGTGATGGGACCAGATGCCATGATCTTAGTTTTCTGAATGTTGAGCTTTAAGCCAACTTTTTCACTCTCCTCTTTCACTTCCATCAAGAGGCTTCTTAGTTCCTCTTCACTTTCTGCCATAAGAGTGGTGTCATCTGCATATCTGAGGTTATTGATATTTCTCCCAGCAATCTTGATTCTGGCTTGTGCTTCTTCCAGCCCACCGTTTCTCATGATGTACTCTGCATATACGTTAAATAAGCAGGGTGACAATATACAGCCTTGGCGTACTCCTTTTCCTATTTGGAACCAGTCTGTTGTTCCATGTCCAGTTCTAACTCTTGTTTCCTGACCTGCATATAGGTTTCTCAAGAGGCAGGTCAGGTGGTCTGGTATTCCCATCTCTTTCAGAATTTTCCACAGTTTATTGTGATCCACACAGTCAAAGGCTTTGGCATAGTCAATAAAGCAGAAATAGATGTTTTTCTGGAACTCTCTTGCTTTTTCCATGATCCAGTGGATGTTGGCAATTTGATCCCTAGTTCCTCTGCCTTTTCTAAAACCAGCTTGAACATCAGGAAGTTCATGGTTCATGTATCACTGAAGCCTGGCTTGAAGAGTTTTGAGCATTACTTTCCTAGCGTGTGAGATGAGTGCAATTGTGCAGTAGTTTGAGCTTTCTTTGGCATTGGCTTTCTTTGGGATTGGAATGAAAACTGACCTTTTCCAGTCCTGTGGCCACTGCTGAGTTTTCCAAATTTGCTAGCATATTGAGTGCAGCACTTTCATAGCATCATTTTTCAGGATTTGAAATAGCTCAACTGGAATTCCATCGTCTCCACTAGCTTTGTTCATAGTGATGCTTTTTAAGGCCCACTTGACTTCACATTCCAGGATGTCTGACTCTAGGTGAGTGATCACACCATCATGATTATCTGGGTAGTGAAGATCTTTTTTGTACAGTGCTTCTGTGTATTCTTGCCACCTCTTCTTAATATCTTCTGCTTCTGTTAGGTCCATACCATTTCTGCCCTTTATCGAGCCCATCTTTGCATGAAATGTCCCCTTGGTATCTCTAATTTTCTTGAAGAGATCTCTAGTCTTTCCCATTCTGTTGTTTTCCTCTATTTTTCTGCACTGATCGCTGAAGAAGGCTTTCTTATCTCTTCTTGCTATTCTTTGGAACTCTGCATTCAGATGCTTGTATCTTTCCTTTTCTCTTTTGCTTTTGGCTTGTCTTCTTTTCACAGCTATTTGTAAGTCCTCCCCAGACAGCCATTTTGCTTGTTTGCATTTCTTTTCCATGGGGATGGTCTTGATCCCTGTCTCCTGTACAAGGTCATGAACCTCCGCCCATAGTTCATCAGGCACTCTATCTATCAGATCTAGGCCCTTAAATCTATTTCTCACTTCCACTGTATAATCATAAGGGATTTGATTTAGGTCATACCTGAATGGTCTAGTGGTTTTCCCTACCTTCTTCAATTTAAGTCTGAATTTGGCAATAAGGTGTTCATGATCTGCTGCTGCTGCTGCTAATCACCTCAGTCGTGTCCGACTCTGTGTGACCCCATAGACGGCAGCCCACCAGGCTGCCCTGTCCCTGGGATTCTCCAGGCAAGAACACTGGAGTGGGTTGCCATTTCCTTCTCCAGTGCATGAAAGTGAAAAGTGAAAGTGAAGTCGCACAGTCGTGTCCGACTCTTAGCAGCCCCATGGACTGCAGCCTACCAGGCTCCTCTGTCCATGGGATTTTCCAGGCAAGAGTACCAGAGTGGGGTGCCATTGCCTTCTGAGTAGGGGCTAAATCCTTGGGCCCAGACTGACAAGGATGTAGTGTCCACAAGGCCATTCTTCTGTAGCCACTAACTCTGCCCCTATTCATCCATCCTCTATTTGAAGGGCCCCAGAGAGTTTTTCTAATAGACTTGGTGGTCCTTGCCTAAAGTCCTTCAATGGACCCTATTCACTTTTAGGATAAAATCCCAATTCCTGAGTTTAGCATGCAAGGCTTTTCATAACTGTGGCCTCCTCCCTTATGGCTCCATATCCCACCACTGTCTGAACACTTGCCACAGTGGCTTTCCTCTTCTTGCCTGGGCACCTCATGGATCTGTGTGTGTCCATCAGGGTTCTCCAGAGAAATAAAACCAATGGGATATATGTTCCTAGATTTATTTGAAGGAATATGCTCATGTGATTCTCCATGCTGGCAAGTCTGAGATCTACAGGGTAGGTTGGAGACTCAGGCAAGATTTCTGTTACAGTTTAAGGCTGAATTCCTTTCTCTCCAGAAGCAGATTTTGTTTTTAAAGCCTTCAGTTGATTGAATGAGGTCCACCTACAGAATGGGAGGTAACTGCTCTTACGTAAACTCAGCTGATTGTGATGTTAAACACATTTGCAAACTATTTTCACCACCACCTAACTAGTATGTGATGTACTATAGCCTGGCTTAATTGACTCATTAAATTTAGCCATTACATGGTGTCTGTCTGCTTTTGCACATATCCTCCCATTGTCTGGAAAAGGAAATGGCAACCAAATCCAGTATTCTTGCCTAGAGAATCCCCATGGACAGAGGAGTCTGGCAGGCTATAGTCCATGGGGTCACAGAGTTGGACACAACTGGCTAAGACTTCCCATTATCTAGAACCCCTGAACCCACACACACAACACACACTCCATTGCCTGTTAAGTGCCTATTCATTTTTCAAGATTATTCAAACACTTGCACCTCTACAAAGCTCATCGCTCTGAGACGGAGCTGTACACTTACTCTTTCCTCTTTACCACTGTCCTTTCTCCTTGGTTATAGTACCTAGTGTGCTTTATAGCAGTGGCTTGTCTGTCAAGTGTGTCTCCAAGTTAGATTACTAGCTCCTGGAAAGCAGAGATTTTGTCTCACTTATCAGTTCATTTTCTACTAAATAGTGCAGGACCTAGAATGTAGCAGGTGCTCAATAGATAGAGATTAAATGAATTATTATAAGATACACATAAAAACCTAACATCTGGCAAATTTGTAAGATAAAAAAAAAAATCTGTCCTTTGATTTGGTTTTGTTTTTCATGAGGAACAAGCCTCAACATGTCACATCACTGAACTGATTAGCAGATGTTAGCTGTTTAGGCTGGGTGAGCTTGGGATCAGTTTGCATCTGAGCCCTGGGCCCCTCCTGCTTTGCTCCTAGATCTCCCAGTGTATTCCCTTCCACTCATCAGCCCCAACCCCGTATCCCAGCCCTTTTTTCCTGTGGGAGGGCGCCTGTCAGAGCATAAGCACCTACTGTAGCCTCTAACTTCTGAAATGACTCTTTTTCCCCTCCTTGAACATGATCTATACTGGGTGGGATAACACTTCCCGAGTAATTTGGGTAGAAGCAGTTATTTGGAAAAAGAGAGAGAGAGATGACTCAGAAAAGACTCATTCTAATCTGTCACTTTGCTACTTAATTGGTTGACAGCTCAGCAGTCCCCGTTGCTCATATAGTCATAGCCTTCCTGCCCCATCACATAGTTTTTAACACCAATAGATCCACAAATACGAGGTTGTCTGTTATCAATGCATCGCTACTTTCTTCCAAAGTAGCTGAGCCACACTGCATAGTTTTCTCTTGCTCCTAGGATTTTGGGGAAGAGTTTGCCAAGGAGTGACATTCACATGACATTTGGGAAACGGCAGAGGAGGAGAGGCCAAATTTCTCAAGAGACATAGTGGGCGGTTGCACGGGTCTCTCTGTGAGTCTCCAATTTCTAAATTAAAGCATTCATATTAGAAACACAGTGGCTTCTAGCCACTGTTGTCCTCACAGCACCCTGCTTATATTATTGTTTCTGCCAGGTCTTTATGGATCACTGGCTTCTTAGTAATTGGATAGTGGAAAGGGCCCTAGACTAGGATTCAGGGTTTTGGGTGATCTGATAACTGTCACTAAGTCACTCCCTGTTTCTAGGCCTCCATTTCCCATAAGTAAAATGAGAGGTTAAACTAATTGCTTTTGAAAATTTCTTTCAAACTTAAAACACAGATCCATCAAATGTATTGCATGTCTACTAAATCCTACCAGAGACTATGTTAGAGCAGTTTAATACAGAGGCAAAACTTGATTCCCTAGGTTTTCAAGTCAGATACGTCAGTGATGGATTAGGTGTTTCAGACTGAGAACTGGAAGAAAGGATTGTTGAATCCAAGGCCCCAAAGCCAGGCCTCTAGGATGTTACACTCACTGGCTGTGCGTCCAAGGAATCTCCATTCAGCGCTGAGCACGTCTTCCAGGTGATCTGTATGGTGAACCTGCAAACATGGAACAAGAGGTGCTTATCACTCAGAGATAGCCCGTGCTCAGACCTGCACACAAGGCTGTAGGATGCTGAATGAAATGAATCTTCAGTTCATAGTGACTGCTGACGCCTTCATCATTAGCTGTCCCTGGAAGGGTGCTGACCACAGATAATCTTTGAAGCCCCTCCTGGTCCAACAATAGCACATGGATTTCAGAACATAATCACAGGGGGTGATTATGTCAAGTGGTCAGAAGCCTTCAGATCAGTCAGAGGACAGGGAGCTCAGAGAGTGTGTCCAAGCCTTGCTGATGGAGAGCCTTTGGTGACATTGCCTCTGCTTTGCTCAGGGCTGGCTGAAGCCAGTCTGGACCTTTTGCCTTGTCCTTGGTGGAAGTAAGGAGCTTCTTTCAGGTTTTCCCATTCACTTCATGTTGACTAAACTCTAACCAACATAAACCTCACGTACCACCCCCTCCACCCCCACCTCTGAAGAAGTAGCAGAATTACATTTGTATGATGTCATGGTATTCTCTTCCAGGAAGGAACTAAGATGGCAGAGGCTTAATTAATGGTGACTATTAGCAGTATTTTTGTTGCCAAGGTGGCTAATGGAATGGTCTCTGTCACATTTGGACAAGGACACAGTTACTCAGCCCACTTGGAGAAATATTTAGAAATTCTCTTTGATCATACAAATTTAAAGAGGGAGAATCCATCAGTTCCTGGTTTATGCATTCCCCATGGGCAGTGAGTGAGCTCTAATTCTTTGTCTCCCCACAGCTCCAAGCTTCATTTTAGACACTAGGTATTTAGTGAATATTTGTGGTTGGCAGATTCTAAATGGGTTGCCAGAAATCTCCCAGAGGTACTCTTTGGTATCTTTTTCTCCATCTAGTAGTGAGCACTCCAGCCCAAGGCATCGCAAGGCACACACAGTACAGATGAGAGCTCCTTTGGAAGATGTTGATTTTCATACGCAAAGTACAGTGTTCTTAAGAAGAGGAAGGGGCCCTCCCTCAGGAGTTACTCAGCCCCTGGAGACAGGCAGGTGTGAACACAAGAGTCTAAGACAGCAAGCTCCATTGTTAGTGCTTCCTGTTTAGTAACCAGGCTGAGAACGTCTGTCTGTCTCCTGTGTCCCTGGAGAGAACAGCTGCTGGTGACATAGTGTTGGTTTGAAGAAACCCTTAGATGCACTTGCTCTCGTGTTCTCTTTCTGTGTGATTCCTCCTCTTAAATTCTAACATGTTGCTGTCATATTGGCAACAGTGAGCACTACGGTGGAAAATGCATCTGAGTTCTTTTCAGACCGACCTTGTTACCCCTCAGGTGAAAGCTCTCCAAAATTAGACTCTCTTGGCATGGCTTTTCTTGATATTGAACTGAATGCACTAAAGAATGATGTTTGAAACTTGGGTTGTTCTTGAGATATATGGTTTTCAGAATATACTTTTCAGCTGTCACATTTTATTCATTTTGAGAATGCACATATATAATGGTTTATTTTTAGATCTGACTGTTTATCATTTATTGTAAAGCATACATTTATTTGTGAATATTCTAGCCTATGTATTGATCATGACTGAAGTCTAAGTACTGATAAATACTCTAGCTGGCAGATGATTTATCTAAATGTTAAGAACAGAATTTAATTCCCAAAGGTGCTAATAAAAGCACATAGATTCCATTTTAATGCATTCAGGATTACTAGTAAATGAACATATGTTTGCATTTCAAAAGTTATGTTTGCATTACCCAAAAACTGCATTTAGTACTAAGGAGTTGAAATTAGCAAATGCTTTAATGAGATATTGCCTTATAAGAAAGATGCCTAGCTCTGATAATAGACATGCAAAGAGAGGAAGATGTATGATGCTATTGCAATTTCATGATGTTAGTATTGGATTGCCTTTGGTTCTCATTGTGCTGGAAGCATTTCATGAAAAACAATGTCACAAAAGCTTCTGCTTCTATCTCTTCTCCCACTTCAACCAGTTTATTCTTGTGATGTTTCTACTGTTACCAGAGTTTGTATTGATAAAAACATTGTCTCCAAAGTCTGAAGTCATTGTCAACCATTCAACCAATAAATTCTTAATGTCTTACCATTCGACCAATAAATTTTCAAGTTCAAATTTTAGCCTTTAGTTACTTTAAAACCATTTGAGGTTAGGAAACAACTTCCGTGTACAGGACATATGTTCAGAGTTGTTATTCTTTTGATATAGTTAATGGAATAAAATAATCTTACTGACTTCCCATATGCTAGAGAATGTATATTGTTGTTTTGCTTATTAAAATGTAACTGTATAAGATCATTATTATTAGTCCCCATTTCACAGAAGAGAAATTAAGGGCAGAGTAAAGTTCAGCAACTTGCTTGAAGTTGCAAAACTCATCAAGGGTGAAGCTGGGGCTCAAACCCCAGTGTATCTGATCCCAAATGCTGTTCAGAGCAGGAAGGCTTTAGAAGAGTGGGAGCATATTTGGTTTATATAAGTCTATAATGATAACCCTACAGACCTTGTTCCTGCCAGGCCTGAGCATGTAATAACACAAATATTTAAGTAAAGAGTTTAGAAGCCACTTGTGGGTGTATCCCAGAGAAAGTCAGCGTATTGGGCAGGGGCACTCTCTTCTTCCCAGGGACCCTCTTCCCTTGGAGTCTGGGCCTGCAGAGCCAGCTCTGGCTCTTCCACCTTCTTTCCAGGCCCAGTCCTTCCTTCAGTTCAACTTCGGTAGCGCTTACAAGCTTAAGGGCAGGGAAGGGTGGGGTGGTAGTGAAGTGGGGAAGGGAGGGCAGACTTGGGAAGTGTCAGGGGTGTTCTTTAATTTTAAACAGGCCTTCCCCAATAGTTAGAGAGTCTGGGATGGACATGTACACCCTGCTATATTTAATTGGATAACCAACAAGGACCTACAGTATAGCACGTGGAACTCTGCTCAATGTTACGTGGCAGCCTTGATGGGAGGGGAGGGTTTGGGGGAGAATGGATGTATGTATATGTATGCCGAGTCCCTTAGCTGCTTATCTCAAACTACCACAATGTTGTTTATTGGCTGTACCCCAATACAAAATAAAAAGTTCAAAAAAGAAAAAGAAACCCCAGGTAAAAGTAAAAATAAATAATAAATAGGCCTTCCCCATATCTTTTCCTTGATTTAGGAGTGCTATCCCACTCCAGTACTCCTGCCTGGAAAATCCCATGGACGGAGGAGCCTGGTTGCCTGCAGTCCATGGGGTCGCTAAGAGTCGGACACGACTGAGCGACTTCACTTTCTCTTTTCACTTTCATGCATTGGAGAAGGAAATGGCAACCCACTCCAGTGTTCTTGCCTGGAGAATCCCAGGGACAGGGGAGTCTGGTGGGCTGCTGTCTATGGGGTCACACAGAGTTGGACACGACTGAAGTGACTTAGCATAGCATAGCATAGCATCCCTCAGGAGAGGGGGTGGAGGTTGTGATGGGCTTTGAGAAAGGAAAGGGGTTATAGAGCCTGGGTGGGGCAACAGCACAGCAGACAGAAACTGTGGGACTGGTGGGAGCTTTGGTCTATGAGAAGGCTGAGTCTGGCGGAGGGGCCTGGGAAGTGAGAGTGGAATGGGGTGGGGACAGGGTTGGGGGTGGGGACAGAACAAGAGTTTGAGAGCAGGGGAAAGGCAGAGACCCAAAGTTAGAAATACAAGTTTATTTATTTATTTTTTCTTCTTCCTGCTGTTCCCCTGGGAGAACTTTCCACCTACCATCCACTGCAGGGTCCTTCCTGCAGACACAAACCCCTTCCATCAGATGCTCCGAAAATTCCCATGTAGTAGCCTCCCTCTAAAGACGATTCCCCCTCTGTCTCTTATACTCAGCTACCGGTCAGGTCCCTTTTCTAGGACATTATTCTTGATGGACTAGGGAGTAGGGTGACCTCTTCCCTATGACACTGACCTATATGCCACTGTGTTTATATGGGTTCATGGCCAGTCAGAAAGCCCAGGAGAACAGAGGCTTCTTTGCAACACATACTCATTATTTGTAGTGCAAAAGCACACCTTTTCCTGCCTTGATAAGGACTCATCTAGGAAAATACTCAGAGAAGACGATGGCACCCCACTCCAGTAGTCTTGCCTGGAAAATCCCATGGACGGAGGAGCCTGGTGGGCTGCAGTCCATGGGGTCACGAAGAGTCAGACACGACTGAGTGACTTCACTTTCACTTTTCACTTTCATGCATTGGAGAAGGAAATGGCAACCCACTCCAGTGCTCTTGCCTGGAGAATCCCAGGGATGGGGAAGCCTGGTGGGCTGTCGTCTATGGGGTCGCACAGAGTTGGACACGATGGAAATGACTTAGCAGCAGCAGGAAAATACTGGGTTGGCCCAAAAGTTCATTAGGGTATTCTGTAAGGTCCTACAAAACAGCCCAAATGAACTTTCTGGCCAACCCAAAATGAGGAGAGCTGTAAAATGTCTCTCAAAGACCAGGAAACACTGCTCAAAATGAGTGCTAAACCACCATTCACTATGTATAGGAATTACCCAGTGATCTTGTTAAAGATTCTGATGAAGTAGGTCTCAGCTGGAGTCTGCCTTTCTTCCAGCTCATGCAGGTGCCAAGGACCACACCTCACTCTAGTTTCTGGCTAGGCTTTGCTTTACTTCAGCCTTCAGGAAGATGGAAACACGTTCTAGATAATGTCTTTTGGGTGTTGTATGTGCCGGGTGTCTTATTCGGATATTTTAGGATGTTTAAATGTGCCTGTGTTTGGGCTATTTATTCTCCCAATGAATGCTTTTGCACCAGAGGCCCCAAGTCCCTAAGCTGACATGCCCATAGACACATACAACTCGCTGTCATGTGCATCACCATTCCTGCTGTTGCTGGCTGTTAAGTTTTCTCTGTCTGAAAGAGTCAGGACTGATGCTCTTTTGGTGACCTAATTGATCTGGTCAAAGAGAAGCTTCTGGAAGCTCTCACAGCCTCTGCCTTGCCCATTGTTCCTCCCTGAGGGCCCTGGAACACCCCCCCACCCCCACCTCCCTGCCTGGAAGGAGCGACAAGTGTGTTCATCATGTTTGTGGCCTGATTGTGTTTCTATTGCCTGAGGCTGGGCTTTTGAATTTTTCAGCAGGAAGAAAAACTGCACTGGGAAATAATTTTCCTGTTGGTAGGTTCTGTAAAGGTTACATGCAACCACAGATACACCATACAGTCCAGGTAACAAAGGAGACAGACTCTTCCATTGCTCACCTCTTTGCCAGCAAATGATGGTGACCAGTGACCCATGGTGGTCCTTCCCACAGGACTTTAGACTCCCTCTTCTGCCTTGATTAATTCTATGTTCTGAACAGAAATGACAATCATTTATTATTCTGTTTTACATATTCACCTCCAGGGAGTCCAGCTAAAAGCTCTAATTTTCTAGTTCAATTGTAGCACTGGTCTCTGAGAGGCATTGACTGCAGAGATGCTAAAAGGATGCCAGTTCAGTGAATTATTGAGTTTTAGATAGAATCATATGCTTTATGGATTCAGGTGGTGCTTATTGAAACATGATGCAGCCCCCCCAACCCCTTGTCCCTGGGCCAATATGTTCTTACGCGAAAGAACAATGAGCTTGGGTGGGAGTGACCTATTACAAAAATCAATGAGGTCGTGCACCCTGTGTCTGCCTGCAGTGCCTGACTGTCCTTAGATACAGCCACAATTGTCAGTCAGCTCTGAGGGACCTTGGCTGCCTGTCTCTGCATCCTTCCGCAAGCCTGCGGCTGTTGGAAATGGAAATCAAGGCAGTTTCCTGCTGATTTAAAAAGTGTCATCCTTTCCTTCCATTAAAGTGTTTTAACAACGCAAAATCTCTTAATCTCCTGCTTAAAATGATGATGGATATTTCAGAACAGCGATTTTGAGGCTCTTTGAATTTTTCAAATGTGCATAAGAATACAGCGTAGCTGGTGAGCCTTGGGGCACCTGGAGTCCTGAGTTAGGTAAGGTTAGAACTTTCCCACCTCACTCTAGTCGCTGGCTAGGCTTTGCTTTTCTTTGGCCTTCAGGAAGGTGGGAACGTTCTAGATAATGTCTTTCAGGTGTTGTGTTTGCCGGGCATCTTATTTGGATATTTTAGAATGTTTTAAGTGTGCCTCCATTGGGGTTATTTATTCTCCCAATAAATGAAATCATGAACTTTTGACTTAAGTTGGTACGGAAAGCAGGAGGCAAATTGAACAGAGACAAATGCAAAGCCTTGAGGAGGGCAAGGAGAGCCAGGCAACTGGGGGTGAAAGATCATGGCAGAGTCTGGAGAACCATCTGGATGTGAAATGTCCATGCGCACGCCTGTGAAGGCAGGAGTCAGGCTGCAGCCAGCAGGGGGCGCCAGGCTTGAACCAAAAAAAGGCCTCTGTGGAGGGTGGGGAGAGGGGCTGGAGCTCTGGGTAGCTGGTTCTGGTGGTGTCAGGAAGCATTTTCACTGTTAAAAGACACACCTCCTCGGGAAGTGAGGGGACTGGAGGAGGTCCCTGCAATTTAATATATGCACTTGGATCCTCAGGGAGATCTTGTGAGCTCTCATAATTGGGCAGTGATGTGACCCCATCTTCCTCATTCTTGAGTGCTCCTGGGAAAGCAACAACAGAAGAGCAGAGTGGGCTTGCTGGCTCAGGGCTGCCTCCTCACTCAGGATGACCTAGATAGAGCATCCATGTAGCGATGGAGAGAACTCGGGCGCGGTACTTAGCACTGCTGCTGCTGCTAAGTCACGTCAGTCGTGCCCGACTCTGTGCGACCCCATAGACGGCAGCCCACCAGGCTCCCCTGTCCCTGGGATTCTCCAGGCAAGAACACTGGAGTGGGTTGCCATTTCCTTCTCCAATGGATGAAAGTGAAAAGTGAAAGTGAAGTCGCTCAGTCGTGTCCGACTCCTAGCGACCCCATGGACTGCAGCCCACCAGGCTCCTCCATCCATGGGATTTTCCAGGCAAGAGCACTGGAGTGGGGTGCCATTGCCTTCTCCCGGTATTTAGCACAGTGTATCGCTATAGTCGGTGGTCACTGGACGGTAGTTTTCACTTCTCATTTATCCATACAGTAAACATGAATCAGGAACCTACCTACCCTGGGCCGAGAACTGGGCCTAAGAGGGGTGGGGGGCAAGTGTATTCCCTGTTCTTTGGAAACACGAGGTGGGCACCGACTGCCTTGGAGGCTTCGAGGGGAGGTGACATTTGAGCTGGTTTGTGAAGGATGCATGCATGTATATGAAATAGATGAGGAAAGGGCGGGGGGTGGGGAGGGGGGCGGTTCCTGGTCTTTGGAGGACATTCTGGGATCTGTGTCACCATGTCACCATGGCATGCCCAGGGAAGCTGAAAGTTCTGTTGAGTTGAGGTTCAGGACTGGTAATACATTTAGGATGGTGGAGAGGAAGGTACACAGAGGAAATGTGAGAAAAGAAAGTTGAGAAAACAGTTGAGAAGGCTACAGCTTGTAACCCTTTCAGGAGGTTTTGACTTTATCCTGCAGTTACCAGGAGGCAGTGGGGATTCATAAGGAAGGGTGTGACACAGCTGATCTCTGTATGCCTCAGTTTCCCCATTACTGTGACCGGCAGAGACACTCATGAGTGGCTTGGTCATCTTCTCTATAGTCTCAGCTGGTTAGCCCTGCTGAATTTGCACTTTGCTTTGGGTCAGATGTCTAAAAAGAGACAAGTGTGCTCCTTCCCAGGGCAGAAGACTGAGAGCTGTGTGCTGCCTTACCATTTCATGTTGCTAAGCCATGTCAACAGCTCATGCAGCAGCTGGCCCGGAAATGAATCCCATGAGGACCAGATGAGACATTAGGCTTGGCTATCAGGAATCAGTCCCCGCCCTGCTACCTCCACAGGCCAAAAGCCTGAGAGCCAGAGTCTAAAGACTGTTCATTAGAACAACACTTCAGGAGATTTAATGATGCTTTCTTGCCAAGTTAAAACTGGGGGCAGGTGATAAAATGGTGATTAAACCAATGCATATGTTTGAATTACACCAAAATGCACTTTGGTGACTGAAGATAAGCCTGCTGTTCACTGATGTTTTCATATGATTTACCTGTAAAATGCTATGGTTGGCCAAAGTGAAGTTTAAGGCATCTTTGCTCCAGAATTTTAGGGCTTCCTAATGCTCGATTTTATCTGAAGTCACCAAAATAGGCCCTCTCTACTTGAGTGTGTGTGCTACCCCAACAGATGACTGAGACCAGCAGAGTACAACCCAGAGGCCCCTCTCCAGCTTTGATGATGGGCCTGTCTTGGGTACCACGTATCACATTGTTTAGGAGGTTGCAACTTCACACTCCTGGAGACTTTCACTCTCAAAACTTCACACACTGAATTTGATAGAGTAATTTCTTTCATGTGTCAGGACATTTCCTGTTTCTAAGCTCCTTCCATGGCTATTCTGTGAGATGAGAAGGTTCTGATCCCCATATTTTAATTATCCATTTCTTCCCAATACTAGAAATTCCACTAATACAGACAGAAGCAAAACATTGGCAAGTACAGCTTAGAACTGAGCCTCAACTTTCCTGTTTACTAATTATTCAAACTTGGATGTCACTCTGAACTTTGGATTCCTCATGATTAATAGGGTACTGTTGAGAGGACTAAAAGAGGTGGCATAATTAACATTTCTTGCACAGAATCCCGCTCTAAGGAGATCACCAGGTCCTGCCTCTTCTTCCTCTCTTCTTGCTTTGCCGTGCTCCACCATTGAATGGACATCCACACTTTTTCTTCAGTGCTGCTGATTTTACTAGACTTGGCCCTGCTACCTCCATGTCTTCTGAGACCACTTGTTCCTTAACCCTCTCTTGTCTGGGCTCTAGCCTGGTTGTTCCTTGAAACCCAACTTACATGATCACCTAAACCTCTGAGCTCCCAAAGCTTTTATCTCTACCTGATCTGGAACTTTTTGATTTTCCCAAAGCACTGGACATCTAAACAACAAACGACTACAGTTATTCACAGTCAACCATCTACCTGTTTCTCCTGTGATTTCTCTCATTGCCTTTAGCTTCCTTTTACATCTGCCAGGCTCTGCACCCCTGTCTCTGCTCCTTCCCTGTGATGAGTCCCTTTCACTGGCTTCTCTTCCTCTGCTTGACTCCTAAACATGCATGTTTTCCAAGATTTCTGTCTCAGTGCTATCTATACCTTTTGGCATTTGCTTCATTCTTGCCCATAGCTTCCACTGCACCCGTATCCAGCCCCATGCTTGTGTTTCCATGGTCAAATGTTTTTTTTCTTTTTAATGCCAGGAAGCACACACCTTCCCAACAACCTAAACACTAGCAACTCTACTCATGATCACACCTTCAACATGCCCCAAATCATTTGTCCCCTACTACTTCCCAAGTGGGGAGTAGCATGATTTGACTTTCTCTTGGCTAATGGTCACTCATCTCATCACCTCTTCAGCAAAACTTTCCTATCCTGTACTTATCACCTTAACAACTCAGAAGAGATAGTTACCATCTCTGAGTTTCCATAGCATTTTCTTCAAACACTGAGAATCATTGGAAGGCTTTGTTATAATGATGTGTCTATGTCTCTTTTCTGCCTTTATAGATAGTAAGTTTTCAATGGACAGAGAGAGGATATTATCTTAACCTGGGAGAATCTAAGTAATCTCATAGCACTCACCACTCATTTAAATGCTGTTTGATTATTAATCCTTCTCATGTGTAGGTCTGAGCTCACCTACAGATGCAGTCTATGATTTAAATTTGCTAAAGATGCAGTCTATGTACTTTTTATATGATTAATAGTATTTACTTGTAAAAACCCTTCCCTGGTGTCAGTTTACTAAAGATGCAGCCTATGTATTTTTGGTATGGTCAATAGTATTTACTTGGGGTGGTAGTTATAAAACAGATGTCCTAGAATTATTTATGGTTCCTTTGCTAGGTGTTATGAAATGAATTGTGTCCTGCCAAAATTCATGTCCTGATTATCACTACCGCAGAATATGACTGCATTTGAAACCAGGGCCTTTACAGTAGTGATAAGGATAAAATGAGCTTGTATGGGTGGCTCTTATGACTGGTGTCTTTGTAAGAAGAGATTAAGACAGAGACAACACAGACTGAGGGGACAAGCATGTGAGTACAGCAAGGAGGAGACCATCTGCGGAACCAAGGAGAGAAGAAAGCAGACCTCCCCATACCTTGATCCTGAACTTGTAGCCTCCAAAACTATGAAAAAATAATGTTTTTTCTTTTTGTTGAAGCCACCCAGTTTGTGGTATGTTATGACAGCAGCAGAAAACCAAGATACTATCTAACCATTACAGACCAGATTTGGGGTTGAGTAACAATGGTTCTTTGGGTTTGACATTTGCAAACAATTCAAATTGCTTCTTTCTTTTAATTCTAGAGATGTGTCAAAATCAGACAGTGGGTTAAACTGGGTGGATACTTGCCCACATAGTCTTAAGCCAGAGGGGAATTTTTCAGAGTCATTGGCACTAAAATTCAATGACGCTTTCTATATATTTCTTCTTCTTATTTTGTTTTTTGTATTTTTCTTTCTTTCTTTTTTTTTCTTTTTTGGTTAGAGTTGAGCAGAGGTTTGCAATCTGAGTCATAAGATAACCTATATTTGACTGTAAAACAATCTGGGATGTTTGGGCTATGAAAGATTTGCAGCTTGATAGTAAAGGAGATGGGAATGCCATGTTCAATTTCTGCCCCAAGATGGTTATGCATGTATAACAGAGCCCAGAGACTGAATCATCACTTGGGTTTTACAAAGGAACTGTCCAGATGTGTATAGTAAAGAATCTTTTGAGCTGCTCTTGCTGTTAACAATCTGGTTTCATATACCCAGATGATTAGATGTCATAGACATCAGAAGGAGGTCAATAAAATTCAGGCTTTAAACTTTGACAATAATTTGAGCTGAATAATAGTTGAATTTCAGAACTGAGTTGTCATGGTGAGAGCCATTGAAGAGGAATAATTATCTTATAACTCAGTTATTGTCCTGGTGAACTCATAGCAATATCCCTAACTCCATTTCCAACTCACCAAGCCCAGATCATATTAAGTCATGCTTAGGAATGTTAGTTTTATATATTCTTTTATGTATATATTTATATTCATAGCCAACTACATATAAACTATATTTGAAAAAATATGCATTGCATGAAGCTAATGAAAAAAGGGTACCAGTGGTTTATTAGCTATAAATTGCATATTCTTGGAGAAAAATACTAAAGTACCATTCAAGTAGTCTCAAAAGCCAGGTGATAGAGCGATATTAGCAATAATTCTTTTTGCAGTTTAACATATATGACAATCACGCCATTTGTTTCCATTATTTTTGTGAACTAAAATTTTCTCTCATCTCTCTTGGGTAATGCCATACATTTCCCCCCTTATTAATCTATAAAAGCACTATGGTGCATTTTGCTAATCAAAGTTGCACACTGTGTAATAATTTACAACCCAATAAATATAAGCTTCTTCCACATTTCATCAAATGTAGATGCAATTACTAAAAGATACTAAAATAGTAAAGATAAATTTGAACTAAGAGGTAATTTAGGTGCATCAAAACAGTAAGAAATAAATGGTAACTTATTTTAAGTACAGTTTAATCAATTATTTGAGGAAAATCCCCAGGGTGTTTTCATTGAAGGTAAAAAATGACAATTCTTCCACCGAGACAAGAGATTTTTCAAGTGATGCCAATAAATGAAGGGCAGAGGGAGGGAATGGAGATAATTATAGCAGTTCTATTCCTGATGGCAATGAAAGAGATGAGAAAATTGAGAATTAATGGAAAGGAATCATTCATGTTCAAGACATGATCGCATATCACCCGTTCTCCTATTGAAATAACCAATAGAAAATACAAATTGTGAAAAATCTTTCACCAGCTGTGACAACAGGAAAGAGGTATCAACTACATGGCAAGGATTTCAAGGAATTTCTGCTAACTAGAGTGAACATGGTACCCTACTAAAGTTTAGAGGATGAGCATATGGCTCCTCTCTGGGAACAAGAGCTTATCATGCAAGAAAGCAGAGGTGATGGGAGCAGAAACTACCTCATACTTTATCTGAGGTGGGTGACAGCTAGAAGACAAGGCTGCACAACCACCTCTCACGTCTGCTGACTTCCAGGCCATTTGGCGTCAGTGGTAAAGAGATGGCTCTAGGTTTTGTCTCTAGCATTGATGTCCAAAAGCTGTAGAGTCCTAGCAATGCTGGAGTCTGTGCCTGGGACAGCCTCCCTCAAAACAGAGATGCCGCACTTCACAGGGAGTCAGAGCTCCTCGGGCCCAGCTCTGTCCCCACTGCTCAGTGGAGCCTGCCCGAGCTGCACTGGAAGATTATGATCTTATGTATTATTTTCCTCTTATTTTTCTAGAGCAGTAAACACAAATTTCCAACAGAAGGCAACCCATTTCCTACTTTCCAAAAAACTCGTAATGGATATGGTAGATTCTCTCTTTCTAAAGAAGAGAAAACTGAGGAAGTTTACAAGGCCTGGCAGCAAATACTACAGGTTTAAAAATGAAACAAAACAAAAACAGGTCACTGTTGAAAATGAGAACAACAGCCTCCAGCCAAAATATATTACTGCAAGAAATATAAAATGCGTGTTTTCCACAAGATCAAAGTTTCGCCACAAGCATGATGACGTTGAAGGCAAAAGCCATGAGGACCATGGGGCACCCTATGGAAATGAGAGTCAGACTTGTAAATTAAAACCTCAGTGGAACAAATGAACAACAAATTGGACATTGCATCAGTCCAAGCTGGTGAATTAGAAGAGCAAATGTGGGGAAATCTCCAGGAATTCAGAAGAAAAAGACACAGAAAAAAGCAAGTAGACTGCATTCTTCTCAGAGAGTATGAATAAGGAGAACAGAACCAAAGTGAAAGTGTGATTGAAGACAGTGGCATGGACGAGACCTGGAGCATAAAACTGTGAGAGAATGTTGTGTTTCAGGTGAACAGCATGAAAAGAATATCAAATATAGACATGACTTCATAGAATTTCCCAATTTCAGAAGGACTAAGAGCATCATGTATATCTGGGGATATGGTAATCTGTTGGTTCTGTTTCCCTGGAGAATCCTAACAGGGTGGGTTCCATAATTGAATAAATTATGGAATATCCATCACACTGTAATCCTGTGTAGGCACCAAAAGTGATAAAATGACTCCATATTGAAAATAGATATGGGCTTATGGATATATCAAATATAAAAAGCATACTAAGCAGCAAGTATGATAGGACCCCATTGACAAATAATATAGCTCCATGCACTTAGCAGATTAAGCAAGTTGTGCTCTGTCCTTTGCAGAGGGGCCTCTCTAAGTGTTAAGAGAATAAGAAGTGAATTTTATTCCCTTTGTTTATTTTATATTAACTTTTTCTATGTATTTTTGATAAATACTTGAATATTATGTTTTAACTTCATAAAAGTAATAAAACAAATCTATTTCCATAAAAAGAGGGGAGATTGATCCCTAATTTTAGGGCCACCTCTTTTACTTTGTTTAAAAGGAAATAACATTACAGAAATAGAATGGTATAAGATAAAAAATAAATGCCTGACTCCCTTCCTTAGTTTGAGTTCCTTTACCCAAGGTGATTATGGGTGACAACCTCTTGTGTAGTTGTAAAAAATTTTACACATACATCTGTATACGCAGAGACACATCCACTCCCCCTACAAAATTCACACATTCAGGAGTCACATAATCACTGCTCTTTACTTTACCATTTTTACTAAATAAATCTTGGTGGAGCTTTTCCCATTTTAGCATATATGGTTATTTCCTTCTTTATTACTACATATCCTTCTATTATACATGTAACACAATTTAAACAGTACATAATTAACCAGCATTTAGATTTCTTAGAGATATTTTTATTTTAAACTATGTTTATAGTAAATCTCAGAAGGTAAAATTTCTGAGACAATGAAGTTTTCACATCTTCTGAAATTGATATACATGTTGCTAAAATGTTCAAAAACATTTTTTTAAAGATAAAACAATGTACACAGAAACTATATATGAAAAGATCTGTATATCTTTGCTGGTACTGATTGTAATTTTAAATAATACACTTTTATCGAATCAGTGAGAAATACTATCTTGTTTTGATATGTATTGCTATAATTGTGAGTGGACTTGAGTTTGTTTTTTTATTTACATTTTTAACTTTCTATTTTATATTGGAGTATAATAATTGTTATTGTATAACAGTTAACATTGTCGTGATAATTTCAGGGGGACAGCAAAGGGGCTTAGCCATACATATACATGTATCCCTTCTTCCCCAAACTCCCTTCCCAACCAGGCTGCCACATAACATCGATCAGAGTTCCATGTGCTATATAGTAGGTCCCTGTTGATTATCCATTTTAAATATAGCCATAAATGGCAACCCACTCCAGTATTTTTGCCTGGAAAATCCCATGGACAGAGGAACCCTGGAGGCTACAGTCCATGGGGTTGCAAAGAGTCAGACACGACTGAGAGACTTCACTTCACTTCACATCCATCCCAAACTCCCTAACAATCCCTGTACCCCATCCTTCCCCCCAGGAAACTGTAAGTTCCCTAAGTCTGTGAGTCTCTTTCTGTTTTGTAAGTTCATTTGTACCATTTCTTTTCTCTTCCTATGAATATGTATAATTGAAAAGCAGTGAAAGTGATAGTTGCTCAGCTCTGTCTGTCTCTTTGAGACCCACGGACAGTACCCTTCCAGGCTCCTGTGTCCATGGAATTCTATTGGCAAGAATACTGGAGTGGGGTGCTATTTCCTTTTCTAGGGGATCTTCCCAACCCAGGTATCAAGCCTTGGTCTCCTGCATTGCAGTAAAGGCAGAGTCTTTACTGTCTGAACCACTAGGGAAGCACACAAATATGTATAACTTTCCCTAATTTTCTATTGTATTACCATGTTCATTGCTTGCTATGAAACTCTTTACATGTTAAAGGAATTCTCAGCTTCATGGTGTACATGAAATTGTTCAGTTAATTTTTTGACTCTTTTTTTTTCACTATAGAGAATTATACATTTTTAAAAGTATTAATGTTTGCCAATATTTTCTCCCATGACTTGCAATTATTTTTAATATTTTTTGACTGTGTTTATATTCTCAGTCACTCAGTCATGTCTGACTCTTTGTGAACCCATGGGTGATAGCCTCCCAGGCTCCTCTGTCATGGAATTTTCCAGGCAAAAATACTGGAGCAGGTAGCCATTTCCTACTCCAGGGGATCTTCTTGACCCAAGGATAGAACTCATGTCTCATGATTCTCCTGCATTGGCAGGCATTCTTTTTGCCATCATGCTACTTTTGACTCTAGGGTTATGATAATAATATATGTACTTTCTTCTAGAATTGTATCAGAGTATTTATTGATTGTTATAAGGAATTATGGGCTATGAAGCTTTTCTCTTTTTCTTTTTTTTCCAAAGCATTAGCTAGTTGTTTCAATCTAATTTCTCATATATGAACGCCAGTGAAAAATAGTACCAAGCTGTTTTAATCATTACAGTTTTGTAATATGTTTTAATTGTGGTTGGACTTATATTCTTTTATTACTATACTTTCTCAGAATTATCTGGGATAATGTTTTATATATATTCTTCCAGAAAATCTTTGGTGTTATTTTTCCCATTAGTAAAAATAAAAATTCCCATTAGTATTTTAATTTGGACCATGTGAAAGCTCTATATAAGTTTTGAGGGAAATTTACATTTTTTTTTCAATATCAAGTCTTTGTATGATGGTAGAACATGACATGCAATTAAATCTTATTTCATGTTACTCAGTAGTTTTACATTTTGCTTATTATTGATTATATGAATTTCCCCAAGCTATTTTTAAGCTATTTCATTTTGGAGAGTAGCATCATGAATTGGATCTTTTCTTTCATTATATCTTCTGATACTTGTTTTGTCTATAAGAAAACTTTTTTAAAATATTAGTTATATAAGTTTATGAACATGTCTTTTTGGACTGTCTTGAGTTTTGAAAATTAACAATTGTCTGTCATCCACAAAATAAGAGAAACATTTATTGTTTTCAGTCTTGCATCTTTATTGCTGTCTCCTGCTGTCCTAATTGCATTGACCTGTCCTTGTTTAATGATAAGTATGGCAATAGTGGATATTTTTGTACTGTCTCTGACATTAATGATGGCTCTTAGAGGTCCCATTAATTTTATATGTGATGGAATTCCAGTTGAGCTATTTCAAATCCTGAAAGATGATGCTGTGAAAGTGCTGCACTCGATATGCCAGCAAATTTGGAAAACTCAGCAGTGGCCACAGGACTGGAAAAGGTCAGTTTTCATTCCAATCACAAAGAAAGGCAATGCCAAAGAATGCTCAAATACCACACAATTGCACTCATCTCACGCACTAGTAAAGTAATGCTCAAAATTCTCCAAGCCAGGCTTCAGCAATACATGAACCCTGAACTTCCTGATGTTCAAGCTGGTTTTAGAAAAGGCAGAGGAACCAGAGATCAAATTGCCAACATCCAATGGATCATTGAAAAAGCAAGAGAGTTCCAGAAAAACATCTATTTCTGCTTTATTGACTATGCCAAAGCCTTTGACTATGTAGATCACAATAAACTGTGGAAAATTCCAAAAGAGATGGGAATACCAGACCACCTGACCTGCCTGTTGAGAAACCTATATGCAGGTCAGGAAGCAACAGTTAGAACTGGACATGGAACAACAGACTGGTTCCAAATAGGAAAAGGAGTACATCAAGGCTGTATATTGTCACCCTGCTTATTTAATTTCTATGCAGAGTACATCATGAGAAATGCTGGGCTGGAAGGAGCACAAGCTGGAATCAAGATTGCTGAGAGAAATATCAATAACCTCAAATATGCAGATGACACCACCCTTATGGCAGAAAGTGAAGAGGAACTAAAAAGCCTCTTGATGGAAGTGAAAGAGGAGAGTGAAAAAGTTGGCTTAAAGCTCAACATTCAGAAAAGGAAGATCATGGCATCTGGTCCTGTCACTTCATGGGAAATGGATGGGGAAACAGTGGAAACAGTGTCAGACTTTAATTTTGGGCTCCAAAATCACTGTAAATGGTGATTGCAGCCATGAAATTAAAAGACGCTTACCCCTTGGAAGGAAAGTTATGACCAACCTAGATAGTATATTGAAAAGCAGAGACATTACTTTGCCAACAAAGGTCCATCTAATCAAGGCTATGGTTTTTCCCGTGGTCATGTATGGATGTGAGAGTTGGACTGTGAAGAAAGCTGAACACTGAAGAATTGATACTTTTGAACTGTGATGTTGGAGAAGACTCTTGAGAGTGCCTTGGACTGCTAGGAGATCTAACCAGGCCATCCTAAAGGAGATCAGTCCTGGGTGTTCATTGGAAGGACTGATGCTGAAGCTGAAACTCCAATACTTTGGCCACCTGATGCGAAGAGTTGACTCATTGGGAAAGACCCTGATGCTGGGAGGGATTGGGGGCAAGAGGAGAAGGGGACGACAGAGGATGAAATGGCTGGATAGGATCACCGACTCGATGGATATGAGTCTGAGTGAACTCTGGGAGTTGGTGATGGACAGGGAGGCCTGGCGTGCTGTAATTCATGGGGTCACAAAGAGTTGGACACGACTGAGCGACTGAACTGAACTGATATATATATATATATATATATATATATATTCACTGTATTAAGAAGTATCTATTTATTTATACTGTTAATGTCTTACCCAAGGTTACAAGTGAGGTTTGGAAATAAAGTCGAAGTCTCTTTATCTGGAGGCAAGTGGGTTTTCCCCAAAATAGCCATTCTAATATGGCACGCTCACCAAATTCTAAATGGCTTATACATACATTCTTTGGGTCATATTTGCTTGCTTTCTCATAATGTTCTTGCTCTGACTTCAGCAGTTACATTGCAGGAAATACAATTATATATAAAAGCTAACCCAGCAATCTTTATTTCATGTTAGTCACTCAATTGTGTCTGACTCTTTGTGACCCAATGGACTGTACCCTGCCAGGCTCCTGTGTCCATGGAATTCTCCAGGCAAGAATACTGGAGTGGATTGCCATTTCCTTCTCCAGGGGAATCTTCCTGACCCAGGGATCAAACCTGGTCTCCCTCATTGCAGGCAGATGACGATCTGAGCCACCAGGGAAGGGGATTAAAACATTTTAGGGCCCAGGTTTCAGCATTGCACTGTTAATGGGAGGTGATCCTTCTTGGAGTTTCTGAGAGAACAGCCTTCCCCTGTACATTGCCTCTTTATCCTCCCTGCCCACATCACAGCAGGGTGTTCCCAAGGATAAGATCAAGGGTTACATACATAATTTTTTTTATGATATCTTGAGATTCTTTTCTACTTGTAAGAGTAAAACTTTAAAAAAGGTATAACCACGTGTGCAGATTTGAAATGCAGTTTCAGTAAAGAGCCAAGATTGTTGGCTATTACAATGATAAAACAGGCCAATTTCTGTATTAGGTCATGGCTAAATTGAAAGTATGTGCAATCCCCCCTGGATGCAATTATTTCTCGTGTAGCCCTTTTAATAATGTCCACATTTTGTGCCAAATAAGCTGATCAATAGTAGCTCTGGGAGAAAAATCTCATCTATGCCAGTGTGTCCTGCATGATTCTTATTAATAAATTAAAATTAAGAAGATGTGCTAAAGTGACCTCCTTCCTCCCACCTCCTGGGGGCAGGCACTGAAGAGAGGTGAGTGGGGAGTAGAGGTTTATAAAAAAAAAAAAAGAAGAAAAAAAAACATGGCCCACAAGGGAGAAACAAAGCACATGGAGCTGGTGAAATGCTTTGTGTGGAAGGATCAAATCAGGCCCCTTTGTGGCCCCTCTGTCGTCTAGATTGCACAGAGCCGAGCTTCGTGGTTATTGATAAGTGCTCTTGTCACACCTGTCTCTTTTTTGCTCTTCCCTGGGACCATTATCTACAGGCCTTCCTATGGGGGTGCTGGCCTCTTAACACCCTTGCCTTATAGTCACTTTGCTGCCCAGAGCTCAGAGGGACAGCCCTTAGGAAGGGAGGAATATGGGACCTGTGACAGTTCACTGAATCGAGGGCAGCTGTCTGGGGCAGGGGCAGTATTCTGATTAAAAAGTGCTCAAGGTTTCAAGCGTGTATGCTCGGTTTCTCAGTCGTGCCTGCCTCTTTGCGATCCCGTGGACTGTAGCCCTCCAGGCTCCTCTGTCCATGGGATTTCCCAGTTAAGGTTACTGGAGTGGGTTGCTCTTTCCTACTTCAGGGGATCTTCCTGATCCAGGGATAGAAGCTGGGTCTTTTGTGTCTCCTGCACTGGCAGGGGGACTCTTCACCACTACACCATAGCCCATTAAACATAGGGCTGAACAGGAACACCGTAGTGACCTGCCTAACAGCTGGGAGCAGCAATAGCAATAGTCAGGTCATCCAGATGCCACCTCTCTCCTCATCCCGGAGCTCATGTCTTAGGAATATTATTTTTCAAACACAATATACATGCTACCTCCAATACATAATGAGACAGGTGAAGGAAGAAATGCTCTGGTTGAAAGAGCCGAAGAGTGTAAGTTCCCCATCAGGCTTTCCCTTGGGTTCCCTCCCCAGTGTGTTTATATTAATACATGGTAAGCACATAACATCGTTTGTTCCATGAATTAGTGAACCTTTAATAAATTGTTGCAGGTTTTTTAAACATATCAATACACCAACAAGCATTTGTTAAACTCTTATCGAGTGATTACTGTTTTGTGGATATACGGAAGAGTATTAGATTCAGGCACTGTCTTTCATGATAGTTCAGTTAGAAATAGTAATTGCTGTAACCCAAAGAATAAGTGAAATAAGAAATGACAACCCACTCCAGTATTCTTGCCTAGATAATCCCATGGTAAGAGGAGCTTGGGGGGCTACCATAGAGTTGCAAAGAATGGGACAAGACTGAGTACGAACATGCAAACAACAAAAAATAAGTTCTAGCTCAATTACTTTTTCCATCAACATTGTCGTTTCAAAGGAGGTTTGGAGGGAGAAGTGGTTTGCTGAAGCCCCTCACCTGGAAGTGACAGAGCTGAGGCTTCAGCCTGCATCTGTTTGGTTTGCAAGCCGGTATTAATTCCACATTCTGCCTTGCCAGTGTGTGTGGGGACACACTAAATGATGCATGGAATTGGTTTTGCTGGTAGTGAGCAGTTAAGAGAAGGGAGAGAGAAGTCAACATGGCTCTGGGCCCCCCTCCATGTACAGCACTGCCCAAAACATGCTGCTGATTGGCTTTTAGACATAGCTTCCACCTGGTCGGAAATAGTCTCACTCTAATATATTAAAGCAGTAAGTCATTCCTGGATTGGTTCTATGAAACTGTGGCCACTTCTGACACTTTCTGAGAAGACAAGAAGTTATCTTTTGGGCACTCGTGGGAGAGCCAGTACTTGTTGGATGTGCTCGATCTATTTCACTTTCAACTGCTCATGATTTACAGTGAATTTCTCTTCTCTGCAGCGTCTCAGTCCTATTGGCTGTGATTCTGTTAAGCAGCTTGGGGGAGACATGGGAAAGAAGAAAGGTACACCAGTCTCCCCCTTCAAGGGATCTCTCTGGATAGAGGTACACAGAGCCGCTCACTGGGAGGTCTTCTGTCTGTGGACCCTGGGGCTTTCCCAGAGCTTATGAGGAAGGAGGGCAGCCTGAGACCAGTCTCACCCATGTCACTCACCTGCAGAACCCCCCTCCAACACCTGAGTCTCATGAAAATGGCCTGCTCAGCATGAACTCGCTGGGTTCCAGATGCTTCCTTGATTTTCAGATCCTCTTGTATTTGGTACATTTGTATCTCTTGTCATATTTCCTTTCCTGCTGAGGTTAGGATGCGCTGGGCACACAGAAGTTGTGACATCTGGCGGAGGACCGCTGGGGGTTCCAGACATGACTTAGCCCCCCGCCATGACAAAGAGCAGCAGGCAGCTCATCCCGAGCAGCTGACTCCACTGAGCAAGCAGCTGCCTCCTGAGAGCTGGGAGGTGGGCAAGTCACTGGTGTGAGGAGGTCTTCTCTGTGTGCTTAAGCAGGTGCAGGTGCCAAACGCTAGTTGGCACAGATGACACATCTGTGCACGCATGAACATATGTATAGAGGGGTGGATATACACACTTTCCTACACATTCGTATTTACACTCTTCTATACTTCTCATTAAAAATAGGGGGGGAAATATCACTTTTCACACAGTCACCAGAATTACCTTCCTAAAGCACAAATCCAACCGTGCTCTTTGATGATATTTAGCAATTATTGTTAATTTTGTTAGCGGTGACAATGATACTGTGGTTCTGCAGGAAATGTCCTTATTTTAGAAGATACATACTGAGTATTTAGTGCTAAAATAGCATGATGTCTATAAAGTATTACAGCAAAAATACAGATGAAGTAAATATGGCAAAATTTAAATTATGAGCTTTTCAATTATATTATCCTCTCTGGGTTTCTGTGTGCTTAAAATTTTTCCTTAGAGAAGGCTTTTTTTTTTTTTTTAAAAAAAGACATCTGAATCTGCTTGTACCATCTCCTCGCTGCCATGGTCCTGAATTTGTTTATTTAGAGAATAGTCCTTGGACCAGCAGCTTTGGCATCTCCTAGGAGCTTAAATGCAGAGTCTTGGGCCTTGCCCTAGACCTACTGGATCAGAATGTATGTTTTAATAAGATTCCCAGGTGATTTGTATATGCACTTGTTATGGACTGCATGCTTGTGTTCCCTCCAAATTCATATGTTGCATGAAGTCCTAACCCTCAATGCTGTGGTATTTGGAAGTGAGGCCTTTGGGAGACAAGTAGATTTAGATGAGATTGTGAAGGTAAGGCCCCCACAATGGGAGCAGTGCCCTTATAAGAAGAGGAAGATTGCTCAGACCTCTCCACCATGGGAAGACACAGTGAGAAGACTGTCATCTGCAAGCCAGCAAGAGAGCCCTTACTGGGGAACCATAGCAGTTGACACGTTATTGTCAGACTCCCCAGTCTCCAGAACCATGAGGGATAAATTTCTGTCATTTAAGCACCCACTCTGTGGTATTTTGTTTTGGTAGACTAACCTGAATAAGCACTCAAATTTTAAGAGCACTGGGCTAGAAAATAAAAGCCAAGCTCTTTGCCATGGCACCCTAAGCCTTCAGGACTGCATTTCCATCTTTGCAGCTGGAACACTTTCATGTCTGGTCCACCATCACACCCCGGGTGTGTCTGTCTTTTTCCTCTTTTTATAAGGACATGGTCACATTGATAGCTTATGGTGAACGATGTTGGATTCGTGATCTCTGAAGAAGTAGATTTAGCTTTGGGACCAGGGACCAGGCTTGATTACTCAAGAGTTTTGTGTAGCAGAGTTTTATTAAAGTGAAAAAGAGAAAGCTTCTGACATAGACATCAGAAGGGGGTTGGGGAGTGTCCCCACTCACTAGTCTTATCAAGGCCTTATATACTTTTACCAGACCCACTCCCACAACAGACATCTTAAATTAACAAGATTAGAACTAAAAATAGAAAGATCTTACCAGTTCAGTTCAATTCAGTCGCTCAGTCGTGTCCGACTCCTTGTGACCTCATGGACTGAAGCATGCCAGGCCTCCCTGTACATCACAAACTCCGAGAGTTTACTCAGACCCATGTCCATCTAGTCGGTGATGCCATCCAACCATCTCATCCTCTGTCATCACCTTCTTCTCCCGCCTTCAATCTTTCCCAGCATCAGGGTCTTTTCAAAGGAGTCATTTCTTCACATCAAGTGGCCTAAGTATTGGAGTTTCAGCTTAAGCATCAGTCCTTCCATGAATATTCAGGACTGATTTCCTTTAGGATGGACTGGTTGGATCTCCTTGCAGTCCAAGGAACTCTCAAGAGTCTCCTCCAACATCACAGTTCAAAAGCATCAATTCTTCGGTGCTCAGCTTTCTTTATAGTCCAAATCTCACATACATACATGACTACTGGGAAAACCATGGCTTTGACTAGACAGACCTTTGTTGGCAAAGTAATGTCTCTGCTTTTTAATAAGCTGTCTAGGTTGGTCATAACTTTTCTTCCCAGGAGCAAGCATCTTTTAATTTCATGGCTGCAGTCACCATTTGCAGTGATTTTGCTGCTGCTACTGCTGCTAAGTTGCTTCAGTTGTTCCTGACTCTTAGCGACCTCATGGACTGCAGCCTACCAGGCTCCTCCGTCAATGGGATTTTCCAGGCAAGAATACTGGAGTGGGGTGCCATTGCCTTCTCCAGAAGTGATTTTGGAGCCCTCCAAAATAAAGTCTTTCACTGTTTCCAGTGTTTCCCCATCTATTTCCCATAAAGTGATGGGACTGGATGCCATGATCTTAGTTTTCTGAATGTTGAGGTTTAAGCCAACTTTTTCACTCTCCTCTTTCACTTTCATCAAGAGGCTCTTTAGTTCCTCTTTGCTTTTGGCCATAAGGGTGGTGTTATCTGCATATCTGAGGTTATTGATATTTCTCCTGGCAATCTCGATTCCAGCTTGTGCTTTATCCAGCCCAGTGTTTCTCATGATGTACTCTGCATATAAGTTAAATAAGCAGGGTGACAATATACAGCCTTGACATACTCATTTCCCTATTTGGAACCAGTCTGTTTTTCCATGTCCAGTTCTAACTGTTGCTTCCTGAACTGCATACAGATTTCTCAGGAGGCAGGTCAGGTGGTCTGATAGTCCCATCTCTTGAAGAATTTTCCACAGTTTGTTGTTATCCACACAGTCAAAGGCTTTGGCATAGTCAATAAAACAGAGGTAGATGTTTTTCTGGAACTCTCTTGCTTTTTCAATGATCCATTGGATGTTGGCAATGTGATCTCTGATTCCTCTGCCTTTTCTAAATCCAGCTTGAACATCTGGAAGTTCACAGTTCATGTACTGTTGAAGCCTGGCTTGGAGAATTTTGAGCATTACTTTACTAGCGTGTGAGATGAGTGCAATTGTTTGGTAGTTTGAACATTGTTTGGCATTGCCTTTCTTTGGGATTGGAATGAAAACTGACCTTTTCCAGTCCTGTGGCCACTGCTGTGGCCCATAACAAGATTAGTCAGAAAACTCTCTTTAAGGAGAAGCATATCCTTGAGCAAGATACATTGTTATATTGACAAAGCATTATTGTTATATTGACAAAAAAATTTTGTCTTGACAAAGCAATGTAGAAAAAACACTTTGTACATTTTTCCTGGAGAGCCCCCGACTCCTTTCTCTTCCTCAGGGACCCTGGACTTCTTATCAACCTACCTAGGAATTGACTCTCTCAACATTGGACTATGAGGTCACCCACTCCAGCATGACCTCCTAGTCTTCTATGATGCCCCTTCCAAATATTGTCATGATCTGGGGCACTGGGGGTTAGGATTCAACGTACCTTTGGGAGGACACAATTTAACCTGTAACAACCCCAAGTCCCACTGTCCTCCTTTCTTCATCTCTGAGCTCCAGATCGCTTCTTGGACATCTCCACTTGGAAGTCCAAAATAGCTAAACATCTGCCAAAAGCAGTACACTCGTCATTTCTAATCACTAAATCTCTTTCATAATTCCTTATTTCAGTGAATGGTATGTCACCATGCACCCAGGTGTGCAAACCAGATGCGTTGTCTCCCTTGACATTATTATCTTTTTAATGCAACAGTTCAGAAAATAAGCCAAGAAAATCTAATACTTAAACACCTCTCAGGCATCACCTCTTCTCCCCTGTCCCCATACTGACAGTCACTGTCTTGTCATATCCAACAGTGTCTGCTGCTGCTGCTGCTAAGTTGCTTCAGGCGTGTCCGACTCTGTGCGACTCCATAGACGGCAGCCCACCAGGCTCCCCCGTCCCTGGGATTCTCCAGGCAAGAACACTGGAGTGGGTTGCCATTTCCTTCTACAGCAGTGTCTAGCTGGGCTTATTGTAATAACTCTCCATGTACTCACCCTCATCTGGTATTTTCCCTACCAACCCATTCCCCATAATGTATATGGAGTAGTCTTTTAAATCACAAGTTTTATTATATCAGTTACCTTATTAAACCCTTAGATGTTTCCCATTTCCATGGCATCAATTTCAAAATCCCTCAGATAGGCTGAATAATTAAGCCCTGCATTATCATTCCAGCTTTACACCTCATTTCTCTACCCTTCATTCTCCACACTTCTGTCACCCTGGCCTTCTTACAGTTCTTGGAAAATTCAGATGGACTTTGCATGTATTTTTAGTTCCTAAAAATTTTCTTCCTCTACCATTCTTTTGCCCAGCTGTCCACTATTCAGACTTCGGATCTCAGATGAAACTTCATTTTCTCTAAGCAGCTTTCCCTGCCTTTTCAGTCCATGGAAGATCTCCTGTAAAATTCTCTCATGGTATCCTCTGCTGTTCTTTTGTAGCATAATTATAATGAAATAATAATGCAATCAGTCTGCAATCTATTTCTCCCACTGAAGTGCAGTCTCCAACTTGGGAGCAGAGACTGTGTTCTCTTCACTGCTATTGCTTTTAACACCTAGAACATTGTCCAACACATGGTTGGTTGTCAGGACATCTGTGCTAAATAAATAAATGAGTAAAAGTCAAGACCTCTTTTGGTTTTGCTCATAGGTCTATCCCTGGTGTCTTGCATAGTCCCTTGCACATGGAAAGCACTTCATAAATATTGTTTGAATAGAATGGTGGACTGGCCATTTCCTCCTCCATAGTATTGAACACACATCTCTGGGGCAGCCGGGGGTAGCCACTCTAGAGAGGACACTGAATGAGATCAGTGAATGGCAAAGAAGAGTGCCGCTGTGTATGAATATTCTGAAATGTCCATGCCTTTGCTCTTTTTACATTCCATGTTCACCCCCCACCACAGCTCATGTGTCATTCTGACACCTTCTGTTGAGCTGGCACAAGCAAGGACAGGGTCTCCTGAGGTCTCACTTCCACACGTCAGACCTCGGCAGGGAAGCAGCAGGCGGGGGCTTGGGGGGGAAGGGTCCACACATCCTGTGTCCACTCTGCCCTTGGAGAAAATGGCTTGTACTGAATGCTCTTAGGAACATTGACTGTAAAACTTGTACTTGGTTGTCAAGTGCAGATGTGGATTGCCTGAAAGCAGATCCATTATGTAATAAAGTAGACACAACCATCTGTATTTAGCATGAATACCCCAAGGGCTATAGATGCTGGGTTTTTTTGGCGTGCAAAGTACTTTCACATGCCTTCTCGCCATTGATTTTCCTACGACAAATCTGTGGTAAGGGTTACTATTTTCCCTTTTTCACATTTACAGCATTAAATCTCAGTGTAAGGCAACTGGCATGGTGTCTGGACTGCAGTAGGTACATAGTGCATGTAGCAGAGCTGGAAACGAAAACCAGGTTTACTGACTATGAGGTCTCTCCTACTGCCTTCCATGGGAGTGTGAAGATGAACAGAGTTTGGCTCAGGTGCCTGGGCATGGCTTAATGCTCTTTTTGTAGCTCCCTGCTGAGAAGGGGTCTTTGTGCCTGCTTCCAGGAGTCCCTCCAAATATGTACCATTCATAGTGGCTAACCATTTTTGAGTCAAGAAATACTTTTATAGGTACTCCATAACTATTACTACTTTTGATACTCACTGTGTAAATTTGGAGTATGAAGTAAACTAGGAATCAGGGAAAGTAACATTCCTAAACCTCCTTGATAAGTTTTAAAGCCAAGCCATATCCAGGAAATCTGAGTCCAGAGCCTGAACTGTTAACTGTTAGATAGCACTGCCTTCTGTACCATATTCAGTCTCTTTTTATTTATTTATTCATTCATTCCTTCTTTAAATTGAAGTATAGTTGATTTACAGTATCTTGGTAGTTTCAGGTATACAGCTCAGTGAGTGGGTATCTGTTAGTCACATTCTCCTAATTTATCCCTCCTTTTCCTCTTCAGTAACTATAAATTTCTTTTCTATATCTATGAATCTTTATTTTATAAATAAATTCATAGCTTTGTTTTGGATTCCATAAGCAATATCATATGATATTTGTCTTTCTCTGTCTGGCTTGGTTAGTATGATAATCTCCAGGTCTATCCCTGTTCTGCAATGGCATTATTTCATAATTTAGGCCTGAGTAATATTCCATTGTGTGTGTACACACACACATACACACCACATCTTTATCCATTCATCTGTTGATAGGCACTTACATTACTTCCAAATAGAGCTGCATGAACATTGGACTGCATGTATCTTTTTGAATTACAGTTTCCTTTGGGTTGCCATCTCTAACCCTTCTACTCCTTATCACCCTCTCACAGGGAAATTTGAGTTTCTTTATACTCATCGATTTAACTGAACTACCTTTTCTCTCAATCTCTTTGTTTCCCTGTGATAGAGAAGAAAGCAAAAATACATTCCTTGGACTAAAATAATTTATGAAAAGTTCCTGTGATGTTCTTGTAGGATATTAGTGCTTATTCACTGGTAGTACTTAGTAGGTGATTGTAATAATTATGCAAAGCAAACAAATTAGCTAAGTTAACTTCTCACTAAAGCTCATTTCAATGAGGTGTACAAGAGAAAATGAATTCTCCCACTTATTGTTCAACCAAATGGGAATTATAAAAGAGAGGGACCATTCTAACAGGGATAATTAAAGGAGACATCTCTTAGACATCATATTTCAAATGTACACACACGTGCACACGCATAAGTGCTTGTTAAAACCTGTATGCAAAGATGTGGATTTGGAGACAGATTTCAAGGTGGCTTATTTTAAATAAAAGCAATGAAAACTTGTGATTGAGAACTGCAGCAGCATCTTTAAAATGCTCATATTTCTGAAATAATGAGCTTCTTTGCAAGATGACAGATTTAAATGGTGAAGCATAAGCTTCAAAATACTTGCTGTCTAGGCAAGCTTATGATATTTCTACAAATGGGGTTTTCATAGTCTGGGGGGAATTGTGAAGGGTACATCGAGTACTTCTCAATTTTAACAAGCACTTTATATTGCAAAGTTCTTCATAATCACTTTTAATAATTGTTTCTTCCAACAGCTCTGTTATTTCCATTTCACAAATACAGTAACTGATGCAGATAGAATAAAGGGAATATTTAGGAGGCCACTCCCCAGGTAATATCAATGGCTTAATGATCTCACCCTGCTGAAAATTTCAAGAAATCAGACTTGCTGTTGAGAGTTGATCTGTGTATTTCATAGAAGGGGCTCCATCACTTAGAAGGGGTGGGAGTCACTGCTGAACAGAGAGTTCTGGCTTGACCGTGTGCTACAGTGGAAGGTCACAGGTGGGAGGGGTCATCCCAAGGAGCTGTATATACTGGCTCCTGCCTTATCAGCTGCTGTGTAACTCTCTGTAGTATACTGTTTTGAAAGGAATAATTCACCCATTCCTTCATCCAGGAGCAACTATTTAGTGAGAATCTACAAAGAATCTGTATTAAAAGCTTTCTAACTGAAGATGACTTGGAAATCTGCCTGTACATCTTGCCACCCAAGTCTCATAGATGAGTGATGCTCTCAGTATTTTGCACTTGAACTGTCCTAAGTTAGGTACAGTTTGGATGTCAAGTGAAAGGTGGACATTTCTAAACTTTATTGACTATGGTTTAAAAAAAAAGCCATAAGTCCTAAGAGATATTTGTCTAAATATGTTAAAGATCATCTGATCTGTAATCCTAACCACCCTTGAAAGTCCCGGGTAACTTGCTCATCTCTGTGAAATCCTTGGGGACCAGTTTATCCTCTAATCTTCCCATCTGGGGACTGGTACTGCGCTAGTTTCCATTTGAATTCAGTGCCATTCAACGCTTGTTTGAATACTTACTTTTTGTTGGGTCCAGTGCTGGGTCCAGGAATACTGCATTGTGTACTTTATGAAATTTTTGTTTATCTCATGTCTTCATGCAATTTTACCAATGAGATTATGAGCTTCTAAAGGGCAGGATACAGCTGATGCTTCTCCTACATCCTTTCTAGAATCACCCAGCATTTTGCATTTAGGAAAAGACTGATGGTAGTAGCCAATCAACTGAATTGCATAAGTAAATCCCAGCATTATTCACTGATTTACTATTATTTTCCAAAATCTTATAAGCCAGAGGGTCAGGTGGCATCTTGTTTTCTAAATGAATATTTATTTCATATTTCTGATTCCTTTCTTTTATACCATAGAAACCCACTTAAACTTCTTTTTTGGCTCCAATTCTTACCTCGTATGCATTACCCTTCCTTTTCCTTCTTTTTCACTGACCTTCTGCATAGCTTTTAAATTTGCACAGATCTGTGATAAGACAGGGAATTCTGCCACTCCTTGACAGATATTCTGTCATTCTGTGCATTTCATAAAGACAGAAGACGCAGTAGAAAATTAGCAATGTCACCTCCAACGTCAAACTCAGTTAACAGTCCTCTGCTGTTCATTTTCATACTCCACTTAGCCCAAAGTTTTTACTGTTGTCTCCTTTTTTGAAACTGAAAAGCATGTCTGCATTTGCAGGGAACGGTGACAGGAAATGTGGATGGTGAGAAAAAGCTGATAGAGGGGAAAAAATTGTGTTAAAACACATAGCCTATTAGAGTCATAATATATTCTGGGAAGAGATTTCAGAGTTTAATACCCATTATTTGCCAACAAAGAGCCTGAGATTCAAAAAATAAGTGTTTTATCCTGATCACCTAGCAAGTCATTGGAAGACTTTGGACAATATGCTGGCTTGGTGACCTTTTGATTGATGACTCTGATTCATCAACATAAAGTCTTCTGTGAGGTAGCACATACTGGGACATTGACCTGTTCTGTAAACTGCCTCTGGAGACGCGTATATCGTAGTGGTGTAGAACACAAGATCTGGAGTTGGATGCCTCTGGATTTTCAAAATCAGGCTCAGGACATAACTGTGAGCATTTTATAGCCCTCCCCCTAGTGTCTGTTACCTCCTCTATAAAATGAAGATGATGATAGTGTCTACAGGGTTGTTGTGTGAATTAACTGAGTTGACGGCCCGCAATCTGGCATGCTGTGAGGCTCACTATCACACATACACCATTTAGAAATAATTGTGAAGCACACAGATGAGCTCTTTGGCAGAGAACAATCCAATAGCACGTTGTTGAATTTCTAAAGTAGCCATTGGTGACCTATTAAACCAGGACATTACCCACTTGCTGCGTTTATTCATTTGCTTGTTCACTGGGTGCCTATGCATGTATTTATTGGGTACCTACTCAGTGCCCCATACTGCGCTAGGCCCTGGCAGTACAGAGGCGATTTGAACGTGGTCTTTGTCCTTGGAATATTTCACAGAGAAGTAATTGCACTTGACTGACGAGGTTAAGTGGCGGAAGTACCTACAGGTAGCCGAGAGCAGCAGTTCCCAACCTTTTTGGCACCAAGGACTGGTTTCCCGGAAAACAGTTTTTCCATGGACTGGGTTGGGGAGTGGTTTCGGGATGATTCAAACACATCACCCTTACTGTGCATTGTATTTCAATTATTACTGTATCAGCTCCACCTCAGATCCTTAGACATGAGATTCTGGAGGTTGGGGGCCCCTGGACTAGAGAAAGATTGAGCCCCACCAAAGGGCTCTGATCAGTCAAGAGACAGATAGAGGGTTCTTGATCACTCAGTTGTATTGTTTTGGTTCTCAGGTTTCTGTTGTCAGGCTCATGATGAAGTAACATAAGGAAGATGCGCTCTCTCTTAATGTGCGCAAACCAATTCAGAAAGGACATATTGCCAGGGGAGTTCATATCTGACTTAAGATGCTCTGGCTCTCACCTGAGGAATCAGCCCTTGTCGTGCTTCCTCTACTTCCCCTTCCCCAGGGACCACAGAGAAAGTTTGCATTGTGAAGTGATGGATGCTTGCAGACCACTCGCTCTAGCAATGGATCTCTTTTTGAAGGGCAGTGGAGGCGAGTTCTAGGGTGGATTTAATTAATGATTTCACTTATGGGAAGATAGGTAGGACTTGGAGTAGATGGAGAATCATCACATTTTCATGTATCAGGAAAAAAAAAAAAACACCTTTATGGCAAAGATGAAATGAAAAGTGTCCTTTGGGAGCAGAGAATGAATGTCAGTAGGAATGGTGTCAATACCTGTGGTGGATTCATTTTGATATTTGGCAAAACTAATACAATTATGTAAAGTTTAAAAAAAAAAAAAAAAAAGAATGGAGCTCTGCTTTCTTGCAAAACAGAGTGATAGAAGTCAGGGCTAGCCTGGAGTGACAGGAAGTGTGCAGCTCACCTCAATTCCTGGACATTTGGGAAGACTGAGGCCCTGGAGGCTTTGTTGACGTCCTTTATGAGCTGAAGGGAAGGCCCAGGGTTATTGTCTGCCCTGGTTCATTCCCCTTTCCTGCATGAGAGGGCTTTGTTACCTGTGACCCCCACTCTCTGATCTCAGGATCTGCTTGATTCTGTCTTCTTGATTCTGTACTATTTTCCAGTGGAACTTCATTTAGCTTGTTCTCCCATCTCCAGTCTTCACCTGTTTCTCGATTGTCCATTTGATTGCCATGGTGGACTTTGAGAATTGAACTCTTTCAAATCCTGACGTTAAGGACTCAGCCAGGAGCCTTGAACCAACCTTCCCTCCTTAGCACCCTGCCTCCTCCTTTACTCCGCCCTTCCCACTTCCCTTCACCCATCCTCCACCCTTACCGGGCCCCACTGAGCACCCAGCTAAGTCCTATGTAACAGAGCACGTGATAAACATTTGTTAGATTAAACAACAGCAATGACTTGACATGGACAGAATAAGCATAATGACAGATAATGTTATATAGTGCAGAGGATAAGATGGATCCTAGTAGCAACCCCAAATTAACTGAAGTGCACTCTTGATTCTGCTCTGCCTAACTCTGTAGGAAAAGAGCTCCACAGTGAAAAGCTAAAGTTTGCTCTTCGCTTCCCTGATTTATTTTCTGTGTCCCCATGCCCCTGTGTCTCTGTGCTACACTTCTGGGGCAGTCATCTCAGCTGCTAATTCTGCCTTCATGGATCCACAGTACTTCTTGTGGCCTTGATAGATGACTGTCCCGTTAACATGTTTACATTCCCCACTTTGTGTTTGTCCTCTCTTGGGAGTGCCCGGGATATGCAGATAGGAATGGCTCTGTGCACAGCTGACTTCCTCTGCCCTGCCTTAGATTCAACACAGGAGCCTGCAGCCAAAAATTAGAAGGAGGCTTGCAGAAGCTGCCTTGAGACCTGGGGTTACTAAGGGGAGAGCAGTTCAGTGGGCGGTGAGGGGTGTGGAATGCAGGAGTAGGCTGGAGCAGTCACAGTGTGGTCTCTGTACCTCTGAGAATGAGGCAACTGTAGCTCATTCTCAAAGACCCCTGTAGACTCCTCATTCTTCAGGTTGCTCTGACATTGCCTAAATGTCTGCATCATCTCCCTGCCGCCCCTTGCCTGGGAATGATCTAAGTCCAACTTTTATACCACTGGTCCTTGCACAGGCTCCTTTATTTCCAGGACGTGGTGGTCTGCATTCCCGACCTACCTTCACCTTTTCAGGTCCCTGTATTTTATTTAACACTAATCGGGTTGTTCTTTCTGCTTTTCAAAGCCTCTGATAGTCACACAGTCCACATCCACTGTTACCTGCCTGGATTAGCATCAGAATGCTCCTACTCATCACACTGTCCTCCAACTGGCTTTCCCCTCCAGCTGCCCTCGTTGCTAACTCATCATCTCTGTAAGACAGACAGCCTTTTCCATATGCCAGTCATCTGGTCAAGGACCTTCTGTGGCTCCCACTGCCTTTGGAACAGGCCCTCCAGGATAGTTGCTGATTGATGGATTGCTCTGTAAACTCTGCATGGAGCCCGTGTTTACCAGGCCCTGACACAGCTTTTAATGACCACTCACATTAATCTCTCTTTCCAGAAAGGTCTTTGGAGATATTTAATGTGCAACCCGTGTCTCTTTCAAGTTGATGGGTTTGCCTGAGAGGTGGAAGTAACTCCAAAGAAACCATTGAGTTTAAACAACACTCTGAATGACATGCCTTCTTTGGGGATATTGCTCCAAACTGATCCGCTTGCTTGAAAGTGGAATCTGCCTTCATTTTTAGCATCGCTCCCAATTTGAATGCTGGTGGTGTGTCAGAGCACTGCGCTGTTCCTTGTGACAGCTAGAGCAAAGTCTAATTATGGAAAGATAAATATGAGTTCCAACTTCTTGCTTTTCCCCAGGATGTCACAACCTTAAATGCTTAGTGCGTTCAGATTTTTGTGAGTCACTATGATTGTGCAGAAGAAAAGTTTATATTATTAAATTTACTCTTAGCTGTACAATTTCTTCTGAGACCCAGAGCTCTTCCTGCCTTCACAAATTTAAAGAAATTGGATAAAGAGACAATAACCTGAGCTTTCCTGGAGACACTGGCTATTTTGATCTATTTTTACTGCAGCCTATTTCCAAGGGCAACACATCTCTGGTTTTTTTAATCAAATGGTGTGAATCGAAAGTTGCAGCCTGACCTCTGGAGCAGGCACCATGGGACGTCAACAGCAGCTGTGAAGAGTGTGAGCACCGAAAAGGAGTTGCCTTGGTCTTACTATGGGAAAATGACCTTGACCCTGTGCCCAGGAAGCAGACTAACATCTCAAAGGGGCGGGGGGGTCACTGTACCTTTGGAACTGCTGCATTTTGATCTGCAGCGCACTCTTGTCTGGGCACTGGTTAAGTCTGAACCAGAAGGCTGACTATGCCTGGCTATGAACTGATTAGAAGTTTAGTCCAACTTCTCACCGCTGTCACCTCTTTATTGAGTGAGTGTCACAGGTAGATGCTGCTGAGAAATCTCAGTGGAAAGGCGGAACTGAGGGCAATTGAGCAGAGAGCAAAGCACATTTATATTTGTTTTTGAGCAGCAGGGATAACAATTAGCCAATGTCTGAATTAAAGTCTTATTGGTACTTATATTGTAATTAGGATCACCATTTCTATGGCCTAAGTTTGGCCTTCTGAGTTTCAAATCTAAGAATCTCAATGCCTAGTATAATTCTGAGCACATTGTATGGAGTATAAAAAATATTTTGTGATTAATTAATAAAAAGCCAGGAGGAGAGAACAATATCGAGTGTTCCCCTTTCCCCCAAGAGTTAGGTCCACATCATGTCCTCTTCGCCAAATCAAGGCAAAACCTGGAATCACCTGTCCACTCTTTGGCTCCCCTTCCAATTGGTGAATTCCCAGAGGGCAGAGATTATGTCTGTCTTATCATTGTGCCGTGTGGCTCCAGCTTCTAGAATAGTGCCTGTCACATTGTACACATCTGGTTAACACATGTCTGAATAAATAGTTTGAAAGGTCACACATTTGGTGCCTCTGGTTTCAGTCAATAATCTTGACTTACTAAATCTTGTAATCATAGTGACTGTATCTCTGAGAGCCTGACTTTAAACCTCTATCCTATTTTTACACTACATTACTTTACCTATCATCAAGGTACATGGCTCACACAGTGAAGAAGATCCTCAAAGAAAAAGGAAAAAGAAAAGGAACACAGCCAAACCAGTTATGTTCACTTCGGAGCAGGGGCAGAAGTTAGCTGAGGGAGAGATCTGGTGGCCTAGGGGTTTAGCACCCGGGAGAGGGACAAAGCCACAGTCTGGTAGTGTGGACAGTGAGTGCAAAGGCAGGAAGAGTCTGGCTCAGAAAGCATATTTGAGGGCATGCCTTCTCTGAAAACTAGATACAATCTGTAGCCAAATACTGATGGGACAAGTTGTATCTCAGGGAACACCAATCAAGTTCCTGGGGTAGGCTCGGGTGAAGTTCATCTCCCTGATAATTTCTGGGCACTGGAGAAGCACTGGAGAAATCCCCTGAAATTTGGCTGTCATCCCAGGGAAGAAGTAAGGAGGGAAAGGACTCTTAATTCATACTTGTCTTCAAAAAGACCAAAACTAAATAAATCAGTGCAATGTCATATTAACTTGAACATTACCAAAAAAATTTTCCTGTTCCATCTTCTTGGGAGATTGAAAGAGGAATAAACAAATTTAGAGAAAAATAATGAGAAGAGAGCCCTTCTCTTAATAAAAATAAGAGAAGGGCTTGGATCTCCAGATCTATTTATCAGATTAAGTGAGATACAACTTGTCCCATCAATATTTGGCTACAGACTGTATCTAGTTTTCAGAGAAGGCATGCCCTCAAATATGCTTTCTGAGCCAGACTCTTCCTGCCTATTTATCATTTCCTGGAAATATAAATTAAAAAACAAAAACAAAAACCACCATAGAGAAATAAGTGGCTGCTTCTGTTAGAATGAAGAGTGCCTTCACCTTGCTTTCATATACTAATCCACATGTTCTTTTCAAGCAAATCTCCTAATTTCCTTAGATTATCTGCCAAAGGATGAATGATGAGGCTAACATAAATGACCTCCAAGTAATTAAACCTGGTATTTACTTTCAAAAACAGAACCTCTCCAAGAGCTCAGGGTCCTCACTGTTGAGTTTCTTTCTTAAGGGATGAAAGGATGAGAGAGGAGAGCCTGCCGAAGCTGAAATTTTAATTTGTAGACTAGGATGTTTCCAGAAACTTCTTAACAGGACTTTTGAATTCATGTTCTTGAGGAAACTTTCTACATCCTGCTGGGGTTAGAAAGAAGCTCTGTTGTCTACTGGGTACCTGAGCAGAGGGCACAGGCCCTGCTGTGTAGAACCATAAACCTTGAAATAATCAATCATTTTGGCATAGAATTCAGCCAGCAATCTGATTTTTAAGACCTCAATATGTATTTTAAAAATTCAGTTTCCATGGATTGTGCTCTAACCGCATGTGAAGAGAGCAGTTGGTTTGCTAATTTTCTTGGAAATGTAGAGGTGAGTTAACTTCGAAAATGTGTAACAATGTTCGTTCCTTGAAAAAATCCAATACTTTTCAAAATATGTGAATTTTGAAAAGTCTATTCTTAATTGATTTGGCACATTTGTGTTCAAATATTGGCATATGATCTGTTTTCACTGTTCTGCCATCCTTTCTTCCTCCCTCCATTCAGCTCTTCCTCCTTCCCTTCATCTCCCCATCTCTCCTTTCATCACTCCCTGCCTTCCCCTCTACTTCCTCCTTCTTTTCTCTCTCTCTTTCAATTTTGAAGGTATGATTTGCATAAAATAAAATGCATTGACCTAAGTGTTCACTTTGAATAATTTTGGCATTCATATATACCCATGTAGTTCAGTCGCTCAGTTGTGTCCAACTCTTTGCAACCCCATGGACTGCAGCATGCCAGGCTTCTGTATCCATCACCAACTCCCCTTGCTTGCTGAGACTCATGTGCATTGAGTCAGTGATGCCATCCAACCATCTCATCCTCTATCATCCCCTTCTCCTTCTGCCTTCAATCTTTCCCAGCATCAGGATCTTTTCAAATGAGTCAGTGCTTCACATCAGGTGGCCAAAATATTGGAGTTTCAGCTTCAGCATCAGTCCTTACTATGAATATTCAGGACTGATTTCCTTTAGAATGGACTAGTTGGATCTCCTTGCTGTCCAACGGACTCTCAAGAGTCTTCTCCAACACCACAGTTCAAAAGCATCAATTCTGTAGCACTCAGCTTTCTTTATAGTCCAACTCTCACATCCATACATGACTACTGGAAAAAACATAGCTTTGACAAGATGGACCTTTGTTGGCAAAGTAATGTCTCTGCTTTTTAATATGCCGTCTAGGTTGGTCATAACTTTCCTTCCAAGGAGCAAGTGTCTTTTAATTTCATGGCTGCAGTCACCATCTGAAGTGATTTTGGAGCCCAAAAAGAGAAAGTCTGTCACTGTTTCCCCATCTGTTTGCCATGATGTGGTGGGACCAGAAGCCATGATCTCAGTTTTCTGAATGTTAAGTTTTAAGCCAACTTTTTCACTCTCCTCTTTCACTTTCATCAAGAGGCTCTTTAGTTCTTCTTTGCTTATCTGCCATAAGGGTGGTGTCATCTGAATATCTGAGATTATTGATATTTCTCCTGGCATTCTTGATTCCAGCTTGTGCTTCCTCCAGTCCAGCATTTCTCATGATGTACTCTACATATAAGTTAAATAAGTAGGGTGACAATATACAGCCCTGACATATTTCATTCCCGATTTGCAACCAGTCTGTTGTTCCATGTCCAGTTCTAACTGGACCTGCATACAGGTTGCTTCTTGACCTGCATACTGATTCCTCAGGAGGCAAGTCAGGTAGCCTGGTATTCCCATTTCTTTAAGAACTTTTCACAGTTTGTTGTGATCCACACAGTCAAAGGTTTTTGGCATAGTCAATAAAGCAAAAGTAGATACCCATATAACCAGTAGCCAAAATAAGATGCAGAATATCATCTTCACCTCAGAGAACTCTTTTTCTCCTTTCCAATCCAGAAGCTCCCAGTGTCCTGATTTCCATCATTTGATTGTTGCCTGTTCTTTGATCTCATCTGCATATAAGGCATGTACGTTTTGTGATTGACTTCTCTCTCTTAACATAATGTATTTGAAATTCATCCATGTTGATGTATTAGTTTGTACTTTTTGTTGCTATTCCATTGTAGGCGTATACCAGAATTTATCAATATTCTTATTGAGGAATTTTTGACCTGTTTGTAGTTTTTGACTATTTATGAATAAGGCTATTATAGGTCTTCTATGGACATGTATTTTATTTCTTCTAGGTAAAAACCTGGAGATAGAATTACTGAGTCGTAGGGTCCATGTACACTTAACTTTTGCAGATAGGGTGACCCCTATCTGCAAAAGTTCTTTAAAGATGGTGAATTATTTTATATTCTCACTAGTAGGAGATCTCCAGTTGCTCCAAAACTTCAGCAATATTTGTTATTTTCAGTGTTTAAAAAATTTTTTTTAGCCATTATAGTGTTTGTGCAGTGATTTTTAAATTTGCATTTCCTTGATGTTAATGTTGTTTAACACCTCTTCTTGTTGGACATTTTTGCATCTTTCATTTATGAAATGTTTGTTCAAGTATTTTACCTAAATTTTTATCACATTGTTTATATTTTATTTTTTTTAATTTAATTTTATTTTTAAACCTGAAACACTGTATTAGTTTTGCCAAACATCAAAATGAATCCGCCACAGGTATACATGTGCTCCCCATCCTGAACCCTCCTCCCTCCTCCCTCCCCACACCATCCCTCTGGGTTGTCCCAGTGCACCAGCCCCAAGCATCCAGTATCGTGCATTGAACCTGGACTGGCAACTCGTTTCATACATGATATTACACATGTTTCAATGCCATTCTCCCAAATCTTCCCACCCTCTCCCTCTCCCACAGAGTCCATAAGACTGTTCTATACATCAGTGTCTCTTTTGCTGTCTCATACACAGGGTTATTGTTACCATCTTTCTAAATTCCATATATATGCGTTAGTATACTGTATTGGTGTTTTTCTTTCTGGCTTACTTCACTCTGTATAACAGGCTCCAGTTTCATCCACCTCATTAGAACTGATTCAAATGTATTCTTTTTAATGGCTGAGTAGTACTCCATTGTGTATATGTACCACAGCTTTCTTATCCATTCATCTGCTGATGGACATCTAGGTTGCTTCCATGTCCTGGCTATTATAAACAGTGCTGTGATGAACATTGGGGTACACGTGTCTCTTTCCCTTCTGGTTTCCTCAGTGTGTATGCCCAGCAGTGGGATTGCTGGATCATAAGGCAGTTCTATTTTCAGTTTTTTAAGGAATCTCCACACTGTTCTCCATAGTGGCTGTACTAGTTTGCATTCCACCAACAGTGTAAGAGGGTTCCCTTTTCTCCACACCCTCTCCAGCATTTATTGCTTGTAGACTTTTGGATCGCAGCCATTCTGACTGGTGTGAAATGGTACCTCATAGTGGTTTTGATTTGCATTTCTCTGATAATGAGTGATGTTGAGCATCTTTTCATGTGTTTGTTAGCCATCTGTATGTCTTCTTTGGAGAAATGTCTATTTAGTTCTTTGGCCCATTTTTTGATTGGGTTATTTATTTTTCTGGAGTGGAGCTGTAGGAGTTGCTTGTATATTTTTGAGATTAGTTGTTTGTCAGTTGCTTCATTTGCTATTATTTTCTCCCATTCTGAAGGCTGCCTTTTCACCTTGCTAATAGTTCCCTTTGATGTGCAGAAGCTTTTAAGGTTACTTAGGTCCCATTTGTTTATTTTTGCTTTTATTTCCAATATTCTGGGAGGTGGGTCATAGAGGATCCTGCTGTGATGTATATCAGAGAGTGTTTTGCCTATGTTCTCCTCTAGGAGTTTTATAGTTTCTGGTCTTACGTTGAGATCTTTAATCCATTTTGAGTTTATTTTTGTGTATGGTGTTAGAAAGTGTTCTAGTTTCATTCTTTTACAAGTGGTTGACCAGATTTCCCAGCATCACTTGTTAAAGAGATTGTCTTGAATCCATTGTATATTCTTGCCTCCTTTGTCAAAGATAAGGTGTCCATATGTGCGTGGATTTATCTCTGGGCACTCCATTTTGTTCCATTGATCTATATTTCTGTCTTTGTGCCAGTACCATACTGTCTTGATAACTGTGGCTTTGTAGTAGAGCCTGAAGTCAGGTAGGTTGATTCCTCCAGTTCCATTCTTCTTTCTCAAGATAGCTTTGGCTATTCGAAGTTTTTTGTATTTCCATACAAATTGTGAAATTATTTGTTCTAGCTCTGTGAAGAATACTGTTGGTAGCTTGATAGGGATTGCATTGAATCTATAAATTACTTTGGGTAGTATGCTCATTTTCACTATATTGATTCTTCCAATCCATGAACATGGTATATTTCTCCATCTATTAGTGTCCTCTTTGATTTCTTTCACCAGTGTTTTATAGTTTTCTATATATAGGTCTTTAGTTTCTTTAGGTACATATATTCCTAAGTATTTTATTCTTTCCGTTGCAATGGAGAATGGAATTGTTTCCTTAATTTCTCTTTCTGTTTTCTCATTATTAGTGTGTAGGAATGCAAGGGATTTCTGGGTGTTGATTTTATATCCTGCAACTTTACTATAGTCATTGATTAGTTCTAGTAATTTTCTGGTGGAGTCTTTAGGGTTTTCTATGTAGAGGATCATGTCATCTGCAAACAGTGAGAGCTTTACTTCTTCTTTTCCAATTTGGATTCCTTTTATTTCTTTTTCTGTTCTGATTGCTGTGGCCAAAACTTCCAAAACTATGTTGAATAGTAATGGTGAAAGTGGGCACCCTTGTCTTGTTCCTGACTTTAGAGGAAATGCTTTCAATTTTTCACCATTGAGGATAATGTTTGCTGTGAGTTTGTCATATATAGCTTTTATTATGTTGAGGTATGTTCCTTCTATTCCTGCTTTCTGGAGAGTTTTGATCATAAATAGATGTTGAATTTTGTCAAAGGCTTTCTTTGCATCTATTGACATAATCATATGGTTTTTGTTTTTCAATTTGTTAATGTGGTGTATTACATTGACTGATTTGCAGATATTGAAGAATCCTTGCATGCCTGGGATAAAGCCCACCTGGTCATGGTGTATGATCTTTTTAATGTGTTGTTGGATTCTGATTGCTAGAATTTTGTTAAGGATTTTTGCATCTATGTTCATCAGTGATATTGGCCTGTAGTTTTCTTTTTTTGTGGGATCTTTGTCAGGTTTTGGTATTAGGGTGATGGTGGCCTCATAGAATGAGTTTGGAAGTTTACCTTCCTCTGCAATTTTCTGGAAGAGTTTGAGCAGGATACATGTTAGCTCCTCTATAAATTTTTGATAGAATTCAGCTGTGAGGCCATCTGGACCTGGGCTTTTGTTTGCTGGAAGATTTTTGATTACAGTTTCAATTTCCATGCTTGTGATGGGTCTGTTAAGATTTTCTATTTCTTCCTGGTCCAGTTTTGGAAAGTTGTACTTTTCTAAGAATTTGTCCATTTCTTCCACGTTGTCCATTTTATTGGCATATAATTGTTGATAGTAGTCTCTTATGATCCTTTGTATTTCTGTGTTGTCTGTTGTGATCTCTCCATTTTCATTTCTAATTTTATTGATTTGATTTTTCTCCCTTTGTTTCTTGATGAGTCTGGCTAATGGTTTCTCAATTTTATTTAACCTTTCAAAGAACCAGCTTTTGTCTTTGTTGATTTTTGCTATGGTCTCTTTTGTTTCTTTTGCATTTATTTCTGCCCTAAGTTTTAAGATTTCTTTCCTTCTACTAACCCTGGGGTTCTTCATTTCTTCCTTTTCTAGTTGCTTTAGGTGTAGAGTTAGGTTATTTATTTGACTTTTTTCTTGTTTCTTGAGGTATGCCTGTATTGCTATGAACTTTCCCCTTAGGACTGCTTTTACAGTGTCCCACCGGTTTTGGGTTGTTGTGTTTTCATTTTCATTCGTTTCTATGCAAATTTTGATTTCTTTTTTGATTTCTTCTGTGATTTGTTGGTTATTCAGCAGCATGTTGTTCAGCCTTCATATGTTGGAATTTTTACTAGTTTTTCTCCTGTAATTGAGATCTAATCTTACTGCATTGTGGTCAGAAAAGATGCTTGGAATGATTTCTATTTTTTTGAATTTACCAAGGCTAGCTTTATGCCCCAGGATGTGATCTATCCTGGAGAAGGTTCCATGTGCCCTTGAGAAAAAGGTGAAATTCATTGTTTTGGGATGAAATGTCCTATAGATATCAATTAGGTCTAACTGGTCTATTGTATCGTTTAAAATTTGTGTTTCCTTGTTAATTTTCTGTTTAGTTGATCTATCCATAGGTGTGAGTGGGGTATTAAAGTCTCCCACTATTATTGTGTTATTGTTAATTTCTCCTTTCATACATGTTAGCATTTGTCTTACATACTGCGGTGCTCCTGTGTTGGGTGCATATATATTTATAATTGTTATATCTTCTTCTTGGATTGATCCTTTGATCATTATGTAGTGACCGTCTTTGTCTCTTTTCACAGCCTTTGTTTTAAAGTCTATTTTATCTGATATGAGTATTGCTACTCCTGCTTTCTTTTGGTCCCTATTTGCATGGAAAATCTTTTTCCAGCCCTTCACTTTCAGTCTGTATGTGTCCCCTGTTCTGAGGTGGATCTCTTGTAGACAACATATGTAGGGGTCTTGTTTTTGTATCCATTCAGCCAGTCTTTGTCTTTTGGTTGGGGCATTCAACCCATTTACGTTTAAGGTAATTACTGATAAGTATGATCCCGTTGCCATTTACTTTATTGTTTGGGGTTCGAATTTATTCACCATTTTTGTGTTTCCTGTCTAGAGAATATCCTTTAGTATTTGTTGGAGAGCTGGTTTGGTGGTGCTGAATTCTCTCAGCTTTTGCTTGTCTGTAAAGCTTTTGATTTCTCCTTCATATTTGAATGAGATCCTTGCTGGGTACAATAATCTGGGCTGTAGGTTATTTTCTTTCATCACTTTAAGTATGCCTTGCCATTCCCTCCTGGCTTGAAGAGTTTCTATTGAAAGATCAGCTGTTATCCTTATGGGAATTCCCTTGTGTGTTATTTGTTGTTTTTCCCTTGCTGCTTTTAATATTTGTTCTTTGTGTTTGATCTTTGTTAATTTGATTAATATGTGTCTTGGGGTGTTTCGCCTTGGGTTTATCCTGTTTGGGACTCTCTGGGTTTCTTGGACTTGGGTGATTATTTCCTTCCCCATTTTAGGGAAGTTTTCAACTATTATCTCCTCAAGTATTTTCTCATGGTCTTTCTTTTTGTCTTCTTCTTCTGGGACCCCTATGATTCGAATGTTGTAGCGTTTAATATTGTCCAGGAGGTCTCTGAGATTGTCCTCATTTCTTTTAATTCATTTTTCTTTTTTCCTCTCTGATTCATTTATTTCTACCATTCTATCTTCTAATTCACTGATCCTATCTTCTGCCTCTGTTATTCTACTATTTGATGCCTCCAGAGTGTTTTGGATTTCATTTATTGCATTATTCATTATATTTTGACTCTTTTTTATTTCTTCTAGGTCGTTGTTAAACCTTTCTTTCATCTTCTCAATCCTTGTCTCCAGGCTATTTATCTGTGATTCCATTTTGATTTCAAGATTTTGGATCAATTTCACTATCATTATTCGGAATTCTTTATCAGGTAGATTCCCTATCTCTTCGTCTTTTGTTTGGTTTGGTGGGTATTTATCCTGTTCCTTTATCTGCTGGGTATTCCTCTGTCTCTTCATCTTGTTTAAATTGCTGAGTTTGGGGTGTCCTTTCTGTATTCTGGCAGTTTGTGGAGTTCTCTTTATTGTGGAGTTTCCTCGCTGTGTGTGGGTTTGTACAGGTGGTTTGTCAAGGTTTCCTGGTTAGGGAAGCTTGTGTCGGTGTTCTGGTGGGTGGAGCTGGATTTCTTCTCTCTGGAGTGCAATGAAGTGTCCAGTAATGAGTTATGAGATGTCTATGGCTTTGGGGTGACTTTGGGCAGCCTGTATCTTGGAGCTCAGGGCTGTGTTCCTGTGTTGCTGGAGAATTTGCTTGGTATGTCTTGCCCTGGAACTTGTTGGCCCTTGTGTGGTGCTTGGTTTCAGTGTAGGTATGGAGGCGTTTGATGAGCTCCTGTCAATTAATTTTCCTTGGAGTCAGGAGTTTCCTGGAGTCAGGGTTTGGACTTAAGCCTCCTGCTTCCAGTTATTGGTCTTATTTTTACAGTAGTCTCAAAACTTCTCCTTCTATACAGCACCATTGATAAAACATCTACGTTAAAGATGAACAGTTTCTACACTGTGAGGGTCACTCAGAGAGGTTCACAGCATTACATGGCAAAGAGAAGAGGGAGGAGGGATTTAGAGGTGACCTGAATGAGATGAGGTGGAATAAATAGAGGAGAGAGTGTGCTAGCCAGTAATCACTTCCTTATGTGCACTCCACAACTGGACCTCTCAGAAATGTTCACGGAGTTATACAAAGGAGAGAAGAAGGAGGAAGGAGACAGAGGTGGCCAGGAGGATAAAAGGAGGGAATGAAAAGGAGGGAGACAGATCCAGCCAGTAATCAGTTCCCTAAGTGTTCTCCCCGTCTGGAACACACAGAAATTCACAGAGTTGGGTACAGTAGAGAGGGGTTAGGGAGGAGACACCGGTGACCTAGTGGATAAAAAGGAGAGTCCAAAGGGAGAGAGAGCAGTCAAGCCAGTAATCTCGCTCTCTAGTGAAAAATGGGTACTGAAGATTGGGTTCTTTAAGGTACAAAATTGGTAAGAAATACAAAAAGCAAAAATTAAAAATCTAGAGTAGAGTTTGGAATTTCAAAAATATGATGTTAAAGAAAAGAAGAAGGAAAAGAAAGAGAGAAAAAAGGAACAAACAAAAACAAACAAGGTCACGAAAATTATAAAGAGAATATAGGTACAAAATTGATGACTAATACCAAAAAGCAAAAGTTAAAAATCTAGAGTAGAGTTTGGAATTTCAGATATACAATGTTATATAAAAGAAGAAGAGAAACAGAAAAAAAATAAATAAAAAGTCACAGAAATTATAAAAAAACTATAGGTACAAAATTGATAACAAATACCAAAAAGCTAAAATTAAAAATCTAGAGTAGAGTTTAGAATTTCAAAAATACAATGTTAAAGAGAAGAAGAAGAAGGAAAAAAAAAAAAAAAAACAAGTTCAGAAAGTTATAAGAAATATATATATGAAGTTTGCTGTAAAAAAAAAAATAGGGCCTTTTTTTTTTGCAAAGTAATAGGTTATAAAAGTGAAAATTAAAGGAATAATAGAGGACTTAAAATTTTTTTTTAATTAAAAAAAAAAGAAAGAAAGAATGATCGTAAAAATAGTAAAAATATATCTAGGACTTTCTCTGGTTTTGTTGTGAGTATTGTGGGTTCAGTTCATTTTTGGCTAGTTCCTTGGTCCGACTTATATTTCTCAAGATCTATAGGCCCCTTCCTATGTAGTCGGTAGTAACCACAGGGTTTTAATCTATTGCCTGTAGCTTCCAAGGCGGTTCCCTCTGTTATAGCTTCTTCTGTTTGCTGGTCTCTTCAATGTCTGGTTTCCGCCCTGACACAAAGGGGACGGTGGAGGATACTTTTTTTTTTTTTTTTAGGCTCATTTGTTCAGTCGTGCTGTTGGGAGGGAGGGAGGGATGCTGCAAATAACATTGGTGTGTGCTCGCAGTGCCTCAGCCACACTGGGTCTGCCCCTGCTCACGGCACATGTAGCCTCCCTGCCCACACTGCTCAGGCTCTAGGTTGCTCTGCTGGGAACCATCCGTGGCCGGCCCTGTGCTGCCTGTACCTCCCAGGTCCAAGCCGCTCAGGTTCAGGCACTCTGGTAGTCCTCAGAGGCGCAGACTCGGTTGGGCCTGCGTTTTGTGCCCTTCCCAGGTCCGAGCAGCTCAGGTGATGAGGTGTTTGGTGAGCGCGATTGCTGCGACTTATCGCCTCCCTGCCGCTCGTTTATCTAGGTGTACAACCGGCGCACCTTCTCAGGCAGATGTTGACCGTCCAGACCGCCAAGAAGTTTTAGTTAGCAAAGAAGCCTGCTTACAGTTTTATAGATAATGTCTCTCTTGGGCTGCGATTGCCCCCTTACAGCTCTGGCTGCCTGTCACCAGAGGGGGAAGGTCTGCAGCCGGCTATCTCTGTTCAGTCCTTTGTTCCGTGCGTGGGCCTGGCGGTGTCTTAGGTTAGGGCTGGCTTTTCGCGTGGTAGATATCCCACAGTCTGGTTTACTAGCCCAAATTATTTCGCTCAGATAGCGCTCAGGGTATTCAGGCCAGGTTCTTAGCCTAAGCGATGCAGCCGGCGCCGCGCCTCCCTGCCCAGCCCCTGCTTGCTAATGGTGGATGCAGGCATCTGCGCTGCTTTTCTGCTGTGGGGAGTTACCGTAGGGCTCGCAATCTGTAGGTTTTAATTGTTTATTTATTTTTCCTCCCTGTTATGTTGCCCTCTGTACTTCCAAAGCTCGGCACAGATTCGGCAGTGAGAAGGTTTCCTGGTGTTTGGAAACTTCTCTCTTTTTAAGACTCCTTTCCCGGGACGAGACTCCCTTCCTGGGATGGAACTCCATTCCTTCCCTCTTTTGTCTCTTTTTTTGTCTTTTATATTTTTTCCTACCTCCTTTCTAAGACTTGGGTTGCTTTTCTGGGTGCCTGATGTCCTCTGCCGGCCTTCAGAAGTTGTTTTATGGAATTTACTCGGCGTTTAAATGTTCTTTTGATGAATTTGTGGGGGAGAAAGTGTTCTCCCCGTCCTACTCCTCTGCCATCTATGTTTATATTTTATTGCTGATTTATAGCAATGTTATATATATATATATGATGGGAATAATTTTCCAGATACACTTAAATTTTTACATATAATATTTTAGTCTGTCTGGGGCTTCCTTTTAAATTTTCCTTACCTTTAAAAAAGCAATATTTTTTATTTTGGTAAAATCCAGTTTGTCAATTATTTTCTTTTGAGATTTATACTTTTGGTATCCTATATAATAATTTTTCCTTTTACTGAGTTTGCAAAGTTCTCCTATGTTTCCTTCTAAAGATTTCATAGATTTTGTTTTTAAATTTAGGTTTATGACCCATTTCATATGGACGTTTATGTATGGTGTGAGATAAAGGATTCAGCTAATTTTTTAAATGTAGCTGTCCAATTGCTCTGATATCATTTATTGAAAAGATGATCTTTTTCTTGTTTAATTACCTTGATACCTTGAACATAAATTACTCTAACATTTATGTGGGTGCCTCTTTCTGGACTGTATTTTGTTTTATTGATTTATATCATTTATAGACATAATCTGTCTATAAGACATCAATGCCAGAGTTAGATTACTGTAGTTTTAAGTTTTGAAAGTAGTTTTGTAGTAAGTTTTGAAATCAGGTGCCAACTTTATTCCTTCTCTTAATCTGTTTTTTAACTTTGAAATTTTATCATACTTATAAAAAATTATCAGTTCAGTTCAGTCACTCAGTCGTGTACAACTCTGTGACCCCATGGACTACAGCACTTCCCTGTTCATCACCAACTCCCAGAGCTTACTCAAACTCATGTCTGTCATGTCAGTGATGCCATCCAACCATCTCATCCTCTGTCATCCCCTTCTCCTCCCACCTTTCAATCTTTCCCAGCCTCAGGGTCTTTCCAGTGAGTTAGCTCTTCACATCAGGTGGCCAAAGTACTGGAGCTTCAGTTTCAGCATCAGTCCTTCCAATGAATATTAAGGACTGATTTCCTTTGGGATTGACTGGTTGTATCTCCTTACAGTCCAAGGGACTCTCAAGAGTCTTCTCCAACACCACAATTTAAAAGCATCAGTTATTCAGTGCTCAGCTTTCTTTATAGTCCAACTGTCACATCTATACATGACTACTGGAAAGACCAAAACTGATAAAAATAATACACTCCAGTTTCTCAATTGTCAGTCTTATACAGCTGCAGTACAATGTCAAACTGAAAAAAAAAGAGATATGATGTTTTTATTTAATATACAAATCTTGTTCAAGTTTTATCATGCTTTTGCTCATCTGTATTTCCACCCATTATCATTTTCCTTCAGCCTGAAAAAAATTCTCCTACTAATTCTAATAGTACAGACCCTTTGAAATCAGATTGAAAATTATGTCATTTTTTTTCTGTTTAGAATGTCATTATTTTGCCTTCTTTATTTAAGTATAAAATTCTAGATTGACAGGGTATTTTTCTTTCAACCTCTTACAGGTGTTTTTTCTTTTACTTCTGGCCTCCATTGTTTTTGATGACAAATTAGTTGTTTAATACCAGTTTTCCTTGTATATAATCTTTTTTTTATTGTCTGCTTTTAATAATTTTTCCTTATCTTTGGTTTTTAGAAGTGTGACTGTGGTATGCATTGTTATGATTTTCTTTTCATTTATCCTGCTTAAGTTTCAATGAGCTTCTTTAATCTCTGGCTTAAAATTATTCCACAATTTTTGAAAAATTTTAGCCTGTCTGTCTTCATTAATTTCTGCTGATATATGCTCTCTCTCCTTCAAGAGCTTGAATTATACATGTGTTAAGCTATTTGATATTGTCTATAGACCTGTGATACTCTGTTCAATTTTTCCCCCTAGTCTTTGTATTTTAGTTCTATTGCATCATTTTACTGTTAATATCACCCAATGGATTCTTAACTTCTAATCTTGTATATTTTTTCATATCCTGTGTGTTCTTAGTTGCTCAGTTGTGTCTGACTCTTTGCGACCCCACAGACTGTAGCCCTCCAGGCTCCTCTGTCCGTGGGGGTTCTCCAGGCAAGAATACTGGAATGGGTTGCCATGCCCTCCTCCAGGGGATCTTCCCAACCCAAGGATCGAGCCCAGGTCTCCCACACTGCAGCTGGATTCTTTACCATCTGAGCCACCAGGGAAACAGCTTTTCATATCCAGTTTACTCATTTAATTCCTTTGTCTTTTAAATTTTTCTGTCTCTCTGCTGGCATTCCTTGTGTCATTACACATATAGTTTTGGGTTTGGGATGTGGAACTCTGGGTAGTTAATTTCCCCATCTTTGCATCTCTACTCTTGGGAGAGCCAGGAGCCATCATAATGCCGGCTGGCTACATGCTGGGGTAGCAAAGGATAGTCTGGCTTCAGTTGTTTCCAACTTCAAAGAATACATATTTCTTCCTATTGAGGCTGTTAATTGAGAAGAATGACTAAGGACAGCTCATGTAGGGAGGTTCCTGAAATGGTCTAATTTTGCCAAATCATGAAGTTAGGTCTGCAGCCTCCTTTAAGGGCTCCTTTGAAGAGAACACACATTGGGAGGTGGGGTGCGTCATTGGATTGGTGGACTCCCACTGGAAACCAGTATCTTATCACTTACATTGTTTAGAAGCTCCAGCTTGTGATAGTAGCAAAAATACACTGACTTTTCATTCATTTTATTATTGTTTTTAAATTCTCTACCTGAAATATTCCCTTTTATTGCTTGCATCTAGAGTAGCTATCTACCAATACTCTGCCCTTGGTAAGCCACTGCTTGAAGGCACAAAGGTCTTTGTGAGTTATCCACTTTATTATGGTCACAGATTACTACTCTTCAAAATCCCCAGTAGAAATAGAGTTTCCAGTGAAGGAACTCCACAAAATCCCTGGGGATTCAAGATGTCTAATTTCTGGACATTGAACATTCTGTCAGTCCTTCTATGATGCAAGCCAGTCCACAGAAGCAAGCATAGCCTCATTTTCTCAAGACAACAAGACAAAAAGGAAAATAGAAACTGGAATTCAAGCAACTATTGTCTTTTTAAGTTTGAGAGTCTCTTACTGCAATGTGCCTCTGGACATATCAGCATCTTTTGATTCTCCAGAGCTGTGCTTATGCTGGGTTTTGCTGGCAAGAGTCATGCCAAAAAGACAGAGGATTTTAAACAGAGGGCTTTAGAGCATTATGTGTTGGTCTCTGGCAAGGGAGCACTTGACTGAACAAGAAGCAGCCAGATGCAGTGTCTCCAAGGTGAATCTGTAATAACTTAGGTGGCTGTAATTTCCTAGGAGACTGGCATAATTATACCCAAACAAATTGCCTGAACAGACACATATTTATTAACATGAGATTAAAACTCTCAAGTTTGAGCAAACCTGGAGAGCAGCAGCAGAAGCCAAAGTGGGGAGGAATGTGGGTAATTTGTCTGATATCACATACCAGAGCTGAGAAAGAGCCAGGGTAAGGTCCAGTCTGCAGTTTGGGCCTGTGAGGACTCAACTGTATTTTCTCGTTTACTGTTGACATCACTGGATATCGACACTTAGAACTTGTATCAGTTATCTCATTAGTGTGTAACAGCTCACTCCAAATTTAGCGGTTTTAAGTAGCAGCCATTTACTTAGTTTACGATCCTGGTGGATTCAGCTGGTCAGCTCTATTTCATCCTGGCCCTCTCAGCTGTTCCAGGTCAGCTGCAGGTCAGCCAGGCAGCAATACTTCTGAAATTGGTTGGCTGTTGGCAGGTGCAGCAGGGTGACTAGGACACATGTCTCCAGTCCCACGGCAGGCTAAGCCAGGCTTGTCCTCCTGGTGCTTCCAGGGTTCCAAAAAAGCAAGCAGAGCAGGCAAGGCCTTGGGAGGGCTAGTTCAGAACCAGCACACCATCATTTCCACTAGATTCTGTTGTCAAAGCAATTATAATACAAAGCTAGCCCATAATCAAGCAGAGGGGAAATAAACTCCCTTTCTTGATGAAAGGAACTGCAACATCACATTATCAGTTCAGTTCAGTCACTCAGTAGTGTCCGACTCTTTGCGACCCCATGGACTGCAGCACGCCAGGCCTCTCTGTCCATCACCAACACCCAGAGCTTACTCAGACTTATGTCCATCGAGTCAGTGATGCCATCAAACCATCTCATCCTCTATCGTCCCCTTCTCCTGCTGTCTGCAGTGTTTCCCAGCATTAGGGTCTTTTCCAAGGAGTCATTTCTTTGCATCAGGTGGCCAAAGTACTGGAATTTCAGCTTCAGCATCAGTCCTTCCTATGAATATTCAGGACTGATTTCCTTTAGGATGGACTGGATTGGATATCCTTGCAGTCCAAGGGACTCTCAAGAGTCTTCTCTAACACCACAATTTAAAAGTGTCAATTCTTCAGTGCTCAGCTTTCTTCATAGTCCAACTCTCACATCCATACATGACTACTGGAAAAACCATAGCTTTGACTAGCTGGACTTTTGTTGACAAAACAGTGTCTCTGCTTTTTAATATGTTGTCTAGGTTGGTCATAGCTTTTTTTCCCCAAGGAGTAAGCATGTTTTAATTTCATGGCTGCAGTCACCATCTGCAGTGATTTTGGCCCCCCCCCCCAAAATAAAATCTGTCACTGTTTCCATTGTTTCCCCATCTATTTGCCATGACGTGATGGGACCAGAAGACATGATCTTAGTTTTCTGAATGTTGAGCTTTTAGCCAACTTTTTCACTCTCCTGTTTCACTTTCATCAAGAGGCTCTTTAGTTCTTCGCTTTCTGCCATAAGGGTGGTGTCATCTGCATATCTGAGGTTATTGATCACATTATAGTACATCACAAATGGCATGGGAATAAGGAGCAATGAAGGACCGTAGGCTTTAAAAACAATCTATAGTCAAACCCTTTAAAAACCATAAGGCTACTTGAGGTTGTACTGATGTAGATACTGAGTATTCACATCAAGCTTCTTTATTCTCTATTGTCTGTTCAGTTAAATTAGGCATGCATTTATTAAATAGGTTCTGTAAGCAAGGTACTGTGTTTGACATTCTGTGGGGAAGACCAGTTTGAAAAACAAGATATTGTTCCTGATTTCTAGGGTCTCACACTGTAGTGGGAAAGACAGATACACAGTCTGATAGCACATACTGTTGTTAACATCATCAATATTGTCATGGTCTACAGTAGGGAGTATGAAAAAAGGAGAGTTTAGATAATGATGCCTGTTGCATTTATGGGGTCACGTGTGTGTTGCTATAAGGACTGGATAAGAACAGTGCTGACATTTACTGCACTGGGTGGAATGCAGTGGGTTGACTTGGAGTCAGGAAACCTGAAATGATGGCATCTGTCTGGTGAGGGTACTGAAAGCCAGTGGGTGGATGTAAATATGATTTAGCATCTTAGAGGGTCACAGAGAAAGCAGGTGAACACAGCTTTCTGATCAATCGGATTAATTTACCAACCACCATTTACTTGGTGGTGAGATGGATTTAATATATTGGAGAACAAGAAGCAATAAAATTGGATAACAAGTCAGACAGAGATAGGGAAGAGGCTGCTGGGATCTAAAAACCTAATAAATACAACTGTGATCCATACTGGAAAGTAGCTAACAGTTCTGGGATTAAATCACGGAACTCCAGTGGTTTATGTAGATATGAAGACATGCCTGCCTTTGCATTGGTAGCCTGTCCTCCCAATACACATTTGCTTTGTCATATCCCCAGAAAGACTTTGGCATTCCCATGTGGTCCTCTCATATCCTTTTTCTTCCAAATTAGTTGCTGGAGTGGTATCAAAATGAATAATATTGTACTCTTTATACCTTTAACAATTATTGATGGGCTGATTTCATATATCTCAAACTTCATATGCTCATGTCATGAGAAGTCTATAAAGATGCTAAAACTACATCCATTCTGGTCCTGTTTTTGACATTGCATGATTCTGCGGCCATATTATGAAGTTCAGGCACTCTAACCTGTAACAGATTGTGATTCCTAGGGCACTGAGCCTTTGGGGTCTCAAGTTTCCCATCTTTCACCATGATTGTGTGCACAGCATGAAAAGATGGCTGTGAAAGGAGAACCTTCCTGTGTCAATATAAGCAGCACGGTAACAAGAGAAGAATCTCTGGATTCAAACTTTCCTGCCCAGATCATGGCTCTTTCCCTTTCCAATAATATAATTGAAGATAAGTTATTTGGTCTGTTGATGCCTCCATAAAGGGCTTAGAACCATGCATGGCAAGAACTACATATATGTATGTAATTGATAGTAGTAATAAGAATATCATTTTTTCTGTTACCTCCTAGCATGCCCTGTGCCAAGTTTTTCCAACTAAAATTTATCAAATACTTACTGAGGACCCTGAACTGCCTCTAAGTTGTAGGGATAAATAAGATATGGTTTCTGTTTTCAAGGATTCACTATAATATATATATATATATATATATATATATATATATGAAACTAGTATCAGACTGATATGCTATATGCTTTAAAAAGGTTGAGACAAAGTGCTGAGGCAGCACAGGAGAGGGAAAGAGCAGATCTAGCAAGACTAAGAATGTAGCATTGGTGCTGAAGGATAGTTAGAATTAGGCAAGCTGTGATGAGTTGGGGACTGAGATAGGGAAGGGAAAAGTCATGTTAATGTTTCTAATTTAAAATGAGGAAATTGGTCCATATAATTTTCAGTTGCATGAGAGCTCTAAAATTCAATTCTACAAAATCATGCTTTCATTCCTTGATGAATATATGAGAATTCAGTAAATGAGTTGTTGCATCCAAAAATTTTAGCTGCTGGGCATGAAGTTTACCCAGTATTCACAGCAAAACAGATTACTAGTAGAAACTTGAATTAGAAAAATGCTGACACAGTAGAAAATATAATTTGTACCCAATGGCTTGAAAAAAACCTATAAAACTACCCAGTATCTGTGCAGCTACTAAATGGGGCCTAATGGCATTTTCGTTTTTCATGTCGGCATTTCAAGGTTGTTCTGACAAAGTTCACCTGGGAAGAAGGGCTTTTAGTGAAATGGCAAAATGGTGCTTCATCTGATGTCTCAGTTGAAACCTGTGCTTTGAAATCATTTGGATGCTGTTAGTGGCAGTGTCCTTATAAGCTAGGCAGGCCTTTTGCCAACCTCATTGTTTCTAAGAATTACCTAGGGAGTTTTAAAACAAATGCAGAGTCCTTGAGCGCTGCCTTTGAAGATTCTGGTTTAGTAGGTCTGTGGCAGGGCCCAGACATCTGTATTTTAGCAGCGATCTGATGCAAGTGGTCTCAGCAACACTTCATGAAGCATCTAGTTGAGAAGGTTGAATGGGATGCCTGAGGTCACACAGAGTAGCCATTAAACCAGAATATGTTCTGGAAGCAGCACCACTTCTGAGTGTCAGACATAAACCTGAGAACTGAAGCTCCTTGAGAAGGCAGAGCTGGAAGAAAACAGATTTTAAGCTACTAATCAAAGACTTAGGTGTCAGAATTGGCTCAGTGCATGCAAAGTCTTGAGGTCAATATTTGGTCTTGGTTACCCTAAGTTTTCCTCCTCACTTAGTGTCCTTGGTTATTTCTCTCCCACCCCCACCGCCTGGCACCTAAGCCTGCTTAGGTGCAACATTCCCCATCCTTCACTGGAAACCTGCCCTGTACTTCTTCAGCTCCATGGCATCCTGGTTCCTTGGGCTTCCCTCTGAAAGGGACTGAAAGGCATGATTAAGAGACACAAAATGAAACAATAACTTCCTAAAGAATCCCAGAAATTGGCTGGTAGAAAAGATTTGGAAGCCATCCAACCCCCTAAATCACAGTGCACCTTGCTGTCAGTAATAACAAGAGAAAACAGAGTCTAGAAGAAAAATTCCCATCTAAATCTAGTTTCAGGCTTCTTATATAAATCTGGGACAGCATATGTATTTAAAAATCTCAATGGGCCAAGAATGCACATCAGATGCTGGGCTAAACACAGAGTCACTTTGCTACAGGAAGGAGGCATTGGCTACAGGAGAGCCCTGGTTCTAAAGCAGATGTAGCTCACAGATGATAAGCTACTCTGGAGAAAAGGGATGATGAAAATGACTTTGTTTCAGAGGCATCCCTTTTAATGATAACTCAAATAATTAACTTCAATGGCAGCGTCTGCAGAGTGCCTTATACAACACTGTTCAAGGTGCCTTATAAAAACCTACCATTTTAACAGATAAAACTTAGAAGGGTGAGAAGTTTCAAAGCAGTGTGCAATGTCAAATTGGGGTCTGGAAAGAGGCTAGTCTGTATCTTCTGGGGATTTTAGCAGCAGGGCCTATAGGATAGCATGTGTTTTTAATCCAGGCTGGTGACTCATATAGGGCCAACCAAGGGTTAAGAGCAAGAGAAGAAGGCAAGAGAATACCACTAGGGAGCAGAGAAGAGCTGGGGTATAATGACCTCTCAAAGGAAGTGGAGTAAACCTCTGAGAGAGGGCCAATTCTACCTGCAATTTCAGTCTCTACAGTTCTTCAGATTTGCTTCTCTGCCATAGCCATGTTTGAGTTATTCAGCACATATTTAGGAGCCTGCCAGCCTGCCAAGTCACTTCAGTTGTGTCCGACTCTGTGCGACCCCACAGACGGCAGCCCACCAGGCTCCCCTGTCCATATTTAGGAGCAGGGAGGTTTAAACAGGCTGTTGACAGGTGAGAGGTATCCTCCTCTCCAAAATACCTATGTAGAGACATCCTTGAGGAGAGATAAAGATACTTAGATGGATATTTTGAGACCTCAGTTCATGATTGTTCTAAGTAATGATTTTAACACAAAGCTGCAGGATGAGAAGATGATTTTCAACTGCAAACTCGCTTCTGTAGAAGTATTTATTATATTAGCAGGAGATAATAATTACTTTAAACTGTGAGGTGTGCTGGGTAGAACACAGGCTAACAGGCCTCAAGGCTGGATGTTTTCATCCTGTGACTCCTAAGTCCCTCGTGACATCCTTGGGCTCTGCTTCACGTGGCTGAGTGCCCAGCATAGAACGGTGCATGACACGTGGGCTGCCTGGTGGGATTGTCCCCTTGAGAGCAATGGCCATCTCCTGCTCTTTCCTGCAGCCCCGTAGGAGGCCCTGAGGGTAGCACCCTGGGGGAAGTAGCAGAGAAGATGAATCTCTAGTCACAAGATAATTGTTCCTTTGCATATTTTTTTGTCCTCTTGCTCTCCTGCGTCACCTCTGAATTTCTGTGTGTTTCCCATCTGTTAACATCAACTTGAAGCATTTCTAGATGTCTTCTGTCACTGTCTTTCATTGTCAGCCCCTATAGCTGGTACCCCACAATGAACAATTATATTGTCTGTGGTTATATATGATTCTCTGGTGGGTTCCAGATGTGAAATCTTGTTTCCTTAATGACACTCTAACTATCTCCAGCAAATCAGCATCTGCTCTGCTGGGCTTAGTCAGGGCCAGATGCATGACTCTCAATAATTTGCTTTTTGGTCCTTATTGCTCTTCCAGGATCTGGGGTTTGTCAGCCAAATCAATCAGTAAACAGGAAGGCAGCATGTTCCAGTGAAAATATCACTGAATGAACAAAAGGGCGTTGGGAGTCTAGTGCTCCTACTATTTAACTTGAAGAGGATGTGTGGACGGGCCACCCAGATTTCTGTGTTTCAATGTCCTCTTCTTTAAGATTAGAATGTGGCTTCGTTTGCATGCCTGTTGTGAGAATGAAAACAGAGGTGAAAGGGATTTCCAGAGATGCAATGCATGCTCTGTAGCTTCAGTCATGTCCAACACTTTGTGACCCCATAGACTGTAGCATGCCAGGCTCTCTGTCCATGGGATTCTCCAGAGATGAAAATCATTAGGTAAATGAGGAGTGTGAGTAGACCAATGTGGCAATGTGGAGAAAGGGAAGCTGAGATGGTTCTGACCACACCCTACCTGGAATAGTATTGAAGTAAGACATCATATACGTTAAATAAGCAGGGTGACAATATACAGCCTTGACATACTCCTTTTCCTATTTGGAACCAGTCTGTTGTTCCATGTCCAGTTCTAACTGTTGCTTCCTGATCTGCATACAGATTCCTCAAGAGGCAGGTCAGCTGATTTGGTATTCCCTTAAGAATTTCCCACAGTTTGTGGTGATCCACACAATCAAAGACTTTGGCATAGTCAATAAAGCAGAAATAAATGTTTTTCTGGAATTCTCTTGCCTTTTTGATAATCCAACGGATGTTGACAATTTGATTTCTGGTTCCTCTGCCTTTTCTACAAACCATCTTGAACATCACGTACTGTTGAAGCCTGGCTTGGAGAATTTTGAGCATTACTTTACTGGCGTGTGAAATAAGTGTAATTTGCAGTAGTTTGAACATTCTTTGGCATTGCCTTTCTTAGGGACTGGAATGAAAACTGACCTTTTCCAGTCCTGTGGCCACTGCTGAGTTTTCCAACTTTGCTGGCATATTGAGTGCAGCACTTTCACAGCATCATCTTTTAGGATTTGAAATAGCTCCACTGAAATTTCATCACCTCCACTGGCTTTGTTCATAGTGATGCTTCCTAAGGCCCATATGACTTTGCATTCCAGAATGTCTGGCTCTAGGTGAGTGATCATACCATTGTGATTATTTGGGTCATGAAGATCTTTTTTGTATAGTTCTGTGTATTCTTCCTACCTCTTCTTAATATCTTCTGCTTCTGTTAGGTCCATACCATTTCTGTCCTCTACTGTGCCCATATTTGCATGAAATGTTCCCTTGGTATGTCTGATTTTCTTGAAGAGATCTCTGCTACTGCTAAGTCGCTTCAGTCGTGTCTGACTCTGTGCGACCCCATAGACGGCAGCCCACCAGGCTCCCCCATCCCTGGTATTCTCCAGGCAGGAAGGCTGGAGTGGGTTTCCATTTCCTTCTCCAAGGCATGAAAGTGGAAAGTGAAAGTGAAGGCACTCAGTCATGTCCGACTCTTAGCGACTCCATGGACTGCAGCCTACCAGGCTCCTCCATCCATGGGATTTTCTAGGCAAGAGTACTGGAGTGGCTTCCACTAGTCTTTCTCATTCTATTGTTTTCCTCTATTTCTTTGCACTGATCATTGAGGAAGTGAGAGATCTTTATCTTTCCTTGCTATTCTTTGGAACTCCGCATTCAAATGGGTATATCTTTCCTTTTCTCCTTTGCTTTTGGTTTCTCTTCTTTTCACAGCTATTTCTAAGCCCTCCTCAGACAGCCATTTGCTTTTAGGCATTTCTTTTTCTTGGGGATGGTCTTTATCCCTGTTTCCTGCACAATGTCACAAACCTCCATCCATAGCTCATCAGGCACTCTGCCTATCAGATCTAATCCTTTGAATCTATTTCTCACTTCCACAGTATAACCTTGAGAAATCTGTATGCAGGTCAGGAAGCAACGCTTAGAACTGAACATGAAATAGCAAACTGGTTCCAAACAGGGAAAGGAATACATCAAGGCTGTATATGGTCACACTGCTTATTTAATTTATATGTAGAGTACATCATGAGAAATGCTAGGCTGGATGAAGCACAAGCTGGAATCAAGATTGCTGGAGAAATATCAATAAGCTCAGATATGCAGATGACACCACCTTATGGCAGAAAGTGAAGAAGAACTAAAGAGCCTCTTGATGGAAGTGAAAGAGGAGAGTGAAAAAGTTGGCTTAAAGCTCAACATTCAGAAAACGAAGATTATGGCATCTGGTCCTGTCACTTCATGGGAAATAGATGGGGAAACTGTGGAAACAGTGACAGACTTTATTTGGGTGGGGGGGGAGCTCCAAAATCACTGCAGATGGTGACTGCAGCCATGAAATTAAAAGACACTTACTCCTTGGAAGAAAAGCTATGACCAACCTAGACAGCATATTAAAAAGCAGAGACATTACTTTTGAACAATGGTCTGTCTAGTCAAGGCTATGGTTTTTCCAGTGGTCATGTATGGGTGTGAGAGTTGGACTATAAAGAAAGCTGAGTGCGGAAGAATTGATGCTTTTGAACTGTGGTGTTGGAGAAGACTCTTGAGAGTCCCTTGGACTGCAAGGAGATACAACCAGTCCATCCTAAAGGAAATTAGTACTGAATATTCATTGGAAGGATTGATGCTGAAGCTGAAACTCTAGTACTTTGGCCACCTGATGCAAAGAACTGACTCTTTGGAAAAGACCCTGATGCTGGGAAAGATTGAAGGCAGGAGGAGAAGGGGACAACAGAGGATGAGATGGTTGGATGACATCACTGACTCAATGGACATGAGTTTGAGTAAACTCTGGGAGTTGGTGATGGACAGGGAGGCCTGGCGTGCTGCAGTTCGTGGGGTAGCAAAGAGTCAGACACGACTGAGTGACTGAACTGAACTGAACTGGACTGATGTTGGTACCAGCTTCAGGGACTATAGGAAATTCAGATAATAAATGAAAGTGATAGAAGATGTCTGAAAACCCCAGTGAGAGGGTTGGGGAGGGGAAATCCAGGAGGGAATACTTTCATGACAGAGGCTGACTAGTCAGTTGCTTCCTCTCCCATAGCTTCCTCTGGGACAGGTGTCCCAGGTGACAGTTTGGAAGTATCTCTATCACAGAGAGTTAAATATTTCACTTATGTCATCTACTTTCCCCAAGCCTCTTCTCTTTTCAGTTGCTGTGGCTAAAACCACTAAAATGGAAAACACAGGCCAGAAACCTCTCATAGCCTCCTGCTGCAAAGTAGAAAAGGCACAGAGACCAGCACCTGTGCTGGGGCTCATCCTGTAGGAAACAGGTGGGAGAAAGTGAGTCTCTATGGTGCTCATACCTGGCCTAAGAGTTATGTTTTCTGAAATGGTCTGGCCATGAAGACAGCCAGAAGTGTGAGGGGAAACAGTGGGGATCACCACGTATAGGCCTCAGGATTTTATGCAAGGAAATGTGGGGCCTGGGACCACTGTGGATGTGAGGAGAAGTTAACTGACCTTATTTAGCCATCCTGTAGATCTCAATTCAGGCTTCCCAGGTGGCCGGTAATAAAGAATCTGCCTGCCAAGCAGGAGATGTGGGTTCGATCCCTGGGTCAGAGGATTCCCGGGAGAAGGGAATGGCAATTCATTCCAGTACTCTTGTTTGGAAAATCTCATGGACAGAGGAGCCTGGTGGGCTAAAGTCCCTGGGGTCGCAAAGAGTCAGATGTGACTGAGTGACTAACTAACTACAAAGATCTCAATTCATAAAGAAATGTAGAATACTTTTGGAACTTTATACCAGTTCCCAGCCTTCTGTCCTACAGGGCATGAATTGGGAGTTGATCTAGAAGAAAAAGAAAGAGAATGGACTGGGTCAGCTATACCTGCCCATCTGTAGTTATTTAGAGGCTGCATGTTTGAAATAAAACAAGTGTAGGGATGAAATGTTAGTCTGGTAGAAATGACATTGACTTCCTAGGACCTATTCTAATGGTCTTATCTTGAAGATATTTCGCTATCTATGATGTAGGGCTAGCTGTGTTGCTTGCTAACTGTGGGTTGCTTCCTAACAGTGGTTATAGGCACATCCTGCAAAGGAGCATAGTAAACAGATGAGGAGAGCTTTAACCTATTTCTAAGAATTGCTGGTTAAATCTGAACTCAAACCATGGGTCTCATGGTTGACACTTGAAATACAGAGTCCTTCTGAGATGCCTCTCCTCAGTCTGTTTGACAAAGAACCGGTGCTCTACTTCTGATGCTCAACAGATGTAAATCTTAGGCACTCTGATGACAATGAAAGGGCTAGAAAGAATGCAAATACTTGTGTAGACAAAATTATTATATCCCTATTTCAGAAGAGGAAACTAAAACACAGGGAAGAAATATTTTGCAAAAGTGTCCCGTACTGTCAGCTCCTTTCAGAATTACCCTTTCATTTCTATCTTTGACATAGTTGCTCTTTATTGAATCAACTCAGAAATCTTGAAATCATCCTAGACAACTCCATCTTTTAGTAACAAAGCAGTTTAATTTTCAAGTTATATCATTTCATACTCAGAATCTTGCAGGTAAATTATTAGAAATAATAAGAGGCTTTAACCGTATGGCCAGCACCAAGATCAATATGCAACCCCTGTGTGTTTTTATATGTTCTGAAGTTAAAGATTAAGAAACACAATTCAAAAATATTTCTCCTAAAAGCTCACATTAGTTGAATGCTTCAGTTCAGTTCAGTTCAGTTCAGTCGCTCATTCGTGTCCGACTCTTTGCGACCCCATGAATCGCAGCACACCAGGCCTCCCTGTCCATCCCCAACTCCCGGAGTCCACTCAAACTCATGCCCATCGAGTCAGTGATGCCATCCAGCCATCTCATCCTCTGTCGTCCCCTTCTCCTCCTGACCCCAATCCCTCCCAGCATCAGAGTCTTTTCCAATGAGTCAACTCTTCGCATGAGGTGGCCAAAGTACTTTGGCTTTAGCATCATTCCTTCCAGAGAAATCCCAGGGCTGATCTCCTTCAGAATGGACTGGTTGGATCTCCTTGCAGTCCAAGGGACTCTCAAGAGTCTTCTCCAACACCACAGTTCAAAAGCATCAATTCTTCGGCACTCAGCCTTCTTCACAGTCCAACTCTCACATCTTTGCATGACCACTGTATTATTTGATGCCAGTAGATATGTTAGTATGTGGATGGAAAAGAAAATATGAAGGGATATATATATATATCAAACTCTTCCTTCTGACTTCAACTTCATTCTTACTCAAGTACATCCTTTATTGTTTCTTTCTGTAAGGTTCTGTGAATTGGTAAGTCTGTCTGAAATGTCTCTTCTGTTCTCTCTTTCTATATTGGCTGCTCTGCACAGCTTACAGGGTCTTAGTTCCTGATCAGGCATTGAACCTGGGCCCTCAGCACTAAGAGTGCAGAGTCCTAACCACTGGACCATCAAGGAATTCCTTCTAATGTTCTCTCTTGAATGATAATCCGGGAATATAATTCTTTATTATTATTAATTATTTTCCTATATTTTGATAATATAAATTCATTTTCTTCTGATCTCTGTTTTTGCTAATGAAAGATCGAATTGTGAATTCTTTGTAAATATTCTGCCTTTCTTCTTTGGTTGTTTCTAAGATTCTCTTCTTGCCTTTGGGGTTTTGTGGCAGTGTGTCTAAAAATCCACATGTGTGGATTTTTAAAAAGTATGCTGTGTTGGGGGTACAGTGTATTTCCACCTTTTAGCAATTCTGTAAAATCCTAGGATATTATTAATAAATACTGACTTTTCAGTGTTCAGTCTAACCTCCTGGTAGAGCATTCATTAAGTATAAATTGGATGTCTCCTTCTGTTATCTGTATTTCCTAAGCTGTATTTAATATTTTCCGTATTTTAATCAGTGTGGGGAACTTCTAGTTCCCTAGTTCAGTTTTCAGCTCTGCTTATTTACTGAATGTTTAATTTCTCTGAAAACTCATTGTGTATATGTTTGTGTGTTTAATTCCTGGATGTAATATTTAACCTTTACTTTCAAAGCTGCTAGTTCTTTTCCATAAGGTCCTATAAGACACAGTTTTCCCTTATACCTTTTTTATTTTTGTCTCTGTGTTTACTTTGATCATACTATTTTAAGAGTCTAGTTTTTCTACTCCCTAAAATTCTTTGGGATTGAGTATATCTGTTTATCAATATTTCCCTTGTGATCAATTCCTTGTGTGTGTGTGTTTAGCTATACTCTTCTGTTTGTATGTATTGTTTTATTCTCAGGGTATCTGGTCCCATAAACCCTTGGTTATAGACACATTGCCATGAAGGGTTTTTATGTTTATTTGGTTTTGTTTTAACTTCCAGGTTATCTAGGGCTTTTATAGGTCTAAACCAATTTTTTGATTCACTTATAACTCTGAGCTATGAATTTCATATTGATAGAAAAAATGTAGGGTTTACAACTTTACCCAACACAGGTTATGTTGCTTAACAAAAATTAACCTTTTAATTATGGATATTGTAAAATTATTGCTTGGCTTGTGTGTTTTTTCCATCCTTTATATTTTCACACACCATTCCCAAGATGCATTTTCTCTCTTTGGTGTCTAAGCTAGTGGGAGTACTTCTGTTCTCATTATCACTGAGGTTTCTTAGATTTAGCATCCTACTTCACATGTGTGAAATATCACCTGTCCTCTCCTTATGTGGGCTCTAAAGCCCAGCCCTGTAACTCCTATGTCCAGTAGTCCATTATGTGCTGAGCTGCCCAGCCCTATAACTCCTACGTCCAGTAGTCCATTATACCATGCGGTATTACTTGGCCACTGTTGTTTTGATTTCTTGATGGCTATGCTTTCTTTCGGAGAAGGCAATGGCACCCCACTCTAGTACTCTTGCCTGGAAAATCCCATAGACGGAGGAGCCTGCTAGGCTGCAGTCCATGGGGTTGCTAGAGTCGGACACGACTGAGCAACTTCACTTTTACTTTTCACTTTCATGCATTGGAGAAGGAAATGGCAACCCACTCCAGTGTTCTTGCCTGGAGAATCCCAGGGACGGGGGAGCCTGGCGGGCTGCCGTCTATGGGGTCGCACAGAGTTGGACATGACTGAAGCGACTTAGCAGCAGCAGCATGCTTTCTTTAAGTTTCCTCTTTTTTTTATGATACTTAGAAATTCCCCTTTCTTTCCTTTGAGTTCAATTATATGTTATGTTATACAATGTATATAATCAGACCTTCATTTTCCTGTAAGCAGAACTCTTGCTTTGTTGACTGAATCCGCCATGTTCCTGGAATGTCATAATTTATAAGGTCAATTGACATTTTTAAAGAAAATGAATGTTTTACTAAAAAAACAATATTTAAGGTACTTCCCTGGTGGTCCAGTGGCTAAGACTCCATGCTCCCAATACAGGGGGCCTGGGTTCAACCCCTGGTCAGGGAACTAGATCCTGCATAGTAACTAGGTCTTAACATGCCACAGTTAAGAGTTCACATGCTGCAACTAAAGATCCCATGTACCACAATTAGGACCTGGCACAGCCAAATAAATAAATATTTAAAAAAAAAACAACAAAAAATAATATTTAAGGCAAGGGACTTCTGGTTTCTATTTGAATTGCTACTAACTCACAACAAGATAAATTAAGATTGACAGTAAGTCTATTGCCAAATCTAGAAGGAATTTCTACCATTAGGTTGATTGAACTGGATTGAAAAGTGTAATCGATGGTCCCTTGTCTAGGCTCCTGAGAAATCTGCCCATTCCAATTCCCTCCCTCCTCCTTGTATTCTCTGTCCTCCTGATTAGAAGCACAAGCTCTTTACTGACTGGAAATCTCTCTCCATTGCATGACAGCTGTATGTGTGTGTAGCATATGTTGAGATAGGTAAGAAGCTATTCTTTCTCACTTCCCACTTTCTCTTTATATCCCAACTTCATCTCCTACCCACACCTGTATTGTTTCCTTTTAACATCTAGTAAAGCACTGAAATTTTAAAAATACAACTGTATGAAGTATGTGAAGAAGGGAAAGCATGTTGTATTTTGGGAGTTGTGAACCTTCAAGAAAAGCGCTATTTACAGGATTGAGTTAGGAAAAACATTGGTGGCAGTGCATCATGGGAAGTTCAGTTTAGTACATATAGAATCAATATATAGCATAACAACATGTTGATAAATATACCAAACCAGTGGGATTAAGAAAAGTCTTGAGATGTTTACATAAGACTTTCATATAATTGTGCATCCAGCAGTTCGATAATGAGAGAAGTTTCACATATCATGATTTTTAGGGAATGTTAAACCTAGGAAGATAGTTCCTCACCCAAGGAGGGCACAGAAGAAGACCTGCATGAAGTCTGTGACAATGGACTACATAGCCGGGAAGCAAAGATCATCCTTAGATTGAAAAGATGTTCTTATAAAGATCGTTAATTAGAAGATACAGAAGGCAATCATTTAAAATATTTAAATCAAATGCAAAAAAACCTGGCATTTGTGCTCTGATATTTGAAAACAGCTAAGAGGTAACATATGGACATAAAATGATGAGAAAGGAGATTTGAAGAAAAAACAGGTGAGAGAGCAAGGAATGATTATGAGAAAATTAGAAGGAAAATAGCAGAAACAAAATTCACTACAGAGGCAGTAGAGAACTGATACTATGGAAACAGATATAATAATGTGGAGTATATATTTGAGAGACCCTATTAGATGGATCTGCTAGGTGGAAATTTATAAATAAAGGATAATACTATGAGAGAAGATAGAAGAGAAAGGAGTGATCCCAGACCTAAGATTAATATGATCATTAATTAATATGATTAATATGATCACTTCTTCTAAGGAAGAAGTCAAAACAATTGGAGCAAATCAAAAGATTGACAAAGAGATTATTTCCTGAGCTAAAATATAAGATAAACCACCAGAGAATACAGATCAAAAGAGTCTATGTTCCATGTAATATAAACAAAAACATGCATCCCATTGGGTGGAATTTAATTGTATGAATGAATGAAACATGAAGTTTAATTAGCAGTTCCACCCAAGAACTCACAGAAATAAATATCATACCAACATGAATTATAAGACACATCATGCAGAACGTCAGAGGACTCAGAGTTTTCAAAGTAGATAGCCCAAAGCAAGTTGTGTGGCAGTTAAATTCAATATGTAAGTGTCAAAAGTAGCTGTTGATTGGAATTAAAAAGGATTTCTTAAACTTGAAAATGTTGTTTAATATTGTACAAACAAGTCACAGAGTATACACACTTGTGAGCACTATGTGCATCAAGAAATAGAACAAGATCAGCTCCCCTCAAGCCCTCATGCCCCTTCACAGTCAGTATTCATCCTCCCCCCTCATTTAGAGTAAGAACGACATTTTCTTGACCATGTATCACTAAACAATATACTCTATTTTTTTGTTTTATATAAATCAATTATACTGTGCATGCTATTTTGTATCTTTATTCCTTCATTTAATGTTATGTTTATGAGATTTATCCATGTTGGTTATGTGTAACTATGATACTTTCATTTTTGTTGATATTTTGTGCTCTTTTAATGAAAACCCTATGATCTTTTTGTATTCTGGTTATTGGTTCTGACACATAATTCTGCTGTAAAATTGTTGTCTATGTTTTTTGGTGAACATATATATGTAAGATTGTTGGTGATATACTTAGGGATAGAATTACAGGATCTCAGGGGATGGATGTGCAAACTTAGCCATAGAAATGCTGTCAGTTTTCCAAACTAGTTAAAACAGTTGACATTCCCATCAGCTGTGTACAAGTTCCATTTGCTCCCATCATCACCAACACTTGGTATTATCAGCAGTTTACATGTTGGCTGACCTACTGTCTGTAAAGTGGTGCCACGTTTTATTTTAATTTCTTTAATGATTAATAAGGTTGAACATACTTTCATATCTTTATTGGCCATTTAACTTTCCTCTTAAATAATATGTCTTTTTAGAACCCTTGCCTATTTTTCTTGTCTTTGTAGGAAATCTTTATGTATTTTAAATAACAGTCCTTTGTTTATATGTGTGAAAAATAAAGTCTGTGGCTTGTTTTTATGGCATCTTTTAAGGATCAGATCATTTTAATTTTAATATATTGGTACTTGTCATTATTTATAGTTAATATATTTTTGTTTTATTTAAGAAATCAATTTATACCCAAATTTATAAAGATATTCTTCTCTATTGACAAGAAGTTATACTGCTTTTCTGTTTCCATTTATTTAGGTTTATGGTCTACCTGAAGTTAATATCTTCTATATGGTATGAAGTAGATTCTAATTTTATTTTATTTTCCTTATAGATTATTCAATTATCTCAGAAACACTTATTGAAAATCTGTCCCTGCCCTACAGCTCTGCAGTTTCACCCTGTATAAATCAAGTGTTCAATTCAAGTTGTGTGGATAGATCCCCTTCTAGGTTCTCTGTTCTTTGCCTTTGTCTTTTTGCCTTTTCTCATTATCAAAGCTTTATAATATGACATGCTATCTGGAAAGCAAGTCTTCCCACTTTGTTCTTCTTTAAGAGGATCTTGGCTATTTCTTTTCATTTTCATAGAAATTGTTCAGCTGACTTGTCAAGTTATATACTTGGGCAGACTTCCTGGATTTTAAATGATATTATTGTTAATAGATCGAGTCTTTAGATTTATTTGGAAGAACTGACAGCTTTAAATATGGAATCTTCCTGTCTTCCTGCCTGTCATCATGTATCTTCTTTATTTAACTCTCATTAAGGTGTATCAGTAAAATTTTATTATTTGATTTTTAGGAATATGGCACATTGGTCAGGTAATTATTACTTTCTGTTTTACATTTTTAGTAATACTATATATACTGTTTTAATTACTTTTAATTACTATTGGTTTACTGAAGTAAAAATGATTTTTGTATATTGATTTCATATGTAGAAAACTTGATAAACTCAGGAAATTTAACAAGATGAAACCATCTGCGAATTATGATAATTTTATTTCTTCCTTTTTTACCCTCTACTTTTTTGTTTCCTGACTTCTTGTCCTGTATATGGACAGAAGGTGGGAAAGAGTAAAGCCTTGTTTTGTTTCTGATATTGCTGCAAGTTTTTTGTGTATTGACATTATCTTTAATAAATTTATAAGTTCCCTTCCTTACCTAGTTTGCTTAAAGACTTTATTTTTATTATGAATGGATGTTGAATTTTGTCAAATACTTTTTCCTGTGCCATATGAGGTTATAAAATTATCTTTACCCTTAATTTGCTAATGAAATGGGAGGGTGTTCATGTAGTTGATGGGTGGAGGCCAGAGCAGCAATTCTTGGTTACCACTCAGGGTTGCTGTTTCCCTTACATTTGGCCTTATAGTTCCTTACTATCTTTTCAGTCCTTTCCTGCAATTAAGATGATTTTTTAAAGAGTCACTTATATGGAAACTTTGAAACAATATTTTACCATTATTAGAAATATGAATAACTTTGCATTGAAAAATGAAATAACGGAAAAATGTATTTTTATTAAAAAAAAACAGTTTCTAAGGGAAAAATACAATACTTGAAGTACTGAGAGAACTAATGTGGCAGAACAATAGTTTCTTATAACAAGGAACTAAGACTGGTTGGCTCCTAATTGTAGCTCAATCAAGAGAGCAGATGCCCAGCTTCAGCTGATTTTTCTGTTGGTCCCACTCTCCATGCAGCATAGACTTTAGAGTCAGGAGACTTGGGTATTATCTTGGCCCTGACTTTGGCCATGACATTGGCTCTCTCTGAGGTTCCTAGGTCATTTCTTCTCACTTTATCTGGCTGCTATCTAGCGTGTATCACGGCATTAGATAACAACATTTTGTGCCTCTGTTATTCTCCATCAGAAAATTCTCTCCCAGTCTCGAGACACATCTTCCATTCCATCTTTCTCTGTGAATTTTCCATTAGATCCCTCTCAAGTCAACCAGCTTTTAAATGTCTCAAAAAGGCATTGGGGATCCATATATTAATAAGTAGCCACAGTTGCTTTGAGTTTGCAGGAGAGTAGAGAGCACCCTGGGAATATTGCAGCCATTCATTTGCTAACGATTTAAGAAATACTTCATCATGCTTTATTGTGTTTCATGTGGTATAAACACATCTCTCAATTGAATTATGTTCTGTATTCAAGTAGGAGGTTAAATTACACTGCAGACAGAAAAAGAAAAATACAGTGATTTTAAACAGAGTCGGGGAAGAAGAGGATTTTATGTCATTAATAAGAACATACAGATATAAAAACCCTACACCAAATCCTTTAGCTCCATAACTCATGCATGGTATTTGAAAACTGAAAGCACACTTTTTCCCAGTAATATTATAAGTACTCTTGGTTCCTGGTTACTATGTTTACTAATAGGTGTAGATCTAACACTTTTTGATTTGTGGTGATATTATTGGAAATAAGAATAGCTGTTTAGAATTTCTAAGGAACAATGAGGTAAAACTTGAAGATAACATAGAAGAGATTACAAACACAATAAAGGATGGTTTCTCAACATTCAGACAAGAGCATGACCAATCTGTTGTATTATATTGCGAAGATGGTGAGTCTATAAGCAATTATACTGAGAGAAAGTAGTCAGAAAAGAGAACATATTATAAATTCCATCCTTATAAAATGCTGTGAAATGCAAGCAACACTATAGTGATAGAAAGTGAACCCTGGTTGCCTGGAGATGAGGTGTCTGGCTTGTGGGAAGGGGCAGTGGGGGAGGATTACAAAGGGCAGGAAGAAATTTTTCACTGCATAATGAATTCACAAGTGTGAACATATCACAAAAATTTTCAAATGATATACTCTAACCATGGACCAGTTTATATCAATTATACCTTAAAAGCTTTTTTAAAAAGTGAGCAACGTTAAAAAAAAAAAAAAAAAAAAAAACTACTTTGGAACCCCCCAAGTAAAATGAGATCAATAACCATACACCCTTCAAAAGATTATTGTAATTATGAAATAACTCATTCAGGGTGCTTGCAATCATTCCTGGCAATAGTAAGCTGTCTCACAATATCAGCCTTTGTTTTCTATTATTGGATCATTGAAAGAAGGTACTCTGAGAAGAATACAGAAGAATACTCGGAATACATTTTGCAGATGGCAGTTGAGGGGCAGCTACCCTTCCCTGTTATTGGTTGAATTGTGATCTCCCAAAATTCAGTGTTGAGTTCTTAACCTCTAGTACCTCAGAATGTGACTGTATTGAAGATAGGACCTTTAAAGAGGACGTTTAACCTTAAGTTAAAATGCAGTCAATAGTCTAATAAAACCGGTGTCCTTACAAGCAGAGATTTGGACACAGAGACCCGTGTGCACAGAGGAAGAGCTATCTGAGGACACAGAGAGAATTCAGCCATCTGCAAGCCAAGAAGAAAGGCTTTGGAAACACCAACCCTTCCAATATATTGATCATGGATTTCTAGCTTCCAGAACTGGGAAAGAACAAGCTTCTGTTGTTTAAGGTACCCAGCCTGTGATATTTTGTCATGGTGGCTGTAGCAAACATGCACCCGAGACAGAAACTCTCTTGCAACAGCCCTTCCATGTGTTCCAGGGAAGTTGCTCGTCACCATTCTCTGCAGAGCATCCAGGTTTTCCTGCACGGAGCAGCAGTGAACTCTCGCTCATCTCAGGCTGCACTGTAATGACAAGCATCCAAGAACAAGCCAGACACAGACCCTGCAGCACCTCCTTCAGTGCCTGCCAGTGGGGGTGCCCACTGGGGTTTGCAGCTGCGGTGCCCACCGGCCCCAGACTCCTACTGCTTCATCCCATTGTCAGGCGCGGCAGAGCCCAGACTTTGTAGAATCAAATGCTCTGTGCCCGAAGACATCAAAAAGGGCGGGGGGAAACAAATGAAACTCACAGATTACTTTGCTCACGGGGATTTTATTTCCTAGTTCCTTTATAGCACTTTTCATCTGAAAAATTTTATCTTGGAATGTAGAAGCTTAAATATCTTCAATGGAATTACTATGCATTTTCTAAGACTCTGGTGTTCTCCTTTGTATAAAGAAAGACCTGTTTCTGCTCTCTCCCTTAAGATACTATGTCCTCATTTATTTCCCTGCCTTTTAAACTTTTCTTTCTTTATAACAAGCCCCTTGAACTCCCCTTAGGAGTTTTTTTTGATCATAAACCAGATTTTTCATCCTTTGAATGCTTGTTCTCTCCAGCCCTCATATTAAACTTCCTGCAGTGTGACTCCATGAGTGATCTATCACACATAGGCACAGAAACTCCTCGGAGACGGAGACGTGAGCTTTAATATCTCACACAGCCTTCTGGGCACTAGGTGTTCTTGCTAAATCCCTGTAATGACTTTCCTTTCACAGAACTCAAATTTTCACAGAAACCAAAACTAATTTGAAAAAACAAACAAACATTAATTTATTCATCAGGCGCATAGTAGTGAACGGGGTTATAAAGTTGAATCAAAAGCCTTGTTTGCTCTAAGAAGACTTTCAGTCTAATACAGGGATTCAAAAATGTAAATAAATATGTGTAAGAAAGCGTTGTAGGTTGGGGTTAGAAGGTAGAAGTTAAAAGATAGGAATTGAAAGTGTGGATGAGGTTAGAAGAAGATAGACCACCAGGAGAGGTGGAACATGGTCAGGGGCTCTTTAGAGGAAGTGACCGCAGAGCTGAGACTTGAAGGACGGGGGTGTTTAAATCTGGATATTCCTCCACCCCAACCTGATGTAGATGCCTCAAGAATGTGGGACAGGAGACTTCCCTTGTAAGGAACTTACTTAGGGTCTGGTGGGGCACATGCTATGACTTAGTGTCTGAATATTGTTACTATTACTCACTCATGAACATATGTTTACCAAGCAGATTTATTGAGACTGAAATTGTGCTATACTGAGCAAATGTATGGGAGTTTTTTTGTTTTTTTTTTTTTAAACTTCTGTTATGTGACCATGTTATACCAGCTTTCTTAATTAAGCATATTCTAAGCTTCACTAAAAATGGCTATCCATTCTCTTGAAACACAGGCAATTTAGAAATATACCAGTTTGAAGGCAACCAGCTCCTGGCCTCTAGCTTTTTTTCAGAAGGCTCTTCTGGCATGTGATGTATCAGTGTTCCTCCCTCTGTTCAATTCTTAAATTCTAAAATATGCAGATTTGTAACACAACAGTTAGCCATAAAATTTGGGGTTTTGTGTGCGTGTGTGTCAGTGTTATCCAAAGATAAGATGAGCTGGTCTCTTTAATTACCTTCAAAATGCCTGGAAAAATATGTAATATACAGTTGTCATCTTGGATTGGGAAGAAGACACAGCCTCTATCTCAGAAGGCCTTTACCACCAATGTGGCCAATGGCACTCTGGCTGATGCTTACGGTGGAAGGAGAGGAGTGCTCTTACCTTGAAGAAGGGTGATTCTCAGGGTCCTCACCATGGAGTGCTTTGGTGCCAGTTTTATCCAGAGAAGGCATACATGGTAGAAACATTGCGGGTTTTGAAGGTAAACAGGGGTTGAACTTAGAGCTAAACAATGGCTGCTGCTGCTGCTAAGTCGCTTCAGTTGTGTCCGACTCTGTGTGACCCCATAGACGTCAGCCCACCAGGCTCTCCTGCCCCTGGGATTCTCCAGGCAAGAACACTGGAGTGGGTTGCCATTTCCTTCTCCAATGCATGAAAGTGAAAAAGTGAAAGCGAAGTTGCTCAGTCATGTCTGACGTAGCTACCCCATGGACTGCAGCCCACCAGGCTCCTCCATCCATGGGATTTTCCAGGCAAGAGTACTGGAGTGGAAACAATGGCACTTCCATTTAAAAAACAAAACAAAACAAAACAAAACAAAATTTCTGTGATTATTGACATCCTCTTCACTCCCCTCTGTCTTGATTTTCCTCTGAGGTGGGTCATGTCACCCACTTTACTGACTCACTATTGTCAGACTTATTGATAAATGACCCTACCCACCTCTCTTACACTTAGGCCAACAGAACAGTAAAAGCAGGCATTAGTTTGCTTTCAGGTGCCTGCATCTTTGAATTGGCACACGGTACACACAGCCAGCCGTATCCTCCTTACCTATTTACAAAAAAGGATACTCATTTCCTAGCTGAATACTGCACAGATCACAATTTTCAATATCATTACTAATGAAGCGCCCTGTGCTGCTTTGATTGCCATCCGAATGTGAGCAGCTAATTAGATTGATTGTCTATTTGATGCCTGCTGATTAGCTTATGAAAGCCCTCTGAATTCCTGACTTTGTGAGAAAATGCCCCTGACTTTATGATTACTGATTGATGCTCCAATTTCTGATTGCTGTGTGAATAGACACTTAATAGCTCTGTCACCTTGACAAGGGTTTTGGTATTCATCTGATGAGGAAAACAGAGCAGGATACTCTGTTTATCAATGTCTGCCAAACGTTTAAAGTTCTTTAGAGTGTGAAGACCACGAATCAGGGGTATCTGTAGCCTTGTGAAAAGGCCATGAAGCTAATGTCATGTGGTTAGTGAATGTAATGAGAAAGGAGGAGGCTGGCAGGTGGCCCTGATGCTTTACTCTTCCCCAAGACCAGTTTTAGGACTAGGATTAATCTGGTTGGATCAGGAGTCATCTCTGTGCATTGACAGTTTTGCTTTCAAGAGTGAGTATGCAGAGTAGGCTATAGGTTCTGATGCACTCCCTCTGTCTTTCTTGATTTTACACTAAAATACATAAGGAGGCACCAGCAAAGATCAATTACCTATGAAAACACCAAAAACTCATAGTGGTAGTTGACCTGTTGTTGGAATCTCGGAGAATTTTCTTGCTCTGTGATATGCAAAACTGTGAGGTGGAACCCTGATTCAACTAAATGCTCATTGCTTAAAGTAGTAGATATAAAGCCTCCTCAGTCTCTCCACTTTTTGTACCTGGATTCAGAATAGTAAGTTGTGTCCCAAGCAGAGAATTGGGTACCTTCCCCTCTGCTATGGGTAAGTTGCTTTTTGGGAAAGGTCTAAGATCTGTTCATTGTCTTCCTGCCTGCCTTTCTGCATCCAGTAAGATCCAACACTCAAGTCTCGCCATTACACCATGGTACAGAGGTCTAAAAACGTACTCATTCCTGAGAGTAAATTTTTTAGGACAAGAGAAGACACTGTGCATGCATTGATTACCAAGAGAGATGGATTAGACTGAAGAGGAATGTAAGGATGACATGCAGGGGAAAGTAGGAATGGAAGAAAAAATCGACTCCCCTCTTTTAAGGACTGACACTGGTGATGACTCACCTTCCACTGTTTCATAGTTAGAAAATACCAGGCAGTGGTGAGGATCTTGCCATACTTTCCAAACCTGAGCTCAGGTATGGGTAGAAGGTAGCCGTGTGCACATATCCTGTGACCCATGAAATCTCTTGTAGTAATAAGCACTAAAGGACAAGTAGCCCAGGTTGAACTTGTGCTGAGGAAGATGTGAAATGACATCTTGTGTGGATTTAATTCACATTCTGTAAGTTTCTAATTTTAATGTATTCAAAACTATTTTTTATTATGTTTTGCCTTAGGCTTAGTTCATTTCTGTATATCATTTGAAACATTCTCACCACTCTAAAGTCACAAAGATATTTCTGCTAAATATTATAAAGTTTTCTTGTAATGTAAACAACTTACATTTACATTTCTAATTTATCAAGGTGGGATTGAGAGAATGGATTCATTTTCTTTTTTAAAATATGGAAATACAGTTTTCCCAACAAAATTAACTGAAAAAAATCCAAGGGCAATGTCAGCTCTTTCATATTAATATATTTACTCTCTTTATACGTGTTTATTTTGTTTCTGGGTCTCTTTTGGGCATTTGATTAGAATTGCAACGGAGCTATAGATCAGTTTGGACACAATCTTTGCACTTACTATGTAGTCTTGGTATCCATGAAGATGTGATTTTCTCTTTACTTACATAGGTCCTTTATGATTTTGTAAATTCGTTTTTATAAATTTTTATTTTTTTCCACCACACAACTTGTGAGATCTTAGTTCCCAGACCAGGGGTTGAACCTGAACCCACAGCAGTGAAATCAATTAGTCCTAACCACTGTAGTGCCAGAAAATTCCATATAAATTTCTGCACAAAAGATTTATAATCTTCTGTTGGATTTATTCTTATATATTTTATAGTTTTCTTTTGCAATTTTAAAAGAGGATATTTTAAAAATTTAGTTGTTTCTTGCTGTTTTTAAAAAGTGCCTCCAGAAACATAAGTAATTAATGTTTCCTCTTATTAATACTAAAGGTTTACCTATATATTCTTTTGGGTTTTCTGTATAGGTGGCCATATGGTCTATAAAAATGGTATAATTTTTTTCCCTTTTCAAATCCTTATACTTTCAGTTTATATTTGTATTACTGCAAAGTTTCGGAGAAGGCAATGGCACCCCACTCCAGTACTCTTGCCTGGAAAATCCCATGGATGGAGAAGTCTGGTGGGCTACAGTCCATGGGGTCGCTAAGAGTCGGACACGACTGAGTGACTTACCTTTCACTTTTCACTTTCATGCATTGGAGAAGGAAATGGCAACCCACTCCAGTGTTCTTGCCTGGAGAATCCCAGGGACGGGGGAGCCTGGTGGGCTACTGTCTATGGGGTCACACAGAGTTGGAAACGACTGAAGTGACTTAGCAGCAGCAAAGTTTAAAAGTCTGTTGAAAAGAAAAGCCAATAGTGGGTATATTTCAATGTTAAGAATTATGTCTATGCAAAGATTTTTAAGATAGTCAGGATATGACAGTTTTCTTTTATTCATACTTGCTAAGAGCTTTTTTTTCTTTTAAATGAAATCTGAGTGTTAATTTTTTTGAATTTTTTTTGCAATCGAGATGATTATGTATATTGTTTTAATATGATTGTGAAATAATTACATTTATAGCTTTTAAAAAGTATATTACTGGATACCATCAATTTGATCATGATATATCATATTTTTTAGTTCGTTGCTGAATTTTGTGCATATTTATAAATTTGCATCTATTTATGTGAATATTGTAGATTTCTTTCTTTCATTGTCCTTGTCTGGTTTTGATGTCAAGGTTTTACTACCCTCATAAAAAAAAGTTTGGTAGTAGATTTTTTGTATTCTTTAAAAATGTTCAAAGTTCTAAAAGTATCTTTCTTTCTCTTATCTGTCCTTTGAAATTTTATTAGAACTTTTCTGTAAACCCATGGAGACCTGATGGTTTTATTTTTGTGGGAAAATTTTGATTGAATTTTGTTACTGTCTTAAAAACTTTCAGATTTTAAATTCTTCTTTCAGCAAGATTTTATAATTTGTATTTTCCTTAGAATAGCTTCACCGAACCTATATTTTCAAGTTCTTTGGCACACATATTTAACAATAAGACTATTACCTTTTAAAATCTCTTGTAGCATCAGTAATTTCAATTCTAGTATTAGTTATTTGTATATCTTCTTTCCTTCTGTTTTATGATGAATTTTGCCAGAGGCTTATAAATTCTTTTCATCCAAAGAACGTTAAATATATCTCTTAAAAACAACATATAGGTAGATTTCTTCAAGTCTAGTTTGATGAATTTTGTGTCTTACATGTAAATCAGTTCAGTTCAGTTAAGTCGCTCAGTCGTGTCCGACTCTTGGCGACCCCATGAATCGCAGCACACCAGGCCTCCCTGTCCATCCCCAACTCCCGGAGTCCACTCAAACTCATGCCCATCGAGTCAGTGATGCCATCCAGCCATCTCATCCTCTGTCATCCCCTTCTCCTCCTGCCCCCAATCCCTCCCAGCATCAGAGTCTTTTCCAATGAGTCAACTCTTCGCATGAGGTGGCCAAAGTATTGGAGTTTCAGCTTCAGCATCAGTCCTTCCAAAGAACACCCAGGACTGATCTCCTTTAGGATGGACTGGTTGGATCTCCTTGCAGTCCAAGGGACTCTCAAGAGTTTTCTTCAACACCACAGTTCAAAAGCATCAATTCTTCAGCGCTCAGCTTTCTTTATAGTCCAACTCTCACATCCATACATGACCACTGGAAAAACCATAGACTTGACTAGACAGACCTTTGTTGGCAAAGTAATGTCTCTGCTTTTTAATATGCTATCTAGGTTGGTCATAACTTTCCTTCCAAGGAGTAAGCATATTTTAATTTCATGGCCGCAATCACCATCTGCAGTGACTTTGGAGCCCAAAAAAATAAAGTCTGACACTGTTTCCACTGTTTCCCCATCTATTTGCCATGAAGTGATGGGACAGGATGCCATGATCTTAGTTTTCTGAATGTTGAGCTTTAAGCCAGCTTTTCCACTCTCCTCTTTCACTTTCATCAAGAGGCTTTGAGTTCCTCTTCACTTTCTGCCATAAGGGAATATGCATATCTGAGGTTATTGATATTTCTCTCCGCAATCTTGATTCCAGCTTGTGCTTCTTCCAGCCCAGCGTTTCTCATGATGTACTCTGCATATAAGCTAAATAAGCAGGGTGACAATATACAGCCTTGACTTACTCCTTTTCCTATTTGCAGCCAGTCTGTTGTTCCATGTCCAGTTGTAACTCTTGCTTAAATATTGAGTACTAATATCATATATGTGGATTTATATCTGCCATGTTATTTTCAGATCTTTGTCCTGCTTTTGCTATTTCTGTTATATCTTACTTTCTCTTGTTGTTTTTAAAGAAAATGATCATTTGAGTATGCCTAAAATATGTGTTATTCATTCTTCACAATTCCTCCTTGCATCTTAGATTTTTCTTCTGAGATGGTGTTGTTTCTTCCTTTGTGTTCTCCTTTACGTGTTCTATTTGTGGAGGTCTATTGTAAGTTACCTCTCATGTCTTGTTTGAAAGCATCTATTTCATTCAATATTTTTAGATATTATTTAAGGTTATATAAGTCTACCTTCAAGGTTACTTTCTCACAGCAAATGGTTTCAATTTTTTGCTGATTAAAAGTTGACTGTCACTTTAATTGTCCTTTTTCTAAAAGTAAACTATGTATTTTTCATTTTTATCCTTTATCTATTTAAGGCTCTACAGCTTCATTAAGATAGGTCCTGATTTAATTTGATATTGATTTCTTGTTCTTTGTTCTGTTTGGGATTTGTTGATTGCCTAGAATTTAAGGATTGTTGTCTTTAATCTACTCCAGAAAATTCTTATTTACAATATCTCTAAGTATTTCTCCTCATGTTTTCTTTGGTGTTCTACCCTTGTTCTCTCATTTAATATGTTGGGCTTTATTACTCTTATATCCTCTATATCTCCACCTCAGTTTTATACTTTTTCTTTCTTCATTTTTCTCAGCTTGCTTTTTTGATAATTCCTTCAGCTTTGCTTTTTAGGTAATCTGGAAAATATGTGATACTTCTAATACCTACAGTCTTTTGGGGTTTATTTTATAATTTGTGTTTTTCTGCTGACTTTATTTGTATATGAATTGTTTCTACACTTGTTTAATGATTTCTTATTGTTAGTTCACATTTTTTGAAAAGTTATGGTTAACAAAGAAAGAGTTTGTCTTTGCTAGTTACTTGGTGGCCCAGTGAGGTGAAGATCATTAAGCTTAAGATTTTTTTCAGACCACATGCATAGTGTTAATTGCAGCCACATGTCCGTACAACCCAGGGATCTGGTTTAGGAATTCTCTGACTTACTTTTTCTTTTCCTCTGTGTCTCATATATTCACAACCAAGATCTATGCAGCAAGCCTTCTGCAGGAGGAATTTTTTGGTTCCCATTTCACTTACTGAGGATATTGCCCTTTGGTGGCCTCAGATTTACTAGGGACTCCCTAATCCAAGCTCCTTCCAGATACTGGGGCTCCAGTATTACCTATCTATGCCTACTTTCTCTTGGTTTGATATGGGTCACTAATACTCTGAGTCTCTTATAGATGTATATCCAAAAAAAATTGAAAACAGAGATGGGAAAAGGTATTTTTGCACTAGCATTCATTGGAGCACTATTCACAATAGCTAAACAGTGGAAGCAACCTAAGTATTCATCAACATATACATGGATAAACAAACTGTGGTGCACACATACATATGGAATATCATTTAGCTTAAAAAGGAATGAGGTTCTGACACATGCTGCAACACGGGTAAACCTTGAAAACAATATGCAAAGTTTAATAAGCCAGTCCCAAAAGGACAAATATTGTTTGAGTCCATGTACATGAAATATCTAGAATAGGCAAATTCATAGAAATAAAAATTAAATTATAGGTTACTCAGAGGTAAAGAATCCACCTGCAATGCAGGAGACACAGGAGATATGGGTTCAATCCCTGGGTCAGGAAGATCCCTTGGAAGAGAAAATGGCAACCCACTCCAGTAAATGGCAAAGATACTGGAGTAAAAATCCCATGGACCGAGAAGCCTGGTGGGCTGCAGTCCTTGGGGTCGCAAAGAGTCAGACACAATTGAGCATGCACACACACACACACACGTGAACTGGAGGACGGGGTAATGAGGAGTGATTGCTTAATGGCTGAAAGAGTTTCTGTTTTGGGTGATGGAAAATAGTACACTTAAAACTGGTTAAAATGGCATGTTTTTATGTTATTTGTATTTTTTCACAATTGAAAGCTGAATTCAGGCCCTCATATATTAGATGTCCTCAGACTGACTCTGTTCTGACTCCAGTGCTAGATTACCAATGGCTTTCAAAATTTATGACATCTGAGTCTTGCCCTTCTTTACCTCTGCCTTAGTATGCTTTGGGGCTTCCCTGGTAGGTCAGCTGGTAAAGAATCTGCCTGCAATACAGGAGACCCCAGTTGGATTCCTGGGTTGGGAAGATCCCCTGGAGAAGGGATAGGATATCCACTCCAGTATTATGGGCTTCCCAGTGACTCAGATGGTAAAGAACCCACCTGCCATGCAGGAGACCTGGGTTCAATCCCTGTGTTGGGAAGATCCCCTGGAGCAGGGCATGGCAACCCATTCCAGTATTCTTGCCTGGAGAATACCTATGGACAGAGGAGCCTGGTGGGCTACAGGCATGAGGTCGCAAAGAGTGGGACCAACAGAGCGACTAAGCACAACACACAGCACAGTATGCTTTAAATATAACTTAACATATGTAGCCTTTTTATCCAATATTGAGATGCTCAGTTGACACATTTTAAAAAATACTATTACTCTGGCGACATTTAAGAGACAGAAAGCACGTATACAGTGGTTGAAAGGAAGAGAAGGAAGTAGCTATTGACTGTTCCAGGAGCAGACATCCAAACAGTGTTGGGTGAGCTTGCCTGGCCACATCACTCAATCATGCCCCACAGACCCAATCTCCCCCACACTTGTGCTTAGTCAGGATTCAGGAACATGATAGCTGCAATTGAAATCCACTCATCTCCAGCTGCCTGCTGATTATTCTGGCCATTCAGGGAGAGATTGAAAATCTGCTCTTTTGTTCCTCTCTTTTGCTCAGTAATTATATTTACTTGCACGAAAGGCTGAGTGAAGTCTAAGTCAGAGATTTGTATGGTGCAAGATGTCTCAGTCTGTTTTCTGTCCCTAAATGGAAGATGAGGATTAATTTCTTTATTTTTCAAGGAAATCAGCGTGGATCCATTGGCATGCTGCTAGCAAAAGCTCCTTGATCAAATACATTTTTCACAATGTACAGACTGCCAAATGTTGTTACAGCTCTCTGAAAAGCACATTTTCTTGACTTTAGTGTCAGTTTATCTTGACTTTGAATTTAGAGGGGGAGAAAAAGCCATTAACCTCCAGAAATTATAGAAAAATAGCGTAGCTGTATGGTATAGCAAAGTAACGGATAAACAATTATATGCAAATGAATGCAGATACTAGAGGTCTCGGAGTGCAGACTCTATAACTTCTCGGATGAATCCCTTGCCATAATCTTGTTAATAGCAGAGCACATATTGAATCCTAGGTGGCCTTTGAACAAGTTAGTCATGCCATAGTAATATTAACAAGTCAGCCCAAACTATGTCTTTTACAATGTCTTGCCAAGAATAGCCAGTTGCGTGAGAATCCAAGGTGTTTTAAACAGACTGATTACATCCATTGATTGATGATTGGATTCAGAATAATTTTCTTTCCTTGGATGAGAAAAAGTGACGTTATTGACCCTGTTCATTCAATCAAAATGGTAATGCAACATAAGCATGCCTGCTTGCAGAAACAGAAAGCCAGGGGAGAGTCTAAATTATGCAGGGTCTGCCTCTGAGCTGTGTTTATGAATACAATTGATTGACATTGCCTGTTGCCCCTCCTCAACACACATGCATCCACATGCACTTGTCTTATTATAGATAAACAAGGCATTGGGATTGCAGAAATTGTTTTTACTCCACATTTCGTTGGGAAGATAATCACTGCTATTCTTTTTTTGTGGTTAATGTGCCATTATGTGTAAAAGGGAAAAATGATTAAATGTAATATATTATCAGAAGCACACTGAGGTTATACTTGGCAAAGAAAGTTGATTACTCCTAATATTTGTCGAGAGGGTTTTGTGTTCTCTAGATCACTTAAAATGCCTCTTTAATGAGTGAATGTGTCATTGTACTCCACTTCCTCCATGTTTGACTAGCTCCTCCAGTGTGGGCTTCTTGGTTTCTGTCTCTGGGGCAATTCAGTCCTTTGTGATCTCTTTCTTAACTAACACTCCAAGGTACACAGAATATAGAAGGTGTATTGGCATCTTGTTCCACAACCTGACTTTTAAAACAGGTTCATGTAGTATGGGTGGAGCTAGATAGTGAGGACTTGCAGTAAGACTGAATGCAGCATGAGATTCAAAAAATACGTAAAAAGGATGGATCAGAGTTTAAAGCAAAATAATGCAGTGGCAAGGTGTCACTTTTTATAATTGTACATAGCTGGCCCTTCTTCTGGAAAGTGTACTTAATTCTTTCTCAGAAATTCTTTTCTCCCAGACCAATCAGGTTCTGGTGTGAAGACTACATTTTTAATGATGTGATATTTCAGACCACAAAGATGATAACTCCACCCACATTGGAATCATGGTTTTCTAGGTTTTTAATTCAAATTAGGAAGTGCAAATGCCAGACCTCTCTCTAAAGAATTTGAAACATAAATTTTGAGGTACCAGTAGGCGTAGTTTTGGTTGCATGAAAGAAGCCCAAAGGAGAGAAAGAAACAGACATACAGAAAGTAGAAGGGGAGATGGAAAGAAATTCTGGGTGTTATTTGAGACTACGCAGTCATCTGCTTGGAGAAGGCAATGGCACCCCACTCCAGCACTCTTGCCTGGAAAATCCCATGGACAGAGGAGCCCGGTGGGCTGCAGTCCATGGGGTCGCGAAGAGTCAGACACAACTGAGCAACTTCCCTTTCACTTTTCACTTTCCTGCATTGGAGAAGGAAATGGCAACCTACTCCAGTGTTCTTGCCTGGAGAATCCCAGGGATGGGGGAGCCTGGTGGGCTGCTGTCTATGGGGTCGCACAGAGTCGGACACGACGGAAATGACTTAGCAGCAGCAGCAGCAGCAGCAGCAGTCATCTGCTTCTCTCAGGCCCAGAGAAACTCTCTAATTGTCTCAATGCTTGTCACTTTTGTTTGAAATAATTTAGATTTGTATTTTTAGCACTTTCAGCCCCAAAATCCAAACTAATATCACAAAAAGAAAAAAAAAATTTTTCTGGAAACTGAATTGTTAAATTTACTCTCAGTTTTTGTCATATTTCAAGATTTTGATAATTTTTCTTGATGGGTAAAAATCCTTTTCAATTGCTTGATTTGTAAATTTGGGTCACCTAAACAGAATGCTTATTCTTTCCTTGTATATATTCCAATTATTACATTTCTAACACATATAGTTACTTGTTAACATCTATCTCTCCTACATTCTTTGCCACTGCCTTTCTTTAAGATTGGAATGAAAACTGACCTTTTCCGGTCCTGTGGCCACTGCTGAGTTTTCCAAATTTGCTGGCATATTGAGTCCAACACTTTCACGGCATCATCTTTTAGGATTTGAAATAGCTCAACTGGAATTCCATCACCTCAACTAGCTTTGTTCGTAGTGATGCTTCCCAAGGCCCACGAGCCTTCACATTCCAGGATGTCTGGCTCTAGGTGAGTGATCACACCATCGTGATTATCTAGGTCATGAAGATCTTTTTTATATAGTTCTTCTGTGTCTTCTTGCCACCTCCTCTTAATATCTTCTGCTTCTGTTAGGTCCATACCATTTCTGTCCTTTATTCTGCCCATCTTTGCATGAAATGTTCCCTTGGTATCTCTAATTTTCTTGAAGAGATCTCTAGTCTTTCCCATTCTATTGTTTCCCTCTATTTCTTTACACTGATCACTGAGGAAGGCTTTCTTATCTCTCCTTGCTATTCTTTGGAACTCTGCATTAAAGGGGTATATCTTTCCCTTTCTCTTTTGCTTTTGGCTTCTCTTCTTTTCACTGATATTTGCAACATCTCCCTAGACAGCCATTTTGCTTTTATGCATTTCTTTTTCTTGGAGATGGTCTTGATCTCTGTCTCCTGTTCAGTTCAGTCGCTCAGTCCTGTCCGACTGTTTGTGACCCCATGAACTGCAGCATGCCAGGCCTCGCTGTCCATCACCAACTCCTGGAGTTCACTCAAACTCATGTCCATTGAGTCCGTGATGCCATCCAACCATCTCATCCTCTGTCGTCCCCTTCTCCTCCCACCCTCAATCTTTCCCAGCATTAAGGTCTTTTCCAATGAGTCAGCTCTTGGCATCAGGTGGCCAAAGTATTGGAGTTTCAGCTTCAGCATCAGTCCTTCCAGTGAATATTCAGAACTGATTTCCTTTAGGATGGACTGGTTGGCTCTCCTTGCAGTCCAAGGGGCTCTCAAGAGTCTTCTCCAACACCACAGTTCAAAAGCATCAATTCTTCGGTGCTCAGCTTTCTTCACAGTCCAACTCTCACATCCATACATGACCACAGGAAAAACCATAGCCTTGACTAGATGGGCCTTTGTTGGCAAAGCAATGTCTCTGCTTTTTAATATGCTGTCTAGGTGGGTCATAAATTTCATTCCTAGGAGTAAGCGTCTTTTAATTTCATGGCTGCAGTCATCATCTGCAGTGATTTTGGAGCCCCCAAAAATAAAGTCTGACACTGTTTCAACTGTTTCCCCATCTATCTCCCATGAAGGGATGGGACCAGATGCCATGATCTTTGTTTTCTGAATGTTGAGCTTTAAGCCAACTTTTTCAGTCTCCACTTTCACTTTCATCAAGAGGCTTTTTAGTTCCTCTTCACTTTTGGCCATAAGGGTGGTGTCATCTACATATCTGAGGTGGTTGATATTTCTCCCGGCAATCTTGATTCCAGCTTGTGCTTCTTCCAGCCCAGCATTTCTCATGATGTACTCTGCATGTAAGTTAAATAAGCAGAGTGACAATATACAGCCTTGACATACTCCTTTCCCTATTTGGAATGAGCCTGTTGTTCCATGTCCAGTTCTAACTGTTGCTTCCTGACCTGCATATAGGTTTCTCAAGAGGCAGGTCAAATGGTCCGGTATTCCCATTTCTTGAAGAATTTTCCACAGTTTGCGGTGATTCACACAGCCAAAGGCTTTGGCATAGTCAATAAAGCAGAAAGAGATGTTTTTCTGGAACTCTCTTGCTTTTTCGATGATCCAGCAGATGTTGGCAATTTGATCTCTGGTCCCTCTGCCTTTCCTAAAACCAGCTTGAACATCTGGAAGTTCACGGTTCACGTATTGCTGAAGCCTGGCTTGGAGAATTTTTAGCATTACTTTACTAGTGTGTGAGATGAGTGCAATTGTGCAGTCATTTGAGCATTCTTTGGCATTGCCTTTCTTTGGGATTAGAATGAAAACTGACCTTTTCCAGTCCTGTGGCCACTGCTGAGTTTTCCAAATTTGCTGGATATTGAGTGCAGTACTTTCACAGCATCAACTTTAAGGATTTGAAATAGGTCAAATGGAATCCATCACATCCACTAGCTTTGTTCGTGGTGATACTTGGATGGCAAGAGTGAACGTCAACATTCTAGGAATCAGCAAACTAAAAGGGACTGGAATGGATGAATTTAACTCAGATGACCATTATATCTACTACTGTGGGCAGGATTCCCTTAGAAGAAATGGGGTGGCCATCATGGTCAACAAAAGAGTCCAAAATGCAGTACTTGGATGCAATCTCAAAAATGACAGAATGATCTCTGTTCATTTCCAAGGCAAACCATTCAATATCACAGTAATCCAAGTCTATGCCCCAACCAGTAATGCTGAAGAAGCTGAAGTTGAACGGTTCTATGAGGACCTACAAGAACTTTTAGAACTAACACCCAAAAAAGATGTCCTTTTCATTATAGGGGACTGGAATGCAAAAGTAGGAAGTCAAGAAACACCTGGAGTAACAAGCAAATTTGGCCTTGGAATACAGAATGGAGCAGGGCAAAGGCTAATAGAGTTTTCCCAAGAGAACGCACTGGTCATAGCAAACAACCTCTTCCAACAACACAAGAGAAGACTCTACACATGGACATCACCAGATGGTCAACACCGAAATCAGATTGATTATATTCTTTGCAGCCAAAGATGGAGAAGCTCTATACAGTCAGCAAAAACAAGGCCGGGAGTTGACTGTGCCTCAGATCATGAACTCCTTATTGCCAAATTCAGACTTAAATTGAAGAAAGTAGGGAAAACCACTAGACCATTCAGCTATGACCTAAATCAAATCCCTTATGATTATACAGTGGAAGTGAGAAATAGATTTAAGGGACTACATCTGATAGACAGAGTGCCTGGTGAAGTATGGACAGAGGTTCGTGACATTGTACAGGAGACAGCAATCAAGACCATACCCAAGAAAAAGAAATGCATAAAAGCAAAATGGCTGTCTGGGGAGGCCTTACAAATAGCTGTGAAAAGAAGAGAAGTGAAAAGCAAAGGAGAAAAGGAAAGATATACCCATTTGAATGCAGAGTTCCAAAGAATAGCAAGGAGAGATAAGAAAGCCTGCCTCAGCGATCAGTGCAAAGAAATAGAGGAAAACAACAGAATGGGAAAGACTAGAGATCTCTCCAAGAAGATTAGAGATACCAAGGGAGCATTTCATGCAAAGATGGGCAGAATAAAGGACAGAAATGGTATGGACCTAACAGAAGCAGAAGATATTAAGAAGAGGTGGCAAGAATACACAGAAGAACTGTATAAAAAAGATCTTTACGACCCAGATAATCATGATGGTGTGATCACTCACCTAGAGCCAGACATCCTGGAATGTGAAGTCAAGTGGGCTTTAGAAAGCATCACTGTCTCCTATACAGAGTCACAAACCTCCTTCCACAGTTGATCAGGCACTCTGTCTATCAGATCTAATCCCTTGAATCTATTTCTCATGTCCACTGTATAATTTTAAGGGATTTGATTTAGGTAATACCTGAATAGTCTAGTAGATTTCCCTACTTTCTTCAATTTAAGTCTGAATTTGGCAACAAGGAGTTCATGATCTGAGCCACAGTCAACTCCCAGTCTTATTTTTGCAGATTGTACAGAGCTTCTCCGTCTTTGGCTGCAAAGAATATAATCAGTCTGATTTCCATATTGACCATCTGGTGATGTCCATGTGTAGAGTCTTCTCTTGTGTTGTTGGAAGAGGTTGTTTGCTATGACCAGTGGGTTCTCTTGGCAAAACTCTGTTAGCCTTTGCCCTGCTTCATTCTGTCACACGCTAGTAAAGTAATGCTCAAAATTCTCCAAGCCAGACTTCAACAATACGTGAACCATGACCTTCCAGATGTTCAAGCTGGTTTTAGAAAAGGCAGAGGAACCAGAGATCAAACTGCCAACATCCATTGGAATATTGAAAAAGTGAGAGAGTTACAGCAAAGCATCTATTTCTGCTTTATTGGCTATGCCAAAGCCTTTGACTGTGTGGATCACCACAAACTGTGGAAAATTCTTCAAGAGATGGCAATACAAACCACCTAAGCTGCCTCTTGAGAAATCTATATGAAAGTCAGAAAGCAACAGTTACAACTGGACATGAAACAACAGACTTGTTACAAATTGGGAAAGGAGTACGATAAGGCTGTATATTGTCACCCTGCTTATTTAAGTTATATGCAGAGTACATCATGTGAATTGCTGGGCCAGATAAAACATAAGCTGGAATCAAGATTGCTGGGAGAAATATCAATAACCTTAAATATACAGATGACACCACCCTTATGGCAGAAAGCGAAGAAGAACTAAAGAGCCTCTTGATGAAAGTGAAAGAGGAGAGTGAAAAAGTTGGCTTAAAACTCAACATTCAGAAAACTAAGATCATGGCATCTGGTCCCATCACTTCATGGGAAATAGATGGGGAAACAGTGGAAACAGTGTCAGACTTTATTTTTTGGGGGGGCTCCAAAATCATTGCAGATGGTGACTGCAGCCATCAAATTAAAAGATGCTTACTCCTTGGAAGAAAACCTATGACCAACCTAGACGGCATATTAAAAAGCAGAGACATTATTTTGCCAACAATGGTCCGTCTAGTCAAGGCTATGGTTTTTCCAGTAGTCATGTATGGATGTGAGAGTTGGACTATAAGGAAAGCTGAGCACCAAAGAATTGATGCCTTTGAACTGTGGTGTTGGAGAAGACTCGTGAGAGTCCCTTGCACTGCAAGGAGTTCCAACCAATCCATCCTAAAGGAAATCAGTCCTGAATATTCACTGGAAGGACTGATGTTGAAGCTAAAACCCCAATACTTTGGCCACCTGATGTAAAGAACTGACTCATTTGGAAAGACCCTGATGCTGGAAAAGATTGAAGGCAGGAGGAGAAGGGGACAAAAGAGAATGAGATGGTTGGATGGCATCACCGACTCAATGGACATGAGTTTGAGTAAAGCCCCGGGAGTTGGATAGGGAGGCCTGGTGTGCTGCAGTCCATGGGGCTTCAAAATGTTGGACATGGCTGAGCTATTGAACTGAACTGGACTGATTTCTCTTACATATCTGTGAGCTTCTTAAAGGCAGGAGGGACTGGGTCTTATTTTTGACTCTGTATCTTCAGAACCTTGAATAGCTTTAGGCACATTTTAAGCTTCACAAATATTTGTTCAGTTGAGTTTTACTGAGCATCAGTGTCTCAGGATTTTGCACTGTGCTTTGACTGAATTGCCAGGCATCTGTCTCTCTATCTTTCCTAGGATATCTCACTTCCAAGGTCACTGAAGTTCCTCCTTAATGTTCTAATTTCCAACCTGGGAGCTTTAGATCTCAAGAATTTCCAGGAAGCCCAGACAGCTTTGTGAAGAATAGCACATTGACATTCTATTGTGCTTTTTTTTTTTTTTCCCAGAAACAAGGCTCCAAATTTGGAAAGCATCAGTGAAACTCCACAGGTAAGAAATAATGTCAATCATGACTCATTTCATTTACGTGGTTGGACACTTTGGATGGCTTATCTCAGCAGGTTTCTATTCAAAAAACATCTGTTACTTTTTCTAAATCCCTGTAATGAAGCCAGCATTTAGTTGCAACTCCCTGAAAACCCCACAATTATTAAAACCACAAGCGTATGCTTCCTCCACTTATCACTTAGTGTAGAAGTGTTGTTAGCCTGAAACACTTCCTAGGTGCCTTCTGTACAGTTCACATGTTTTATCATTGATTTCCTGTTTTACAGGAAGGGGAACTGGTACTCAGATGGGTCATGTATTTTGCCCAAGGTCCATAAGAAGTGTTAAGTAGAACAAGACTTGTAAAGGAGGCTGAATTTGGTCACGTTCAAACCCTTAGAATGTTCATAGTCCTTGCCATTCATTTGGTTCTCAAAGAATGATGCTAAAATGAGCTAACCAAGCTTCAAAGTGTAGCTACCTTCTATGACCTTGTATCCTTTCAGAAAAAAGTGGCATGCTACTTAAATATTTAGAGGCATCTATTAAACTCTTATTTGCATGGCTTCAAATAATGTTGACTGGATTTGCACATGCTGCTTTGTCACTCTCAATATTGAATTTAAACTCCAGTGTTAGTGATATTCTTTAAAAAATGTAGCTCTTTGCCTTTGTGAAAGATTGCATCTGGGTACATCATTCTGCCTTCATCAAAATGGGTTAATGGTAGAGTCTGAGGGCAGAAACCACTGCTCTTGTTCATTTTTTGTAAGTTTACAAATCAGTGATATTTGTTGAATTTGTGGAGTTGTGCACCTGTCACTATGATCCAGTGTATAGCATCTCATCACTCTAAAAATCCCCCATGAGCTCATTTGCAGTCCTTCTCCACTGCAAAGAGTATCCCTGTCAGCGGCATACATTGATCTGCTTTCTGTCTCTATAAAAAGTTACCTTTTTTAGACACTTCATATAAATGAAACCCTACCATTTATAGTCTTTGGTGTCTGGCTTCTTTCATTTAGTGTAATGCTTTGAAGGTTTATATGTGACACAATATATATCAGTATTTCATCACTTTATTTACTTAATAGTTTATTGTATGGCTATATACCACATTTCATTATATTATCTAACATTTGATGGATACTTGGATTGTTCAGTTTATGGCCATTATAAAAATGCTTCTATGAACATTTGTGTATAAAATCATTTTAGGCATCTTTTCATTTTGCTGTGGTAGATTATTAAGAGTAGAATTGCTGGGTCATGTGATAAGTTTGTTTCATTTTTTTTAAGAAATTTCCCAACTGATTTCCAACTCCGCTATAGGAGTTTATGTTTCTACCAGCAATGTGTGAGGGTCATAGATTCTCTACAACTTTTCTAAAACTTAGTATGGTCAGAATTTTTGATTATAGTCATTTTTATAGGTATGTAGTGGTATTTCGGAGAAGGCAATGGCACCCCACTCCAGTACTCTTGCCTGGAAAATCCCATGGACGGAGGAGCCTGGTAGGCTGCAGCCCATGGGGTCGCGAAGAGTCGGGCACGACTGAGAGACTTCACTTTCACTTTTCTTTTCTTTTTTTTTCACTTTCACTTTTCACTTTCATGCATTGGAGAAGGAAATGGCAACCCACTCCAGTGTTCTTGCCTAGAGAATCCCAGGGACGGGGAAGCCTGGTGGGCTGCTGTCTCTGGGGTTCCACAGAGTCGGACACGACTGAAGCGACTTAGCAGCAGCAGCAGTGGTATTTCATTTTAGATTTAACTTGTTGTTCAGTTGCTCAGTCATTCCCAGCTCTTTGCAACCCCAGGGACTGCAGCTCACCAGACTTCCCTGTCCTTTAGTATCTCCCAGAGTTTGCTCAAATTTATGTCCATTGAGTCAGTGATGCCATCCTACCATCTCAGATTTAACTTAGTTCTTAATGAATGTGTAGCAACTTTTAATCTATTTGTTAGCCCTTTGCCTGTGATCTCTGATATGTAAAGTACAAATTTTTATCAATTTTAGACCACTTTTCTTATTTTTCAGTTATACAATATTATGCTATTATTAAATTATATACTATATTACATAATTCATATTACAGATGGAAGTCTTTTATCAGATATGTATTTTCCAAATATAGTCTCCCAGTTTGTGTCTTTCTTGCCATTTCTTTTTCTTAATGGTGTCTTTTGAAGTGTTAATGTTTCTCATTTCAATGAAATATAATTTATCATATATAGTTATATAACATACTTATATATTTACTTATGTAATAAAATAATGAATTATATTAGGTATCTAATGAAGTAATCATGAATATATAATATTACATATTATAAATTATTATTACTTTACATGTATATATATGTATATATTTAAATATATACACATGCATATTTATGTCATTTGCCTTTGGTTTTATATCTGATATCTCTTTGTCTGACCCTAAATCTTGAAATTTTATGTTCTCTTTGGAGAATTTTAATGGTTTTATCTCGTATATTTAGGTCAGTGACTGATACTGAATGCATTTTGTTAAGCATCTAAATTCACCCTTTAGCATATGGCTGTCTATTTACACCTGTATCATTCATTCAAAAGATAATTGAATTGCCTTTGTCAAAAAACCATAAACTTAAAGATTCACTTTTGCACTCTTTTCAGTTTCATTGATCTATGTGCTTATTCTTGTGCAAATACCACATTATCTTCTTTACTGTTGCTTTATAGTAAAATGTGAAAGGTAGTAGTGTAAGCCCTTAAAGTTTGCTCTTTTTTTTTTCAATAATTGTTTTGGCTATTCTAAGTCTTTGCATTTTATTTAGCTTGATGTTTTCTATAAATGAATCTTGGAGGGATTTGGACAAGGATTTTGTTAAATTTATAGATCAGTTTTGGGGGAAAGCTGCTTCAATTTGGGGAGAAGTATTTCAGTTCATAAACATGGCATGTGTCCTTACTTATAATATGTTCCAGCAATGTTTCATGGTATTCACATAAAATCATATACATCCTGGTGTTAGATTTTTTTCCCAATGTATATTATTATTCTTGATGATATTCTGTGTAGAATTGTTTTCTTTTTCTTTAATTTACTTATTATTTATTTGCTTGTGTTGAATCTTTGCGGCTGCACGAGCTCTTCTCTAGTGGTGAGTGGAGGCTACTCTCTAGTTGTGAGTAGGGTTCTCACTGCTGTGGCTTCTCTTGTTGAGGAGCACTGGCGCTACAGCACGCTGGCTGCAGCAGTTGCCACATATGGGTTCAGTAGTTGTGGTTCCCAGGTTCTAGAACACAGGCTTAATAGTTGTGATCCACAATTCAGTTGCTCTGTGGCATGTGGGAAATTCCTGGATCAGTCTTTTGCATTGGTAGGTGGATTCTTTACCACTGAGCCACCAGGGAAGCCATCGAATTGTTTTCATGATTTTATTTTTTAATTGCTCACTGCTAGGAGAAGGCAATGACAACCCACTCCAGTACCCTCCAGTACTCTTGCCTGGAAAGTTCCATGGACGGAGAAGCCTGGTAGGTTGCAGTCCATGGTGTCGCTGAGTCAGACACGACTGAGCAACTTCACTTTCACTTTTCACTTTCATGCACTGGAGAAGGAAATGGCAACCCACTCCAGTGTTCTTGCTTGGACAATCCCAAGGGATGGGGGAGCCTGGTGGGCTGCTGTCTATGGGATCGCACAGAATTGGACAGGACTAAAGTGACTTAGCAGCAGCAGCAGCAGCAGTATATAGAATTCAATTGATTTTATATCTTATATCTTGATATAAGATATCTTATATCTTATGACCTTGCTAAGTTTATTTATTTGGGTTTCCCAGGTGTTGCTTTTTTTTTTTTTTTTTTTTTTGCATTTCTTTTTCTTGGGGATGGTCTTGCTCTCAGTCTCCTGTACAATGTCACGAACCTCTGTCCATAGTTCATCAGGCACTCTGTCTATCAGATCTAGTCCCTTAAATTTATTTCTCACTACTACTGTATAATCATAAGGGATTTGATTTAGGTCATACCTGAATGGTCTTACCTGAATGACCATCCCCAAGAAAAATAAATGCAAAAAAGCAAAATGGCTTTCTGAGGAGGCCTTACAAATTGCTGTGAAAGAAAAGAAGTGAAAAGCAAAAGAGAAAAGGAAAGATATACCCATTTGAATGAAGAGTTCCAAAGAATAGCAAGGAGAGATAAGAAAGCCTTCCTCAGTGATAAGTGCCAAGAAATAGAGGAAAACAACAGAATGGGAAAGACTAGAGATCTCTCCAAGAAAATTAGAGATACCAAGGGAACATTTCATGCAAAGATGCGCACAATAAACTACAGAAATGGTATGGACCTAACAGAAGCAGAAGATATTAAGAAGAGGTGGCAAGAAGACACAAAAGAACTATACAAAAAAGATCTTCATGACCTAGATAATCACAGTGGTGTGATCACTCACCTAGAGCCAGACATCCTGGAATGTGAAGTCACGTGGGCCTTAGGAAGCATCACTACGAATAAAGCTAGTTGAGGTGATGGAATTCCAGTTGAGCTATTTCAAATCCTAAAAGATGATGCTGTGAAAGTGTTGGACTCAATATGCCAGCAAATTTGGAAAACTCAGCAGTGGCCACAGTCTGGAAAAGGTCAGTTTTCATTCCAATCCCTAAGAAAGGCAATGCCAAAAGATGCTCAAACTACTGCACAATTGCACTCATCTCACACACTAGCAAAGTAATGCTCAATATTCTCCAAGCCAAGCTTCAACAATACATGAACTGTGAACTTCCAGATGTTCAAGCTGCTTTTAGAAAAGGCAGAGGAACCAGAGATCAAATTGCCAACATCCACTGGATCATCGAAAAAGCAAGAGAGTTCCAGAAAAACATCTCTTTATGCTTTATTGACTATGCCAAAGCCTTTGACTGTGTGGATCACAATAAACTGTGGAAAATTCTTAAAGAGATGGGAATACCAAACCACCTGACCTGCCTCTTGAGAAATCTGTATGCAGGTCAGGAAGGAACAGTTAGAACTGGACATGGAACAACAGACTGGTTCCAAATAGGAAAAGGAGTATGTCAAGGCTGTATATTGTCATCCTGTTTATTTAACTTTTAGGCAGAGTACATCATGAGAACCACTGGGCTGGATGAAGCACAAGCTGGAATCAAGATTGCTGGGAAAAATATCAATAACCTCAGATATGCAGATAACACCACCCTTAGGGCAGAAAGTGAAGAAGAACTAAAGAGCCTCTTGATGAAAGTGAAAGAGGAGAGTGAAAAAGTTGGCTTAAAGCGCAACATTCAGAAAATGAAGATCATGGCATCTGGTCCCATCACTTCATGGCAAATAGATGGAGAAACAGTGGAAACAGTGGCAGAATATTTTCTTGGGCTCCAAAGCATTACAGATGGTGACTGCAGCCATGATGCTTACTCCTTGGAAAAAAAGTTATGACCAATCTAGACAGCATATTAAAACAGCAGAGACATTACTTTGCCAAAAAAGGTCTCTCTAGTCAAGGTTATTTTCCAGTCATGGTTTTTCCAGTAGTCATGTATGGATATGAGAGTTGGACTATAAAGAAAGCTGAGCACCGAAGAACTGATGCTCTTGAGAGTTCCTTGGACTGCAAGGAGATCCAACCAGTCCATCCTAAAGGAAATCAGTCCTGAATGTTCATTGAAAGGACTGATGTTGAAGCTGAAACTCCAATACTTTGGCCACCTGATGTGAAGAGCTGACTCATTTGAAAAGACCCTGATACTGGAAAATATTGAAGGCAGGAGGAGAAGGGGATGACAGAGGACAAGATGGCTGATTGGCATCACCGACTCAATGGACATGAGTTTGAGTAAACCCCTGGAAGTTGGTGATGGACAGGGAGGCCTGGCCTGCTGCAGTCCGTGGGGTCACAAAGAATGGGATATGACTGAGTAACTGAACCGAACTGAATTGATCTGAATTGTTGCTAGTGGTAAAGAACACACCTACCAATCCATTAGACTTGAGAGACGTCGATTTGATCCCTGGGTTGGGAAGATTCCCTGGAGAAGGGAGTGGCAACCCACTCCAGTATTCTTGCCTGGAGAATCCCATGGACAGAGTAGCTTGGCAGGCTGCAGTCCATGGGGCCACACAGAATTGGACATGACTGAAGTGACTTAGCACATAGAATGGCATTTCTTAGAATCCTTTAGCCTATGGGTTATGTCATCTGCAAAGAAAGACAGTTTTATTTCCTCCAATTTGAATTCCTTCTATTTGTTCTCCCTCTTCCCTCTCTGCCTTCTCCTCCCCATCTTCCTCTTAACCGAACATGTTGGCTATAGTCTCGATGTTCAGTAGAAATGAAGAGAACAGAACAGAGGTTATTTACCTTTTTCCTCATCTTTGATGGGAAGGATTTAGTCTTTCACCATTAAGTATGATGTTAGATTTTAAGCTTTTTTGTTTGTTTTAAGAAAGATACCATCTATTCCTAGTTTGTAGTGAAATAACTACTATAAAAGGGTATTGAATTTTTTTCACAAGCTTTTTGAATCTATTGGTATTCTCATGTGGATTTTGTCCTTTCTTTCATTAATGTGGTACATTACAGTAATTGATTTTCAGATATTTAACCAATCTTTCATTCCTGGTATGAATTGAACTTGGTCATGTTGTATAATCCTGACTAACTGCTGCTGAGTTCAATATTTAATATTTTGTTAAAGATGTGTATACATCTGTATTCATAATGGCTATTGGTCTTTAGTATTCTTTTCTTGAGGTCTTTGTAAATTTATGTTGTCATGGTAATACCAGCCTTATATAATGACTATAGAAGTATTCCTTCCATTACATTTAATGGAAGAACTTGTGAAGGAATGGTATTATTTCTTCTTTAAACGTTTGGTATAATTCATCAGTTAAACCACTCATGCCTAAAATTTTCTCTGTGAGAATGTTTTAAATTACTATTTCAATTTCCTTACATTTTATAGATCTATTCATATTCTTTTTCTTATTTTTCTGAGTGAATTTGGTAATGTGTATCTTTTTAGGAATTTGTCCATATACTCTGATTTGTCTAATCTGTTGGCTTTCATTTAAACTAATATTTCCTTATAAACTTCTTAATTTCTATAGAGAAAATAATGATGTTCTGTTTCATTACTATTTTTGGTAATTTGTTATTTTTGTTTTAATTGCTTGTCATTTTACCTGAGTTTACCAATTTTATTTTTTAATCAACTTTTGGTTTTATGATTTTCTCTAAAATGATTTGTATTTCTTGTATGTATGTATGATTTTGTATTTCTTTTTTATTTCCTTAATTTACTCTAATATTTATTATTTCTTACTTCTTGCTGTGACTTTATTTGCCCTTCTTTTTATAATTTACTAAGGTGGAAGCTTAGGTGATGATTTGAGAGTTTTTCTCTTATTATATAGGCATTTACAATTTCAGACCTGAGAGTCTTCAGCTGAAAACATAAATATGTTTTCATAATTTCAATAAATTCAGATTATTTTATGATTTCTCCTTTGACATATGAGTAACTTAAAGTGTGTCGTTTAATGTCCACATGTTGGAGTAGTCTCAGGTTTACTTCTGTTGTGGGTTGCCAACTTAATTTCAAGTGGTCAGAGATTATACTTCATATACTTTCAGTCATTTAAACTCTTGAGGGATTCTTTATGGCTAGCAAGTGGTGTGTCCTGGAGGACATTTTGTGTGTGCTCGAAAAGAGTGTGCATTCTGCAGAGTTTTGTTGAGGTGTCCTATTGATGTTGCTTACAACAAGTTGTTTGATAGCATCATTTTGGTCATCTCTGTCCATGCTGACTTCTTTGTAGTTTTTCTATCAGTTTTTGTGAATAGGCTGTTGAAATCTCTATCTATTATTATTAAATTCTCTGTTTCTTCTTTCAATTCTGCCAGGTTTTACTTCATGTATTTTGGAGCTTTATTGTTCAGTATATATGTGCTTGGGGTTCCCTGGTGGCTCAGGTGGGTAAAGAATCCTCCTGCAATGCAGGAGACCTGGATTCGATACCTGGGTTGAGAAGATCTCGGTCATGGCAACCCACTCCGGTATTCTTGCCTAGAGAATCCCCATGGACAGAGGAGCCTGATGGGCTACACGTCCATGGAGTCCCAAAGAGTTGGACATAACTGAGTGACTAACGCACACACATATGCATTTATAATTTTAATTATTTTAATCACTGATAATATTTTTACTGTTATCAAATGTCCACCTTTTTAATATTTTCTGTCTGAAGTTAATTTTGTGTGATGTGAATATAGCCATCCAGCTTTTTTATGGTCACTGTTTGTATGTTTTCTATTATTTTATTTTCAGTATATTTGTGTCTAACATGTATCCCTTATAGACAGCATTTAGTGGGTTTGGTATTTAACCCAGTCTGACATTCCATATTTGAGTGGAGTTATATAGACTCTTTACATTTATTTATTTATTTTAATTTTATTTTATTTTTAAACTTTACAATATTGTATTGGTTTTGCTAAATATTGAAATGAATCCGCCACAGGTATACATGTGTTCCCCATCCTGAACCCTCCTCCCTCCTCCCTCCCCATACCATCCCTCTGGGTCATCCCAGTGCACCAGCCCCAAGCATCCAGTAATGTGCATCGAACCTGGACTGGCGACTTGTTTCATACATGATATTATACATGTTTCAATGCCATTCTCCCAAATCTCCCCACCCTCTCCCTCTCCCACAGAGTCCATAAGACTGTTCTATACATCAGTGTCTCTTTTGCTGTCTCATATACAGGGTTATTGTTACCATCTTTCTAAATTCCATATATATGCGTTAGTATACTGTATTGGTGTTTTTCTTTCTGGCTTACTTCACTCTGTATAACAGGCTCCAGTTTCATCCACCTCATTAGAACTGATTCAAATGTATTCTTTTTAATGGCTGAGTAGTACTCCATTGTGTATATGTACCACAGCTTTCTTATCCATTCATCTGCTGATGGACATCTAGGTTGCTTCCATGTCCTGGCTATTATGAACAGTGCTGCGATGAACATTGGGGTACACGTGTCTCTTTCCCTTCTGGTTTCCTCAGTGTGTATGCCCAGCAGTGGGATTGCTGGATCATAAGGCAGTTCTATTTCCAGTTTTTTAAGGAATCTCCACACTGTTCTCCATAGTGGCTGTACTAGTTTGCGTTCCCACCAACAGTGTAAGAGGATTCCCTTTTCTCCACACCCTCTCCAGCATTTATTGCTTGTAGACTTTTGGATCGCAGCCATTCTGACTGGCGTGAAATGATACCTCTTAGTGGTTTTGATTTGCATTTCTCTGATAATGAGTGATGTTGAGCATCTTTTCATGTGTTTGTTAGCCATCTGTATGTCTTCTTTGGAGAAATATCTATTTAGTTCTTTGGCCCATTTTTTGATTGGGTCATTTATTTTTCTGGAATTGAGCTGTAGGAGTTGCTTGTATATTTTTGAGATTAGTCGTTTGTCAGTTGCTTCATTTGCTATTATTTTCTCCCATTCTGAAGTCTTTTCACCTTGCTAAGAGTTTTCTTTGATGTGCAGATGCTTTAGAGTTTAATTAGGTCCCATTTGTTTATTTTTGCTTTTATTTCCAGTATTCTGGGAGGTGGGTCATAGAGGATCCTGCTGTGATGTATGTCAGAGAGTGTTTTGCCTATGTTCTCCTCTAGGAGTTTTATAGTTTCTGGTCTTATGTTTAGATCTTTAATCCATTTTGAGTTTATTTTTGTGTATGGTGTTACAAAGTGTTCTAGATTCATTCTTTTACAAGTGGTTGACCAGTTTTCCCAGCACCACTTGTTAAAGAGATTGTCTTTAATCCATTGTATATTCTTGCCTCCTTTGTCAAAGATAAGGTGTCCATATGTGCGTGGATTTATCTCTGGGCTTTCTATTTTGCTCCATTGATCTATATTTCTGTCTTTGTGCCAGTACCATACTGTCTTGATGACTGTGGCTTTGTAGTAGAGCCTGAAGTCAGGTAGGTTGATTCCTCCAGTTCCATTCTTCTTTCTCAAGATCGCTTTGGCTATTTGAGGTTTTTTGTATTTCCATACAAATTGTGAAATTATTTTTTCTAGCTCTGTGAAGAATACTGTTGGTAGCTTGATAGGGACTGCATTGAATCTATAAATTGCTTTGGGTAGTATACTCATTTTCACTATATTGATTCTTTCAATCCATGAACATGGTATATTTCTCCATCTATTAGTGTCCTCTTTGATTTCTTTCACCAGTGTTTTATAGTTTTCTATATATAGGTCTTTAGGTTCTTTAGGTAGATATATTCCTAAGTATTTTATTCTTTCTGTTGCAATGGTGAATGGAATTGTTTCTTTAATTTCTCTTTCTGTTTTCTCATTATTAGTGTATAGGAATGCAAGGGATTTCTGGGTGTTGATTTTATATCCTGCAACTTTACTATAGTCATTGATTAGTTCTATTAATTTTCTGGTGGAGTCTTTAGGGTTTTCTATGTAGAGGATCATGTCATCTGCAAATAGTGAGAGTTTTACTTCTTCTTTTCCAATTTGGATTCCTTTTATTTCTTTTTCTGCTCTGATTGCTGTGGCCAAAACTTCCAAAACTATGTTGAATAGTAATGGTGAAAGTGGGCACCCTTGTCTTGTTCCTGACTTTAGAGGAAATGCTTTCAATTTTTCACCATTGAGGATAATGTTTGCTGTGGGTTTGTCATATACAGCTTTTTTTATGTTGAGGTATGTTCCTTCTATTCCTGCTTTCTGGAGAGTTTTTATCATAGATGGATGTTGAATTTTGTCAAAGGCTTTCTCTGCATCTATTGAGATAATCATATGGTTTTTATTTTTCAATTTGTTAATGTGGTGTATTACATTGACTGATTTGCAGATATTGAAGAATCCTTGCATCCCTGGGATAAAGCCCACTTGGTCATGGTGTATGATCTTTTTAATGTGTTGTTGGATTCTGATTGCTAGAATTTTGTTAAGGATTTTTGCATCTATGTTCATCAGTGATATTGGCCTGTAGTTTTCTTTTTTTGTGGCATCTTTGTCAGGTTTTGGTATTAGGGTGATGGTGGCCTCATAGAATGAGTTTGGAAGTTTACCTTCCTCTGCAATTTTCTGGAAGAGTTTGAGTAGGATAGGTGTTAGGTCTTCTCTAAATTTTTGGTAGAATTCAGCTGTGAAGCCGTCTGGACCTGGGCTTTTGTTTGCTGGAAGATTTTTGATTACAGTTTCAATTTCCGTGCTTGTGATGGGTCTGTTAAGATTTTCTATTTCTTCCTGGTCCAGTTTTGGAAAGTTGTACTTTTCTAAGAATTTGCCCATTTCTTCCACGTTGTCCATTTTATTGGCGTATAATTGTTGATAGTGGTCTCTTATGATCCTTTGTATTTCTGTGTTGTCTGTTGTGATCTCTCCATTTTCATTTCTCATTTTATTGATTTGATTTTTCTCCCTTTGTTTCTTGATGAGTCTGGCTAATGGTTTCTCAATTTTATTTATTCTTTCAAAGAACCAGCTTTTGGCTTTGTTAATTTTGGCTATGGTCTCTTTTGTTTCTTTTGCATTTATTTCTGCTCTAATTTTTAAGATTTCTTTCCTTCTACTAACCCTGGGGTTCTTCATTTCTTCCTTTTCTAGTTGCTTTAGGTGTAGAGTTAGGTTATTTATTTGACTTTTTTCTTGTTTCTTGAGGTATGCCTGTATTGCTATGAACTTTCGCCTTAGGACTGCTTTTACAGTGTCCCACCGGTTTTGGGTTGTTGTGTTTTCATTTTCATTCGTTTCTATGCAAATTTTGATTTCTTTTTTGATTTCTTCTGTGATTTGTTGGTTATTCAGCAGCGTGTTGTTCAGCCTCCATATGTTGGAATTTTTACTAGTTTTTCTCCTGTAATTGAGATCTAATCTTACTGCATTGTGGTCAGAAGAGATGCTTGGAATGATTTCTATTTTTTTGAATTTACCAAGGCTAGCTTTATGGCCCAGGATGTGATCTATCCTGGAGAAGGTTTCATGTGCGCTTGAGAAAAAGGTGAAATTCATTGTTTTGGGATGAAATGTCCTATAGATATCAATTAGGTCTAACTGGTCTATTGTATCATTTAAAGTTTGTGTTTCCTTGTTAATTTTCTGTTTAGTTGATCTATCCATAGGTGTGAGTGGGGTATTAAAGTCTCCCACTATTATTGTGTTATTGTTAATTTCTCCTTTCATACTTGTTAGCATTTGTCTTACATATTGCGGTGCTCCCGTGTTGGGTGCATGTATATTTATAATTGTTATATCTTCTTCTTGGATTGATCCTTTGATCATTATGTAGTGACCATCTTTGTCTCTTTTCACAGCCTTTGTTTTAAAGTCTATTTTATCTGATATGAGTATTGCTACTCCTGCTTTCTTTTGGTCCCTATTTGCATGTAAAATCTTTTTCCAGCCCTTCACTTTCAGTCTGTATGTGTCCCCTATTCTGAGGTGGGTCTCTTGTAGACAACATATGTAGGGGTCTTGTTTTTGTATCCATTCAGCCAGTCCTTGTCTTTTGGTTGGGGCATTCAACCCATTTACGTTTAAGGTAATTATTGATAAGTATGATCCCGTTGCCATTTACTTTATTGTTTGGGGTTCAAATTTATACACCGTTTTTGTGTTTCCTGTCTAGAGAATATCCTTTAGTATTTGTTGGAGAGCTGGTTTGGTGGTGCTGAATTCTCTCAGCTTTTGCTTGTCTGTAAAGCTTTTGATTTCTCCTTCATATTTGAATGAGATCCTTTCTGGGTATAATAATCTGGGCTGTGGGTTATTTTCTTTCATCACTTTAAGTATGTCTTGCCATTCCCTCCTGGCTTGAAGAGTTTCTATTGAAAGATCAGCTGTTATCCTTATGGGAATTCCCTTGTGTGTTATTTGTTGTTTTTCCCTTGCTGCTTTTAATATTTGTTCTTTGTGTTTGATCTTTGTTAATTTGAGTAATATGTGTCTTGGGGTGTTTCGCCTTGGGTTTATCCTGTTTGGGACTCTCTGGGTTTCTTGGACTTGAGTGATTATTTCCTTCCCCATTTTAGGGAAGTTTTCAACTATTATCTCCTCAAGTATTTTCTCATGGTCTTTCTTTTTGTCTTCTTCTTCTGGGACCCCTATGATTCGAATGTTATAGCGTTTAATATTGTTCTGGAGGTCTCTGAGATTGTCCTCATTTCTTTTAATTCGTTTTTCTTTTATCCTCTCTGATTCATTTATTTCTACCATTCTATCTTCTAATTCACTGATCCTATCTTCTGCCTCTGTTATTCTACTATTTGTTGCCTCCAGAGTGTTTTTAATTTCATTTATTGCATTATTCATTATATATTGACTCTTTTTTATTTCTTCTAGGTCCTTGTTAAACCTTTCTTGCATCTTCTCAATCCTTGTCTCCAGGCTATTTACCCGTGATTCTATTTTGATTTCAAGATTTTGGATCAATTTCACTATCATTATTCGGAATTCTTTATCAGGTAGATTCCCTATCTCTTCCTCTTTTGTTTGGTTTGGTGGGCATTTATCCTGTTCCTTTATCTGCTGGGTATTCATCTGTCTCTTCATCTTGTTTAAATTGCTGACTTTGGGGTGTCCTTTATGTATTCTGGCAGTTTGTGGAGTTCTCTTTATTGTGGCGTTTCCTCTCTGTGTGTGGGTTTGTACAGGTGGCTTGTCAAGGTTTCTTGGTTAGGGAAGCTTGTGTCGGTGTTCTGGTGGGTGGAGCTGTATTTCTTCTCTCTCGCGTGGACTGCTGCATCCCCCGCGGTGGCGTGCAGACATGCCCCCGGGGCGCACCCACTGTGCCGCGTCCCAGAGCGGTGGCCCCTTCCCGGGCCCCAGGCGCCGTGGTCCGCGCTCCGGAGGGGTGGGGAGCAGACAGGATGGAGGTGCCGGCAGGGCTGGAGTTGGGGCCCCACGGGCAGCGGGGAGGCGGAGAGTGTGGCAGGGAAAATCCCCGAGCCCAGCCTCCGAAATGCACCGGGGAGTTAATCGCCCCCAGCTCCGCCGTGGACTCTGGCCGGCAGGTGAATGGGATTTATCCAGGGATCTGCTTTACCTGCGAAGGCTTGGCGAGGGGTGAGGGGCCGCCTTGCGGTTATGTAATGGACCTGCCCGCTGTGACCCGAGCCACCTCGCTCCGTACTGCCCAACCCTCCCTGGGAACAGTGGTGCCTTGCTCCTGACCTAGTAGCGACTCTTTACATTTAATATAATAATATGTTTGGTTTTACTTTTAGAGTTTATATATTTATCATTTGTCTTTTTTGTTCCCCCTTTTTTCTTTACTATCTTTTAAAAAATTCTTTTCCATTATAATTTATTATATGATCTTAAATGTAGTTCCCTGTGCTATACAGTGGGGCCTTGTTTGTTATTTTCTATATAGTAGAATGTATCTGTTAGTCCCAAACTCCTAATTTATCCTTTCCCTTTTGGTAACTGTAAGGTTGTTTCCTATGGTTGTGAGTCTATTTTCTGTTTTGTAAATAAATTCTTTGCTTCATATTTTAGAGTCTACATTTAAGTGATAATGTATGATATTTGTCTTTCTCTGACTTAACTTCACTTAGTATGATACTCGCTAGGTCCACCAATGTTGCTGGAATGGCATTCTTTCATTCTTTTTATGGCTAATATTCCATTGTATATATGTGACACACCTTTATAGATTCATCTGTTGATGGATATTTAGATTGCTTCCATTCTTGGCTGTTGTAAATAGTGCTGTTATGAACACTGAGGTGCATGTATCTTTTTGAATTAAAAATTTCTCCAGATATATGCCCAGGAGTGGAATTGCTGGATCGTACGGTACCCCTATTTTTAGTTTTTGAAGAAACCTTGATACTGTGTTTTTCATAGTGGCTGCATCAAATTACATTCCCACCAATAGTGTAGGAGGGTTCCCTTTTCTCCATACCTTCTCCAGGATTTATTATTTGTAAACTTTTTAGTGATGGCCATTCTGACTGATGTGAGGAAGTACCTCGTTGTAATTTTGATTTGCAGCTCTCTAATAATTAGTAATGCTGAGCATCTTTACATGTGCCTGTTGGAACATGTCTTCTTTGGAGAAATATCTGTTTAGGTCTTCTCATTTTGTGATTCTGTTGTTTGTTTGTTTTTTAGTTGAGCTGTATGAGGTGTGTGTGCATTTTGAAAATTAAACCCTAGTCAGTTGCATCATTTGGAAATATTTTCTCCAAGTCCATAGGTTGTCTTTTGTTTATGGTTTTTTCTGTTGAGCAAAAGCTTGTAAGTTTGATTAGATCCCACTTGTATATTTTTGCTTTTATTTCTATTTTCTTGGGAGACTGACCTAAGAAAACGTCCGTATGGTTTATGTCAGAGAATGTTCTGCCTATGTTCTCTTCTAGGAGTTTTATGGTGTCACATCTTACATGTAAGTCTTAAAGCCATTTTGAGTTTATTTTTGTATACTGTGTGAGGGACAGTTCTAACTTCTTTGGTTTACTTGTGGGCTGTCCAGGTTTCCCAATGCCACTTGCTTAAGAAGCTCTTTTTTCTCTGTTGTGTATTCTTGACTGCCTTGTTGAAGATTACTTGATCTCAGATGTATGGGTTAATTCTGGGCTCTCTTATTGTGTGCCATTAATCCATATGTCTATTTTTGTGTCAATACCATGCTATTTTGATTATTGTAGCTTAGAATTATTATCTGAAGTCCGGGAAGTTTATGTTTCCAGCTTTATTCTTTTTCCTCAGGATTGTTTGCTGTGTTTTGAAAGTCAATATTTTGCAACTGTTGTTTTAATTCCTATGTTGATTTCTTCAGTTCAGTTGCTCACTTGTGTCTGACTCTTTGTGACCCAATGGACTGCAGCAGACTGGTTGAAAACCACAATCAAAGGAAACTAACCAATCTGGTCACGTGGAACACAGCCTTCTCTAACTCAATGAAACTATGAGCCATGCCGTGTAGGGCTACCCAAGAAGTGTGGGTCATGGTAGAGAGTTCTGACAAAATGTGGTCCACCGGAGAAGAGAATGGCAAACCACTTCAGTATTCTTGCCTTGAGAACCCCATGAACAGTACAAAAAGGCAAAAAGATAGGATACTGAAAGATGATGTTTTCTTAGCACACATTATTATTCACTTAGCAATTGCTCTTAGAATTACAATATGTATTTTGAACATATCTCAGTCTTCTTCAAAATAATATTTACTTAAAAGGGAAAGTGTTAGTTGCTCACTTATGTCTGACTCTTTGCAACCCCATGGAATGTAGCCCACCAAGCTCCTCTGTCCATGGAATTCTCCAGGCAAGAATACTGGAGTGGGTTGCCACTTGTTTCTTCAGAGGATCTTCCAGACCCAGGGATCTAACCCAGATCTCCTGCATTGCTGACAGATTCTTTATCATCTGAGCCATCAGGGAAGCCTAATACTAACTTAATTTCAGTAAAATACAGAATATCTGTGCCAATATAGCTCCTTTCATTCCTTTTTTTTGTGCTAATATTTCTATATTGTTATATAACAAAACTATGCATTATCATATAAACATAAAAAGTTTTATTTTTTGCTCTTATTCAATCTTTTGTTTTTGAAAAATTTAAGAGAAAAAATTATAAAATATACATTTCTAGAGCAAAACATTTACTATTTCCAGTGCTCTTCATTTCTTCTTTTGGATTTGAGCTACACTCTGGTGTCACTTCCCTTCAGCTTGAAAGATTTCCTTTTGTATTTTTGGTGACTTTAATCTGCTAGAAATAAATTTTCTCTCAGTCATTGTACATCTGTGAATATATGTATTTCAGCTTTATGTTTGAATGATAATTTTGCTGCATATAGAACATGTGCTTGATATACAGGCCTACTTCATTTTATTGGACTTTTCTTCAGAACATTTTGAAGAGACCGTGCTTTTTACAGATTTAAGGTTTGTGGCAATCCTGTTTTGAGAACGTCTATTGATACTTTTTTCCCAGCAACATTTTCTCACTTCATGTCTCTGTGTTCTATTTTGGTAATTCTCACAGTAGTTCACATGTTTTCATTATTATTACATTTGTTATAGTGATCTGTGATGTTGCTTTTATAATTGTTTTGGGAGCTATGAACCATACCAACATAAGATGGTGAACATAATCAGTAAATATTTTTTGTTATTGACTACTCCATTGACCAGAAAGTTGTTTCCCTGTCTTGCTGCCTCTCCTCAGGCCTCTACGTTGAGGTACAACATTATTGAAATCAGGTCATTTAATAACCTTATGGTGGCCTTTAAGTGTTCAAATGAAAAGAACAGGTGTATGTCTCTCACTTTGAATCAAAATCTTGAAATGATTAAACTGAGGAAAGAATGTCTAAAAGCCAAGATAGGCAAAAGGTAGGCCTCTCTTGCCAAACAGGGAAGGTATGACTGATGAGGGAAAATTCTTATGGGAAATTGAAAGTACTATTCCAATGAATACACAAATGATAAGAAAAAGACTTATTGCTGATATGGAGAAAATGTTAATGGTCTGGATAGAAGATCAAACTAATCGCAATATTCCCTTAAGCTAAAGCCTAATTCAGAGCAAGGCACTGTTTTCAGTTCTATGTGGCTGAAAGAGATGAGGAACCTGCAGAAGAAAAGTTTGAAACTAGCAGAGGTTGGTTCATGAGGTTTAAGGAAAGAAGCTGTCTTGATAACATAAAATGTAAGGTGAAGCATCAAGTGCTGATGTAGAAGCTGCAACAAGTTGTCCAGAAGATCTAGCTAACATAATGAATGAAAGTGGCCCTGCTAAACAGCAGATTTTCATTGTAAATGAAACAACCTTATGGTGGAAGAAGGTACTATCTAGAGCTGTCACAGCAAGAGAGAAGTCAATGCCTGACTTCAAAGCCTCAGGCCCTGACTCTCTTACTGGGGACTAATGCAGCTGGTGACTTTCATCAAAACCAGTTCTGATTTAGTATTCTGAAATTTCTAGTGCCCTTAAGAATTATGCTAAATCTAACTCTGCTTGTGGTCTATAAATGGAACAACAAAACTTAGATGACAGCACATCTGTTTACAGTATGGTTTACTGAATATTCTAAGCTCACTGTTGAGACCTATTGCCAACAAAAGAAGGTTCCTTTTGGAATATTGCTGTTCATTGACATTGCACCTGGTCACCCAAGAGCTCTGATGGAGTTGTAAGAGATTGATGTCATTTTCATGCTTGCTAACACATCTATTCTGTAGCCCATGGATCAAGGAGTAATTTCAACTTTCAGGTCTTATTATTAAGGAAATGCATTTTACAAAGCTATAACTGCCATATATTGTGGTTCCTCTCATGAATCTGGGCTAAGTAAATTGAAAACCTTCTGGAAAGGATTCATCATTTTATATGCTAAGAACATTTTTTATTCATGGTAAGAGGTCAGAATGTAAACATTATCAAGAATATGGAAGAAGTCAGCTGTTGTCGGTGACTTTAAGGGGTTCAAAACTCAGTGGAGAAAACAACTGCATGAATAGTGGGAATAACAAGAAAACTAGAATTAGAAATGAAGCCTGAAAATATGACTGGATTGCTACAATCTCATGATAAAACTTGAATGAGTAAGGAGTTGCTTCTTATGGATGAATATAGAAAGTGTTTTCTGGAGATGGACTCTATTCCAAGTGAAGATGCTATGAAGATTGTTGAAATGATAACAAAGGATGTAGAATATTATATAAACTTGGTTGATAAAACAGTGGCAGGGTTTGAGATGATTGAATCCAATTTTGAAAGAATTTCTACTGTGTGTAAAAGACGATCAAACAGTATTATGTGCTATAGAGAAATAGTTTGTGAAAAGAAGAGCCAAATGATGTGGCAAACTTCAATTTTGTCTCATTTTAAGAAATTGCCACAGCCATCTCAACCTTCAGCAACCACTACCCTGACGAGTCAACAGCCTTCAATATGGAGGTAAGACACTCCATTAGCAAAAAAAATTGACTTGCTGATGATTCAGATAATGGTTAACATTTTTAGCAATAAAGTATTTTTTAATTAAGGTATGTATATTTTGGGACATAATGCTATTACATGCTTAATAGACTATAGTATAGGGTAACATAACCTTTATTGACTATGCCAAAGCCTTTGACTGTGTGGATCACAATAAACTGTGGAAAATTCTGAAAGAGATGGGAATACCAGACCACCTGACCTGCCTCTTGAGAAACCTATATGCAGGTCAGGAAGCAACAGTTAGAACTGGACATGGAACAACAGACTGGTTCCAAATAGGAAAAGGAGTACGTCAGGGCTGTATATTGTCACCCTGCTTATTTAACTTCTATGCAGAGTACATCATGAGAAACTCTGGGCTGGAAGAAGCACAAGCTGGAATCAAGATTGCCGGGAGAAATATCAACCACCTCAGATATGCAGATGACACCACCCTTATGGCAGAAAGTGAAGAGGAACTAAAAAGCCTCTTGATGAAAGTGAAATAGGAGAGTGAAAAAGTTGGCTTAAAGCTCAACATTCAGAAAACTAAGATCATGGCATCTGGTCCCATCACTTCATGGCAAATATATGGGGAAACAGTGGAAACAGTGTCAGACTTTATTTTTGGGGGCTCCAAAATCACTGCAGATGGTGATTGCAGCCCTGAAATTAAAAGACGCTTACTCCTTGGAAGGAAAGTTATGACCAACCTAGATAGCATATTGAAAAGCAGAGATATTACTTTGCCAACAAAGGTCCATCTAGTCAAGGCTATGGTTTTTCCACTGGTCATGTATATGGATGTGAGAGTTGGACTATGAAGAAAGCTGAGCACTGAAGAATTGATGCTTTTGAACTGTGGTGTTGGAGAAGACTCTTGAGAGTCCCTTGGACTGCAAGAAGATCCAACCAGTCCATTTTAAAGGAGATCAGTCCTGGGTATTCAATGGAAGGACTGATGTTGAAGCTGAAACTCCAATACTTTGGCCACCTCTTGGGAAGAGTTGACTCATTGGAAAAGATCCTGATGCTGGGAGGGATTGGGGGCAGGAGGAGAAGGGGATGACAGAGGATGAGATGGCTGGATGGCATCACCGACTCAATGGGCATGAGTTTGAGTGAACTCCGGGAGTTGGTGATGGACAGGGAGGCCTGGAGTGCTTTGATTCATGGGCTCGCAAAGGGTCAGACACGACTGAGCGACTGAACTGAACTCAACCTTTATGTGCCCTAGAAAATGAAAAAAAAAACACTGTGTAACTTGCTTTTTTTGGTGATATTGACTCTATTGCTTTATTCGCAAACAGAACTTGAAGTATAGCTAAGGTATATCTAGTTTTTTTTTTCCTTTTTAGCTCTTTGAATATGTGATTTTAATGTCTTCTGAACTCCATTGTTTTGGAGGAGAAATCAGCTGTTCATTCTTTATGTTCATCTGTAAGTGATGAGTTGTTTATCTTTTGCTGCTTCCAAGATTTCTCTTTTTCCTTGTCTTTTAGTCATTTGAATATGACATGTCTAAGTATGACTCTTGTGTCTATTCTACTTGAGTTTTGTTGAGCTTCTCAGATTTGTAGAATAATAATTTTCATCAAATTTAGGATATTTTTGTTACTATTGGGTCACTTTTTTTAACCCCTTCTACTCTTTGTGCTTATTCTGTGACTCTCATTGTACATCTGTTGGTTTGCTTCCTGTAGTTCCATATATCTGACACTGCTCATTTTCATCTTTTTGTACTAAGTTCTTCAGATTAATTTCTAGTGCTCTGTATTTAGGCTTAGGGATTCTTACTTATGCCATATCAAATATAGTTTTATGTTCCTTTAGTAAATTTTAAAATTTGAAATATTGTTTCAATTCTAGAATTTTAATTTTTTAATAATTTCTATTTTTCGTTGTTGAGATACTCCATTTGTTAACATTGATTTGTTAATATTTTTCTTTAATTCTTTAAACATGACTTCCTGTTGTTCTTTGAACAAATTTATCACAGTTACTTGAACAACTTTTTCTGCTACCTTCAGCATCAGGGAACATTCAGAAACATTATGTATTAGAAGTTTTTTGCTTTTACTTTTAGTTCTTAAGTATGGATCATGCTTTCTTTTTCTTTGCACATAATGTTTTGTTTAATACTAGACACTTTAGATACCGTATCGTCATGACTCTAGTGATTCTGATCTAGCCTTCTCCTTGAGGATTGTTGTTTTTATTTACTTTTATGTTCATAAATAGACTTCTCTGGTGGCTCAGATGGTAAAGAATCTGCCTGCAATGCAGGAGACCCGAGTTTGATTCCTGGGTTGGGAAGATTCCCTGGAGACAGGAATGGCAACCCACTGCAGTATTCTTGCCTGGAGAATCACCAGATTCTTGCCTGGAGATGGCCAGAAGAGCCTGGCAGTCTACAGTCCATGGGGTCACAAAGAATCAGACATGGCTGGACAACTAACACTTTTACTTTCATGTTAATAAATACAACTTCTTTGGACAAAATCTGTGAAACCTTTCTCCCCTGCAATGTATAGTCATTGACATCTCTGATCAGTTTTATTTTTCCATTTTTTAGTTTTAAGATTGCAAAGTGTTGGGCTGTGTCTTCAGAGACAGATATTTTAAGAGATTGTGCTCAAATGTCTCAAACCAACGTCTTCAATTTTTTTTTTTCACTGATGAGTCTGTGTGTCAACTACATTCGTGGCTTAGACTGACTTCAACTCTCTCCTGCTTCAATTTTATGATAATTTCTCTCATGTCTCCTCTGTTCACGCATTGAGGTTCCATCAGCTAGGGATATTTTAGTGGTTTGCACCCACTCTAGTGTATGTGCACACAGCCTTGGCTCTTTCCGGGATATGCGGAGAAATTATTGAGCTTTACATAACCACCTAATCTTCTATAAGTCTCTGTTAATACCTGCAGCTAGTTTGTGAGCCCATAGCAGCAACACTCCAAGTCAAGTGATTACCTACACCCCTTGCAGTATCAATATGGCTACTGCTTTTCATGGCCTGCTCCACCTGGTTGACTATCACACTGAGGAACCAGGAATAGGATCAGTCCTAGGGAAGAACATCACAAATTCCTATTGTTCCCAATTGTAGTTTGATAGTTTTAATAAATAAATATTTCTGTTTTCCTATGCTTTTGATCAATTTCCAGAGTGCTAAAGTTTTTTTTTTTGTTTTTTTTTTTTTGACAGTTTTGTACATCTTCATAGTTGCTTACTGGGAAGACTTGTTGACCTCACTTCATCACAGTAGAATTTTATAGATTTTTGTTTTCTTTGTACCGAACATAATTTCTGGCTTGTAGCGAACTCTTAAACTTTATTGAATTAATGAATTAACTGAAAAAATAGGGAAAGGAGAGTTATCTTGTGCAGCTCAGAGATTCCCAAATGTAAGTTAATGGCTTTGGTGTGTTTCTTGTAAGAATATACAAGAGACATAATCTGGAGATAATTGGTCTTCAACTGAGAATGATTAACTAACAAGACTTAGGGTCCCTGGAGATAAAGTGGAACAAGTTGTATATACATGCCAGTTTCTGACAGTTTCTAGACACCTCTATAGACCTCATGTTGCTTAGGACAGACTCCAGCTGTTAGTCAAAGTAAGGGAATTGTGGTTAATGATTTAGGCAGCATTTCCATTTTGATTTCAGCTCTCAGTATTAGCTGTTGGTTGGAGAAGGATTACTAATTCAGAATGTTTACTGCATACCCAAATCTCTTATTTTCAGGAACTCAAACCCAGCCAAACCACTTTAATATCATTATGCTATGTCTCTGAACAAGAAAGAATACTGAAGTAAATAACTGTCCTCATAAAAGGTCAAATAGATGAAATGAAATGGCCACACTTGGGTTTAGCTTACCCAAAGTTTAAGTTTTATGGACTTTTTTTTCTGTAGCAAAAATGCTTAAGATTTGCAGGAAAGCATGGAACAGAAGCTGAGTTACCAGTTTTAGAAGCTGTCGCTAAAATTGTCTGCATAGCCATTTAACCATAGTTTTCCTTCCCACATTTCAAGCTTTAGAGAGAACATAAAATCCAAGCACTGTCAGTGGTTAATTTATACCACCATATGGCAGGTTCTGCTCTCCTTCCAAACTCTTCAAACCTTTGGTGTTAGTTAGACTCCAAATATCTCTGTACTTAAAACCATCTATGCGCACACATTCATACACACTACAAGTGGTCACATACACATTTCCACTGACTGCTGCATTTATTTTTTTCCCCAAGGATAGGGGTTCTTATGTAAAATCCCTTCACATGCAAGTCTTACCCCTGCAGAGCCAACTGGTGGAGCTGGCCCAAGACTCACCACCAGAGCTGACTGAGACAGTCATCAGCTTTATAAACTTGGATGCCACTAGTATATTGATAGTGTCTCTACTGCTAGACTTCCTAAGATAAATACTGGACAAATAGTAATTCATGTTGTGGCTGACTGTCTTGAGCTAAACTGTTCCAGTCAGACAATAGTATTAAATTGAGTAGAGTATCTATTCATTATGCATCTAATGCGACAACCAATGCAAATAATGTATGAGTATTTAGATTAACTAAAATAACATGGGGTAAGAAACCTCATAGATTTAAATAAGGTGGAGATAATGCCTTGATATCCAACAGAATATAGAACATAGAACAGAATATAGAATATCCAACAGAATATAGAACAGATATAGAATATCATTTATCCAAATGATAAAATGTTATTTTATCATTTGGATAGGCAGGTGACGCTAGTGGTAAAGAACCCGCTTGCTAATGCAGGAGGCATAAGAGATGTGGGTTCAATCCCTGGGTCAAGAAGATTCCTCTGGAGGAGGGCATGACAATCTACTCCAATATTCTTGCCTGGAGAATCCCATAGAAAGGGGCCTGGTGGGCTACAATCTATAATGTTGAGAAGAGTCAGACATGACTGAAGAGACTTAGCATGCAGACTACCATTTTAGTGAAAATAAAGGATTTTTTGGTATCATTGGAAGGTACATTTAATAGCCAAAGAGAAGGTTCACATAGATATTATTCTCAGAACTCTACAAGGGATTATAATGGTAAGGCACACCTGAAGTTCCCTTGTTTCTTGCACTTTGGTTTCTATGTTTGTCTTCATCATAACTCTCATCATAGATACCATAATGAATATTTGTGTCTATAAACTCCTTTTATAGACAATGAGCTCCTTTAGAACAGGGACTACTCATCATACATATCATAATACTTTTGTGATAAAATTCATTTTCTGAAAAATGAGCTCCTTTAGGACAGGGACTCTGTTTTATTAGTTTTTGATTCTCTAATTTAGAGGCATATGAAACATAGTAGGCTCTCAAGTGTTTGCTAACTTAATTTACAAAGGGAAGAGGAAGGGAAATGAGACTGTATGCTCATTCATAATTACTTCACAATGATACTCAGACACTTGGTGAAGTGACAGGACACAAAATTGTACTTTTTAGATAACTGATGAGTGACTTTTACTACAGGGTTTGTAATATTTATTATTGGGATTAAATCTATGATTACAGAGTTCACCATATTGCCCTGCTAAGTTGACTGTGCTATTTGGAACCAATTAATAATTTTGAAAAACCTTGAGAACAAATGCTATGAATGTGTGTGTGTCACTGTTGTTCAGTCACTAAGTTATGTCTGACTCTTTTGCGACCACATGGACTGTAGCTTGCTTGCCAGACTCCTCTGTCCATGGGATTTCCCAGGCAATCTAGGGGATTTCTACAGGATCTTCCCAACCCAGAGATTTAACCCAAGTCTCCTGTATTGCAGGTGGATTCTTTCCTGCTGAGGCACCTGAGAAGCCCATGAAAATTTAGACCTAGGTTGGATCCTTGGGTTGGGAAGGTCCCCTGAAGAAGGAAATGTCAACCCACTCCAGTATTCTTGCCTGGGAAATTCTGGACAGAGGAGCATGGCTGGCTACAGTCCATGGGGTCTCAAGAGTGGGGCATGACTCAGAAGTAAACCATCATCATCACCACCACCACCACACACACACACACACACACACACACGAAGATAGACAAGGCAGACAAGATACAGAAAAATGGTTGTCAGTGTGAACAGATTTTAGTTTATGTATTCTCTTTAAAACTAAATTCTAATAGAATAGAGAAATATATTCTAATAGAATAAACAATATAACATTTCTGCAAAGATTCATGGAAATGCATGTACGGAGCACTTAGATATAGGCATAGTACTTTGTGCTGGGAGTACAAACAAAGATGCATCCCAATTCCTGTCTTCAGAGGCCTTAAATACTCATTAGAGACAAGGGAATAAATAAATAAAGGCAAAATGCATCACAAGTGCTTTGTTTGAAATGTGTTCAAGGCAGTTCTCTAAGAGAAAGTGAAAGTTGCTCTGCCATGTCTGACTCTTTGTGACCCCCATGGACTATACAGTCCATGGAATTCTTCAGACCAGTATACTAGAGTGGGTAGCCGTTCCCTTTTCCAGGGATCTTCCCAACTCAGGGATCAAACCCAGGTCTTCCACATTGCAGGCAGATTCTTTATCAGCTGAGCCACCAGGGAAGCCCAAGAATACTGGAGTGGGTAGCCTATCTCTTCTCCAGTGGATCTTCCTGATCAAGGAATCAAACAAGGGCCTCCTGCATTGCAGGCAGAGTCTTTGCCAGCTGAGCTACCAGGGATGCCCTCTCTAAGAGACGATGTTGTCAACTGCACAGAGTATTGAGATCAAGGAAGGGTTGGCAGAGGAGGCAACGTTTGAGTTCAGTGTTGGAGATAAATAAGGTTGGCCAGGAGATGAGGGGAAAAAAACCAGAAAACAGTATGAGTATAGATACGATAATGTGATGGCCCAGAAGGCTTGTGTGAGTGGGAAAGGCAGCTGTGGGTTTCACTGAAATGAGATCTGTACCATCAGGTGCTGTCAGGTGGAAATGGCAGGGTAAGTAGCATATTTGATAGCAACCAAGATAAGGCTCCCTTGCAAATTGAACTTGAAACAAGCTAGATATAAATATAGATCTATTAAGGCAAAGCGCTTCATGTGTCAGTATCTATTAACTGCTTGATGCTAAGATGTATTTGTGCTGAGTGGCAGGAGCTGGTGGGCCTGCCAGTCCCAGTAGGGTGTAAGATCCAGAGAGGTTTTCCCCAAAGATAAGTATTTGCTTACAAGTACACATACCCCCTATTGTATTACAATGTGATTATACTTCATACTCTTCTAAGAGATAAAATTGTCTATGATGGAAATCAGAGGGAGAGCACAATGCAGGGCTAGGGGCTGGTTGGCAGCATGCAAGATCAAACTCCCTTTTAACTTGTATTAGACGAGGGATTAACATTGGATTTTGTGATATTTTTGACTGACACTCTTACAGTTCCATTAAGAATAATCTTGGGAAATTATCTGAATGCATCTACTTAAATGACAAGAATGGATGATAAATTATATATCTCCATAGCTGTCTGTAAAAAGAGGGGGAGGTTCTGTAGACACTGGAGATTAGGCTTTGCTCTGTATTTTTGTAGTTATATTATTTTCCCATCTTAAGTTAGTGAAGTAGAGTTGATGGCTTTACCTAGTTTCATGGAGAGCAAGCATATCACACTATGTCCGTACATGCTCAGCCACTCAGTAGCGTCCAACTCTTTGTGACGCTATGGACCATAGCCCACCAGGTTCCTCTTTTCTCAGCAAGAATACTGGAGTCATTTCCTCCTCTAGAGAATCTTCGCAATCCTGGATCGAAGCCGCATCTCCTGCATCTCTTGCTTTGGCAGGCAGATTCTTTACCATTGAACCACCTGGGAAGCCCTTACTTGGGAAACCAGAAATTGTCTTCCCTGGTGGCTCAGATGGTAAAGTGTCTGCCTGCAATGCGGGAGACCCGGGTTCAATCCCTGGGTTGGGAAGATCTCCTGGAGAAGGAAATAGCAACCCACTCCAGTATTCTTGCCTGGAGAATCCCACGGACAGAGAAGCATGGTAGGTTACAGTCCATGGGGTTGCAAAGAGTCGGACACAACTGAGCAACTTCACTCACTTCACTTGTTTATATCACCTCTGAGATACCATAATACAAATGTCTCTCACTGTGATGAAAAATGCACATGTCTATGCAGAATGATATCTGATTCAACATTGTGTTTGTGTTTTTCCAGTAGGCCCCTTTGAAAGGACGAACACATGCATTTCCTTTACCATCTGATCTTGATTTTATTCTAACCCTGTTATTTCCCACCCACGCAGGGCTTTGTGGCTTCCAACCCAGATTTATGAGATAACAGACCAGTGCTGCTGCCTCAGGAAAAGGTGCAACAATGAACGTTTTTCTGTTCAATAAAATTATTAAATGATGTTTTTGCTGTTTTTTCCCCAATATTTTTTATGAACTTTTACATTCACAGAGTTTCATAAAGTCCTGTGGCTCTTCAAGCAATAACCAATTACAATTGTTTGTCCTGTTGCCCAGGGTGAGATGTGATTGAAGTAGGACCAGGTCTGAATGTCCAATGAACACTTTCAAATTTCAGTAAAGTTCGTAATGTTACTTTATTCATGAAAGTGCTTTGAAAGGTTTAATTTTACTGATTGGATAGAAATTGGGAATATGACTGTTATTGCAATGCATATACTTCAGGCTACACCACTGTGCATATAAGGATAGTGTTTCAGTAACATTTACAAACGGAGAAGGCAATGGCACCCCACTCCAGTACTCTTGTCTGGAAAATCCCATGGACGGAGGAGCCTGGTAGGCTGCAGTCCATGACGTCGCTAAGAGTCGGACAGGATTGAGCGACTTCACTTTGACTTTTCACTTTCATGCATTGGAGAAGGAAATGGCAACCCACTCCAGTGTTCTTGCCTGGAGAATCCCAGGGATGGGGGAGCCTGGTGGGCTGCCGTCTATGGGGTCACACAGAGTCGGACACGACTGAAGCGACTTAGCAGCAGCAACATTTACAAAAGCAGTTGCACATTGACTGGTCCTTCCTTTTACTTTTCCCCAACAGTTCTGAGAAACCCCAGAATCTTTAATGTAACCTGTGGGCCTGTCAGTTTTCTTTGCAACTAGAATTAGCCATTTTTTTCCCACTATGCTGTGACTTGCTCTAATGATGTCTGCTACTTCAATATTCTGTCTTGCTGTCCCTATTAAACCATTTAAATGTTCTAGTAATTTTAATATCTTTCATCTAGGTCACATCATCCCAGCTTCTTCTTGCCCCTGAAAGCAAGATAAATATAATTATCCAGACCATAAGCTACACTCTCAGATTGAAAATATTGTCACAGCTTATATCATCATGTTTTCCAGTAAGAGGATCACTAGTTGTCACTTGTAAATCTTTCTCTTTTTCAGATTTCGTATAAGATAGGATATGATCTGTAGTCAAATGAAGCAAATCTATTCCAGTCATTAGTTTTCGCTGTCTGTTGGGAGAATGGGGGAAAGTAGGAAAAATGTTCCTGATTTGACAGCCCTGCATAATTTACCTCTCTGAGTAAAGCTAAAATGAAATATCCTCTCTGGGTCAAACTGAAATGAGCCACCTTGTCAGTTAGTACTAGTATCTTCTCCAGTAAATAGATCTGTCTCTTTGTACTGCTTTTTTGTGTGGAGGACAAGGTTCCCCAAGGTGAGAGCTGTTAGTTTATTATGGTGGTACACAAGTCTTTAGTTTTGTGTTGGTCACATGGCTTATATTTTTAGATCAAAAGATTGTCCCTTTGCAAATTCTTCCCTCTGGGTTAACTGTAATTTCTCAAAAATATATGACAGATGAGGCAGCTTTGGGTAAACATTTATGTACCATGCATTTCAGTTGGACTGGAACTTGGCTTCTAGTTAGGTAGAACAAGTAACACCACTTCCCTACAATCAGTTGCACAGTTTGATTTATATTAGGTTGAGACATCTACTGGGAATCCAACTCAAACAGCAATGGAGTTCAGGCACATCTAGAAGCCTGGAGGATGGGTAGACTCATTGATAACCAAAATGCAAAGTGAGGGTGACTGTGTTCCACAGAGTGAATTGACCATAATAAAACATGAAGTCTGGATTCATGATCAAGATTCTGTAACAGGGCATGAGGGTGAGAAGAAAGAAGCAGTTCTGTTTGTAACATGTTAGCTGGTGAAAATAGCATCATCTGGAATACAACAGGTGACCTTTGCTGGCTCTTTCCTTTCTGTTTCTATCAATAGTTATACGTATGGACACTTCTTCTTTTCTAACGAAAAATACAAATGCATATTTACACATTTATTTGTATAATAGATTAAAACTTCAATCCGTATATTGGAGAAGCATAATGACATTCACATATAAGTATTTGCATATGAAAGTCCTTGATTTGCATGGACAATTATAAGTACTTCTTTTTTTGCTGATGCAAATGAAGAAACACCTTTGGAAAATTGGCCTCATAATTTCTAATCATATATCATTGAATGGTGCATACACTTTTAGGAAAGGAATTGGCATCATTTTAAGAATAAGAAGTCATTTAGCAAGATTTTCTCTGGGAGAAGTGCTTCACAGAATGATCTTTTTTCTAATAATGCTTAAAAATTGAGCATTCAGTAGTCCAAAGCTGAAAGATGAAAGACTGACTTGGTGGTTCCTGGGTAAGCACAGAATGGCATACTTGACTTCACTTGACTGTTATATGAAGAATTTTATAAATGTTTTCATTAGAAGCAATCAGAGGATTGTTTGTTTATGATCTTTACGTTACAGAGGATTGAAATCTCTGAAAGGAAAGAGTGGCAGGAGGCCACTGGTTAAGTTTAAACAGGTCAAAGCTCAGCTTAGAAGGCCAGGGGCCATCCTAGGCGTTTTCAGTAATATTCCCAGGTTTCTATCGCTGCAAATAAATTTCAAAGTGAGCTAAATATTTCCTGAGGGCGTGAAACTCACATTAGAGTTTGAGCAGTTGTCAAAAAAGCTCTAGATCTCTCAGAAGACTGAGTATGTAGCATGATCTTTACTGTCGACATTCTGTCCAAAGTGTTTGGTCTGTCTCAGGGTGTTTCTCCCTGGTTATCAGTGATTTAGATATGTGAAATTGCTTCTTGTCATAAGCATGATCAGGAGGAGAACATTTTCAGTTCTATCATTTATATGCTTTCAGTAATTTCACTTCATTTACTGGGTCATGAGAAATGACATTTTTGTTTCTAAGTGAATAGTGTTATAATGAATTCACTTCAGATTGTTAAATCTTGTCTGTAACTGAGGTGACTCTGCCCTTATAAAATCACTCTGCAGTAAACCTTTTTTCCTCCTTGTTCATCCAATAACATAGCCATCCTCGGCACATGAAACAGATGCCTCTTAGAAGGCTGCTGACTTCTTTATCCAGGGTATTTTATGAAAGGGCATGAGGACACCATGTTGGGGACATATTTTATGAAAGGGCATGGGGACACTAACCACGGTCCAGTGACTCAGGCTCCAGCAGAATGTTTTTCCGGCTTGGTGCAGTGAGCCATCTCCCTTTCCTTCCCCTGAGGCCTGAATGGATTTGTATGTCTGCCAGGAAGGATTCTGGGCATCATTCTCCTCACGCATTTCATTCTTGTACTTTCGTATCTGTTAGCAATTCCAGAAGCTGTCATTGCTTTGGCATATTAATTAAATTTAAACTTAGAATTGATTTCCAGTCATTTCATTCACATATATATGTATGTATATATAATATATACATCTATATTATAGACTTGTGAATTATATGTCTATAAAACTGAATATATATGTATACACATATAATATATGTATATGTGTTTGTGTGTGTGTCTTCCAACTGAAAAGTTTATCCATAAGGATAATAAAATTTTTTCCACTCTCATGCAAGTAGGTTTGAAATCTGAAAAAAAAAATTGGGGAACACTTCAATAATTACAACACTTTTTGTATATCTGTAACAGTTCTTATGTTTATAGTAATCTTTTTGTGAAGGTAGGCCAAAATAACAGTCCCTAGTTTATAGATGAGAAAATGGAGTTTGAGGAGGTTTAAATGATCTGTTCAAGGTGATAACATGAGTCACTGCAAGACCCAAGGCTGAACTCAACATCAAGGGCCCTAGTTTGGTGTTTCTTCTGGTCCCACCAGGCCTGTATCTTCTTCTCTTGTATATCTAATAGCAGCTTCCACAGCCTTGGGTAGAGCTTAGAGTCTAGGCTGTGCTTGTTAAATTAATAGAGGCTTCTTCCTTAGCGATCACACAGTATTCCCAAACCAAGTGGGAATACTGCTCAGTGGTCTCACCTGTTAGCCCAACAATAATATCCTTAAAAATGCTAAGAGAAAGGACAACAGCTTAGAAGATAAAACTGTCACTTTAACTATCCTGAATGGTGATATCATATTATATAGAACCTATTTTGAGAGAGATGTGAGAAATCACGAGAGGATACCATCAATATATATCTCATTAAACTATGGCAATTAATACTGCCACATTAAGGCCTCATGCTGTTTGAGGCAGTAAAGCTTACAGCCTCTTTCTGTCCTGCAGATTTCTCCAAGGAACAGTTCAGTTTCCAAATCTGCCATGCAGCCTCATCAGCTTCTCCAACACACACACACACACACACACACGCACACACACACACACACTGTTCTACCTTGTCCGGCCTCAGATGAGACCCACCTCTATTGTTACACTGTGTTCACATGTTTCATTCTTACCTCTTTTGTCCCACCACTAGTTATGAACATCTGGAACAAAAGGCTAGAACTGAGTTCATTTTACCCTCAAAGCCTAATAGGTACTTAACACATGTTTCTTGGATGAATAGTAGAATCTAAAGAAACAGATCTTAAGTTACATTTGTCAGCCATCTGTAGGCATGCTGCATCAAATTTGAAGCACCACAGTTTAGGAGATACAAGAGGATACAAAAAAGAGTAATAATTATGATGAAGTGGCTGAAAAGTGAGAACTTAAAGGCAGGTTAAATCCCTGGAATAATGGCATGGGTGAGCCTACTTATCACGTTCACATGTATTTTTCTATAACAGATTGAAAGCTTTTTGAAGATACCCATGGAGCTTATTAGTACAGGAAATGGCAAAGAATACTTTCTCAGTTAAAATTTGTCAACCTGATTAATAGAAGATATTTATAAGCAGGCGAAGAGTGTACCTCCAGTCCTTCTTCCTCCTTTGAGTCATAAAAATCCACCATTTGGTTAACCATTGGTCTCCCTAGCCCACAAGACTAAAGTGTTTTGAGAGAGAAAACTGTGGGAAGTGGAGAGGACAGACAGAGTCCCCAAAGGATGCGTGACGTGCAAGATTGGGAGCTGTCCTCCACTCCTCAAAAATCAAAGGCACTTGGCAGCTTCTTAGGACTGAGGAAAACATGCTCTCTGATTGTGCACAGGAACACTTGAAATGGAGATACACATTTCATAACACATAAACAGGCCCCACGCCCACATGGGGGCAACGCAGGGCCAAGAGGGTTGGAGGGCCACAATATGAACTCCAAATTTGTGTTGAGCTTTGCTAAAAACTTTGAAATGTGAAGTAAAATGAGGGAAAGCTGACTTTTTTAAAAGGTACATAAAAGTATTAGTAAAAGGATGCTAACCTACCCAACTTAATAAACACTGAGTGATTTTTAGGCACCAGAACTTTATTTTTTTAAATATGAATTTATTGATTTTAATTGGAGGCTAATTATTTTACAATATTATAGTGGTTTTGCCATACATTGACATGAATCCACCACAGGTGTACATGTGTTCCCCATCCTGAACCCCCCTCCCACCTCCCTTCCCATCCCATCTTTCTGGGTAATCCCAGTGCACCAGCCTTGAGCACCCTGTCTCATGCATCAAACCTGGACTGGTGATTCATTTCACATATGATAATATACATGTTTCAATGTCATTCTCCCAAATCATCCCACCCTTTCCCTCTCTCACAGAGTCCAAAAGACTATTCTATACATCTGTGTCTCTTTTGGTGTCTCACATATAGGGTTATCACTACCATCTTTCTAAATTCCATATATATGCATTAGTATACTGTATTGGTGTTTTCTTTCTGACTTACTTCACTCAGTATAATAGGGTCCAGTTTCATCCACCTCATTAGAATTGATTCAAATGTATTCTTTTAAATGGCTGAGTAATATTCCATTATGTATATGTACCACAGCTTTCTTATCCATTTGTCTGCTGATGGGCATCTAGGTTGCTTCCGTGTCCTGGCTATTATAAACAGTGCTGCGATGAACATGGGGGTACACATATGTGTGTATGCCCAGCAGTGGGATTGCTGGGTCATACAGCAATTCTATTTCCAGTTTTTTAAGGAAGCTCCACACTGTTCTCCATAGTGGCTGTACTAGTTTGCATTCCCACCAACAGTGTAAGAGGGTTCCCTTTTCTCCACACCCTCTCCAGCATTTATTGCTTGTAGACTTTTAAATAGCAGCTGTTCTGACTGGTGTGAAATGGTACCTCGTTGTGGTTTTGATTTGCATTTCTCTGATAATGAGTGATACTGAGCATCTTTTCATGTGTTTGTTAGCCATCTGTATGTCTTCTTTGGAGAAATGTCTGTTTAGTTCTTTGGCCCATTTTTTGATTGAGTCATTTATTTTTCTGGAATTGAGCTGCAGGAGTTGCTTGTATATTTTTGAGATTAATTCTTTGTCAGTTGCTTCATTTGCTATTATTTTCTCTCATTCTGAAGGCTGTCTTTTCACCTTTCTTATAGTTTCCTTTGTTGTGCAAAAGCTTTTAAGTTTAATTAGGTCCCATTTGTTTATTTTTGCTTTTATTTCCAATATTCTGGGAGATGGGTCATAGAGAATCCTGCTGTGATGTATGTCGGAGAGTGTTTTGCCTATGCTTTCCTCTAGGAGTTTTATAGTTTCTGGTCTTACGTTTAGATCTTTAATCCATTTTGAGTTTATTTTTGTGTATGGTGTTGGAAAGTGTTCTAGTTTCATTCTTTTACAAGTGGTTGACCAGTTTTCCCAGCATCATTTGTTAAAGAGATTGTCTTTTCTCCATTGTATATTCTTGCCTCCTTTGTTGAAGATAAGGTGTCCATAGGTGCATGGATTTATTTCTGTGCTTTCTATTTTGTTCCATTGATCTATATTTCTTCTTTGAGGCACCAGAATTTTAAATGGATTATCCTTCCCCATAAACAGAAGTCCAGAGTCCCTACTGCTTCCTTCTGGGAGCTGCCATGTCTCTTCTTGTAGCATCATAAATAAGGGAAATCAGGATTTTTCCACATTCTAAAGGAAACTTGTTACCATCTGCTCCAGGATCTGACTTATCATCCAGGGCCAACCACTGGGATTTGCGTGGAAGGATCATTAGAAAAATGTGGTCCCCTGAAGATCCTACACCATATCTGCTGCTTTAGGGACAAGCTAATAATGGCCCTGCCGGAGAAGGCGATGGCACCCCACTCTAGTGCTCTTGCCTGGAAAATCCCATGGATGGAGGAGCCTGGTAGGCTGTAGTCCATGGGGTCGCGAAGAGTCGAATACGACTGAGCGACTTCACTTTCACTTTTCACTTCCATGCATTGGAGAAGGAAATGGCAACCCACTCCAGTGTTCTTGCCTGGAGAATCCCAAGGATGGGGGCGCCTGATGGGCTGCTGTCTATGGGGTCGCACAGAGTCGGACACGACTGAAGCGACTTAGCAGCAGCAGCAGCAGCAATAATGGCTCTGCACCCAGAATCCTGGGTTTTCGCTGATCAGAATTCAGACTTAATGTTGCCCAGGATGTTCAAAATCACATCAGAGAGAATAATTTGTCATGAGGATAAATAAATAATGCATTTGCTAGTTAGCGTGCAAATAAATGATGACTCCTGGAAACTGTAACCTATTCAAATCCTATCTTTTCGAGCAAAATTGGGCCTACCATATAGGCAGAGCTGCTCCTCCATTTCTAACTTTAATGTTCCTGCTTTGGCACAGGTATTCCTTCTCATTAGAGTTTTTCAACCAGAAAAGCTAATACCGGAATATATTATACTACATATTTACCTCAAACTTAACAGGACTGAAGCCTTGGTGGAGCAGTTGACATGCGAGGAATACTAACAGCACTGAGCAGAGCAGGGGAAGGAAAGAAACAGAAATGAGATGGAGAGTGACATTGTTGCTTATACATGAATAACGTAAAAGGCAGAGTAAGATTCTCAGGTAGGAAAGCTGGTCAGAGGCAAAGTATGCTGAGATAGATTTTCTTTTAATGGCAAAGAGTCCGACAGTAGACATTTTCCACAACTTTTACCAAATAGTGAATTTATAGGATTAAAAAATAAAATATACACATGTAGGTGGAATACTAAGGTTATTAGTAGAAATGAAAGTTGGCTAATGGATTCCTATCTTTTAAGGACTTTATTGTTAGAGTCTAGATTTATAAAGAGGGATACATCCAAAAATAGAACTCATTTTTTAATAACCAAAGAATCACTGATAGGAATTTGTGCAAGCCATAATGTTGCTCATCCCTTTACATGTTATTGATTTACCTTAGAGGAGATGAGTATAATTTTAAGAGATGGTTGGAAGACAAGACTCAGTCATTTTCACTTTATAGTACTCTTACTATGGTAGTGGTTTTTGTGGTGCATTATTGTATAACTTTCCAAGTATATAATTATAATTTGTCATACCAGCTAAGCAGCCAACTCCGTAGGAGAAATCATGCATTTTTAACTTTTTATTCTGCTATATAACACCCAGCACAGTGGTGGCCACATTAAAACCCAGTTACATATACAAAACACATCCTCCCCAGTAATACTCTTACGTGAAGGGACTGAACTGGAGCTGAGTAGTGGGCAGCCCCACAGTGCTGCCTGCAGACACATGATCATTGCTTATGGCAATCTCTTGTGGACACTTTGAGGGCAGAAGTATCTCAGAATCCCCAGAATCTAGCTTGACACCTAGCACAGAGTGGGTACCCGTAGCTGGCAAATATAGAGGTCTATTTGATTTGCAGTTCCACTTAAGGTATAAACCCACTTTGTTACCTGCAGCTCTACAGTCTTTTCCCTTCATTGTTCTCTCAAAGGATGATTAGACATAAGGTGGAACTAAAAGTCAAGAGAAGAAATTGGGTCAAATAAGCCTCAGGTGTTGAATGTGACAGGAGAGAATTTGTATGACTCCCCTGAGCCCAGGAGCTGTGGAGTGTCCTTAGATGACCCGGGCAGATGAGAGGGGGAGTTGGACAATTATGTAGAGAGGCTGGAATAGAAGCAGAAGCAGTGACTCAAAAATGGCACAGCTCCAAGCTTCGGAACCATGACGGAAGCAGGTGATGATTTGTGGAGCTATCTTAGTCTCCAACAGAAACAAGAAAAGACAGTTTTGATGAAGAAGTTGAAAGGAATAGAATGTAATAGGTAAATCTGAGGAAAAATAAGCAGACAGTTTGCGCGTGTGAGCATAGTAAGTGTGCTTCCACCTTGGGGTCGCTCTCCAGAGAGCCCGTGATTCCCATCTTTTCATTCTTCAGGTCCTTACTTATTCATCACTTTATCAATGGTACAGATGAACCTATTTCCAGGACAGGAATAGAGACACAGACATAGTGAATGCACATGTGGACACAGGGGAGGAGGATAGGAAGGGGAAGGTGGGATGAACTGGGAGATTAGAACTGACGTATATGTACTACAATGTGTGAAATAAACAGCTAGTGAGAGCTGCTCTATAACACAGGCAGCTCAGCTCGGTGCTCTGTGATGATCTAGAGGGGTGGGTGGAGCGGGTGAGAAGGAGGCTCAGGAGGAAGGGAACATGTGTGTACATATAGCTGATTCACTTTGTTGTACAGTAGAAACTAACATAACATTATAATGCAATTACACTCAAATTAAAAAAAGAAAAAATGAGGTTTTGCCTGGCCATCATATTAAAAACATAGCAGTCTATTTCCCCCATCCCTCTGTGTGCTTTAATGGACTTGCCCTGCTCTCTTCCATAGCGTTACTCATTTCTTAAAATACCATTTCCTTTCTTATTTATGATCTGTCTCTTTTGAGTGCAGCAAAAGAGCCATGAAGGCAGGAATGTTGGCTGTGTTAATTCTCTGCTGCCTCCTCAGCACTTAGAATAGTGCTCAGAACTTAGTAGGCATTGAATGAATGAATGAATGAATGAAGCAAACTCTCTGGAGGGAAGCACTGAGAACTGGGGATGCAGATTTCTTGATCCATCACAAATTTTTATTTGCTAGACAATCAGATTCTCTATCCTGGCTTCAATGTTTCATCTGTAATATTGCCTGAGTCATGACAAGTTGGGGGTAAGAAGAACATCGTATTTCCCCAGGGAAAAAACAGACTAGTACATCTCTTTAAATTTCTTCTGCTTCATAGTCCCATGACTTTGTGAATCTAAGGTTTCATGATCTAAATATTCCATTTTTCCCCACAGTGAATCCTCCTTTACCTTTTAAATCAAATGAATATCTCAATTTTATGTGAAATCCTCAAATGGTGACCTTTATCCTTGGTTTATATGTGAGTAAAATACATATATATACAAGCATGTCAATAAAATGCATATATAAACATACAAATGTGATGCTGCTGCTAAGTCACTTCAGTCGTGTCCGACTCTGTGCGACCCCATAGACAGCAGCCCACCAGGCTCCCCTGTCCCTGGGATTCTCTAGGCAAGAACACTGGAGTGGGTTGCCATTTCTTTATCCAATGTATACACACCTATGTGTAAACATAAGATATAAAAGAAACCAAAATAATTTACTGTGCCATTACTCTACTAGTTATTCTATATTGGCAAATTGACTAGTATATCCAGTTGAACCATTCGAAGCAGTTTTACTGATGTATTTTATTTTTTACACCTGTTCTTTAAAAGAATTGACCAGATGCAATAGACAATTCCTTAGCTGTTATTTAGAGAAAGCTTTGAGCTTGAATCAATATGATATTTCGCTCTGTAGGTATTGAAAATCATTCTACTGTTGTCACTAATTGCTTTGATATTCTGCAAAAGTACAAAGTGTCAGCTATTTATTAATAAATCTGTTTTTGTAGTAGGGGGCGCATCTTTACTGTTTATCATGTACCAGCAGTAAAAAGTACTGAAGCCCTGAATAGAGCATGTAATGAAAGACTCTGTCAGTGTGCGGTATATCTGCTGATTAGAAAGCAGGGATCTTGTGTAAAGGGATACACAAGAAGAAGGACAGTATACAGACAATTCTTCCAAAGCCCTCATCGCCAGTGATTACTCTTACATGGATTAAATGCTGTTAGACACAATCATTTATCAAGCAGTTGTGAAATGGGGAAATATAAAACTAAAAAGAGATTTCTGATGGCTTATCACAGTCAGCCACTGGGCTAGGCTTGCATAGAATTCATGAGATTAAGTAGATAAAACACACATTTATTTGATTCTCTGGTGTAACTAAATTGAGAAAGGTGGTTTGCAAGACAGATATCTCATGTCTTTTAGTCAGCAGTGAGTGATAGAGAAAGCAGTCCTCTATCTTCATCTTTTCCACAGAACTCTTCTAGAGATGCAAACCACAGCTCCAAACCATCCTGGGAAACAAAATTGTTTCCTCAGACAAGAAGGAGTGATGGGAGAATGTACTCCTCCATCATATACAAGCCACCATGTACTCAAATTTATTGCTGGATGTAGATGTCTATGAATTATTGTTTGGGGAGCATTGAGAAAACTCTCTTAGTCCCCGAGGATCATTTGCACCAGCTTAGACCAGTCTCTGAAATCATCATCACTGTGTCTGACAATTACAGGGACCCAAATTCCATGGATTATTTTTTTCTCCAGGTCTAGTTTAAGGATGTTTAAGGACTAGTTTAAGGATGACACCAACAAAAATGAACTTTATCTGGACAAGAAGTACAATATAGCTCCTGGGGACCCTGTGCTGGAAACTCAGTGGAGCTGAGCATGTGTACATAGCCTCTAGTTCGTCCAGACAGACCACAGACTTCTGCTCTGGCAGAACATCTAAAGCTTTTCAGAACATGTGAATTAAATGCCTAATACAATATGTGCCAAGCCAATAGGGAGGAATACAAGTGACTTCTGTTTCTAGTGGGAGGAAAGTGTATAAATAAATAACTGCACACATGCAATATGCTAACTGAGAAATGCATTATGCTGGTTAGGGTTTAAGTGGAATTAGTAACACATTGGGCTAGAGGAAAGGTTTCATTTAAGCTTTATGGAGAATGTGATTCTAGGAGGAGGCTTCTAGAAGGGTTGAGAGGTCGTCAGATAAACCAGGAAGTTTGAAATATTACAAAAGGCCTTTTTTCCTCTTAGTGCTCAGTGCTGACCAGTTGCGTGCCTCTTTCCTCCACTGCCTCCCATTTCTAGATTAGTTGTCGCCATGGGTTTTGGAGACTTGAAAAGCCCCGCTGGCCTCCAGGTGCTCAATGACTACTTGGCGGACAAGAGTTACATAGAGGGATATATGTCATCACAAGCAGATGTGGCAGTATTTGAAGCCGTCTCCGGCCCACCACCTGCTGACTTATGTCATGCCCTCCGTTGGTATAATCACATCAAATCTTATGAGAAGGAAAAGGCCAGCCTGCCAGGAGTGAAGAAAGCTTTGGGCAAGTATGGCCCTGCTAATGTGGAAGACACCGCAGAAAGTGGAGCTACAGATAGTAAAGATGATGAGCACATGGATCTCTTTGGATTTGATGAGGAGGAGGGAAGTGAAGAAGCCAAGAGGCTAAGAGAAGAACACCTTGCCCAGTATGAGTCAAAGAAAGCCAGAAAACAAGCACTTGTCACCAAGTCTTCCATCTTATTAGATGTGAAACCTTGGGATGATGAGACCGATATGGCAAAACTAGAGGAATGTGTCAGAAGCATTCAAGCAGATGGCTTGGTCTGGGGCTCTTCTAAACTAGTTCCGGTTGGGTATGGCATTAAAAAACTTCAAACACAGTGTGTAATTGAAGATGACAAAGTTGGGACAGACATGCTGGAGGAGCAGATCACTGCTTTCGACGAGTATGTACAGTTTATGGATGTGGCTGCATTCAACAAGATCTAAAATCCATCATGGATCAGTGCCCTTAAATAAAAGTTTGAAAGACAAAAAATAAATAAATAGATAGATAAAATATTACAAAAGAAATGCCGAAAAATGAAATAGTCTTGCACAGTGCAGTGGTACCTCTCTGACGACTGGTGCTTTGAATTCCTCCCACCCCAGCCTGATTCACATATTTTTTTCTTCTGTGGCAGCTTTCATTCATATAGCACTATGTAGCTTATGAGTATTTACATATGTTGTCTCATTTGATCTTCTGGCCACCTTCAAGTTTTTTCAGGCTTAGGAAAGACTGGCCAAGCACTGCATAAAATTATCTGAGTGATGATTTTATCAACTTCTTCAAGGAGAGTACATAGCAGGCTCCAGCCTACACACATAGAAACATTAATTCATTACATGTCATGGGTGTCATAGGGCATTAAGACTTAATCCTCTGGTTGAGAAAGCGTAGGATAGATATCCATCAAACTCATCTCCTTGTTGTCCTGACTACAAAGATATGTTTGTCAGCCTCCCCAGAAACAAAGTGGGACCAAGTGTCTAAGTTCTAGTCAACAGAACACACACAGAATTGACGCATGCTGCTTCTCAACCAGCCTCATAAAATCCTCCTGTGTGCTTCTCCATATCCTTTCCCTGTCCACTGGCTGAAATAAGAGGACCCTGAAGATATAGAGTACAGAGTCATAAAAACCACCTGCCAAATACCATTATCATACTGTTATGGAAGAAAAAATAAAGTTTTATTATGTTAAGCCATTAAATTTGGGGACTTATTTCTTAAAGTGATTAGCCTTCCTTGATTAAGATGGCAGATATATTATTTCCCAAGATTTATAGCTAAAGAAGGGCTTCCCTGCTGACTCAGATGGTAAAGAATCTGTCTGCAATGCAGGAGACCCATGTTCAATCTATGATTTGGGAAGATCCCCTGGAGAAGGGAATGGCTACCCATGCCAGTATTCTTGCCTGGAGAATTCCATGGACAGAGGAGCCTGGTGGGCTGCAGTCTGTGGGCATGAAAAGAGTCAGACACAACTGAGCAACTGACACTTCCATAACTAAAGAAAGAAAGATTCACTGAAAAGGAAACTTTGACCAAGGCAAAATGGAAAGTAGAGAATGGAAACTCCACTTGAATGCACACTATGTGACTCTAGAGCCCCTACTCTTACTGTTCTCCCCAGCATCTTCTCTATATAGAGGCGAAGGACTGCACAAGAACTAGGTCCAGCATAAAAGTTCTTTAATCACCAGTGATTTGGTGACTACCTACAGCCAGCTGAATTACACTTTGGCTTTGAGAATAAAGTCCTGTAATGGTGTTCCCCTCAAAAGTTATAGCTCATTTGGTAAAGAATCCTCTTGCAATGCAGGAGACCCCGTTTTGATTCCTGGGTCAGGAAGATCCTCTGGAGAAGGGATAGGCTATCCACTCCAGTATTTTTGGGCTTCCCTTGTGGCTCAGCTGGTAAAGAATCTGCCTGCGGTGTGGGAGACCTGGGTTTGATCCCTGGGTTGGGAAGATCCCCTGGAGAAGGGAAAGCCTACCCATTCCAGTATTCTGGCCTGGAGAATTCCACGGACTGTATAGTCCATGGGGTTGCAAAGAGTCAGACATGACTGAGTGACTTTCACTTTTCATTTTGAAAAGTTAGCTGAGCTTTGGCCTTTTCATTTCTGCTAGGAAACTGGCATGCCTCCCAACATCTCCTACCCAGTACCAGAGAGACACATCTGTCTCTTTGTTCTGCAACTTTGTCACTCAAAGCATCATCTACAGACCAGGAGTGTGGGCATCCCGGGGAAGTTATTAGAAATGCAGAATTGAAGCCTACTGAACCAAATATGCATCTTAGCTAAACCTCCAGGTGATTCTTATGCACATTAAATTTTGAGAAGTGTGGGTCTGCTGCTGCTGCTGCTGCTAAATCACTTCAGTCATGTCCGACTTTGTGCGGCCCCATAGACAGCAGCCCACCAGGCTCCACTGTCCCTGGGATTCTCCAGACAAGAACACTGGAGTGGGTTGCCATTTCCTTTTCCAATACATGAAAGTGAAAAGTGAAAGTGAAGTCACTCAGTGTATCGGACTCTTAGCGACCCCATGGACTGCAGCCCACCAGGCTTCTGCATCCATGGGATTTTCCAGGCAAGAATACTGGAGTGGACTGCCATTGCCTTCTCCGAGTGTGGGTCTACAGCATCACTATAGCTTGAGATTTGCTTTCCTGACTTAGAGTATCCCAGCATCTGTTGTCTGTTCTAACCAGTATCCTCTTCATCTCGGCAAGTCTCCACGTGTTCTCTTACCTTGACCACACCCTTCTCTGGCTGCAAGTGTGTTGACTTCCAGATACCTGCTTTGACTCACTTCAGGCCTGAGTTTTGCTTCCTTTCATGTCATCTAGCCATCCCAGATTGAAAATTGGGTTCCACAAGCAGGCACGAGCTCTTATAAAGTAGATGTGCACTCAAGGGAGTAAGATTTTAGGTGCTCTGTAGTTAATTGAAGTGTCATATTAGCTCCAGGTATTAAATGGGAATCTATGAAAAATGAGTCCCTGATTAATCAATGACTAAGTCAGCCTCTAGTAGAGGGAAAAGATCAGGACATAACGGGTTATCCTGGGAGGACCTGCAATGTTAGGTGTTCATTTTTGGACTGATTAACATTGATTAATTCTCCTCCAGGCTTCCCAGGTGGCTCAGTGGTCAAGAATTTGTCTGCCAAACAGGAGACCTGAGTTTGATCCCTGGGTTCGGAAGATCTGCTGAAGAGGAAGTGACAACCCACTCCAGTATTCTTGCCTTAAAAATCCCAGGGACAGAGGAGCCTAGTGGGCTATAGTCCATGGGGCCACAGAGAGTTGGACATGACTTAGCAACTAAACAGAACAGAATTCTCTTCCACAACAAAACATGTTGGCTTATTTGCCTCTTATGGCATTATAAAAACTAAAACTAATACTATCAGCTTCCTCCTTTAAATGAGAATGTATCACTGCTCGTAACTGAAATACCTCAAGTGTCAGCAGAGAAGGGTGATAGCATCTTTTTTTGTATCTTCTGCATTTATTGCTACTCAGGCATCTGGCTTTGAGAATTAGCCAAGAATAGAAGTGCAGAGGCTTGTACTCTGAGATAACACAGAGCTGTAGTCTCTGAACGGGGTGACTCAAAGAATTTTGTAGGTCAAAGTTAGAGTTTCCGGACTTGAAATTCAATTACTCAAAAATGATTCACATCTCTTTTTTGATCGGGAATCTTAACATGTGACCCATTGTTCTTCAACTGCTAACAAGTAAGGGGGGTTAGTGGCATCATTGGCAGCTGTCTTTGGAATGCGGTGGAGAGGAGTGTGGGTCCCTGGGCCCTGTGGCTGAGTCTCAGTTCTGGAACCATCCTTACTTGTTCTGTGAGCTTGTAGAAGTTGTATAACCTCTCTAGATCTCAGTTTCCTCTAAAAATGGATTCACAGGGTTCTTCTAAGTTAAATAAGACATGAAAAGTATTGAGTTGGTCAAAAAGTTCATTCTAATTTTTCTGTAACAGCTTTTGGAAAATCCTGAGTGAGCAGTTTTGGCCAACCCAACATTTAGAACAGAACAGACAGAAATACAGGATTATCAAGAAGAATCAGCTCTTATCTTTTGCACCCATTTTCACCACTGTCATCTTTAGAAAGTGTAGAAAGAAAGGATTTAAAATAAACTAGTTGCTCAGGTAGGAGCTAAGATGGCGGAGGAGTAGGACGGGGAGAACACTTTCTCCCCCACAAATTCATCAAAAGAACATTTAAACACTGAGTAAATTCCACAAAACAACTTCTGAATGCCGGCAGAGGACATCAGACACCCAGAAAAGCAACCCAAGTCTTCGAAAGGAGGTAGGAAAAAATATAAAAGACAAAAAAAGAGACAAAAAAGGGAGGCACGGAGTTCCATCCTGGGAAGGGAGTCTTAAAAAGAGAGAAGTTTCCAAACACCAGGAAACCTTCTCACTGCCGAATCTGTGCCGAGCCTTGGAAGCACAGAGGGCAACATAACAGGGAGGAAAAATAAATAAACAATTAAAACCTGCAGATTGCGAGCCCTACGGTAACTCCCCCAGCAGAGAAGCAGTGCAGATGTCTGCACATGCCACTAGCAAGCGGGGGCTGGGCAGGGAGGCGCGGCGCGGGCTGCATTGCTTAGAGTAAGGATCTGGCCTGAATACCCCGAGCGCTATCTGATCGAAATAATTTGGGCTAGCAAACCAGGCTGTGGGATATCTACCACGTGAAAAGCCAGCCCTAACCTAAGACAACGCCAGGCCCACGCACGGAACAAAGGACTGAACAGAGATAGCCGGCTGCAGACCATCCCCCACCCCCCCCCTGCTGACAGGCAGCCAGAGCCGGAAGGGGGCAATCGCAGCCCCAGAGAGACATTATCTATAAAACTGTAAGCAGGCTCCTTTGCTAACTAAAACTTCTTGGGGGTCTGGATGGTCAACATCTGCCTAAGGTGTGCAGGTTGTACACCTAGATAACAGAGTGGCGGGGAGGCGATAAGTCACAGCAATCGCGCTCGCCAAACACCTCATCACCTGAGCTGCTCAGACCTGGGAAGGGCACAAAACGCAGAGTCTGCACCTCTGAGGACTACCTGAGTGGCTTAGACCTGGGAGGTGCAAGCAGCCCAGGGCCGGCCACGAATGGTTCCCAGCGGAGCAACCTAGAGCCTGAGCAGTGTGTGCAGGGAGGCTACATGCGCTGTGAGCGGGGGCAGACCCAGTGTGGCTGAGGCACTGCAAGCACACACCAGTGTTATTTGTTTGCAGCGTCCCTCCCTCCACACAGCATGACTGAACAAGTGAGCCTAAAAAAAACAAACAAACAAAGTGTCCACCACCTTCCCTTTTGTGTCAGGACGGAAACCAGACACTGAAGAGACCAGCAAACAGAAGAAGCTATAACAGAGGGAACTGCCTTGGAAGCTACAGGCAATAGATTAAACCCTGTGGTTAGTACCGACTACATAGGAAGGAGCCTATAGATCTTGAGAAATATAAGTCAGACCAAGGAACTAGCTGAAGATGAACTGACCCCACAATACTCACAACAAAACCAGAGAAAGTCCTAGATATATTTTTACTATTTTTATGATCATTCTTTCTTTATTTTTTTTTAATTTTTAAAAATATTTTAAGTCCTCTATTATTCCTTTAATTTTCACTTTTATAACCTACTATTACTTTGCAAAAAAAAAAAAAGACCCTGTTTTTTTAAAGCAAATTTCATATGTATATTTTTAAATAATTTTTGTGACCTTATTTTTCTTCTTTTCTTCAACATTGTATTTTTGAAATTCCAAAGTATACTCTAGATTTTTAATTTTTGCTTTTTGTATTTGTTACCAATTTTGTACCTTTAAGAACCCAATCTTCAGGACCCATTTTTCATTAGGGAGTGAGATTACTGGCTTGACTGCTCTCTTTCTTTCTGGACTCTCCTTTTTCTCCACCGGGTTGCCTGTGTCTCCTCCCTAACCCCTCTCTACTCTACCCAACTCTGTGAATTTCTGTGTGTTCCAGACGGTGGAGAACACTTAGGGAACTGATTACTGGCTGGATCTGTCTCCCTCCTTTTCATTTCCCCCTTTTATCCTCCTGGCCACCTCTGTCTCCTTCCTCCTTCTTCTCTTCTCTGTATAACTCCGTGAACATCTCTGAGCAGTCCAGTTGTAGAGTGCACATAAGGAAGTGATTACTGGCTAGCCCACTCTCTCCTCTATTGGTTCCACCTCATCTCATTCGGGTCACCTCTAACTCCCTCCTCCCTCTTCTCTTCTCCTTATAACGCTGTGAACCTCTCTGGGTGACCCTCATGGAGGAGAAACTTTTCATCTTTAACGTAGATGTTTTATCAATGGTGTTGTATAGAAGGAGAAGTTTTGAAACTACTGTAAAAATAAGACCGATAACTGGAAGCAGGAGGCTTAAGTCCAAACCCTGACTCCAGGGAACTCCTGACTCCAGGGAACATTAATTGACAGGAGCTCATCAAACGCCTCCATACCTACACTGAAACCAAGCACCACACAAGGGCCAACAAGTTCCAGGGCAAGACATACCAAACAAATTCTCCAGCAACACAGGAACACAGCCCTGAGCTCCAAGATACAGACTGCCCAAAGTCACCCCAAAACCATAGACATCTCATAACTCATTACTGGATACTTCATTGCACTCCAGAGAGAAGAAATACAGCTCCACCCACCAGAACACCGATACAAGCTTCCCTAACCAAGAAACCTTGACAAGCCACCTGTACAAACCCACACACAGCAAGGAAACGCCACAATAAAGAAAACTCAACAAACTGCCAGAATACAGAAAGGACACCCCAAAGTCAGCAGTTTAAACAAGATGAAGAGACAGAGGAATACCCAGCAGATAAAGGAACAGGATAAATGCCCACCAAACCAAACAAAAGAGGAAGAGATAGGGAATCTACCTGATAAAGAATTCCGAATAATGATAGTGAAATTGATCCAAAATCTTGAAATCAAAATGGAATCACAGGTAAATAGCCTGGAGACAAGGATTGAGAAGATGAAAGAAAGGTTTAACAAGGACTTAGAAGAAATAAAAAAGAGTCAATATATAATGAATAATGCAATAAATGAAATCCAAAACACTCTGGAGGCAACAAATAGTAGAATAACAGAGGCAGAAGATAGGATCAGTGAATTAGAAGATAGAATGGTAGAAATAAATGAATCAGAGAGGAAAAAATAAAAACGAATTAAAAGAAATGAGGACAATCTCAGAGACCTCCAGGACAATATTAAACGCTACAACATTCGAATCATAGGGGTCCCAGAAGAAGAAGACAAAAAGAAAGACCATGAGAAAATACTTGAGGAGATAATAGTTGAAAACTTCCCTAAAATGGGGAAGGAAATAATCACTCAAGTCCAAGAAACCCAGAGAGTCCCAAACAGGATAAACCCAAGGCAAAACACCCCAAGACACATATTAATCAAATTAACAAAGATCAAACACAAAGAACAAATATTAAAAGCAACAAGGGAAAAACAACAAATAACACACAAGGGAATTCCCATAAGGATAACAGCTGATCTTTCAATAGAAACTCTTCAAGCCAGGAGGGAATGGCAAGGCATACTTAAAGTGATGAAAGAAAATAACCTACAGCCCAGATTATTGTACCCAGCAAGGATCTCATTCAAATATGAAGGAGAAATCAAAAGCTTTACAGACAAGCAAAAGCTGAGAGAATTCAGCACCACCAAACCAGCTCTCCAACAAATACTAAAGGATATTCTCTAGACAGGAAACACAAAAACAGTGTATAAATTCAAACCCAAAACAATAAAGTAAATGGCAACGGGATCATACTTATCAGTAGTTACCTTAAATGTAAATGGGTTGAATGCCCCAACCAAAAGACAAAGACTGGCTGAATGGATACAAAAACAAGACCCCTACATATGTTGTCTACAAGAGATCCACCTCAGAACAGGGGACACATACAGACTGAAAGTGAAGGGCTGGAAAAAGCTTTTCCTTGCAAATAGGGACCAAAAGAAAGCAGGAGTAGCAATACTCATATCAGATAAAATAGACTTTAAAACAAAGGCTGTGAAAAGAGACAAAGACGGTCACTACATAATGATCAAAGGATCAATCCAAGAAGAAGATATAACAATTATAAATATATATGCACCCAACACGGAAGCCCCGCAATATGTAAGACAAATGCTAACAAGTATGAAAGGAGAAATTAACAATAACACAATAATAGTGGGAGACTTTAATACCCCACTCACACCTATGGATAGATCAACTAAACAGAAAATTAACAAGGAAACACAAACTTTAAATGATACAATAGACCAGTTAGACCTAATTGATATCTATAGGACATTTCATCCCAAAACAATGAATTTCACCTTTTTCTCAAGGGCACATGGAACCTTCTCCAGGATAGATCACATCCTGGGCCATAAATCCAGCCTTGGTAAATTCAAAAAAAATGAAATCATTCCAAGCATCTTTTCTGACCACAATGCAGTAAGATTAGATCTCAATTACAGGAGAAAAACTAGTAAAAATTCCAACATATGGAGGCTGAACAACACACTGCTGAATAACCAACAAATCACAGAAGAAATCAAAAAAGAAATCAAAACTTGCATAGAAACGAATGAAAATGAAAACACAACAACCCAAAACCGGTGGGACACTGTAAAAGCAGTCCTAAGGCGAAAGTTCATAGCAATACAGGCATACCTCAAGAAACAAGAAAAAAGTCAAATAAATAACCTAACTCTACACCTAAAGCAACTAGAAAAGGAAGAAATGAAGAACCCCAGGGTAAGCAGAAGGAAAGAAATCTTAAAAATTAGGGCAGAAATAAATGCAAAAGAAACAAAAGAGACCATAGAAAAAATCAACAAAGCCAAAAGCTGATTCTTTGAAAGGATAAATAAAATTGAGAAACCATTAGTCAGACTCATCAAGAAACAAAGGGAGAAAAATCAAATCAATAAAATGAGAAATGAAAATGGAGAGATCACAACAGACAACACAGAAATACAAAGGATCATAAGAGACCACTATCAACAATTATACGCCAATAAAATGGACAACGTGGAAGAAATGGGCAAATTCTTAGAAAAGTACAACTTTCCAAAACTGGACCAGGAAGAAATAGAAAATCTTAACAGACCCATCACAAGCATGGAAATTGAAACTGTAATCAAAAATCTTCCAGCAAACAAAAGCCCAGGTCCAGATGGCTTCACAGCTGAATTCTACCAAAAATTTAGAGAAGAGCTAACACCCATCCTACTCAAACTCTTCCAGAATATTGCAGAGGAAGGTAAACTTCCAAACTCATTCTATGAGGCACCATCAACCCAATACCAAAACCTGACAAAGATGCCACAAAAAAAGAAAACTACAGGCCAATATCACTGATGAACATAGATGCAAAAATCCTTAACAAAATTCTAGCAATCAGAATCCAACAACACATTAAAAAGATCATACACCATGACCAAGTGGTCTGTATCCCAGGGATGCAAGGATTCTTCAATATCCGCAAATCAATCAATGTAATACACCACATTAACAAATTGAAAAATAAAAACCATATGATTATCTCAATAGATGCAGAGAAAGCCTTTGACAAAATTCAACATCTATTTATGATAAAAACTCTCCAGAAAGCAGGAATAGAAGGAACATACCTCAACATAATAAAAGCTATATATGACAAACTCACAGCAAACATTATCCTCAATGGTGAAAAATTGAAAGCATTTCCTCTAAAGTCAGGAACAAGACAAGGGTGCCCACTTTCACCATTACTATTCAACATAGTTTTGGAAGTTTTGGCCACAGCAATCAGAGCAGAAAAAGAAATAAAAGGAATCCAAATTGGAAAAGAAGAAGTAAAACTCTCACTGTTTGCAGATGACATGATCCTCTACATAGAAAACCCTACAGACTCCACCAGAAAATTACTAGAACTAATCAATGATTATAGTAAAGTTGCAGGATATAAAATCAACACCCAGAAATCCCTTGCATTCCTATACACTAATAATGAGAAAACAGAAAGAGAAATTAAGGAAACAATTCCATTCACCATTGCAATGGAAAGAATAAAATACTTAGGAATATATCTACCTAAAGAAACTAAAGACCTATATATAGAAAACTAAGACCTATATATAGAAAACTATAAAACACTGGTGAAAGAAATCAAAGAGGACACTAATAGATGGAGAAATATACCATGTTCATGGATTGGAAGAATCAATATTGTGAAAATGAGTATACTACCCAAAGCAATCTATAGATTCAATGCAATCCCTATCAAGCTACCAACGGTATTCTTCACAGAGCTAGAACAAATAATTTCACAATTTGTATGGAAATACAAAAAACCTCGAACAGCCAAAGCTATCTTGAGAAAGAAGAATGGAACTGGAGGAATCAACCTACCTGACTTCAGGCTCTACTACAAAGCCACAGTCATCAAGACAGTATGGTACTGGCACATAGACAGAAATATAGATCAATGGAGCAAAATAGAAAGCCCAGAGGTAAATCCACGCACATATGGACACCTTATCTTTGACAAAGTAGGCAAGAATATACAATGGATTAAAGACAATCTCTTTAACAAGTGGTGCTGGGAAAACTGGTCAACCACTTGTAAAAGAATGAAACTAGAGCACTTTCTAACACCATACACCAAAATAAACTCAAAATGGATTAAAGATCTAAACATAAGACCAGAAACTATAAAACTCCTAGAGGAGAACATAGGCAAAACATGCTGTGACATACATCACAGCAGGATCCTCTATGACCCACGTCCCAGAATATTGGAAATAAAAGCAAAAATAAACAAATGGGACCTAAGTAACCTTAAAAGCTTCTGCACATCAAAGGAAACTATAAGCAAGGTGAAAAGACAGCCTTCAGAATGGGAGAAAATAATAGCAAATGAAGCAAGTGACAAACAACTAATCTCAAAAATATACAAGCAACTCCTACAGCTCAATTCCAGAAAAATAAATGACCTAATGAAAAAATGGGCCAAAGAACTAAATAGACATTTCTCCAAAGAAGACATACAGATGGCTAACAAACACATGAAAAGATGCTCAACATCACTCATTATCAGAGAAATGCAAATCAAAACCACTATGAGATATCATTTCACGCCAGTCAGAATGGCTGCAATCCAAAAGTCTACAAGTAATAAATGCTGGAGAGGGTGTGGAGAAAAGGGAACCCTCTTACACTGTTGGTGGGAATGCAAACTAGTATAGCCACTATGGAGAACAGTGTGGAGATTCCTTATAAAACTGGAAATAGAACTGCCTTATGATCCAGCAATCCCACTGCTGGGCATACACACTGAGGAAACCAGAAGGGAAAGAGAAAAATGTACCCCAATGTTCATCGCAGCACTGTTTATAATAGCCAGGACATGGAAGCAACCTAGATGTCCATCAGCAGATGAATGGATAAGAAAGCTGTGGTACATATACATAATGCAGTATTACTCAGCCATTAAAAAGAATACATTTGAATCAGTTCTAATGAGGTGGATGAAACTGGAGCCCATTATACAGAGTGAAGTAAACCAGAAAGAAAAACACCAATACAGTATACTAACGCATATATATGGAATTTAGAAAGTTGGTAACAATAACCCTGTATACGAGACAGCAAAAGAGACAGTGATGTATAGAACAGTCTTTTGGACTCTGTGGGAGAGGGAGAGGGTGGGATGATTTAGGAGAATGGCATTGAAATACTTATAATATCATATATGGAACGAGTCGCCAGTCCAGGTTAGATGCACGATACTGGATGCTTGGGGCTGGTGCACTGGGACGACCCAGAGGGATGGTATGGGGAGGGAGGACAGAGGAGGGTTCAGGATGGGGAATACATGTATACCTGTGGCAGATTCATTTCGATATTTAGCAAAACCAATACAATATTGTAAAGTTTAAAAATAAAATAAAATAAACTAGTCGTTATCTTTGGCTGAAATGTTTTCCTGTTTCCTGGTTGGAAAATGTATTATGTAAGCATTGAAAACAATCATATTGGAAGCCAGTAGCACTATAGATGGGGACCCTAGGCCACCAAGAGGCCCCATGAAGGCACTGGACATAGAGGTTAGAATAATAATTGCTTAATTCACTTTGTTGAATATTGTCCTTGCCTCCTCCCTTACTGATAGTCTAGCTTTCCAAAGATTTCCAGTCTGATTTCCCCTGTGATCTTCATTATTCATGGCCACAAGTTTCTTGAATTGATCTAAGACATTTAAAACAAAATATTGTTTTGGAATTCCTCTATCAGTCCCTGGCTTTGGAAGTTCTGCTTTGAAAGCAAGGTTTGTTACAGTGATCAGTATCAGTATGATAAGGAACAACAGCTTAGTCATCAACTTATCCTGGTTCATATGCCTCTTAAGACTTGAAGTGTCTTGTGTGATTCTGATATTTCATCTCACATTTCCCTCTTCTCTGTCATCCAATCATTGGTTAATGATATCGAAGTATAACACACTTTCAGGTTGCTGTGTCCCCTTCAAATCTTTTCACAACTGATTTTTTACCATTTTACGGGTCTGTGCAATTCATCTAAACCCTTAAATCATTTTTCTTTCCCCAGCTTAAAGCCTTTCAATTCTATACCTCCACTGATAAGGCTTAACATTATAACAGCTTAAGATGTTCTTGCTTTTAGACGTGTAAGGGGAAATAACTGTTGTATCATTGCCAGTGTTTATCATGGAGTTTTTTATGGAGCACATCAGAGTTTTGAAACAGCCAACACTCACAAAATTCTATTTTCATATTTAGAAAATGTCTTTGAGCAGGGAGTGACAATTGTGGCCAAGCTAACTGTGACTTGATTCTAGTATATTTTTAGCACTGTTATTTTCAGAATAACCAAAGCCTCACATTAAACATATTACTTTTCTTCAAAAACAAATATTCAAAAGCAAAGAAAAAATCTATTATGCATTGCTTATAAAACAAAGTTGAAACTTTTTACTTTTTTCTTGAAAGTTATAGTTTTTCTGAGCACCTATTTCATTTCTACAAACAATATTTTTCTTCATTCAGTGTAACTACTTTTCTAGTTTTTGCCTTCCTAAGTATGTCAGTAATAACTGTTCTTTTTTTAAAATTTTCTCAACATTCTTATTATTGTGGAATAATTATTTTGGCACACTCCATAGTCCCTGTTCTTTGAGGATAAGTTTTCATGTCGTATTCATTATCACAGCCCTTATTTACATGGAATAATTCCTTGGATATAGTAGATACTTGTTAAACATTTCCTGAAATTTTAATAGATTCATAAATGGAAGTAGCATAAAATATAACTGGAAGTACCGGGTTATAATTCTGATTCTTCCCCTAAAAATATGACTTTGGGTAAATGTGGCAGGTAGACTGATAAAGGTGATGCTGTAATCTCTACCTCCTAATGTCCATACACCTAAATGATCCCTTTCTCTCAAGTGTACACATTTCCATGACTTGCTTTTAGCCAATAAAATTCATTAAAGTGTTGAAATGTAAGAGATTAAATGGTTACATTGCATAACATTATAGTGCCCGACCTGATGGGGTTTCTTTCCCTTGCTGACTTTGAGGAAACAAGTAGCCACACTGAGGAACTATACGTGGCAAGGACTGTGAATGGCCTCTCGGAGCTGAGGGAGTCTGCTAAGCAGTAGCCAGTAAGAAACGAAAACCCTCAGTCCCACAACCACAAGAATTGAATTCCTTCAACAGCTGAATGAACTTGAAAGTGGATTCTGTCCCAGTTGAATCTCACATGAGGCTGCCAATTTGGGTGACATCTTTATTGCAGCCAGGTGATAACCTACGTAGGGGACACAGATAAGCAGTTTTCAGACACATGACCCACAAAAACAGCAAGTAGTTGTTCTAAGCTGCTGTGTTCCTGGTAATACCATTACACAGTAGTAGAAGACTAATACAGTAAGTTACACACTGAAGCTCCAACACTTTGGCCACCCAACGTGAAGAGCCAACTCACTGCCGAAGACACTGTCGCTGGGAAAGACTGAGGGCAGGAGAAGGAAGGCACAGAGGATGATATGGTTGGGTGGCATCACCCACTCAATGGACATGAGTTTGAGCAAACTCTGAGAGATGGTGAAGGACAGGGAAGCCTGGCGTGCTGCAGTTCGTGGGGTTGCAAAGAGTCAGACACAACTTAGTGGCTGAACAAGAGCAGTAACTCACTGAATACTGATCTTCATAGTTGTAAAATGGAAATAAAGTTGTCTGTCCTACCTTACTTATAGTATTATAAGTAGTTAAAATGAAAAGATTATGTGTTGAAGAGCATTTAAAAATTCTAAAACACTATATGAGCATTGTATTTTAAGGGAAACACTTTACTAATGTGATTTCATTTATTCTTCCAACAGCACTTTGAAGAATGTGATATTACCATTCCTTTTTTATAGCCAAGGGAACTATTACCTATCAGATGAAGAATCTGAATCTCAGAGAGGTCAAGTAATGAGCTTAAGGCAACACAGATTGTAATTGATAGAGCTCAGATTTAAACTCTGTTTTAAATTCCAAACCCTAGCACTTTCTACTGATTGCTAGTAAGACAAATTATATTTAAAACAATGTAGTACCCATGCCTATGTCTATATACTTTCAAGAGTCTACAGGGTAAATTAGCATTTTAAAATTCTAATTAAATATCATAATTCTTAAGTTTAATGAAGTAACCTAATTTCTATAAAACAATTCATCACAAATTCTATATCCTATAACAAGTATGATTCAGCAACAACAACAACAGACATTTATTAGGGGCTTATTATATGCCAGGTCATCTTTGAGCACATAACTTGTATTGTCTTAATTAACAAGAAATAGAAAACAAAAATTTTAATTAATGATATTTTTCCAATAAATTATCACCTTTATGTCGCTTTTGTTGCTCTTAGAAAGTAACCAAAATAAACCTGGAAAACTAATTTCTGTTCTCTGTTATATTAAGAGCTTGTTACATCATTTTCTAGAAACTGAACAAACATTAATGAAGGATAGAGAGATTATGCAAATAGCACTTGTAGCAAATAATATTAATCTTTAAGTCCTGCTGTGGCCAATGGGTAGCACATTTCTGGTCTCTTGCTGTAACTTAATTACTCTTTCTCAGAGGAGAACTTGATATCCATTGGGCCATTCTGTGACCAAGCAGACTCATGATGCTAGAAAAACAAGAAATAGGACCCACTCTCTGTTTCTCTCTCTAGATGTCTAACTCCTTGATCAAATAGAAGGGCCATCACCTTAATCCATAAGCCTTAAGCCTGCTCAGATGAGCAGGCACATTTATCAGGTATACTTTACCTGAACGGCTTTAATTTTAATCCTTCCAGGGAAACAGTAGGCACCTGCATTTTGGCATCAGGTTCAAACTGCTTTCTTTCATTCATTGCCACCAAAACAGTTGATGCTTTAGAGTTACTTGTCTGTGCGTGCCGTTCGCAATCAGTTGGGACATTAGGGACAAGAGTGGTGAGTGATTGGCTCCCAGAATTGTCAGTTGTGCCCTTTAACCATTGGAGGTTCTGTTGCATCACCCTCTGGTTTTGGTGAGCACCTTTATTGAATTATTTTGGAAAATCTATGAAAATAACTCCCAAACCTGTATTACTCTTTGCTTATCAAATCCTAGTCCAACTGCCTCCAACTTCTAACCATTTACACTGGAATATCATATTGTACCTTGAAATTAGGCCTTCCCAGGTGGTGCTAGTGGTAAAGAACCTACCTGCCAATGCAGGAGACATAGAGACCTGGGTTTGATAACCCTGGGTTGGGAATATCCCTTGGAAGAGGGCATGGCAACCCACCCCAGCGTCGTTGCCTGGAGAATCAATCCCCTGGACATAGGAGCCTGGTGGGCTACAGTCCATAGGGTCACAAAAAGTTGGACACAGCTGAAGTGACTTAGCATGCATACACACACATCTTAAAATAAACCACTTTGATTCCTCAATTGTGATGATGAACATTTGGAGCACTAGTTAAACCTGTAATGTTTCAGCTCCTTCCCCATTGGTTCTTGATTGGATTATAGAAATTGTATTTTTAATCAGTACCAGAGATGATTCATATGATACAAGAGTGTTTAATAAAGTGTGTTGACTTGAGGGGTGAAAAACCTCTCAATTACTCTTTGGCAATATCTCTTTCTCTTTAATGACCCTGGTGCACCATGAAATCCATATTATACTGTGTTCCTATGTTTCCAACTTAACTGTAGTTACCTTTGATGTCAGGGCTGGTCACATCCTAAATTTGATTTCTAACCTAAATAGTGATTTTATGACAAGCCTCCAGATGCATCAGAACCTTTACTGAATCAAACACTTTCAGATATTTTTAAAAATTCTCCTTATGGAAAATGGCAAACATATACAAAAGTGGGGAGAATAGTTTAATAAAACTCTGTATACCCCTTGCTAGCTTCAACAGTTAACCATTCATCTATACTTCATTCATTTCTCTTCATCTCTGATTCTTTTGAAATAAATCTCAGACATATTTCATTTGTAAATGTTTCAGTTCAGTTCAGTTCAGTTCAGATGCTCAGTCTTGTTTGACTCTTTGCGACCCCATGGACTGCAGCATGCCAGGCTTCCCTGTCCATTACCAACTCCCGGAGCTTGCTCAAACTCATGTCCAAGTCGGTGATGCCATCCAACCATCTCATCCACTGCTGTCCCCTTCTCCTCCTGTCTCCAATCTTTCCCAGCATCAGGGTCTTTTCTAATGAGCCAGCTCTTTGCATCAGATGGCCAAAGTACTGGGGCTTCAGCTTCAGCATCAGTCCTTCCAATTAATATTCAGGACTGATTTCTTTTAGGATTGACTGGTTTGATCTCCTTGCAGTCCAAACATACCAAATGTTTTAGTATGATTATCTAAAAGGTAATCTTTTATAAAATCTCACTGCCATTTTCATGCATATAAAATAATCAATAATTTCTTAAATCAGCAAATTTCCAGTTAGCATATATTAAAATTTTCTCAATTCTTGATCTATCATCATCACCACACGCCCTCCTCCTCCTCCTTCAACTTATCATCATCTATTTGTCTTCCCTAATTTTTAGTTTGAGCAGTCAGATTCCAAACAAAAAAATAAACATTGACTTCAGTTGCTGTATTCCTTAGATCTGTTTTTAAGTTTCCTTTCCATATCTCTTTCCTCCTTTACTATTTATTTGTTTAAGATACCAGGTTATATTTTCCTGTAACATTTACCACAGAAATTGTTTGCATTGCCTCTGTTCCTTTTATTTCCTGTAAGTTGGAGAGTTGATCAGATTCAAATTCTGATCTTTACATAGGAATACTTCAGAAGTAGAACCATTTGTTTTCTTTAGAGGTTTCATCCTATCTACCTGTCTCTATTTTTGTGATGTTAGCAGCCATTGATAATCAATATCTTAGTCCATTGTTTTGTTATGGTACCTTATATGTGATACAGTAATATTCTAATTCTTTCATTTTTTTCTTTATTCAATAGCTAGAATATTGCCTGGAAAGAGAGAAAATTTACTTTATTAACAACTTATTTCCTTTGAGGTGTATTCCTTTTGGGAAAAACAGGAGAAATACCTGATTCTTTCCTTTATTTACAAATTTTCATTAGGTTCCAAAGCATCTTTCAAAGATGACCAGGGAGTTTAGAAAAATAAATATGATGGATTTTCATGTATTTGAAGTGCTCCTGTTCATTGTTGTAATTGTCCTCATTGATCCTCAGATTTTCTTATTTCCTTTCCCAGATTTTTTTGAATCATGATTCCTTTTCTGGCTTTCAATCTGCTATATTTACCAAATGTGACACATGAGCCCAGCATCCCTCAGCTTTTGTTCCTAATTGCTCACTTGCTCCAGTGACACTTGAAAGAAGAGTGGGACTAAGTATAAACTCTGCTTTATGTCAGTTGTGTTTATGATGATGTCCTGTAGGGAGTCAGATACAGGAGTCTGGAGTTACATGAGGCAAAGCTTGGAGATGAAAGTGTAGGAAGCACTTTCTCGTAAGCAGTAGTAGAAACATCAGAGACAATGGAATTCCCCAGGGATATTGAGAGATAAGACCCTTATAGCTCCAGATTACACAAACATGTAAAGAGCAGGCAGGGAAAATTGAGCCTGAGAAAGAAACAAAGAGTGGCCTGAGACAAAACTGGGCAAGGACAGTGTGACTTATGAGAAGACAGAGTAGAGGAAAGGAAGCATTTTGTGAACAACCAGTAGAAGAGGGCTTAGAGTCTCTTGAATCTGTCATTCAAAGGGCAATTTTGTGATCTTCATCAGATGAGTAAAGAGTAGCTCGGATCAGTTACACAACATGCCTCAAAATCATAGCTGATAAAAAGTTGAATGAGTCTCCAAACCCTGGTAGTCAGATTCCAAATCCTCTGCTCTGGCCACTATGCAATGCTGATCAATCAACTGCATTGTAGTTCTCTGGCAAATTGCAATCCACATTATCCCTGGAGGTGTCATCATTCTGACATCCTAGCTTGATGGGATATAGGGTCTATTTGGATTTCCCTGATGGCTGCAACACAGATCTGAAGTCTCTTCACTCTTGGCCTCATATAAAATGTAAGAAAGAGGCCAGATTCTCTAGATCTTCTGGCATTAGTAGTCTCTGCTCTGAAGTGTGATCCTTCAGCCCGTAGCTGCCCAAAGAGTAATTAGTATGTACGTGTGAGGAAGAAGGATCCCCACGTATGTGCATTTATGTGTGTACATACTGATGCTGATGACATTTCTGTGGTCAAGGACTGCTGTACATTTTCTCATTGTTTAACCACAGTTCTAAACACTCTGTAGATTAATGGACCTGGCCTTAACAGAGCCAAGCTTGGTCAGTTCCAGACTCCCAGCCCTGAAATTATAGTAGCTATGTAGGTTAAGAATGGGGAGACTGGTGGGCTACAGTCCATGCGATTGCAGAGTTGAATACAGCTGACTAACCCTTTTCCAGGTTAAGAATAAGAAGGAAGAAGGAAGAATCAGCAGTATTTCAGAAACAGGCTTATAATCATAGAGCTAGAACTCTACCCAATTCACCTCAATCAAGTCCTCTGCTTTTTCTCCCAAAGCTCCTCTAGCTAAGATTCTAATCTTGCTAAATTTATCTCTGTGGTATCTGTTCTCATATTATGTTCCCTTCATGGATTATCCTTCCCCTTCAGAGTTCTGTTCTGTTCATTCATTCATGCATCATTCATTCACACATCATTCATTCATTGGTTTGCTTGTTTGTTTAGAAAGTGTGGTGGCTTTGCTCTTGCTGTTCTTTCTCCCACAAAGCCCCTATCCTTCCCACCATCTTATCCATCACCTTACTCCTCTCACTACACTGGACTTAGTGACCCTCCTCTCTGCTCTCCTAACACTAGCTGCATATTCTACCAATGTACATCACAGGGAAGTTATCTGTTTCCTCTTTGAGTAAGGTCACCGAGAAAGAGGAAATGTTTATACATTGTCATGTCTGACATATGTAGGAGCTCAATAATAAATATTTGTTGTGGTGAACAATACTTGTTTAGAGCACTAAATGAATTGGGTTTTCCTAGTGTTCAGGGATCAATAAGGTCTGAAATATCACTGAAGTGCAGCTGAACTCTAGAGCTTTTGTTTGAATTCAGTTCAGTTCAGTTCAGTTCAGTTGCTCAGTCATGTCTGACTCTTTGCCACCCCATGGACTGCAGCACGCCAGGCTTCCCTGTCCATCACCAACTCCTGGACCCTGCTCAAACTTATGTCCATTGTGTCAGTGATTTATGTGAATTAGTATTCACATATATATATATATACACATATGACTTTACATATATACATTTACACACATATATATATATGATCTTCAATATAAAGCTGTAATATAAGCCTGGGGGTATATATGCATATGTATTAAAGGAAGGTATAGCTCTGGATGTGTAGCCTACAAGCAGGTATATTTGGCAAGTCCCATATGGAATCTACAGGAGTGAGACAGCACTTCTAACTTTAATGGGGCAACTTAAATTTACTTTCCTTCTTGCCCTCACCACCTCCTTTTTGTATCTGGGTCTCCTTAGTTTGAAAGTTTATAACATTAGCTACTTGTATGCCCAGTAGATAACTTAGAATGATCAACTCTTTCACATCGAAAGTTTACTTACCTTACAGTTTAAGCTCTAAGCAACTGGAGGGTCAAGGTCATGCCTTATCTGTATGTGTTGCCAGTAAATGTGTAGACTGAAACTGCAACATAGTGGAAACTTGGTGAGCTCTCAGTGGTTAGCAGATACCTGTGGAGAGTCCATGCATGTCACTTAGTTTAAACAGAGTGAGATGTGAGGGCACAAAGCACATGATTTCTGATGGAGCTCCTGGAACGTGTGACTCTGTCCTCAAACCGAAATAGAAGCAAAAACCTCTCTGGGTTTGGGTTATGCCGAAACTTTTCAAATCATCAACAACCAATGAAAAAGGATCATTTCACTGTGAGTCCTCTGAGGTTTCCTTCCCAGGGCCTCACTGAAGATGGGGTAACGATGACTGGATTTTTTTTTCAGAGGAAGCTTACCTTTCTGCTTTGTGAGAGTTCAGATGTACATTTAGTGTTTGAAAGATTCCCCAGATATAAAGAGAGAGGTTCAGCAAAAAGTTATTGGGCCTTGAATAATTTTACCATCACCAACAGAGACCAAAAAAATGACCATCTATTTATAATTCTAAGAATTATCCTTTTTCATTGTGTTCATGAAATGTGGTCTTTTGTATGTCTAGAAGAAATGTCATCCCTAAATATTTAATACTATTGGGTTTCCAACTTGAAAAGAAGAAAAAATTGGAAGAAAAAGAATACTTTCAGTGACAATTCTTTGAATTTTTGATGCCTGCTTCCTTTTCCACAGTACAATGAATGTTTCTCAACAAATTAATCTGGCTGTTACATAGGAAGCTTTCTGTTAGACTTTGCTTCTTTTATTGGTGAGATCACTTTTATAAAGTTTCTAGTATTTGCTTCTAGAATGGTATGTATGTGTTTCTTTCTAGCTCTCCCTTGTGAACATCTCTTATTTCCCAGGATGGGAAAAGACCAGTTGCAATTATTCTGAGTTAAGCCTCTTTTTGTTTTTATTGAAATCTAATTGACATATGTAATGGTATTAGTTTTAAGTATACAACAATTAGGACTTCACAGGTGGCTCAGTGGATAAAGAACCTGCCTGTAATACAGGAGATCCTGGAGATATAAGTTCTATTCCTGGGTCAGAAAGATCCCATGGAGGAGGATACAGCAACCCACTCCAGTATTCTTGCCTGGAGAATCCCATGGACAGAGGAGCCTGGCAGGCAATAGTCCAGTGGATCACAAAGAGTCAGACATGACTAAAGCAACATAGCCTGCATACACATATAACAATTTGATATCTGTGTATATTGCAAAATTGCAATTATAATAAATTTAATTGGCAATGGCACCCCACTCCAGTACTCTTGCCTGGAAAATCCCATGGACGGAGGAGCCTGGTAGGCCGTAGTCCATGGGGTCACGAAGAGTCAGACACGACTGAGCGACTTCACTTTCACGCATTGGAGAAAGAAATGGCAACCCACTCCAGTGTTCTTGCCTGGAGAATCCCAGGGACAGTGGAGCCTGATGGACTGCCATCTATGGGGTCTCACAGAGTCGGACACGACTGAAGCGACTTAGCAGTAGTAGTACATCACCACACAGTTACAGATTTCCTTTTTCTCGTGATAACTCTCCTAGCATCTTTCAAGTGTACAATACAATATTGTTAACTGCAGTAACCATGCTGTACATTGCATGCCCAGGACTTATTTATCTTATAACTAGAAGTTTGCTCCTTTCCTCACTATTGCATATGTTTTATTTAGGATGTCAGACCAGGTACTCAAAATTTTAAGATCATAAATTTTGAAATCATACATCAGACAAGGTAGCTTTCTGGTATGTGTTTCGTGATGAAAGATAAACACATTATATGGATGCAATTTTCTCTAAATTGAATGAAGTGTGCAATTTTCATGGCTTTGTTTAAAATTTAATGCTTTGAGGATTATGATTTTATTTATTGAGCCTCAAAACTCAAATGCAATTAAGAGATAAAGAAAGTCATTCTGATGCCTGGTGAGTGCATTTCTTTCCTCGGGTTCATTTCTTCCCTCACCGGAGGACAACCAGTGAATCACTGAGAGGTGTTTCAGTCCTAATGAAAGCTACACTCATAATTGTCTGGTCAGTTGTTATGAGATTCAATACATTGATCAAGATGCTTGTTCAAAATTGTTTTCTTGATAATTGCTTTGTAGCTTGTTTGTTCCTTTTGATTACTGCTGCTGCTGCTGGACCATGGCTGACCAATAGACCAGTCTTGAGTCATATTCCACTGTCTTCCATTCAAAGAAATCAAATTACTCCATGAACATTGTCACTTGCACTGCCCTTTTCAACAAAAATGGCATAATTGACACACATTAGTCATTGTATTGCACCTAATCCTCGTTCTGGCTCTAACATAATTTTTTTTTTTTTTTAAATACTGACTGATCTTGCTTAACTTCTCAGGGCCTTAATTATCTATTTATAAAATATATGGACTTGGCAGGATGTTTTCTGGAATATCTAAGCTCTGACAGTCTATAGTTTTATATGATTAAATGAAATAAAATTAATTAAATGCTACACAAAAGCAAAGGATTGTGATATAGATGACTAAAAAAGAGATAGGTAGATTGACAATCTGCTTCAGCTTATCCACAAAGTTATTCATCATACCAGGATTCACATCACTGTATTCTCTGCTGAAAGAAGGGGGTGAGCAAGCAGTGATTGCTCATAACCCAGTTAGATGGTGCTTTTCATTTCCTACAACATAGTCAAGATTTGTGTGGTTATTTTTGGCACCCTTCACACACACACACACACACACAGAGTCACACACTGTGAGTGTGTAATAAAGCTGATACTTGCTAATGACTACAGAGTCAAAATGTATGCTGCCATTGAGTTTATATTTCACTATGGCTATATTATTCTATATTTTGCAAGGTGATTTTGGTCAATGTTGACTTTATATGATTTTTCAGTTGGGTCGTGTGTATAGGTCTCTATGTAATGTGACAATTCTAGCTGTGTCCTTAAAGCTGTCTTTATTCCAAATGTCATTTTCTTCTAAGTATGAATGATCCAGAAAAACTTAAAAGGTCTGCCATTCCGTCCTTGTTTGTTCCCTTATTCTTCCCTCCCTCCTTTCCTTCTTTTCTCTCTTTCCTCACCTTCCTTGTCCCTTCCACCTGAGTAAATTCTGCTACTTTCCAGTGAGTTTTTTTTCTATTATGATGAAAATCAATGGGGCGTTTAAACCTGGAGGTCAGTTCCTGGCTCAGGTTAATGGGAACAGCAGATTACCAGGGGAAGGAGCGTGTATAACCTGGCTAGAGAGGTGGTGTTAACACATGCACTGCTTATTTAATTAATTCTGCCAAAGCCCAGCCCTGCCTGCCAGAGTCACCTGATTTTGACTTTGGAATAGCTACTTATGCCAGCCTCAGCCCAGGGTACTCAAGATCCTGCGCCATTTAACACTTCACTCAAGTATGTTGACAATTCCGCTAGAAATTCTAGCCCATGGAAGAATAAACTATTGCCTTCTAGGGAATGTGATTAAACTCTATTCAATGACCAGAGGCATGCCAATCAAAAGATGAGTCCTAAAAGTATGCAATACATATAAGTGAGTCCCCACTATTATAATCTTTCCTATTGTAGAAAATTTTCATAGATTTTGGCTTGTTAGCATCCATATTTCCTTTGACAATATTTGGATTTTACACTTGGACACTGGTTTTCAAATTCTTTGAATATAACCTGCCATAAAAGTGTGTTTAATACTGAAACCTAGTAAACATTGTTTAACATGAAATCAAACTTTTATCAAGTAATATTTATTTTTATTACCTGTAATGTCCTCTGATGTTTGTATTCTCTTCACATTTTTCTCTTCTATACTTTCTCTGTCTATTCCATCTACCAAAAATAAAAACAAACTAAAAAAGAATACTTGGTTGCACATCACCAAATAAGGAAAAATGGTTCCTTATTTCCTCTGTGCTCTGTACTTGTGAGCTTCTGGTGGAATTCACAGAACTCCCGGATCTAATTGTGGAGAATGTGAAGTAACACGGTCAACAAGTGGTGTTTCTCTGACTTATGTGCTGTGTTCAGCTGCAGAAGTGTGACATAAGCATGAAAAGTTACCCAGTCTTTGTTGCTTGGCAGGATATTCTGTCCTTTCTGATAGACTTGAGGTGGTGCGAATATAGAATCCAGGGCTGCCTTAGCAATCTCACACCAAAAACCAGAGATCGATCTGTCTGAGAGTGAAACTTACAGGCAGAGCCTTTCTGAGAGATGGAAGGAAATTTTACAGAATTGACTACCAAGGCTGGAGGAAGTTAATGAACTGGTCTAAAATCACATATGTAGAAAGTTATAGAGTTAAAATTAGGGTAGGTTTGTCTGATTCCAAAGTGTTAGTAGCTCAATTGTGTCCAATTCTTTGCAACCCCATGGACTGTAGCCTGCCAGGCTCCTCTGTTGTGGGATTCTCCAGGCAAGAATACTGGAGTGGGTTGCCATTCCCTTCTCTAGGGGATCTTCGCAACCCAGGGATGGAACCTAGGTCTCCTGCATTGCAAGCAGATTCTTTACCATGGAACCACTGGGGAAGCCCAAAGCTGATGCTTTTTTGTATTCTATTATCTTCCATTAAGAACTTCGCAGTCATGTTGCAGAAGCAAGGGCACAAACAATGTAGAAGCATGTCAGTAATTTTAATTGTTTGATCTGGATCAGAAGCGAGCATCACAGTTAAATAGAGAGCATCATATAAGAATAAGAGTCAGAAGCACGGAGAGCATGTGTGTATGTGTGTGGGTTCCTTGAGGTGAGACATGAGTTTGCTTATGTGGTAGAGCAGAAGTTTGGAGGGGTAGAGTTAACAGAAAATCTGAGCATTCCTATTCCTGTGGTAATTTTACTTTATTTTTAATTAAAGGGAGACGATTTTATGAATGTAAGAAACACTATCCTTCCTCAAGGCTAAAGGGATAATCACTTACCCATTCAATTATGTATCTCCCCAAAGAATGAACCATATATTATGAACTCTGGGTACACACAAAAAATATCTTTCATTTTAGTAAGGTGTACCCTCTAACAGTGGAAATTTTCTGCAGTGTGGGTGTGTTGCCAGTTCTGCGGGGTTGCATGTTTTGGGGGAAAATGAAGGGAAGAGTATTGTTTCTCATTTAATTTTAGGCATTATAAAAGCTTATGTCTCCATTTCTTCCAAAAACATCTGTTAAACTACAAAGCTGATTCAAGCAAACAAAAGAACTTGAAAGAAAGACCAAATGCTCTGTCTCCAAGAAGACATATTTAGCCTGGTTCGAATTGACATTCATATGCATTCAAAAGCAATTAAACTCTCACAAAAGCAGCACAACAACAGGAGTCTAGAGCACTCCTTGTTTTCAAGCATTTTCGAGCTCCATTTCAGGAGGAAGAAGGCCTGTGGAGCCTATTCTCATTAGTTATATTTCTAGCTCAGTAAGGCAGTGACTTAGCAGCAGCAGCAGCAGCAGCAAGGCAGTCAACAGACAGACTTCTCAGGCACATTTGGCTTGAAAGTCCAGACTAGATTAAAAACTAAAGAGAGAAAAAAAGTCTTATCATCCTAATCACCAGTCTAAAATATCCCCCACCTCCAGAATTTTTAATCCACAAATTTTCATTACATTAAATTGCAATAGCAATTGTTACAGCAATTACAACTGTTGGTAATTATTTGTTTACTTGTCTGTTGCATATCTTAGCCATTATGAATGTTCATTTAACAGAGCAGGAAGCTTACCTGCTGATGTATCCAGGCACCTTGCCACTTATACATATCTGATGGATATTATTAAACTGATAAATGAATAAGCAAGTGAATAGAATAGAAATAGAATAGATTTCTATTACTCCTATCTCAGAGTAGTAGAGATCATACTCAAAGCTTGCCTGAGTCTTAAGTTACCATTACATTTCAGTTTTATTATTTACTTTTTGATATTAAACATCCTACGTGTGGTAAACTGATTGGTGAGTTATAATTTTATTGTATGTTGTCCTCTTTCTCTCTCTTCCAGGTTAGTAGCTAATAACCCTTTCAGTTTTGAACTATCAAAAGGAGGAATAATAAATATGCCATAATCCTTGTGTTTAAGTTTGTGAGGTGCATGCTGCTGCTGCTGCTGCTAAATAGCTTCAGTCGTGTCCGACTCTGTGCAACCCCATAGACGGCAGCCCACCAGGCTCTACCATCCCTGGGATTCTCCAGGCAAGAACACTGGAGTGGGTTGCCATTTCCCTCTCCAATGCATGAAAGTGAAAAGTGAAAGTGAAGGCACTCAGTCGTGTCAGACTCTTTGCGATCCCATGGACTGCAGCCTACCAGGCTCCTCTGTCCATGGGATTTTCCAGGCAAGAGTACTGGAATGGGTTGCCACTGCCTTCTCCAAGGTGCATGCTAAAAAGCAGCAAAAATTCGAAATGAGAATAGGTGTGGTAGGTCCCATTTCCTTCTACCCAGCTTCTAGAATAAAGTCAATTATAAATTCTCCAATAATGTGCTGAAAAAAATTTTGTACACCATGAGAGTTGCGAGTAAAGTTCTATTGTGGGCAAAGCAAGGACTGCAGCCCAAGAGACAGCATTTCAGATTAATCTGAGAAGCTGCTCTAAGGAGGCAAGGGAGGAATTTTGCAACAAAAGACAGGTAGTCAGAACATCAAAAGTTGATTGTTAATTAAAGAAAACCAGATATCCCAAGTTAAGGAATTCAGCAGTTTTCTGTGTATGGGATGATGCAAGAGTCTCACTGAAATCATTCCTTCAATGTACACCTCAGCTGTCCGGGACCAGTATCCTGTGTTTTCACATCCTGAGTTTCCTTGTGGCTCACCAGCTCACATTGGAAGGCTCCTTTGGATGACTGTGACATCGTTTGTTTACTGATAAACAGGAAATATTCTTTTATCACAGGGAAAGGAGTAGAGAAGCGAGTAGGGCATTTGTTGGGTTTGTGACATTGTTTGCACCACTCCCTTGGGTATTTTGGCATGATAGGTGAACAAATATGTGCAGGATCAGTGTTTAGAAGAGCTTTACTTGTGCAACTCAGCTGATGATGGGCAAATGATAGCTGAAGTATCTCTTAATATAATGAAGAATTCTATAGAAGAGAGGCTCAATAGTTTGTTAGGAGCAAAGTGAATGTCTGCTGGCAACTCCAAGCCTTCCAGGGCTACAGGATGTGCTAGCTGAATAGGATGACTTTCTAAAGCCATGGGAAAGGTGTAGAAGGGCTAAAAGAGGACTGACATCAGTGAAAAGTGGGAGGGTATGAGTCAGGAAGACCCTGTCGACTGAAACAGAAATGTACAACCTACAAGTTGAGATTGATGTTTTATTTGGCTGACAAAACTGATGCCTTAAGCTCAGGATGCAGACTCTCAGATAGTGCTGAGGGGCTGTTCTGAAGAGGTAAGGGAGGAGACAGACTATTATAGGAGTTTTTGCTACAAAGACCAGGTAGTCAGAACTTCAATGAAAGAAAACTGGATATATCAAGTTAAGGAATTTAGCACTTTTCTATGTATGGGAAGATGCAAAGAGTCATTGAAATCATTGCTCTGATAGGCACCTTAACTATCTAGGGCCAGTGTCCTGCTTTACTCCATCCTGAGTACCCTAGGGTACATAGTTGGGGATGAATGCAGTAGCTGAGGGCGTGGCAGTGGGCATCCAGTTCATCTCTATCCAGAGTTCCCCCTGAGCTCACCGTCTGTGGGCATGTAGTGGCTTGATGGCTGCAGTACCCCTTCTTTACTAATGTGGCAGGCAACATTTTTGCAGTCACAACCCCAGGTAATCATATGGGATCTACAAATTGAAGGCTAAGGCAGGAGTTAGGACACCTCTGTAAAGTAAATGGAACAGAGACCATCAACCCAAATCTTTGGCAAGATGACTGGTTACCTCAGTGGCTATCAGCATGAAGGGGATGTGTCTGAAGATCATACAAGACAGGGAACATCTCACAGAAGGTCTGCTTATGCTATAACCATAAAGAGACTATAGAATAGAGATTCTCTCTTTTCTCCATTATTGCTTTTGTAATGGCAGTTGTTTAATATTTCTAGAGGTTTGAATCCATATGGGGGAAAGAAGAGAGAGAATGAAATCTGAGAGTGATTTTAAAAATCTGAATACAGCTGCATTATCCACCTGAATTGACTGAGAAGTGCCTTGAATGGAAGAAATTTACCTGAAAGCAACTTGATATCAGTTTTCTGCTTCAGAGCAGAAATGGGAGCTTAATGATAGAAATTATATTTGACTATAGAAAAATAAGTTACGATTTTGCATATATCAGTTTCTGATTGAAAATTTGAATCCATTATATAGTCCCAGCAATTTAATTTTTCTTTCATGGTTACAACTCCTTATGATTTTCTCTCTTTTTTTTTTTAAATCTACTATCAGTCATTTGTATGCTCCACCTTTTCCTCTGGGCCTATTCATCATTTAACTAGTTCACAGATAGCTGTTAAAACAATGCAGAAAGTCAACAGGCAAGGAAGTGCTTATTCACTACAGTTAAAGGAAAAAAAAGAAATCTTCCCCCTCATCCTCTCTCCTTGCCTCTGCTTGTGTGGTTTCCTTTGCCTAAAATATACTCCCCCTTCTACTTAATCAAGTCCTATTGATCAAGGCTTCATTCAGTTCTTTCCGCCGCAACTCAGGTTTTTCTGGTTCCTCTAGCCCAACATTGCAGTCACCTTCCTCAAACTATTTTAAAGAATGTACACTGTCTAGTATATAGTTAAGAACTAAATTATAATGGACTGCCTTTAAAAAAAAAGAGTGATTGTCTTCCTGTTTTCTCAATTAGATTGTGATCTCCCCAAGATCTTCCTTATATATCTTTAAACACAAGGTCTTAGGCAAATGGGTAATAACTGTTGCTGATTGATTGAAATGTCACATTTAGATCCAAAGCAATATTTTGACCTAGAATAAAAGTTAAGTGTGCTTACACACCCTGGATTCTTCTGTGTAAACCCAGCTAAAAAACTAATTACTTTCAAAGCAGGTGACTGATTTGATCCTAATTGGAGATATTGATACCCTTGCTAAATTCGACTTAATATATGATATGCTTTTATGCAAAGAAATAGAGGAAGACAGTAGAATGGGTAGGTCTAGAGACCTCTTTAAGAAAATTAGAGATACTAAGGGAACATGTCATGCAAAGATGGGCACAATAAAGGACAGATATGGTATAGACCTAACAGAAGCAGAGGATATTAAGAAGAGGTGGCAAAAATACACAGAACTATACGAGAAAGATCTTAATGGCCCAGATAACCACGATGGTGAGATCACTCACCTAGAGCCAGACATCCTGGAGTATGAAGTCAAGTGGGCCTTAGGAAGCATTACTACGAACAAAGCTAGTGGAGGTGATAGAATTTCAGTTGAGCTATTTCAAATCCAATTTTTTGGGCTCCAAAATCACTGCAAATGGTGACTGCAGCCATGAACTTAAAAGATGCTTGCTTTTGGAAGAGAAGCTATGACAAACCTAAGCAACATATTCAAAAGCAGAGACATTACTTTGTCCACAAAGGTCCATTTAGTCAAAGCTATGGTTTTTTTCAGTAGTCATGTATGGATGTGAGAGTTGGACTATAAAGAAAGCTGAGTGCCAAAGAATTGATGCTTTTGAACTGTGGTGTTGAAGAAGACTCTTGAGAGTCCTTTGGACTGCAAGGAGATCCAACCAGTCCATCCAAAAGGAAATCAGTCCCGAATATTCATTGGAAGGACTGATGCCAAAGCTGAAGCTCTAATACTTTGGCCACCTGATGCGAAGAGCTGCCTCATTTGAAAAAACCCTGATGCTGGGAAAGATTGAAGGCAGGAGGACAAAGGGACGACAGAGGATAAGATGGTTGGATGGCATCACTGACTCAATGACATGAGTTTTGAGTAAACTCCAGGAGTTGGTTATGGATAGGGAGGCCTGGCCTGCTGTGGTCCATGGGGTCACAAAGAGTCAGACATGACTGAGTGACCAACTGCCTGATGCTTTCCACATGGCATTATTTTGGTTGATTTCCAAGACCTAAGACAGATAGAGTTTACAGCCCAAGTTTACACAATTTTGTTCCCGGTCCTAATGATATCCACACTAATACAGCAAAACCTTGCCTGGCCCCTTTGTCTTTCCTTTTCTCATCTCCTGAACAGTATGAAAAGGCAAAATGATAGGATACTGAAAGAGGAACTCCCCAGGTCAGTAGGTGCCCAGTATGCTACTGGAGATCAGTGGAAATAACTCCAGAAAGAATGAAGGGATGGAGCCAAAGCAAAAACAATACCCAGCTGTGGATGTGACCGGTGATAGACGCAAGGTCCAATGCTGTAAAGAGCAATCTTGCATAGGAACCAGGAATGTCAGGTCCATGAATCAAGGCAAATTGGAAGTGGTCAAACAAGAGATGGCAAGAGTGAATGTCGACATTCTAGGAAACAGCGAACTAAAATGGACTGGAATGGTGAATGTAACTCAGATGACCATTATATCTACTACTGCAGGCAGGAATCCCTTAGAAGAAATGAAGTAGCCATCATGGTCAACAAAAGAGTCCAAAATGCAGTACTTGGATGCAATCTAAAAAATGACAGAATGATCTCTGTTCGTTTCCAAGGCAAACCATTCAATATCACAGTAATCCAAGTCTATGCCCCAACCAGTAACACTGAAGAAGCTGAAGTTGAACAGTTTTATGAAGACCTACAAGACCTTTTAGAACTAACACCCAAAAAAGATGTCCTTTTCATTATAGGGGACTGGAATGCAAAAGTAGGAAGTCAAGAAACACCTGGAGTAACAGTCACATTTGGCCTTGGAATACGGAATGAAGCAGGGCGGTTTTCCCAAGAGAACGCACTGGTCATAGCAAACACCGTCTTCCAACAACACAAGAGAAGACTCTACACATGGACATCACCAGATAGTCAACACCGAAATCAGATTGATTATATTCTTCGCAGCCAAAGATGGAGAAGCTGCATACAGTCAGCAAAAACAAGACCGGGAGCTGACTGTGGCTCAGATCATGAACTCCTTATTGCCAAATTCAGACTTAAATTGAAGACAGTAGGGAAAACCACTAGACCATTCAGGTATGACCTAAATCAAATCCCTTATGATTATACGGTGGAAGTGAGAAATAGATTTAAGGGACTAGATCTGATAGATAGAGTGCCTGATGAACTATGGACGGAGGTTCATGACATTGTACAGGAGACAGGGATCAAGACCATCCCCATGGAAAAGAAATGCAAAAAAGCAAAATGGCTGTCTGGGGAGGCCTTACAAATAGCTGTGAAAAGAAGAGAAAGCTGTGAAAAGCAAAGGAGAAAAGGAAAGATATATGCATCTTAATGTAGAGTTCCAAAGAATAGCAAGGAGAGATAAGAAAGCCTTCCTCAGTGATAAGTGCAAAGAAATAGAGGAAAACAGCAGAATGGGAAAGACTAGAGATCTCTTCAAGAAAATTAGAGATACCAAGGGAATATTTCATGCAAAGATGGGCTCGATAAAGGACAGAAAATGTATGGACCTAACAGAAGCAGAAGATATTAAGAAGAGGTGGCAAGAATACACAGAAGAACTGTACAAAAAAGATCTTCACGACCCAGATAATCACGATGGTATGATCACTGACCTAGAGCCAGACATCCTGGAATGTGAAGGCACGTGGGCCTTAGAAAGCATCACTATGAACAAAGCTAGTGAAGGTGATGGAATTCCAGTTGAGCTGTTTCAAATCCTGAAAGATGATGCTGTGAAAGTGTTGGACTCAATATGCCAGCAAATTTGGAAAACTCAGCAGTGGCCACAGGACTGGAAAAGGTCAGTTTTCATTCCAATCCCAAAGAAAGACAATGCCAAAAAATGCTCAAACTACCACACAATTGCACTCATCTCACATGCTAGTAAAGTAATCCTCAAAATTCTCCAAGCCAGGTTTCAGCAATACGTGAACCTTGAATTTCCAGATGTTCAAGCTGGTTTTAGAAAAGGCAGAGGAACCAGAGATCAAATCACCAACATCCATGGATGTTGGATCATGGAAAAAGCAAGAGAGTTCCAGAAAAACATCTATTTCTGCTTTATTGACTATGCCAAAGCCTTTGACTGTGTGGATCACAATAAACTGTGGAAAATTCTTAAAGAGATGGGAATACCAGACCACCTGACCTGCCTCTTAAGAAACCTATATGCAGGTCAGGAAGCAACAGTTAGAACTGGACATGGAACAACAGAGTGCTTCCACATAGGAAAAGGGGGACGTCAAAGCTGTATATTGTCACCCTGCTTATTTAACTTATATGCAGAGTACATCATGAGAAATGTTGGGCTGGAAGACGCATAAGCTGGAATCAAGATTGCTGGGAGAAATATCAATGACCTCATATACGTAGATGACACCACCCTTATGGCAGAAAGTGAAGAGGAACTAAAGAGCCTCTTGATGAAAGTGAAAGAGAAGAGTGAAAAAGTTTGCTTAAAGCTCAACATTCAGAAAACTAAGATCATGGCATCTGGTCCCATCACTTCATGGGAAATAGATGGGGAAACAGTGGAAACAGTGTCAGACTTGAATTTTTGGGGATCCAAAATCACTGCAGATGGTGATTGCAGCCATGAAATTAAAAGATGCTTACTCCTTGGAAGGAAAGTTATGACCAACCTAGATAGCATATTGAAAAGTAGAGGCATAACTTTGCCAACAAAGTCCCGTGTAGTCAAGGCTATGGTTTTCCAGTAGTCAGGTATGGATGTGAGAGTTGGACTGTGAAGAAAGCTGAGCACCGAAGAATTGATGCTTTTGAACTGTGGTGTTGGAGAAGACTCTTGAGAGTCCCTTGGAGTGCAAGGAGATCCAACCAGTCCATCCTAAAGGAGATCAGTCCTGGGTGTTCTTTGGAAGGAATGATGCTAAAGCTGAAACTCCAATACTTTGGCCACCTCATGTGAAGAGTTGACTCATTGGAAAAGACTCTGATGCTGGGAGGGATTGGGGGCAGGTGGAGAAGGGGACAACAGAGGATGAGATGGCTGGATGGCATCGCTGACTTGATGGACGTGAGTCGGAGTGAACTCCGGGAGTTGGTGATGGACAGGGAGGCCTGGCGTGCTGCGATTCATGGGGTTGCAAAGAGTCAGACACGACTGACCGACTGAACTGAACTGAAAAGACTCTGATGCTGGGAGGGATTGGGGGCAGGAGGAGAAGGGGACGACAGAGGAAGAGATGGCTGGATGACATCACTGACTTAATAGATGTGAGTTTGAGTGTACTTACTTCATGAGTTAGTGATGGACAGGAAGGCCTGGTGTGCTGCAATTCATGGGGTCGCAAAGAGTTTGACATGACTGAGTGACTGAACTGAACTGAACTGAACCACTTAAAGTGTTAGATTTAAGTTCCTTAGGGTGCATTCAGAGCCAAAACCATTCAGAGGATGGAGTATGTCTAATAAAAGTGGTAATGCACCTTCTTGGATCACGGCCGTCAGGGGAATATAAAAATTGTGCTGAGGTCCAAACTGAAGAACAGAAAAAGAAAAAAAAAGAACCCTTGCCTGGTCTTCAAGTTGAGGATGCATTTTAATCGGCTTCTGCCCCGCTGATTCTTGATGCCTATATCCAGTTAGTTAGTAATCTTTTATTGGCATATGTCAATTAGACACTCTTTCAAGTCACTTTTCATAGACATCCAGATGGTTGATGGAGATGGATTCATACCCATCATCTGACCATCATTTTATCACTTATTCAACTTGGCAAGTTTGATGAAGACCTGTATTTGCACACTGGCAGATTACTTGATGGTCCCAATCCTAATATTGACAATGTGAGGGGACTTTCCCAGTTTAAGCTTTTTGTTTGCTGAAGTATATTCTCCATCCTTATGTTCTTATTTATTATCATGGTCCTCTGCCATCTATCTTTTGCATATTCAGTGTTGGGCAAATCTCCAACACTTGTTAAACTTATGATTTAATTTGTATGACAATTCTAGTGACAAATTATCTTGTTTTGAGAAGGTGGACTAGCTTGTGAGATAAAGAAGGATTCTTTTAACTTGCAGAGTGTCCTCATGATGACCCCTTGTCCCAAATCCTCAAAGATCTTTTCTTTTTTTCCATTACCTTCATTTAAGAGAATTTGTTTTTGTATTTTCTTAGTAATCTCATGGAAGTTCATCTTGGGCTTCCCAGGAGGCTCAGTGTAAAGAATTCACTTGCTAATGCAAGAGACACAGAATATGAGGGTTTGGTCCCTGGATCAGGAAGATCCATTGGTGAACGGAATAGAAATCTATCCCAGTATTCTTGCCTGGAGAATTCCATGGAGAGAGGAACTTGGCCAGCTACAGTCCATGGGGTTGCAAAGAGTTGGACACAACTTAGTGACTTTCACTTTCACTTTAGTGGCAAGTGGGACATACAGGAACTAAGTAGAAATTGTTAGGACACATTGATTAATGTGTCCTAAAATTCCACGTTTAGACAAGCAAATTTGTCTTGGAAAATTACCAATGAAGACTTTTTGCATATGTCTGTCACCTTGAGCAAAAATATTCAAGAACACAAAAAGTGGATATAGACTTCACTTCATATTATAAGGTGCTGTGATGACATAAATGTTTCCTGGCGTTTGAAAACAGTGTTCTCTACTGTTTACTGACATATAAGTTTGACTTCTCGGGTAGACATTGCCTCTGCTTTTAATCTGAGTCTCATCAGCATACTTTAGTATGTCATTTTCATTTTTATTCCCTTCAGCTCAATGCTACCCATAAGACCTTGCAAAAGTGCATTCAGCATTGCATCCACAGATCCTCTGTCCCACAGTGATTATCTGAATGTAAGATAATCATGGATATATCCTCCTTTTGATAAAATTAAACTACGTACTTCCTTTGATAAAATCTTTAAATTCACAAAGGGTACCTGATTCACCATCATTCAGAATGCTCTCGGAAATAGGTTAGTCAGGGACTTCCCTGGTAGTCCAGTGATTAAGACTCCATGCGTCCACTGCAGGGTCATGGGTTCAATCCCTGGTTGGGGAATTAAGATCTCACATGCTGTGCAGCATGGCCAAAAAAAAAAAAAAAGAATTAAAAGAGAAATATATTGTTCGTTTAGTTTTCACAACTTTTTTCTATCTGCAATGTGTGATATGTAATTTTGTAATGCTTCAAAATCACACAGTGTTTGTTAAAATTTGGGAATATAAATACTTATATAAATGTTAACTCTGAAAGAGCAATTCAAACTATTTATTTGTGGAAATGTAAATAAACTTCTGAATTAGAGAAAAAAGAGATTAACAAGGTCATAGAAACTGATCATTTGGTTCTGGTAAATGTGGCAATTTGTTCATAGACATTGAACAGTTGTCTAAGAACAGTTCATAGACAGTTGTTTCTGAATTTCTATTAACATTTAAAAAAAAAAACATCGAAATAAGGGGATAATAGTTACATCAGTCCAAGAGGGCAGAATGAGTGCCACCTGCAAGTCAGAATTTTTATGAAATGTAGTGGAAGAGAAAGTCAGGAAAGACTGGCCAGCTGGCAATTTGTTTTATGAGAAGGAAAAGTCTTTCTGAGACGTGAAATGACAAAAGCTCCTGAAGGAACTTGACTATCAACTAATAGCCAGGAGAAGCAGAGAAAGGAGATGAGTGTGGTTTATGGGAAAAGGCACATAATGAAATGCTACTGTTGTCCTTGGAAAGATATTGGGATCAAGTCTGGTGCTAGCTCAAGGTTTATCCTTTAGATGAAGGCCATTCTCGGGGAGTACAGGCCTGCTTTGTTGTAAGGTGAGCTGTAATACCAGCTAAAGAAGGGCACTTCATCTCTCTGGACTTTAAGACACCATAACTTCTGTGCTCTCACTCTACTGCCACACTCACAACAGTTTTGACATCAATTGTGTGAGTTTTTTTTTCCACAACAAGCAAACCTGTGACACTAGCTAGGGTGTTTTATAATTCAACTTAATGCACAATAAGCATAGTTAACACAGACCCATAGGTTAAGAGCTCAGTTCCACAAGACTGCCTCCTACTCCAGATGCTAATCCCGAGAAGTAGATCCCTGCTGCTGCTGCTAAGTCGCTTCAGTCATGTCCGACTTTGTGGGACCCCATAGACGGAAGCCCACCAGGCTCCCCCGTCCCTGGGATTCTCCAGGCAAGAACACTGGAGTGGGTTGCCATTTCCTTCTCCAATGCACGAAAGTGAAAAGTGAAAGGGAAGTCGCTCAGTCATGTCTGACTCCTAGAGACCCCATGGACTACAGCCTACCAGGCTCCTCCATCCATGGGATTTTCCAGGCAAGCGTACTGGAGTGGGGTGCCATTGCCTTCTCTGAAGTAGGTCCCTAGGTGCCTACAACTTCTAACTGACTTGGCTACAAACTGGAGATTCCTGTGATCTCTTTCTTGGTTTTAATTATTTGCTAGAAAAGCTTACAGAACTTAGGGAAGTACTTATGTCTAGCAGTTTCTTATATCATAAAGGATATAAATCATATTCAGATGAAGAGATGCATAGAGTGAGGTGTGGAAGGGTCCCAAGAGCAGGAGTTTCTGTCCCTGTGGAGTTGGAATATGCAAATCTCCTGGCATGTTGGATTAGTCCAAAAGTTTGTTTGGGTTTTTCCTTAACATCATGTAAAAACCTGAACAAGCTTTTTGGCCAACCCAATACATATGATGGCCAACCCAGAAACTCACCAATCACTGTACTAGTGGGATTCTTATGGTAGCTTCATCACGTAGGCATAATTGATCATTAATTCCATTTCTAGCCCTTTTCCCCCTCTCTGGAGAATGGGAGATGGGCTTGAAAATTCCAGACTTATAATTATAGCTTGGTCTTTCTGGGGCTTGTGTGGGTGTTCAGCTGCTCAATTGTGTCCTACTCTTTTGCGACCTTATAAACTGTAGGCTGCCAGGCTCCTCTATCCATGGAATTTTCCAGGCAAGAATACTGAATTGGATTGCCATTTCCTTCTCAAGGTGATCTTCCTGACCCAGGGATTGAACCCTCATCTCTTAAGTCTCCTGCAATGAGAGGGATTCTTTATCACTGTAGCACTTCAGAAACCTAGTCTTTCTGCTGACCCAACCCTTATCCAGAAACTCAGAAAGGGTCTCCTCATTAGTAGAAAAGATACTGCTGTCATGAAGGAAGTTCCAAGGATTTAGGAGCCCCATGTCAGGAACTGGGGTCAGAGACTAAATGTTGGAATAAAAGATTCTCCGAACCCCCCTATTTACACATTAAAACCTTGTTAGTTCCTAGGAAAACTCTGTGTCAGGGATTAGAGGCAGAGACCATATATGCATTTCTTATTATTTCACAGTGCACAATTCAAGTCTTGTTTTTTTTGGTGATTTACCTGTTGGCTGGGCCTTCCCTTGTGGCTCAGCTGGTAAAGAATCCACCTACAATGCAGGAGACCTGGGTTCGATCCCTGGGTTGGGAAGATCCTCTGGAGAAGGGAAAGGCTACCCACTCCAGTGTTCTGGCCTAAAGAATTCCATGGACTATACAGTCCATGGGGTTGCAAAGAGTTGGACATGACTGAGTGACTTTCACTTTCTTTTCACTTTTACTTTCTGTTGGCTGATGGCTGAGGGACCTAACTCATAAGGTTGTTTTGAGAATTAAAAGATAGACTGTATGCTAAGTATTTAAAAGCTTAATGGGTTGTCATAAATATTATCTGTTATTAAAAATGTAGAACTTCTGACAATATTTATATCAGAAATATAAATGATAACATTTAAGGTAGTTTTTATTTTCTATTTTTTGTTTAGCTATTTCTGATCATCCTACAATGACTATGCATTAATTTTGAAAAAAATGCGGAAAATAATATTGATGATTTTTAAACATTACTAGCCATTTTTAACTGGAAAAGTAGAATTTTGATTTTATGGAAGAATTGTCTGATACTTCCAAAAATGGCCTTTGTTCTGTGTTAATACTGCCACTATGGACTCATTTTAATGCTTTGGTTGTTCCTTATTGCATTTTCTGCTGTGCTAGTCCTTTGCCTATATTGTCACAGTTCCTAATCTACCCCATTACTCTCTGTTCTCAGATGGGATTCTGGAGCTGGAACACTGGTAACTGCATTTATCAGACTCTAGTCAGCTGTTCCCTGTTAGGTTTGGCCAATAGGAAGCAGTATAAAGAGAGTGGAAGGGAGAAAGAGGGGCTGAGAAGATACTTTCTTTTTCCTACGTGCTCTTGGCCTCGGCAGCATCACCCGAGCAGCAGCAGTTCTTCAGGTTGTACGGGTTACCCTGGCTGCAGCAGGGTAACCAGCATCTTTCAGCACTCCCAGAACAAGCCTCATCACATCCTCTTCAAGGTACCACCTTGATGTGGTGGCACGCCACCTCCTCTGAGGTCTGTGCCTGAACTCCTAAATGTGTTCTCTTCCCTGGAGGTGTCTCCTTTTCAAGATCTGACCACCAACTCTTTGAGACTCCTCCTCTGGACTCTAAAGTCTTGCTCACACCTGCCTATTCCCTTTCATTCCTCCAACTTTAGGAATAGTAGCTGCTCTCTGCTGTTGTTTTCTCGGGGTCACCTCAGTGTTGCCTCTTCTTTCTGCATATTAAATCTCCTATGTTAAATTCCCTCTGATAAGTACATAGGGTCGTTTTGGTTTTCCTGACTAGACTCTGACTAATACAAGTGGTATTTGTGAATTTGAGAATTAGATAAGGTCCTCAGGACATTCATTCCTAAATCTTGAGCAGCCATTGCATTTTTTTCAAAACAAGAGATGAATTAAGTCTGGTCTGTTTTTACATAGTACTCTTTTGGAAGAAAGGCAGAAAGTTATCATGAGTCATTTGTGTTCTCCATCAGAAAGGATTGGATTCTGCCATCTGAATCATGACCCTGATGAATCTTAACTTAAACACATAGGAGTTTATGTTATGCACTAAGAGATCTGGACTTAGGAAATCCAGGGTTTGTAAGGCTAATCCAGATGCATCAAGAAATTAAACTTCTTCTGTCTTCCTAACGTGCCATCCTCAGCATGTAGCTTTTGTCTTTCTGGTCCCAAGTGCTCCTGCGTATCTTCAATCCAGGCAGGAAGAGGATGGAAGAGCAGGAGGTCTCAGCAGATTTCTCCATGTATCTCATTGATCAGAACTGCTTCAGAGGACCTTAACTGAAGCTGCAAGAAAAGATAGGAAATTGAATATTTAGCTTTTCTTTTTAGCTCTTGTCAATAGGCTAGCAATTACACTACTTACTTTGCACATACACAGGCCCATTATATGACATGGGTGCCCATGGCAAACTGCTGTATTTAAGCCCCAATAGGTAGCATTTATATGACTGGTGCAAGAGGCTGATTATATATTGTCCTTTGAAGTAGACTGTTAACGTTCTTCATTATTTGCTTTCTGTATTTGCACAGAAAGGAAATTTTGTGACTTCCAAGGGGCAGAGAAGAAAGCAAGCTCATTCTAGCACACTTAGCCACCCCATTCGGTAGCATTTGAACTTTCCTGATGATCATTTACCACGCAACAGTGACTCTCTTCAGTTCTTTCACCATTTGCTACAAGGTCACCCTTGAAGAGCTGCAAGGCAAACTCACTGAAGTCTTTAGCACAATGCTTTCCTCTCCTTAATTAGCTGTTGGGAAGGAGTGGAATTGTTTCGCCATTCCAGTGTCCCCATTTAACTCATAGGGACTTGGCTCTGCTGCTGGAGAAGGGGCTGGGAACAGTTCTTGATGGTGCAGCCTAATGAGGCTATCAGTAACACACTGATGTGATTAGACCTCCAGCATCTCAAATATGTAAGGAGGCAACCTGCACAATACTGTGAAAACCTGGAGCAAGAAAAGGATTTAGTGATTGTGTTTTATTTAACTGAGATGAAAGCAGCAATCTTCCCATCAGGCACTATTTATGATTAATTAAGATAGATTTTGCAAAGCAATCTATGCTTTTTGTGCTCAAACGGAGGCACGCTAACAAGAGAGGACAATCATGACGCTTCACAAACTGAACAGTAATAAGCCTGGCTTCAGCCCCACCAGCTAAATTTCATCTCAGTGACATTCAAGGTTTGGCAGCCACCTCCAAGCCTCATCACAGATGCTAATAGCAAATCAACCGAAATGGATGATGTGGGAGATGCCAAACCTACAATGATTTGTATCCTTTTAAAAGTTCCATTCCAATTTTCTAGAGATTTGCTAGAGGGGGATGAAATGCATATGACATGCATGTGGGTTCTGAGGAAAGCGAAGCAGAGGCAAAGTTAACACATTTCAAGGTGGGCTTCAAAATACAGACGGTGGAGAGATATAGGAAAAGGAAAGCAGTTATCTGCATGGAATAAGAACTCATAGAAAGCCATGATTTTGAAGCTTACACTTCAGTTAGCATTTTGAACATCTCGTTATGAACATTATCATTCAATACCTCCCTCATCCCAAATTACCAGATTCAGCCAAAGAAACCAAACTAATTTAGAAAACAGCAAAAACAATGACAATAACCATACAATAGTGACTTTTTGGGTAAATCATGCCTCATTGGATTTTTAGTTTTTTCAAGTTATTTCAATAGATCTGGGCCTATAAACTGATCATTTATTTAACAATCAGTACCAGTTAGTTTGAAAAAGACAAAAAGAAGGGATTTCTTTAATCAATTTCCTTTGAAGTACAGACAAATAGATGCC